>NC_069370.1:71997500-73247500 GCF_021730395.1 Mercenaria mercenaria | reverse complement strand
TGATGAAGATCCAGTGAAAAATATGGCCTCTAGAGAGGTCAAAAGATTTTTCTAATTTTAGACCTACTGACCTAGTTTTTGACTGCAGTTGACCCAGTTTCAAACTTGACCTAGATATCACCAAGATGAACATTCAGACCAACTTTCATACAGATCCCATGAAAAGTATGGCCTCTAGAGAGGTCACAAGGTTTTTTTATTATTTGACCTACTGACCTAGTTTTTTATGGGACCTGACCAAGTTTCAAACTTGACCTAGATATCATCAAGGTGAACATTCCGACCAATTTTCATGAAGATCAATTCAAGGGTATGGCCTCAGAGAGGTCACAAGGTTTTTCTATTTCAAGACCTATTGACCTAGTTTTTGATCGCAGTTGACCCAGTTTCAAACTTGAACTATATATCATCAAGATAAACATTCAGACCAACTTTCATACAGATCCCATGAAAAATATGGCCTCTAGAGAGGTCGCAATGTTTTTTCATTATTTGACCTACTGACCTACTTTTTGAAGGCACGTGACCCACTTTCAAACTTGACCTAGATATCATCAAGATGAACATTCTGACCAATTTTTATGGAGATCCATTCACAAGTATGGCCTCTAGAGAGGTCATAAGGTTTCTCTATTTTAGACCTACTGACCTAGTTTTTGACCGCACATGACCCTGTTTCAAACTTAATCTAGATATCATCAAGATGAACATTCAGACCAACTTTCATACAGATCCCATGAAAAATATGGCCTCTAGAGAGGTCACAAGGTTTTTCTATTATTTGACCTACTGACCTAGTTTTTGATGGCACGTGACCCAGTTTCGAACTTGACCTAGATATCATCAAGGTGAACATTCTGACCAATTTTCATGAAGATCTCATGAAATATATGGCCTCTAGAGAGGTCACAAGGTTTTTCTATTTTTAGACCTACTGACCTAGTTTTTGACCGCACGTGACCCAGTTTTGAACTTGACCTAGATATCATCAAGATGAACATTCAGACCAACTTTCATATAGATCCCATGAAAAATATAGCCTTTAGAGAGGTCACAAGGTTTTTCTATTATTTGACCTACTGACCTAGTTTTTGACGGCAGGTGACCCAGTTTCAAACTTGACCTAGATATCATCAAGGTGAACGTTCTGACCAATTTTCATGAAGATCTTGTGAAATATATGGCCTCTAGAGAGGTCACAAAGTCTTTCTATTTTTAGACCTACTGACCTAGTTTTTGATGACACGTGACCCAGTTTGAACTTGACCTAGATATCATCAAGGTGAACATTCTGACCAATTTTCATGAAAATCTTGTGAAATATATGGCCTCTAGAGAGGTCACAAGGTTTTTCTATTTTTAGACCTACTGACCTAGTTTTTGATGGCACGTGACCCAGTATCGAACTTGACCTAGAATTTACCAAGGTAAACATTCCGACCCATTTTCATAAAGATCCCATGAAAACTGTGACTTCTAGAGATGTCACAAGGAAAAGTTTACGGACGCACAGACGACGGACGCTGCGGGATCACAAAAGCTCACCTTGTCACTTCATGACAGGTGAGCTAAAAACTATACAGTTGTCACTGGAGTGACGAATTATACCCCCACAATATGGCCTTGTCACAGAACTAAGCGAATGTCAAAGCTGAACTTGCTTGACCTTTGACCTACTAACCTCAAAATCAATAGCAGTCATCTGCTTGTCATGATCAACCTCCCTATGAAGTTGCATGATCCTCGGCCCAAGCATTCTCAAGTTATTGTCTGAAAAATGTTTCAATGTTCTGGGTCACTCTGACCTTTGACCTTTAGACCAACCTCCCTATTAATTTTCGTGATCCTGTGTCCAAGCATTCTGAAGTTATTGTCCGAAAACCATTTAAATGTTCTGGGTCACTGTGACCTTGACCTGTGACCTACTGACCTCAAAATCATTAGGGGTCATCTGCTGGTCATAATCAATCTCCCTATCAATTTTCATGATCCTAGGCCCAAGCGTTCTTGAGTTAACATCCGGAAACTGTTACACTGTTTTGTATTATTGTGACCCTGACCTTTGACCTACTAGCTTCAAAGTCGAATTTGACCTGTATTTTATCATTTTACACCTGTGTACAAAAATTCATGATCCTAGACCCAAGCATTCTCAAGTTATCATCCATAAACCATTCTACCGTTCCGAGTCACTGTGACCTTGACCTTTGACCTACTGAACCCAAAGTAGAACTTGACCTGTATTTCATGATGTTACACCTGTGTACTAAAATTTATGATCCTAGGTCCAAGCGTTCTCAAGTTATCATCCGGAAACCATTTAAGTGATCCGAGTTACTGTGACCTTGACCTTTGACCTACAGATCCCAAAGTCGAACTTGACCTGTATTTTATGATGTTACACCCGTGTACCAAAAGTTATGATCCTAGGCCCAAGCGTTCTTAAGTTATCATCCAGAAACCGTTTTACTGTTAAGGGTCACTGTGACCTTGACCTTAGACCTACTGACCCCAACTTCAAACTTGACCTGTATTTTCTGATGTTACACCTGTGTACCAAAAATTATTTAAATTGGTCAAGCCTTTCATGAGTTATCATCCGGAAACCATGAAAACCGACCAACTGACCGACCAACCAACCGCCAAGCTCACTCCTATATACACCCCCCAAACTTCGTTTTGTGGGGGTATAATTAAATGATTATTTTCATACCACAAAGATATTCATGCAACTAGAATGTGTCTGTAGGACACAGGGTGTGCCCCCACTGGTACATTTGTCACGAAAAAGGGGCAATACTTCAAATGTTTGCAGTCTTAAGGGGGTATAGTATAGCCTCAACAAACATCTTATGAAAAGGATTCATTATTCTAGGCCATATACTTTTTGAGCTATGAGCATCTCAAACAAAAAAACTACTATTCTGGCTATTTCAAGGGCCATAACTCTGTAACAAGCACTAAAATTATCAAAAAGAATGCCAAGTGTGCAAGGTCATATCATGATAAAGACTCAAGCAAGGTTTCATGAATTTATATCAAATTCTTTTCGAGCTAGGCAAATTATAAGGTGGAAATGTGCATTTTTGACTATTTCAGGGGCCACAACTTAAAAAATAGGGGGTGGAGCCAGCCAAAAAAATTAGAGGTGCGGAGGTTTATATCATGATAAAGACTCGTGCAAATTTTTATCCATTTTTTTCATATGCTTTTTGAGCTAGGTGTGTCACAAGATGAAAATGTGCCTTTTTTAACTATTTCAGGGGCAATAACTCTGGAAATAGGGAGCAGAGGCACACAAAAAATGGAAGGTGCACAACTTCATATCACGATAAAGACTCATGCAAGGTATCATTCATTTATATGAAACAGTTATTGAATTAGATGCCTCACAAGGTGAAAATGAGCATTTTTAACTTTTCAGGGGCCATAACTCTGAAAATATGAGGCAGAGCCACATGAAAAATAGAGGGTGCACAAGTTCATACTATGATTAAGACTCATGCAAGGTTTCATGAATCTATATCAAATACTTTTTGAGCTAGGTGCGTCACAAGATGAAAATATGCATTTTTGACTATTTCAGGGGCCGTAACTCTAAAAATAGGGGGCGAAGTCAGACGAAAAATAGGAGGTGCATAAGTTCATATCATAATAAAGACTCATGCAAGGTTTCATCAATTTATATCAAATACTTTTTGAGCTAGGCGCGTCACAAACTTCTGACGGACGGATGCACAGACAAGACAGAATCTATATGCCCCCACCACTCATGGGGAGGGGGGTGCACAAAAAGCTTGAATATCCTCTATATCTTTTTATCATACCAGACATAACAGCTTTATCAACATGTTTCTCTCCAAAGATGTTTTACAATATAGCAATTCTTACCCAAACATAAAGTAAATTTGGATCTTCATGCTGTGACACCATCTTGTACAACTTCATCCACTTTTTTCTCTCTAGATATCCATGAACATAGGAAAGATCACCTTCATGCGAAACTAACACTTTAGTCTGAAACTCACTAGCTCTGTGCTTTGTATACAGAGCTAACATAGCCACTACTTCACCCCATGCCTGACTCAAAAATAATGTGTACTTCAACTTATTCACCTGTAAAATTAAAATGGCACGTAAATTAAGAGAGGAAACATGCATATTTTGGAGCAAAGTAATAATCTTTGAATGATTCCTCAGTTTTACATTTTTAAGGGTTATTTTGGTACATGTATTACTTACATATTTGACACTAATTAAGTCTTTGCTCAGTCTACATGATGTAACCTCTTTAAAACAAAATCTCTTACATCCTTGCTGTCTATGGTTTCCTTCAATAGAGGTGATAACATTTCTGTTTCCATGACAACCAGCAACTCTTGTACAGATTTCAAGGTTAAATCTGTAACAGTGTAGTCTGCAACCTTGACATTCAGTAGAAAGTGGTGAAACAAAAGACAGATGCCTTGAAAATGTCCTGAAAAACAACAAACAAAGGAAGTATCAGTTAAACAGAACAAAGAATAAAATCTTGCTACAACTCAAAAGGACTATGTGTAAGACAAAACACGACACACTTATTCTTAAATAAGTGGATAAAACCCCTCCCACTTATTTTGAATGAGTGGACGAAATCCTGCTACTTTTTCAAAGATATTTATAAGGGCAATAACTTAACTTTTCCAGTTAAAAATGTTGCTGATATTGAAACATGAAAGCATTTTTATAAATCCTGTTAAATGTATGGGAGGTGTTTTGTCTGATTTGTGAAATATCAGGAGGGGTTTTGTGTAGGAGAGGGTTTGTCCGGCTTATGCTGCGTAAGAGTGTAATGAGTGTATAATAATTTGATCAGGGCAATATGTGAATTTAAAGGTGGTCAATCACATTTAATCAACATTTAATGACATTTTTTACTTTTTGTATATTCTGGTAGAGAATTATTTAAGGAACAAAAAGACCGATTACATAGAGTTAGATTCCTATTTGAAATGTATATTTTATTATTTTTATAAAATTTTGTAATTACTCCCCTTTAATATGAAAGTATATAAAAAGCTGGGTATTTCTTTTTATTTCGATACAATGTCTAGTTTTACATTTGCATTTGATAGGCATATCAACTATTGAACAATCTGAACCAAAATGCAAGTTTTAAAGCTGTGTGTAGCTTCTGAATTCATTTATTGCCAATCTATCTTGGTTGCGCAACCAAGATAGGCAAAGGGAGGTAATAATAATTTTTCAAACTTGCGTTTCTAATGAATTCCATCTAAATACATAATTTTTTTTGCAAATATTTTACAAATATATTACAATATGTCTAATATTTATACATTTCCTTAGGCAAAGTATGTTTATCAATTTTATACTTATGATAAAATAACTCTATCTTGGTTGGGCAACCAGGATAGGAAAATGAAATTTTAAAAATACCTCCAGTGAAAATCTAATTTGTATTAAGTGTTAAGTGAACATAAATGAGTGTAAATGATCAGATGCTAAAGTTTCGAACAAATCCGATACATGGCCAAAATCTGATTATCCACCTTTAAGGCAAAATGGACAATTAATGTTAAGTTGTTTTTTTATCATTTCTTTGTCTGAAACACTTAATTTTCTGACATTATATACAAGACTTTTTCACTTTACATCCAGTATTGAGAAAGGTATTAAAACAAACAAGAGGGCCATGATGGCCTTATATCGCTCACCTGTTATCATTGCACTTGAGGACAAGAAGGTCCTCAGAAAAAATATCCAAGTCCAAAAGACAGGAACAACAATGGGAAGAAATTTAACCAAAAACAAAAAAAAATCTTACAAGGTATAGATATGTTAAAATAAACCTAAAAATTGGAGGTACCATCCATGTTGTACCACAGAAAACTGGTCTCTTGTTTTCCCTACGGCCAATAATAAAAAAAGTTACTAAAAATAAGCTATTTATAGTAACGTAAAAAGGAAGTAATTAAAAAAAATATTGTAAGTGGACAAAAGAAGGATCTGCCAAATAAATCTGTTGACATAAATGAAATTTCAGATCAGTATCTTCAGTAGGTATGGAGATATAACAATTTTAATTTGAAATAAAGGGAGGTAATTTGACATAAAATCAGTCCATAGTGATCTACCCTGATTGTCTCAGTCCAACTAATAACAATAATGAAATTTCAAATAAGTCCTGTAAGTACTTACTGATATAAATCCATTTTGATTCCAATCAGGGGAGGTAATCAGATATAAAATAACTCTGGAACCTATGATTGGATCTGATTTGTCATGGAATCCAAGATTTATTGTTGTTGAAGATATTTTGGAAGTTTGTATCAAATAAAACCATAAATGAAGTCTCTATATGGCTGCAAAAGCCAAAATAGCCAATTTTGGACCTTTAAGGGGCCATAACTCTGGAACCCTTGATGGAATCCGGCCAGTTGAAGAAAGGAAGCAAGATCTTGCGGTGATACAAGTTGTGTGCAAGTTTGGTTAAAATCAAATCATAAATGAAGCTGCTATTGCGCAGACAAAGTCAAAATAGCTAATTTTGGCCCTTTCAGGGGCCATAACTCTGGAACCCATTAAGGGATCTGGCCGGTTCAAGTCAGGAACCGAGATCTTATGGTGACACAAGTTTTGTGCAAGTTTGATTAAATTTAAATCATAAACTAGAAAATGCTTTTGTAAAAAAGCGCATGTCTCCCCCAATGCAAAGTCTTATAGGCAAGAAGTCAATAGGGGTCAGGAGCGAAAGTCAAAGAGACACTGATGGTTGGCTGCAATAGGGATCATCTACTTGGCATGTCCAGTCATCCCGCTAAATTTCAACACTCGTGGCCTAGTGGTTCTAAAGTCACTGTTCAGGCTCCTGTGACCTTGACCTTTGATCAAGTGACCTCAAAAAAATAGGGGTCATCTACTCTGCATGTCCAATCATCCTATTAAGTTTCAACATTGTAGGTCAAGTGGTTCTCAAGTTATTTCCAAAAAATTATTTTACATGAACAGGCCACTGTGACCTTGACCTTTAATAGACTGACCCAAAAATCAATAGGGGTCATCTACTACGCATGTTCAATCATCCTATGAAGTTTCAACATTCTGGGTCAAGTGGTTCTCAAGTTATTGACAGGAACTGGTTATCAATGTTCAGGCCCCTGAGACCTTGACCTTTAACGGAGTGACCCCAAAAACAATAAGGGTCATTTACTCTGCATGAACAATCATCCTATGAAGTTTCAACATTCTTGGTCGAGAGGTTCTCAAGTTATTGATTGGAAATGGTTTTCCATGTTCAGGCCCCTGTGGCCTTGACCTTTCACAGAGTGACCCTAAAATCGTTAGGGGTCATCTACTCTTTATGATCAATCATCCTATTAAGTTTCAACATTCTGGGTCAAGTGGTTCTCAAGTTACTGACCGGAAATGGTTTTCAATGTTCAGGTCCCTGTGACCTTGACCTTTAATGGAGTGACCCCAAAATCGATAGGGGTCATCTACTTTGCATGTACAATCATCCTATGAAGTTTCAACATTCTGGGTCAAGTGGTTCTCTAGTTATTGATCAGAAATGGTCCATCAAAGGTCAAGGTCACAGGGGCCTGAACATTGAAAACCATTTCCGATCAATAACTAGAGAACCACTTGACCCAGAATGTTGAAACTTCATAGGATGATTGATCATGAAGAGTAGATGACCCCTATTGATTTTGGGGTCACTCCGTCAAAGGTCAAGGTCACAGTGGCCTGAACATTGAAAACCATTTCCAATCAATAACTTGAGAACCACTTGACCCAGAATGTTGAAACTTCATAGGATGATTGGTCATGAAGAGTAGATGACCCTTATTGATTATGGGATCACTCTGTCAAAGGTCAAGGTCACAGTGGCCTTTGACGGAGTGACCGCAAAATCAATAGGGGTCATCTACTCTTCATGATCAATCATCCTATGAAGTTTCAACATTCTGGGTCAAGTGGTTCTCTAGTTATTGATCGGAAATGGTTTTCAATGTTCAGGCCCCTGTGACCTTGACCTTTGATGGAGTGACCCCAAAATCAATAGGGGTCATCTACTCTTCATGACCAATCATCCTATGAAGTTTCAACATTCTGGGTCAAGTGGTTCTCTAGTTATTGATCGGAAATGGTTTTCAATGTTCAGGCCCCTGTGACCTTGACCTTTGACGGAGTGACCCCAAAATCAATAGGGGTCGTCTACTCCGGCAGCCCTACAACCCTATGAAGTTTGAAGGTTCTAGGTCAAATGGTTCTCCAGTTATTGCTCGGAAATGAAGTGTGACGGACGGACGGACAGGGCAAAAACAATATGTCTCCTGGGGGAGACATAATGAAGCTGCTATTGAGCAGACAAGGTCAAAATAGCTAATTCTGGCCCTTTCAAGGGCCATCACTCTGGAACCCATAATGGAATCTCGCCAGTTCAAGAAAGGAACCGAGATCCTATGGTGATACAAGTTGTGTGCAAGTTTGGTTAAAATAAAATCATAAATGAAGCTGCTATTGTGCAGACAAGGTCAAAATAGCTAATTCTGGCCCTTTCAGGGACCATAACTCTGGAACCCATAATGGAATCTGGCCAGTTCAAGAAAGGAACCAAGACCTCATGGTGATACAAGTTGTGAGCCAGTTTGGTAAAAATCAAATCATAAATAAAGCTGCTATTGTGCAGACAAGGTCAAAATAGCTAATTTTGGCCCTTTCAGGGGCCATAACTCTGGGACCCATAGTGGGATCTGGCCAGTTCAAGAAAGGAACCGTGATCTTATACCCCAGTCACACATACGGCGCGGATAGCTACGTTTAGCCACAGATAGAAACGTAGTTATCCGTATCGATCCGTACCTGTGCCGTACCTCAAAGAAGAAATTGTTGACGGACAAACGCACGGACGGACGGACGGACAACGGAAGAAGGGTGATCACAAAAGCTCACCTTGTCACTATGTGACAGGTGAGCTAATAAAAACTGCTCCCTTGATTAGCAGTCAATATTCATCTCTAAACTAGAGCTATCACTAAAGGTGATGAAGGTACCCCTCGCATGCACTGACACAGTACATTGCAATTTGACGCACACAAGATTGCATAATTATGTGGACTGTATGTATACAGTATAGTAACAAAAAACAAAGTCCCATAACTATGCAGAATATTTATCTAAAAGAAAGTAACATGTACCATGCACAACTAGGGTTGGTACTGATCATTTGTGTGAAGTTTCATTAAATTGTGTGCAAGGGTTCGGAAGATTAGACGCGCACAAGATTGCATATGCAGACTGTATGTACATAGTATGTTAACAAGAAACAAAGTCCCATATCTATGCAGAATATTTATCTAAAAGAACGTAACATCCACCATGCACAACTAGGGTTGGTACTGATCACTTGTGTGAAGTTTCATTAAATTGTGTGCAAGGGTTCGGAAGATTAGGCGCGCACAAGATTGCATATGCACACTATGTACATAGTAGGTTTACAACTAGAATGTGTCTGTACGACAAAGGGTGTGCCCCCCACTGGTACATTTGTCACAAATAAGGGGAAATCATTCAAATGTTTGCAGTCTTAATGGGGTATAGCCTCCAAAAAAAAATTATGAAATGGATTCTTTATTCTATACCGTATACTTTTTGAGCTATGAGCATCACAAACAAAAAATCCACTATTTTGGCTGTTTCAAGGGCCATGACTCTGTAATTAACACTAAAATTCCCAAGAAGAATGCCAAGTGTGCAAGGTCACATTATGATAAAGACTCAAGCAAGGTTTCATGAATTTACATTAAATACTTTTTGAGTGAGGCACATTATTAGGTGAAAATCTGCATTTTTTTTACTATTTCAGGGGCCATAACTCTGGAAATAGGGTGACGGACCCAGATGAAAAATAGGAGGTGCGTAAGTTCATATCATGATAAAGATCCATGCAAAGTTTCATCAATTTATATCAATATATTTTTAGCTAGGTCATGTCACAAGGTGAAAATGTGCATTTTTGACTATTTCAGGGGCCATAACTCTAGAAATAGGGGGGAGGGGGCGGACCCAGATGAAAAATAGGAGGTGCGCAAGTTCATATCATGATTAAGACTCATGCAAGGTTTCATGAATCTATATCAAATACTTTTGGAGCTAGGCGTGTCACAAGGTGACAATGTGCATTTTTTACTATTTCAGGGGCCATAACTCTAAAAATAGGGAGCACAGCCAGACCAAAAATAGGAGGTGCGCAAGTTCATATCATGATAAAGACACATGCAAGGTTTCATCAATTTATATCAAACACTTTTTGAGCTAGGCGTGTCACAAGGTGAAAACATGCATTTTTGACTATTTCAGGGGCCATAACTCTAGAAATAGGGGGCGGACCCAGATGAAAAATATGTGCGCAAGTTCATATCATGATTAAATGATATCAAATACTTTTAGAGCTAGGCGTGTCACAAGGTGAAAATGTGCGTTTTTGACTATTTCAGGGGCCATAACTCTAAAATTAGGGGGCGGAGCCAGACGAAAAATAGAAGGCGCGCAAGTTCATATCATGATAAAGACTCACGCAAGGTTTCATTAATTTATTTCAAATACTTTTTGAGCTAGGCGTGTCACAAACTTCGGACGGACAAGAGCAAATCTATATGCCCCCACCACTCATTGGGGGGGGGGGGGGGGGGGCACAAAAAACAAAGTCCCATAACTCTGCAATATTTTTTTTTAAAGAACCTAACATACCCCATGCACAACTGCTGTTGTTACTGGTCACTTATGTGAAGTTTCATTAAATTGTATCAGGGGATGAGGAGAGATGGTGCCCACAAGATTGTGTCTATGTATATGGTATAGTAACAAAAAACAAAGTCCCGTAACTCTGCATGTTTTTTTTCTGAAAGAACCTAACATGCCCCATGCACAACTACTGTTGTCATGGTTCATACAGACCTTCCTAAAAAAAATTCAAGTAGTTTTCAAGGAGTTTTCAAGTAGTTTTCCTCCATTTTCAAGGACTAAAATGGGCGCAATGTCACTGTTGCTGAGACATGAAATAACCAATTTAAATCCAATTTAGGACCTTCAACGCATCGCGGATAAATTACACAGTGTGAAAATTACTTGAAAGAGCATAAAACCCGTAAAGTACAGTACTGTACCGTTCTATCGCCGACTCCGTGGCAGGCCCTTATGGCGGTAACGGCTGTTTTTTTCCTGTCGTTTTTTAGTTTATTTTGGTCCGTTTATAATGTTTGTACATTTTCACTTCGCACCCGACGAATTTAATGACTATTGCCATCTTTTGTACGTTTTTTCCTAAATTCCAGTAGTTTTCAAGTAGTTTCTGACTGTTGCAAAATTCAAGTAGTTTTCAAGGAGTAGGCGTCAAATTCAAGGACTTTTCATGGCCTGTGCGAACCATGGTTGTTACTGATCACTTGTGTGAAGTTTCATTAAATTGTGGTGGACGGATAGCTCAGTGGTTTGCACACTGGCCTTCCAATCCTGAGGTCGGGGGTTCGATCCCCGGCAGCTACTCGGGAATTTTCAGAAACGCTTTTCAGTGTTTCCAACCCAACTAGAGGTATACTGGTCAGGAACCCAGGCAATCCTTGCGTGTATCAGTGCTATACACTGGGCACGTTAAAGAACCAGGCTGTCTATTTCAAACGAGCTAGGCTAAGTTAGCCGGACAAGCCTGTATCTGATTTCTGATCTCTCTGCCGTGGGGGCTTTGTCTCACTCTGTCCCTCTGGTCAGATCGCTCTGTGTCTGTACTAGTAGAGGATGAATTATGCGCCCTGTGTGGCTGCATTTGGACTATGTAAAGCGCCTTTGAACGTAAAATTGATCATGAAAAGGGCGCTATATAAATCTGGTATAATAATAATATAATAATAATAAATTGTGTCAAGGGGATGAGGAGAGATGGTGTGCACAAGATTGCGTCTACGGACAGACAGACAACCTGAAACCAGTATACGCCCCCTTACAACTTTGTTGTTCTGTGGGTAAAATTAGGGGTTCCAATTTTACTTACCTGCATCTTGTTTAGTTTCAGGATTGGCAAAATGGGCTTTCAGTGGAGCTGCAATTTTTTTCCATACATCCAGCATCAGTCCCTGTGGTAATGCCTGGATAACTTCACCATAACTGTAATGGAAAAAAACATTTTTTTTCTTATTCTGTTATCGTAAATGATATATATTTCTAACAGAGGCATAGCTATCTACTAGACCCATAGACCCAGGTTTGCATATAATTTTAACAAGCACTGTCTGCAATGTAAATAACTTCAAAACGTGTTACAAATGTATCTCAAAATACGAAAGAGCTACAATTCTCAAAATACGAAAGAGCTACAATTCAGTTTTTAAAGAGAATACACACTCAGTGCCAGCACATCAACTGGAAAGGTCTACACCATCTTCCCTATCCAAAGAGGACACAAAACCTGATACAACTAATATTTCAAGCAACAATTCAGAGTATTTAAACTTTTTTTTATTATTAACAAAAGCATTTAAGACATGTTGAACATGCTTTCTGTTCAATAACACTTGAGTATTCTACAATAAGAGACTAAACTTTCATCACAGTGAAGCAACAATTACTAATTCAAGTAAATATATTACAATTTGAAGTTCATTATGACAACAATTTGCATGCAAAACTTCAACCATTTTTTCTAAGTCAAAGATGGGCAATAATTAGAATGAGTTTCAAGCAAAAGTTTGATGAAGAGGAGGCACAGAAGTCTCAAACCAATATTATACAGCTGCTACTGAGATACAGCTAGACAGTAAGCTACATGCAAAACTTTAACCAAATTTTCTATGTCAAGAAAGGTCAATAATTCCTACCAAATCAAATTACATTTGTATGAGTTATATAATCTGATTATGTGAGACGCTTTGTGGACAAGGAAAGATGTGTGATGTTTCAACCAAATACATGTAGGCCCTATAGCCTGGTAAGTGACGCACAAAATTTTAACCTACTGTTATACGTTGATACAGGGCCATAATTTACAATAAATTCAAGAACAGTTATCTAACTTGGTTATTTGACCAGGTTTGATGAGGAAGCCATGTGTAAAGTGTCAATCTAATAGATGTAATGATTACAGATGTATGACCTTGAACTCCAAACTTTATTCAAGGTGTGATGCCTACACTGACACTGATATTAAGGTGAGTAGAAAAACTCTCATTATTCTTCCAACAGTTGAACTGGCGACATTAATAACTGGGTTCACCAATTTATAACCACACATACTGGAAACTTGAGGTTGTCTTTTTCTACATCGGCCATGATATAACCACACAATGATAAATTCCTCTGAATCAATAATTCTAAGCAAAGGTTTATGATTTACCATATCAGAAATCTAGGTGTAAGTTGTAGAACTGTGTTTCCGTCACACACGCAAAGTGTTCCAAGCAGTTTTGTGATCAGTTTTGGTATCTGTCGTAATTTTGAGTAAATCGTTACTAATTCACACAACATCTCGTCTAAGGCTTCTGTATCTTCTTCTTTGACCTGTAATTATGTTAAGCAAAGTGTTTCATTGGCAAATATACATCAGCACATTGACCATTCATTCTTTGCAAACATATTAAAATGCTTAACTCAATTAGTAATTTATTTCAATGTGACTGTGACGAAGATTTAAGTTTAAGTCAAATATTCTCTGGCAAAGCATGGAATGGTTTCACCAAGTTTTGAGACCAGTCTAAAAATCTCAAGCATCTGATTGGCTGTTGCTCAGCTTAAGTCTCTGAACTGACTAATGGGAAGGCTGCATACTTAGACTGGTCTCAAAAGTCACTTTTATGACCTTAGAACCCGATATTTTTAAGCAAAAACATTGAAGGAAAAAGCAGAAGGTTTAGGAAAGAAGTAGTTCTGGCCACATCACCATTCAAATTCCCATTATCTGGGTTGAGCTTTACAAAATACTCCACTGTTACCTCAATTACTTGCAATACAATTATTACACGGTGAACAAAATTAAAAAAAATATCACTCTATTGATATAAACCGATATTCTTCTTGACATCAAGTCATATTAACAGTTAAAATCATTCAGCAATTTGCCAGCTGTCAATGGTGGAGGAAGATCTTACTGGTGCCACTCTGGGCACTGTTTCAGGTACAGCCAGTCACCTGGGTAAATAAGTAGATTACACTTACCTTCCGTAACGATAGCTTCATCATATGAAACAGTTCCACAGCCAATGACTTGATTTCAAACCTGTTGTGGTGAGGGGTAAGTGATTCAAAGAAAGTGACCTCAGCAACACAGCCACCAGAGGCCCCCACAAAACAGTTACACATTCAACAGTCCATTTGATAAATTGCCATCAAATATTAATAGGAATAACAGTATAAACTACCTCTGTTTCAATCCATCCAATGCTGAAGATCTCCAGAAGTCTTGGTTCAACAATATGGTGATTCAGCTGTAGTAACACTGTCAGACAGGAGTACCAGTCACAGTATATCCTGAATAGAAAAATATGCATATCACATTGTTTGGATTTTATTGTACTTTCAGTAAAAATCAAGAAATTTTATATCTGAATTGTTATTACTTTCCAATAGGGATGGGAACGAATATCCGAATATTCGAATATTCGAAAATCGGTCGAATATTCGAATATGAAAATCAAATTCGAATATTCGTAAATTATTGTATATTTTTTTTTCAAAATAAGTATCATTGATTTTGGGCAACATGAGCATGCTAATTCTACAGAATAAAACCATGTCATGTTTGTTTATCGCGTATCAAAAGATGTCCAATTAACAAGAAAATAGCAATGCATAATTGGCAGGGGCCATCGTTACGGATTAACAGTTTGCAACAGACCCCAGGCGTCAATGTGTCAGATGCATGTCAAAAGATGTCCAATTAACAAGAAACTTGCAATGCATAATTACCTGGGGTCATCGCTACGGATTAACAGTTTGTATTAGGCGTAAATGTGATATCTTTTTATCTTTTGTTCATTTTTATTGGCACCTGTTTTATGTAACAAGTTGTAGAATTATTTTTTTTCGAAAACAACACCAAACTTGTAGATATTGTCGATCTTTTCACAATATTTTGTATGACGTTTCAGACCATCCGCAGGATCGGTTTTCATCCGCCATCGGCCGTATTCGAATTAAATTTTGAAGTACTTTATAATAAAATCAAGAAATAACATATGATTGATGCATAAGTTCATGTTGAAGGAGGTTTAAGTCTGCCTTACTTGCTTTTAACACGACGATTTTTACACGCCGATTGAAAATTTTCAAAATGGCGGCGGTAATACAACAGCGCGTCACGTGTTTAAATGGGACGACCTGCTATTTTTAGATAAAATTGCGACGGTCTAAATTATAATCGTTTTGATTTTTTGTATCATTTTGAAGCTAAAACACTGAATTAGTTAAATCTGTTCATGATTATTCTGACATAATCGTGAAGTAAAACGCTAGGATCGGCAGGTTTTGCTAGGTAGGAACGGGTTACCCGAAACAAACATTTTTTGGCCTTATTACGTACGATGATCCACGCTTTAAACAAATGAATACGTTGTGTATATGCCAATCACTTAATAAGAATTTAAAGCTTCCATTAAAACAAACCGAATATTCGAATATATTCGAATATGGCAAACCGAATATTCGAATATTGATTTCAGTATTCGTTCCCATCCCTACTTTCCAACTTTTCAAATCCAAGCAAACAATTCAAATGAGAGAAAAAGGAGTAATAACAAACTGTAGGATCCCATCAAATCTGTAATGGTACATCAGTTAAACAGATATTTACTGGCTTCATGGGGAAAATTTGTCCAACTAAATGCAGTTAAAGGCTCACAATACCTTTGTTTATAATGTGGCTGCCATATTTTCTGTTACAGTATGTTACAACATATTCTAACACGATCCGATTCATTATTCATTAAACAAAGAAGGCTGAAGACAGAGAATTATTATACAACAATTCACTTTTTTGACGTCACAATTATTATGTCATAGCGTCAAACGGCATAGCAGCACGTTGGAAAAGAAACCGATTGAAAACGGGCAAATATTTAATTAATGCCGTCAAGGATGTACTTTAAAGTCATTGGTAACATGTTAGAATCAAAATAAAATATCTCATTTAGTGATTTGCTCTTGAATAAAATCACTGTTTGTCATTCAGATGTGTATTATTATATCACTCGAGCTGCACCCTTGCGATATAATTCCTTCGCATCGGAACTCCAAACGCTTATTTATTCAGCCACAAATCACTAAATGAGATATATTATTTCTAATAAGTATAGACCTTAAATGTTTTTTCTAATATCTAACCTATCCAAGGTGTGAATACTGATAAACATAGTAACATGCTTTATTGAATCCCTTCTTCTTGATTACCTTCCCTTTATGACTGTAATGGTAAAGTTCATTTGCAGTATTAAAAGTAGTCCTTTTGCAACTATGTAATAACAAGGCATAATTTAAAGTGGGGCATAATAATGAATAAATCAATTTCAACAGCTGTTTCATCTGTTTTTTTTTACATAAAGTTTAAAGCCTTATATGATTGTCTAAATGGATTTGTGTAATATTCTTACACATCACAGTTATCTTCATCATCATTTGACTGTTTACAGGTGATCAGAAAATGTACAATATGTCTGTAAAACTTGAACTGTTCTGCCTCATTTTTCTCATCCAGGTGCTGATCATACAGTTCTCTCCCTTGAATAATCTTCAGCAGCTGATGTAAAGTCCTGAATACTACAGATGTTTTCACTTGACCAGACAGCTTGTTGCTGTCACTATGCAGACCAGTCAAAGAGCAGAGCTCTTTCATCAAGTAGTGAGCTGTCAGATGGATACCTTTATGGCTGAAAAAGTTCAATGAAATCATGTTTTTTGTCAATAAAACAAAGTTAAGTACCTGCTTTTTCACAGCAATGCAATTTAGGTCTTATGGTGACTTTTAAGCTTTCTGAGTAAAAAAAACTCATTCTGTAAGCTACCTAAATGATTTTCTTTTGTGAGAGAATTCTACATCCCTCAAAGGGTTTCAAAAACCACACTGAAATGGAAGAGGTGGAGGTTGGGGGGGGGGGGGGGGGGTTTGTTTGTTTTGGGTTTAACACCATTTTTCAACAGTATTTCAGTCATGTAAAGGCGGGCTGTTAACCTAACCAGTGTTCCTGGATTCTGTACCAGTACAAACCTGTCCTCCACAAGTAACTGCTAACTTCCCCACATGAATCAGAGGTGGAGGACTAATGATTTCAGATACAATGTTGTTTATCAAATAGTCAAGGAGAACATATGCCCAGCCTGAGGACTGAACTCATAACCCCATGATCTGTAGACCAACGCTCTACCTACTGAGCTAAGCGGGTGGATCAATGATGCAAATTAATCAAGATTATCCACACAGTCAGAGGCCTCTGTGACTGAGTGGCAGCTGACTTCGCAACTCATGCCTTTTACCTCTGTAGGTTTGAAACTTGCTTTGAGTGAAGAAGTCTTTCATGACATTGTGTAGAAGCTATCAAGCTGGCTAACATAAGGTTGGTAGTTATACTCATACACCATCCCATGCTAGGAATAATACCCATATGAGCACCCTTCCTCCACTATCAATGAGTGGACATTTGCTATAACACCAAACCTATGTCAATGTGACTTAAAACTATACAAAAACGAAACAGATACCCACTCAATCTGAATCAGTGAATCACTAGTATGCAAAAAATTAATAGTCATCTCATGACTGACCACAAGTAATCATTCTATCAAATTTGATCACAGCAGCTCAAACCATTCTCCAGTTATTGACCAGAAACAATTTTCAGTCCCATAGTGACCTGACTTTTTACGCACTGACCTTCAAAACAATTGCAGTCATCCACTGACTTCAAGCATTTGTCTGTTTGACAACTGCAGGCGAAAGCATTCTCTAGCTATTCAATGAAATCTAGAGTGTCTGCAAATGGACCAACCTACAGACAGACCATTAAAAGTGCGTGGTATTACCGGTATACCGGTAACCATGGTACCATCTTCCCGTGGTACGATACCGCAGTACCATCGGGGAATACCAGTATTTTATCAACATTATCCCTACTTCTGTTTATTTTTAATTTACACTGTCTATGTAGCCTTCCGTAACAGCAATTGATATCATGCATGAATTTCCAATTTATATCTCTGTAATTCCCATGCTATTATTATTAGTTTCCAAAAATAACCACCAAATGGTGCAATTGAACATGAATGATCGACTGCGATGTTCCCCAATCTAAACCTTCTAAAACCTCCAGATTATTCCGTATAGATGGATGACTTCATGGCACACTTGTTTTTACTTTGAGTCTGGTAAATTCGGTGAGTCCTAACTTCTTGTTTAAATAATAGTTTAAAATATCCCGGTATGTTTTTGCATGTATTAAAAGAGAAATAAATAGTATGGAAATTGCTGAGTCCAAATTTATTATTTTTTGTTTGAAAACGATTTGATGAAGCCTTCATACTATTTGTAAACATTACTGGTTTATCAAACGGGTGCACGAACCGAACTTCAAACAAGCGCAACCTATATACATGTGACCCAGTGCTTCCCTAGAGACAATATGTTGTCTTCTGACGGATACACGCTGGTAAATAAATACTAAGGGTCATTAATCGAACACGTCATTAGTCAAGTTAATATTCCAGTGTATTTTTTTCTTTAATTCTAGTCAAGTAACTAGTCTTCGTTGTTGCTCATAATTTAAGTATTTCTGAGAGTTTTTCAATATTTTTATGACCACTACCATAGCTGTAAGTTTTACAATAAATATGGTGGTATACCGTGGTAATTAGGAAAAAAAACGTGGTATACCGTGGTATTTTTTTCAAGGCGGTACCCAGCCCTACAGACCATCCTCAGAAAGACCAACCTACTGACACAGATAGTCCTATGATAAACCAACCTACAGACTGACTTCCTGCAGACATACTGACCTAGAGACGGATAAACCTATAGACAGACAATCCTATGATGAACCATCCTACAGACAGATCAATCTACAGGCAGATCATCCTACACAGACAGACCTACAGACAAACCAATCTACAGACAGACCATCCTACAGACAGATGTCTTATGTTGAACCAACCTTCTGACAAGACTGTCTTACAAACAGACCTAGAAATGGATCAACCTTCAGGCAGACATTTGTACAGACAGCTGTACAGTCGTACAGACAGACCAACCTCGAGACAGTCCAACATGCAGATTGACCCTCCTACAAGGATAAGAGCATGAGCAGAACAATATCCTCCCTCTTCTTCAAAACCGTTAACTTTCTTGAACAGTAATATTTATACAAACTTACCAGTTGTGTTCAATGTAGTTTTCAAAAACAACAGGCAAGTACAAACTGCGAAGTTCTTGGTTTGTCTGAAACAAAGATATCTATATCTCTGTACATTTTATAAATTGGGAACATTAACAAAGAGAAGGTGCCATACTGACCATAAGTTTTTCACAGAGTAAACTGATACAGACACAGAGATTGTGAGTTTGAAGTTACAATGAGGGGAGGAACTGAAAATAGAGATTATTTAAGGAATTTTTCAAGAAATAAATAGCAATTTCTGCAAAAAAAAATTGTTATGTAAAAGCTGCTGTGTCAAGATAACATCTTTTATTATATTACTTTATAAATTTTCTTCAAAAATACAGCTTATATTTCACAAGTAAATACAATGTGGCAGAAAAATAATCAGTGTTATCCATCCTGACAAAATTCACTCTAGCCAAATACAGAAACAAACAAATCATTTACATTTCTCATTTGTGCATTACAAAAATTATGAACATTATGTTGCTGACAGTGCAAGACAAGAACAAAGTACCTGTAGCAATTTTGCTAGAGTTGTAAACAGATGTTCCACGTATTTAGCCTTTTTGTGGATGTGAGTGCCAGATTTACTGTGCTTTGCTTTCAAATAAATGTCATAGCTTTGGTGATGATCTCTGAAATTAGTATTGAAATGTTCTAAAACTTATAGCAACTTCTTAACAATATACTGTCTCAGATCAAGTAAAATGTATTTGATAACTGGATAATGTTTCATTTAGAAGAATTAAATCGGTCATAACTTTATTTGTATATATTTATCCTGGATGTAACATACCATTTGTCAAGTTACCATATCATATGCTAAATTCTGACAATAGCTGAACTTGCCTTACTGTTCACCTCTATGAAGCAGCCACTTGCTTATAACAGCCAGTCAGCTAACTTTTGTTATACTGTGAAATCATTAATATTCGTGGGGGACTAATCGTGGATTTTGTGGTTGTGTCAATCCATGAAACTTAATACCAACAAACAAGTAAAAGTCCCATTAATTTTATGTTCACAAGTTGAATTCCACAAATTCATATCCCCACGAAATTGCAGTTTTGACAAAACCACAAAATCTCATGCCCACAAAATTAAATGATTTTACAGTAATTCTTTTGTTTTAAGCAGCCACCTGCTTTAAGCAGCCAGATTTTGTCACTCCCTTGACTGGTTGCATAATAATGATTTGATTAAACATGGACTTGTTACACAATGCTCACCTATTCGGCGATGTTATACCTTATTCCATTCAGATCTTACCTATGGCACAAAACAGCCTGAATAGCCGTGGAGATTTTCTCTGCAGAGTCTGATGGTCTGGCAGACCACAGACCTATAAGTTTTGGTAAGACCAAGTCACACATCTTCTGCAATATCTGCAATGAAAAGATCAAATAACTCTGTATTACAGTTCAATGTCTGTCACATCAAGACAGAATTCCTAGAAATTGAGTATTAAAATACATCCCAGAAGTAGAATAACATTCTGCATATAATGAACAAAATTGTTTATTCCTTTTAAATTAGTCTCTTCTGACAGACTCACTGATCAACCAATCAACCAATCAATGTATCAATCAATGTATCAATCATGTATCAATCAGTCAAATGAATCTTTAAATGATTTAAATGGTAAAGTACCCCTTATCAAAGTGGATAGGAGCGCAAAAATTTGTTGAACACAAAATATTTTTATCACTTTCTCATTACCGGGATCTCAGAATTCAGCAATGCAAAAATCCACATTTTACCTGGTTTTGATTAGGAGCTGTTTTCAATGCCTTGATGAATCGATCAACTGTATGATGTACTACTGAAGATACCAGTGACTCGCTTTTAACTGAATCAATTGCCAACACTCCACACAACCCTTTCAGCACAAGAACCTGAAAACAACACCCAAAATACCATTGTAAAAGTGGAAAACAATACTATCTGTGCTGGTTCAGATATAGAGTTCAGATATAGAAAAAAAACTATGTTCATGCTGTTTTGCTCTCACCTCACTTTCAGGTTTAACAAACGTCTGAATGCTACATTGCTTAATGGTGAGTTGTAAAAATATATACTTACAATGCCTAAACCAGAGCCCATTATCAACAAAGTTTTAAGTCTGAAACTTAAGACTTGAAAATGCTAAAAAAATATTTTTTTGATGGACTAACAACTTATTTCCCATTTTTATGCATTAAATCGGGATAGATACTGCTGGAAACAACACCAATAAAAACAATCATTCAGTGCTGCATACTAGTCAGGAAATCAGCCACAAATGGATCACAAGCACTCTGCCAAGCACTGAACCACTTGTACCAGATGGCCAGCACTGTGTCCAATCTCAGTTACATTTCAAAAAAACATATTTGAAAAACAGCATGTCTTGTTTTTATCTCACATTCTGACTAGGTAATTTAGAACAAGACAAAAGGAAGCAATTACTTACCATTGTGTCAAGTTTCATAGTAAACACTGTAGAGAGTGAATCAGATCTCATAATAGCTTCAAAACAGCCAACCAGAGGTAAGATAAATCCACAACTGTCATTTGCAGTCAATAAGGATTCCGATAACATCTAAAAGTATAAAATATGGTAAAATGATCTTAAACAATCTGCAAAACAGGAATCAGTTTTTGAATGTGATATATATTTAGCTCATCTGATTTTTGGGGAAAAAAATGATGAGTTATTGTCATCACTTGAATGGCATTGGCACTGGTGTTGCTTGGTTAAGTTTTATGTTAACGTCAAATTTTTTCCAAAACTATCAAAGCTATTGCTTTAAAACTTGCAAGACTTGTTCACCATCAATAGCTGACTTTGTACAGTAAGAAACATAACACCATCCTGCTTTTTGCAAGAATTCTGGCCCCTTTTGGACTTAGAAAACATCAGATTTCTTGGTTAAGTTTTATGTTTAGGTAAACTTTTCTCCTAAACCATCAAAGCTATTGATTTAAAACTTGCATCACTTGTTCACCATTATAAGCTAACTCATAACTCCATCCTGCTTTTTGCAAGAATTATGGCCCCTTTTAGACTTAGAAAATATCATAAAAACACACAGGTAGGACAATATTTCTATCATACAGAGAAAAAAAATCAGATGAGTGTCTGCAACCAGAAGGCAGTGCTCTTGTTTAAACATGCATTTCTTCTACAGCTGGGATTCAAAAATGGCAGGGTGCTGGCTCTATCAGTAAGATCCTGCACACCAAAAATTTTGGGTGGTAGGTGCACAAAAATTGTCTTTTTCGAGGACATCTTCAATGGGATGTTTGGGGAATGGGTAGAGGAGTAGTGTGTGTTGGGGAGTAATGTCTGGATGACAGGATACAAAGAGACAATACTATGTTCCTTCAAACTGTCTCTTAGTATCATGTCATCTCCCCGACCTCCCCCCCCCCCCCCCCACCCCCACCCAACATCCCACCTCTAGAGGAGGAAAGAGTAAAAGAAAGACAGACAAAAGAAAATTACAGAAGACTGATGTCACAACTTTATACTAATCCTTCAGGGTACATAAAATTCTGTATCTTGATATATCATAGACTTGACCATATCAACAATGCAGTTAACTATGACCATCCTAATTATTACCTGGATGGAGGACTGCCGGAGAAGTAATCGGTTTGGTTCAGATGCTCTCCTTGTCTTTAACACATCACACAGACATTCCCATACCCTCTCTACGTCACCCTCACTTAACTGTTCCCTAAAATTTAGAAGCACATTGCAACATTTAAATAAATGGATGTCTGTCAAAACATCTTAACAAACTGGTATGAATTAAACAAACTTTGAATCTGACTTAATACTAATACAAAAATCGTTTTAACATTTTTTTGTCATTTTCAGATTTGTTTGGAAAATAAGAACATGAAAAAATCTATTAATATTCAAGCATTCAAGCCTGAATAAAGCAAGGGAAGCAGCCAAAGAATGTAGATGTTAAAGACAGAAGACTGCTTGTCAGGCTGAAAATGTATATATAAAAAAAAAAAAACAGTGGTTTCTGTGATCCTTCCTGATCTGCATTCTCTTAAATATGTTTGCAAGCACAGCACATATCTAATGTATTACATGTTTCCAAGCACAGCACATATCTACTGTATTATATGTTTCCAAGCACAGCACATATCTAATGTATTATATGTTTCCAAGCACAACACATATTTATGTGTTTCCAAGCACAGCACATATTTAATGTATTATATGTTTCCAAGCACAGCACATATCTAATGTATTATGTGTTTCCAAGCACAGCACATATCTAATGTATTATATGTTTCCAAGCACAGCACATATCTAATGTATTATATGTTTCCAAGCACAGCACATATCTAATGTATTATATGTTTCCAAGCACAGCACATATCTAATGTATGATATGTTTCCAAGCACAGCACATATCTAATGTATGATATGTTTCCAAGCACAGCACATATCTCATGTATGATATGTTTCCAAGCACAGCACATATCTAATGTATTATATGTTGTTTTCTCAATAAAGTGTTTATATCTACTTCTATACTGCTATGTCTTAAAGAAAATTCCTATAGTTTTTTTCCTTTCATAGAATTTTTTGAAATTCACATATATGATAGGAAAATTTGTGCTGAAAACAATGAACAAATAAAAACAATAGGTCACCAGGCTTGTTTTTGTGAAAAAATGTTTTGAACACACCCACTGTTGCTGAAACTGCCAGCGATTTTTCAACATTTTCATAATTTTCTGCTTTTTTATAAATACCAACCAAAATATACATCCAGGCAGCACAATACCGTTTTTTCTTTTTACAGATTTTATTATATACTTATTTGATATCATAGTCATATTTGTAATACTCTGTCCTTACAATAATGGGTACAAATGAAAAAAAATATTGTTTCACATTTACTTTTGTGAACTTTTTTCAATGAAAAATGCCCATAGTGAAGAATATTTGTTTAAAATTTTGAAAAAACTCTTTCATAGAATTTTTTCTTTTTCTTCTTGTGTAAAGATAATTGTATTGTGAGCATAAAAATGGCTAAAAATGTATGGGTCACCAGGCTAAATTTTATGTTAAGACCGCTAGAATACAAAACCTGTTCGGACGGAAATGGCACGAACCTGGCCAAATTGATTACATGTATGTCTACTAAAAGTTAAAAAAAAGTTTTAAAAATTCTTAATTCTTTCTATAATTGAATACTAAATAATCTGAAAGGTGATATTGTCTTATCAGTACTAAGTCAATTATCTTACATTATATGAACAACACTGTCTTTGTACTAAAATGCGATGTAAAAACACAACCACAACTAGAGCTATCACTAAAGGTGATGAATGTACCCCCCGCATGCACTGACACAGTACATTGCAATTTGACGCACACAAGATTGCATAATTATGTGGACTGTATGTATATAGACTGTTTTTTGTTACTAAACTGTATACATACAAAGTCCCATAACTATGCAGAATATTTATCTAAAAGAATGTAACATGCACCATGCACAACTAGGGTTGGTACTGATCACTTGTGTGAAGTTTCATTAAATTGTGTGTAAGGGTTTGGTAGATTAGGCACGCACAAGATTGCATATGCAGACTGTATGTACATAGTATGTTAACAAGAAACAAAGTCCCATAACTCTGCAATTTTTGTCGCTGAAAGAACCTAACATGCCCCATGCATAACTACTGTTGTTACTGATCACTTGTGTGAAGTTTCATTAAATTGTGTCAAGGGGATGAGGAGAGATGGTGCGCACAAGATTGTGTCTATGTATATAGTATAGTAACAAAAAAAACAAAGTCCCATAACTTTGCAAATTTTTTTTCTAAAAGAACCTCACATGCCCCATGCACAACTTCTGTTGGTACTGATCACTTGTGTGAAGTTTCATTAAATTCTGTCAAGGGGATGAGGAGAGATGGTGCGCACAAGATTGTGTCTATGTATATAGTATAGTAACAAAAAAACAAAGTCCCATAACTGTGCAAATTTATTTTCTAAAAGAACCTAACATGCCCCATGCACAACTACTGTTGGTATTGATCACTTGTGTGAAGTTTCATTAAATTCTGTCAAGGGGATCGGGAGAGATGGTGCGCACAAGATTGCGTCACAAGATTGTGTCTATGTATATAGTATAGTAACAAAAAAACAAAGTCCCATAACTCTGCAAATTTTTTTTCTAAAAGAACCTAACATGCCCCATGCACAACTACTGTTGGTACTGATCACTTGTGTGAAGTTTCATTAAATTGTGTCAAGGGGATGAGGAGAGATGGTGCGCACAAGATTGTGTCTATGTATATAGTATAGTAACAAAAAAACAAAGTCCCATAACTCTGCAAATTTTTTTTCTAAAAGAACCTAACATGCCCCATGCACAACTACTGTTGGTACTGATCACTTGTGTGAAGTTTCATTAAATTCTGTCAAGGGGATAAGGAGAGATGGTGCGCACAAGACTGCGTCTACGGACAGACGGACAGACAGACAGACAGACGGACAGACAGACAGACAGACAGACAGACAACCTGAAACCAGTATACCCCCCCTTACAACTTTGTTGTCGGGGGGTACAAAAATAGCAAGACACCTGTCAGGCATAATACTTGTCAATACAACATAAACCAGTATCAACATTTGATTACTGATATAACTTATCAAAAATGTTATTTCATTCAAAATTCCTCATATTTAAGATTGTCTGTAACATGTTTCAACAAATGTTGACTTCAGTTTTCCATAGAAAGTGTTGGCTGCGCAGAAAGATGCGCATAAAAAACTATAGGAATTCCCTTTAACTGACAGGCAGCTTATGGAGCGGCTGCTTATTACAGAAAGTGGTCGTGGCAAGTTCAACTACATCAAGCTAATAGATACAGATTGACTTTCATGTAACAACAATTCTCTCAGTGACTGCCTAAATAAAACTGCCTTAAAACGAACAGCAGACTGTCAACCATGAGGTTGCAAGTTCTGTCCTTGGGTGAGGCAAATGTTCTCCACAAATGAACTACAGCTGAGTCTGTTTTAGCAGCCACCTCTTTTAAACATTCACTTGCCTTAAGAAGTCAATCAGTTAACTTCCTTAACTGGTTTTATGTCCTAATTTAAACTTCTCTTTAGCAACCAGCTGCTTTAAGTAGCCAGACTGTGTCACTGCCTTGACTGGCTTGACTGTTTTCTTACATTTATACACAAATCAATATAAGACTGTAGATGGAATACTTGCTTTTTCTTGTTGATAAGAAAACCAGTCAGAATATCAACAAGAACTTGTTCTTTATTTGGTATGAACACATCTCCAGATTTCCACGAATATCTCAACAGTTTTAGCCGATCTTCAATCTTCAGTGACCTGTCCTTCAGGTTCAAATAAAAGTCTGAAATGAAATTAAACAAGGATTTATGTTGGATGTTTTTTAGAAATTAACCAGTTCCAAGTTTAAAAAAAAAATAATCTGACATCATCATTATGAAGTCTGGGACTGGGTCTGAAGTGTGAATGAGCAGATGAGCAGAGGCATGATAAGATTATATACTGAAGGAATGATGTCTCTAATGTGTTGTTACTGTAAAATACTGTAGATTTTAAATAATTCAAGGGCCAAAACTCTTAATGTTTTACAGAAATCTTGCCCATTATGAAATTTATATAAGATCCTTCAAAAATGTGCAGTTGTGTAATTTTAATGAAGATCACTAACGCTTATGAAATGAAGCCTCTTATATGTTTAAACTGTAATACAGAACCACTTTGACATTTGACAAATTCAAATACCATAAATTTAGTGTTAGTGTTCTTTATCTTGTTGCTATATCTATTCTGTGTAAGTTTAATGAAGATTGCTCTCCTAATTTGATCTCTAGAATATAAACAATATGAAATACTGCATTTCTGACTCATTCAAGGGCCATAACTGCAATTAGCATACCAAGTTTATCTGTGATATTGTCACCATTTACATTCATTGTGATTTTCATTTTAATTGGATGGAAACTGCAGGAACTGTGTACTGGTTTCGAAGCAGTTTCCGTCGGCTAGTAGTATCCGTCAATGCGTTATTTTATGTTTCGTGACGTTCTTCACAATGAAGTCGAAATTGTTTTCATAACGCTACCCTGCAATCCAGAGCTCTGTGAAATTTCAGCAACAAAGAGTAAAAACTTTCCAAGAAAACTTGAATTGTTCATTCCATAATTGTTTTGTTTACATTCCGCACATAGGGGATTTCACGTGCAACTAATGCGCATGCCCAAAGAATAACTCCGTAATCCCCAAGTAAGTTGAAAGTTCCTCCTTTTGGCAGTCAAAACCAGATGATTTACCAACAAGAGATCACAGAGTGATCTTGGCGCCCACCAATGTGCCATTTTTGAGTGTTCCAAATTTCAAGACTTACTGACTAGCTCAAGGTCAAATTTCATTTCCGTACACAACACTTTGCATGTGGTCCAAATTCGAAAGCTGTAGCTTGAGAAATGTGAAAGTAGGTCACTAGATCAATTTCAAGGACGAAATGTGAAAGTAGGTCACTAGGTCAAAATCAAGGTCAAATTACACTTCAGAACACAAATTTATGCATGTGGTCCAAATTTAAAGCCTGTACCTTCAAAAATGTGAAAGTAGGTCACTAGGTCAATGTCAAGGTCAAAGTTTGTTTCGGTACACAATCCTATGCATGTGGTCTAAATTTGAAGCCTGTAGCTACAGAAATGTGAAAGTAGGTCACTAGGTCAATCTTAAGGTCAAAGTTCATTTCAGTACACAAAACTATGCATGTGGTCCAAATTTGAAGGCTGTAGCTCGAAAAATGTGAAAGTAGGTCACTAGGTCAAATCAAGGTCAAATTTTATTTCGGAACACAGAACTATGCATGTGTTTCAAATTTGAAGCCTGCACCTTCAAAAATGTTGAAAGTAGGTCACTAGGTCAATGTAAAGGTCAAAGTTGTTTCGGTACACAAAAACTATGCATGTGGTCCAAATTTGAAGGCTGTAGCTTGAGAAATGTGAAAGTAGGTCAGTAGGTAAAAATCAAGGTCAAATTCCAATTCGGAACACAAAAAATATGCATGTGGTCCAAATTTGAAGCCTGTACTTCAAAAAAGTGAAAGTAGGTCACTAGGTCAAAGTCAGGTCAAAGTTTTTTTCAGTGCACAAAACTATTTCAAGTGGTCCAAATTTGAAGGCTGTAGCTACAGAAATGTGAAAGTAGGTCACTAGGTCAAAATCAAGGTCAACTCATGTCAAAGTTCATCTTGCCACTCAAACCATACATGTGGTCCAAATTTGAATGTTGTAGGTTATTGACAAGAAGATTTTAAAATCTTTTCCTATATAAGTCTATATGAACCATGTGACCCCCCAGGGCGGGGCCATATTTGACTCTAGGGGGATAATTTCAACAAACTTGGTAGAGAACCACTAGATGAGGCTACATTACAAATGCCAAAGCCCTAGGCTTTGTGGTTTGGACAAGAAAATTTTCAACGTTTTTCCCTATGTAAGTCTATGTAAACCATGTGACCCCCAGGGCGAAGCCAATTTGACCCTAGGGGGATAATTTGAACAATCTTAGTAGAAGACCACTAATGATGTCATATACAAAATATCAAAGCCCTAGGCCCTGTGGTTTTGAACAAGAGGTTTTTCCCTATATAAGTCTATATAAACCATGTGACCCCCGGGGCGGGGCCATATTAGACCCCAAGGAAATATTTTGAATCATCTTGGTAGAGGACCACTAGATGATGCTTCATACCAAATATCAAAGCCCTAGGCTCTGTGGTTTTGGACAAGAAGATTTTCAAAGTTTTTCCCTATATAAATCTATGTAAATTATAGAAATAAACAAAGGGCCATAACTTACTAAACAAGAGTGCAAGAATGTCACAATATACGCCCGTCACAGCAAATTTCTTTACTCTAGCACCTGTATTTGCAAATGGAATTTTAATTTTGTGGTTGTTTAGTAAATACTAAGTGTTTTGTTTTTCTAAGTCCACAAAAAAAACTCCTTACCAGGTACAGATACCTTAAAATACACCTAAAATTGGAAAGTAACATCTATGTTGTACCACAGAAAAGTGGTCTTGGTTTTTCCCTACGGTCAATTATAAAAAAGTTACAATATAAGTTATTTATAGTAACAACTAAGGGAAGTTAATCTTAAAAAAAAAAAAAAAAAAAAAAAAAAAAATCAAAAAAAAATTGTAAGTCCACATAAAAATCTTTACCAGGTAGAGACTGGTCAAAATACACCTCAAAATTGGATGTAGCATGCATGTTGTACTACAGAAAAGTGGTCTCGATTTTTCCCTACGACTAGTAATGAAAAGTTACAATATAAGCTATTTATAGTAACAACAAAGGGAAGTAATTCTAAAGAAGGGAACTGCGCATGACACTTCGTCTCATGATGGTGTATAATTGTGTCAAGTTACATCAAAATCCCTCCATGCATGAAGAAGAAATGCTTCGGACAAAGTCATTCTTGTATCTGACCTTTGGCCTCTAAGTGTGACCTTGACCTTAGACCAAGGGACCTGGTTCTTGCGCATGACACTACGTCTTGTGGTGGTGAACATTTGTGCCAAGTTATATCAAAATCCCTCTATGCATGAAGAAGAAATGCTCCGGACAAGGTTTTCATTCTTGTATCCTTTGACCTCTAAGTGTGACCTTGACCTTAGACCTAGAGACCTGGTTCTTGCGCATGACACTCCGCCTCATGGTGGTGAACATTTGTGCCAAGTTATATCAAAATCCCTCTATGCATGAAGAAGAAATGCTCCGGACAAAGTTTTCATTCTTGTATCCTTTGACCTCTAAGTGTGACCTTGACCTTAGACCTAGGGACTGGTTCTTGCGCATGACACTCCTTCTCATGATGATGAACAATTGTGCCAACTTTCATCAAAATCCCTCTATGCATGAAGAAGATATGCTCCGGACAAAGTCATTCTTGAATTTGACCTTTGACCTCCAAGTGTGACCTTGACCTTAGACCTAGGGACCTGGTTCTTGCGCATGACACTCCGTCTCATGATGGTGAACAACTGTGCCAAGTTTCATCAAAATCCCTTCATGCATGTAGAAGATATGCTCCGGACAAGGTCTGTGGACGCCGCCCGCCCGCCAGGGGCGTTCCCATAATACGTCCCGTTTTTCAAACGGGCGTATAAAAATTGTTGAACCAGTCTGATTTTCAGGGGGACACAACTAGGGTACCAATACATCATTCTGACAAAGTTTGGTCAAAATCCCCCAGGTAGTTTCTGAGGAGATGCGATAACGAGAAATTGTTAACGGACGGAAGGACGGACGGACTGACGGACGGACGGACGGAAGGACGACGGACCACGGACGCAGAGTGATTTGAATAGCCCACCATCTGATGATGGTGGGCTAAAAATACATAATAAAGATAACAAGAGGGCCATGAAGGCCCTGTATTGCTCACCTGACCTATTGACCTAAAGATCATCAAGATTAACATTCTGACCAAGTTTCATTAAGATATGGTCATAAATGTGGCCTCTAAAGTGTTAACTAGCTATTCCTTTGATTTGACCCCGTGACCTAGTTTTTGACTCGACATGACCCAGATTTGAACTTGACCTAAAGATCATCAAGTTTAACATTCTGACTAAGTTTCATGAAGATACAGTCATAAATGTGGCCTTTACAGTGTTAACAAGCTTTTCCTTTGATATGACCTAGTGACCTAGTTTTTGACCCCACCTGACCCAGATTTTAACTTGACCTAAAGATCATCAAGATTAACATTCTGACCAAGTTTCATTAAGATATGGTCATAAATGTGGCCTCTAAAATGTTAACTAGCTTTTCCTTTGATTTGACCTAGTGACCTAGTTTTTGACCCGACATGACCCAGATTTGAACTTGACCTAAAGATCATCAAGTTTAACATTCTGACTAAGTTTCATGAAGATACAGTCACAAATATGGCCTCTAGTGTTAACAAGCTTTTCCTTTGATTTGACCTGGTGACCTAGTTTTTTTACCCCACTTAACCCAGATTTGAACTTGAGCTATAGATCATCAAGATTAACATTTTGACCAAGTTTCATTAAGATATGGTCATAAATGTGGCCTCTACAGTGTAAACTAATTTTTCCTTTGATTTGACCTGGTGACCTAGTTTTTGATCCTACATGACCCAGATTCAAACTGAACCTTAAGATCATCAATATTAACATTCTGACCAAGTTTCATGAAGATACAGTCATAAATGCGGCCTCTACAGTGTTAACAAGCTTTTCCTTTGATTTGACCTGGTGACCTAGTTTTTGACACCAGATGACCCAATATCGAACTCGTCCAATACTTTATTGAGGATAATACTCTGATCAAGTTTCATTAAGATTGGACCAAAATTGTAACCTCTAGAGTGTTAACAAGCTTTTCCTTTGATCTGACCTGGTGACCTAATTTTTGACCCCAGATTACCCAATATCGAACTCGTACTAGATTTTATTAAGGGTAACATTCTGACCAAGTTTCATTAAGATTGGGCCAAAAATGTGACCTCTAGAGTGTTAACAAGCTTTTCCTTTGATTTGACCTGGTGACCTAGTTTTTGACCCCAGATGACCCAATATCGAACTCGTCCAAGATTTTATTGAGGGTAACATTCTGACCAAGTTTCATTAAGATTGGGCCAAAATTGTGACCTCTAGAGTGTTAACAAGCTTTTCCTTTGATTTGACCTGGTGACCTAGTTTTTGATCCCAGATGACCCAATATCAAACTCATCCAAGATTTTATTGAGGGTAACATTCTGACCAAGTTTCATTAAGATTGGGCCAAAAATGTGACCTCTAGAGTGTTAACAGTCAAATTGTTGACGATGGACGGACGGACGGACGACGGACACAGGGCGATCACTAAAGCTCACCTTTGAGCACTTCGTGCTCAGGTGAGCTAAAAATGAGTCATTTTTGTGCATCGCCAATAATTTCTTTTTCATAATTAAGAGCAAAAACCAAACAGGTTACCCCTGCCAGAGTTTCTTATCCAAGGGGGTAACTGGTCACATACTATGTGCTATACAAAGTAATGGTTGTATCCCTTATATAGTATATGGGTATATAAGATATATAAATTGTCGCTATGATGTCAACTGGCCGATTAGCTCAATCGGAAGAATATCGGCTTCACAAGCATGAGATCGCGAGTTCGAGTCTCAGGTTTTGCTTTTTTTTTTTTACCTCCTATTTTCAACAAGCCTAATTTAACACCTGAACCTTCAAACTTCTTAAAATTGTATTAATTAATTTCACCGGAAAGATTAATTAGACATGGCTAATCCCCCCGCTGGGCATATTATAATTGAAGGCTAAAGTTCCTGGCAAGTTAGTGTCTGAAAGTATTAATTTTGGGGAAAGCTTTGAACAACCGTTTAGTTGTGGTCCGCATCAGGGGTTTTAAAGATGTGGAAGAAAGGATAAGTCAGTAGTGAGGTGGTTTACTGCTAAATTTTATTAATTTTCATGAACAGTAGAGCTATGACGTTTTTCTATATGGCTACTGTAAAAAGAAGGAATGGAAAGCTAACAGGGAACAAGAGTGCCAGAATGTCACAATATATGCCCGTCAAAGCAAATTTCTTTACTCTAGCAGCTGTATTTGCAAATGGAATGTTAATTTTGTGGTTGTTTAGTAATCATTGTAAGTCTTTTGTTTTTTTCAAGTCCACAAAAAAACTCCTTACCAGGTAAAGATACCTTATATATAATAAAATACACCTAAAATTGGAGAGTAACATCTATGTTTTACCACAGAAAAGTGATCTTGTTTTTTCCCTATGGGCAATTATAAAAATGTTACAATATAAGTTATTTATAGTAACAACTAAGGGAAGTCAATCTTAAAAAAAAAAAAAAAAAAAAAAAATTGCAAGTCCACACAAAACTCTTTTCAGGTAGAGACTGGTCAAAATACACCTCAAAATTGGATTTAGCATGCATGTTGTACTACAGAAAAGTGATCTTGATTTTTCCCTACGACTAGTAATGAAAAAGTTACAATAAAAGCTATTTAAAGTAACAACAAAGGGAAGTAATTCTAAAGAAGGGAACTGCGCATGACACTTCGTCTCATGATGGTGTATAAGTGTGCCAAGTTACATCAAAATCCCTCCATGCATGAAGAAGAAATGCTTCGGACGAAGTCATTCTTGTACCTGACCTTTGGCCTCTAAGTGTGACCTTGACCTTGACCTTAGACCTAGTGACCTGGATCTTGTGTATGACACTCCGTCTCGTGGTGGTGAACATTTGTGCCAAGTTATATCAAAATCCCTCTATGCATGAAGAAATGCTCCGAACAAATTTTTTTAAGAAATTATGATAAAGGGGAATAACTCAAAAAATAGGCAAGGTATAGTTATTGTTCTTGCACAATGCACTTCCTCCCAATGTGTTCTATCAGTGTATGAAGTTTGAAGAAAATCCCTCCAGTACTTTTGGGGTTATGCTCCGGACAAAATGTTTTAAGAAAATATGATAAAGGGGAATAACTCAAAAAATAGGCAAGATAGAGTTATTGTTCTTGCACACTGCACTTCCTCCCAATGTGTTCTATTAGTGTATGAAGTTTGAAGAAAATCCCTCCAGTACTTTTGGAGTTATGCTCCGGACAAAATTTTTTAAGAAAATATGATAAAGGGGAATAACTCAAAAAATAGGCAAGATAGAGTTATTGTTCTTGCACACTGCACTTCCTCCCAATGTGTTCTATTAGTGTATGAAGTTTGAAGAAAATCCCTCCAGTACTTTTGGAGTTATGCTCCGGACAAAATTTTTTAAGAAAATATGATAAAGGGGAATAACTCAAAAAATAGGCAAGGTAGAGTTATTGTTCTTGCACACTGCACTTCCTCCCAATGTGTTCTATCAGTGTATGAAGTTTGAAGAAAATCCCTTCAGTACTTTTGGAGTTATGCTCCGGATAAAGATCATTGCGGACGCACAGACGGACAGACGCACGGACGGAGAGCATTTCTAATATCCCCTTCGCCGGGGGGATAAAAAAAAACACGGATGGTGCTTTTCTAGTCGTATTCACTGTAAAAATGTACATAAATATTAAAACAAAAATTGATGATGGAAACTGCTTCTGTAGTCAACCGATTCAGCTCTATTTATTCACCCCCTTTGGAGCCCCTCTGTGTGTTATCACGTGCGCTAGACACTATTGATATTTATGTTTTCATAAAGCAGAAGAGCTAAGGTGTTCTCTTTGGGAGCATTTTACGGAACTGAAATGTTCAAGAAAAAAGATATTTTTAAAACCTTCATTTTATGATGGAAACTGCTTCGAAACCAGTACACTCTGTTCAGATGTATTGTAAAGTCCATAACAGGAACATAACTCTAGAAAAAGAAACTGGATATGGCTGCCATTACATTGTAATCAGATGAAAACTCAGATATACTGACAATCTGCATGACTCTTTTAATGGAATATAGAGAGATTCATTTTTTCTTCCATTAAGTCCTTGGAAATGTTTATCTTATATATGTATGTATAACCTTACATATAATCTTATTAAACAAAATGTATTTTTGAGTTGTAATTTCACCAAATTTCATACACCAAGTCTAAAAACAACCAAGCCTGTAAATTTACAGACTGAAAAGGCTTTATATGTATGGATTTTTCATATATTTACAGAATGTCTGTAAAAATCTCGACACTGTAGACCTGGGATATACTGATACAGGGATCTGCTTTCATCATTTATTTTCTATTATCTTGTCGTCCGCCTGCTTTAGTGAAGTATTCATTGTGCCATTAGTCTGTCATTCTATATCATTTGTTTTTGACCATCAGTACATTTTATCCATTTTTTCCTCAAAATGTCAGTGATGATTTTAAAGGTGAATACTTAAAACTTATATAATAGACTGCATCAGGTTTTATCTTTGTATCAGTGAATTCTAACATGTATGGATATTGACTAATCACTGAATTTTACAAGTTCATTAATAAAGATTCTAATATGACTCAATTTGATTTTCAATTAAACAAAGAAGAAAATCAAGCTCTGTATATTCTACGATAAACAATGGTTGACATGTGGACCGGTAAGAGAGCATTATGATGTCAATTATGACGTCAAATTGCCGCATGACGTCCAATACATTACTCCTCGGGTAAATGAAGTCCAGCATAATATTTATCAAAATATGTCAATGAGCATGTCAGAATGAAAACAATCAAAGCCTTCTTGCAGTTTATCGTCTAATTTACCACAGTTCATCGTTCAGATACTTCAGTATTTAACCACGAGGGCTAACGCCCTCTTGGTTCAATTCCTACACATCTGAACTCTGAACCGTAGTAAATTAGACGATAAACCACTGGAAGGCCTTGACAGTTTTGTTAAATAAGTATAACTGTCATGCAATTAATACACCAGCACTTTGGAATATCAAGATATTTTCTTCAAAATCTTCCCTTTTAAAAACTCCTGTATGCCTTTTTTAATTTTTCTATTGATTCCTTTATCTTTAATGAGATTTTTAGATAAAATACTGAGATTTTTAAAAACAAGAGGGCCATAATGCATTAGATCTCACAATTGAGTTTCAGAGATTTGGTACAGGATCACGTTTGCTAAGTATCTGTGAAACTGTCTTGAAATTGGGCCAGTGTTTTCTGACAAGAATATTTTTTTAAGCATCCACCATATGCATATAGGAAATACTGTATACATAATAATAAATTATATAAAAAAGTTAATACCTCTTCTGGTGGCCATGTTTTTAACAAAAAGGAATAATTTCAACAAACATGGTATACCTTGTATACCAATTTACCGGGATATACATATTACCGCGAATGTCCTGTTTTGACACTTAACATGAAAAGTACTTAACATTTTTTTCTCTCATTATTTATGCTCAATGCGCGCTTAGATTTTTAGAAAAACTAGTGTCTTTCTTTTCATTTCACACTGATCCCAGAAATAAAGGAATTTAGCTAAGTGACTGGTCGTTATGGTTAATCTTTGCAATTTTTCTCTGCTAATTTTCAATGAAGTTGCTTATTTCTGCCATATCTGTTTCATATTTAGTTTGACCCATTGTAAAATAGAAATGCCTTCTTTGTCTTTGATCAACTTAATAACTTCTTCAGATTGAAAGCTGAAATTCACGGTAATAGGTATATGCCAGAATATGCTAGAATTCCCCACCTCTGTTCTCTTAACGACAAAAATGGAACTTTTACCTGGTGTTTTGACAATTTTTTGGCCCAAAAGTCTAAAGCTAACATATAAATTAACAAGGAGCTGCATTCAATAAACGCTTGATGCCCCTGGTGGCATCCTTGTCAATACAAAGCAACCTAAGTCCAAAACGAGGTCAAGGTCAAACTGAGGTCAAGTGATGTTTGAAGATGAGGAATGGTCACTGGTTACATCTGTATTAGTATCAATCCATTCTTGTAAGCGGTATCAGTAGATGCCGGGGGCATAATTAAACAGAATAAAATTTATCCTTTCATACAATCATTTTTTTATAAATAGAGTCAACTGAATATAAGACTCACGGTAATTGGTATACCCAGTATATGGGGTCACTGAAGGAACATTTCTGCGAATGCTTTTAAAATAATTTTTATACAGACAAACTTTCTAACAATGTTATAAGTAAACACAAGTTTTTTCAATGATTTGACATAGATAGTGAACTAGTGACCTAGTTTTTTGTCCCAAGTGACTAAGTTACAAATTTACCATAGAATTTAAACAGACAAATATTCTAACCAAGTATCATGAAGACCAGGTAGAAAAGTGGCCGTTCTAATGTTAACTTCTTTTCTATGATTTGACCTGGTGACCTAGTTTTTGACCTAGCTAATCCAGTTACAAAGAATATCTAGATTTCACAAAGATAAACATTCTAACAAAGTTTTATGAAGAAGCAGACATTGTAGCCTCATCCAGACAAAGTTTTTCTATGATTTAACCTATTGACCTAGTTTTTTACATCAAGTACCCTATCGATCTATAAATTTAGATTATGTGTATAAAAACTAATGAAATTACATTTATTCTTAAAACTGCAGCTTGAAATTAATTGGTTTATTTATAGTATGCATAAATTAAGGTCATTTGTGAGTTTCAGCCATTTTTGTTGACTTTGAGTTTTTGACATTTTCAGAAAAATCAAAGTCAAAAGAGATGACCAACAGTTAAAACTGACCTTAATTTATGCATAATATCTACATCTACATTTTACCGCCCAACAATCAATACTGATTATAACTGGGAGGCGCTTTGTCTGGGACCGACTGTTAAAAGATGAACAAGCTCAATAGATGCAAAGTTAAAAAGAATTACAATTACTAAGATAAAAACATAGATAGAGATTAGAAAGTTACAGTTGCCAGCCTCTCAGTGAATAGAATCAATCTGGGGCTGGACTGTATATGTAGGGGGAGACCATTCCAGGAACAAATTATTCTTGGAAAAAAGGAGTTTGAATGGAATTGCGTGTGAGATTGTGGGATCAAGTAGTTCAGGCTCCTTGTAGGTGTGAGGTGGCTATGGTCAACTGCAATAAGACTGTACCTTATTTTAATATAATAAGGGAATTTTTAATGGGGCGTTGTTCAAGGGATTGCCGGTTGAGATCATTAAGCATTTGGGTGACCCTAGTTGTTACCTACGCATCGAGCTGCAGACCATTGTACTCATTCAATTTTGTATGTGTGGGATTTTTGTCAAGGGTGCCATATAGTGGAACAGTATTCAAGCTGTGGGCTTTCGATGTGATGTTATCAATGTGTTTTGACCAGCTGAGATCTTTACTTAGTGTAACGCCCATGTATTTAGCAGCTTCTGTAGTTTTTTGGTTGTGGGTTTATCCCGCTACCAAAGTTAAGTGTATTTCTGACAATCATGTAGCATCTTTATTTGATTCCAAATCACATCCACTTGAATTTTTTTTGTGATATATTATCATTATGGAGTGTATAATTGTAGATGATAGGTTTTTTCTTTCGAGTAATCCTCAACACCTCACACTTATCTGGATTGAACTCCATTAACCAGTCCTTTTCCCAGGCTTCTAGGGAATGAAGATCATTTTTTTTAAGTAAATCAATTAATTTCAAACTGCAATTTAGAGTCTAAATATAATTTTAGCAAGTTTCAAACACTTTATCTGTAAATTTATAGATTGAAAAATCTGTAAATTTATAGATTGTCTGTAAATTTACAGATAATCTGTAAGTATACCACTTTCCTAGACCTGGTTATTTCAATATTTGGACAAGTCATGTCGTACAGTTCAGTTTCCAGCCCCATGTCGGGCACTGTTTTGCCTTTGTGCATATAATAAACACTTCTTGTTGTAACTTTGATCAAACCTCAATTAATTTTGGAGAAAAAAATAAATTATGTTTCTAAATGTTACGAAGTACGAAATATATCGAGACCGAATATTTGTAAATAAGAATGCGGGTCAGGACGGCCCAAATCCAAAACGGCCTATACCAAGACGGCCCAGTCCAGGACGGCCCAGATATATTAAATATACCGTAATATACCGTTATGACAAATTAAAGATGCTTTTTTGTAAGATCATAGTTGATTTAGAATAAAATTATATTAAGGGACAATGATTTTTTTCTGATTTAATAATCGCTATTCACTTCTTTATTGCTAGAATAAAATAATTTATTTTTGCTTTTTAAGTGTCTAATGATCGTATCTATATAACGATATAAAATAAATTTAAATAAGACATAAAAGTTAAAAAAAAAGGATATGGCTTATTTTCGTACTTCCTATCCATATTTATTTATCTTTTATGGGCATTTAATTGCTTTAATTGCTTTAAAAATTAATTAATGTTCATTTTATAGATGTTTTTTTCGTGTCCTGCCCTGTTGTCCAATTATATGTATAATAAAATTTGGGTCTAAAATTTGTTGTCATTTTTGCTATGTAAATAAATAAAACATAAATAAAAAGAATTATTTGAAATTCTTGGTTATTAATGAAAACTGGTCCGTCATGGTATGGGCCGTCTTGGTTTTGGGCCGTTTTGGTGACGGACCGTCATGGATTTGGGCCGTTTTGACCCGTCACCGTAAATAAAAACACGTGCTACACGTGTACTTATTTCAGATCCATACGTTTGCAAAATGCGCTGTATGGCTCATAACACTTAGTTTCAGATAGTTCTATTTGTTTGGAATATTATAAGTCATTCTAAGTTCATTACATATATAAAACTTGAAAAGAAAATGTAAACACAAATTAAAAAACTAACTCGAACTCCCTATGCGGGCTGCCATTTTTAAAGAGTATTAATGGGAGACCACTCACGCAGAAAAACAAAGGATAGTTCTTACAAATGATAAATACAAAGTCTGGTAATATGGTATAAAAATCTAATACTAGTAAAATATGGTCTTTGATGCAATATTTTGGAAAGTAAAAAAAAGGCAATGATTATTTCACTGGTAAAGGTAAACTTCATTAAATGTCACACATTCACACACTGTAGGCAAAATAAAGGGGAAGTAGTATTCAAAAGTTGAAAATGGGTAAAGAGTATATTGGCTGATTTCTGCCATTTCTCGTTTTCGCCCTGCAACCCCTCCGAGCGAAAACACGAGTATTAACGAGTTAAAATGGCAGGGGTGCGGGGCGAAAAACTCTCTATTTAGTGGGGGCGCAGAGCCAAAACACGGTAATTAGCAGGGTCATGTGGTGAAAAGTCAACATTAAGTCATTCTAATGGTGGGGGCGCCATGCAAAAACTGGATGTTTGAAGAGTGTTAATTATCATGTTTTCGCCCCGCACTCTCACCATTTCAGTTACTAAATCTCGACTTTTCGCCCCACAACCCAGACAATTAGCGAGTTTTCGCCCTGCGCCCCCACCACTGTAATGCTTAAATTTCGCCTTTTCGCCACACAACCTCACTAATTAGCGGGTTGTTGCCCCGAGGCGAGGATTAAAATGGTTAAAATGCCGAGGGTATGGGGCGAAAACTAGCTATTTAGTGGGGGCGCTGAGCGAAAACATGATAATTAACGGGGTCGAGGGGCGAAAAGTCGAGATTTAGTAACTGGAATGTCGGGCCGCAGTGCAAAAACTCGACATTTAAGCAGATCTTATTATGGTGTTTTCGCTCCATGCCCCCATTAAATAGCCAGTTTTCACCACACACCCCCACCATTTTAACCATCTAAATGCTTGTGTTTTCACTTGGAGAGGGCGCAGGAGAAAAAGTTGAAATGGCACAAATCAGATAATTGCAATATGAATGAAAATGCAAATAGTCATGCTAGAGAAATAAAATGGCGGGGTTGTCCAGAGACAAGCCGCTAGTAAACGAGGTCGCACATGAAAAGGCGAAATTTAAGTATTACAATGGCAGGGTGCTGGGCGAAAACTTGCTAATTGTCGGGGTCGCGGGGTGAAAAGTCAAGATTTAGTAACTAAAATGGCGAGGACATTGGAAGAAATACACGATAATTAGCGCTCTTCAAACATTGAGTTTTCGCACCGCACCCCCTGCAATTAGAGTTGCTAAATGTCGACTTTTCGCCCTGTGACACCGCTTTGGTAATTATCATGTTATCTCTCCATGCCCCAGGTTAATAGCGAGTTTTTGCCCCCACCCCACCAATTTAACTTGTTAAATCTCACGTTTTTGCCCCGGGGGGAAATGGCAGAAATCAGCCACCTTAGAAGAGCATGGTTATTGTTAAATCTATACAAAGAGCTCAGAATTCGGCTACCCCTATCAGATAGGCCTCAGTCAGACAGCAGCATGTCAATACATGCAATCTGCTCTTTAGACGGAGTAGAGGCTATAACTAAGTTATTGTGAAGTAGCAGTATTGAACTGTTCAAGGGTTGGAAGAAAGAGAATGTCAGGTGGAAGATTATTTCATAAGATTATAGGTCTGGGGGGAAAGGAGTATTTGTATTAGTCGGTGGTTGCAAAGACAGCAGATGATAATGGTGTCATTGCCTTGTTAAGGGGATGAGATAATCTTCCATGGGGATTGCAACAAGCTGATTTGAGATTTTATACATAAGAGGGTGAGGAGTCAATGCGCCAGAGATCTGTCTGGCTGACTTTTACATATTTAATTAAAATAAAACTTCAGTGTTATATTTTCTGGTCCTTTAGGATCATGGAAGCCATTCAACATGTGTAATAGACTTCTGCTTACCCCGGGGCTAGGGGGCGTGAGAGGCATTGCACATTTCATTACCTCTCATGAAGAGACTAAATCAAACCGAGTCTGCAATTATTCTTCTTGGTTGCATTGTTTGCTTCCTGATGATCTTTTCACAGATTTTAGTGTCAAGCTAGGCAGCTATCAGTTATACTTTTATGCCTTTGGTACAATGCAGTCAATGATCAAATCCTGACCTGCCGTTTTCAAAGAATATAACCTAACATTAAGCTACAGATGTGGTAAAGCAAACACACAAATACTCTACAGGCAACAAATATGTGTGATGTTAACTGGAAGGAGCAGCAGTTAGACGATCCAATCATTTAAATTCATTGATATATGATGTAATTCACAAGAGAGTTCAGCTTTCCAAGAACCATATAAGACAGGAGTCCAAGGAAGGGCAAAAGTATCTCAGACACAGGAGTGCTTTTACCATCTTATAATACAGACAGTGCTAGATGGACGACCATGTGTTTCATCTAGTTTTACCAGAAAACTACAGGGAATGGGCCATGAAGGGACTCCATGATGCTGTTGGTTACCAAGGACGAGACAGGACACTTTGTTTGGTGAAGCACAGATTTTTTAGCTAGGTCTAGAAAAGATACCATCAGGAAGATACTGCCTCCAACCAAAGCCCCAGCACACCCGGTACCATTTACGAGTATGCATCCCATGGAGTTGGTATGTATTGACTAATAGTCACAGGAGAGGTCCAAGGGTGGTTACGAGACACACAAGTCATCCCACACCACTTCACACGCTATGCTCAAGGCATTCCATCCTGCAACCAAACCGCACAGCCAACTGCTAGAGTCCTTTTTTGAGAACTTTTTCTCACACTACTATACTTTCCGGCAACGCTACATAGTGAGCAGGGAAGAAACTTTGAGAGTAGTCATCCAGGAACTGTGTAACATAACAGGGGTGGAGAAGACCAGGAGACCAGGACTACGCCCTATCATCCTATGGGAAATGCGGTCACTGAGCGTTTCAGTGCGAGCTTGGATGGAATGATGGGTACTTTGGATCCAGCTGAGAAAAAAACAAGGATAAATATCAAACAGGGAATGCAGTCCCCCAAAAACGAAATACACAGCACGCAGATATGCACTGCCAACACACACACACACACACACACACACACACACACACACACACACACACATACAACAAAGCAAATACACAAGGACAAAACGAACAAATAAAGGAACACAGTGGGCTCCACTTTCGAAAGGTCAGTGGCAAAAACACCACTGGGGAGCTTAAACCGGTTTATGGTGTATGGTGCATACCCAACCTCACTCTTATCTCTGCCATGTTCCAAAGTCAGTGTAAACAAAAGTAATCCACGCCAAGGGTATCTCTAACACACGCAATGGAAACAAAAGGCATGGCATGTAAAACACAAAAATGCTCCAGTATAATTACATAAAAGGCATACCTTTAGAACCAAAAATGTATGTACTCAGTGTCTTTGCAGAAGACAAAGCATCAAAAGAAACACCCTTAGGGGCCCGACGAAACAGGCCAGGAGACAGAAATCAAAACTGTTCAGTCCTGGTGGGATTTAAAACTGCTTGTCACATAGTCCTCCCCCTCTTCCATCAGGCACACTCAAAGAGGGAAGCGTAGTGTCCAACTGTAAACATTGCCACCTTGTTACATTTGAACTACACTAATATTCACTGATTTCATTTCACTCTGACTCTATAATAGCTCAAAGAGCTATAAAAATAATTGTATACTTCTTTGAATAGCTAGACTCCCCGTTTGAGACGCATGACACTTAAATATGCAATAGGTCGTCCTGGTATCTTTATCTTATCCTTTAAAAAGTTAAAGAATACTTAATGGTGTTTTTTTTTTAATTTGCGTTCGTGTATCAAAGACAGCAAAAAATATCTTAAATAAATTTCTAACAGAATAGGTCTAAAAATGAAAAAAATCATAAAATGTTGCTCAAATGATTGAACGCCTTTAACACATGTTAGATTTCAACTGGTTGCAAGATTTCAAGGTTCAAGATTTATTCAAATACTTGGCCCGGCCATATGGGCATCAGCCTTGTAAAGGCGAACACATTTACATGCAAATACATCTTTAAACTCCTGGTTGCCGAAACAAGATAGAGTTATCTTAAGCATATGTGTTAATAAATACATCTTTCCTAAAAACATTATAAAATTATGAATTTTACAATTAAAAGGCATCTGACTTTATATTTTTGACTACCAGAACAAAAATCAATAACGATATAAGCATTTGAAGAACGCGCAGTATGAGATAATAGAGAGTTTGAGATTTCAACCTTCGCCTTCCCCTTAAACGTCTCTCATATATATTTAGGGTAAAACGTCACCAATATGGGTGTATTTTATTTATATCAGACGTTGCTAGTAAAGTTTTCCATGTAATTTCAAGTAAGCCTAAGACTTCGTTTTATTACTATGTGAAATAAAAAGCTTAGTTTCAGGATTTCTGCTTATTAAGTTATTCGATTATCCATATGTATAACTGAACTAAATTTGATGCGATACACTATCAACAAGTATAAGAATATTGAAATTTTGTTTGGCTAATGATTTTAACTAAATACATTGTATTGAACCTGAGAGTATGAAGTTATCAACTGATTTTGAGAAACTTTGAGATTTTGTTCAAACTTTAACTTCTACGGCATATTTGTGTCCTCAGGCGGTATTGATTATACCAGATGGGCCTTTTTGTCGTAAGAAGTGAAGTTTTGAACGTCCGAAGATGTGATATCACGAAAGTCAAAACGTCAGTCTTTGTACATCTTTCTGTCCCCATACACGGCATCAAAGACTGAAATCTGGATGGAGGCACATGGCATGACAGTAATTTAACTTGAAAAATGAATTATAACGCGCGATTATTATTTGGTGGAACATTTTATTTTAACTTCCAAATAGAATCAATCCGTTTCTGCCGAACACTTGCGTTTTAATTATAAACATAAAATGGTCCTAGTAAGACGGCATTTTTTTTTGAAGTATTAGACAATTTTAGATCTATGATATCATGATGCGAGAGGTTTCCTGTTAGTCGTATGGGATAGCTCCATTCTTTACATGCACGGACCCAGAACATGGCAGAGGGGCATTTGGGTCAATCCTCCTTTGATTCTAACATTTTACAAAGAAAATCGGTCTTGAAACTCGGTGTGGCTACCACCTCCCACCCCCGTCCCCCTGAATGGGTGACCCCCCTCTTAAAGTTGGTGTCCCTCTAGCCACAATTCTTTGATCTGCACATGCTTTACTTATGAAATAGTCTATTTAAACAAATACGTGTATATGCCCACATGTTATTTTGTGCGACAATTTTCGTTTCTACCTAACACTTCTTGACTGTTTCGCTAGACACATGGTGACTTGGCACGATTATACCGTGCTGTCTGAGAGTTTGGCATTATACAGAGTCAAACTGAGTGTCATGATGCCAAACGTATCGTATCACGAGAATATTTTACATTTTTTTTCAAATCGCTTGTAAAAAGTATTCATAAATTGTGTATATTGGCTCATGTTATCAACATATCTGTTAAAAGGTTAGATTTTCAACATGAACAGTCTACAAGTAAAACGCGTCTTTTAAGGAATTCGATGTACAAAGTACCAATTCAAAGTAAAAAAAAAACAAATTTAAGAAAAACTATGAAATACTAGTCACCAGCCTTTTGTGTTTGCTTTATATCATATATTTAACTTCAAAGTATATCGAGAAATGCATTTGTTGTAGTTGATGTCTCATGTTTTTGTTTAAAACATATTTACTGAAATGTCTTTCAAGAACACCATCAGGAATAGAATACGTTGATATGATTATCATTTTTATTTCCGCTCATGTATGATTTACAATCATGCATTGTATACTGACATCGTTTTATATAAAATGTTTTGTGTTTTTTGTTGTTGTTTTTTTTTTGTTTTTTTTTTTGTAATCGCACTAATATCCATGCAATGATTATGTTAATTGAAATATTTTTATTTAATTTTCATTTCTAAAACATCTTGTAAAAGTCCTGCACTTTCGGACAATTGATATCAAAATGCACGAGAAAAACGATCATAATTACAGATAAATTGAATGGGCGGATTAAAAGAAGTAAGGTTCATTCTAAAGTTTGAAATCTCAAGGAATTTTAATCGAACTTCAACTTCATACGTTAACTTCGCAAGAGACGTTGAAGGGGAAGGCGAAGGTTGAAATCTCAAACTCTCTAATGTGTATACATGAAAAGAACTATCCTTCCAGCAGGCGCACATGTGGACAGAAGATGCGTGCGCATCATGTTTGTTGATAGTCGGAAAAGTGGTATAAACAGGTACCTTGTTGTTGAATGGAAATTCCGAAATACTGCAACTGATAGTACAGGACAACGATTACAAAAGATTAAGGTAATGAATAACTTTAATGCAGTGCATAAAAAATTAAGAAATGCATTTAAATAAACACATAACGGCCTTGACCTAATTGTTTTTCAAGGGTCCATTTGACTTGCTTCGTGGTACCCGGCTTTTTAGGCAGATATTCATGCAATACATGCACAGTAGTAATGGAACAAGGAACCAACCGCGCAGCGCCGGAGAGATTTGGGAAAGAACAAACTCGCCGAAGAAACTCAAAACGTCTTGTTTAACAAGATTGATTCTTAACGATCTTGGTGGTAAGTGTTAGGTAAATGATTATTGTATCATACTGAATTAGTTTAATACAGAATCACGGTTACTTTCATTGAAGATTTCGAGTCGGCATGTGATCTATGATTTGAGATGACACATGTTTTGGAAGGTTGTCAAAATATGAAGGTACTCATGTGTTTTTCAGAGTGGCTTCTTAGCAATACATACTGGTTTTCAGACAAAGCGTTAAAACTTGTATTATTTATAGTATATCTCAGTTACCTCTGATTTTTACTTTCTGATCCCCCAATTAAAATGCATAAAAATTAGGTTTATAAATAGAACCAACACATTTTCTCATGCATTGCCATTGCTAATTATAAAATATACTTTTGAAATATAAAAGTCTTTTTTCAAGGTTGTCTAGAAATCTAAAGGATTTAAGGAGTCTGTTTAATCCCTTTTAAAGGAAGATTAAACATTGTTGCCTTGTTATAAACTGATTTGAAATATTAATGTTTTAAGAAATAGTTAATCACTTTATGGATTAAAGTGACAATACGCATGCTGTCTGTTTCAGGTCCGGATCCAGAAATATTTGATTGGGGGACACCAGTTTAGAACGAAGGCACATCTTCAGCAAGGTGCGTAAGCTGTAACGCCAAGTGGGGGTAGGTATGGGAGGGGGCACCCCTCATGCTAGCGGGGTGTAGGGTCTCCCCCTGGAAACTTCTTGTGCAATTTTAGGTATAAATTTTTAGTTCCAGGAGGGGGTTATCCCCTCTTTTTAGGGGTGCCAGAGGGATCTCCCCTGGATTTTTTTTGAAACATAGTATGATTAATGAATTGGTGGCCTCTGATGCATTTTTGGGTCTCCATTTTGACAGTTGGTCAAATGTCCATGTCACATTGACCTTGAGACTTAAAATAATATCTTTTATTATACGCCCGAAGGGACGTATTATGTTACGGTCCCGGTGTCCGTCTGTCCGTCCATCCGTCCGTTAGCAGTTTCGTGTCAGCTCTGTAACTCTTTAACCCCTTGAAGGATTTCAAAGAAACTTGACACAAATGTTCACAACACCAAGACGACCTGAAGAGCGCATGTTTTGGATGTCTCATTTCAAGGTCAAGGTCACACTTAGGGGTCAAAGGTCATATGAGTGTGTTTCGTGTCCGCTCTGTAACTCTTTAACTGCTTAAAGGATTTCAAAGAAACTTGGCACAAATGTTCATCACACTGAGACGATGTGCAGAGCGCTTGTTTCAGATGACTAGCCTCAAGGTCACACTTAGGAGTGAAAGGTCATATATGACTTTGCTGTGTCCGCTCTGTAACTCTTGAACTGCTTGAAGGATTTCAAAGAAACTTGGCACAAATGTTCACCACACTGAGGCGACGTGCAGAGCACATGTTTCGGTTCACTCGCTTCAAGGTCAAGGTCACACTTAGGGGTCAAAGGTCATATATGACTTTGCTTTGTGTATATTGCTCTGCATTGCAGTGCTCTTGTTTTTATTTGGCAAAATACCTTTTTGTTTTCTTACAATAATTTTTTTTTGGAATTACTTTCCTTTTTTGTTACTATAAATAGCCTTTAAATAGCTTATTTTGAAACTTTTTTATTATTGGCAGTAGGGAAAAACTGAGACTACTTTTCTGTGGTACAACATGGATGGTACATCTGATTTTTAGATGTATTTTGACATAACTTTACCTAGTAAGAATTTTTTCTTGGACTTGGACAATTTTTTTTTTTTTTTTGGAATTTCTTCTTTTTGTTGTTCCTGTCCTTTGGGCTTCAACATTCAAGTTCTTTAAATTTTGCTCCCATCCTCTGATGTAACCCTTCGGGCGTATATTGCCCCGCTTAGCGGCGCTCTTGTTAATTTGCACATGATATGTGTCTTTCTGTCTGACGTCCATCACACTTCCATGAAGGGATTACACAAATGTTCCCCATAATGGGAGTACTATCAAACCATTTTTGTCAAATAAGTCAACAAGTAAATCATCAGAAATTATTTTAAAAGAAGAAAACAAAATAATCTCAAATCAAAGAGATGTCTGCGGGATCCTAAATGATTTTTATACGCCCGAAGGGACGTATTATGTTATGACGCTGGTGTCCGTCTGTCCGTCCGTCTGTCCGTTAGCAATTTCGTGTCCGCTCTGTAACTCTTGAACCCCTTGAAGGATTTCAAGGAAACTTTACACAAATGTTCACCACACCGAGACGATGTGCAGACCGCATGTTTTGGATGTCTCACTTCAAGGTCAAGGTCACACTTAGGAGTCAAAGGTCATATCAGTTTGTTTCGTGTCCGCTCTGTAACTCTTGAACCCCTTGAAGGATTTCAAAGAAACTTGACACAAATGTTCACCACACCAAGACGACGTGCAGAGCGCATGTTCCGGATGACTTGCTTCAAGGTCAAGGTCACACTTAGGGGTCAAAAGTCATATCAGTTTGTTTCGTGTCCGCTCTGTAACTCTTGAACTGCTGGAAGGATTTCAAAGAAACTTGGCAGAAATGTTCACCACATTGTAACGATGTGCAGAGCGCATGTTCTGGATGACTCGCTTCAATGTCAAGGTCACACTTAAGGGTCAAAGGTCATATATGACTTTGCTTTGTGTATATTGCTCTGCATTGCAGTGGTCTTGTTTTTATTTGGCAGATCTCTTTTTCGTACTTACAATAATTTTATTTTTTTTTAATTACTTCCCTTTTATGTTACTATAAATAGCTTATTTTGAAACTTTTTTATTATTGGCCGTAGGGAAAAACCGAGACCACTTTTCTGTGGTACAACATGGATGGTACCTCCAATTTTAAGGTGTATTTTTACATACCTATACCTGATAAGGATTTTTTTGTAGACTTAGATTTGTTTTTAGTGATTAGTGATTGACACTTCATCTTTTCCATCAAATCTCAAACTAGCACAGGTCACACCAATTTTCAAAAAAGATGATCCTTTTGTTGCAAAAAATTACAGACCTGTAAGCATCCTCCCTACAATGTCTAAAATTTATGAAAAAGTTTTAAATGATCAGCTTAACACACACTTTAACAAACTTTTTAATGATTTACTTTCTGCTTTCAGGCCAGGCTATAGCTGTCAGACAGCCCTCTTGCGTGTGGTTGAGGACTGGAAGATTGCACTGGACAGGGGAGACTACGTGGCCGCAATACTTATGGATCTGTCAAAAGCTTTTGACTGTATCCCTCATGATCTTATTGTCCTCAAGCTACGGGCATATGGGCTGACTGACAGAGCCTCCAAACTTGTACATAACTACTTGTCAAATAGAAAACAAATGGTCAAAATAGGAGAGGCATCTAGCACACGGCTTGAACTCTCTAAAGGTGTTCCACAGGGGTCAGTTTTGGGACCAATGATTTTCAATATTTCTATTAATGATATTTTTTATTTTGTGGAAAAATCTAAACTGTATAAATATGCTGATGACAATACCATTTCTTTTAATCATAAAGATATAAATGTTTTAAAATCTGTTTTAGAAGAAGAAAGTTTAAATCTTATAGAATGGTTCAACTTTAGCCAGGTGCAAGCAAACCCTGATAAATTTCAAGCAATTTCTGTTGGAAAATATACACATGATGTCTCTCCTACCTTTCAAGCTGGAGATGTAAATATTACTTGTGATGATAATGTTAAGTTGCTGGGTGTTGACATTGATTTTATGCTAAACTTTAATGACCAAATTGCCAAGATGTGCAGGAAAGCAGCAATGCAGCTGAATGTACTTTTACGCATGAGCAAATTTCTTAATACTGAAAACAAAATACTTATATACAAATCTATCATTAGATCCAATTTTAACTATTGTCCTCTTGTTTGGCACTTTTGCAATAAAGCTAATATTGAAAAATTAGAAAAACTTCAACACCGAGCATTGAAAATAACCTTCAATGATTTTATATCCTCATATAATGACCTCTTACATAAGGCTGATATGCCAACCTTACATCTTAGCAGGATACGAGCTTTGGCTATAGAAACCTTCAAATGTTTGTACAAAATTTCTCCTTCCTATCTTTATGATCTTGTTAGCTTTAAAAATGATTCTTATTCTTTCAGGTATGTAAATACTTTACTAGTACCAACTGTAAAATCCACTACCTATGGTAAGAAGTCGTTCAGGTATGAGGCAGTGCAGGTGTGGAACAGCCTCCCAAATGAAATCAGACAGGTGGATAACTTCAAAGAGTTCAGGAGACTGATCCGCACCTGGGCTGGACCATCCTGTAAATGCTCCCTATGTATGTAGTTTGTTTAGTTTACTTGTTTTTTGTATCATTTCTAAATGCCTGCTTGTGTTTATTCTTTTGTAATACCCGGCTTGTTTTAGTTGTCTTTTAATTTTGTTTTATTTGATCCGCACCTGGACTGGACCATCCTGTAAAAGCTCCCTATGTATGTAGTTTGTCTTTAATTTGCTTGTTCTTTGTATCATTTCTGAATGCTTGCTTGTGATTCTGTTGTATTACCCAGCTTGCTTTTAGTTGGCTTTCAATTTTGCTTCATTTTGTATTTGTGTTTTAGTTTTTAGCCATACTATGTAGTGTTTACTTACTTTGCCTTAGATGCCTTAAACTATCAGTTATTTTGTGTTGTTTTATATAACTTTTGTGCTGCCATTATATGCCTTTGTACACTATCTTTGCTGAAACCTAGTCTTAATATGCTATCATTTTGTGATTTTTTAGCTCGACTATTCGAAGAATAGTCTAGCTATTCTACTCACCCTGGCGTCGGCGTCACACCTTGGTTAAGTTTTTGCATGCAAGTACATACAGCTATCATTTAAAGGCATATAGCTTTGAAACTTATTTATTCTTTTTCTAGGTCAATTACCTACCTCTCTGGGTCAAGTCCCATAACTCTGACGTGTATTTTGAGCAAATTATGCCCCCTTTTGGACTTAGAAAATTTTGGTTAAAGTTTTACATGCAAGTTACTATCTCCAAAACTAATGCAGATATTGAATTGAAACTTCACATGTGTCTTCGGGATTATAAAACTAGTTGATAGCACCAAGTCCCATAACTCTGACCTTCATTTTGGCCAAATTATGCCCCCTTTTGGACTTAGAAAATTCTGGTTAAAGTTTTGCGTGCAAGTACATACAGCTATTACTAAAAGGCATATAGATTTGAAACTTATTTTTTCTTTTTCTAGATCAATTACCTACCTCACTGGGTCAAGCCCCATAACTCTAAAATGTATTTTGGCCAAATAATGCCCCCTTTTGGACTTAGAAAATTCTGGTTAAAGTTTTACATGCAAGTAACTATCTCCAAAACTACTACAGATATTAAATTGAAACTTCACATGTGTCTTCGGGGTTATAAAACTAGTTGATAGCACCAAGTCCCATAACTCTGACATGTATTTTGGGCAAATTATGCCCCCTTTTGGACTTAGAAAATCCTGGTTAAAGTTTTGCGTGCAAGTACATACAGCTATTACCAAAAGGCATATAGCTTTGAAACTTATTTATTCTTTTTCAAGGTCAATTACCAACCTCACTGGGTCAAGTTCCATAACTCTTAACATGTATTTTGAGCAAATTATGCCCCCTTTTGGACTTAGAAAATTCTGGTTAAAGTTTAACATGCAAGTTACTATCCCCAAAACTAATGCAGATATTGAATTGAAACTTAAGATGTTTCTTCGGGGTTATAAAACTAGTTGATAACATCAAGTCCCATAACTCTGATATGTATTTTGGTCAAATTATGACCCTTTTCGACCTTAAAACTCTTTTGATATTTAACATTTTGGGTAATAATTTCCTGCTTCTGTGACAATATTTCGAATAGTCGAGCTTGGCTGTCTTACGGACAGCTCTTGTTTCATATAGCTTCTCCTAACATAGTTTTTATGATATGTGATTTACCTGCATGATCTCTTTTTAAATGTGCTCTTTAACTTAAATATTTTTTGTGATATGTGTTTTATCTGCACGATCTCTCTTTAAATGTGCTCTTTAACTTAATTGTTTTTATGTGCTTAATATTTCTTTTACAGGTTTTTATGTTTTTTCTCGTTTTGTTGTTGCATGACTTTGTTTTTGTCGGAAAATAGCTGTCTAGCTAATGTTTCTTTGTTTATACTACCCGACTTAAAATAAAGCTTCTTGTATCTTGTATCTTGTATAATGAGACAACATATGAGCAAGACCCAGATCCCTAGCTCCAAGGTCAAGGTCACACTTAAAGGTCAAAGGTTAACAGGGTCTGTTTCGTGTCTGGTTCATAACTCTGCCATTCATCACAGGAATTTGAAATTTCTTGGCACAAAAGTGTCATGCGCAAGAACCAGACCCCTAGCTCTAAGGTCAATGGCACACGTAGACCAGTTAATAAATCAGCCATTCATCAAGAGATTAAAAAATTATTTTACACAAATGCTCATCTAATGAGTTGGTTTGTCATGAGCAAGACCCAGAACCCTAGCTCCGATTTCAAGATTTTTTTGTCTGGTCGTAACTTTTTTATGCATTGGTGTATATTCAGTTAACTTAGCATAAATATTCACCATTACAAGACATTGTGTCATGTGCAAAGGTCAAGCCTACAGGCACCCACTTTTAACTTTCTTTTCTTTTGTTTTTGGTACATGAAATTACCTCCTATTTATATGAAAAAGTACAATATGGGATGTTTTTATATCAGTTTTCCCACTATTCTATATATGTTTTAAGTAAGGTAATTGGTATTGATAGATATAAAAAGCTGTTAACAATTGTAGACTTGCAGAATGCAAATCCAGGCACAAGTTATAAGTTAATGGTATATATAGGTAAATGCATCATTACTGTGGTTGCCACACATTAAGTTGATATGCAGTGCAGCACTGCATCAGCAGTAGAATTAACATTTTCTGGTGTGTTATTTAAAACAAGTTATTTTAGTACCATATAAGTGTCATGCATTTCATTTGTTTATTGATTACCTCCCTTTAATATGATAAAATATCTCATTAAATTTTATTTGTTTCTCCTTACAAATTTAAAAATAAAATTACATTAAGTTTTTTAAATACAGACAGGGCTTTTCTTTACCAGGATGGGAAGGGGCCCAAGTCTGTGATTTGGGGGAAAAATAGCTCGGTATTTGGGCAAAGGGGAATAAAAATTTTTTGGGAATAACTGCATGATCTAAAAGAAATTTTCTGAGGGAAAAGGGCCTGTTAACGGCCCTTATTATAGAAGGAAAAACCCCTGACTGATATTAGCAGTTGAAAGCATTCACCATCTATAGATTTTCCAGACATTTTCAAACTTAATAATGTCTTCATGAATTATATAATATATAGTTATGACTTATGTACATTGTTAGTATGTTGCCCTATTACTTAGAATATATACATTGTAGTATCGGCATGCAATATGTTTTGTGGAAATTTCCCTTGGGGAGGTACGTTTGTAACTCTGTTACAAATTCTTTTTTGGTCAGTAGTTAAAAGGTCAAGGTAACAGTTATATTGAGACTGAAAATGATGTCTGATCTGTTTTACTTAGAGAACGGTTTATCTTTGGTTTTCAAACTTCATAGGATGATTACCAGTAGTCAGTAGGTGAACTCTTGTTTTTGTTGGTAGGTCAGAGATCAGTGTTACAATGACATTAAGACAAATATTGGGCTTTACAGAATGATTGCATGAGGAAAGTACAATAATGTAGATACAAAGCTGGTTTGGAGTTTGTACTTGAAACCTTAAGGTTACAGTGGTCTGGAGACTAAAAAAGTATCCAGTCAGTAAATGGAAAAAGTTTGAACCTGCGGCCATCAAACTTGATGGAATGATTTCCTGCTTTCAGTTGATGACATTTTTTGTTTTTTGGTCAGTGGGTCAAGGTCACAGTTGCATTTGATAACAAAGAAAGCAATGTCTGATCAATTAGAACTGGAGAGTGCTTGAAATTCGGTGGTCAAACAAAGAAGATTGCATGTGGTCAGTATGTGACAGGTTGTGATAAAGGGTCAAAAGTCATTTCACAGTTTTAGGAGATGGCCTTATTATTTTAAAGGTCATTAGGTTAATGCCACAGGTCAATATCTTGAAAACCCTTTAGCTTACTGAGGTCAAACCTGATAAGATGATTGCATATGGTCAAAAGATGGCTCCTCCTGTTTTTGGAGGTGAGGATGGTCACAGTGATCTAGATTCTAATTTGGAATTGAGAATGCCTGAACATACAGCTGTCAAAGTTCATACGAATATAATTATCTTTGGTCAGTACGTCATGGACACAGCAACGATTAAAATGGTTTAAAGATCTGTAGTTGGAGAACACAGGGAACTTTGACATCTCTGTTTATGTATTTTTCAAGGTCAGCAATGGACGGCAGTGGTGATGGAGGAGACAAACGTGATGTACGGCGTCCAATGAATGCTTTTCTTATCTTCTGTAAACGTCACCGCAGTATAGTGCGAGAGAAAAACCCAGATTTAGATAATCGTAGTGTCACTCGTATCCTTGGTGATTTATGGGCCAATCTGAAGGAAGAAGAAAAAGTAGTGTATACAGATTTGGCAAAACAGGTTAGTGTATTAGTTCTAAATTGCCAAAATGAACAATGATTTTGCCACAATGAGGTGTTTAGCTTTACTGTTTGAGGAAAAGGTACTAAGAGCTGTTGCACTAGTTAGCCAATTTGTCTGTGTCCTGGTTTGTTGAAGGTTTTGTATATAAGCTTGTAGTAACTGCTTGTAGGAATGGATTGAAACTTCACACTCCTTTTCACTGACATAGCACAGGTTCCATAAACTCCATTTTGATTTTTACAAAATTATGCCCCTTTTTTAATCCACCGCCACAAGTGGTGGGCGGTTATAGGAATGGTCTCCATCCTTCTGTCCGTCTGTCCGTAACACTTTCATGTCCGCTCCATATCTCTTAAACCCCTTGAAGGATTTTCATGAAACTTTGGTCAAATGATCTCCTCATTAAGACGATGTGCAGAACTTATGAGTCAGCCTTGTCGGGTCAAGGTCACAGCTCGAGGTCAAAGGTTTGTGCCTTCCATTTTGTGTCCGCTCTATATCCCCTAAACCCCTGGAAGAAATTTGATAAAGCTTTGGTCAAATGATCTCATCAAGACGATGCGCAGAACCCATGAGTCAGCCACGCCGGGTCAAGGTCACACCTTAGGGTGAAAGGTTTGATCCTTCCATTTTGTGTCTGCTCTATATCTCCTAAACCCCTTGAAGGATTTTCATCAGACTTAGGTCAAATGATCACCTCATCAAGGCGATGTGCAGAACTTATGAGTCAGCCATGCTGGCTCAAGATCAAGGTCACAACTGAGGGTCAAAGGTTTGAGCCTTCCATTTTGTGTCTGCTCTGTATCTCCTAATGCCCTTGAAAGATTCATATGAAACTTGGGTCAAATGATCACCTCATCAAGGCGATGTGCAGAACTCATGAGTCAGCCATGCCGTCTTAAGGTCAAGGTCACAACTCAAGGTCAAAAGTTTTAGCCTTCCATTTGGTGTCCGCTCTAATCTCCTAAACCCCTTGAAGGAATTCTATAATACTTGGGTCAAATGATCACCTCATCAAAACAATGTGCAGAACTTATGAGTCAGCCATGCCGGCTCAAGGTCAAGGTCACAACTTAGGGTCAAAGGTTTGAGCCTTCCATTTTGTGTCCACTCTGTATCTCCTAAACCCCTTGAAGGATTTTCATCAAACTTGGGTCAAATGATCGCCTCATCAAGAACTCATGAGTCAGCCATGTCAACTCAAGGTCAAGGTCACAACTCAAGGTCAAAGGTTTGAGCTCTGTATCTCCTAAACCCCTTGAAGGATTTTCATCAAACTTGGGTCAAATGATCACCTCATCAAGGCGTTGTGCAGAATTCATGAGTCAGCCATGTCAGTTCAAGGTGAAGGTCACTGCAAAAGGTCAAAAGTTTACCCTTTCACTATCCATAACAGTGGCGGGGGATTTAGCTGCCTTTCAGACTGCCTTGTTCAACTTAGCAATTTTTTGTTAAGTTTTTGTATGTAAGCTGGTATCTCAGTACCCACTAATGGGAATGGATTGAAACATCATACACTTGTCCACTGTGAAAAAAAAAGTTAATATTTTCAGCTCACCTGAACCAAAGGTGTATGGTGAGTTATAGTGTTATTTCTAGAGCGACGCAGTGGGGCGCCCCGCCCTGCCCTTTTTTACTGCCGCCACGCTGCCCTTAAAATATGCCCTTTTGCCTTTGATCTTCTGCTAAATCCCGCCAATTTCCCTGTTGACATGCCTCGACATTTTTTGATCAGCAAATTACGTCACGGCGTGTGCACACAGGTAATGAGAATCAATGAAGTGTTACAACTAATTGATAAAGAGTATGGATCCTGTGAAATGTCAAAAAGGCGTGCGTAAGCGGCCAGCTGATTACCAAGCCAGGCCTTTTTTTATGCTGATTTTAGGGCCGAAATTCGGCCCCATTCCCCAATCTGAAAAGTATACTCTTTTCCCCACTTTGGCCAAAAATTCCCCATGCAAAAAAAATGAAATTAGTTTTGATTTTCAGTCCTGATTTTAACAACTTTTCAGCAAATATATTCCTCCAAACAATGATTTCGCGACGTAAATTTCCCCTCCAAAAGGGACCTGGTACCCTTCCCCAAATTTACAAAAAAAGGGCTGCGAGCACGTGAAAAGTGCCCTAGATTTCTTTGTGCAAAATTTAAATTAGACCGTTGTTTAGTATAATAACAAGTATAATATCAGTCCAGTTTGATTCTACTGTAATTTAAACTAGAAAATGCACAAATTTTAATGAATATCGAAAGTAAAAGTAAGTTTAGAATGTCAGTTCACGAGTCTTATTACTCCCGATGTCGTGTGCAATTTTTCCATATTTCCTTCAAAAAAGCTGACAGTTGGGGAATTTTTTATGTTGAGAAACATCAAAATTTGAGGAACTATCTCTGGTTTACCCTAGTGGGTCATGTAAACTGAGTAAAAACTACTTTCAGACAACATTCCGAAAGTGTACCAGTATCCGGATTGTATATTTTGGATATGCGTTTTAGTAAACTTTAACCTGACTAATAACACTTTTCTGTTAATGAAATATTGATGAAAGACCTGATCAATACAACACAACTTCTGATAATTATTAGTTTACAATGTGTCCTGAAACAGGCCTTTAACTATGTTGTTTACAGCATGATTTGGTTTCAAGATTAAGCTTATATTAATTAAGGCCCTCCACTATTTCATATGAATAAGTTAACATTCTTTGTGACATTTTTTAAGAGAAAGGCTTGAATGGTTTAACCTAAACTATAAAGTAAGTAAAAAGCCTTTGTAAACTTTTTTACTGGTTTTGGGAAGATTTACCACTTTATTCTGTGACATTTCTTTTAAGTGTGCAATAAAGATAAATGGAATACATATTAACTATAGACATCTAGAAATGCAACTACTGCTATGGTAACTTTCACGTCTAAAAGAGCACCCTGCCCCTTTCGGACAGCACCCTGCCCCTTTTTGGCAGCACCCTGCCCTTTTTGAGCTCTAGAAATAACACTAAGTTATTACTAGAGATAGATGTCTAATATCTTCAGTACATCATCTAGTTACATTCAAACATTTTCTTCTCTGAAACAGTTGACCAGAATAACAGTTGCTCCAAACTTAGTTTGTAACATCCTGATACATGTACATTGTATGTACCTCTCTCAAGTTTGTTAAGTAGTTTTGCTTCACTGCAAATACACTTCTTACACCTCCTCTGAAACTACTAGTCAGGGTTACACCAAACTTTATCTGAAGCATCCTGGCATTAACCTCTGAAGTTTGATCACACTTGACTTAATTTAGGAGATGCCAGAGTCATTCCAAATATAGGAGAGACTTTAAGTGACATTTTCTTATGCACTGCTGAATGTATTTTCAACATACTTGGTCTGCAGCAACTTTGGATATTAAGCCTTCCTCAATTTTTTTCAAGTGGTTCCACTTGACTGCACTATGGGGCTGTCAGAGCTAAAAATAATAAAAACTTGCCCCTCTGTTATAGACTGCAAAGTTGTTAAATTTGTCACCATACAATTTGGAAAAAGTAAAAAGCGTCTACTCTAGTCTTGCTCATTATAAATGCATGTTAACACCCTATATTTTTGCAGTACAAAGATGCTTTTATGAAAGCGAACCCAGATTACAAATGGCACAACCCAGAGAAAACGCTTGGCTCTCAGAAATCTGGCTTACCGCTGACCAAACCCACCAATGCCAAGGTGGTAAGGACTGAGATGAACCTGTTACCAGAAGGTTCCATTATACCGGGCAAACTGGCAGGTAATATGCTGATTTCTTTGTTTGGTTTGATACTGGTTACCAGTTGGATAAATGCCGTTTTTCAGCTTTATCAGTGCCTGGGGTCAGTTAACCTGTCCAGATTTCGGGATTGTGTACTAGACCTGACTTGTTCTTCTCAAGAAAATGGCAACTTCTCCATATAAACTGGAATGAAAGGACCAGTGAGTTTATGTCATCGGTCAGTTTTCACAGAGAATATTCATGTCACCTTGAGAGGTTGATTGTGTGACCTTTGGTTCACTTTGACCTTGTGACCTCTAGTTTGGTAGTTTGTGTACCGGACTTTCTTACCAGGTAGAGAAATGGCAGGTTTGGTCTAACACTAACAAATGTAAATTTTGTTTGGAACACAGGAAAAAAAGACATTTATGAGGCATTGATGAATTTATGTAATATAAACACACTACACATAATTGCTATTTATAGCTGTTTCTAAATCAACAAGTAACTGGTTTTTAGCTCGACTATTCATAGAATAGTGAGCTATTGCACTCGCCCATGCGTCGGCGTCGGCGTCGGCGTCGGCGTCTGCGTCCGCGTCCGCGTCCCGATTTTGGTTAAGGTTTTGTATGTAAGCTGGTATCTCAGTAACCACTTGTGGGAATGGATTGAAACTTCACACACTTATTCACTGTGACAAACTGACTTACATTGCACAGGTTCCATAACTCTATTTTGCTTTTTTACAAAATTATGCCCCTTTTTCGACTTAGAAATTTTTGGTTAAGGTTTTGTATGTAAGCTGGTAACTCAGTAACCACTTGTGGGAATGGATTGAAACTTCACACACTTATTCACTGTGATGAACTGATCTACATTGCACAGGTTCCATAACTCTATTTTGCTTTTTTACAAAATTATGCCCCTTTTTCGACTTAGAAATTTTTGGTTAAGGTTTTGTATGTAAGCTGGTATCTCAGTACTTACTAATGGGAATGGATTGAAACTTCACATACTTGTTCACTATCATGATCTGACATGCACTAAGCAAGTCCCATAACTCTACTCTCTTTTTTTTCAAAATTATGCCCCTTTTTCGACTTAGCAGTTTTTGGTTAATTTTTGTATGTAATCTGATATCTCAATATCCACTAATTGGAATGGATTGAAACTTCACACACTTGTTCACTGTCATGATCTAACATGCACTGTGAAGGTCCCATAACTCTACTTGGCATTTTTACAAAATTATGCCCCTTTGACTTAGCAGTTTTTGTTAAGTTTTTGTATGTAAGCTGGTATCTCAGTATCCACAAATTGGAAAGGATTGAAACTTCACACACTTGTTCACTGTCATGATATGACATGCAGTACAGAGGTTCAATACTTCTACTTTGCATTTTACAAAGTTATGCCCCTTTTTCAACTTTTGTATTCATTCAGTTGACAAGGCTGTTGAATAGTCGAGCGTTGCTGTCCTCCGACAGCTCTTGTTTGCATAGTTGCTGCTTTTGTCAAAGCATTTAAACAGATTAAGGTGAACAAGTATTAGTGAAATACATTGCAAATTTTCATCATAATTTATTATATTCATGACAAGAAGTAACTGAAAACATTTAAAATTCCAGATCCTAATAACATGGGTGGATTGAGTTTGCTGCTTATGGCAGGAGAGCAGTCTGGCCCTGTACCTGTAGGTATAAAACCATTGTCTTCTGCAACAGTGCCCAGGTCTGTAGAAATGTCGTTTGCAACATTGCCAAGGTCTCCAGAACTGACATCTTTTCCAACTTGCACTTTACCAAACAACATGACTCCTGGAAATACAAGTCTAAATTCTGGAGATAGATTAGCGGTGTTTAGAGATAATAAACCACTGAATTTGATGGAGGATAAACTGGAAAATCGTCAAGTTGTGGCTGATAATGTGTTGCATCTTGAAGATAGCAAGAGTAACTGGAAGCTTGAAGAAGCAGCTGTAAAGTCGGTTATGCAATTAAAACATTCAGGTGTTGAAAAGACATGGGAAAACTTCCTGCCATCAAAAAGTGGCAGTTTGGTAAATATTTAATTATCAAGTAATATCCAGAGCGAAGAGTGATAAGTAATGGTGTAACGAGGTATTGTACTATGGATGAGTTACAGTTCTGATTGTGCATATAGCTGTCAAACATAAACATTTGTCAAACATTTCCTATTCCTATACAAGCTATTTGGAGTGGTACAAAAACAACTGATTTAAATGTTATTGTACCCTACAAACAACGAAGTCATAAGGAGGGTATACTGGTTTCAGGTTGTCTGTCTGTCCATAGACACAATCTTGTGCGCACCAACTCTCCTCATCCCCTAGACACAATTTAATAAAACTTCACACAAGTGATCTGTAACAACAGTAGTTGTGCTTGGTGCATGTTAGGTTCTTTCAGAAAAAAACATTGCAGAGTTACGGGACTTTGTGTTTTGTTACTATACTGTATACATAGAGTCTGCATATGCGATCTTGTGCGTGTGTGATCTCCTGAACTCATGCACACAGTGAAAATACAAGTGATCAGTACTAACCCTAGTTGTGCATTTAAGGTTCTTTCAGAAAAAATTCTGCACAGTTATGTGACTTTGTTTTATGTTACAATGTTATATACATAAGTCTGCATATGCAATTTTGTGCTTGCCTAATCTGAGAGTAATCTCCCGAACCATTGCACACAATTTAATGAAACTTCGCACAAGTGCATGTTAGGTTCTTTCAGAAAAATATTCTGCAGAGTTATGGCACTTTGTTTTTTGTTACTATACTAAATACATAATCTATATACATACAGTCCACATAATTATGCAATCTTGTGTGCATCAAATTGTTATGTACTGTGTCAGTGCATGTGGGGGGTAGAATCTACATTCATCACCTTCAGTGATAGCTCTAGTTCTCTCAATATCCACATTGTTACAAATGCCTGTAGAGAGATTATGTATCTATATTGTTTCATTTACAGGATATTCTTGCTAAAACTGGTGATACAGATGCGCAGCCAGTGAAATCTGTGGAAACATTTTCATCTAAACCATTACTGTACCAAGCAGTAGCTGCCCCCAAAATGCCACAGAGAAGTTTGCTTGCTGAGGCGTTCAAGGACAAATTCGACATTGGAGGTTTTCCAGATATTTTAAGGGATAACTTGTCAAGTACGAAAATGGCAAATTTTGAAAATCAGGGCAAATTGTTGGAGGATCAAATTAATATGTTGGAACAAAAATTAATAAATAAGGTTGATGAAAAAGAGAACTTTACTAAAAATTTTACAAACCCAATCAAAAGTAGTGATGAAATCAAGCAGGAACCTAAAGACATTTCTGAGATGGAGGAGGAGTCTGCAATGGTGACTTGTGGGAAGCTGGTTGTTAATCATATAATTGACAAGTTGTACTCATCAGATTTAGGGGCTGGAGCAAGAAGAGGAAACAACAATTCTGATGAAGTGGATGGTGAAAGAAAAGATGATGAGAAAGTTAATTGTGAAAAGACTGAACAGGAGATTAAAACTGAAAGTTGTGAAGAAAGATATGATATTGTTGATGATGGTCATAAAAATGAAGTTAAAGTGAAGGTCAAAGAAAAGGTGGTAGAAGCTGTAGATGCAGTAAGCAAGGCAGGTAGTTATGGATTTGATGTTGGTGAAAAAGTGACAAAAATAGAAAAAGGTGACACAAATGACTCGGAGAAATCTGTTGATGAAAATAGTTTAGATTGTAAATCTCTTACAAAAAAGTCTGGTAAAAGGCAGACGGCACCAACTGCAGATTCTACAGAGTATGAGAGTGAAGAAATTGACGAGTTTCAGCCTGTGAGAAAGTCTCGACGGAGAAATAGGGGTCAGCGATACCAGGAGTTAATAAATGAGGGAATCATCCAGAGGTCCAAGGAGAGAACTGCAGCTTTACAGCAGACAACACCTAAAGAAGAAAGGTATGATTATACGGTTTGTTGACGGTATTGTAAAATATTAAAGAACTAAAACATAGTAGAACTATGTTTTCATGCCCCCGAAGGGAGGCATATTAGTTTTCACCATTAGTGACAGCTCTTGTTTTAATATATCAAAACAATATGAATATAGAATATATTTGATCTAGTGTGCAGACTTGGATGTCTTTATAATAAATTCAGAATGTTCAAATATGGTAGGTTGATGTGACCAGGGTTCGAATTTAGCCAGATTTTCTACTTGCATTTTTTCACAAGTGGTATTTTTTTAACTTGCTAAATGAAAAAACAACTTGCATTTTCCGCGACTTGCCACTTTATTAGAACATTAACACAGACATCCACGTAACGAGTCCAGCCAATCGTATTTGCGCTATATAAGTAGTAACTTATATATTATAGATTACCAAAAAACCCACCGGATGCGGTAAACGTCATCAAAATTGGCGCAGGTACTTGTCAGCAGTTGAAAAGACATGCGCACGGGACATGTATCGAGTGTAAACTTCCGTTTACGACGAAAGATGAAAGTGCTCCGAAATTCGTTCTGCAAATGACAATGCACTGAAATGACCGCGAGTTGTTAAAGAAAGAACTTTGTAAGATCGAGATGACCGTCAGAAATGCACATTATTCGGCCAAAAATTTGCACTCGCAAAAAATGCTGGTGTCTGAAATCTCACCTCGCAGTTTGAAATTTGCACTCGCATTTCGCGAGTATGCGAGCTTAAATTCGAACCCTGGTGACTTCAGCGTGTATAGTGGTGAGATAGGGGAGGTAACACATCCTGCAGAATGAGGATTAGGATTGCATATTAAGACGTCTTGTGAGTTGTTCTGCTGACCTAATAATGGACTTGACAGAGTTTATGCATTAAGTGTAACATCATCCTCTTACATCATATTGATTGTCCAAAATAATAGACAAGCTTTGTTAGCACACTCCCAGCTCCTTTATAGCTCTAAAAGATATGTTGATGTGACCGCAATTTCCTTATTTTATGTTTGTATAGCACAGAGGAAGACATACATCCTATTGAACCGTTGAATTCCTACATTCTGCCAGAAACTGCTATACGTCGCATTCGGAAAAGAACAACATCAGAGTCGGCAAAAGACAAGATGCTTCATCCAGATGACGTAAAACGTTATAAAACTGGGTAAGTAACTGTGTACTTCTTTTATTTTGCCCCCTTCCATGCATTCTAATATTTGTTGACATATCTCAAAAAGTAGTTGATCCAGAGTCATCAACTTCAGAGGATTGTCATTCAGCATGTGGAGTTTTAATGGGGATTTCACACAGCCACACCAGAGTAATGGCCCTTTACTTAGTAAAAAAAAATGTATTTAGGGCATAAAAAATGGTATCACACGTGACTCAAAAAGTAGACTTACAAGTCATAAAACAGAGGATTGTTATGTAGCATATGAAGTTGTGCACCTGATGTTCTCTTTGGGCTTTCACTCAGCCAGACCAGAGTTATGGTCTTTGACTTAGTTAAAAATTCACATGAAGTGTTTAAAAGTTTAAGTTGCAGTTGTCTTATAAAATATTTCACCTGGTCATGAAACCAAGTACAGTGACAGGAAGTGGGGCAGCCAGCTTGAAACTTGTTTGATTCACTTTCTGGAAGACCAGCAGTCCTTTAGTAGAAGAGGTGTGGCTGTCACCTTGTGTTGTTTCAAACCCACAACCTCAGGGCATCTTGCTTGGCAATTATAGTTAAGAATAGGGGAAATACATTTTAACCATAGAATCGACATTATTAAATACACCTAGAAATTCAAAACTATCTAACTACCACCTTTGGAAACCCTTAAAATGGATCTTACAAAATAAAGTTGCAATTCTGCAAAAAACCTGTTACAGATTAGGTGAGTTACACTAAATAGTGATATTTGGTTTCAACCACCTAAATGCTGGGAAGTATTTCTAGTGACTGTGTAATCTGGCAGTTTTACAGGATAATAATTAGTGGCTTGTATCTATATAGTAAGATTTTGTTTGTTTGAAAAAATAAATAGGATTAGAGGGTAATTTTGTTAGCAGATAGTAAACCTTTGATTGAAATATTCTTGTCTGTTTTATAGTGACTTTGACCTTGAGGCACAGATAGCCACCTTGCCAGCATGTTCTGTGGAAAATATGGGTCGAAAACGAGGGTTTGCTCGACAGCGTCACTACAGTGAGTGTACCCTTACACAGAGGAAAATGGTCGATTGTGAAACATCACCTCATTCAGTCCCAGGTGAATTGTGGATTTCTAATTACTGAATTAAGATTCTAATTTATCAAAAATTTTATTCTGTTTTTCTATAGACTTTGTTAGGTGTAACATGGGTGATTTACAAAAGAGGCCTCGACCTGAACGAAAATCTTTTGTTAGCTGTCTGTCACATAGTGACAGGGTGAGCTTTTGTGGTCGTCCGTTGTCCGTCCGTTCACAATTTCCTTGTGAACATGATAGAGACCACATTTTCACATAGTGACAGGGTGAGCTTTTGTGGTCGTCCGTTGTCCGTCCGTTCACAATTTCCTTGTGAACATGATAGAGACCACATTTTGTATTTGATTTTAATCAAACTTGCACACAACTTGTATGGGCATAATATCTCGGTTCCTTTCGGAAACTGGCCAGATCCCATCATGGGTTCCAGAGTTATGGCCCCTTAAAGGGCCAAAATTTGCCATTTTTGGCTTGTGAACATGATAGAGACCACATTTTGCAATCAGCTTTAATAAAACTTGCACACAACTTGTATTGGCATAATATCTCAGTTCCTTTCGAAAACTGGCCAGATCCCTTCATGAGTTCCAGAGTTATGGCCCCTTAAAGGGCCAAAATTTGCTATTATTGGCTTGTGAACACAATAGATACCACATTTTGCAATCAACTTTAATCAAACTTGCACGCAACTTGTATTGGCATAATATCTCGGTTCCTTTCAGAAACTGGCCAGATCCCATCATGGATTCAAGAGTTATGACCACTGAAAGGGCCAAAATTTGCCATTTTTGGCTTGTGAACACGATAGAGACCACATTTTGCAATCAACTTTAATCAAACTTGCACACAACTTGTATTGGCATAATATCTCAGTCCCTTTCGAAAACTTGCCAGATCCCAGGGTTTTTTCTGACTATTTTGGGAACATAGCCTATACCCCCAAAATTGAGAATTTTGACGCGTAAATGTTCCAAATTGGGAAATATTTAGTCCCATAGGATATAGAAGGATGTGTTTTAGCACTTTCTCATACCCTTGTTTCACATTGTAGAACCTCTTTAAAATACTTCCATTACAAAATTGTCCATAATTTAGTCCATTTTTGTGCAATTTTGATGAAATTTTTTTCAGAATGTAGATTGGGAATTTTTGCACTCATTTTGGGAAAAATACATACTTTTTGGCATTGGGAATACAACCCAATAACGGCTATAAAACAGCCGAATAAAAGCCCTGGATCCCATCATGGGTATCAGAGTTATGGCCAGGGTTCTCACTAGCAATTTCAAGTTGCAGTCCTGGGACTCTCAAAGCTGAAAAAGTTGCAGTCCCAACTACTGACTAGACTGACAGACAGACTTAAATGTTTCGTCAAAACACAGGCCTCTATTGTACTGTCAAATTAAGTGTAGTCCGACAGACATTTTGTAATCACAATTTTTCACCCAAATATTGTTAAGGTGTGATGAAAAGGTAAAGGTAAAATGTAGTCAAAAATTAATGCAGGACAAAATCACCCCTGCACAACACCCCACCCCCTCTCCGCCCCATCCCTGCTGTTTCTGATCTTCCTGGACAAAATCCCCCTGTGAAATTATCAAGGTAGACAAAATTTCCCTTGTAAAAATATAAAGTTAGACAAAATTCCTGGTGATAATTTTATCTTTACCTTTTTATTTCAAAATGGAAACGTATATAAACATACAGTGAAAAGAAAATACATGAACAATTACTGCTTTTATTTTAATACTTATTAAAGTTAAAACATTCGGTCTAAAATACATTAAGAATGCACAGTATGTCTATGATCAACATATTAATAAATGCTTTTTCAGTAACATCATCGATTTTGCAGAATAATAATCACGTTACTAAGACTGGCATCAGCAGCATCTTAAAATTACTCGGACATTCATTCCTAATTATCACTTCTTCTAAAAAAGTTCTTTAAAACTGCCTGGTAATTAGTACGTGAGAAAACAATCGGAGTTACTCCAAACACTACGTAATCCGTCGTTAACAATTAGAAATTGTCACCTATGCAATCACGCCAACAATCACATGTATACATTCGAGTAAGCTTATCTCTCGGTGTACTGTAAACGGGCAATGCTGATTGGCTATACGCAGCTATCGGTGACAAGCGAGTGACTCCGCCCACATATTTTGCTCTCGAGTCAAACCTTGTGTATTCACAGGTTTATGTAATCAATTAATTTTCATTGCGTCTCACTGCAGAAACGTGCGTCCGGGGACTCCCAAGCTGCAATAAACACGCGTATACCGGGACCAATTATGCGTACAGGGACGCCGATTTCGGCGTTTCCGAGAACCCTGGTTATGGCCCCTTAAAGAGTCAAAATTTGCTATGTTTGGCTTGTGAACACGATAAGAAACAACATTTTACAATCAACTTTAATCAAACTTGCACACAACTTGTATTGGCATAACATCTCGGTTCCTTTTGAAAACTGGCCAGATCCCGTCATGGGTTCCAGAGTTATGGCCCCTTAAAGGTCCAAATTTGCTATTTTGGCTTTTGCAGCTGTATAGAGACTTCATTTATGGTTTAATTTGATACAGACTTGTAAAATATCATCAACAACAATAAATCTTGGATTCCATGATGAATCTTTCAGATCCAGTCATATGTTCCGGAGTTTCAGCTCCTGACTGACCCCTAAAAGAGCCAAAATTTGGTAATTTTTACCTTGTGAACACGATAGAAGTGACATTTTATATTTGATTTTGACCACACTTACACACAACTCAAGTCACAATAAGATCAGGGTTCCTTTTGAAATCTGGCTAGATTCCATCATGGGTTCTAGAGTTACTGCCCCTGAAAGGGGCAGAATTTTCTATTTTGGCCTTTTAAGCCATATAGAGGTTTCATTTATGCTTTGATTTGATACAAACTTGCACAGAATGATTATCTTGATGATCTCTAGGACTGAATCGAAACTAGATCATGTCGGGTCAAAAACTAGGTCATCAGGTCGAATAATAGGAAAAGCTTGTAAACAACCTAGAGGCCCCATTTATGACCCTAACTTCATGAATCTTGGTCAGAATGTTTATCTTGATGGTTCCTAGGTCAAGTTTGAAATTGGGTCATATGGGGTCAGAAACTAGGTCACCTAGTCAAATCAAAGGAAAAGCGTGTTAACACTCTTGTTCATTTGATGTGCATGAAACTTGGTCAGAATGTTTGTCTGCATGAAATATCATATGAATTTTTATCTGGGTCATGTGGGGTCAAAAACTAGGTCACCAGGTCAGATCAAGAATAAGCTTGTTTACACCCTAATGGACACAATTTTTTATTCTATCTTCATAAATTTTGGTCAGAATGTTTATCATGAAGTCTTGGACAAGTTCGTATCTGGGTCATGTGGGGTAAAAGCTAGGTCACTAGGTCAAATCAAAGTAAATGCTTGTTTACACTCAAGATGACACATTTTTTGGTCCAATCTTACTGAAAATTGGTCAATATTTGTTTCCATGTAATCACTAGGTAAAACATGTTTACACTGTTATGGTGTGTTACACAGTTGAGTGACTTAGGGCCATCTTGGCCCTCTTGTATTCCTGTTACAACCAATACTTTTTACCTGAAAAAAATGGAAGAGTATTTAAAAAATTTGATGTGATCTATACAAAATTGAGTTTGTAAATTTTGTATTTTGTTTATCTATGTATAAATTATAAGATGGCAGGTACATCATTCATATAGTCCAAGTTTATATTGAACAGCAGAGAAATATTATGTAACACAGAGGCAATGTAAATTTTGCAGATATATGCCAGTGCATGTGATATTTTGTTGATCCAGTTTTGTAATCCAGATCTTTTAATTTTAGCATTTGACATTGACAAGGCTGTCTCCCTGCCTCCCCACATTAAGCTGCCATCTCCTGAGACCAGCAAGGAACCAGTTACTGGAAGTCGTAAACGGAAAGCCCGTAAACACAGCATTACACATATGATACCTGCACCCCCTACTCTCATGAAAAATGGTAATATAATCCTATATTACCTTTTAGTCTAATGAACTATTCCTTATTTTTACCAGTTGATGAGTAGGAAGAGCACAAGGGTAATGAGTTCTGTCCCCTGGCTAGACAATTTCTCATAAACAGTTTGCTTATAATCCATGTAGAGAAGATGTCACTTGCTACGAAATCAGTAAAATTTGTGGGGGATTAATTTTCGTGGTTGAGCCTATCCACAGAATTAAATTTTAACAGACTGGTAAAATTCATATTGATCTTATGTTCAAAAGTATTTGTTATCAAAACCAAGAAGTTTGGTCTTCTGTTTGCTTTAAAGCAGATGGTAGAAGAACTTTCAGTTTCCTTCAATATTTTTAACATTTCCAGGACTTTCTTACAAATCCATATGAAATGATTAAGATGTATTTACTCATGTTTTGATAGGGAAAGTTAAAACAGATGGTGACAGTTTGGGTCCATGTCTGATCAAACCAACTGTTGAGATGTTGAAAGATGAAACAGACTATAGTGAGAAAGGACCTTCTGTTCCCATTACAAAAACAGACTATATTGAGAATGGATTTGTGGCACCAGCAAATAGATCCAGGAGCTGTTCTGATGTCTCAGAGAAGTTTTCTGATCGGTCCAAGTGTGAAGTGTTAAAGAATAGGTTGTTATTCAATAAAAATAAGAACAGTCTTTCAGAAAGTGAGGTTGTTGGTGATAAAATAACCACAAATGCGCAAGAAACAGAACTGAGTAAATGTTTAAATGAAAACAAAAACAAGACTGGTTCAGTATTGTGTGAATCCAGGGAGAAGAGTTTGATTCATAAAGTTGTAATACAGTCTGATGAAACTTTGAAGAATCTATCTGGTGCTGAAATGAATACAAGTGTTCCAAAAACAGTTCTGCAAGATAAACAACAGTGTGAAATAAGTGAAGTTACAGATTTTAACAACACTGCAGAAAAACTGGCTGAAAATGGAAACACTGTGAGAATGGAAAATCAGCCAGACCGTGAAAATTTTGTTTCGAAACAATCGGAGCAGTTCGTTCTTGGTTCAGATTCCTTTCACTTTGAACAGAGTAAAGTCAGAAAAGAAAAAAGTGTTAATGATCTGTTGAAGACTGGAAAAGATGTAAACAGTAACACAACTATGAACTCCTAAAATCTCATTTCAGATACCATATTTTGTTTTAAGACATGGTTTTTTAGATCTGTATGATGCAATGCTTCTTACAAAAAAATGTTTTCAGAAAATAATGATAACATAATTGTAGACAGAGTTGAGGTCAATAATGTAGTTTTGTTGACCAGTCTGAAAGTAATGTTATCTTCGTGCAATATTACTATCTGGATCGATAAAAGTATATATTGGCTTAAACATCGGTCTTCTGTTGTTATGTTATGTTTTAATATGAACAAGTTGAAATTTATTACAATGGAGAAGACAGTATCTATTTTTCAGATCATTATCAGTTTTTGCAAATCTGGATTCTTGACCAACCAAACTTGCTAGTTTCAGCAGGGTATATAATATTACATTTTATAAGATCTTTCTCTGAAAGGCCAGCTGTACTTTGGATTCTATGAGGCAGTAGAATTGTGTAATGGAATCACTTTACTTTTGCAAATTTTGCAGTTACATATGTGTGATATCTCTAAGTTAGGTCAGTGGTAATAAGAAATGAGTCAAGGGTTTTACAAGAAGAATTTCAGAATGCAATAATATTTTGTAAAATATGAACTAAAGAAAATAGATATTTTTATATTACATTGAATTTGCAGTGTTATAGAATCAGTTTAAGGGTGTTAAAAAGTAATTTGTCGTTAATCTTACACTGGTTTCACTGTGTCTGCCAGTCACTTGGACAGACTGGATTTTTTGTCTGGTCTGTAAATCTGTATATAAATTCTCAAGTAGCTTTATAAACATTAACTAGAATGTGTCAACCCAAAACCAAGGTCTCCCCAAGGTCTCTACAGGGGTTGCACAAAATCAAAGTCACTTTATTCCCTAGGTATTTTCAAATAAGTAAAACATATACCAGATTGTATGACATGATATTAATGAAGATATATGAATGCATTCAGTATGGGTCCTGTATTGCCTAATTACACAAACTTCATTTATGCTATAAATTGTTTATACGTAGTGGTAGCCGATATACATATGTAGTCAAGTCAGTGCTAAGGACCACCTAGCTCTAAAGATGACATGTTTTATTTCTGATATTGAAACTGTTCATTATAACCTGAGAATCAAGACCACCTGTAAAAGACATTTTGACTTTCTCAAATTTTGGCTTCACTGTACAGTCTAACCTGTATTAAGCAGCCAGTTTAGGGAGTACCGTAACTCAGTCTGGTTGTTTAAGGCAGGTGGTTGCTTAAGACAAGTTGAAGTTGGTGGCCACTAAGGCAGGTTCAACAGTACTCGCATTCTTCATCTACCTCCTATTGATACAGTGAACCTCTTTCATTTCATTATCTTGCAAAATAATAATCATTAATGTAAATCCATTTAGAACTTAAATCTATTCACATTTGTTGTCCCTATTTGTAGCAGCTATTGATTCTCAATTGAAATCAGACAGCTTTTTGTTCAAATTTGGATCTGTTTTAATTATCATCACATTGTATTGATAGAAACTGACAACCAAAAATGCTATGTATTAGTTTTAGTTTATGTTAATTATTAAAATGGTATTTGTTTGATGGAAGACGTTTTTTCACCAGTTTTTGACAATATGATAACTGCAGATGTGATAATTATACAGAGAAAATACATGAATATTGTATAAATTGCTTAGTTTCCATGAAAGGTGTGCCACTGTAGAAAATGATTGATTCTCAAGCAAGTAAATGTTTGTTTGTTCAGCTGAATTTTTGATGATGTAAGATTCTTGTTTGTTTCCATGTTAGATTTGGAAAAACTGGAAAAAAAACGTTTATTTTCATATACATGTAAATAACTTTGACGTAATGATATCAAGGGGTAGTTTGCACAATCAATTTGTCATACACAAATGAATTAACAAAAAAAACATCTAAGAAAAAAGATTTAAAAGTCAGAAGCCAAAATTTGAAATAAAACCTTCAGTCATAGCTAAATCTTGTTTTTCAGACATTATAGATCAAAACTGAATCAATGCAACTATGTGGTTTTATTTTATTTCAAGATATGTTGAATTCAAATTTGAAACTGTATTTTTATTGGAAGATGAATTGTAATTTAATTTTCTTGTGTCCCTTTTAGCTGATCTATTTTTGTGATTTTGTGGTACACAAAGAAAGATTTTAATGCTTAGTCACAAGTTAAAATATATAATTATTTTCACGAGTGTAAGAACTTTTGAGCTGCATTACAAAAAAACATTACTTTTCTTTAGCTATATCTTTATTGAAAAAGGTAAAACAGTTTTATAAAAAAAGTACATTTCTTTTACCTTACCATAATGTTAAAAAGGTGTGAATTTATTAGAGTATATTTTGATTTTTGACAAAATGTTGGTATTCTTGCACAATAAATGTACTGAAACAGGGGTACAATTAAGAAATAATAAGTTCCCAAACGTGGTTTATCCTAGAATAACCCGAGTTTTGAGTTCTTATGTGTAAGAATATATCACGAAGGCCGTAGGCCTGAGTGATATATTGTTTCGCATAAGAACGAAAAACTCGGGTTATTCTACGATAAATCATACTTGGGAACTTATTATTTCGATTCTAACATGACATACTAGTATCAACAGAGTTAGAAAAAATGGTAACTATTTTTTACGACCATGCTATGCACCTGGATCGGATGACATCATTGCACACGAGTGGTTTATTGTAGAATAACCTGAGATAGATTTTGCTCTACATGTATGTAGGTTATTTGCTGGTCGTTGTTGTTTTTACATTTCAGTGTAAGTGAACCATTTGAAGAACAAGAAGTGGTTGTGATGTAATAGTTTGCTGAAAGTCTCTTTTATATGAGGGTGAATCAAAAATAAATGGACACTGAAATTTACCCAGAAATATTCAGTACAAACCGAAAAAAAGAAGACAATAATTATCTTTATACCTTTACTACTATACACATGCACAATTTTACAGGAATATGCTAAATGTTGATATTGTTCTGCTGATATGTAATGTAAAATGAATGGAGCACCATTTGACAAAAAATGATGTCACTGACGAAAGTACATTACAATTTCTCGAAATACTCCCCTTTGTTTTCGATACACTTCCAATTTCTCAGTATGTAAATATTAGATATTCCTCATATCTAGTCAGTTTTCTTCTACAGCAAGACAGCATTTGGAGCAAATCACAAGAATTTGAAATTTAGCCCACACAATTCTTGTATTAAGGGTTAGAATACACATTGTTCATAGTTGTCAATTGATTGTCCTAGGTTGATTGTCCTAGGTAATACCCTGATGAAATTATCCTGCACAGACACCATTCTTTTATTATCGTACACCATAAGTGCCACTTGTATTAAATTGACATCTTTTAACTTCATGGCTGCTCTGTGAAACAGTATGTCTTCATCATAAAATGCAGACTACCGGTAGCTTGAGCTCTAAGCAAATTTGAATATTTCAATCACCTTTTATCAAGTCATTAATGACATTGATAATTAGGACGAACAGTTAAATGACCTTGTGAAATGTTTGTGTAACCTTCTTGTGTAATTCGAAAGACAGTTGGCGTATAATAGTGTGTAGTGATTAGCATTTAGATGTCGTTTTGAGTTGTTCTATTGTAACACACTGGGGATGAAATATCTGTTACATTTTATGAAACGTTTTGACTCCAGTATGAGTTGATCACAAAAATAAGGAGGCTGTACGTGAGACAAAGTAAACATGTGTCCACATATTTTTTGGTACATCCTCATATATATTTTTTTTTTCATTTGCAAATGTCAGGATATGAATGAAACAGATAGTGAAGGAATATTTCTAATATATCTAGTTATGTTAATTGTTTATTAATTGGTTGCAATTTAATTGTTTAATGATTGTTAAACATAAAATTGTGATAAGATTTGAAAATGTGTTAAAGTACATGTATGTTACCTAGCATTTTTAAGTGCTGAATTGTGTTTGTATTTTAAGGTAGTTTTCGTGACAGGACCAGATGTTTCAAAATTATGTTGAATTTGATGTAACTGTAGTTGTTTAAAAGTCATCACAATATACCTAGGTACTGAGATAATGAAGTAATTAAAACAGCAAGATGTTGAGACAGTGACAGTGTACAGTGGATTCCTTCCAAACCAAATACTCTTCGGACCAAAGAAAAAGAGGGTTTACTTATGTCATGGGAAGTCAAGTTTGAAAGAAATATACAAAAAAATAGTGAAATTAATGTATATTGTCATAACATTTCTTTCTTCAGTAAGTAACACAATAAACTGGTTTTATAGTGTTTATTTTTTGTTTAGCATTAGACAGAGGCTGAGAATATTATTGCTATGGAAGATCTGAAGACCTGACAAGCAGAGAAAGGTATAGAGGTTCCAGTTTGGAGAGGTTCTGTTGTATTTTTGCCATTATATTGTATTTTTTGCTGTTATTTAATGGAATATTTTAACTCAACAACATGTATACAAAGAATAGGTAGAGCTATTTGCACTCGCCTATATGTTGGCATCGGCATCCTGATTTTGTTTTGTATGTAAGCTTGTATCTCAGTTTACACAAAAAGGAATTAAAATGAAATAGCAAGTTTTTGGATAGGTTCTGACATGTCCTGCACAGGTTCCGTAACTCTTTTTTGCCTTTTAAAGTTATGCCCCTTTTTCGACAAAGCAATTTTTGTTTATGTTTTTGTATGCAACTTGGTATGTCAGTAACTACTTGTGGAAATGATTGAAACTTAGTACACTTGTTCACTCTGATGATATATCATGCTGTGCAGAGGACCCATAACCCCTTTGTCAACTTTGCAGTTATTTTGGTGTAATCTATCTCATTAAGCATAGTAAGTTGGGAAAGTTCTATGATGTTGCCCCTTTTGTACTTGTTTATATTTATGTTTTCATTATTTTATCTTTTGTAGTCACAAGGCTTTTGAATAGTTAAGCATTGCTGTCCTCCAACAGCTTTTGCTCATGTCCAGTACAAGCCCTGGTATATATGTATATATGCATCCTGTTGAAATAAGGCCATATGCTTTTGTCAGTACTGATATCTGTTCACTTACATTATTGATCAGTGAGATTGTTTCTGTCAGAATGTGTTGTATATGTGATGATATACATTCTTGTAACCCATCACCAAAGAGCAAAAAGTAGGGAAGTACATTGATAAAAGAAGCGTTCATCTACATTCACACTTATGTGATGATATAAGTTGCCATATTAAAACATACATTTGACTCATTTGTTTTCCATGCTATATTAAGCTTAGTAGAAAAGCAGGTATGTTTGAAATCTGCTGTATTGATGAAAGTGCCAGAGTACAAATAATTAATGTGTGGCCAAAGGTAAACTGTCTTTTTGTACTATCAGGGTAGGTTAGTGGAGGCATGTGAGAAGATTCTTCAGTTGTTGTTTTTTTCTGGCAGAATTAAATACTTGAAGTATTTATTAGCAGACTGGTATACAATTGTTTCATTTTTAGTGTTGTAAAGAAGTAAATTATTTATGAACCATACTTTGGTGTCCCAAATCTTTCTTCCTGCAAGAAATACATAAATAGAATATTTGCACTTGTTAAACACATTCTCTTCAATTTTGGTAGTTTGAGATGTTGAACAGAGTTAAATAATGGCATTTAATGTTTGTTTTTATATTTAATTTATATGATTTTGTGTTCTCAAAGGGCGGCATATAGTTATTATGTCTCCCACACCACTGTGGTGGGAGACATATTGATTTACTTCTGTCTGTCTGTCACACATGTTGTCCACACACTTACGTCAAACATTTCTCATCTGATCTTCACCAAACTTGGAACAAAATTTGTTTGCTAATAAGTCCTTGGCCAAGTTCGATAACTAGCCAAATCAGCCCAGGCACATCAGAATTATTGCCCTTGAACTACCGAAAATACTGATGCCAGTGATACAGCTTTATGATCAGGCAGTAGTGGGAGACATGTGCTTACAGCTCCAGTTTTCCTATGGATTACTGAAGAATACTTCAGCATTAAGAATCTCAAACTTTGTAAGCATGTTGGCTATGATGGCAGATGATCCCTATTGATTTTGAGATCAATTGCTCAAAGGACAAGGTTGCAGTGAATCAGTTTCCGATAATAACTGAAGAATATTTCGGCACGGGAGCTTCAAACTTCCTAGGCAGGTTGATAGTGACTGGCAGATGACCCTGTTAGAGATCCTAGGTCAAGGTTGCAGTGACCTTGAGCTGAAAATAGGTTTCCTATCTATAACTGAAGTATTTCATCTGAAGAACTTCAGACTCGTTAGGCAGGTTGTACCAGAAAAGATGATTCTAACAGTTCGGAGGTCAGTAGGTCAGAGGTCAAAGTCATGCTTACATGCAGTTAGGTTTTTTTTCCAACTTAACAGATAAATGGCATTGTGCTGATGGAAATTATTTCCCCTCGACTACACAATCCACATGATCCCCATTTGATTATGATCTAATAATGGATAATGATAAGGGTTTATGTTTTCATATACAGTGCATTCACGATGCTATGAATCGCAATTTAACGAAATACTGGTATACTACGAAAAGGTGTTGTGGTCCAGGCTGCTTTCCTTCTTATTTCTATGTTACAATGTCGCGGTTTTACGAAAATGCAATTTTACGAAAAATGCGTTTCTACGAATGTATTGTTATACCCTTAAAGCCTGCTTTCAACTAGTTTTAGTTGCGATTTTACGAATACCTGTATCGTCTAAGTTTCACACCTTCCGTAACGGCATGAAAATGCTTTAGAGTGGAAAGTGTCACTATCATTTAGCTGGGCGTAAACAGTAATTAAAGTGTAAAAACTTAGTAATTAAATTCGAAACACATACGCTGCGCACTATGACACAAGTTAGTGGCTAATATTTTCTCCTATAACTATCAGATCGGATGGCACACCAGTCACACTTGCTTCAATATCTGTACGTCTCAGTCACTGTATAAAGAAAATAAAAAAAATATTTAAGTCCTGATCATCTGTATATTGTCGTTTTATTACTCCGAACAATTCAGTCAAGGGTAGCTAAGGGTATCGGAATATGCAATAGCGATTTTTGTTCTCGTGCAGCAATATACCCTGTATAAGTTTTATGTACAGTGAATAAAAAGTGAAGAAAAAAAATCAACCCGTTTTACATTCCAGATAACATCTTGAGTTCAGATTCAAATAAGATTTGTAGTAAGCCCAGATGTGTGTACAAAAATGGTATACATGTACTCCAATACGGAAATCACATGTTTAAATATTACGGGTTAAGACATGTAGATAATAAGGTGCTGTATAGCGAAATTTCCTATGCTACGCTCGAACGAAAATGCGATATTACGAAACAAACGGCTGGTCCCTTAGCTTTTCGTAGGATCGCGATTGTACTGTATATGAACACAGGTCAAACTGCCCCATTAGTCTAGTGGAAGAGCATCTGCTTTGAGTGCGGGAGGTCGTGGGTTAGATCCCCTGCCATGTCATACCAAAGACTTGAGAGGCAATCAAATTATTTTGCAAAAGTAGTTTCCAAAATTTGCCTTCTTTTTTGTTGGGTAGAATTGTTACCATAGTATCAATTTGATGAACTGGTGTTTAATAATCTTCACTTATTGCAGTCAACTGTTTTAAATGACTTTGATTCAAGTGTTCAGAAACTTTTATTATTTTGTCTAAAATATTTTCAAGTGTCAATTAAGTTGTCATTCCTCACTTCATCATGCAGTTTTAAAATTATTTTCATCTTGATGAAATAAATGCATGGAAAATATATTTTGCAATAAAATAACATGTCTTCAGGTGAATGAAGAGATATGATTGTGCAAGTTAAGTTTATATTTGGTGCAAATAGTAGGTATGTGTGTTACTTTATACACACATATTTGAATAAACTTTTACACCTAGTTGAATAATGTTAAAACAGCACATAAGAACCAGTGCCATTCTATTGTAATATTTGTTAAGTATGTTATATAATTATGTGAAGCATTTTACACATTTTTAGCTCGACTATTCGAAGAATAGTCTAGCTATTCTACTCACCCTGGCGTCGGCGTCAGCGTCACACCTTGGTTAAGTTTTTGCATGCAAGTACATACAGCCATCAATTAAAGGCATATAGCTTTGAAACTTATTTTTTCTTTTTCTAGGTCAATTACCAACCTCTCTGGGTCAAGTCCCATAACTCTGACATGTATTTTGAGCAAATTATGCCCCCTTTTGGACTTAGAAAATTTTGGTTGAAGTTTAACATGCAAGTTACTATCTCCAAAACTAATGCAGATATTGATTTGAAACTTCACATGTGTCTTCGGGGTTATAAAACTAGTTGATAGCAGCAAGTCCCATAACTCTGACCTTCATTTTGGCCAAATTATGCCCCCTTTTCGACTTAGAAAATTCTGGTTAAAGTTTTGCGTGCAAGTACATACAGCTATTTCTAAAAGGCATATAGATTGAAACTTATTTTTTCTTTTTCTAGATCAATAACCAACCTCACTGGGTCAAGTCCCATAACTCTGACATGTATTTTGAGCAAATTATGCCCCCTTTTAGACTTAGGAAATTTTGGTTAAAGTTTTACATGCAAGTTACTATCTCCAAAACTAATGAAGATATTAATTTGACACTTCACATGTGTCTTCGGGGTTATAAAACTAGTTGATAGCATCAAGTCCCATAACTCTGACTTTCATTTTGGCCAAATTATGCCCCCTTTTGGACTTAGCAAATTCTGGTTAAAGTTATGCGTGCAAGTACATATAGTTATTACTAAAAGGCATATAGATTTGAAACTTATGTTTTCTTTTTCTAGATCAATTACTAACCTCATTGGATCAAGTCCCATAACTCTTACATGTATTTTGAGAAAATTATTCCCCTTTTTGGACTTAGAAAATCCTGGTTAAAGTTTTGCGTGCAAGTACATACAGCAATTATTAAAAGGCATATAGATTTGAAACTTATTTTTTCTTTTTCTAGACAAATTACCAACCTCACCGGGTCAAGTCCCATAACTCTGGCATGTATTTTGGGCAAATTATGCCCCTTTTGGAATTTGAAAATTCTGGTTAAAGTTTTACATGCGAGTTTCTATCTCCAAAACTAATGCAGATATTGAATTGAAGCTTCACATGTGCCTTCGGGGTTATAAAACTAGTTGATAGCAGCAAGTCCCATAACTGATATGCATTTTGGTCAAATTATGCCCCCTTTTAAACTTAAAACTCTTTTGATATTTAACCTTTTTGGGTAATATTTTCCTGCTTCTGGGACAATATTTCGAATAGTCGAGCTTGGCTGTCTTACGGACAGCTCTTATTAGCTCATCTGATTTTTTGAAAAAAAAATGATGAGTTATTGTCATCACTTGAGCGGTTGTCGGCGTCGGCGTTGCCTGGTTAAGTTTTATGTTTAGGTCAGCTTTTCTCCTAAACTATCAAAGCTATTGCTTTGAAACTTACAACACTTGTTCACCATCATAAGCTGACCCTGTATAGCAAGAAACATAACTCCATCTTGCTTTTTGCAAGATTTATGGCCCCTTTTGTACTTAGAAAATATCAGATTTCTTGGTTAAGTTTTATGTTTAGGTCAACTTTTCTCCTAAACTATCAAAGCTATTGCTTTGAAACTTGGAATACTTGTTCACCATCATAAGCAGACCCTGTACATCAAGAAACATAACTCCATCTTCCTTTTTGCAAGATTTATTGCCCCTTTTGGACTTAGAAAATCAGTTTTCTTGGTTAAGTTTTATGTTTAGGTCAGCTTTTATCCAAAACTATCAAAGCTATTGCTTTAAAACTTGCAACACTTGTTCACCATCATAAGTTGACCCTGTACAGCAAGAAACATAACTCTATCCTGCTTTTTGCAAGATTTATGGCCCCTTTTGGACTTAGAAAATATCAGATTTCTTGGTTAAGTTTTATGTTTAGGTCAACTTTTTCTCTTAAACTATCAAAGCTATTGCTTTGAAACTTGCAACACTTGTTCACCATCATAAGCTTACCCTGTACAGCAAGCAACATAACTCCATCCTGCTTTTTGCAATAATTATTGCCCCTTTTGGACTTAGAAAATCATTTTCTTGGTTGAGTATTATGTTTAAGTCAACTTTTCTCATAAACTTTCAAAGCTATTGCTTTAAAACTTGCAACAGTTTTTCACCATCATAAGTGGACACTGTACATCAAGAAACATAACTCTATCCTGCTTTTTGCAAGAATGATGGCCCTTTTTAGACTTAGAAAATCATGGGTAGGACAATATTTCTATTACACAAAAAAAATCAGATGAGCGTCAGCACCCGCAAGGCGGTGCTCTTGTTAAACTTGTTATAAAATTTGTTCATGTATACATGAATCTGTATGTTATTGTTGACTGTCTCTTAGTGTTTGTTCTCTATGCAGCTATGATTAAACATGTTGACATGTGTATCTAAGTGTTTTCTTTTGTATTCCAAAGTTACATACTAAAAGCTCCCTTTGTTCTATATCAAACCTGTTTATATATGAGCTTGACAGTGTCCTCAGAATGGCTGTTCCAGGTTTGTGCTAACATTTATTTGATTTCTTTCCTGGTTATAACTAGAGGAGTTGAAACAATTGCACAAATAGCAGTACTGTTGTCCTTTTAAATTTTTCCAATATATATGATTATGACTCGACTATTTTCAGTAAAACTAAGCTCACCGTTCTAAATCTAACGTGTCTTCCAAGAAAATTGAAGAGAATACTGAAGACAGATTACAGGTACTGGTTGGGAACCAGTATCTGGACAGGACCAGATTCCAGACACATGTAATAACCGCTTTATTTCGGCGTTTTTCACGTACCTGTTTCATCTGGATCATTTTGATGTTTGTTCTTCATGTCTACAACAAACCACTATATAACAAGGCTGTATAATGTCAGGTTTTATGATGATACCTCACATGTGTTAACAAAACAACTTTCTGTCTTAACGGGGCATGAAGATTGCATTGCGCATGCGTATTAGTTTACACTTGTTGTATCAAGTGGGGAAGAAATAATTAAACTACATATTGTCTTCTAATAATGATATGTGGTACATTTAATTTCATGGTAATAGTTACATAAAATGCAGGGCTGTCGATTTTTGCACTATTTTTATTCTGTATGTATTGGAATTATCAAGAATTTGTGTTAGACGAAATTCAAGTTTTTTACGATAGCTTCTCTTTGCTCTCGTAGCTACTATTGAAAGTTGGGTTATCTTTCATGTGCATTTTTGGAGAGATTAATGATAATGGAATGTGTAAAAATAGTTTAATTATTTCGATATCAAAATAACAGCAAAAACAATTGTCAAAATATTTGTCTGGCTACTGGTTTACCTCACTTCTTTTTGTGACCCCATCTGAGGCCCCATGAAACCCATATTTTACCTCAAAAGGCAATGCTGATTACAACATCGAATGCAGGAGCTGCAGTTTGTGCAGTGTGGGCTTCATTTATGTCAAATATTTTTTTAAGGAAATAATGGAGCCGAAATATGAAAATTTGTCTGTCTTCTGGTTCCCAACCAGTAGTTCTATTACAGCTGATACTACAGAAAGTAATATTTACATTTTACTTCAGTCAATTCTCTCAATAATTTATCAACATCAGTTCCAAAATGTCTGTAGTATTTGAAATTTGTTTACCTCTTGTCAAAATGGTGATCTTAAATAGTAAACAAAATCAATATTTCTTATATGCCAGTGAAATTGGATGTGTGATATAATCACCTGCAGCACTGCTGCTGCTAGCAAGTGTTGTCCATTGAAGTTGTCAGCTCTGTAACTTGAACAGTTCTTATCCAATGTTCACCAAACTTGGTCACAATATTTATAAGCGTAATATCTTGGCCTGTTTTGATAACTGGATGGATAGCCCATTGAGGCTCCGGAGTTAAGAAAAATTGTGAAAATTGACCGAGTTGTGAACTTTTAAACTACAAACTTTGGATATGTAACAAAAAGCAGGTATCACTGTCGATTTTATTTTAGAACAAAATAAAAGAACATTTTAAACAACATTAAGGCTATATAAAAACATGACAGAAAAACTAAATTACAGATTGGGAAACACAAATATAAAGTTTTGATTTTTTCAATAACTTATAAAAGCTGTATCACCGGGTATCAATGTGTAGTAACCTGCAACTTTGATTCTTTAGATTGATAAGATGAGTTGTCCTTAAAGAAAACTCTTCATGTTTATTTTAAAAGCCTGGAACATAGTTATGGTTCTTTGTTTTCTCTTGCCAGAATCTGTGAAACTGGGTCCTTTGTAGTATCCATGAGGATGGGCAACTCTTCGGGACTATTTTAGACAGGCTGAAAGAGTTACCTCTCTTAGTACAATGCAATACTTTTACTGTGCGTATTGGTGTCTAGATGTGGGATGTACACTGTCAAGGAACTCGTGCACGAGCTTTAGCCTATACACAGATCCAGTACAGTGACTGTTTAAATCAAAACCCATGTTCAACATTGGCTAACTGGATATGACCAGCAAAAATGCAGTAAGTTTGTATCAGAGGAAATAATTACTTACATATAAAATAGGACTTGGCTGAAAATGAATAATGGCTGTGCTTTATCTTAACAAGGCTTGTTGTTCTAACCTGTATAGTTACTGACCTTTATTATAGGACCACAGTAAATCAGACCTATTAAGTCTTTCAGTCCTGTCTGCAAGTTAATTACTGACAGTTCTGTTTTGCCTCTAAGTGCTAAAATAATTCATGCACAAGCTTAATCGTTACTGTTTGTAATCCTTGTGCAACTTATTTCCAGGCAAGTGATATTATTTCATTGTAATGTGCTTTGATTTGAAAGCAACCATGTATCAGTAATGATACTGTCATTTTTTTTAACATGTGCTTTTCACAATGGCACAGTAGTAGATCCACTATCTGACATACTGTGAAATAATTACTAGTAATATTCATTGGGGACCAATTTTCGTGGATTTTGTGGTTGAGTCAACCTTCAATTAAAGTAGTAAAATTCCCATTTATCTTATATACAATAATTGAAATCCAGGAAATCATATTCCCATGGAATGGCTGTTTCGATCAAAACTATGAAATTTCATAGTGGGGCAGACTTAAGAACATAAAAATTATCTTATATAAAGCAAAAGAATATGTTTAAACTAATACAGTAATAGAGTTGAAAAAGTCTTAAAAATTAAGGCACAAAGTAAATACAACATCCTATACTTGTGTGAATGATTATGTGGTGCTGTAAAATTACAACTTTTCATGACAGATTTATTTTTGCTATATAATTTATAACTGAGAATGTGTTATTTTTTTATATAAATATTCATATATGTTTCACAAGATGGCCATAATTTTGAAAATTTTGAAACTTCGTGAACCATTTCCAATTTTAAATAAAGCGACCGCTTAGCATCATAAAATTAGTTGCTTTCACAGTATTAGTGTAACAGGGTTGTCATTAAAAGATTCTCCTGATGGACTTCCTTCAGTGTTATCTACATTTCTGAGTCTTTCTTTCAACAACTCCATCACCTTCATTTCATCATCGTTTACCGAATCCTCATCCCCTGACTCCCATAAATGAAGAAATCTATCGCATATTTCCTCACCAAAGCTACTTTCCCGATCAAGTGAATGCCTTGAGCCTAAAAATTTTCCATCAACATTGATGTGTTTAAATCCAGGGTTAATAATGCCATTTTCATCATCAGTATCATCCTCCTCCTCATCATCACTCGGGTTTTGACTCAAATGATCGCTGTCCATTAATTTTTCTTTCAGTTCATTTTTCAGTTGATCCATTCCTTCAGTAACAAACCCTGGTTTTAAGCTGTTTCTTTTAACATCTTTACATATGTCATCATTTTTTATAATATTTTCTTCTGTAGTTTTAATATTTTTCCCTTCTTTGTGCATTAATGTAGTATCCTTTTTATCTTTGAACAACTGATTCAGTTTCGCCTTTGTTACTGCCAAGTCTAAATTTTTGTTTCCTATTGGCATATAATTACCCATAAAGTCCAAATCTCGTATGTCTCTTCTGTATGACTTCTGTGTGACACTAGCACGGTCAAGGGACATAAACCTTTCATAGGCTTCTCTACTCATTTGGTTTGCCATGCCGGTTATTGAGCATACTGAACTGTACATGTTGTACTTGGTTTGTGACGAATCACTATCACTCTGAATGTCATAATTATTGTCAGAAATTACTTGTAATGAATCTACTGGTTTGACCATATTTGGTTTTTTAAGTGGTGGATGGTTGAACTGATTTTGAACTGGAGGTTTTGGAGGTAATGCAGGTAGTGGTTCTCCTTGTATAAATGTTTTTGAACCCTTTTGTTGTTGTTGTGAACATGTATCATGCTTTGAATCATTTTTTCCTACCACGGCAGTTTCATTTTTGTCCTTTTTCAATAAGGGCTTTTCATCAGAATAGGAAATGACTTCGTAATAATTTGAACCTGAACTGTAATAATTTGAACTTGAGCTGTCATCACCTTTTTCACTTGTGGTCTTGTTACTTAGATTATCTTTAAGGTCTTTCAAAAGTTCCCAAGGATACATCTGTGAGCTTGCAATATCTTTAGGGTCATAAGGCACTCCTTTTTCGGGATCTAAAGGACTTTTTACCGTTATGTAATAGTCTATTTCATTTTCCCTTATTGTTTCAATTCCACTGTCATAACCTTTGATTTCAAAATCCTCCAAATCATCACTTTCTCCTATGTTAAAATCTTCAAGGTAAAGTTTTTCAGTAGCATGAGGATCTTCAGCTTCAGGGAGGGTTATCCCCCTTCCTTTCAGAAAGGTATAATTTTTCTGCTCTTCAGAAATAGCTGGAAGACCTCTTACACTTCCAAATTTTGGTATTTCTGCATGTGGAGTTTCTTTTGCTTCTTGGACTGAAAAGAAGCCATTTTCCAACCCTGGTCCATTCTTCAATTTACCTTTAAATATAAAATTTTGTGCGAGAATATCATGGTCCTGAATTCCGATACAACTTCTCGTAGTTTTACGTTCACGAAGATGAACTTGAAGATCCTTACTGCAGCAAGGAAGGCCACAGGTATGACCAGGTGGATTATGGGAGTAAGGCACCATGTCAGGGTTGGTCACAATGTTTTTGTCCTTTTTGTTCATGTGATGAAACTGGAAAATTGAAGGTCCTACTCTTTTAACCTGTAACAATGAAAATAACTTGTTTTAAACCATAGTACTTAGCTAGACTTCATCTTCTTCTTACAAAAAAATAAATAAATTGTAGATAATATTGAGTAACTCTTGTGTTGCTTTTATTTTATGATTTGTTAAATCAACTGTTCAAACTACAGACAGAGTACAATATCTGTATACTGTCATGTTACTGTACTCAGTATGTGTTGCTGAGCAACCCTACAGTAACATATTTTTGAGAAAACAATCATGCAGTTTTTTCATTTTCTTTTTAAACAAGAATCGTGTTCATAGGACACGGATGCCCACATACTGCAACATCCTCTAAATAGCAAAGATTTTAGTACAGACCATCTTCACATGTAGGATGTTCGACTAAAAGTTTGAAGCAAATTGTATTCAGATAAGGTTGTGCAACTTTGAACAAATTCCTTCAAAAAGTGTATGAACACACCAAGTTTCTTCACTATGGCCTATTTTGTGAAATTAAGAAAGGGTCATACTTCTAGAAAAAAAATAGCCACAGAAAAAAGTCCATTATATATGGTAAGCTTCACATCAAGGTTCTTCATCTGTGAAACTTTCAAGCATATCCTTACAATAGTGTTTAAGGAGTTGACTCACAACATTTTTCTCTATATTCTATATAGCAAAACTAAGGGCCATGACTTTGATGAAAATAGTGACAGCAAAAGTTCCTTCCTTTATGGGCATCTTCACATCAAGCTTGTTCATCTGTGAATGTTTGAAGCAAATCAGGCTAATAGTATGGAAGAAGTTGGACACACAAGATTTTGGGAGGTACAGATTGCAACTCAATAATTATGCTCTCCACTTTTCAACTGGTAACAAAAAATGCAATCTTTATTACACTTGTTGTAGCAGGTTTTTCTCTATTTTTTTTACCCTATTTTCCGTGGATAGTTTTTTGCACAGCTAGTTTTTGGTATTAAGAAAGGATCACAACAGTCTTCTGTGCTTATTTTACTTTGTTCTATCACATACAAAAGAAAAAGAAAAGAAAAAAAACATGATTAACATAAGAAGAAATTTTTAATGTAAAAGTAATCCGATCATAAATATTTCAACATGCACGTAAAAATATAAATTTCATAAAATATATTTATACAGAAAACGATACAATGAACATGCAGGATAATGAAGAAACAAACATACTTACCAGTCCAGAACCAGTTCTCAGTTGTTATAAAACTTCTTTGGTGGAATTACAATCCAGTCCAAACTGTTACCTTTAAAAATGTTTTTTATGTAAGTTTGTATGTTGTATATTTTATAGGCATCTGTTTGATAACCTTGCCTTTCCTGAAAACAACTTGGTTAAAAAGAAATACTGTTTTTATTCAATTTGAAAGCATATTTTGTTTATGTGTCCTTTGGAATAAATTTATTTATATGTTAATGTTTACAGTCAAAATTTTCCACCTCGTATTTACAGTCCAAATGTGTTTATTGCCTGATATATACCACAGTCCAAAGGTATTTATTGCCTGATATATATCAAAAACATGTTTCCTGCCCAATATATATCACAGTCCGAACATGTTTTCTGCCCTATATATATATCACAGTCCAAACGTGTTTTCTGCCTGATATATATCACAGTCCAAACGAGTTTCCTGCCCAATATATATCACAGTCCAAACGTGTTTCCTGCCCAATATATATCACAGTCCAAACGTGTTTCCTGCCCGATATATACCACAGTTCAAATGTGTTTATTGCCTGATATATATCACAAACATGTTTCCTGCCCAATATATATCACAGTCCAAATGTGTTTCCTGCCCAATATATATCACAGTCCAAACGTGTTTCCTGCCCAATATATATCACAGTCCAAACGTGTTTCCTGCCCAATATATATCACAGTCCAAACGTTTTTCCTGCCCGATATATATCACAGTCCAAACGTTTTTCCTGCCCGATATATATCACAGTCCAAACGTGTTTCCTGCCCGATATATACCACAGTCCAAACGTTTTTCCTGCCCGATATATATCACAGTCCAAACATTTTTCCTGCCCAATATATATCACAGTCCAAACATTTTTCCTGCCCGATATATATCACAGTCCAAACGTTTTTCCTGCCCAATATATATCACAGTCCAAACGTGTTTTCTGCTCGATATATATCACAGTCCAAACGTGTTTCCTGCCCAATATATATCACAGTCCAAACGTGTTTCCTGCCTGTTATGTATCACAGTCCAAACACTCCTTCCATGAAGCTATATACAGCTGTTGCATTCCAATCCAATGAATTTTGTGCCTTCAATTGCAAAACATCCTCAAGGTAACAAAACTGGATTGGCTTTAATTGTTTATAAATATCAAGTTGCAACAGTTTTCATGAGATAAATACATTTTACTGTATGCTGACAATGGAAAGCATACAATGTGATGAAGGGTTAGGAAGCTTCGATTATCAAAAATTTTAGATGAATGAGTCACTGAGTCAGTTAACAAATGAATGAAAAATAACTGTACCGATATATAGAAAATACAAATAATGGTTTAAAGCTCTACTATGGCCATCTTTCACAAAAATAATTTATCATAAATGTCAAAAACTCTCATCGCATGTACTAGCATTTACCTTGGCTATACATATAAACTGACTGTGTATCAATATGTAGAGCTGCTTTCATAATTAACCCTTAGCCTGCTGGCGGCAGATGATTCTGCCTTTGCGACCAGTGCAGACCAAGATCAGCCTGCACAATGGAAGCATCATGTGATGATGGTCTGAAGCTTCGCTATCAGTTAGTAAACACTTTTCATGTGAAAACCCCTATTGAAAATAAATTGGAAGAACGGCATTCCTAAATAAAGAAAAACTCGATCCAGTCCATTATAGGAACATATAAGCAGGACGGTAAGGTTAAATTAAATATCATGTAGTAATAGTCTTTTGTTTTTGTTTCTAAAAAAGCCATTTGTTTAAGTCATTAGTGGCACATGTGGTACAAATTCATGTTTTCAGAGGAACTGAATGTGTTTATTTCATGTTTACATAAGATATCGTGTTGTTCATTTTCTCAAATATGAAATCTGGGCAGAATAGTAACCAAGTTACCTTATCGAAGTATGTAATACCTGGTCGGGCTTCAAAACACTTCAAACACACTCATGAATTTCATATACAAATGGACTTAAAACTTGATTTAAATAACATGCACCTGTAACAGTGTGTTCTTATACGAGTATCTTGCTTCAATTAGAACTTTGTTTTGTTTTTATATTTTTTATACCGGGTATTGATGTTTAATTTCATGTGGATACTTTTATCTTTTATTTATCAATATTCTTCCCCAAGTCGCAAGATCCAGTAAGGATCATATTGTATCCAATATGGAAATATACTGTACAGTCACATGGTGCTAATGTGAATCGCTGAGGAGAAAAATAGATATAGAATTAATTAAGTTTATATCACAGTAAATAACAAATCCAGGTCTGCAAAAGTCTAGAAGCATTGTAATTATGAACAGTGTGTTTTATTCAATGTATTGAATACTACTTCCAAATTCTAGTGCTGGATAACACATTTTATGTTGTTACAGTAACCTGTGACTACATGCTAGGAACGAAAATTTTCTCTCCATATCTGATTTAGCAGTTTTAAATGTACAAATCTGAAATAACAGCAATTTGGCAGAATTCCTCCATCTTGTCCGATTGGTAATTTTCGCTCCTATAAAGTTTCTGCATTCTTCCGGCTATAATGTCTCATACAAGCACATAGTTGCTGTTCCAGCAAGAATGCTAAAATCTCGTACTGAGAAAATGTAATCAAAAGAAAATTTTCAATTGTAATTATGGGTCCACTACCTTAATGGTTCATTGATAAAGGAAAAAAGTCCAACATTTGTGCGAAGAACTACTTTATGACAGCAGCATCAATTTGAGACTGAAATAACAACCTTTAAACCAAGTAATTTATCATAAAACACTTTAGAATAATATCCATTTTGAGAAGTGATTATTGATTCTTACTGCTAGTCTCCAATTGGTTGTTTCTGACAACAAACTGGAAATTGACCAATGGCATGGTTTCATTTTGAGACTGGTCAGAAAACTCTAATTATACCTTGTAGCCTAGACTAGCTCCTAGACTATCTTTTTCATTTTTATGATTAAATGTAGTGAACTGAGCCAGTCTATATCCTATGTCCAATATCATACCTCTGTGAAAATCTCTAAAATAGACTGGCTTTTGTCTCTATGAAACTGAATTTGTCAAAAAATGGAAAAATGTAGAAATATATTTATTATCAGTCTAGTGGCTAGTCTACTTGTAGCCATGCACCCTTATTTAAGACTGAGGCATCTCAATCAATATTCTAGGATTAAAAAGTTTCACAGTGTAGTGAAGTGGTATAAATAGTATGTACCTACATGGCACAACATTTTGACAGGAACTTTAAGAAAAGTCAAATGTTCATTTAAGTTGAATTTCATTATAATGCAGCACATGCTGAAATTGTGTAGTTTTTCATACTAGAAAGAGTTACATTCATGTTTCATTTAAACTAGACATGTCTTACTAAATGAGAAAAAACAAGGAGCTGCGTTCAATAAAAACTTGATTCCCCCGGTGGCATCCTTGTCGATACAAAGCAACCCAAGTCCAAAACGAGGTCAAGGTCAAACCGAGGTCAGGTGATGTTTGAAGATGAGGAATAGTCACAGGTTACATCTATATTAGTATCAATTCATTCTTGTAAGCGGTATTGATGCTAGACGAAACAGTCCCATTTGGTTAACCAAGAGATGACCCATATAAAGCAACCCAAGTCCAAAATGAGGTTAAGGTCAAGGTCAAACTGAGGTCAAGTGATGTTTGAAGATAAGGAATGGTCACAGGTTACATCTGTTTTAGTATCAAATCATTCTTGTAAGCAGTATTGATGCTAGACGAAACGGTCCCATTTGGTTAACCAAGAGATGGCCCATATAAAGCAACCTAAGTCCAAAATGAGGTCAAGGTCAAACTGAGGTCAGGTGATGTCTGAAGATGAGGAATGGTCACAGATTACATCTGCATTAGTATCAAGTCATTCTAGTAAGGGGCATTGATGCTAGACGAAACGGTCCAATTTGGTTAACCTCGTACGGACGAACGGACAGGACAATCACTATATGCCTCCCGCATCAGTAGATGCCATGGGCATAAAAGTCTGCTGGAATATCTTAAGAGCATTGATGTACTAAAGATTGCCAAAAGTGTGCATCTCTCAATACAATGCAGCATTAAATGGAACAGTAATTAATAGGCAATATCTGGCCATAGAACAGAGGTGTGATGACCTTGAATGAATATGATTGAAAATTGCTTGTCTCATGGAAAACATTTTGCAAAGTTGTTTTTTTTTTAAATCCTCCAGATAGAGTGCAGAAAATAAATGCTGCTTGCGGATTTGACATTACATCTCACCATATGACCTTGACCCTGCACTGACAGTACTGCATGTCATCTCATTTTTTGATATGGCAAGTTACTTAAAAATCCTTCATGAGAGTAACAAGATACAAAGCCAACAAGATTTTGTGACAGACAACTGGATCAAAAACAATATCTCATCAGATAATTTGGGAGACTTATATTACCAGCCACCAGTCAAGTAACCTGTAAGCTATTACTATGGCAACATGTCAAACAGAAACAATAAAGAGTGTAAGATTCATACTTTTGTTTTATTCAATTTTTTTTCTTATAAAAATTTGCATTAATACAAAAGTTTTGAACAAAATTTACATATTTGATGATCTATACATTGATACAATGATAATTATTAATGGCCATGAAAAGTCAGTTTATTTTCTACAAAATGATCATAAATAATTCCATGACTTGGAAGTAATCAGTGGTTTAGTGTTAAGAGTATTCAAATATAAGTTTTCTGCTATAATAATCTATAATTTATACTATTAACTACATGTTAGTGTTAAAAAGACCATATTTTAACTGTTTTAACAGTCTGTTTATATTTCAACAATTGTTGATTATCTTAAGAATATGAATATATATTTGAAAATGTATATGAAAAATAAAAATTTCACAGGAAAATACAACTTTAAAATGATTTGTAAAGAGATTTTCACTGAAAATGAAATGATTGGATGAAATATGAATGATCATTTACCAAAAAGATTACAAAATCATTTACCAGAATGATTACACTATCATTTACCAGAATGATTACACTAAACAAGGTCAATTAAAAAAGTATATGTTGACAAGTTTTATTTTTTCAGAGTTTAGTCCTTATATCTAATTATATAAATGTCTATGAAAGATAAACTATCAAATGTTTACTTTTTAAATATTCCATATTAGAAATATATATAACTTAATATTTTCATGAAAACCTCTTGAACAAGTTCAAATCAGTTTTTTCTTTAATACGCTTAAACTTCAAAATGGCAAAATGTTTATTGGAACATAATGATCTCAGGGGTTCCATTTGACCCGGGACCCCGGGTCCGGACCCGGGAGATTTTCAAAAGACGCTCAAGGGACCCGGCAGAATACTTGCCTGTGCGTCCTTCGGGACCCGGGGGCATTTTCCTTTGATAATCCTTTCTCTTATCATTAATTTCCTTCAGTAAAACTATTTCCACGATAGACACGTGTATTCAAAATAAACACTCGCGGTCATGCTCTCCTGCCTTTGATCTCTGCTAAATCCCGCCCTTTCTCCTGTAGACATGCCTCGCTGATTTTTTATCAGCAATTTACGTCACGGTGAGTGCACATAGGTAACAAGAAATCAATGAAGTGTTGAAATTAATTGATAAAGCGAATCCTGTGTACTGTCAAAAAAGGCGCCAATTATTAAATTATCGTAAGCAGCTGATTACCGAGCATGTGAAAAGTGCCCTGCAAGATTTTTTCATGCCAACTTTAAATTAGACCATTGTTTAGTGATCATATCGTAATTTCAACAAGAAACTTCACAAATTTTGATGAATTTCGAAAGCAAAAATAAGTTTAGAATGTCCGTTCACGGGTCTAATTACACCCGATGTCATATGCATATTTCCAAAATTCCTAAAAAAAACCTGACTTTCAATGCAGTTTTTTATGATAAGTAGCATCATTATTTGAGGAACTATCACTGATTTAGCTTAGTTTGCAAAATAGACTGAGCAAAAACTACTTTCAGATGACATTCTGAAAGTGTAACAGTATTCGGATAGTACATTTTGGATACATTTTTCTAGAGTGTTATAGCACTGTTCTGTTATTAAAAATGAAATGAAATATTGAAGAAAAACCTAATTAAAATAACATGAATTTTGATAAATATTAGTTTACAATATGAGACTATATGATCTGAGACTGACATTTTTATTATGCTGTAACATGATCTTGGGTTTATTGTTTTCTTAGGTAAAGATCTACGTATTACTGAATAAAAAAAATATAGTAAATTATATTGACGTGTTGGGACAGGACTCCTGTATTTTGGGAAAGGACCCTTCAAAATTTGGGCCCAAGGGTCCTGGGACTCTTGGGTTTTCGGGTCTAGTGGAACCCCTGTGATCTAACTCTAAAAGTGAAATATAGACTTAGATTCTATTGTTAATTTAGGGCATATGCTGCATATACTTTTTCAACTGGCCATATCTGACAAAATATATTCTGAAATCTGTAAATATGTGCACAACAACTTCAAAAACACAACTTACTGTCAATCACAATCTGGCTGAACATTATGTAAAAACTGATTGAAAGAAAATTCTCTTTACTAATAGCTCGATTCTTATCAGACTAGTTTTTTGCCATTCAAAACTGAATGTAAGAGTAAGCCAAGGAGATAATCAGAGAAATTTGATTTGCAAACGAAGAAAGACTTAAAAAGTAACTATAATCAAATGTTTCCACTAGTAAAACAAGCATTTTTCAAGAATAATCAAAACAATAAATTTTGATTCTAACAGGGTAACAGTATTATGATTTTTACAGAGTTTCAACATTTAGGTTTTTACCGAGTAGACAGTAGATTTTGCAGCATATCAAAGTAACATTATATGCAACTATTATTCATACCGAATAAAAATATGTATTTTACCAATTAAAACTCAATTCAACACCAAAATATTCTGTGCAAATGTTTCTTTCATAACCATTTACGCAATAAAACCTTCAGTTGATCAACTATTCATTTAAACAATACATATTATATATACTTATGAACCTGGGATGTTTTAGATCCACTCAGATCCATAATCAGTTTAAGAAGATTCCATTACAGAAACATAAGGGATGGGTGAAGAATTAAATACTAAATCTCAAAAGTGAAATGTCACAATATTAGGTCAATGATACAATCAAACAAGCACCATTTAATATCATTCAATACAGCTACATTGTCCCTATCAATGCTGCCTTACACATACTCTACATATGGTATAATCCTTTGTTCAAAGCAGTCAAATCCTCAACATTTGGAACAGTCAATTCACCATACGGAACAGTCAATTTTCCCATCTCTTTTACAATGTGAAGATGGATTTCTAGTGAAATATTCAAATAAAATCCTTTCATATTTGTGTTTGATCACTGTGCTTTTTGATTCACCATTTCTCGCCATTTTGTATTCAGTATTATTGTGAATATTTCACATTATACCAGCAGTGTTTGTAACTGTCACCATGTAACCTGCCAGATATTTTGGTACATCCTAAGTAATTGCACATAACATAATATGTTTATTACATATCAGATCCATTTCTATATTCCACCTCTGAATACACAGTATCTCTACATCTTCACACATAGTCATTTGCCTCCTTTGTATGCATCAAGCCTTTACTGTATGCTGCACATGTTCATTATACATACAAAGTTCATCCAAATTTTTCACAACATTGGAAGACGTAATCACAAGACATTGCAGTTTTACAGGTAAGAACACTTTTGATGTCTGAATTAAAACACATGATAAATAGAAAGAAGAATATGAAGCTGCCTTTAGTACTAATTCCACAGTCATGGCTTTCATCTTCATCATTTATTATATTTAGAGCCACTTATAAATAGAAATGGCTAAAAAAAACTACTTCATGCATCATGCAAGGTCACGAAGTTCAAGGTTGTTTTTTTTTCAAGGATGTTCTCAGAGAAAAAAGGCACGAAACAGGAAGCACATGAGAGGGATGAAGGTCATCACGATATTGAACATTTCACAAAACTTGAGGCAAGAATGTTACAACGGCTTTCTCACAAGAAGTATAAAAACAGGTTGGATCAGACGACAACTTCATATATAACCTTTTTAGGTTTAGCCTTGTCTGGTGTGGAATAGCCGCTTTCATTTCCGCTCCCGAAACTTCCGCCTTCTTTTATATGTTCCTCCGGAACACCAATAAATTGCTGCGGATCTTTAGTTGGAGTACGCGGTGAGCCGCCACTAAATGATAAATCTGAAAAGTACAAACTTTATTTGTAAGTCTCGTGTAATTCTTTTTAAAACAATAAGTGTCTAAATCATGGTATTTACTTAATATTTGAACATGTTACCAAAGAAGAATCGTATATATTTTTGTAAGCTGCGTATGTCTGCCCATCCTTTAAGGATCCAAATGGGCAGATATGCAAGAAACAATACCCCACGTAATGAACGTTACTGTATATTTTGTAACCAACTTGATATTGAAGATGAGTATCATTTTGTTTGTATGCCCATGTTATACTCTTATTAGACAAAAATACATTCAGCGTTATTACTATATTCACCCATCTGTGTTCAAATACCATCAACTTTTAAACTCTGATAATAAGTTTGAATTGATAAAGCTGTGTAATTATGTCAAGGAAGCATTATGTATTCGTAATGCTATTTTAAATAATTCTGCTTAATATGTTCATCCTCTGTTACCATATCATATACTTCTAGCTTCATATTATTACCATAAGTATGTACATGTTCAATCCATATTTCCTCTACCATATTACTAAATGTTTCATTTGTATGTTACACTATTACCATGTATATACACATGACATGTTAAAATTGTTTAAAGATGTGTTTAGACGATGTACTTATGTATAAGTCTTTATAAAAGTCTGTTCTGTTCTTAATAATTTAGAAGTTCATTTGGATCATTAATTCACACAGTCTACTTGTGTATTAAATCAGTCTACAATGTGGGTCATTCAGATAATTTATTTGGTATCTTTACTCTTAATTTTATTCATGTATATTTCCTCTATTTGAGCTAAATTTTCATATGAAAAAAAAGAGTTTAATAAGGTGTAAGTGGCTCAACCAAGGTTCATGAGTTTGAATATGGCTGAAATTGGCCACAATACACAACTTTGATTATCAGATTTAAGGATAAAGAGAGACAACTCTTACCTCCTTGTTTCTCACTATAGTAGGGGTCACTGATATCTGAAAAAAAAAAAGTAGAGGGAAAAATTAGCTTACAAAGAATAAAAAATAACTGATGAAATAGATTAAACATACTCATATTCAAAATTCTGATTTCAGTGTGTAACATCAACCCAGACACTGTATAAATGTAATTTGCTTCTTCCCCCGTGCCTGTTCTCAAATGCAATTAAATTTTCTAATGAAAATATTTCCTGCAAGACTTTCAAATTAATGCAAGTTAATGCCCTGCAGCATACAAATTTGGATTCCAATCAAGTCTCCTCTTCATCAATTATGCAGACTTTGACACTAATTCTTGCTAATTCATATTACACATACTCCCACTGAAACCAAGACATATTGGCAGTTCTTGTACAAAAAAGTCGGCTTGATCTAAATCTGTATTTTTTTCTCTCTGCTAATAGGCAGGCTGAAGTAGAGGCTGAAGTAGAGTTATGTCACTATGGATATGACATTTTACAAAAAAAAAAAAAAAAAAAAAATAGGAACTGGGGGATTTGATTCTTGGAAACTCACTATTCCTATTTGATCTATTGTTGCTGTTTTGTTTTTGTTTGTCTCAAGCAATATAGTGTTGTTTTGGTAACAATGTTTTTTTTTTTTTATTATTTTTTTAAGTTTCTCTCACATTAATTATGTATAGTTTTTGTCCAGCCTGCTTGCGGAAGCGAAGACATAGTTGTCCAAATGTCTGTTCGGTGTATGTGCGTGCATCCGGATTTGTTTGTCCGGACCATAACTTTGACATGCATGGAGCAATCTTGTTTATATTTGGTATGAATGTTAACCTCAGTGAGACAGAGTGTCATGCGCAAACCCCAGGTTCCTATCTCAAAGGTCAAGGTCACACTTACAGGTCAAAGGTCAAATTCAAAAATGACTTTGTCCGGAGCATTTCTTCTTCATGCATGGAGGGATTTTGATGTAACTTGGCACAATTGTTCACCGTCATGAGACGGAGTGTCATGCGCAAGAACCAGGTCCCTAGGTCTAAGGTCAAGGTCACACTTAGAGGTCAAAGGATACAAGAATGACAACTTTGTCCGGAGCATTTCTTCTTCATGCATGGAGGGATTTTGATGTAACTTGGCACAAATATTTACCACCGTGAGACGGAGTGTCATGCGCCTAGGTCTAAGGTCAAGGTCACACATAGAGGTCAAAAGTCAGATACAAGAATGGCTTTGTCTGGAGCATTTCTTTTTGATGCATAGAGGGATTTTGATGTAACTTGGCACAATTGTTCATCATCATGCGGCGGAGTGTCATGCGCAAGATCCTAGAATTACTTCCCTTTGTTGTTACTATAAATAGCTTATATTTGTAACTTTTTTATTACTAGTCGTAGGGAAAAATCAAGACCACCTTTCTGTATTACAACATGCATGTTACATCCAATTTTCAGGTGTATTTTGACCTATCTCTACTGGTGTGGATTTTTGTGTGGACTAAGAACTTTTTTTATTTTTATGCCCCCAAAGGGAGGCATATAGTTTTTGAACCGTCTGTCTGTCGGTCTGTCCGCATTTTTCGTGTCCGGTCCATATCTTTGTCATCGATGGATGGATTTTCAAATAACTTGGCATGAATGTGTACCACAGTAAGACGACGTGTCGCGCGCAAGACCCAGGTCCGTAGCTCAAAGGTCAAGGTCACACTTAGACATTAAAGGATAGTGCATTGATGGGCGTGTCCGGTCCATATCTTTGTCATCGATGGATAGATTTTCAAATAACCTGGCATGAATGTGTACCACAGTAAGACAACGTGTCGTGGCAAGACCCAGGTCCGTAGCTCAAAGGTCAAGGTCACACTTAGACATTAAGGGATAGTGCATTGATGGGCGTGTCCGGTCCATATCTTTGTCATCGATGGATGGATTTTCAAATAACTTGGCATGAATGTGTACCACAGTAAGACGACGTGTTGCGCGCAAGACCCAGGTCCGTAGCTCAAAGGTCAAGGTCACACTTAGACGTTAAAGGTCATTTTTCATGACAGTGCATTGATGGGCGTGTCCGGTCCATATCTTTGTCATTCATGCATGGATTTTAAAATAACTACGCATGAATGTGTGACACAGTAAGATGACGTGTCGCGCGCAAGACCCAGCTCCGTAGGTCAAAGGTCCTAAACTCTAACATCGGCCATAACTATTCATTTAAAGTGCCATCGGGGGCATGTGTCATCCTATGGAGACAGCTCTTGTTTTTTTATTTATTTATTTATTTTTTTTTTTTAAGATTTACGTTCCTTTGTTGTTACTTTAAATAACTTATATTGTAACTTTTTGCAATCTCTTTTTTATTTGGCATAAATGTTTGCCTCAATGAGACAAGGAGTGTCATGTACAACTATTGTGGTTGATCTTGATATTAAGGCCTACTTCAGTTGTCCAACCATAGTGACTTTGGTTGATGCTGAGGTAGTGGCAATCCTTCTCATTCATACAGACAGGAACCATTGTTTATCTTACATTGCCAAACGCTTAAATTAAGTGCATCAATACACATACAGCAAGTAGCTGTGAGCTGTTTTCACTTGGCAACCGTAACCATAACATCAGCAGACAGAAAGATTTCAGCATAATGATCACTTCATGATATAGTAAGCTCAATATTACATTCCCAGACTCTTGGTTTCACTAGACAGAAAATATATCTCTACTTATGAATGACATTTGAAATGAATAAATGACCATGTAGACAGTGTAAGGCAAAGCTTGTGTTTAACTGTGTTTTACCGATGCAGAGTGAACTAAGCAAAATAAGATACATTTCTGTTGTCTGTCACACATACAAGAACAGATGCTCTAGTTATGTCTTGTAACCAAACAGAAAAATAACAATTCCAAACTAGAAAATGCTTTTGTAAAAAAGCGCATGTCTCCCCCAATGCAAAGTCCTATAGGCAAGAAGTCAATAGGGGTCAGGAGCGAAAGTCAAAGAGACACTGATGGTTGGCTGCAATAGGGATAATCTACTTGGCATGTCCAGTCATCCCGCTAAATTTCAACACTCTTGGCCTAGTGGTTCTCAAGTCACTGTTCAGGCTCCTGTGACCTTGACCTTTGATCAAGTGACCTCAAAATAAATAGGGGTCATCTACTCTGCATGTCCAATCATCCTATTAAGTTTCAACATTGTAGGTCAAGTGGTTCTCAAGTTATTTCCAAAAAATGATTTTACATGAACAGGCCACTGTGACCTTGACCTTTAATAGACTGACCCCAAAATCAATATGGGGTCATCTACTCTGCATGTTCAATCATCCTATGAAGTTTCAACATTCTGGGTCAAGTGGTTCTCAAGTTATTGATCGGAAATGGTTATCAATGTTCAGGCCTCTGTGACCTTGACCTTTAACAGAGTGACCTAAAATACAAAAGGGGTCATTTACTATGCATGAACAATCATCCTATGAAGTTTCAACATTCTGGGTCGAGAGGTTCTCAAGTTATTGATTGGAAATGGTTTTCCATGTTCAGGCCCCTGTGGCCTTGACCTTTAACAGAGTGACCCTAAAATCGTTAGGGGTCATCTACTCTGCATGACCAATCATCCTATGAAGTTTCATCATTCTGAGTCAAGTGGTTCTCAAGTTACTGACCGGAAATGGTTTTCAATGTTCAGGCTCCTGTGACCTTGACCTTTCACAGAGTGATCCCAAAATCGTTAGGGGTCATCTACTCTGCATGATCAATCATCCTATTAAGTTTCAACATTCTGGGTCAAGTGGTTCTCAAGTTACTGACCGGAAATGGTTTTCAATGTTCAGGCCCCTGTGACCTTGACCTTTAATGGAGTGACCCCAAAATCGATAGGGGTCATCTACTTTGCATGTACAATCATCCTATGAAGTTTCAACATTCTGGGTCAAGTGGTTCTCTAGTTATTGATCGGAAATGGTTTTCCATGTTCAGGCCCCTGTGACCTTGACCTTTGATGGAGTGACCCCAAAATCAATAGGGGTCACTTACTCTGCATGACCAATCATCCTATGAAGTTTCAACATTCTGGGTCAAGTGGTTCTCTAGTTATTGATCGGAAATGGTTTTCAATGTTCAGGCCCCTGTGACCTTGACCTTTGACGGAGTGACCCAAAAATCAATAGGGGTCATCTACTCTTCATGACCAATCATCCTATGAAGTTTCAACATTCTGGGTCAAGTGGTTCTCTAGTTATTGATCGGAAATGGTTTTCAATGTTCAGGCCCCTGTGACCTTAACCTTTAATGGAGTGACCCCAAAATCGATAGGGGTCATCTACTTTGCATGTACAATCATCCGATGAAGTTTCAACATTCTGGGTCAAGTGGTTCTCCAGTTATTGATCGGAAATGGTTTTCAATTTTCAGGCCCCTGTGACCTTGACCTTTGACAGAGTGACCCCAAAATCAATAGGGGTCATCTACTCTTCATGACCAATCATCCTATGAAGTTTCAACATTCTGGGTCAAGTGGTTCTCTAGTTATTGATTGGAAATGGTTTTCAATGTTCAGGCCCCTGTGGCCTTGACCTTTAATGGAGTGACCCCAAAATCAATAGGGGTCATCTACTCTTCATGACCAATCATCCTATGAAGTTTCAACATTCTGGGTCAAGTGGTTCTCTAGTTATTGATCGGAAATGGTTTTCAATGTTCGGGCCCCTGTGACCTTGACCTTTGACGGAGTGACCCTAAAAACAATAGGGGTCGTCTACTCCAGCAGCCCTACAACCCTATGAAGTTTGAAGGTTCTAGGTCAAATGGTTCTCCAGTTATTGCTCGGAAATGAAGTGTGACGTACGTACGGACGGAAGGACGGACGGACAGGGCAAAAACAATATGTCTCCTGGGGGAGACATAATTATATGAATAAATACATATATATTTTTTTATTCTATGGTGACTTTTAAGCTTAAATTGTGAACCTCTATTGCCTCTTTACGATAGAGTGGGTATTGCAGCTAGACAGCTTTCTAACAAATGAGAATTCTACATCCCAAGAAGGGTTTTGAACTCTACACAGTGGTTTGGAGCAAGTGGCTCAAAGACAGATTAACCACTCACCTAAATACACCTGTGTCATGTTTTGACTAAAGTTTAATAGAAAAAATCTGGGCCTAAATGATCTTTTAAAGATAATATACACATGTGGAGTAAGAGATGAAAAATTAAAATCCTTTTAACTTTTGTGGAATCAAGGTTTCTGGTTTCTTGAGTTTTACCGGCATGTTAAATTAAAACTGATTGATTAATTCTTACTTTGACAACCTAAGAATGCAATTTTCATTACTTTGCTAACCTGACCAACATAATGATAGGCTAGGAAAATACATGAAAATTGCTATAAAATGTCATATTACATTTTCCTTTTTAAACGTTATTCATTTTTAGCAACAGCAAAGTAAGGTTATTGGAGTGTCATATTCAGATTACTGACTCAACAATTTATCACATTTTTTGTGACTTCACAAAGTTTTTTACAGTCATATAGTGACTATCATAGCAGGATAAAATTTGATAAAACAGCCTCTTTCTGTTTTCTTTAATTGATCAAGTAATTTAGTATAGATAAATCTGGGTTTATGTCTTGAAAAAATATCCCTGTATCCCTTTCAAACTAACCAGGTTTTATTCATGGCCAATGAAATAACAATAATAATAACAAATATGCAAAGTATGAAGAATTTTGTGCACAGCACATTAAGTAGTAATATTTACAGTCAAACGTGATTTTTCCACACAAATGACAAGACATCAAACAGTAGACTAAACAACATACACTACAGAAAATACAATGAACTAAACTGCACTACTTTCTACATTTCATTGCACATGAAATGTTTATAACATGCTTTAGATAAACTTTAAGTCAGAGATTTTCATTTAACCCTTATCATGCTGGGCATGATTGATTCTTCCTTTGTGACCAGTGTAGACCTTGATCAGCCTGCACATCTGTGCAGTCTGATCATGATCTGCACTGTTTGCTATTCAGTCAGTAAATTTTTGGTAAGAACCTGTTTTACCTGTTAATGGTATTGTCCAAACTGAAAGATGGACAAATTCATTATAGAAATTTAGCAGGGTCAGGGTTCAACTCCCTTTAATAGGACTGACATGTTTATATTTTGTTGATATTCTTCCTTTTCCTTCTGAGCATATAAAAGCAACATGAGAATTTAGCTTATTAAATGACTTGATTGCATACAGTTTTTGTCATCACCAGCTTAAAACATGAAATGACCTTGAAGGCCCTGTATGTCTCACTTAAATACTTCAACAAGTTTGATACAGAAGGTTTTACTTTGCACATTTCATGAAGACTGCTCAAGAAATGCATTAACGCAATGTGAAATATGGCGATTTTTGACAAATCAAGGGCCATAACTCTAGTGTTATTAAAGCAATCATGCCAATTATTGTCTTTATGAAATCTTATGTCTTATACATTCCCCTAAGTATTACAAAGACTGCTAAAAGCAGCCTCTCATATGTTAATAATGAAAAATGTAACAATTTTGACTGAGTAAAGGGAGATAACTCTCATGCTATTTGAGTAACTCTCCAATTATCAAATTATTTCAACATAATTATATTCTGTACAAATTTTTAAGGAGTGTGGCCTTCAGTGTATTAACACTGAAATGTGACAAGGGTTGTAACCTTGCCCATTTATATTGAAACAACCTGAAATCTTGTGGCCAAATACATTCTGTCCAAGTTTCATGAAGACTGCTCAATAAATGCGACTGTGTGCAAGTTTAATGAATGCTAATGTAACATGGTCTCTAACTTTTCAAGGGCAGTAACAATGTCCCTTCAGCTATCTTGTACATTATAGAACTAGGTCAAGGCTTACAATCTGCACAATTCTAATGAAGACTGCACCAGAAATAAGATCTCAATGTGTTTTACAGTAAACTTTACTGACACACAGATGGACAAGGATGGATGAAGGTGATCACACTACTTTACACTTGAAGCTGTGCCCAGGTGAGCTAAAAAAAAAAACACCAGTAGTTGGACAGCCTCCTCTGAACTTTACAGTTAAAAGTTTAATCATTTCATCTTTTGTTTATAACCAGGAAGGTTTCAAAACAGTACCAGAAAGTGCCGGTAATGAGTTTATCTCTGACCAAAAGATATCCAAGATAAGAGAGGAACATTTTAAGATAATCTAAATGATGAATATGCTATACTGTTTCAACCTGGAATCAATTCTCCATAGCAGTCTGAAGAAGAAACTAAAGTAAATTTAAATACCATCAACTGGTCACATGATGTTTTGGTTATGCAGTGTACAACTTTTGAAAATTCTTATGTTTTGTTGTTTTGTGAAATCGGACCAACTATCAAGGACTGCATTTCCAGGTTGAAAGCTGGACCGAGCAATTTGAAACAATACCAAGTTGTGACATTAAGTTAAAGTACAATACTGTTATTCTCATTTCATATCACAATTGTTCTTTTCAACTTCTTTCATTCCTCTGTTGTTTAGAGGAGATAGACAGCCTAAACAAAAATTGATTTTATATGAATGATCATGCAACCACTCATAATGCTGAAAGAATTTTCAAAACTGGACTACCACTGAAAAATATATGGCAGTTTGAAATTTAAGAAAATGCCTGATGACAGAGGCAGCTTCTGTTGTATCAGTACATGGTATTTGATTGAAATGGCTCGGCAATAACGGAATGAAATCATGAACTTACTTGCATTACGCCTGTTCATTTCATATTCATATTGTTTATCATATGAATGAGAATCATATGACAGGTCACCCATGGGATAATTGTCCCCGGGGTTGCTTACGTACTGGACCGGATAACCATTTCTATTATCAAAATGAAGACCATCTGAAATTCAAATTTCAGGGGAGGTTACTCTTACTTAAAAATCTTTTTTTAGTTTCTTTGCCCTATGTATTAATTAAACTTTACAATTCACGAAAAAATTGAGCTTATTTTAAATATTTAATGAATAATTTGACATCCTGTTTTCCTCTACATAACTTCAGGCTAATGAATTAATTATGAGAAAGCATGCTTTTCATACATATAATTATTTAAAGAGCTGGTTTCTAAAACTGAAATAACAAACAACTGCGTTCAGGTAAAGTTTTATCATTCAATCTGGTAAAACAATGCTGCATTATGCATTCAAGATAAAGAATAGAAAGCTTCTGCATTAAAATAAACTAAAAAGGTTATGTTAGCAAGCAGACTATGGTTTGACAGACTGAAATATATTTCAAAACAAGTACATTAATTTCACAGTATAGAAATGTCTTCAACCTATAATCCCTTTTTGACTGACAAATGGCTGATATTCTAAAACAATTATTTACATAAATCAATTACTAAATAATTGTATTACTTTACTGATTCTGTCAGTTCTAAAAATAAGGACACTTAAGTTAATGCAACTTCAGGTGTATATACATGAAAACCTTTACTTAACTTTGCTATATTCAACATTTTTTTTTCATTATATTCTGTGATATGGTATTTCCTTCTGACTGTAAACTACTTATTTTAAAGTTTAAAGAGATAAGATTATGTATAATCTAATCTAGTTTTAATTCGGAAAGCATTTTTACGTTGGTTATAATATACACTCAATAATTTGCTTCTAGTATTTATACTGCAACTGAATAATATTACATGTATATAGAATGCATGTTTGGAGCTAGCAATTATGCTTTTAATGCAAATTTTGTAATTACGGTAAGCCTTAGAAAATGCAAGCTTTATACTAGCTGAATAATTCTTACACTAATACAATGCATGCAGCCACCAAGCAGGAATTTCAGGTCAAAAGCGGGAGTTGCTACATGCAGTCATTAAAAGCAATGTATTTATAATATATATATTTAATTTTTTAAGTATAACTACCTTCACATTAATGTTGTGCATTTTCAAAACAGCAAACAAACTTTTCACCTATATTCAATGTTTTCATTAATATGTAAATTTATTATAATTAATATTTTTTTCATGAACTATATAGGTAATATTTAAAATTGTTAACGAAATTTTAATAGAGCAGGTGTTTACAAATGGGCTAATGCAAGCAAGGTCATGATCTAGTTATGCATAATGATAATAGATGAATTTTAAGTGACCGACTAAAAACTAGGAAAACATTCAATTTAAAGCACACATAAATGTTTCCTGAAGTAAATGTTTTGAAAGACAGTCACATTCATTTGCATACTAAACCAAAGGAAACTGAGAAAATCTGGAAACGCAAGGAACAGATACGAAATGTTCAAACAATATTCCATTGTGTGACAAAGACACCAAATTTCCTATTTTGTAATGTCGTTCATAGGCTAGAAATCATTCTTACACTGAAGCCAAGCTGTTTTCATTAATTTTTGTCCTTATCCATGAAGGATATATATCATTAATGAAAAACTGTAAGAGTCGTGTGTGAATACTTCTTTTAATTTGACCTGACTCCTACTTATTTCTTTTCAACTGACCCAACTTGCACTTATTCTAGTTGTTTGTAACACTTTTTCTCCCCATTTCAGCTTTCTGAAAAATTGTGCTTGAACATTTTGTGTCCTGTCACAGTACATGTAGCTTTATAGGAAGCAGACAAATGCAGCGCTAAATAATATCAACTGAACTACAGGCATAATTTTACATAATGGGATGCCATATAGAGCAAAATTTGTTTTTCGTGTTAAACTTTTAAGCACAGGAAAACCATGTGCAACATCTATCTTTCAGCCCACTAGATAGCTTCAGCACATATTTGCAGCATTCAAAAACTCACCACAGAGTAATATATGATCACAAGAAACATCTTCCAATCAATACTCAGACTTATATGGCATCACCATTATGTATGAAGTACATACCATAAAGGGCTAAAAAAGGCAGCAGGGAATAGGGTATTTCCAGGTGATTTTCACATCAGGGGAGATCACTGCATACAACAGTGTGGCATTATATGAGCAAAATGAACAAACTTACATGATATATTACTTGTAGCTAAACTAGCATTGTTAGTATAGTTTGATGTGTTGTTAGAACGTGTTAATGTTCCCTGGTTACTATGACTACCATGCGTTGTAACTCCTAGCGTTGTCATACCTTGGTTGTCGTAAGTTCGAGGTTTCTGGCTGGGCAAAGCACCGTTACCTTGTTGCACTGTCCGAGGGCTGTAACACAACACAAAATCAGTTCAAGAAAATCAGAGAAACTGTATAAGAAATGACAACATAACAGTTGATACGAAGACTTGTGGTTTTGTGGAGAGGAACTAAGCAGTAAGTTTAATACCCCACCCACATACAGTTATGATCATGTCTTATCATATGGCTTCTAAGGTTTTTCAAAGATGCAGATTAAAAAGCGTGATAAGATGAGGGTATTCTTCCCCATAAGATCATACAGAGCTGTATGCACTAGTAACTAATGCCAAGTAGCAGTAAAGTTCCAGAGATTTTGAATTTGAAATAAAACACAATTTAATGTTGGAAATCATTTTTTCACATTGTCTGAAAGTTTGCTACAAGAGATAACCAGACTGGCAGTATGTCACAACAAACTGATTCCAGTAGAATTAATGGGTGTGGCATCAGGTACGCCATCTGTTATTAAAGTATCACTTGTCTGAATAAAAACAGTTCTTTTAAAATTCAAGTTATGTAAACAATAGTGTACCTACAGTTGTATTAATCAATCCAACTTAAACAGATGTACAGATACACAGCAATATCACATTTTTTTCTCCACTAATTTATTACATTTCCTAATAACCATTTGCAGGTAAACAGATCATGGGAAATTGTGAAAACTAAACCCTGGCTCCAGAAATCAATATCCTTCATAGATGACAAGCTCTGATATTCTGATTTACCATGACAATGTGATATTTGATATTTTACCATAATGCATCTAAACACACTCACCTGTGGGGATCATTTGTATAATCTGAAATGAAGAAAACAAAATGTTCATAAATACATTTTCAACATATTCTATCACAATTCTGATTTAAGGAAGGTATAGCGGTTCAGTGACAGACAATCAAACCCCAAACCCAGCAGTCCAAGCAAACCCCTAAGGGAGCCAAATTTTACCATGATCTCCATAATCCCTTGCTTATATTTGTACTGGTTCAAAGCTAATGTGAAAAATGTGAGAATCATTCAATTTTCCAGAATATTCAAGAAAATTCATTTGTAAGACCTGTCTGTAGGTTTGTATGTTTCAAGTACTCTGTTCAATTCATTATCAAAGCTCGTATTTTCTGCATTTGTTTCTTGCAAACATAAAACTCAGTTTTGACATTTCTTCCCTTCATTAATATAACATTAACTATGATCTTTCAGTTTCCATCTGGCTCAATCCCTGCTAGAAACTGGCTTTATAGGTATTAAACATGTTCTGCAGACATAGGCTAGGAAACAGGATTCTTTCAACTCCACCTAGGATTTGATTCATACTGGGAAGTTAAGGATAAAAGAATGCCATGTACTGCAAGATAGTTACTATTTGTTAGACTAATTTTCCTGCATTATGTGGTTGCAATAATCCTCAGAACCCTTTGTTGAATTTCTATAATGAACTTGTCCATCTTTCAAACTGGACAGTACCATTAACTGTTAAAAGGGGTGCTTACAAAAAAGATACTGACTGAACGGAAAACAGTGCATATCTTGATCAGACTGCACAGATGTGACTCTGATCATGATCTACACTGGTCGCAAAGACAGAATCAATCGTGTCCAGCATGATAAAGGTTAAATTCCAATTAATTCCAATTAATAAATTGAGTTTTAAGAAAGATATCCATTGTGAAATTACTGCTCTTTCTAAAATCCAAAACTTCATGCCTATGAAATTAAATGATTCCACAGTAAAAATGCAGTATAGTTAACTGGACAACTGTCCTGATACAATGTATGATACATCAGCCTCATAAGGAAGACTCGCAGAAGAGTAAGTCATACATACTTTTGTTTTTCTGCCTCCGCCGCCAGATGATGCAGACTAGAATTATAAGTAGAACTATAAGTATTGTAGCACATACACATCCTATAATGATCACCTGTGTCTCCGTCAGGTCCGGTGTGTTTGGTTCGTCTGAAAATATACCAAGATCACACATTTGTTATAAAAATTATAGAAAATCATTTTGCATTATACAGAAAAGTAACATGTAGCTATGGGTTGTTAGTTGCCAGAGCCTAAAATGATCCATGTCTTCTAACGATAAGTGTTTAATAATTATATTTAAAATACTTAGACAGGAAAGTCTTTTTAACATCTCTTATTTGATCAACTTTCAATATAAGATTTTGATGTAAGAGTTCATCTACACAATCATGTGCAATAAGCTGCATTCACAAGGAAAAAGAAGTGCTGACTATATAACATAATGAGGACAAGAAACATCTATATACAGTCAAACCTGACTCAAGCTGCCATCACTGTGAGCAACACAACCTAGCTGCTTCACGCAGGTTGGAATCAGAACACAGAGTCAATCTGGGGAGTTTGCTCACTGACTGCCTTAGGTAAATGACTGTTTAATACAGGTGGCTGCTAGAGAAGACTCAACTGTATTACAACCTTGCTGTTCTTAGTGCACAACATGATTTTTGCAGTCAGTTTCATCCTAGCAGTGACACATGAGAGTATAAGTGAGACATGTAGGTGTCAGGGCAATCATAAGTCATGTCCAGGTCTGATTCAATGAAAATATAACTGTCAGTCTGTCTTACACTACCATCAATCTTCTCTAATGACCAACAGGACATCATTACAAAAATGTCTAAAGCAAACCAAGTTAAACATGAAGGGATAATTTACTACAAGTTGTGACTATACACCCTTATCCAACATATGACTGATCAAGACTCCAGTATTTGAAGATTTTTGAGACTGAAAATGAGTTTTACTCAACCTTTAAAGGTCCAATACTAAGGAAAGTGAACATTTTAATTTCTTTTAAAAAGCACAGAAACTATTTCATTTTATTGGAAAATGAAAGTTGGAATGTAGAAATTCGAAATAAATCGCAGTATGTGTACAATTATTTTTCTATGAAGTATGAAGAAAGTTAAAAAGACCTGGGAGGTCATTCTGTCGATTCATTGAAATTTCAACATAATACACATACATTTCTTTGAGTTCCAAAGACCTTCTGTAAATTTTGACCTGCCAATCTTCATTATTTAGTGTCTTGCAGAAGTCTATGCACTGGCTATGAAAAAAATTGCCAACTCACTTTCCCTTAGTAATGGACCTTTAAGTTTTTGGTAAGGTTTAAGCATATCTTACATGATTATCATAATTGGTTTGGTTTATAATGTGGCTGCTGCATTTCATGTAACATATATCAGTTTTCCAGTTTATCATTCTGGGGTAAGTGCACCCATTGTTTTTCATTACCTCCCTTTATGGCTCTGACTGTGCAAATTTATATGTAAGATTGAAAGCAGGGGTGTTCTAATCGTGTATTATGGTACATTCTCTACTTCGATGGATGCTTTATCTATTAAAAACAGAATTAAAAGTACTAAGGAACAATAAGCACAGTGCATATAAGACACTATGCAAATTAAAACATTCAAAAAGTGCTCTCGGCAAAGTAAGAAACCAGTCCCACTTGAACAACTGCACAGCCAGTAATAGTCAACCAATGCTCCAAGTCGAGAAACAATCTATAAACTAATTACAGTTCAAGTTTTTCTCTGCAGAGTAGTTCTGGAATTTTCTTGAAAACCAAATCTGCTTTTAATTAAATGACTTGTTTCCATGGCAACTAAGGAGCTTCCTTGTTCCTGTCACACCCGACCACATGTCAAACTTGTAAAAACCATGTTAAAAGAATCACAGTAACATGTGTAACATTAAATGCCTCATTTCTCCCAGTGAAAACTGTGAAATGCGGGAAAGTTTTTATCTATGAGGAAACAATTAGTAACTGAGAGTTTATTTCTTTGTTCTGCATCTTGCTGTTTTATACTATGGCACAGTATTTACTGTTTAGAGCTCTTTTAAAATACTCTGGTTTCTGGACTGGTTACATAAAGAGTTGTGGTGTTTACCAAAACAGGGTTCTATTCTGCATTGTCTGGGTAAGTTAGCCAGCACCTCATCATAATGACCACTGTTTTCATTAATATACTGTCTTTATACATCTACATAATCAAGAGAGTTACAAAACCATGAAGATTCTTTCCTGACTGTCCAAGCTAAAAATTGCGGTTTGACAAATCAATGTATTTGTCACAAAATATAATGTTATACAAAGTAATATGAATGAAAATCCCTCCCTGATTTAAACAAGAGCACCGCCTTGCGGGTGCTGACGCTCATCTGATTTTTTTGTGTAATAGAAATATTGTCCTACCCATGGTTTTCTAAGTCTAAAAAGGGCCATCATTCTTGCAAAAAGCAGGATAGAGTTATGTTTCTTGATGTACAGTGTCCACTTATGATGGTGAAAAACTGTTGCAAGTTTCAAAGCAATAGCTTTGATAGTTTATGAGAAAAGTTGACTTAAACATAATACTCAACCAAGAAAATGATTTTCTAAGTCCAAAAGGGGCAATAATTATTGCAAAAAGCAGGATGGAGTTATGTTGCTTGCTGTACAGGGTCAGCTTATGATGGTGAACAAGTGTTGCAAGTTTCAAAGCAATAGCTTTGATAGTTTAAGAGAAAAAGTTGACCTAAACATAAAACTTAACCAAGAAATCTGATATTTTCCAAGTCCAAAAGGGGCCATAAATCTTGCAAAAAGCAGGACGGAGTTATGTTTCTTGCTATACAGGGTCAACTTATGATGGTGAACAGTGTTGCAAGTTTTAAAGCAATAGCTTTGATAGTTTAGGATAAAAGCTGACCTAAACATAAAACTTAACCAAGAAAACTGATTTTCTAAGTCCAAAAGGGGCAATAAATCTTGCAAAAAGCAAGATGGAGTTATGTTTCTTGATGTACAGGGTCTGCTTATGATGGTGAACAAGTATTCCAAGTTTCAAAGCAATAGCTTTGATAGTTTAGGAGAAAAGTTGACCTAAACATAAAACTTAACCAAGAAATCTGATATTTTCTAAGTACAAAAGGGGCCATAAATCTTGCAAAAAGCAAGATGGAGTTATGTTTCTTGCTATACAGGGTCAGCTTATGATGGTGAACAAGTATTCCAAGTTTCAAAGCAATAGCTTTGATAGTTTAGGAGAAAAGCTGACCTAAACATAAAACTTAACCAGGCAACGCCGACGCAGACGCCGACGCCGACGCCGACAACCGCTCAAGTGATGACAATAACTCATCATTTTTTTTCAAAAAATCAGATGAGCTAAAAAGAAGAGACATTGATGACAGAAGGATAAGATCGATTGATCAGTAATTTTGCACTGATATAAATGGGGTTACACACTTCAACAAACACGAACCAATCTTGACAACACATAAAACGGTTTATTGCGATATGTAACGCTATGTATAAATCATCAAAGTGTATTATAACCATGATATAATGATACAAGTATGCTCATCTTTTACACAAAATGGCATTAAAACCAAGTCGAATATAACTTTTTTGTTTTGTAAAAACATTTTGTTTGCAATTACTAAATAGGGAACATGAGAAAGCTTTTGCTTTAAATCCTTTAACAATGTTCTGGAAAACTTTATAATCAAACAACTTTAAGTCTATTAAGTTTAATTACAATCAAACTTTCTCTGTTCAAAAGTGCTCAAATATTCATTCGAGTATAATAATGCAAAAACAGAGAACAATATTTTCCTGAATGTATTTCGATTAATGTACCAAAATGGTTTCAATTACTATGTATAAAATGATTTACTCTTCTTAAAATGGTTCTCAAAAGACATATTTTGTCCTTGGATAGATAATGAAGATTTATTACCCAATAAACCCAGCAAAGTAGGAGAAAGATTGGACAATTTTCCTCTAAAAATGTAATTACGCCATTATTTTATTTAAATCACATGCTAGAATTTGCAATATTATTTCTCGATCAGCGACAACACGGAATAGAATATATTAGGAAATTTAATATATTAGGAAATTTAAGCCATTTGTGGCTCTATCTTTGAAAGCCACCTTAATTTCTTAATTACTTATCCTAAAGACATTATTTCTGATCCCTTGCTGAACCTCTGTAATAGTCTCCCTTTATGCATCAAAGTACTTGAAGTAATGCTACACTTGACATAACTATTAAAATTGATATAGCAGTTAGGTGACCAAGGAATTCTGAAATGAACAGGAGATAGGGAAAGTGATTATAGCTTTGATAGTTTAGGATAAAAGCTGACCTAAACATAAAACTTAACCAAGAAAACTGATTTTCTAAGTCCAAAAGGGGCAATAAATCTTGCAAAAAGCAAGATGGAGTTATGTTTCTTGATGTACAGGGTCTGCTTATGATGGTGAACAAGTATTCCAAGTTTCAAAGCAATAGCTTTGATAGTTTAGGAGAAAAGTTGACCTAAACATAAAACTTAACCAAGAAATCTGATATTTTCTAAGTACAAAAGGGGCCATAAATCTTGCAAAAAGCAAGATGGAGTTATGTTTCTTGCTATACAGGGTCAGCTTATGATGGTGAACAAGTATTCCAAGTTTCAAAGCAATAGCTTTGATAGTTTAGGAGAAAAGCTGACCTAAACATAAAACTTAACCAGGCAACGCCGACGCAGACGCCGACGCCGACGCCGACAACCGCTCAAGTGATGACAATAACTCATCATTTTTTTTCAAAAAATCAGATGAGCTAAAAAGAAGAGACATTGATGACAGAAGGATAAGATCGATTGATCAGTAATTTTGCACTGATATAAATGGGGTTACACACTTCAACAAACACGAACCAATCTTGACAACACATAAAACGGTTTATTGCGATATGTAACGCTATGTATAAATCATCAAAGTGTATTATAACCATGATATAATGATACAAGTATGCTCATCTTTTACACAAAATGGCATTAAAACCAAGTCGAATATAACTTTTTTGTTTTGTAAAAACATTTTGTTTGCAATTACTAAATAGGGAACATGAGAAAGCTTTTGCTTTAAATCCTTTAACAATGTTCTGGAAAACTTTATAATCAAACAACTTTAAGTCTATTAAGTTTAATTACAATCAAACTTTCTCTGTTCAAAAGTGCTCAAATATTCATTCGAGTATAATAATGCAAAAACAGAGAACAATATTTTCCTGAATGTATTTCGATTAATGTACCAAAATGGTTTCAATTACTATGTATAAAATGATTTACTCTTCTTAAAATGGTTCTCAAAAGACATATTTTGTCCTTGGATAGATAATGAAGATTTATTACCCAATAAACCCAGCAAAGTAGGAGAAAGATTGGACAATTTTCCTCTAAAAATGTAATTACGCCATTATTTTATTTAAATCACATGCTAGAATTTGCAATATTATTTCTCGATCAGCGACAACACGGAATAGAATATATTAGGAAATTTAATATATTAGGAAATTTAAGCCATTTGTGGCTCTATCTTTGAAAGCCGCCTTAATTTCTTAATTACTTATCCTAAAGACATTATTTCTGATCCCTTGCTGAACCTCTGTAATAGTCTCCCTTTATGCATCAAAGTACTTGAAGTAATGCTACACTTGACATAACTATTAAAATTGATATAGCAGTTAGGTGACCAAGGAATTCTGAAATGAACAGGAGATAGGGAAAGTGAAATCCTATGTATTCCTGGTGATAAGATAACTATTGTCAGGTTCAAAGAGGTCAAATGACCATTCTACAATGATTACCATGGGATCCTATGTCAAAATGGACAATGCAGTCTACCGCCAAGTTACAAAGTAAAAATGATATTCAAGTAGAAACCGTACCATAGCTCTTCGCATACTTTGATTTTTCAAACTAAAGTGATTTTTACAAGTGCACCGGTTACGATAAAAATGTAAACAACGGACTCTGTCTATGAAACTTTGAAATGAATGAATGACAGTCGATCTTAGTCATAATACTGATTGACAGTGAATGCTAATGAATCCATGTGTTGCAGAAAGGTATTTAGTTTGTAACTGTAATTTCCCATCCATTGAAATCCTCTCAAAACTGGTAAAATAATTACTTATATTTGGACATAACTCACCGTCTTTGCGGTTCGACGGCTACAATAAGGGCAAATATAAAAGATTCAGTGTAAGTAATATTTCACTGGTACTACCAGTTAGTAAGTTCATACTCTGAACAACACGTCAGAGAAATTTGGGCAGATTTCACCGATTATGACGTTGGCAGCATTAGATTATATTTTTTCTTTACACACAAATTGCTGTTAGGTAACAAAGCGAATACGCCGATAATCCGGAGTTCACCGATTATTGTTCCAGTTCACGCAATGTAATCCAGCAATTAAACTGCATAGCTATTAGCTACTGCTGTTATAGGGAAGTGGTAGAGTGTCTGCCTTAGATGTGAGAGGTCCTGGGTTCGAGTCCCAGTTATAGCTTAACTATTTAGATTCTGCTAAAGCATAGTTTTGCTGTTAATAGACTGTTCCAGATGTTCTAAATTTTTAGCACACAGTATCATGGATCAGTATTTAGCAATCCAGATCAAAGTTGAATGTTAAATCAAATGCACCCAGTTAGAAAATATTGACTATATTATGTCCCTTTGCTGTTTATGCTCTCCATGTTCAAGAAGAGTTACATTTCCTTGATCACAAAATTTTCGTTAACATGAAAATATCAAATGCTCATTACTCCGCACTTCTAGTTAAAATATTGTCTATATTTCTGTTTTTGAGAAATATATGGACATTTGTCTTCATTTCAAAGCTTTTTAACTTCAAACCTATGATTTGAAAAACTTAGGTACTATCTCTAATTCAAGACTGAAGGCTAAAATTTATTAAAATAGGGAAGTTATAAAGCATTTCTGTTTGTGACAGTGCAAACAACAGGGAACCATTTACATTAAATCAGAATACTTTTCAGTCAACACAGATCATAATCAAAAAATGTTTTAACAATTCCGCCAAAACCAATCAGTGACTCATCAATTTTTAGGTCAGATTGTCTTTACACGACTTTACAATCCCCTCTTGAGATACGCTATAATCGATACTACATATTTAAAAAGACAAATATACATTTTAGATTGGAAATGAAGTTCTTTTTAACAAGTACTTTTATATCCCAAGTTAAAACCACTATTTCCTTCCCTACTACATTTTAATCACTTGTACCAATAAACAGAAACCTTTTCAGGAAAACCACCCCGATGTAATCAATGAAACTTGCTCTTCTAACATACAAAAGTTTAATATATCATGAAAAGGTAACATTGAAAAATACATAAAAGCTAATAAAAAGTTGGTGCAATTTTTAAAGCCACATTACTTCAATTTCCTATATGTGTTTATATTCACGAATGTTTGCTGGACTGAAAAATTAAATTTATCTGAAAGCTTGAAGAAATAAAGCAAAGATAAAAAGAATTAAAGCCAAACTTAGAATATAACAGGGCAATAAAAAAGACCTGACCAGTACTATACTCATTTATACTTAGTTTAAATCTTACTTCAACATTTCAATTCACTTTTAAACAAAGTGACACGTTTCATTGTCATATTGCACAAACACAGACACCCTTTAACATACATTTGATCAAATTAAATGTTTATCTGATCTTACAGTCTAAATTCAACCATGTTTGGTCAACCGGCATAAAAAAATGCATGCCTTGTGGATCTTTGATAGACAACCTTTTCGTGTCCCCCGTGGCCATCATGTTACAAGTTTACAATACATTTGCATAAAAGCAAAGGTGACTATGTCAATAAATAGATCTTACAACAAGGTCAACAAACAGATTTTTTTAGCTATAAAATGAAAAACCCAAATATTTAACAAAGCAAGTGAAAATATCCAAAGGAGTGCAAATGACTTGAACAGAAGAGACAATGGTCAAGAAAGCAGCTAAGTCAAAATGGCAGCAGTTGATCATGATTTAGCCAACACAGAGGATAAATTATCACTGACCATTCTCCATCCCTACATTTTTGGCATTGTTTTGTACATTCTGTTAACGACCTTCACATCCAAAAAAAGAACAAAGCCTCAATTCATGTAAGTAAGAAAGCTGATCTGTCAGTTAAGTTAACCTTGTCTGAGTCCTTATTTCCTATTCAAACGACAACATTGTTGTTGGATACTCTCAATTTCGATTTATGGGCGGTTTATGTGATTTTGGGTATTCTGATGAGGAAATACTAGCAGATATTGTGACATTAGGCAATAAAGATGTCACAATGTGAGGAAGTTTAGATGGGAATCATCTGTTGCTATAGTAATTTCTATACTTTTTATACCCAAAGATGTTTAAAAGTATTGTATTTCCAATTAAATACCAAAAAAGTACATTAGCATTACTGCAAAAAGATCACTTATCATTTTGTTGGGATAAATTTACTGTATAATATTGCCCCAACAGATCCGGATAAAGACAGGCCAAGGGAAATCATAACGTACGGTAATTATTACATATTTTCAAGCAATTATATGTAATTATTACTTTTCTGATTGGATTACAATTACTGTAATCATTACGGAGACAGAGGAGGGAGTCAGTGGCGCAGTGGTTAGCAGGTTGGACTACAATGCCAGCGGTCCGGGTTCGATTCCCTGTCGCAGCTGATATCCCGACTAGTGTTCAGTGCTGGAAGATTTACTTAAATTGGTACTGTTTCCAGCAGTATCGGCCTAGACTGGATGCTGGGGAGGTAAATATGACACCTGCTGTGGGCTCAGCTGAAAATAAGTTGTTCCATCCATTCCAGGTGGGGACTTTCACTGACTACCATGTTATACAAGAAACTTTACCTTGTATATAACTTTTAGAATAGATGCTATGACTGAAGATACATCTTTGATTCTTTACTTCTATGATCATGACACAGCATTTTACCATAGATTCCTATATCTGATAAACCTACACAGAACTGAATAGTTATGTTAGAAATCATTATTATCAGATTCAGAATGAAATTATAACAATAGAAAACCCAAGAAATCAATATTTGTTATCTCCTACAATTACAGAATCAGCTTGTACACAGACTGACTTTGGAGACCAATCTGACAACTACAGCATTTGATTCATTGTTTCTGGTCTCAATCTTGAAATTTGACCAATGGCGAACTCTAGAGACTGTGCACCACAAATTCTGTTTTTAAGCATATTGCCACAACAAAGAAAAGGTTTAAAACAATGGAAGTTTGAGAGATTTTACGGAAACTGTTGGAAGCGGCTTAGAATGTTAAAGTCAGAACTCAAGAAGTCTCTAGTTATCAAACTAATTAATTCTAAGAGCAGCAGAACCAACTGGTAAGGTTACAAAACAGTTAACAGATGTTGACAAGCATATTAATAATGTAGAAAAGGGTACTCTAGTGACTGCAGATCATTTGAAGACTGTATATAAAAGATGAAGGACTTGAAAGCATCTTGAACCACAAATGTAGAAAATTTGAAAACAATGTTTTTACAATAAACTGGAGAACTTTTAATGCTTTTCATGTCCTAAATGAGAAACAACTTGCTGTATATGCTATATGTTGAGTTATGAGCTCTTCTCTCTACTTGAAATCATGATAAAATTCCAAACTGTTATCTTTTGCTATGGGCTAAAAACATGTCCTTTGACATGCTTAGAAACAAAGAATCCTGCAGACTTTAAGAGAATTTTAATCAAGGAGACCTATCTTTAGTTTATCTTGTGACAGTTACCTGGGCATAACTAAATAGGGCAAGAGATATATCCAAGACTAAGTTCTTTTACATTCTTTTATGTAGTCCTACAAGCTGCAAGTTCCTCTGCTTTTCAAGTCATCTAAGATCTTGTCTACTAAACTTCTCACACCCAACCAAGGATGTGTAATAAATGTTGTAGCAATTAATAACCAACTCAGCGTCCAGGTTTCCTTACCAGAACCAACATGTTCTCTACAATTTAGACACAACAACGGTTTAACTAATAATTTCAGACTCACAGCAAAATTTTAAGCACACTCAAACTGGGTAAATTTTGCTCAATTCTGGAATGTATTATCTATAGGTGACTCCACCAGTGGACAATCAACTTTCTGTCATACTGCTTCAAAGGATCAAACATGCAACCTGTAAACTGGTATCTAGTGTTGTGTTCTAACAGGAGGGTCTGCCGGACCGAAGAACCATTCTGAGGTTTAAGCAAACAGAATCGTAAATACTTCTGTAAAACAATATAAATATCTGAACAAAAAGTGCTGTAGTTTTTAAAATTTCTAATCATGACAATCCTGAATATTTTACTGGGTAACTAAAGTTTTCAAATTGACATTTACAGCTGAGCTTTGTGTATTCATATAGTAGTTTCTTTCTTTCTACATATACTATTTAGTATTTAAAACTTTGCTACGGTTTCAAGGGTGACACAATGAGTGTAGTGTTTGAGTTACGTACAAATGTAATCGTTACCGACGCCTGCGCTGACCTGGAACACAACCAGTGTTACCTTAATGATACTTACTATCCGACATTTTTGGTGATTTTCTCTATTTCCACGTTTCTACTGTAACCCAACGTAATATCCTGACTTGTTATATTTTTTCACAGTATAATCAGGATATATCCATTGTTTTGTTTTTTTCTGATCAAACGCAGCTAAATTACTCCACAATCAGAATAACACAAACTTTTTACAAATTCAACAATTACTCCAACTTTTAATAGTTTATTAATACAAAGTTTACATTTCTGGCTGTTTCACCCAAAAAACAGCTCTTTCAAACAACTTCAATTTCTTGATATAATCTCAATTTAAATAACCTAAATCCTGGGACGAAAAAGTAGTCTATACAGCTAATATTGCTGTTTGACCGTTGTGTTATATTTGTTGTGCATATACATAACACGACAGATATTGTACACTGAGTCACTGTAGCTGCTAAAAACTAATTCCGTTCTTAATTAACTCAACACTGCTTTACCAAATCAATATCTCTTTAAACAAAGGAATGTCCAAAAATGCTAAGTTTCATGACAAAATCCATCAATTTTCTTGTCCTATTTTTATCACAAACTATGAAATTTACATGGACTATATTTTCCCTTGACTGGTTTACATGTTTACTCAGGTAGAACTGAAATGATTGTATTTACTGAAGTGAAAGCAGAGAACTAGCCTGGGGCCATTACAACTACAGAGGCTCATAAAGGGAAATAATTCCCACTACTTGATAATTCTAATAAGATTACATTGTTATTGGTCCAAGGTATTTCAATAGCTTTGATTTCATGAAAAGCTGATAAATACATTATAGAATATTCATGAGGTGTGAAAAATACTGCAGAAGTTGACACAATTGTGTAAATATGCAAGTTATAGTGTAAATTATGCATACTCTATCAGATTTAGATCAAAGATTAAGATTTTAGTAATATGATAAAATATTATAAGTAAGGTATGTACTTGAAAATGCATCACAACATGTTGTAGGTTGATTATATGCGACATTAAGTTAACCTGTATCTTAACATACATATTTTTCAATGTTTACAATAGTAAAATGATAAAATGGTTATAATGATGTCAACCATTTATGTATAAGCTTGTGCTACATTGACAATTGAGTTTGGTAGAGTAATAGAACAGCAATGCTATTATTCCCATTAGGTGTTGTATTTTTTATGAATACAGGCCACAAAATATCAAGTCTGGAAAGAAAGAGTATGTAAATTTATAAAATTGTAAAAAACTACCATTGAAATCTGAACAAACTCAAATTTAAAATGTATTAAACACTACTAAATCACAAGCTAGCTACTCTTTGTTCTTTCTTTCACTGCCTTAAATTGTAGCAGGCAAAATGAACATAAGAACTTTCCTTTGAAGACAATCTTTTTAGCCAAACTTCTGGGTTCAAGGTTATAAATTCTGAGGCCAGCATCTGATTCACTGTTTGCGAAAACAAACTAGAAACTGACCAATGGTCACACTGTTGCATTTGGAGACTGGTCTCCTAACTGAAGTTTTATAAATAAACCTTTGAACCAGGATTCTTTCTTTATAAGAAGTTTGAGTCTCAAGGACTTTTTGAAAATAAGGAGAGGCTGGTATGTTGTAAGGGCTTGCACTATATGATATCCAGCCACTACATCATTTTGAACAAGAGTGCCAGACTGTCACAAAAAAAGCCCGTCATCAAACTTGGCCTAATTCAAGGGCCATAATCCAAGAGTGCCTGGGGCAATTTGGGTGGTTATCAAACATGGCTGAGATATTATGCCAACAAACATTGTCAGCAAGTTTGGTGAAGATCGGATGAAAACTGTTCGACTTAGAGAGCGGACAAGGCTGAATTCGCAGTTTTTCAAGTTATGCAAGGGCCATAATCCAAAAGTGCCTGGGGCGATTTGGGTGGTTATCGAACTTGGTCGAGATATTATGCCCACAAACATTGTCAGCAGGTTTGGTGAAGATCGGATAAAAACTGTTCGGCTTAGAGAGCGGACATTCTTTGGATGCCGACCGCCCACGCCACAGATGTTCACATAATATGCCCCGCTCTTTCAGATACGGGCGTATAAAAAGCACTCTAAATAGCACCAGTACAGTAGCAGCAACATATTTTCATGAAGTGTTTCTTTGATGTAAAATGCTGAGAGACAAACTATAACCAGATGGCTTTTTATGTAAAACATTAATTCAGCTTTGCTTCCAATAAATTGTAGTTGTCAGAACTGTAGTAGGCATAATTAAATATATACAAAGTGTGTTATGCACCTGAATGCTGCACAATATGTTTAGGAAACAAAAGATTCTGATAAATCTTTGTATTTAATGATTCCCCTTCAACTAAAGTCTTTCAAGTTAACCAATTTCTAAATATCAAATATCTGTACATGACCATAGGTATTGCTATTGCCATATTTGCATTTTCAACATAAAATGTTTTCTCTGCACGATGAAACAAAATACTGAACTATTATATAGTCAGTACCTTCTGAGTACGAAATCTCACTCAACCCTATCCAGGACAAAGCTCGTCACTGATATATGTCTTGTCAAACTGCCCTGGTTCATCGAGCCAGAGGTTCTTCCTCCTATTTGCCCCACCCCTCCTCCTACTTGGCACTATGCCCTTTGTTGGTGAGGCCTTTACCCTAAACTTGCCTTCCCCCCACCCAAGTTAAAATTTTCTGGATCCAGGCCTCCCTCTATATCTTAGGACACTGAATTTCATTGTGTTATATGCCTCTTTTGTGTACTATGTTACTTGAAAAGATGGACGAAGTCAGCTCTTCTCCAAAACAAATTGTCAAAACGGAAGATGGACAAAACTGAACTGCACTAATACTTAATATTCCCTACAGGGGGCTAAAGACACAAGATGTCAGATTTGTAAATCAGCCAGATCACCAAAAGCACTAAAGAATGCAATAAGAAGCTTATTTACCAGATAAGAATGCCGATATCTGTGATAAGCCTTATTAAAGAGCAATCATCCTATCAAACTTGAAGAGGAATATTCCTTAAGTACCAAGATATGTCCTATCTTACAATGATCAGGAAAGGAGCTTTTACAGATTGAATGAAACAGAAGTTTATGTTTAATTTAATCTTTCATTAAATTTGCAAGGTGTCCATTTAGTGTTGATTTGCTGTATAAATTTTCACAGTCCTAAATGTATACCTTAGACTAGGAGCAAGTCTAGCCTCTATCTTTTTCATAATTGGATTTTAATGAGAGAAAACAATGCTTTTCAAGTAAAAAGTGAAAATAATGCATTTCTGATAGAAAAGAATGTTTTACAAAAAACACTTCAATAAATTTATTGTGCCAGATTAACACAATACTTGAAAAAAAAATACATGATATATCAATATCAAAATAAACAGTAATCTTATCATATTGTTAGTCAGTCAGAGTTTAAGTTTAATAACGGTCCAGATCCATCCGCCCTTTCGGACACAATGTAACACAAAAATGCCATGTACAGACCACACTTATCATATTAATTTTGTTAAAGCAAGTACTGCTATTTATAGGTAGCTTCAAGCTTCAGTAAACTACAAAAGAAAGTATGTTCTCAATATTTGCTTTCTGCAATATTTCAGCATCCCCGTTTGCAATTAATTACCAGCACACACTGGCATTTAATGAGGTCTAAGGAAAGTATAAACAGGCACTAATGAGGTGTGATTACTTTGGTATGCCAAGTGGAAGTAAATATTCTATAGTTTTCTTCTCATACTTTCCCTTTGTAAGTTTGTGTTTGTGCATGTATTTTCCTTTATTTGCGTCTGTGCAAGTATTTTCCTTAATATGAGTTTTTTCGGTATGGTTTTAATGCCATTTTTCATGTATTTGAGTTAAGTAACAACTACTGGTCATTTCCCTTTGTCTGCCATTACAGTATCCATTGGACATAACTGTTTCATAATAGTAACTTGAGAATGAAAAATTGCACACGGATAATAACTGAAAACGGAAATACCAATATTGTCATTACAGGTGCACCATCCATAAGTGATCCTAGGTTCTGTACCAGTACTAACCTGTTCTCCACTAATAACTCAACATACATTATCACAGAGATAGTTTGCCTTGCCCAGGGAGCAAACTTTAATAGTCTTGTACTGGACTAACTATTAACTGCGTGGAATAAACGATTTAAGTTCAGCAGAGCAAGCAATGACGATAACACAGACAATGATGCTCATGATGATGATGATGTTTAAAATGATCTTTTCAGGCAGCTTTCTTAAACTTATTAAAAGAAGAAGAAGAAGAAGATGATGATGATGATGATGATGATGATGATGATGACATACTTGAAGAAAAATTTTGCTAGCTCAAAAGAAAAATGTCAGAAAAATACTTTATTGAAAAAAGGAAAGGGCTCTATGTACTAAAAGCTGATTTGCTTGAACATTTACATGTATTTTTGTAGAAGAAACATGCTTATCAATTATTAGGGGTACATGAAAAAGATTAGCATGCAATGAAAGCTTTAAAATAACTATTTACTATGATCTATCTGAGATTAAGCTCATTTTGAACTAAGATTACAGCACTGTTTCATTAATTTTTCATAGCAATTATTTGATTACCTCTTTGTTAGAGAACTCTACTATCAAATCAATCAGAAATAAGATCTGTGTGACATTCTGTGGAAATGGGAAAAACTGGTACAAGAAATTCTTAATCACAACCACATGACTGTGACTTTTTGCATCAGTTCAAGTAAATTTCATTTTAATATTATAATTTTTTCTCCCGAAAAGCTTTGTTTTAATTTATATGTTCATCAATATGACTTGTAACCATGGAATCAATAGTAAGTTCTTTAAACATGAAAAACTGGTCAGGACATTCAAGATTTTGATAATTCTATGTCTTCTTTGGTTTTGTTTGTTAATGTAATAAATATTGATTTTGACAAAATTTGCTTCTCCTTGGATCCAACTTTGATGACAATCAGCTAATGGAAAATTGAATGCCACCATTCTGATTCCTTAAAGGAGAGTCTTCATTTAGTCAAGTGACACAAATTAATCAAATATATTGAGAAAACCCAGTATTTATTAATCATCTTTCCCCCAACATTCCAAAGTTAATTAGAAATTCAAAGAACTTAGTAGGAGCCAGTCTGCCAAGGAACCTAAAGGACATGCAAATGAAGAAAAGGTTTCACACACTGTAAATCTCATTAATGTATTTTAGCAATGCAAGATCACAGTCTAGAAATATTTGGAATAGCAACATTTTTCTGATGATTTATTACAAACTGTTTTATGGCTGGGATATTGCTAGTGACTGAAAATACACTTGGGCAGACCATTTTAGGGAAGAGGGGTGGAGGGCAGGACATGCTTCCATCAAAGACAAAAGTTCTTTGCATGAAACTGAGCAAATGAATTGTGGTGTGTCAAATCTCTTGCTTTGCCACTAGTTTTGACTGTCACAGCCATTTCCAACAGTTGATCTGTCATATTAACGGAGCTCAGTTACCCTGTCATGACTGGTATAGACTGTTTGCAGCAAGTAACAGACAACTTCCCTACAAGGAATAAAGAGGTATGGAAATAATGCCTTTTGATATTATGACGTTTGTATCAGTCACTGTGAACTTTTGTCTCCCTTTAAGGTACAAACTCACGACCTCTAATTTGGTAGTCACACTCTCTCTCTCTCTCTCTCTCTCTCTCTCTCTCTCTCTCTCTCTCGGGCGTCTCCTTACTTATAAGCTGATGAGCAAGCAATGACTACAGAAATATGTGACAAAATAATGGAAAACAATGCTAATATTCTGCAACAGATCTGACTGTTTCCATATGTTCCAAACTGTAACAATTAAAACTTCTAGTACAGCAAGAAAATTCTGTCCCCAACGAGAAACAAAATATTATGAAACTGGACCGTCATTCATAACCCCAATCCCCACTTTTTACAGTTTTCAGTATTTCCCCCTACCTTACCCTCAGAATAATGAGATATCATATCACAAGCTAGCATTTTTTGCAGCACATGTTAAAACACTTCCGATTGTCTTTTGTTTTGCTTTTTCTATCAATGGTGGTTATTCTGTTCTAGTGAAACCAATACCTGATGAAAATAATGATTAATCAATAGTTTTAATGACTTTACAAGTACAAAACTGTTTATCTGACTCAAAACGATACCCAAAAAGTTTCAACTTATATTAAATTTCAGTGATACTTGAGTAAAGCTTATGAAATTATGTAAAAAGTTTTTGAAATGGCTGATTTTCATTTAATGTCGTCTTTGTCTGATTCACACAGGTATTTTGAAAGAACACTTCAGTACAACTTTTGAACTTATTGAAGATTGGTTTAACAGATTAGTACTTTTTTCTTTTCATGCAAAAACCTGGATTTATCAGATATGTGAAAAGAAACTTATAGATATTATAATGAAATCATACAAGTGAGCATGTTACATACAGGAAGTGTCACTGAGATATAGAAAGTTTTTCCCTCAGAAAAAGAAAGGGGTTACGAAAGGGCTATAACTCTTAAGACTTTGGAAGTACAGCTGCCTTCTAAACATTTTTTCATTGTGTATCCAGGACCATGGGTGAAGGTCTGAACCAATACCACCTGAAATGACACACAAGACTTTTCACATGCAGACAACTTATATGCACCCTGCCTCATTTTAGTGTCTACAAACTTTCTAAACTTTCCTCCTATTTATTTCTAATATTTTTCTATTCAAATAGAAGGTTCCAATTATCATATATGGAACCTTTTCAGGAAAATCACCAATAAATTATTGAACCATTTCAGGTAAATCATGAATTAATCACTGATCATCTATTTCAGGTAATTCATCAATCAATCATTGAACCATTTCTGGTAAATCATTAACCAATCTTTGAACCACTTCAGGTAAATTATCAATCAATAAATAAGAAATTTCCTGTATATCAATATCATTCAAAAGAAGCCATATATATGGAATATCAAATAACCAATATTTGAACCACTTCAGGTAAAATCATCAATAATAATGAACTATTTCTGGTAATCATCAATCAATCATTGAACCATTTCTGGTAAATCATTAACCAATCTTTGAACCACTTCAGGTAAATTATCAATCAATAAATAAGAAATTTCTGGTAATCATCAATCATTCATTGAACCATTTCTGGTAAATCATTAACCAATCTTTGAACCACTTCAGGTAAATTATCAATCAATAAATAAGAAATTTCTGTTACAAATCATCAATCATTCATTGAACCATTTCAAGTAAATCATCAATCTATGTCTGAAAGGCTCTTCCCTGGGAATGTAAATATAAATCCTAGTGGAAATAATAACAATTACAATTTTGTCACTGATTTCAAATTCACAACAATGTAGTCTAACTTCAGAGTTTTCCAAACCTGGACAATTCCGCGATTTAGAATTATAAGGTCGTAAGTGCTAAAATAATTTCAATTAACTTACCAAAACACAACACCACCACTATATACAAACTTTTTTTGAATAAATACGAAAGAGAGAGAGTGAGTGAGTGAGTGAGTGAGTGAGTGAGTGATGAGTGAGAAAGAGAGGGAAAAAATCTATCCCCTCTGGCCTCTATAATAATGTAAATTCTGCAGACATTAATTAGGAAGGTAAAGTAGAGGTTAAATCAACCTGAGCTTTGATCTGAGTTATGTAATGTTTGCATATAGATCATAGCTGATATAGCAAATACTGGAGTGCTCCTGCCACTTTACAGGTGGAAATTGATCTTGTATTACATACAGGTGTACATAAAAGGGAGATAATTCATTATAATTAACAGAGAAAAATTTCGTCTGCTACACCAACTCTTTGTTTTCAATCAAATTATCTCTATGCAAAACATGGTGACAAAACCTTGAAATTAAATTTTGTCAGCTTTCACAACTGATATTCTTCTCATATTTTGTTTACAAGTATTCTTACAGTTAAATTATAAAAGTGTAATAAATTACAAGAATGAGATTATCTTAAAACCTGATATATTTATATAATTTCAAACTCGAAATAACTTTGACACATCTGACCACTGATCTTCTGAAACATACAAAATATAACTGCTTATAAACATCCGAAATTTCTACCATCTTCAAATTAGACAACCATCAATGCTTATTCTAAATAAGGAATTCATTATTCTATTTCGTTTACCTGTGGGCACTGGTATTTCAGTTTCCATGGCGTTGCTATTAGTTATCACTTCTGAATATTTCTGTTCTCTTTCACTCATTATCAAATACAGTACTTTTTCAAAAATTTATACCTCTCCAATTTTTCAAGCACTTTTATTCAAGATCATAACCATATACTTTTCATATAACTTCAATAAAATCCAAACAAAGAACTGACTGTACAAAAACTTTATACTTCAAAGTCCAACCAAAATAGTACAAGAGAAACTCTATGAAGATAATAATTAAGATGTCCACTTGAGGCCTTGTCACAAGTCCGCCATATATCAAAACCTGTAATTACTTTCTTTTTGTCCAAAACCACTAAGTATATGTTCAAGATTTTCTTCTTTTTAAGAGAGCAAAGATATATATTCAAATAATCTGTTTCAACCAAAAGATTGCAATTTTGTAGCTTTTTGACAATTTGCTCTGTTCACCTTTGTACACCAATGTTTGAAACTGCCCTAGTTCATGCATATCAACTGGTCATTTAATACATTCTCGCACTATCGAAATCCTGAGATCATGACTCTGGAGTTTGTCCCCGTCTTTGTAAAAATGTTCGTAATGATTAATTCCATTGTGCTGGTCGCAATTTTTCACAGATTTTGCCGATTTAATCAAATGTGTTTACAAATGGTCTTAGAGCCAAAAAATACCAAAAGTCAATAAAGTTTTACAAAATTACTGAAGCAAACAGAACGGTTTAAATGTCCACCAAATGAAATGTAACCCTGGTCCTTCCCTATCACAATGGGACCCTTTTTTCCAAAAGGGTCATGACACAAGACATGATCTGTTGCTTTATTCTAGTACCGATTTATCACTTGGTTTCGACTTATTCTGTTGTTATTAAATAAAGAGAGTTAGAAAAGGAGAAAAGTAACATTTTTCAAATTCATAATACAAAGAGATTAAAAATATGAGTATAAACCTTATGTTCAAGCCATAACTTGGCCAGGACGCAGGAACTTTGAGACATTCCAATGTTTTAAAACAAGAAATTGCATAACTATATTGCTACATGTCCCTATCACAGCAGCACTGGCTTTTTAGGACTGATTCAAAAAGGCTTCAAAATCAAAATTAATTATTAAAATCTCAAAGGCTCAAAGTTTAAGGGCATGGTAGGGTTAAGGTTATAGATGCCCTAGAATGATCTTATTAACTGCTTTAAACTGTTTACTATACAAGATTTTAATGTTAAAAAAATGCACAGCGATCCTCAATAACCAATATAAGTGGATGATGTGAAGGATAAACTAACTTGAATGAAGGAAAACAACAAAGGGACATTCTAGTACCAAAATGTCAAAGACTGTGCAGTGCTAAGAACAACTCTGGATATAGCAGTATAAACAAGAGATCACAGAGTGATCTTGGCACCCACCTATGTGCCATTTTTGTGTGTTCAAAATTTCAAGACTTACTGACTAGCTCAAGGTCAAATTTCATTTCCGTACACAACACTGTGCATGTGGTCTAAATTCGAAAGCTGTAGCTTGAGAAATGTGAAAGTAGGTCACTAGATCAATTTCAAGGACAAAGTGATTTGTACACAAAACTATGCATGTCATCAAGTTTGAAGACTGTAGTTTGAGAAATTGGAAAGTAGGTCACTAGGTCAATCTTAAGATCAAAGTTTATTTCGGTACACAAAACTATGCAAGTGGTCCAAATTTTAAGGCTGTAGCTTGAGAAATGTGAAAGAAGGTCACTAGGTCAAAATGAAGGTCAAATTTCACTTCAGAACACAAATCTACGCATGTGGTCCAAATTTGAAGCCTGTACCTTCAAAAATGGGAAAGTAGGTCAATGTCAAGGTCAAAGTTTGTTTCGGTACACAATCCTATTCATGTGGTCACTAGGTCAAAATGAAGGTCAAATTTTATATCGGAATACAAAACTATGCATGTGGTCCAAATTTGAAGCCTGTACCTTCAAAAATGATAAAGTAGGTCACTAGGTCAATGTAAAGGTGAAAGTTTGTTTCGGTAAATAAAACCATGCATGTGGTCCAAATTTGAAGGCTGTAGCTTGAGAAATGTGGAAGTAGGTCACTGGGTCAAAATCAAGGTCAAATTCCATTTTGGAACACGAAATTATGCATGTGGTCCAAATTTGAAGCCTGTACCTTCAAAAATGTGAAAGTAGGTCACTAGGTCAATGTATAGGTCAAAGTTTATTTCAGTGCACAAAACTATGCATGTGGTCCAAATTTGAAGGCTGTAGCTACAGAAATGTGAAAGTAGGTCACTAGGTCAAAATCAAGGTCAACTCATGTCAAGGTTCATCTTGCCACTCAAAACCATACATGTGGTCCAAATCTGAATGTTGTAGGTTATTGACAAGAAGTTTTTAAAAATGTTTCCCTATATAAGTCTATATGAACCATGTGACCCCCGGGGCAGGGCCGTATTTGACCCTAGGAGGATAATTTGAACAATCTTAGTAGAAGACCACTAGATGATGCCACATACAAAATATCAAAGCCCTAGGCCCTGTGGTTTTGGACAAGAGGTTTTTCGAAGTTTTTCCCTATATAAGTCTATATAAACCATGTGACCCCCGGGGCGGGGCCATATTTGACCCCAGGGAAATAATTTGAATCATCTTGGCAGAGGACCACTAGATGATGCTTCATACCAAATATCAAAACCCTAGGCTCTGTGGTTTTGGGCAAGAAGATTTTCAAAGTTTTTCCCTATATATATCTATGTAAATTATAGAAATAAACAAAGGGCCATAACTTACTAAAAAATTGTTGCACCAGTGTGATTTTCAGGGGGACACAACTAGGGTACCAATACATCATTCTGACAAAGTTTGGTAAAAATCCCCCTGGTAATTTCTGAGGAGATGCGATAACGAGAAATTGTTAACGGAAGGACGGACGGACGGAATGACGGACGGACGGACGGAAGGACGACGGACGCAGAGTGATTTGAATAGCCCACCATCTAATGATGGTGGGCTAAAAATGTATGAAGCATTTTAGTAAATAGGGCACAGCTACAACTATAACTCTGTCCCAACTTGTTAATTTGAATATATAGTTTAGTCTCACCGGAGCATCAAAGGCTCAAGCACTCGGGCTTGCTGGAGCATCGAAGGCTCAAGCACTCGGGCTTGCTGGAGCATCAAAGGCTCAAGCACTCGGGCTTGCTGGAGCATCAAAGGCTCAAGCACTCGGGCTTGCTGCAGCATCAAAGGATCAAGCACTCGGGCTTGCTGCAGCATCAACAGCTCCAGCACTCGGGCTTGCAGCAGCATCAAAGGCTCAAGCACTCTGGCTTGCTGGAGCATCAAAGGCTCAAGCACTCGGGCTTCTGGAGCATCAAAGGCTCCAGCACTCGGGCTTGCTGCAGCATCAACGGCTCAAGCACTCGGGCTTGCTGGAGCATCAAAGGCTCCAGCACTCGGGCTTGCTGGAGCATCAACGGCTCAAGCACTCGGGCTTGCTGGAGCATCAAAGGCTCCAGCACTCGGGCTTGCTTCAGCATCAACGGCTCAAGCACTCGGGCTTGCTGGAGCTATTCAAAAGATCCCTGCCCATTTTCTTTATAATTCTGGATTGCTCAAAACCAAGGCAAAATAAAATATTTTGCTCATCCCTTTGCAACGTCGAATGAGAAGTGTTTTACTGTAACTAAAATATGAAGAAAACTCTCAAGTTATCCTGCATGAGAGGAAAAAACTATTGCTTATAATAAGTATTATTTTGTTAACAATTTTCTGTTAGTACATAAGGAAGATTTTTCTTTAAAAATAACTTACGATCCTGAGTATCTGAAATTTGTGCAAAAACTTAATTTTAAATGAAGACATTTTACAAAGCAAGGCTCTTGCATTTAAAAATGTTGTTAGTTTTTCTACTTTAGCTAATTTGCAACAAACGGTAATATTTGCGTACGGAAAACATTATTTACCCATACTATTTGTTAAAATCTATTCAAGTTTACCATTCAGTTTAAGCAGGCTATTTTAACTTGTTACAATCCTTGAATTTTGCCACCTTTGTCCATACAAATTTATTTTAATGGAACCACTACCCTATAATTACCATTAAATCAACAAACCAGGGTCACAAAGCAAGTTTTGTGTTGAGAGCCATTTATTTACCAGTAATTATAGAGAAAACAGTCCCAAACAAAGAACAGCCTCATTTTACAGGTAAAATAAATTACACCTCTTAAAAGCCAATTCTGAAATATTGATAAAAGGATGGCCACAACATGTTGTATTTGCCAGTATTCACACAAAGACCTGTACCAGCAGACTAAAATAAAATTTGACATGAAGTGAACCCACTTGTGTAACTCAACTGACTGACCAATCAATACATGTTTAAAGTTTTATTAGAAACTGGATATTTTTTCCACTCATACACTTTGAATTCACATCTGTAACTAAATTTTTGAGCGCCAAGGTATGAAAGTTTCAGATTTCAGGTTTAAAATGTAAACTTCATAGTCACTTACAAAACTTTGACAAGCTCATGGGCTGCATATTCAAAAATATACATGTACCACGTTCATATTCAATAGCGATAATGTAGACTTTGAAGCCACTGATGTGAGGTGATTGTCATCACTAAAGTCATGATGAATCTTTGCCCTCTATTGTAAAAATGCGGACCCAATTTTCAAACATATCATTAAAGGTAGTACTCACTTATTTCTGCCATGACAGGATCACCGCAAACTTCTGGCCTGTAGACCAGACATACAGACACATTAACATCTGTCGCTCCTTGCTGAGCAAGGGAAACAACTCCTTCAGCAGCAGTAACACAAGGCTCGACGACTGTCCATTTTTTTCTATTATCTGTGCTTATCTCCACACGTAGGCAGTACAACTGGCCAAGTTCATGGTGAATTTCTAATTTCTTCTCCTCAACTTGGAACTTTGGAATTTCTGTCAGAGCAGGGAATGATAAAACTGAAACGAAAGAATGAACAAGATTAACATGATGTTTTAGGTTATCCTTATTCAAGAGTATGCAAGAAGAAAGCTTTTAACATTATCTGAACCATTTTCTAGTATGCTTCCTGGATAAAACATTTGTAATAGGTTCATAATAAAATATGCAGATGTGACTTAAGCAGGTTTTGAAGCCACTGCCTCTGAGTTAAGCAGTAGACAGCTTTTGACCCGAGCAGGTTTTGAAGCCACTGCCTCTGGGTTAAGCAGTAGACATCTTTTGACCCAAGCAGGTTTTGAAGCCACTGCCTCTGGGTTAAGCAGTAGACATCTTTTGACCCAAGCAGGTTTTGAAGCCACTGCCTCTGGGTTAAGCAGTAGACATCTTTTGATGCAAGCAGGTTTTGAAGCCACTGCCTCTGGGTTAAGCACAGTAGACATCTTTTCTACTGGATAACTCATTGCTATACAGTCTTTACATACCCAGTGTTACTTTTTTTAGGACGGTTTTCTTGAAATCTTGTGCACAGTGATGTAAGGGTACAGTATAGGAATCATAACTCAGAGGTTACAGGCTAGAATTCCTTTGTAGGCAAATCTTTAACCTACAGTCAATAGAGTACACGCAAGTCGTAAAGCATGCACTCAAGGGAGACAAATGTAGTATCTTACCAAGAGTAGTATCTGTAAAAGCCTCAGAATTAGGTCCCCTCCCTAATGCATTTTGGCCAAAGACGAAGAAATTATAGGAGGTGTGAGGCATCAGTCCTGTAACAAAGAAAATATTTCTACTAAGGTCATAAATGATAACATTAATAATATGAAATGCCCTTTGCACAAAACAGAATATTTGAAATTTTGACTTATAGTATTAAAAGGAATGTGCAGTTGTCAAATATGACAAATTTTTGGTTATGAAAATTTGTTTTTTTCTGATGTACAACAAAGAGCTATGAAAATATTATTAATATTTCTTTGTGTAGAACTAATGTGAAGTTTACAAACTTAAAATCAGTTATTTCAACCCTCTATAAATGAGCCAAAAACATTTTTTTTTGAACTAAAAATAATACTGCTACCTAGAAGCTATTTAGAGAAAATACAACTTACGAGTTACATTAAATGTGTTAACTCCATTTGGGTAGACTTCAAACGTTTTTTCACCATAAACACTTTGTACAACTATAAAGAATGTTTGCGGATAACCACCATTAAAGCCTGGCTCCCATTTTAATTTAACAGACTCCCAAGTCTTCTCAGTAGACTGTAAATTTATTGGTGCCTCGGGTTTATCTGAAAAAAAAAAAAATGATAAAAATTATCTTAATTTGATGGTAAATCAGTTTTGCTAAAAGTGGTAATTTTAACTACTACTTATTTATACATAAGACAGACAGACTTTATAAATGTAGCTAAATGCTGATTTAATGTAATGTTTAAATGTTACGGGCACAAAAAATAAGATCTTATAATTTGGCTAGTCTGCTATTGTATTCAAAATAAAATACTTGCTGTGTCTGAAGCTCAATGTTCACCATTCATATTTGAAATTCATTGTATTAATAAAGTAAAAATATATCAAATAACCACAAGATAGATCACCTTTGACAGAAAGAGTTAGTATTTTCCTGATCTGGCCTTTAGAGTTGTTTACTTCACATGTATAGTTGCCAAAACTATCTTGTTGAGCTGACTGTATCTGTAAAAATCCTTCGTAAGTTGCTGTTCCGTCTGTTGCTTGGTAACCTAATGTTATCCTTGAACTATTTGATATCCTCTGACCTTGTCTGAACCAGTAGAAAACTGGGGCAGGATTCGCCTGCGCAACACATTTTAACCTGGCAGAGTCCCCAATGTCTGCTGCAACACGAGGGCTGGCAGTAACTTCTGGAGCAACTAAAAACGAAAAATGTAATGCTTAAAAGAATACTCATTTCTACTATCTGGAAATATCTAAAATGATGCATCATTTTCATAAATAACATTATTTTCAAATGACCCCTAGGGTAGCCACTAGACTGATAATAAAAAATTTACCACACAAAAAAAGAGAGAGAAAAACAAAAGTAACTTTTTAAAATATTTTTAAGTATTATTGAATGCCCCAGTCTATCATGGTCTAGGAGCTAGGCTAAACAGCTCTGTTTTGGTCATGTCGAAAGGTACCACTCTTCATGGAAACTTTTCTTGAGAAATTCTGAACACAATGTCATGGTCACCATTTACAAACAGTGAAAAATGTCTTTGATCACAGTGAAATTTAATACCAGATATATTTCAACAATTTACCAAAAAAAAAAAAAATTTAAAAAAATTAAAAAAAAAAAACAACAACACAAAAAGACTTACATTGAATGGAAAGGAATGTAGATTTTTCAACAGGTGGTCCAGTGTCAGCAGACATTACACGACATGTATAATTTCCCAGGTCATTTATCTGCAATCTGTTCTGATCCCTTCCTGAACCTAAAATATAAGGTAAATAACTTCCATATTTCTCTGTAATCCTTTAAATATTTTTTTGTTATCTCCCTTGTTTTTCAATTAATATAAGGGAAACAACTTCAACATTTAGTATATGCAAGAAATAAATGTTATGATCTCCCTTGTAATCCACCGGTTCAATCTAAAGCTTATACATTGAAAACTCTGTACCTATTCAATAGTCCTCCTTTTTGTACAAATTTTCAATTGAAGTCCAATTTGATATAAAATCCTGTCAGTCAAATTCCTATATATTTTGATACTGATGTGTTAAGAAAAAGTTTACTTGCCTAATACATGTAATTGTCTGATCATAATTATGTTCAATGAAAAATGAACCCTATGAACAAATGATTATCAAACTGCTATGTACTATTATATATGCCATCTTTACAAAGACATACCAAAGGCTATGGCAAAGTTATCAGTACACCAAGTAGCATTTTTAACCCAAATTTCAAAAACTTACATTTCAAACTGGAATTCTCTCCACAAATACTTATTTTTTCCTTCCTTGTATTACTGCCCTGTACACTTTCATCAAACATGTTTTTCTGAAGATTTTTCTTCTTACACATATACACAATATTAAACATTGTTAAAACATAAAAAAAAATATTCCCATACAACCATACACAAACAGAAAGAAGACTTATAAACTTAAAGCTTATTTATGAATTCAGAAATTCTCACCAGTAAAGGAAACACGTGTGGTAACTCTGTATCTATATTGATCTATAGCAACATTTGTAGATTCTATATTATACAGGTCACTCATCATGGCCAGAGGTTGTCCATCTTTGAACCACTGGACGTTTGGAGCTGGGCGACCATCCACTTTGTGTTGAAGGTATACATTAGACTGTGTGATTGGTATTGTGTGAACAATCCCTGGTGGAGTGGACTCGATAAACTCTGGGGGAGCTGTCAATAGTAAAGACAATGGAATCACAAGCACAGTACAAACTTTGAACTAAAGTGTGGAAGTATCTAGTCTATATGCAGTAACAGTTGTTTGACCAAAATAACAAAGGTTGAAATAGCCATAATACACCATCAAGAAATAAAGACATGATCATTGTAATTTTTTATTTGAAAATGTTTGGAAGACATGTTTTAAGTTAGAAATCATGACGAGTCTTTGTTGAAATATAACTGAAATGACAAGCTACATCCATCACCTTAATACATACACAGTTCACTTTGAACGTGGTACAGGAACTCTGACAGGTGAAAATTGATCTGATCTTTACTTTTTTTGTTTGAGAATCTAATTTTTCTGCGAGTCTGAATCTTCAATATTATAGCTTGTATAGTGAAAAAAATGAGTTTCTTTTGTTTGATTACATCAATACATGTATAATTTGATGTTTAATTTTATTCATATTGTTAAACAAATGTTCACTTACAATTGACAACAACTCTAATTGTGGCAGGTGTCCCTTGTCCCATCAAGTTTCTCGGTAAACATGTGTAGTCCCCATTATCTGCTAGAGATGCACTCTCAATCCTGTATGTGGCTGTTGTTGTTGACTGCAAAATTTGCGAGTTGCCAGATTTGCGCCATTCATACACAGGGTATGGGTAGCCTTGATCAGCAACCGTACACGACAGCATTACTGTTTGACCAACAAGAACTGAAGATACCGGTCTGATAGATGCCTGACCAGGGGCATCTGAAATATTTTTAGTAAATTTGTGAATACATTACCCTTTCTGCATGTAAAAATGTCTTATTATGCCTAGTTTTCTTTTGATTTCAATGGCTTTGCTGGAACATATTTTAACATTTTATAAAAAGTGATTTTAACCCAAAGTGTAGTTTAAAATTATCACCATGTTTTAAATTTAAATTGTAAATCAATAAAACAAGTTTCCTTAATGACTGTTTTTCTTTTCATTATTGATTTTGAAACTATAGCAAGTAGTGGGCTTCTTTTTATTTCATTCTTGATATTTCAGACAAAAAAATGCAAAAATATGTATTATAAAAATACTAAACAATATAAATGAACATATACATAAAACTGATAGAATGTCATAAACACAATACAACAGCAGGAATTGTCTCCCTTGCACATTACAATTCTCAAAAAGCATTAAAAAAACTAACATTGTATTTTAACGGTGGTGTTGCCGGTAGAGGAGATGTCTTCTGCTGGGAGTCCGGAAGGCTCTAACCGACTAAAGGCTGTGCAAGCGTAGTTTCCGTCGAAACGTTTAGCAGCTGTAAACTGAAAGACTGGTCCATTAGCTTCAATTGGGTCACTTCCGAGTTTTCTCCAGGTAATTCTTGTAGCTGTAGGATTTGAATCTACTTGACATGTCATACTGACTGGCGTGGAGATGTTTGCGATAATGAGATTTTGCGTAGTGATTACAGGGGCATCTGAAAATAAGTAACACAGATAATGTAAGTACAACACAGCAAAAATTGCAAATTAAATACATCAATCCAAAATTTGTCTTTCCACTTAAAATGTTCTGTTGGTCAATACGTATTTTATTTGTTCAAATTAATAAGAACAGAATAAGGAAGCAAGATACAAAATCTAGTACAAATATTAAAGATAAAAACAACTATCTCTCCATGCTATAATTTTATGAAAGAACTTTTAATATTTGTTAAAAAACTACTTTACAAAATAGAGAATCAACAAGAAAAATACTCACAAATAACATCAATAAAGACAGATGCGCTTGCTTCATACGCCCTTCCTTGGATGGAATTTCTAGCTTTACATGTATAATTACCATGATGGCTCTTTTGTACTGAGTTTATGGGATAGACAGGAACTGCGACTGAAAATATAGCATATAGAATAGAAAAAGTGGAAACGTACAGGTCGCCGTTAAGATCATGTAAACTAGCCTTACAATTATATTTATGGCAAGTAATCTAATATAAACGAATCATTACTGCCAGAAAAAAAACATAGTCTCTACAAAATTCTGAAAGGCAACTATTTTCAAAATACACTATGTTTCTAAAAAAAAACTATTGATTATACATATACTAGAAGCATCTTAAACTTATAACGCATTTCAAACTTATGGTTCTGATTGGCTGCCTTGCAGCTATGTGCAATGTGTACTTTTATTCAAAATATTGAAAATAATTTGAAGTTGGTTTAATATGAACTATTTCTTGGAACATTTCATCAGTATATTATATCTAAAATGAATACTTTGTTATAAGAAAAAACAAAGTCAAAAGTTTGGGGACCAGTCCAGCATCTGATTGGCTCTGTCTAAGCACAAACTTTGAAATTAACCAATAGAAAGATTGCCTTTTGAGACTGGTCCCCATACTCTTGTTTTTATAACCTTGAAGACACATTCTGAAAAAGAAATGTAGAAATTACCTGCTAACTGTTCACCATCTTTATACCATTCTATAGAGGTGTAGCTGGGATTTGCGTCAACAACACACCGCAAGTTAAACTGGCTGTTTAGCTTTACATGGTATGGGGAATAATTAGGTTCAAAACGGATGGAAGGGGCATCTGAAAAAAAAAAATTTCTGTTAAATCTGATTTGACAAACAAGAGGGCCAAGATGGCCCTAGGTCACTCACCTGAGAAATGCACCATAAAACACCATAACAGTGTAAACATGTTTGACCTAGTGATTTCATGGAAAAAAATATTCTGACCAATTATCATTAAAATTGGAGCAAAAATAAGTATTTTCTTTGATTTGACCTAGTGACCTAGTTTTTGACCCCAGATGACCCATATTCGAACTTTACCTAGATTTCATCAAGGCTATCATTCTGACCAAATTTCATGAAGATCAATTGAAAATTACAGCCTCTATCGCATACACAAGGTTTTTCTTTGATTTGACCTAGTGACCTAGTTTTTGAACCCAGATGACCCATATTCGAGCTTGACCTAGATTTTATCAAGGCTATCATTCTGACAAAATTTCATGAAGATCAGTTGAAAACAGTTGACACAGTACATTGCAATTAAAGCACACAAGATTGCATAATTATGTGGTCTGTATATATATATAGACTGTATGTATACAGTATAGTAACAAACAAGAGCTGTCTCCATAGGATGACATATGCCCCCGATGGCACTCTGAATGAGTAGTTATGGCCGATGTTAGAATTTAGGACCTTTGACCTACGGAGCTGGGTCTTGCGCGCGACACGTCGTCTTACTGTGCCACACATTCATGCGTAGTTATTTTAAAATCCATGTATGAATGACAAAGATATGGACCGGACACGCCCATCAATGCACTATCATGAAAAATGACCTTTAACGTCTAAGTGTGACCTTGACCTTTGAGCTACGGAACTGGGTCTTGCGCGCGACATGTCGTCTTACTGTGGTACACATTCATGCCAAGTTATTTGAAAATCCATCCATGGTTGACAAAGATATGGACCGGACACGCCCATCAATGCACTATCCTTTAATGTCTAAGTGTGACCTTGACCTTTGAGCTACTGACCTGGGTCTTGCGCGCGGCACGTCATCTTACTGTGGTACACATTCATGCCAAGTTATTTGAAAATCCATCCATCGATGACAAAGATATGGACCGGACACGCCCATCAATGCACTATCCTTTAATGTCTAAGTGTGACCTTGACCTTTGAGCTACGGACCTGGGTCTTGCGCGCGACACGTCGTCTTACTGTGGTACATATTCATGCCAATTTATTTGAAAATCCATCCATCAATGACAAAGATATGGACCGGACACGAAAATTGCAGACAGACTGACAGACCGACAGACGGACAGACGGTTCAAAAACTATATGCCTCCCTTCGGGGGCATAAAAACAAAGTCCCATAACTATGCAGAATATTCATCTAAAAGAACGTAACATGTACCACGCACAACTAGGGTTTGTACTGATCACTTGTGTGAAGTTCCATTAAATTGTGTGCAAGGGTTCGGAAGATTAGGCGCGCACAAGATTGCATATGCAGACTGTATGTACATAGTATGTTAACAAGAAACAAAGTGCCATAACTCTGCAATTTTTGCTGTTGAAAGAACCTAACATGCCCCATGCACAACTACTGTTGTTACTAATCACTTGTGTGAAGTTTCATTAAACTGTGTCAAGGGGATGGGGAGAGATGGTGCGCACAAGATTGTGTCTATGTATATAGTATAGTAACAAAAAACAAAGTGCTGTAAATTGTGTGAAGTTTCATTAAATTATGTCAAGGGGATGAGGAGAAATGGTGCACACAAGATTGTGTCTATGTATATAGTATAGTAACAAAAACAAAGTCCCATAACTCTGCAATTTTTTCTTCTGAAAGAACCTAACATGCCCCATGCACAACTACTGTTGTTACTGATCACTTGTGTGAAGTTTCATTAAATTGTGTCAAGGGGATGAGGAGAGATGGTGCGCACAAGATTGTGTCTACGGACAGATGGACAGACAGACAGACAACCTGAAACCAGTATACCCCCCTTACAACTTTGTTGTCGGTGGGTCCAAATACAGCCTCTATCACATATACGAGGTTTTTCTTTGATTTAACCTAGTGATCTACTTTTTTACTACAGATGACCCATATTCAAATTCTACCTAGATTTCATCAAGGCAATCATTCTGACTTACTTTCAGGAAGATCAATTGCAAAAAAACAGCCTCTTATCACATACACAAGGTTTTCCTTGGATTTGACTTAGTGACCTACTTTTGACCCCAGATGACCCATATTCGAACTTGACCTAGATTTCATCAAGACAATCATTCTGACCTAACTTCATGAAGATCAATTGAAAAATATAGCCTCTATTGCATACACAAGGTTTTTCTTTGATTTGACCTAGTGACCTACTTTTTGACCCCAGATGACCAATAATCTAACTCAACCTAGATTTAATCAAGGCAATCATTCTGACCAAATTTTATAAAGATCAACTGAAAAATACAGCCTCTATCGCATACACAAGGTTTTTCTTTGATTTGACCTAGTGACCTAATTTCTGATCAAAGATGACCCATATTCAAACTTTATCTAGATTTAATCAAGTCAATCATTCTGACTTTATTTCATGACCTACTATTTGACCCCAGATGACTCATATTCAAATTTGACCTAGATTTTATCAAGGCAATCATTCTGACCAAAATTCATGAAGATTAATTGAAAATTACAGCCTCTATCGCATACACAAGGTTTTTCTTTGATTTGACCTAGTGACCTAGTTTTTGACCCCAGATGACCCATTTTCAAACTCGGCCTAGATTTTATCAAGGTTATCATTCTGACCAAAATTCATGAAGATTAATGGAAAAATACAGCCTCTATCTCATACACAAGGTTTTTCTTTGATTTGACCTTGTGACCTAGGTTTTGACCCCAGATGGCCCATTTTCAAGCTCGGCCTAGCTTTCATCAAGGTTAATCATTCTGACCAAAATTCATGAAGATTAATTGAAAAATACAGCCTCTATTGCATACACAAGGTTTTTCTTTGATTTGACCTAGTTTTTGACCTCGGATGACCTATTTTCAAACTCAGCCTAGATTTCACCAAGGTAATCATTCTAACCAAATTTCATGAAGATCAGTTGAAAAATACAGCCTCTATCGCATACACAAGCTAAACGGACGCCGGACATAGAGTGATCAGAAAAACTCACCTGACAAAAGGCAAAGAAGTTTAATTTCATAGTTAACAAGAACTAATTGAAACAATTCCACCTAATAATTGCTCACATTCAAAAGCTTAAGCAAACTTTTCTAGGTTGAATAAAGAACATATTTTTTTAAACTGCAAGTTGAAGATATGGGACCTCGCTCATACTGGTCATTTCATGAAACTGAAGATTTAAGAATTGTTTAATAAGCAATCAGTACATCAGTTCATAAGAAACATAGTAACCTGTAAGACTTTGTGATAAAGGGGTATAATTTTGCCTATAGGTAATCTGTTTTGCCAAATATGTGTGATGAATTTAAGAGTACATGCTTTAATACATGCAAAACTGTGACAACATAACTATGTTAGAAATGGTGCCATAATTAAAGCTAGAATTATATAACTTGTTGGGAGAGGCCATCTGATGATGCTAAAGACACCTGAAGTTTCAAAGCTTTGGCCCAGTAGGTTTTGAGAAATCTGCCAACTGCAAAACTTTAACCAAATTTTCCAAGTAAAAACAGACATAATTTTACCAGAATATAAGCTAGAGCTATATATTAACTTTCTCTTTGAGGTCAACTTATAATGCTGATGAAACGTGTGAAGTTTGGAAGGAATTGGCATAGCAACTTTCAAGAAACCTGCTTACAAGCTAAAACTTGTGATGCTTACAAATAGACAATTACAAAGGCTTAAAAAACTTTCAAATAGTCGAGCTTAAATTCATTTTCATAATTTGCAAGAATAAAACATATTTGATTCTGACATTTCCTTCTTTCAAAGTTTTGGACTAGACTGTTTAGTTGTCACAAGGACAGCACAATCTACCAGTATACATTTAATAAGTAACAAATAGCTTGTATACAGACCAATAAAAATCTGACTTTTTGAATCTGAATGTGGACTTGAATTAACATTCTTATAAAAAAAAGTCTAATTTTTATTGCATTGTATAAAACTTGTTTGACTGTTACTTTTTCTTCAGTTTTCTACGTATCTTTATACACTGACTGAACTTAATGTTTAGTAATTTAATAACATTTTCAATAGAAAATATACTCACATTGCACATTTAAAGTCCTTGAATCAACTATTGGGGAATCCTGATTTGCTTCATTATAAACTTTACATGAATAATTAGCACTGTGATCAGAACGTTCTAATGTAACAACAATTTGACTAGAAGCTGTCCCCATTTCCACAGAGGGAGGGGAATATATAGCACTATTTAAAGGCTGTCCATTGCGCAGCCATTCAATTTTGGGCGCAGGTTTTCCGCCCGAAGATGAGCAGTTAAAAGATATCACAGAATTTTCAACAAATTGATTTGATGATACATTTGTGGTGATGGATGGAGGCCCTGGCGGCACTGAAAAGGAAGAAAGAAAATAAAGTTGTTAAAAATCAAGCATACATGATAATTAAGACAATGACAGTAACTGCACTAACTGCATATTAATTTGAACCTGAATTTTTCTTCAGACATATTCAAGAAGTTGTTTTCACATTATTAAATCATGAGATGACCTGAATTAGGATGCAAGCATATATCAAGGGAAGTAAATCTTAATAAATAATTTTTTCTATTCAATCTGAATTCCTTCCCTTTAATTGAAATTTTTGCTACTTACATAAAACTGTGAGTTTGACTTGCACATTATCAAATGTAAATATTGAGCAAGTATAGAAAGAATCATCAGCTAATTCCACATTCCGTATAAAAAGTGTGTTCACTCCAATTATAGAAAATCTGTCCCCAATATTTGCTCCAACACCATTTATGAAAATTGGGGTTGTTCCTTTGTTCCAAACTTTGGTCAAATTGTTGCCCGGGTCTCGAACCTCGCAAGGGAAAGTCACGTTCCTGCCCACAGTGACACTCTGGTCTTTTGGCTGAGTGATCCATGTCGCTCCTGGTAAATAAAAGAAGATAAACTGTTATTATGTATGTTCAATAGTATAAGCATTTCGATTTGCTTTCAAACTAACAACAACTTCAGTTTTCTTTATACATTCGATAACTTTTACAAGATAAATGTTAACTATGCCTTCAATATGTCTGTCTGCTTACTTTAAGATTATAAAACTTAGCATGAATTCAAAGAATGCTGCATTGCCATTGGTCAGTTTCTAGATAGTTCTCTGCAACAGCCAATCAGATGGAGAGTTTTGGGATTGGTCTCCAAACTGTGTTTTATAGCTTTAGACCCTGGACTGTTTCGTTCCTCAGAAGCGATTTTGATCAACTGTGCTCTAATTGGGATTCAAACTTGCAGTTAGGATTCAGGCTCATTACCCATAGAGCATTACACCTCCCAGAGTCCCAACAACTGCACAAAAGCAGGACAATAGTGCTGCTTAAGACAAGCAATTGCTTAAAACAGGTGCCAGCTAAGGCAGTTTCATATCTTGTAATGTATGTTTTCTTACAAACCCCATAATGTTCAGAAAAAAATATGACATCCATGTGCAAATTGTAAAGTTAAATTTAAACTGTCCATTTCAAACAGTTTATTGTTTAGATAGAACATAGTTTGATCTTAGAAGTTTTACTTCATGTTCTTATGTTACATAGGTGCTAACAGGTCCTCTATTCTAAAATTCATGGACAGTTAACATAGCTTTATTCTTACTACATTACCTCTTTTATAGTATGAATTATGGTACCTGGAGAATTCCTATTGATGCAGTAAATTGTTAAATATTTACCCTGTAATGAAACCCTGTAATTTATTGACACTGAACAATTTATAAACAAACATGGGGTTCTAAAATATTACACTTTGCGGCCAAGTTTACTTTAAGTCAATAAAGTAAGCAGTTTTTCTCAAAAATCAAACAGTTTTTATTAGATTTAGCAATGTAAATACCTTTAAACAGAAGAATCACTTTTGATAATGCTCTCCCCCTAATTCATAAAATTCATGATTTCTACAAAGATTACTGAAAGAAATTATGTTTTTCTTCAAGACTGCCGCTCATTGAAGACTTTATTTGCATGCCAAAAAAATGTTCACACCTAAAATTGACAAAACACAGAATACCAAGTCCCTTTTTTAAAACTGAAATTATCCAAACCTATCTTTTAAATTTAGAAACAGGATCTAAGTGCTAGAAACAGGAAATATGAAGTTCATTAAGCTTCAAAAACCACCTCAGTTTACCGCAATTGTATAAACTCCGTGGAAAAGTACTGCTTTTTGTTATCTTGCTGTTTAGAAAAGAATAAATAAAACTGTTTTGTATGATTTTGGTTTTCATTTACCAGGCTACTGTTGCTTTTGTTACTCGGAACTTCAAAGGCAGCGTTGGCTGAAAAACTTCGCTACAATTATACAATTTTTAAGAGCATATTTCCGTTGATGTCATTTATTTAAAAGATCTATCGATCCCTACAATTGATAAACTGTATCAAGTACTTGAAAAACAGACCTATGAGAGGTTTTATGCCCTCCATTTGGTCAAAATTACTAAAAATGTTCAAGTTTCAATTCTTATTTTCAAGTATATAGCGACTACCTTTTAAAACACAGTAATTTTCTCTAGATTAAACGTTCCTTAACTTTTGACAAAGATGTGTTATCTTTTTCAATTAAACTGACTGACCCAGTAGACCGAAAAATTGACCAAAAGATAATGTTAGTCAGTTTTAGGTAACTTTAGTTTTATGGCCTTATAAGTTGTCCATCTTTTATTGTAAAGGACTGACTGGACATTTTACTAGACAATAACTAAAATCTCTAAGATCTAACCCACTATAAAATTAATAGTTCATCTTTAGACCACTATCAATGACATAAAGGTTTTACTTAGTGGTTTTCCTGTCAATACCTGAACTTTCTGATCCAACTTTCCTTGTTTTTCAAGTGTTTTTTGTAAAGTTTAAAAATCCTATCCTTTTAAGGAATTCAATAACTGTGCAGTTATGTAGTAACAATAAATGTACATTTCATTTTCTTAACTTCGTTGTTTGCAAAATTTAAAAACTACAGTATTTGACTGGTTGTTTCAGGGCACAGTCTGGACATCGACCAATCATGGCAAACTAGCATGAGAGTTATCCTAAACCTCATAACACAGCTGAGTATATTTAAGAACTATTTCAAAACTCAATTCCAATATGACCAAGTTTACAACACAAAAACATTTGGAGAAACTGCAGAAGAGCAGCAACAGAGTTTGAAGAAAACATCATTTTGCAAGCTTTTATCAAGAAATCTATGTAACATTAGAGCTGTAGTGAAACAATTACCTTTTCATGTTTTGGACATGAAATGGTTGTTCAAAATTCTTCACGCAGAAAGGGTTTTCTTGTTATATCTAAGTTACAGCGTCATAACATGCAAAACAATCATGTCTTAACTGTACACAATCATGAAACCTTACAAAATCATTCTTCGGATTTTGGCTTCGTTTGTTGGTTTTGACGCACTTTAAAACTGCTTTTCAACAGTATTTTAGTTATGTGAAAGTTAACCGTACTAGTGCTCTTGAAATCCACACTAGTACCAACTGTTTCTCAAACAACTTCCCCACAAGACATGTAAGTGGAGAACATAATATTATGGGGATACCCCCCTCCCAGCTTTGCGGTCTCTTGATTCCTAGTTTAGTGCTAAGCATTTATGTTTAACCCTTAGCCTGCTGGCGGCAAGTGTTTCTGCCTTTGCGACCAGTGCAGACCAAGATCAGCCTGCACATCCGTGCAGTCTGATCATGGTCTGCACTGTTCGCTATTCAGTCAGTAAATTTTTAGTAAACACCCCTTCAAATGATAAATGGTACTGGCCAAATTGGAAGATGGACCAGTCCATAATAGAAATTTAGCATGGTAAGGGTTAATAAGGCAGAAGGCACAGAAGGCAGTTCGGTATACAAGTCAAGTTTAAAATACTGCCAAAAGTCAACCAGACATTACACTAATGAACTCTGCATCTGAATTCTATTAAGTTAATTAAAATTCAAGTGTGTAATTACTGTTAAAAATATTGCATTTTGAAAATGACAAAGATGGATGTAAAAAAATATTAAGTGCTGCTTGCAAATTAAATTTAACCATCAAGCAAGTGACTAAAAAAAAAATATCAATGCATGTATATTAAGCAGTTGTAGGTATTTTTCTAGTTCTGCCATGCTGATCAGAATCATAATTCCCATTACATTATCTGGATATAGACTTTAATTCCAGTCTGAAGTACTTCAACAACTGTTGCCTATTTCCTATCAAAGTGTTAACTGCCAAGTACTCTTTTGAAACATTTTATGATAAAACTTAACAGAAAATACTTATTGATACTCCATTTAGTCTGCAAGGAAGAATTGGCCATTGTATTTGAAAGCCTGAGAAAATGCAACAGAAAGACTTAACTATGGGAAGGAAACAGAATTTTCCTTCAAAATCTCTGTCAGGTTCCTTTTTGATTATGGACAAAACAAAAAGATCTTAATGTCTGGCTCACTGAAAATGTTTTTAGTATGTTCCTATCATTGGACAAAAGTATCTTTAATGTCTGGCTCCTTCTTAATTTTTATGAATTGTCTTTTCTAGTTGCCCTTGTTACCATGACAAACTTGTGGCTTTTGTGGTTAACTACAATTTTTGTGAATTCAACAAATTATTACTCAGCTAATTTGAATTTTTTTTTTGTCTCTGTATAATAGAAATATTGCCCTACACAAGATTTTCTAAGCCCAAAAGGGGTCATAATTCTTGATTCTCACAAAAAGCAATGTAGAGTTACGGTAACTGCTTTGCAGGGTCAGCTTTTATAAATGGCAAATAACTGCTCCAAGTTTGACCAGGGAAAAAAGGACCTAAACGCAAAACTTAACCAAGAAATCTGATACTTTCTAAGTCCAAAAGGGGCCATAATTCTTGCAAAAAGCATGATGGAGTTATGTTTCTTGCCATAGAGTTAGCTTTTGATGGTGAACAAGTGTTGCCAGTTTTAAAGCAATAGCTTTGATAATTTAGGAGAAAAGCTGACCTGAACACAAAACTTCACCATGAAATCTGATTTTCTAAGTCCAAAAGGGTCAATAATTCTTGCAAAAAGCAGGACAGAGTTATGTTTCTTGCAGTTCTGAGTCAGCTATTGATGGTGAACAAGTTTTGCAAGTTTTTAAGCAATAGCTTTAATAGTTGAGGAGAAAAGCTGACCTATAAACATAAAACTTAACCAGGCAATGCCGACGCCAATCAAGTGATGTCAATAACACACTATTTTTCAGATGAGCTACATAACTTCAATTGTTTCAATTACTAGAAATTATTACTAAATGTTCACTTTCAGTTTTTTAACAATTTCATTTAAAAAAAAAATAAAAAAGAGATTTTGCAATCATGGAAAATGTGTGCAAAAAATAAGCGCAGATATCATTGTATTTTCCTACACACCTTTCGCTAACGTCAACAACCCTAATACTATTACAATACATCTCAGCAAAGCTGGGGAGCTGATCTTTATAGCTCGACTCCCATCTTGTTGTAGACACATCGCTATGACAACAAAAATGGCATCACGCCGAAATCTTCCAAAATTTCTGATTGTCAAACTTCGATGACACTGTGTCAAGTTGTAATCCAAGGAAAAATTAAATAACTTTTCTCTAATGCACTAAGGTAAACTAATTCCACATGGATACAAAGCACTGATTTTTTAACTCCAATTCCCTGAATTCTACATATTCCAACATTAAGCTTTGTCCCCAATGTGCAAATCCTCTGTATTGTAGGTGTTCTAATATTTACGACACTCAATAAGATGTCATTGGCTTGTAGGTGTCACCTGCAATAAACAGAAGAAAGTGTTCATTTCAAGGAGCAGTAAAACTAAATTGGTGTTAATTATCTAACAGCATAGGCAATCAAGCACCACAGGTGTTTCAGTCAAAGACTCAATGACAGATGACAGACACATTTATTTTGAAGCAATTAATATGTGTATCACATACATACTCTGGTGCTTATTACAAACTGTCTCTACTTTTGAGATGTAAAAAAAAAGCTTATATCAATAGTTCAAGTACAATATTTAGTAAAAAAAAAAAAAAATGGCAAATTCAGAGATATTGCTTGTATACAATGCAAAAACTATACCCTTCCAGTTAAAGTCCTTTAATTTCACATTTATTCCACATTTTGCATATAATTTTATTTACTTCAAAATAAACTTCACTGATTCATCACATCATTATATCATTAAATTTTCCCAAAAAGCAACTGATTTACATAATCAAATTATGTTTTTTCACACAAATATTAAATTCATTCAATTTAAATCCACATTTCCTGATGTAATTCTTTATACACGAATCTAGACAAGCTCAAGCCGGGAGTATATTTTCCGACTTCTATTCACTGTAAGGTTCCAACTGACTGCCGCTTTTCAAATGCTGCTTTGAGCTGATATAAAATCTCCATAAAAAGATATTATCTAAAAATCTTCTGATAAAGGCTGGTGATTACGATCCCTGTTTTTATAGATAAAAAAATCAGTTATACCAGCATAATAATCTCAAATGTTGATCTCAAAAACAAAGAAATGTTTTTCCGTTCCATTACAGTAAAAATGAGAACTAATTGCGGAATAAAATTTTCAAGGAAACATTAAAAAAACTGAAAAGAACATCAGACGATTTTTGCCACTTCAAACTTTCTGTCTCGGTGGCTGCAGCAACATGTATATAGAATGCAGCAAAGCTTTTGGAAGAAAAGTACTCAAGCAAAGAATCAGAAATGTGGATAGTTCATTAAGAATATCCCATGGGAAATATCTAATGATCCTGCACCTAATATTTCATAATATTAGTATGGTTCCTGCTGAGCTACTGATATTATTTGCAGAAGTCTTTGTTACCAGTAGCAATCAGGACTTTCTATGGAATTATAAATCACCAAATTATCTTTGGTAACAATGCATTAATGCTGTTGCTGTTCTGTTTTTGTTTGTTTGTTCTTGTGTTGTTTTTTTGTGTGTGTGTGTGTGTGGGGGGGGGGGGGGGGGGGGGGGGGGGGGGGGGGGGGGAACGGGGTAAAGGCAAGGATGAGGATATAAGTAAGTCTTAATTTGTACAGAAGCAGTCAAGCTCAAAGGGTTAAATGTAAAAACTATACTAATTTGAATGGTTTCATTAGAGAACAAAAGAATAAAATTGTTATCAAATAAAATTTACCTTGTCATTATCATGTTTCAATTTAATATCCTGCCTATTTTGTCTAAATAAGCAATACTCCCAAAATGAAGATAAAGAAAGGAAAATAATTCCAAAACTTAGTAACCTTTAAAAAAAATAATGATTTGAAATTCTCAAATAAAAAAGGAATAAATTTCAATAAACTTTTAATCAGCGGTGCATAACATCAAAGTAGTCTTTCTTTCAGCAAACACCTGCTAAAAGGTAACTTCATTAGGTTTTTGATCTTGCATGATTATGAAATAAAGCTTTGGTAATTGGCCCTATAAATTAGAAGAAAAGATGCCTCCCAGATTTTGAAACTGGCTTAAAGAATTATCATAAATCAATCATTTAGATAAGAGAATGTCTTAATTCTACTTCTCTAAACAACAGTTTATATTTTTAGCCAACAGCCTTCAAAGTGATTTAAAATCTAAACAGTTTTCTTTCAACCAGAAATGACTTGAGTGATGTATTTCAAAATGCCAGATCTCAACATATTTCAGAAGATTCATCTACGTCATGTTCAAAGACCTGGAAAAATTTAGTAAATGTTACATGTGTCACTGTAAAAAGACAAAATGGTTTACCGTAGCTACCCGTGTATAATGCGCACCCGTGTATAATGCGCACCCCCGATCTTAGTCCAAAATCCTGGGAAAAAAAAAAAAAAAAAAAATTTTTGGTCAATTTTGAGGTGGATGGAAAACGAAAGTAGAGTTTACATCGACACCGGTAATAAATTTTATCTCCACGGCGGAGAGCAGCATCGGTCTCACGGTACTATCGATTTTTGTTTTCTCGAAAATAAAACCAGTAAATTATTGTTATATTTGTTGTTTTACCTTTTTTAATTCACTATTTTGAATAAATAAATAGCAGCTGATTCAATATTTCGGAATGGTATCTTTCAAAATGACATGAGCTTCTCAATTTAAACTGATAACAAAAGGTGTGATAGTCTTTTTGTCACGATCATAAAGCCAGTAATTACCGGCAATCAACGTGTCACCTCGTGTCAATTATGTTGTTCACAGTTTGATCTCGGTTAAAGATAATTCTCGATCTTTAATTAGTAACATAATTTTTGTGATTTATAAACATTTCTTTCGTCAAAATACTTTTAAATTTATATGAAATTAATTTTGTTTGAAAGAAAAATAAACAATTCGATCTTTTACGGAATGTAACGGCAATCTTAGATTTTAGCGGAGACAGTAAGCGCGGGGAGTAGTTTCCCTTTACCAAAATGGCGAACATCGGTAACAAACTTGTTTTGAAGTTGGAAAATTGTCTATACCTGTGTATTATGCGCACCCACGATTCGGGGGTGGTCCCGGGGGTCAAAAAACTGCGCATTATACATGGGTATCTACGGTACATCTTATTTGCATCTTGACTTTTTCGGCTTGAGCCTCTCCTAGGGTAGACTACTCCTAGGGTGGAATTCTTTCAAGGGAGGTTTAGCAATCCAGTTGACTCACCTACGGTTAATGTTTCTGTGTAAGTGTCTATACACAGAGGGAAACCTATCCACACAGGAAATATACTTTCACAGAGGGAGGGGGCCTCCATGGCCAAGTGGTTAAGGACGTTGACTTAGATTTACTTGCACCTCACTGATTTGGCTTCAAAACCTCACTTGGGTTGTACAATCTTTCATATGAGGAAGCTATTCAGCTGGTTTACAGAAAGTTGATGGTTCTTCCCAGGTGCCTTCCTATAACAAAATAAATATGCCAGGTATTTCTTCACCTGGTCCATCAAAAGGTAGAAAAGTGGCTTACTATGACCTAAATTGTGTTGGTGTAGCTCTACATCCCCAATACCCCAAGAAATTTCTGCGGTCTACCTTTGCCACTGAAGCTGGAGTATAGTCACATGACAAGTAATAGTGGTCAGTGTAAGATCCCTCCTCCTGCTGGGGAGAGATGTTTGTATATCAGTTTATTTATAGTTGCCACCGGTAACCCCTAAGAGCAACTCCTCTAGACGATGTTGTATGGTAATCCTAGCGGGAGGATAGTGCAAGATACAGAAGACGCTCCAATTCCAGAAGTTTCCCTGGTTCTTTTAAGCATGTCAGGTGTAAAGCACCCTTACACCAAACTCTTTTAATTCCAATGTTAGTAATTTTTAGTTGGAGAAGCTAAGGGCTCGCACTTACAAACCCTGGTTTTGTAGTCAACCAGTGTTACCACTGGACCACTGCGTCTGCTCTGCTGGATAGACAACTTACAAACAAGATTTAAACTAGCTTGCAAGGCCCCAGAGTGAGTAGTCTTGTCAGGGGATGAGACTGAGCTGCCTTGCCAGGAACCCAACTGAGCCAGACGCTACAAACCATGCTTAAGCAAGATAAGCTCCTGAATTATTTTATCCTGAATCGGTACATCTCAAACAATTACGGTTTCAGACTTCTAACTAAAAAAATTGGAAAAACAAAATATAGATAAATAATGCAGTTTCTTCAAAGTTTAACTGATTTTATCAGTTGCTGAGGCTCCCATCTTCAATCAAAATTATTACATCCTAAGTTGTGTAAGAGAAAGATAAGGGCTCCCCATTAATCGCTATCTTTTATATCTCAAAATTCCAAAATAATGATTTCATCGCTCCTTCAAAATTTTCTCTTCCTAAGTGCCAATTTACCTTGCAGTACTTTCAGTTGAAAGATTTTTGTTAGAAGAAAATAAAACCTTTAAAGATTTACTTTTCTAAATTTAAATTTGGCATTCACAACGCATGTGATACGTTTTTAATATGATTTTGACATATTTTGTCTTTATATAATTGCTCTTTTAATACATTGTAATAGAATATAGATTTTACTCATTTTTCTCACATATTAAACAAGAGGGTCATGATGACCCTATATCACTCACCTGTTAAACATGACCTTGGAATCATCAAGATAAACATTCTGACCAAGTTCCATGAAGATAGGGTCATAAATGTGGCCTCTACAGTGTTAACAAGCTTTTCCTTTGATCTGACCTGGTAACCTAATTTTTGACCCCATATGACCAAGTTTTGAACTTGGCACAGGAATCACCAAGATAAACATTCTAACCAAGTTTCATGAAGATAGGGTCATAAATGTGGCCTCTAGGATGTTAAAGGCCTACCTTCCGTACCCGGGGGAAATGGTTATCTCCTTAGCATGATCCATAATATTTTCTAATTATCACCTAATTATCAAGTAATTAATTGTAGCTTATGATAAGCAGAACTCTAGTATACATTATCAAAAGCAAAAACATATGGCCTTTGCCTACAAACCACCACTATCAGATATCTAATTACAACAGGAGGTCCATCATGGCCAAATGCTTTTATTTTTTTGTACAAAACATGGGTGAGTAAGGTGAATAATCATAAAATCATAAAATATTGTCAATGAAATAGTAAGGGTAAGAGTAAATAATTACAAAATCAAATGGATGTCCTTGTAACACATATGAGTTCTTCCAGAATGAAATTTAAAAGTTAGTACATTATGTAGTCACTCGTACACAATATTCAGGAGAATTGTCTTGTTTGTCTACTTCAGTTCTTCCAAACACAAATATGTGTGGTCGCATTTAATTTAATGAAGCCACACTAATTTTCTCTATCCGAATTGTTTGGTAACTTATTTCTCTAAGAAAAAAGAACCACTTGAGTTTCCAGCATTTAACATTGTCAAATGAAATTATAGATGCATTCTATACCTTAGCAGTGCATTTCTTAGTTATGAAAAGCATGTATTGACATTTATATCAGATAATAAATATGTTGCTATATTTTATCAGTGAATAAAATATAGGCAGGAGTTCGGACGCATAGTATTTAAATCATGAGTAAATAGTACGTAGCACGAGTGATTTAATAAATCCCATCCAACGATTGCCTATATTTTATTCTGTGATAAAATATATGAAAATATTTATTATTTTGATTCTAAAACATTTTTTTAGAAATATCCTGAATTATGTTGAACGCATCATTTCATTGTAATTTCCAAATACAGACTGTGATTGGATGCGCTTGTTTACATAAGTTTCATGTCGTAGGTCATACCTACCGAACGCATTACCCGTGGAGAAGCTAAGTATATTTTACTTAGAATAAAGTATTGGATGGTTTCCCTATATGTTTGTATATACATCACAATACAATGTTGCAGGTCGTGTTAGAACATTGACAAAACAAAGTGGCTATATATTATATATCATGGAAGGGGTGATACAATTACAGGAAAATCTCACACATAACGCAGATGATTAATAGGCAAAAGATAACACTATTTTTTTTAAACATTTGTAATATATGTACAAAAGTTATACATTTGTAATATATGTACAAAAGTTATAGCTGCTCGGAAACATTTTGTTGTTTTATTTTAGCAAATTGTTAGTGTTGTTTACACATGTGTAAAAGTTACATTCAACTATCACCGGCTGAGAACAGGGCCCATGCGACAAAATTTTCAAAACTGTGTTAAATTGTGCTTTTGGCAAAATTAGGTTTCAACAATATTTCCTGAAATTTTAAAGAGATACTGACTTTAAAAATGTCATTTCAGAATCGAGATAATAAATATGTTCCTATATTTTATCGGCAATAAAAAATGGCAAATCGTTTGGATGCAATTTATTACTTTTTATTATATCAGTTGTAGAGTTCTTACAAATCATTATATAAACTACTCTCGGTGACTGCTTCCTGGAGTTCTGACCAGTACTCGTGCCGAAAGAATGGATTGTGAAGGCCGCGGTCAAATTCCGCAGACAGGATTCAAACCTGCGACCTATGGGTTAGGAGTCCGACGCTCTACCCCTACACCACCGTGCCTTCCGGTGCGATTTATTAAATTACTCGTGTTGCGTACTCGGGATTTTATTACTACGCATCCGAACTCCTATATTTTATTTACTGATAAAGTATAGGAACGTATTTATTATCTGTTAGTGATATAAATGTCAATAGTATCCATACATAATTTCAAGTTTCACAATGATACTGTTAAAAGCTGGAAACTCCTTTCTTGGAAAAAAAGTCAACGAATAAATCAAATGAAAAAGTTATCAAATTAGTTTTCATTTATGTGGCCATGCATATTTGTGTTTTGAAGAATAAGTATGCAAACAGTACAATTCTCCTGAATACTTTGTATGCCTACATAATGTACTTATTTTTAAACTTCATTCTGTATTAGAACTCATATGTGTCACTTTATTTTGAAATAAATATTCTAACTTTTACTATTTCGTTGACAATGTTTTATATTCCATTATTCACATAACTCGCCCATGTTTTGTACAAAAAAATAAAATCATTTGGCCATGATGGACCTCCTGTTGTAATTAGATATCTGATAGTGGTGGTTTGTAGGCAAAAGCCATATGTTTTTGCTTTTGATAATGTATACTAGAGTTCTGCTTATCATAAGCTACAATTAATAACTTGATAATTAGGTGACAATTAGAAAATATTATGGATCATGCTAAGGTGATAACCATTTCCCCCAGGTACGGAAGGTAGGCCTTTAACAAGCTTTTCCTTTGATTTGACCTTGTAACCTAGTTTTTGACCCCACATGACCCAGTTTCTAACTTGGCCTAGAGATCATCAAGTTAACTCTTGAACCTATGACCGAATCAAGCCAGATTTCGAAAGGAACCAAGATCGTATTGTGACTTAAGTTGTGTGTAAGTGTGCTTAAAATGGAATGTAAAAATTGTCACTTCTATCGTGATCACAAGGTAAAAATTAACAAATTCTGGCTCTTTCTGGGGTCAATCAGGGGCCATAACTCCAGAACCTATGATTGGATCTGACAGATTCATCGTGGAATCCAAGATCTATTGTTGTTAAAAATATTTTGCAAGTTTGTATCAAACCAAACCATAAATGAAGTCTCTTTATGACTGCAAAAGCCAAAATAGCAAATTTTGGCCCTTTAAGGGGCCATAACTCTGGACCCCATGATGGGATCTGGCCAGTTTTCAAAAGGAACCAAGATATTATGCCAATACAAATAGTGTACAAGTCTGATTAAAATTGATTGCAAAATGTGGTCTCTATCTTGTTCACAAGCTAAAATAGCAAATTTTGGCCCTTTACTGGGCCATTACTCTGGAACCCATGATTGGATCTGGCCTGTTTTTGAAAGGAACCAAGATATTATGCCAATACAAGTTGTGTGCAAGTTTAATTAAAATTGATTGCAAAATATGGTCTCTATCTTGTTCACAAGAAATTGTAGATGGACGGACAGACGACAGACGAAGGGCGGTCACAAAAGCTCACCTTGTCACTACATGAAAGGTGAGCTTAAAATTGTACAAATTTTCATGTCTTTAAAAGTTGCTACACACCTCTAAAATGTAGAAACCATTTTAGACAAGTTCTTGTATAATGTAGACATATAGTCATTTCATTGTGGAAAACTTTTTCTTCTGGGTGAATATACAAATCTGTAAAAATCATTCTTTGAGGGAGAAATTCTAAAATAAATTTAATCAACATTCACAATCAATCAATCATACAGACCTAAGGTGTGCCCCTGGCAACACAGATAGATTTCAGAAAGATATTTTGCAGGAATGTTCAGCACAATCGCTTTATTTATTCATGAATTTCAACATTTTGCAGAAGTTTCAGACCATTTTGTCTTTCTGTATAATAATGTCCATGATAAAATCTTCCTTTTTCTTTGGTGTTTGCAGCTTTTTATACAAAACAATACTACTAGAAATGAACTGATGCCTCAAATCAATCTCTTGATGTATGCAGCAATGTTTGAAAACCAGTCAAATGTTTTGAGAAAAAAAATCTGATTGCAAAATTTAACTAGATTTCATAAAGCGAAAGTTTTACTAATTTGAATAACATAAAAGCAAAACTTTTAAATTCTGAAGTCATTCCTAATCTGCCAATGTGTGAAATATGAACAAACATGCTGCTTACCTTGGTTAACATAAATTTCCACTTGTGTGCACAGTCTACAGTCAGCTTTTTTCTTATTTCCTTTCTGAAAAGGAAAAACACAAAGAAATAAATGATTTAATTTGAATCATTCCTATGTTCTGAATTTCAGAACCAGTCTCAAAATACAAAGCTTGCCATTGGTCAATTTCGAAACTATTCTTCAGATACATTTTTTTCAAAACATACCTATAAAAGCACTCAGAATGACCAAATGAACTGTACAGACTGGCCATTTTCAGCTGAGCAAACAAACATAATATAATTCTTGCAAATATATCACATTTCCAAAAGCCTTATATATAAAAACATTATACGGCTTGCTGGACCAACCATTACTGAAGTCTGTAAACCATTCATGCTGTAGAAAAAATAACAACATTAAGATCTGGAAAATCACTTACTGTCCAGTTAATGAGTGTGATTCTAGAAATGTAAACACTGACCTCTGTCCCTTCTTGTATAAACTTTCAGAAATATTAATGTAAAAAGCAGCTATCAACCCTGATCACAGGAAATCCAAACAGAAAGAAAAATATACAACATCCTGGCACTTGTAAACACCACTTATACTAGGGTAGTCCCTAGTGCCAAAAATCAGACCCCTTTCAGCTTAGCTTGGTCTTTGAGAACATCTTCAACAGAAGCCTTCTTATAAAATCCAATCATTCAATGAAATTATACTTAGACTGATGAAAACTACATTTTACAACCTACTTGAAGGTGACATCAAGTGAGGAAATGTGATTAAATGGCTACCTGATTAGTGCTTACTGACCAGTGAGTACACCAATACCAAACCCCTAATAAATATGCCATCATTTGCCATATTTATGGCCCCTGAACTCCCACAGTGATTTACCTTCAGGCCTACCCATCTTACAGTAGAACTTAGAAGTCCATACTTTCTCCAGATTTTTATGGAATAACTTTGTTCTCTGTATATGGTCAGACTACACCAATGTAGCTTCAAATCAACCAATCAGAATCTGACATTTTAGAAAGGTATCCAACTCAAAGATGTCTGCTATTCCAAACTGAACAATTTCACTGTTTTAGAACCAATTTTCAAGGTTACATAATCTAGTATAAATTACTGAGACTGACCATGCACTACTGAAACCAAATCCCTGATTTTTCTGTGCACCTAGTTTAACTATGTACAGAAGTATGACATTGTACTAAACTTTGTGAAAACTAAATTGGTGTAAATTACAGAAAACACAGCCTTAAACAAGAGCACCGCCTTGCGGGTGCTGACGCTCATCTGATTTTTTTTTTATAATAGAAATATTGTCCTACCCATGATTTTCTAAGTCTAAAAAGGGCCATCACTCTTGCAAAAAGCAGGATAGAGTTATGTTTCTTGATGTACAGTGTCCACTTATGATGGTGAAAAACTGTTGCAAGTTTTAAAGCAATAGCTTTGATAGTTTATGAGAAAAGTTGACTTAAACATAATATTCAACCAAGAAAATGATTTTTCTAAGTCCAAAAGGGGCAATAATTATTGCAAAAAGCAGGATGGAGTTATGTTGCTTGCTGTACAGGGTCAGCTTATGATGGTGAACAAGAGTTGCAAGTTTTAAAGCAATAGCTTTGATAGTTTAAGAGAAAAAGTTGACCTAAACATAAAACTTAACCAAGAAATCTGATATTTTCTAAGTCCAAAAGGGGCCATAAATCTTGCAAAAAGCAGGATGGAGTTATGTTTCTTGCTGTACAGGGTCAGCTTATGATGGTGAACAAGTGTTGCAAGTTTTAAAGGAATAGCTTTGATAGTTTAGGATAAAAGCTGACCTAAACATAAAACTTAACCAAGAAAACTGATTTTCTAAGTCCAAAAGGGGCAATAATTCTTGCAAAAAGCAAGATGGAGTTATGTTTCTTGATTTACAGGGTCTGCTTATGATGGTGAACAAGTATTCCATGTTTCAAAGCAAAAGCTTTGATAGTTTAGGAGAAAAGTTGACCTAAACATAAAACTTAACCAAGAAATCTGATATTTTCTAAGTACAAAAGGGGCCATAAATCTTGCAAAAAGCAAGATGGAGTTATGTTTCTTGCTATACAGGGTCAGCTTATGATGGCGAACAAGTATTCCAAGTTTCAAAGCAATAGCTTTGATAGTTTAGGAGAAAAGCTGACCTAAACATAAAACTTAACCAGGCAACGCCGACGCAGACGCCGACGCCGACGCCGACAACCGCTCAAGTGATGACAATAACTCATCATTTTTTTTCAAAAAATCAGATGAGCTAAAAAGACCTGGTATCATATGAGAAATTAATTCCAAAACCTTGAAATTTATGACCCAACAGTAATTAATATTAATCATACATTTATTCTGTTCTAAATGAGTTTTGAATGCAAATGATGATAAATAGTAAATAAGCTGACACCATATTATTGTCTTCTGTTTCATACACCTGTAATTTCTTTTCTTGTCCAGATATGAAAACACTAAAATAGATTTCTGCATTAAATAGATTTGCAGTTAAAGGAAATTGTTCACACATTTTTGGGAAATATTAGAAAAATTCAAAAATTATTCTGATAAAGTGAACCTTGGTATTAAAACACTTGTTGACGCCTGTATATATACAGTATTTCAAAAAAGGTCAAATCCACTTTTGAATTATGAACATTTTGCAATATTTAATGTTGGTTTTCACTTTTATTAAGTTCTTGTTTCTTTGTGTAAGATATACAGTTGATGTCAATCTGTCCTCAGTGAAAGACACTTGAAATGTTCCCAACATCTGTGAAAGAGTAGCTTTAATCGGTATACAAGCATTTATGTAAAAGCTTTAAATCCATCAGATAATCTTTACTGCAAAACCTGCCATACAGTTTACCAACAAATCCATTAACTGACGAATTGAAAAAATAAAAACGTAAAAGATGCTTTAAAATCTCTAGACAAGAACATTTGCAAGAATGAACAGCAGACTTGTTTTTATGAAAACCTTTTGAAAACCATTCAGATGTGACAGTAATATGCTTTTAAGAGACACTTTTGAAAATCAGAAACCAGATTTAGGTGTTCAAATTTTCTCATATTCTGCTGCTTAAGCTTGCAGAACAACAGTCCATAAGACTTCAGTGTTCACATTACCATGGCAGTCCACTCAGCAGCTGGCTTACAACAAGACTTCAGTGTTCACATTACCTTGTACAAGACCGTAGCCATGGCAGTCCACTCAGCAGCTGGCTTGCAACAAGATTTCAGTGTTCACATTACCTTGTACAAGACCGTAGCCATGGCAGTCCACTCAGCAGCTGGCTTGCAACAAGATTTCAGTGTTCACATTACCTTGTACAAGACTGTAGCCATGGCAGTCCACTCAGCAGCTGGCTTGCAACAAGATTTCAGTGTTCACATTATCTTGTACAAGACCGTAGCCATGGCAGTCCACTCAGCAGCTGGCTTGCAACAAGATTTCAGTGTTCACATTACCTTGCACAAGACCGTAGCCATGGCAGTCCACTCAGCAGCTGGCTTGCAACAAGATTTCAGTGTTCACATTATCTTGTACAAGAACGTAGCCAGGGCAGTCCACTCAGCAGCTGGCTTGCAACAAGATTTCAGTGTTCACATTACCTTGTATAAGACCGTAGCCATGGCAGTCCAATCAGCAGCTGGCTTGCAACAAGATTTCAGTGTTCACATTACCTTGTACAAGACCGTAGCCATAGCAGTCCACTCAGCAGCTGGCTTGCAACAAGATTTCAGTGTTCACATAACCTTGTATAAGACCGTAGCCAGGGCAGTCCACTCAGCAGCTGGCTTGCAACAAAATTTCAGTTTTCACATTATCTTGTACAAGACTGTAGCCATGGCAGTCCACTGCTAGCCTGCAACAAGATTTCAGTGTTCACATTATCTTGTACAAGACCGTAGCCAGTCTACTGCTAGCTTGCAACAAGACCGTAGCCATGGCAGTCCACTGCTAGCTTGTAATAAGATTTCAGTGCTCACATTATCTTATACAAGACCGTAGCCAGTCCACTGCTAGCTTGCAATAAGATTTCAGTGCTCACATTGTCTCGTACAAGACCGTAGCCATGGCAGTCCACTGCTAGCTTGCAACAAAATTTCAGTGTTCACATTATCTTGTACAAGACCGTAGCCAGTCAACTGCTAGCTTGCAATAAGATTTCAGTGCTCACATTGTCTCGTACAAGACCTTAGCCAGTCCACTCCTAGCTTGCAACAAGATTTTAGTGTTCACATTATCTCGTACAAGACTGTAGCCAGTCCACTGCTAGCTTGCAACAAGACTTTAGTGTTCACATTATCTTGTACAAGACCTTAGCCAGTCCACTCCTAGCTTGCAACAAGATTTTAGTGTTCACACTATCTTGTACAAGACCGTAGCCAGTCCACTCCTAGCTTGCAACAAGATTTTAGTGTTCTCATTGTCTAATGTACAAGACCGTAGCCAGTCCACTGCTAGCTTGCAACAAGATATTAGTGTTCTCATTGTCTTATAGAAGTCCGTAGCCAGTCCACTGCAAGCTTGCAACAAGATTTTAGTGTTTACATTGTCTGTATTCCACTGCTAGCTTGCAGTCCACAATACTGTCTGCTAAACAGCCAAAAATGTTGTAAATAACTTTACGTATTTTCTAATTTTCAACAAGACTTTTCAGCAGAGACTTCCTTTTGAGCTCAATGACACAAATGACAATAGAAATAGTGATGATACTTCATCTTTTTGTCTGAGTAAATAGCTGACTTTAATTGGATTTCTATTTTATTCTCATTTTATCCCAGTCCTATTTAATCAGACATGAAAAGTATGGGATGGACTTGAATCAACAGGTTGTATAGCATGCAACAAACTGCTGGACAGACACAGTTCATACTTTTAATTTTAGCATCAAGGGGCCAATTCATGCGGGACTTTCTTTCAATCCTCTTAGGAGATTAACTCCAGAACCTAAATGGAATAAGGGATATTACTCTCAAGTTTTTAGCACAGTTGTTTTTCTTGTTGTTTTAGTTGTTTTTCTCCCGTGATCAGGTATATATTGTAACACTTATAAAGTGTATTCCTTGCAACATTGATTGCAAACGGTATGTTACTTTATGAATAAATAAACAATTTTAAAATGGAGAGATACTCCTATACGGTTCATCTATTCAAATCGTTTGATAGTATACTGTACAAAGACCAAAATTCAGTGTGTCCCGCAACTTTACAAGATGTTAAAATATTAATTGCGAGCCTGAAACGCCTTGTAACTGCGTAAATTATTGCACGTTTCCTGGTATGAACATCACAATAATGTTATAATCATGTACGTAAAAAACTGTTATTGCAGTAAATCATAAAATTTAATGCTGAACAGCAATAACATAAAATTATAATGCTTAACACCACAAATGCCATGCAAAATGTATAAAATTATTTGTTAAAGTCGAGACTTTTATGTGTAGATGAAAACGATAAATCATGATGTTATAAAACAAAACTTACATTATTCTTGTTAAAGACAACCCTTTAGGCAAAACATTGTCATATTTCTTTGATATACAATGTATACAGAAACTTGTGTCTCCAATTTGTGCAGTATCAGCACATTTCTGACTATAATCCAACTATACTGTATGGTCACAGACTGTAACAAATAGTTATACCAATCAAATGATACAGACTTTTCTACTGTTGTTTTATAGAAGTAACACTAAGCATATAATGCCTTACTTATGCAATGCTTTGCAGAAAAGTGGTAACACTGAATCACCTGACAACAAGACTAAGGCAGAAGTGTCAAAACATTGAATCACCTGACAACAAGACTAAGGCAGAAGTGGCAAAACATTGAATCACCTGACAGCAAGACTAAGGCTGCAGTGGCAAAACATTGAATCACCTGACAACAAGACTAAGGCAGCAGTGGCAAAACACTAAATCACCTGACAACAAGACTAAGGCTGCAGTGGCAAAACATTGAATCACCTGACAACAAGACTAAGGCAGCAGTGGCAAAACATTGAATCACTTGACAACAAGACTAAGGCAGAAGTGGCAACATTTATTCACCTGACAACTAGACTAAGTCAGGAGTGGCAACATTGAATCACCTGACAACCAGACTAAGGCAGAATTGGCAAACCATTGAATCACATGACAACCAAACTGAGGCAGGAGTGGCAAATTCGAATCACCTGACAACCAGACTATAAGGCAGAAGTGGCAAAACATTGAATCACCTGACAACAAAACTAAGTCAAAAGTGCCAACATTGAATCACCTGACAACCAAATTACTGCAGGAGAGGCAACATTGAATCACCTAACAACCAGACTAAGGCAGAAGTGGTAAAACACTGAATCACCTAATAACCAGACTAAGGCAGAAGCGTCAACATTGAATAAGAATTGCATGTGAAACATGTTGTCATGACAACCAGATAAAGCCAAATGTAGCAAAGCGATGAATCACATGACAACCAGACTAAGCCAAAAGTAGCAAAGCAATGAATCACATGACAACCAGACTAAGGCAAGGGTGGAAACATTGAATCACATGACAAACAGACTAAGGCAGGGGTGAAAACATTGAATCACATGACAACCAGACTAAGGCAGGGGTGAAAACATTGAATCACATGACAACCAGACTATTATAAAGCAGACTTGACAAAAAGTTGAATCTCCTGACAATCCGTCTAAGGCAGAAGTGGCAATTTTGAATCTCCTGACAACCAGAATAATGTACTTGAAAACTTTAGATCGTGCACAAAGAAAGTTAGTCTTTATCCAATATTTATAAGAAAAGACTTAAAAGCTTAGAATATAAATTATAAAACACCTGAAGAAAATGAAATTATTTTAGAATTACAAGACTAGCTACTAGACTGATAATAAACAATTTGTTACTGAATTTCATATTTGCAATTTTTCTTTTACTGTATGTTTACATAGCAACAAATGCCAGTCGTATTAGAGTGACTGATTGAAACTGGACACAGGATATAGATTGGCTACATTCACAATTAAAACAATAATAATATCATAGTCTCGGAGCTAGCTAGTCTACCAAAATACCAACCTCCCAAGTTTTCTGACAATTTGCTCTTGTGGTGTAATTTTCCTCAGATAATCACTATTATCAAACACTGCCTTAGACAAATTATTCTGCAGATATTTGTAAATAAATACTTCCAAGCTTTTTAAGCTGTGAATAAATTTGTAAATAAATATCCAACAGATGAGGAAATAAGTAGTTTTCTGCCTATATTTCACACTTTCTTCACTCCTCTTGTGATAGATCTTATGCCTATTTTAATCCATGGAAATCTTCTTTGATGAATGCTTATATTACAAACTATCTCCAGGAAGTTATTGGAGAACACTGTGCTATGAAATATATTAACCCTTAGAGAAAATTTAACAATATTGAAAAAATTACATTTATGATTTATCACTGAACCACTGATTATTACAAGTCAAACTAGATTTCAAACATTTACCAAGAACCAGATACTTTATTAACTCTTTAATATTTTAAAAACAAGTTTGTTCTACATTCATCAGCTTTTCAAAATCACAGTTAAAATGCTGATAAAATTATGATTTTCTCAAGTGTTTCCATTTGCATCTCAAAAACTTCTTACTTCATATCTCAGAAGCTTCTCTATAAAACTTATAAAAAAAGAAAAGAATTTAAATCAAAAGTTTTCTATTCAACTCCTGTACGAGTTGGTGCTAACTTGCAGTCAGGGTGTCGAGAGCTAACAACAAAAATATCACAAGTTGGTTAGTTCAGTTTAAATTGACTTAATACAACAGTTTACCATTTTACTCCTGTTATATATCTTTTCTGTTATACTTCTATATGCACTTGCAGTCCCCTGCAACAAGCACATGTTAAGGGTCTCCCGCTGAGCCCTCTTATACCTCTACAGTCTCAATAGGCCATTAATGTGACTTGTAACAGTAAAATATTCCAGAAATCTCAGATTTTCAGGTCTTGTGATTTTTTATTGACTTCATAAAAAAGCGTGAAATACCTTATTGCCATGTCAACACATTTACAAAGTTCAATTAACAGCAAGTAAGCAATATAATGTAGGTATCTGGCTAAACTGAAAACAAAACTGATATTGAGAAATGAAACATACTTGATATCCGAAGCAAACATGAGTTTGATATGGATGCAACACCATTAAAATGAGCCATGCCATGAGAAAACCAACATAGTGCATTTGCGACCAGCATGGATCCAGACCAGCCTGAGCATCCATGCAGTCTGGCCAGGATATATATCCATGCTGTTCGCTTTCAAAGCCTATTGCAATTAGAGAAACTGTTAGCGAACAGCATTGATCCCAACCAGACTGTGCAGATGCGCAGGCTGGTCAGGATCCATGCTGGTCGCAAATGCAGTGTTTGTTTTCTCATGGCGTGGCTCATTTTTTATCAGTAATATTCCACTAGATAACTTCTGTCATTAAACCTACTGTACTCCTAGTGTTCCTGGATTTTGTTCCATGGTACTTACATGATCTTTGCAACCAAATGACGTTTTCCAACCTGATTCAGAAATTGAGGACAAATGACCTTACTTGGATCAAACCATGATATCCATACTGGTAATATCCTACACAGCACTTTAATAAATAGAAGCAAAACACAACTTACACACTTAAAAGAGTGCTTCCACAGCAATTGTTGCTGAACACAAAAATTAAACTAAAATTTCTGATATCAGAACCCTGACCCTGTAGTACAATCAAAAAATCAACAAGAAAACAATAGCATCTTAAAGTGGTCCAGTCACTTGACCTCAGCGATAAACTTTACAATTGAAAAATGAGAACTTTTATAGGTTCTCTCATATTGAAATGACCATTAAAATAATATTTCATCTCCTTCCAAGATAAACAGTAATAAACTCTGTCCAAAAGAGTGCTCAAGTTTAAACCCCTTAAAAAAATATAACTGAACCTTGAACTCAACTATCATTCTCATTATCATGGGCAACATCTTCAAAAATACCATAGTTAGCAATTACATAATTTATAATACTGCAATTAAAATAAGCCCTTCAGATCAGTCTAAACTTTTCGTCATCAAAATCATCGTCGTCATCAGCAGCAGCAGCAGCACCAACACCACCACAACCACTACTACTGCTTCAATAAAACAATATCCTTTGCTGCAAGCTGTAGCTAATAATAATCCAATTACTGAACATTAGAAATTCAGTTTCCTTATAAATATATATTTTTATATTAACAATATGAACTTACTTTATGTTTTCTTACAGTAGATACACACAGTAACTCTCCAGACACATCATTAAAATGTTGACAGCTTTATTTTAAAAGCACTTAGAATATAAAATATAAGCTTTCCCAATGAAATGAAATGTGTAAATTTGTGAGAAGAAAAAGAATAACTAAACATAGATGATAGTAGAGACAGATTTTCTTACCTTAAGTTAAGAATCATAAACATTTATTGTTTTATTGTTATGGCCCAATAAAGTCTCCCTATAGGGTATAATTTGTTAAACAAATAATGACTGGTCCCTTTGAAGGTAGATTCACAGTGATTAGAGTCTTCTAAATATTTCAAACACTATTTCATCCCTTTAAATTTTCCCTTTCAGTGGATATACACATGCAAGTTACATACCAAATGAATTCAGTCCTTTTCTGGAACATTTGAGAAACTTGGTGAATATAAGCATGATTGTAATGAAGTTGAAATGTTTACATTATTTCCATTTACTGTTATTTTCTCTCCAAAAAATACAAATGAAAATAGTATGTTATCACATTACAAAGTCCTGTTTCACCTGACCATGCTGACTACATACCTGGTCTTAACTGTCACATCAAGAAAAGATTAATGTAGCATGACTTCAACAAAATAAATCCTGCAAGAACTTAGAACCTCAGCAAAAGTTATGTTTTCTCTTTAATACATGTAAGTTTTCAATTTTTGATTTCTTTCACCCTAAAAGGTGTCAAGAGACAAAATCTATTAAAGACCTTAATTGCAGATTTTACTTCAAAGCAAACTACAGTAATTAAGCAACTTAACCCAGATATATTGTGTCATTAAGTGAAATAAAATACTGTAAGATTGTGTAACAAGTTAAGTGAAAATCTGATAAAAATGACCACTTATTGTACCCCTATGTTAAGATGTTAAGACAGGTGTACAGTTACACAATGCAATAAAATCTGACTTCTTGAAAACTATAAAAGCAATAAAATATCAACAATCAGAAATAAAGTTTTCATTTCAAAGGATTTGTCAATCAGTATCTAATTAAAATCAGGGATATCTGTCTGCAACAGAACATAATAAATTCAGACATGTCTGGCACTATTGGAATACAATTAACCCTACAAGACCGAGAAGTCACCTATCTTATCTGCATGATTTTATTAAACTCATCTTAAATAAAATCTATTAGAAGATGCTTTTGAAGCAATATATTAGAATGCATACAAGCAAAACAATAACATTCTGACTCTGTTCAGTAAATGCAACATCCCTAAACAAAATAAAAAATAAAACAGAGTACTTGTTATATTCATACCAGTTTTATCATCATTTCACAGAACTGAATATCCATTAATCAATTATGTATTTTAACAAAATCTGAATTTTTTTAATCCACACACATCAAAAATTGTTCCAATTTATAACAGGAAAAGTGCATGGCCACTTGCACGAATGATCTAACGCCTCTAATCTCCAAAGCATTTTCCAAGAAAATAGAAGGCCATAAAATGGGAGGGGAAAGTTTTTGACAGGGGATATAAAACTAGCAGACCTAAATCACTTTCAGTGGCTAATAATCTTCATGAAAACTAAGCTACTTAGGGTGTTTAGGGTCATGCCGGCATGCATTTATCAGTAATTGCGGCTAATTATCAGATAAGGTATCTTTCTTCCTCTGTCAGATTGCTTTCTTAAACCCATACTTCACTAGGAATATACACTCTTACCAAGAATTATGCTGGAAGTAATTTCAACTGTATCATTTAATATCTATAATCATCATAGTCATCGTCTTCTTTTTTACGCATCATCATCATCATCATCATCATCATCAACATCATTGTTGACATCATTATTAACCAGCATCTCATTATTATTGTACTACTTCCACTGCTTCTTCCTCTTCTGATTCTCCTTCGGCATCATCATTTTCTTCTACATAATCATCAACATCATCATCTTCTTCTCCATCATCATTAACATCAACATCATCATCTTCATCTCATCACATCATCATCGTCTTCTATATCATCATCATCATCAACATCATCATCGTCTACATAATCAAACAACATCATCATCTTCATCTACATCATCATCTTCTTTAACATCATCTTCTTCTACATCATCACCATTGTTGTTGCCATTGTCTCCATTCCTATCATCATCTCCTCCTCCATCACCACTATTAAGCTTGTTTTGAGATGTCTGGGTTGAGGTGCACAGTGCACTGGTAACAATATAGCAATTATTACATCACTCGTTACTTTGTCTCCTACTATTATTTGTACAGATATCTGTATTGTACATACAGCAGCTCATTTTAGTATTACATTTACAATGTGCTAACTTTACAGTCCTGCTAAAACTGCTACTGGGTACTACTTTCATATGTACACCATTTATTTTAACACTTTAACTGTTAGCTTCTATATTGTCAGATAAAACAGTCTGGCACCTAAATCAAGCTGTAGGAGATATTTTATATTATATATATTTTATCATAGAGCATAACAGCTGGTTTTTACTAAAAATGTAACTTCTGGCTGTGTACAATCTCTCAACACTTAAACTACTGTCCTTGCTTTCCCAGCCTATCTCACTTATCAGCAGAAATTTTGTTGTTTTAATGGAAAATTGTTGTTTTTATTTCTCCATCTCTGATAGTTTTATCAGCTTCTGGTATTTTACTATCTTATATTTCTCTTCTCAGTTCCTTGCTTTCACCAGAATTTCTACATGTATTTTATCAAAAATATGATAACACTATTCATATACAAAGGATTATAAAATAGTTAATGTCAGACGGAACCTATCTTTTATCATTAATTCTTTTTAATTTTATTACAAGACTAAAAAAACACTAGGTGTTTTTTTGAATAAGCTACTACAATTACATAAATTGGCAGTTTTATCTGGACAATAAACATGTGAGTTTTAAGGAAAAAGATTATTTTTCTTGACTGTTGAGCAATCTTTGATAGCAGGTGTGTCTGTTTATTTATTTGATAAATATGCTTCCAAACGAAAAATTAACTTTATAAATATGCTTCCAAACGAAAAATTAACTTTCAGTGTGTAAAACTTAAATCGAATAAAACATTCAAAATGTTTTCTTTCTATTAATGTTCAATGTTTAAATAAATGTCCAGCAAAGTTTTGTATTGCCCCCTCTTAAAACAATGAACATAACTACAAAACTTCACACTTCTTCTATCTACTATTATTGAAACTGTGCATTTTATAGTTTTTGCTGGTTCCAAGATTTTTGACCTGTTACAACAGCCATTCCAAAAATGAATTATTTAATTTGACAGTTATTACTTCTACTCCAAATGCTATTACTTTTAAGACTTCTTCCCATGAAAACTTCCCAGAAGCCTCAGCAGATGACCACTACCACTTGACCAAACCATCAGCAGTCAAATCAATTCCAATTTATAGGGATGATATGATTGCACTTTGTAGGTGGCCACTTGTTTGTTTGGGATATGCACATATTTCATGTGTGGCCTTCACCAGGGTTACAGTTTGGAGATTTCTGTAAGTCCCTACATTTTACCAACAATTCTTTTTCCAGGTTATACAGTAGTAAATACTTATTAATAAATGGAGTCAAAACTTTGACAAGCTATCCAAAAAGTGCTTTATTTACATGAAATGATAAAGAAACTGTTACAATTTTTTACTTCAAGTTTGACTTTTAGTGTTGAACTAAAAAATAGTCCAGCCAACAGCACAAACTATGGACTGACAATTTATAAGAGGAGTCAGGTGATAATAAAGTATACCGGTAGTTTAGAGAACAGTCTAAGAATGCAAACTTTCCATTGGTCACTTTCAAGACTGTGGTCTGCAACAACCAATCAAATATTAGAATTTCTAGCTAGACTGGTTTATAGCTCTGGATGTTCTCTGTATCATTACAGAAACATGCACAGTGTAATTTGCATTTTCGTGTGAAAATGGCAATAAAATCAAATAATATCAATAAAAGCTAACTTATCTAACATGACAGAGACTGCAAATAAGATGTGGGAAATAATGCATAGCAAGTACCTTTAAGCCTGTTATTCAATATTGATAACACAACATTGTATACAAAGATGAAGCAACTCTAGGACTAACATTAGGAATCCAATTAGTGCAACTAATTAAAATTATATATACATGATTGATAAATGAAACATTAACACTTAAGGTAGCAAGGTACACTTAGATGCGAAAAGTTTGAGCACGGACGGTCTTACATGTAGCGAGTCGCAATATTGCACTTCCCCTATGAGCAAAATTTGGGTGGCTATTTTATAAATTGCGTGCATGTTTTGTGCTTTTAATTAATGGCAAGATCAGGATTCTCATACAAGAATAAAGAAAGTTATCAAAGCGAAAGGTTTACATCATCCATGAAAAATAGCGTGCCAAAATCATCAATTTTGCACCTTTTGAACAGTCTACAATGATCCCGCTGCAAGAACACTGTCCAATTTTATTGCATTTCTTAATTTAATAGTCCTTACTGAACGTCAGGACATAAACGGAATGGGGGCCCATCCAGCTCGTTTTTTCGGAAAATAACGAAAATGTTCCTGAGTATCAATCAACAAGCACAGAACCCTTCCGTGAATTGAATTTTTCCGCGAAATGGTGTCTCATTGATCATACAAAGCTACCAGCAGTTAGTTTTCCAACTGACATCAGAATTTTACATGTATCGGCTGTATAAATTTTCTAAAGAATTAGTAATCATTATTTCTCACCTTAATTTACAGACATCCAAAATCACGATGTTCTCTTTATAACAAATATTGACGGGGGCCAAAATTCGAAAGTGTACCCTGCTACCTTAAAGTCTGCATAATATGGCAGCCATTTTGTTTCCATGGAAACAATAAAAGTAATCAATTCCACTTCAGACTTGTAATTAATTTCATTTAAAATGAAACACTACAACTATGAAAAATGAATGCCAGACAGACCTATTCCAATTGTCATATCTCTTGTATTTCTAGATCTATTTGTAAGGGGGTAGCCAAAAAAAAAAAACAACATTTTTCATCACTTTATAAATCAAACACAGATCCTGAATAAGTGACATATTAAACAAACATACCCCCCAGCTTCATTATAAATGTTTACATAGAATTATGACAGGTCCATAAATTTGTAGCAGTAATTTGTATACAAGACAGACATGAGTGCAGCAGCTGACCAATGCCAGCTTGCAACATGTTGCCGGCCATCAAACAATAGTAAAAGTAATTACTCAGTGGGTTCAAGTTAGAGAGAAATAGCTGTATAAAATAATTGTGTTTGAACCACATATTGCAAGAATGTTTGTTTGTTTGATTTGGGTTTAACGCCATTTTTCAACAGTATTTCAGTCATATAACGGCGGGCAGTTAACCTAGCCAGTGTTCCTGGATTCTGTACCAGTACAAACCTGTTCTCCGCAAGTAACTGCCAACTTCCCCACATGTATCAGAGGTGGAGACTGATGATTTCAGAACCAATGTTCTTTATCAAATAGTCACGGAGAACTTTCGCCCCGCCCGAGGATCGAACTCACGACCCCGCGATCCCTAGACCAACGCTATTTCAAGAATGATATCAGCATACGAGTAGGACAATGTCACTCAAACACAAAAACTCTTTCAAATGAATTTTGATTATTTCTGAACAACAGTATTAAATCACGCAGAAACAACAGACTCTGATTTCTTTTGTTTTGATTAAAAAGATGGATTCAAGCTTATTAATTATTTTGTACAGTCATGTTCTCCTGGAAAACTCAAAAGTTAGATGTCATAAGAGGAACTGCCACCCTGATGCATGCAGGGTTTGGACCAACGGCTTTCGGTTCAGTGACCAGCACATACTTTGTCCATTGTTATTTCCTATTACATTGCTATCTTTTTGTAAATATCATATAGATCTACCTTATTCAATCAGCTGATAAACTGAAATAAAAGTACCATACTAGACAAATATACCCATATTGTACACAGTGATCAGAAAGTGTTACGATAAAGGGAGGTAATTTATCTGCAGATAAGATAAAAACTTATCTCACCTTGATTATTTTATAGGTCATATACAGGACAAGATAACATTTACAATAAAACTTTTATCTTTCTGTTTATGCATTATGATGTCATTATGATAATATTCCCAATAACTAATTGCAGCAATGATGGTATTCTTTCCACTTGAAAGTGAAAGTACCATATGACAGAATGGAAAACCACTGCCACCAAAAGAAGTAGAAGATATCAATTTTAACTGCAATTTTGTCGTTATTAAGTTCATAATCTAAGCAAATCGAATGTTCAGCAACCTAAAACGCAAATCTCAAAATCTAGACCAGTCAGCAATCCCTACACTCAGTGACTTGTTTTTCAGTAAATAAATACTAGCTACTTCTAAAGCCAGACTGTTTTCTGCAGTGGCCCAGTTTGTAAATGTTATTATTTTGTTCTTATCTTTAATGAAATACGTTTATGCTATACAAGTAAAGAAAAAAGTAAAAAGTATCAAATTACTTAAGAAACAAGCAGCAATGTGCATTTAAACTAAATATTCATATCTTATTTAAGAATTTACTAAGATACATTTTCCTAAACTGTACAACATAACTTCTAAATTAACAATTCAAGTTAAAGGCTTTCTTACAAGATGAAAAATGACCGGAACACGGAATGTCAACTAAGGACAACAGAATTCAACGAGCAGGTGACAAGGTGTAGTAGCCATAATAATTATGTTAATTATCCCACATCATATGTTAACCTCTGCGTAAATAGCGGTTATAAATGTATTTACATGGGGATACTGTTACTTTAACTTCAAACAGTTAGGAAAATGGTCGGAAGTAAAGTTTTTATTATAAACCATTGTATCGGCAGTTTCCATAAAGTAACAGCAATTAAAATAATTTTGACCCTCGAGTTCAAAGGATAATCTTCATAATACAGGATATCCTTTATAGGCCTGCATTGAAGTTTCGTTGAGTTTACACACGGAAGTCTTTACCAGTCATAGTATGAAGTTGAAGCACAAAATGCATTAAACTAAACATTCTAAAAGTAATTACTAAGAAATGTTATGCAAGTTTCAATCAAACTTTTATCAGTTATTTTTGAAAAATGTTGCGAATTTCTTAAATAAAAGAGTGCCTGCATGCTCAAAAATTGCAGCCATCATGAGTCCTGTCTACTAAATCTCTTCCCTTACAGCAAGCAGAATTTTGCTGATTTAATTTTTTCATTATTTGACTTTTATAGTTTATTTTGAGAATTTTCCAGCGAAATAAGACTAAAATAGTTGATAACATGACAAATATATAATTATGTACTACAAGGGGAGGTAATCACTGTGGGGAGCTTACTATCTATCCAGAGCTTTGATAGCTGCATACCGGAATTACTTGACTTTTTCCATACATTATATGAGTGATTTTATAAAAATGAAATCAAATCTAACCCAATTTTCCATCAATTTGTAAAGCTACAAGGTGACCAAAACAAGGTAATCAAGTGAAATTGAAGTCTATTGCTGGAGGGACCATCATTTAGTGGTGATGAGTAGGATAGGTATTAAAATCCTGACGTAGATGTCAATACAGTGATTGATAGAGGAATGAAACATCTACCTCTTACATCATATATCATACATTTTCTGCACATCATTATACACATGTCTTAGTATCATCTGACCTCAAAGAAAAGATGAATAAAACAAAGAAAGAACATTTATTAACATTAAAATTTCAATTGTTGTATTTTATCAGTCTTAGAACCACTTTCCAGCAGCAAACAATGTCAACACCCAGCATGCTGAAAATCTCTTCACTTTAGACAACAGTATATTTTTCAGTCAAAGCAACTTTTCCCCCCAGATTTTATAATAAGGTTACATGAAAAATTTACAATACTAGCAGAATGAAAACACTCACTGCTGTTTCTGTTTTTCCCCTCACAATTATAAACACTGAGTTTCTTATTGGCATTTTTCTTTTCACCAGAAAATTAAAGCAACATTGCAACATAGTCAAGGCAAACAGATAGCTTTAAAGAAACTTACCAATAGATATCCAGTGTCCTTTCCCTCCTCAATGAACCATAAAGTAAATGGTCTGTCTGTTGGGCCTGAAAGTAGTAATAATCAACAGTTCATTGTCATTCCATACATTCATAACCATACTATATTACATAACAGAACAGAACATGCAAAACATCCATCCTCCAACAAACAATGTGTAGTTATTGTTAAATAATTATTTAATCTAGTCATAACGAAGTGTTGCCATATTTTGCTGTGATCGTCTCTTTGTGCATGGCCACTGTGACCAGAGCAACAACTATTCTTTAAGTAGTTATTAAGTGCTTCTGTCATTATTAGTTCATCTGAACTAATTTTGCTTGATGCGTATATTTAAAATAATTGTTTCATAATAATTAGCTTTTACCCAGATAGCAGTTGTTATTATACATCATAAAGATAAACAATTCACAGAAAAGTAAGCCTAATAGGAGTGGCGGTTAGGTGATGGTAGGTGAGCAGATTGGTAAGGTGGGTAGGTGGTTGTGGACAAGACAGTTGGTTAGGGCAGAAAGGTTGTGGCAGGCAAGCCGCCTGGTTATGGTGGGTAGGTGGTGATAGGCAAGTTGATTTGTTAGAGCAGATAGGTGCTGAGGGCAAATCAAACTGGTTATTTTTGTATTCTATATTTGTGCATGTCTCTGTCGAAAAAAACAACAACAAACTAACTATAATGCCATTTTGAAAAATTGTTCAACAGAATTTTCAAAACTCAGTTAAAAATTTTGTCATGATTTACTGGGAAGAAACACAGGGTTACACTGATAAAAAGAGCTCATGATAATAAAACAATCTAGGTGAAAAACAGAGAATTCATCATCACAAAATCTCTACATGAAAACATATAAATGTAAATGTTTTCGCATTTCGTGTGAAAATAATTAACATACATAGAACATATTAATCAAACCAAGAAACAAATACGAGAATCAAAGTTAAAACAAGTCCTTGAATAAATTATTTATGCAAATGAGATGTCTCCTGAAATTAGAAAGGTACGCTTGTGACCAAACTTCCATAATTATGATGGTGTTTCACCGTTTAACAATAAGCGACAGATACGAGCCAAAACAGATGCTGCCATAAAAAAAGAAAGTTTTTTTTTCATACAAATTAAGACAATAAAATTTACATTTTTATGAATTCTATAGTACAGAAGGTTATTGAAAATATATATTTAAAATGAAGTCTGGAAGACTAAATATATAGCAACTATTCAAATTAGGTATTTTAAACATAGATATGTTAGGGTTGGTAGGTGGTGGCAAAAAAATAACCATACTATATGACAGATAAAAAAAAATTGTTATGTTTAGGCAATATAAAAATCAGTATAAGGCTAGAACACTTAAATCCAACAATCAATGGTACAGTTTCCATCCATACCAAATTACATATATATTTTTTTCATGGGTGTAAAAGCTATCAGAAAGTAACAATAGTTTTTTTTTATTTTCATCCTTTTTTTTCTGCTCTGAAAAGTGATTGGGGCATTAAACATACATCCAATTTGGTATGACCTAAGGGAAAAGCACACCCATTCACAAGAAGGGGAAGCATTTCTTTTGCTGGATATCATTTTACACAAATATTAAAGGTAAAATAAATAAAATAAAATCAGTAAAACACATAATGACTGACAGTTTGTAACAACTTGTGAACATAGTAAATGTTGTATTTGAAGAATATCAAAGTATTTTTGATAGGCTTTTATTGTTAACCATAGAGTAAACTAATCTGAGCAATTACCACTTTAATTCAAATACTGCTATCATGTTTAATCATATAAAAATCTCTTCAATGTCACACTTTTTGACAAATTAGACCAAAATTTCTTTTTACACTATGATCCTTGGTGTACTATACATTTGATCAGGGTCAAATAAGAAAGTTTGCTCATAAATAAAAAAAAATCTTTAGAAAAACCTTGAAATAAACAAGACTTAGTGTTTCAGTCTTTGCTGAACAATGCTACATTTTTACTTATGCACAAACATTACAGTAGAGACTTTAAGATAAACAAACTGCTCAAAAATCAAGCAGCCCTGTAGTTTAACCTTGCAGATTTAGATAAAAATCAGAGATTTTGCTCAACTTTAAAAGGCTATAATTGAATTTTGACTGCACACACACTGAGCCAGAACTAATTGGGCATTTCAAAAGATTTGAATTTTCAAGCAAGAGATTTATGAAACAATTTAAGCTTATTCAATTTTGGGTCAAAAGTAATAAAAGTGAGTATAGAGACCAATTTCAAAACTCAAGCATGTGACTGGTTACTTTTAGAGTGCTAAATATGAATTGATCAATGGCAAGGTTGCATTCTGAGACTGGTTCTAGGCACAAGTTCAGACTTTGCAGTTTGTTCTGAAATACAAAGAAGTTCTTGTTGCAGATTGGAGCTAATCTTACCTGCCAGTGAAAGCTAATCTTACCTGCCAGTGAAAATACCACCTATGTCACATTCATGCATGCATAGAGACAATTTCAGAACAAGGTGATAGAAGGGTGAGAGACTTTTTATAAGATTTAGAACTGAAAGCCTTTCCAATGAAGCTCTAAATTTAATTAAACATTTTCAAATACAAGTGTTAATTTCTGTCAATAGACTGTCACTTAGCTTCGGCCAACTACACCTGAAACCTGAGTAATTAGGGAAGTCACTTCTAAAACATATTGTTGAAGGGATAATAAATTACAGACCATCATGTCACACATGAAACCCTCCTATTCAGTCCTGAATGACACTATTACAATACCAACTTGGTCATTTGACCACTTGTTATTTGATTGTCACCCCACCCACTGTGTTCACACAGTGCAAACTGCACTCAGAGAAAAGAGTGTTACAATGCCAGAAAGAAAGTGTTATATCATGCCAACTTCTATGTGAGAAAGTTGATTTCATCCCTTAGAAGTTGTAGGATACCAATTCAAGTTGGATTTTTGTGTGTGTTTTTGTAACAATCTATATTAGCAAGTTTATGCTCATAACAAATAATATACATTGATCAATGGATTGTTCAGATCTGTACAAGAGGAACATGATGGCCCCAGATACCTCATCTGGGTTTCACAGCTAAAACAAAAATCTGGTCATCTTTTCGAACAAGAACATTTTGAAAGTTCTCATCACTACATATAACTTAACGAAGTCCAATTCTGGTCAGCCACATTTTTTTATGAACAATTTGACAGAATAATCACAAAAGCTAACACTCAGCACTTTGTGCTCAGGTGAGCTAAAAACCATCATATTTTTGTATGAATCATTTAAAGAAAAATCTGGCAGCAAATACAGATTTTCTGAAATATAAGAATATTTATTGTATTGTCTAGACAAAAACACATCATTTTGCACCGTAAAATGTGCTAGAAAACAACAGAAATTTCATAAATTGTACAGATATTTCTAACTTTTCTACAGAATAGTTTACTTAAAATATAAACATTTCCATAAAAGGAAACATCTATGATTCACTTTATTGGGCATGGTTAGAAATCAAAATTTCTATCATGTAACTAATGCTTTTGCGAGTTTTCTACATATTTTATTGGCAAAATAGGGTATTGTTGTATATAAGAAGTTCTTAAAACATATGGAATCACTTTAAAATTTCTTTCTATTGCAATAACTAACTAAAGATACATAGCCCAAACTTTAGCATCAACCAGGAGATGTGCAGCTTTAAGACATAAATACCGGTTATACAAAATCAAGTACACTTACCAAAATATTTCAAGTAACAAAACAGACAGAATGGCTGGCTTAAAGATGCTAAAATATACCAAAACAGTAAATTGCAATGATTTACAGCGCTTCATAAAACTTAATGTACACTTAAAATGCATAATGCATAACAGGTTCACTTTAAAATGCATACAGAGGAAAAATGTTAATCAGCTGACTTTTTTCACAAAGCACAAAGTTTACAAAACTTTGTAATTGAGTTTCAATACCAAATCAATTTAAAGCACTCAAAATTGAATTAGTGCTATTAAATTGTCAAAATCTAAAAGATAATGTAGTTTTAGTAAAGTATTTTGTAAACCTACATGTCTCTTTATTGAAAAACTTCACATACTGACAATACAGAAATGAAAACGGATTATAACTGAACAGGAATATAGGACGACTGCATTAGAAAGAAGTCATTCAAATGAACAAAAGCTTTACATAAATATTGTATAACGAAAAAAAAATGATCAGGATGAAAAGCAATGCCTGCAATGGTGTTTAAAAAGAAAGTCATACTGAACACAAGCTGTTTAAACTCATTAATAAGTAATTGTGTCATAACTTTCCGAACACTGCAAGTAATAATTTCTAATAATTTACTAGAAATAAAGCAGCTGCTTTTTATAAGTATTCACACCAATTTTTAATCCCCCACCGTGGCGGAGGGATTATAGGAATGGTCTGCGTCTGTCCGTCCGTAACAAAATCGTGTCCTGTCCATATCTCCTAAACCCCTTGAAGGATTTTCATGAAACTTGGGTCAAATGATCACCTCATCAAGACGATGTGCAGAACCCATGAGTCAGCCTTGTCGGTTCAAGGTCAAGGTCACAACTCAAGGTCAAAGGTTTGAGCCTGCCATTTTGTGTCCGCTCTTTATCTCATAAACACTTTGAAGGAATTTTATAATACTTTGGTCAAATGATCACCTCATCAAGACGATGTGCAGAACCCATGAGTCAGCCATGCTGGCTCAAGGTCAAGGTCACAACTTAGGGTCAAAGGTTTTGAGCCTTCCATTTTGTGTCCGCTCTGTATCTTCTAAACTCCTTGAAGGATTTTCATGAAACTTGGGTAAAATGATCACCTCATCAAGACGATGTGCAGAACCCATGGGTCAGCCTTGTCGGCTCAAGGTCAAGGTCACAACTCAAGGTCAAAGGTTTGAGCCTTCTGTTTTGTGTCTGCTCTTTATCTCCTAAACCCCTTGAAGGAATTTTATCAAACTTGGTTCAAATGATCACCTCATGAAGACGATGTGCAGAACCCATGAGTCAGTCATGCCAGCTCAAGGTCAAGGTCACAACTTAGGGTCAAAGGTTTGAGCATTCCATTTTGTGTCCGCTCTATATCTCCCTAAACTCCTTGAAGGATTTTCATCAAACTTGGGTCAAACGATTACCTCATCAAGGCGATGTGCAGAACTTATGAGTCAGCCATGTCGGCTCAAGGTCAAGGTCACAACTGCAGGTCAAAGGTTTGAGCCTTCCATTTCGTGTCCGCTCTATATCTCCTAAACCCCTTAAGGAATTTTATAAAACTTGGGTAAAATGATTACCTCATCAAAACAATGTGCAGAAATTATGAGTCAACCATGCCAGCTCAAGGTCAAGGTCACAACTCAGGGTCGAAGGTTTGAGCCTTCCATTTTGTGTCCACTCTGTATCTCCTTAACCCCTTGAAGGATTTTCATCAAACTTTGGTCAAATGATCACCTCATCAAGAACTCATGAATCAGCCATATCAACTCAAGGTCAAGGTCACAACTGAAGGTCAAAGGTTTCAGCTCTGTATCTCCTAAACCCCTTGAAGGATTTTCATTAAACTTGGGTCAAATGATCACCTCATCAAGACGTTGTGCAGAATTCACGAGTCAGCCATGTAAGTTCAAGGTCAAGGTCACAGCTAAAATCAAAGGTTTATCCTTTCACTATCCATAGCAGTGGCAGGGGCATTTAGCTGTCTTTCAGACTGCCTTGTTTATTTAGTAATTAGCTCTGCACATATAAGACTTGCCAGCACTACAGTCTTAGTAAGTCAAACACTGGTATACTGTCAAATGAGATCTTTTCACTATGTTAAAATTTAACTATTTTTATATGCCCGAAGGGACATATTATGATGTTGGTGTCTGTCTGTCCGTTAGCAATTTCGTGTCCGCTCTGTAACTCTTGAACCCTTGAAGGATTTCAAGGAAACTTTATACAAATGTTCACCACACCGAGACGATGTGCAGAGCGCATGTTCTGGATGTCTCGCTTCAAGGTCAAGGTCACACTTAGGAGTCAAAGGTCATATCAGTTTGTTTCGTGTCCGCTCTGTAACTCTTGAACCCCTTGCAGGATTTCAAAGAAACTTGACACAAATGTTCACCACACCAAGACGACGTGCAGAGCGCATGTTCCGGATGACTTGCTTCAAGGTCAAGGTCACACTTAGGGGTCAAAAGTCATATCAGTTTGTTTCGTGTCCGCTCTGTAACTCTTAAACTGCTGGAAGGATTTCAAAGAAACTTGGCAGAAATGTTCACCACATTGTAACAATGTGCAGAGCGCATGTTCCGGATGACTCGCTTCAAGGTCAAGGTCACACTTAAGGGTCAAAGGTCATATATGACTTTGCTTTGTGTATATTGCTCTGCATTGCAGTGCTCTTGTTTTTATTTGGCAGATCTCTTTTTTGTACTTACAATAATTTTTTTTTTGAATTACTTCCCTTTTATGTTACTATAAATAGCTTACTTTTAAACTTTTTTATTATTGGCCGTAGGAAAAAACCGAGACCACTTTTCTGTGGTACAACATCGATGGTACCTCGCATTTTAAGGTGTACTTTTACATACCTGTACCTGATAAGGATTTTTTTGTAGACTTTGAATATTTTTTTTGTGGACTTAGATTTGTTTTTTGAAGTTTTCCTTTTGTTGTTCCAGTCCTTTGGGGCTACAACAGTCAAGTTCTTTAAATTTTGCTCCCATCCTATGATGTAAGCCTTTGGGCATATATTGCCCCGTTTGGCGGTGCTCTTGTTGAACTTGAAATGCTTAACGTGGTAGAATATTGTCGATATAATACCAGCCTTCTAGAGAATAACAGCAAAAATAGTTCCCTCATAAATATATTGTTTTTGAGATAATATGAATATTTTACATATTTCACAAAGCAAAATTTAGTGTGTCTAGCATTTGTTACCTGTTGCTGTTTGGCAAAAATATTTCACTTAAGTTAATATGGTAGTTAGCTGACGTAACTGTGCAGACTGTTTTGTTATGGTAACGACTTGTTCTCAACAAGTTACTGACAACTTCTCCATAGGATTCAAAGGTGGAGGATGACTGACTTCAGACACATCAAATCATACGTAAGTTACCTGCTGGAGCCATATGTAATATGTTGTAAATGACCCACATTATAATTGTTTAGTAATTTTTTCTCATTTTGAGCTGCACCATCTTGATTGGTAATTATAGTCTCATAAACATAATTTTACAAAATATAAATCACTTAAATTTTGAAACAAAACACCTGTCAACAATTTTTTCGTTTGAGTTGGTAATAAATTGATCAAAAGAGTGCATCCACTAGATGATGAACCTATTCCATATTCCATAAATTTTTGTTTCTTTTGTAACACAGTATGTTTTATCATTTAAATCATGCCTATGGAAACTTTAAAACATAAATCATTTGTTGTCAGATAAAAGTTTTAATAAAATGACTCAAAATGAAGAGAGCAAAAAGGTCCATTTTTTGTCCACATGAGCTAAACATAAGTACACTGTAAACATAATTAGGTCTTTGTCTTTCTGTGTAAGTCAAATTAACATTTTTACAAAAATTACATAAATTTTCAAACGTTTCTCCTTTTATAGTCAGGAATTAGTGACGTTTAAAAAAAAAACGAAATGTTTTTTTTTTAAACATGAACTTAGAGGAGGGATATTTAAACAGGTGGCCCTCAAATACATATCAACTAATGTCAACACAGGTCCTCTACATGGCCTTTAATGTCAAAACCTAAATAGATATTTTTAGATATACAATGAAATTCAATGTTTAATTAATTAAATATTCACCAAAAACTAAAATGCTGTATAATGAAAGTACTGTATCAAAGAAATTATTAAAAGTGATTCTAAATTAAAAATTTAAATACATTTTAAGTGAAACATGTTTAACTGAAAAAATGCTTTCATGACGTCTTTCGTTTAAGGGCATAAAACAATAAAACTATGCATGGTGATGTTAATAGCTTTAAATGTAATTTCTCATTTTTAACAAGCCATCTTCTTTTTTAAAGAAATATTTTGGTGTGAGAGTAAAACTGCAGCATACTTAAGTAAAATTATATGCCTTCTTGACAAATGAATGTTTTGAAAGTATGACTCCTATGCATCTACAAAATCCTACAACTAGGGATTTAAATTCAATGTTTCAGCTGGGTTAGGTAATCTTTAGGTAAACTTTGCCATTGGTCCAGTTCTATACTGAGCTCAGAATCAACCAATCAGCAGCTGGTGTTTTGGGACTGGTATTCAAACAACAGCTCGATAACCTTGGATCAAGTATGCATGTTCTCATTTTCTTAAACCACTCTCATAAATCCTATTTTAGTATTATCATATGACAGCATCATCATAAAAATTTTACCCCAGTTAACAAGTAAACAGCTTTTAGACAGAATTTACTGGTGAACTCGCTTTCAAACAGCCTTTAGATTAATTATCTATTTAAAGTTCGAGACATAAAACATTTTTTTCTTTCCAAAAGCACCTGTCACAAATGACCAATCAAAAAGCAGATAACAAAAGCTCTTTTCAAAATTTGAAATAATGTGTTTTGAATGTGATGCTGACGTATAGCAAGGCTATGAAGATTGTATCATAGGAAACTAAAGTACAGTTTTAAAGTTATTAGTCCTATATGAGCAATAAAATGTTGGTATCAAATCACTTTTTCTTGGTACTAGCTGGTACCATCAATATTGCACACGCATGTCTGCGTACAACTCCATTTAGATATTGCTTTAGAATAAAACTGTGAAATAATTAATATATATGAACTTCACTGACATGGAAAAAAATCTTCAATTTGTACCAATCCAGATAAGGTCTCCCCTCTCAATACAAAGGCAACAAGTTTAAATCCTACTTTGATCATGAAAGAGACTTCAGTCTCCTTTGGACTTTTTCAAATGTCAGACCTTTTAGCTTTCTCTGCAATAACAATTTGGTTATTAAATGCTGTTTTTCAGTAGAATGGCATAACCTATCCCCTGTTTCTGGATACTGTACCAGTACTAACGAATGGCGTAAGTCCGCGTAACCTATCCCCTGTTTCTGGATACTGTACCAGTACTAACTTTTTCTCTGCAAGTAACTGACAACTTCCCCACATGGATCAGTGGTTAAGCTTCATTCAACCATCACATAGAAAATATGTCTTGCCTGTAATGTTCAATACATTTGATATCAAGATTTGACTGTAAGGTGACTATAGAAGCTTAACATTCCCGTTAAAAAATGAAACATAAAAAATTCGAGACAAAATTATGTACCACATTAACAAATCCAAAACCAAAATGAAAACAAGCAAATTCGATGAATTGGAATCCCCCGCCGAAAGGGTCAGAGTTGAGGAACGGCAAAAAAATATATCCAGCAAAAAGTTAAGAATGTTACCAAGAAGCAAATAATTTCATTAGTCAAAATCAAATTAAAAGAAAATGAATGGTTTGTTTGGGTGGGGCTGGGGGGGGGGGGGGGGGTGAGGACACAACAGTTTACATTTTGATTATAAATATTGATAGAAAATGAAAAATGAAAAAAAAAAAAAAAAAAAATGGTGGGGGGTGGGTGGGTGGGGTGGGGGGGGGACCAAGGTAAGGTGGTGACCAGGTGTAGGTACACAACATCACATGTTTATAATAAATGTTCATGGAAAAGAATGAAAGAAGTTTAATGAAATTCTTCCAATTGGTTGGTTTGTTATGTACAGATCTGTGGATTTTTAAACAATTAAAGGGCAATAACTATATGGAAAATTGACCAATCGAAAAAAACCTTGAAGGGCATCGTCGCAGTATCTTGGTTCATGTCTGTTTCAAGTTTGATGAAATTCTACCTGCTAGTTACTGAGAAATGGCTGCAGACGGACATTTTTCATTAAATCAAGGGCAATAACTCTGACGGAAACTGACCTATCAAAAAAAAAAAAACTTGACGGGCATCAGCACAGTATCTTGGTTCATGTCTACTTCAAATTTGATGAAATTCTACCTGTTAGTTACTGAGAAATAGCTGCAGACGGACATTTTTTATTAAATCAAGGGCAATAACTCTGAGGGAAATTGACCAATCAAAAAAAAAACTTGACGGGCATCATCGCAGTATGTTGGTTCATGTTTATTTCAAGTTTCATGAAATTCTACCAAGTAGTTACTGAGAAATGGCTGCGGACGGACGGACGGACGGACTGACGGACGGACTGACGGACGGACAACGCCATTTCAATACCCCCCTCCCGATTTCATCGGCGGGGGATAACAAACACCAAGTATTATGTCACCAGTTGTTAGACCTAAGATCTTATCAAGGATGTATTAATTCGGTCCGCACTCTTAAAAGTAAATTTAAAAGAAGGAAAAGTGGCTCTGTGACACATGCCATAATAATCGCAGCGCAATGAATGACTGACCTTTATAAAACAGCACACTTCTAAACAGTCATGCAATATTTCGTTTAAGGATCTCCGACCATGAATGGGTGGTCTTGTTTCTGTCTCATATAAGTACACTCTAATTAAATAAAAAAAAATCATCTTACTACTAAAGACACTGGATACAAGAAGGCCACCACAATTTTAAGCTTTGTTTATTGTGAAACTCAGATCTGGTGACCAACTGACAAATTATTCTGCATTTTGGACTTCAGTTTATTACAATGGAGACTAAAGTTTTTTCATGTTAATGTGTAACTTTTTATTTAGAATGCATGACATTATTTCATTGTACATCGTTCATTCAGAGAAAATGCACAAGTAGCAGATTATTATCTTAGTATACTCATGTATCTAGAAAATACTCAACAGTTTTGCAGTAAAGATATTGCACAACTTTAAAACCTTTTGAAGTGTTCTCTGAATGATTTGAGATGAAAGGCACCTTGGCAGTTGGGAAAGATTTGTCAAAGAAAATATTTTGCCTTTTAATATTGCTGTGTCATGTTGAATTCTCAAGAGAAACAAAAATGACATTTTAAGTTCTCAAAGATCAACAATTTTACAAAACTAAAATGTGAAAAATGAAAATTTTAAGTGTATATTAAAATCAGTTGTTACCATTCCTTTCTGTTATTAAAATCAATATTTTGAAAAAATTTTATCAGGCTAATCCTTGAAACTTGTCTTACAGTCTGATAAGTCGTAATTAATACTTCAAGTCAATTATAAATTGAAAATTAATGTCATACAATTTTTGAAAAGTTAAATTATCATCCCTGTAGAAATCTATTCAGTATTCTAATGTATCGTTTAAATTTTGAAAATGGTTACTGAAGCATCGCATGACCTTCATTTGAGAATGTGGACGTATCTACGCTTTTGAAAAATGAGAAATGACGGATGAAATATATTTTCGAACTTGGTCAAAGATCTGATAACCATATAAAGGAGCAAACCTTTTATAACCGATAAGTCGGCAGACGTCTCTAATATGTATTTCCAACCATTTAAAACAGATTTTTTTGGATAATAAGTTTATTTTCCGACAGAAATTTGACAGTGAATGTATTATGATTCAGATTAATAAAAAATTTATATTTAAAAATTTTTCCAGCATAATACACGTCTGTGTTTAATTTAACACCCTGATAATAAACACCAGATATATACCGCAAAATGTAACGGGCTGTACAATATTAGAATAATGTGGCGACTAGTCAGTAAATACAAACATGGAGAATATACAGCTACCATTGTATTCCTGTATTTGCCCAAAATGGAAGGTCGACAAATATAATTCACTACAAATACAGACCTCTTTGTCGCTGTGTTTATCAAACATGGAAAATCAAATATTAGATAATTAACTTCAATGTAAATATGATGTTCATACTGCAGTCATTAGTTCTATTTGACATTATGTCCCGACTTAATTTTGTTTAAAATAAGAAAACTGCTAAATCACTCAATATAGTCCATTAAAATGTAAAGGAATGAATTAATTTTAGGAAAAAAAAAACACCTCTGATAGATAAAATGTTAGAAGTACAAAATAGAGCTGTAATAATTGGATATTATATATTTCCATATGGCATCGGAGTATTTGGAAAAGAAGGAAAAATAATAACAGGAAATGTTATATGAATTTTAACTGATTAAGTCACCTTTTATGAAAATATAGTACTTTAATAATAGATAATAGAAAATGTCAACTCATTTTTACAAATTAATTTAATTATGCAATGATTGAACCTTAAATTGTGCAAATGATCAATTAAAGAGAAAAAGTGCAATTTAAGAGGAAAAGTTAAACACAAAATCGAAGTATTTTACTATTATTTATTCAAGACTACTACAATTGGATTGGAATCCGCTATTCCCACGACTGATGAAGACATAAAAATTTCCGTTATAGCCAATAATTGTTACAAACTTTCAGATATTCTTTGTTCATTACAAACGATTATACTACAAATCACGCATCACCTGAGCCGATGTCTTTAAAGTGATCGCTGTTCGGGAAGCCCTAATTTTACACCTGAATCTCCAGCTCAATGAGACGTAAAATTTGAAAATACAAGTTACGCACAGAAAAATAATGTTTCATATAGCTCTAGAATATCAATATTCGATATTCTATCTTTAAATACGCCTTTCCATTAGCATGTAAAAAGCTTTTTTTATCGTTTTGTTTGATTCATAACCGACTAAATTTAGACATTGCATATCATATTAACTTAAAATACATATAATTAAAAATATATCAACATATAAAAATGTATATTAAGCTGTAAAATAAATTAGCCTGCTGCTGTCACTTACTGAAGTTGCGCTTACGGAATCACACTTTTATAATCCTATAAAAGATGCTTTATAAGCATGAAATGGCTGTAACAATTATTGACCAGGTAAAAGAAATGTTTCCATGGTAATATCAATTTCTTTCTTCAATGGGCGTCCCCAAGTATAGCAGCCATATTAGGAAGAAATCTGACTAATTAGAGACATCTTACTGTCTGACAGTTCCGCTAGAATTTAAACACCATTATTGTGTTCCTATTACAAATCAATAACATAATCTCCGACTTAAAAATATCAAGTAACATATGATTAAAAACAAGTGTGTCTCAAAACATGGGCAACATAAAAATGCAACTGAGGCCACATTTTTTTTTAATATAAGGCATTTAAAAAAAAACTAGTTTACAGTCCTTTGTTAAACAAAATTTTCTTAAAACAATATAATTATATGAAAGAACTGCTGCTTTGGTATAACTTATTGACAAATGATTTTTAAAATACGATCTTGTGAAGTCAAAACTCTTCTTCTGAAATGTTAAAAGCTATTACACTTCTTTTGAATCATAAACGGAATGCTCATACTCCAAGTTTGGGGTTAATCCTTTAAGAACTGTATAACACTTTCATTATTTGCAGATTCAAAAACTTGACCTGACATCAATTCTCAAAAATATGTGTTAACATTATTTCTGTTTGTAAAACAGATGTCATGTGTTATATGTAATGAGAAGCTTTAAGAAAAGCTTGAGATATAAAGTATCAGAGCTTGTATGTCAAATAGATGACCGTGTTCTTTTCGTTCTTTTCTTTACATATGTTCATACTTGCTGTTTCTAACTTCTTAAGGCATTGAACTGAAAGTAGGTCTATTTTAAGTTAAAGTGTGTAGGCTTTTTTTTCGATCTGTTTGTTAATTACGCAGGATTATAAATTTGTCTCGGTATAAGTGGTGATCAAAACAACTCATTGAACTATCAATAGTATGATGACACATTAGAAAGATAGATTACACACCAAGTTTAGCTGCGTGAGACACCTCGATAGATAAGTTATCAATACGTCCCTATCTATATGTTATAAACAAATATGTAACAGGAGGCTATAACAGGTACGCTGGAAGGTTTTTCACAATTTTAAGCCAATTTCATACAATTTAGTTAAATAGGTCTTTATTATTCTGACTAAGCTTGCTAGACATAGCAATTTTCTGAAATTTAAGAATTATCAATTTAGTTTAAGACTCCTTTTTATATTGCAATAGCAGCATCTGATCTCCAAACACAGTAGTCATTTAAAAGAATGGCAATACAACATGTCTAGACCAGTAAATAATCAACTTAAAATAACATCAGTATAATATCTAAACATCAATTTCGGAAGGGGAATAACGAAAAATCAATGAAGATTAATTAACACTCTTTGCTTAGGAAGTATAAGGATATTTATAATTACCTATAGTAACACTCTTTGATTAGAAAGTAAGGATATTTATAATTACCTATAGTAACAACCAGTAAGATACATCCATGGCTAACAGGAAATGAATGACCTTGCTACACAAACATGTACATGATAATTATTTGTATCACACCTTCACACAAAAATCAAGGGAATTATTAAATTAATATTCATACTAAAGAAGAAAATAAGTAAAATCTTAAAATCTAAGACCTAATATGTTTGCAATTATCAAAATAAGGAAAGAAACAAAAAAGATACAGCAACACATAAAGAAGGATGTTGCCATCTTAAAATAACACAATTTGTCACCAGTTGACACAAGGGTAAACAAAATGTCATTCAAAAAATAGAATGTTATCTTGTCTTACAGACTTCAGAATGAAACAATCAAGCACATACATCAAGATATGACAATGTTTTTACATAATGACAGATTGACAATAAACTGAAATAATCAGGGGGTAATCAGGGCAGCAGATCACCTGTCAATTATTCAGATATCAGACCACTGTAACATCAATATTGCACATCAAAAAAAAGAGACAAAAACAATGGATGTGAGTTTAATGATCTGCTGAACAATTTTTAAATCATTACAGGTTAAATAAATTAAGCACTGTTTTAAAGTTGGAAATCTGTTCTTGCAAGTTTTTAAAAATCTTAGTGGGAAATTTGTTCTTGCAAGTAACAGAGACAGATTTGTTGGTGATAAATTTGCTCTTGCAAGTTACCGAGTGACTGATTTGTTTTTTTCAAGTTACTGAATGACAGCTTTGTACTGCAAGTTACAGAGTGACAGATTTGTTCCTGCAAGTAACTAAGTGACATATTTGTTCCTGCAAGTTACAGCATGACAGATTTGCTCTTGCAAGTTACTGAGTAGCAGATTTTTTCCTGCAAGTTACAGCATGACACATTTCCTCTTGCAAGTTACTGAGTATCAGATTTGTTCCTGCAAGTTACAGCATGACAGGTTTGTTCTTGCAAGTTACTGAGTAGCAGATTTGTTCCTGCAAGTTACAGCATAACAGATTTGCTCTTGCAAGTTGCTGAGTAGCAGATTTGTTCCTGCAAGTTACAGCATGACAGATTTGTTCTTGCAAGTTACAGCATGACAGATTTGCTCTTGCAAGTTACTGAGTAGCAGATTTGTTCCTGCAAGTTACAGCATGACAGGTTTGTTCTTGCAAGTTACTGAGTAGCAAATTTGTTCCTGCAAGTAACAGCATGACAGATTTGCTCTTGCAAGTTACTGAGTAGCAGATTTGTTCCTGCAAGTTACAGCATGACAGATTTGTTCTTGCAAGTTACAGCATGACAGATTTGCTCTTGCAAGTTACTGAGTAGTAGATTTGTTCCTGCAAGTTACAGCATGACACATTTGCTCTTGCAAGTTACTGAGTAGCAGATTTGTTCCTGCAAGTTACAGAGTTACAGATTTATTCCTGCAAGTTACTGAGTAGCAGACTTGTTCCTGCAAGTTACAGCATGACAGATTTGCTCTTGCAGGTTACTGAGTAGCAGATTTGTTCCTGCAAATTACAGCATGACAGATTTGTTCCTGCAAGTTACAGCATGACAGATTTGTTCCTGCAAGTTACAGAGTGACAGATTTTTCTTGCAAGTTACAGCATGACAGATTTGTTCCTGCAAGTTACAGAGTGACAAATTTTTCTTGCAAGTTACAGCATGACAGATTTGTTCCTGCAAGTTACAGAGTGACAAATTTGTTCTTGCAAGTTACAGTATGACAGATTTGTTCCTGCAAGTTACTGAGTGACAGGTTTGCTCTTGAAAGTTACAGAGTGACAGACCTGTTCTTGCAAGTAACAGAGTGTGAACTTTGTTCTTGCAAGTAAACTGAGTGTCAGATTTGCTCTTGAAAGTTACAAAGTGACAGATTTATTCTTGCAAATGTCAGAGTAACAGATTTGTTCTTGCAAGTAACAGATTTTCTCTTGCAAGTTACTGAGTGTCAGATTCGTTCATGCAAGTCTTTTAATTACAAATTTGTTTTTGCAAGTTACTCAGTGACAGGCTGCTGAGTGACAAATTCTCTGCTTGAACAGAGGTTGAGAATGATTTCAGTCCACCTTTGCCTCCTGAACTAAGTTTAGACATCTTGGTTGGTTTCTTATATTAGTCTCCTCTTTAGCTTACAAGTTTAAAGTTGACCAAACGACCAGGCACTGTGGTCATACCTCCCTCAAGGAAAGGTGACATGACCGTTGTTCATACTAAACCTGTACTAACACAATTACGTAACAAGGTGACAGGTGAGACAGGTTTAAGTGATGGCCTGCATATATAGATACACTCTGACAAGGTCCAACACTTATCACAAATTTCCTGAAACACTTCAGTTCTGCTGTAATAATTGATTATATTGTCCAAACAGTGCAACCTTATCTGATATGGTGACCTTCTGATGGACAAATTATGGTATTACAATAGATAACATCATAATCATTCTGTTTTAGTGATCAAAACTCATGGTTTTAAAGGCACAGTATGTGATAATTCAAACATGTGCAGCACAAACTTGATATGCAAAAGAATTTTCAAACAAATTCAGAATTCAATTTCTAGCTCACTTTAAATAACAATCAACTTAAAGTCTATGACATACAATTCTTTTATTTCAAACCTCATCATGCTTTGTAATGCAAAAAATATTTGAATAGCAGATGTGTCCAAATACGGAAGATAGAACTGTACAGCTTTTATTTACAAGACACACCAATATACGAAACTAAGACAAGTCATGTGGCCTAAAACTATCAAAATTAAAAGATACGTCACCTTGATATTGTAACCCTATCGATTTTATGTTACAGAATTATAGATTTTCTTTTATTTCCCCCTCATCCCCACGCATCATCTAGGTATTATGTTTTGTCACACAATGGAATGAGAATGCCATGCAAAGCCACAACAACCTCGTTTAACATCTAAATGTTGTAAGCAAAACTGAAATCAATACATACATTAACTTAAGCCGATCTTTTCACTAATCAGACTGTTAGTAGGTACAAAACAGTTGCTTTATTGAAATAAACATCAATGGTTCAGTTTATGAGTTTAAGCATTGCCCTAATTATTAACTCGAACACAAAAACCTTTCCAAAACCAGGAACATCAACATTTAACAACAAGAATGGTAAAACAACACTACTCACATATATGGACCAAAAGATAATAGAATGAGAGAAATGAGGCAAGTGTTGAATACAATAATTGTAAACTGTTATCTAAAAAGCAAAATGCAATTCACTGAAGACTGAAATAAAGAACTAGATTTAAGCAGCAAAAACAAAATGACAGGTAGATTAAAGTATATGAATTATAAGGGGCTAAAGCAAAGACAGATAGAGACAAACAGTAGAAACAAGACTGGTAAAGTAAACATACTACTCAAGTCTGCAAAGAGGGAAATATATTTCAAAAAGAAAATACCACAAGTGCAAATAAAGCGGCAATGACTGACATGAACTAATGGGTGAATCAAAAGAAAATCGAGTTTCGAGGAGGCCGTGGTACAGAGCTGTATGTAGCAAAGCAAAACATGAAACTAATACCGTCTTCAAGGTACAGGTAAAAGTGAAAAGTAAGTCCATTAAGAGGTTAAGAGTTAGAATAGAATAGCAAAGATAGGGGAAGAAATACAACAAAGTACATCAGCAATGAAACCACCTGCATATCAACTGACCAAAATCTAATGCTGAAGAGAAATAGTGCTGTGGATGATTTACAAACAGAATAAAGACTGAAATCCCCAAGTGCAAGAGTTGACACTGAAGGAAAAGAACTTGTTTATAATCTGTTTTAATTATATCTTGTGTAGACTTGATGTTTCATTTCAAGTTCATTTCAAGTTGGAATAACACATGTGATAAATCACAGAAACAATCAAGGAGACAATATCTGATATGAATAAATAAGCATTTTTATAAAAAGTAATAAAATGTCCTTTCATTGTTATCAGCTAATATTGATAGTTTGGCGACATCTTGGTTCAGGTATGTACAATAAATCCTCAATTGATGAATCCTGGTATATTCATGTCACACACACCGTTATATTTGCTGAAGAAACGACACCAATCGAATCAAAAATAGAGATTTCCGTATCAACTTGTGAAGCCCAACAAGAATAGATTTCATACATTAGAGCTGCAGGTATCATAGCTGTTATTGATTTAATCAAATAATATTTCTATATATTTGCATTTGGAAAACGATATCTTTTTAATTATAATACCTGTAGAAAGCACACATACAATAGGTTGTATAATAGCTTCTGATAAAAAATAATAATTGGCCACACGTCTGTCTTGTTTGCACAGAATTTATGATTTCTGGGTAGCATTAATAGGACTGAACCAGACACAATGTTATAAATATTGAACATATATAATATTTATTTATTTGGGTTTTACGGCGCACCAATACAGTATAGGTTATATGGCACCAAACAGGATTACAAATTTTGGTTCCACATCTCATTTACATCGAAATAAAAACATGAGGTATGGAATCAAAATAAATATAAAATATATGTGTACCAGTTGTGCAAAAATAATGAAATTAATGAACACAAAAAAGTATAAGTCATTCATGTCCAGTGAAATTCTTTAAAACAAACATTTCAAAATTTTGTACAAAACATTTTCAGACTGGTTGAATAACTGCGAAGCAGTCTGTTGCAATTGCCATGCCATTTATCAGAATGGAAGTTAAAAGATGCAAGTGTATCTCGAAAAAAACACAATACATATGTTGGCTCAATTTTCTACTTTTATTAATAATCCTAATATCTAATAATGTAACTGTAAGAGGGTTGTCACTCGGGTTTGATAGTTTTCACAAAGTTGAAAAAAGTAAGTTAAGTCATAGAATTTATATAAATTTCTACCTAGTTTTCAAGTAAATATCTCAAGAAATTCCTATAAAAATGACAAATTCTCATCTTGTCTTTTAATATAAAGTAACAGATTCCTTACACCAAAATACCAAAACCACAGTATGGTTATTCCAAATACATAAAGACCGAGAGGCAAACCAGCATTAAACGTAAAATGAGCCGTGCCATGGGAAAACCAACATAGTGGGTTTGCGACCAGCATGGATCCAGACCAGCCTGCGCATCCGCGCAGTCTGGTCAGGCTCCATGCTGTTCGCTTTTAAAGCCTATTGAAATTGGAGAAACTGTCAGCGAACAGCATGGATCCTGACCAGACTGCGCGGATGCGCAGGCTGGTCTGGATCCATGCTGGTCGCAAACCCACTTAGTTGGTTTTCCCATGGCACGGCTCAAATGCTTTTTCCCCTGGTGATCCGAATTTCCTAAAATTGAAGAAATGGAATTCTACAACTTTAATGGACATGTGAAAGAACAAATAAAAAAAGAAACCCCCATGATCATATGCATTCTGTATATTTCCTGAAAATTTTACCATGATGGGAATAAATATCAAAATATAATCTCATTTCATTGTTAAAAACCTTCCTAATAATTCTTCTGCCTGTGTTCCAATCTATGCATAGTATTATTCTATTCTATTTAAGATAAGGAAGTCCTTTTTTATTTAAACTGGTGACTCATTTTCTGTCAAAGATTATCATGAACATCTTTCAAGAACACCACTATCTACAAATTGTTTCATCTCTTTATCTACAAATTAGTCACTGACCAGTGTTTCATACTTAATATCAGTCAGATATTAAGTATATGCCCATGACCTGGATTTTAATTTTAATGTTTACAACAGATAAATTGCAATTTTGTAATCAAAATGTTCCAATAAATAACCATCCTTATACATGTGTAGATAATCAACAATTTTTGAATATAAAGAATGCATTTCAAGTTGCTCATCATTATGTCTGCTAAATAATAAAGATAATTATAAATTATTTTCACATTATGCTTAACTCTGACTTACATGGTAAAAAATAAGACTACTATTATCAGTGATATTAAAGTTATGAGAGGACAACGGGTAATTCCCTCGTCGGACAGGATGCCCGTGTAGGGGTGTGGGGATGGGGGGATTGTAAAGTCAAGGTAAATAATGGGAGGTGGGTGGGGGCTTCAACATCTTTATTTTCTGACCACATACTTAACTCGCCTCTAATAACAATACCTTATCAATTTTTTCAAATTTTAAATCTCATTATAAAGACACTTCAATTTCTAACTTACAGTCTATTCCAAACAATATTTACAAAAAAAAAAAAAAAAACACTGGCAATAACATGTAACTTGAAAGCCTCATTTGTAATTAAATTACAAATATTTCTGCTAATTGAATATCATCAAATTAAATTGATCTTACCTTAAATAGTAATTTAATCCAATAAAAATTTAAGCTGGCACAACCACTAAATGTGATTCATACATCCATGAAATACGCCAATCTATTTCAAATTCTCACAAGGTTAATTTTCCAACTCTTTTATGAACAGAAAATTATACGGTAATATACCTTATTCATATACGAACACACTATAAGTATACTGGAAAACTGACCTTACACGCTATAGTAAATAAATTAATAGTAGCCACTCCATAAAACTACCTCTGATGGATTAAATTCGCAAAAATAACCATCCATATAACGTTTGTCACTTTTATATAAAAAAATCTGTTATTAAACAGTGTTTTGATTAAAAGACTTCTAATGGGAAATATATCACTTTAAATTTCTTAAATCTAATTAATTAAACATAAAATAATCCATTAATTTGTACGTAACAGCAATTAACACCATATAGAGTCAAAATGTACGATAACTGATGTAGTATACAGGTAGGATACTACCTGAAGTGTATTTACAAGGCAAGCAATGGTAGAACGGAAAATAGACCCAATGATTGACAAGCTAATGTAGGCAAGCTCCGCCTTCCTCAAGTAGTTCTCTGATCCGTCATATCAATATAACAAATGAAGACAAAGTGGGAAAATAACACTGGTACCAAATGTAATGAAAATTTAACTTATAACACAACAGTACTAAGCATAGCATATCATATAACAGAAAATAAATAAAATTAACTAATTGATTAACACTATTTTAAAATATTATAAGATTTCAGCACTTGCTAAACATGTCAGTGCTCTGTTGTTTTTTTTTAATGTAAAAATGTACAAATTTTTATTTTTCTTCTCTTTACCTTTTCCCAGTTCATTTTTATTTTACCAACGCAGGTAAAATGTTTGTATTTTTCTCCTTTGCATATTGAAATAGATAAACTTGAATTTCAAAATTTATGAAGATACAAAAACCTGTAAACTATGACTCATTATAAAGAAGATTTTGTTTATTAAAATTTTAAAATATGAAATGCACATATTTTACTCTACAATCTCTTCTTATTTTCTGCTGCATACAATATCTAAGGGCGTAATACTCAAAAAAGGATGATTTTAGTGATATATTCCATTTCTTTTCCTGTTTTTCATCAACTCCTTGAAATCATTACCATTTGTGCCGATAACAATTTTGATAAAAACTGTAAATTTCAAAGACTTATCTATCACTCCCCATAGCAACAGTAGCAAAATATAATCTATAAAACATTCTTATCTCCATACTAGTGTACATTTCAGGTGCTAAAAACCCAGTGCCACTGCAGGAGGCATAAAACCATGCACTGATAAATTCTCAGAAAGTTTGGTTTTTGTCAAGATTTTCCACAGACACTCTTATCGCATAGAATTTCAAGCTTAAACAATTCATAAGAGAACCTTTTTGTAACAAAATATCAAAAATATGTCTTAACTGTACAAAATATCAAAAATATGTCTAAACTGTAAGTTATATAATGCACAATTTGAAATTTATTTTCAACATTTTATCAAAGAATGCAGCATAATGTCAAGCATTTACTTTGTTCATGAATCTCCCAAAATGCATGTTGGTATTTTCTTGGTTCTGATTCATAACAATATCTGATCACTTCTTGACATCTGAAATATAAAATAGAAATTTAAGCATAAGCAATTAATTGATGCATAAAGTAATCTTGTAACTTTCTCCGCCCAACTCATTTTGACAAGACCTCAACTTGTTATACAGTTTATTACTTCCAAGAATTCCTGAATGCATAGGATTTATACTTATTTTGTTACACACTATTTATTTCAACTTGTTATCAGGTAAGACTCAAAACTTAAGTGAGGTTGCAGGTTTGATCAGCAGAGGGAATTGGCAATGTAACCATAATGGTATGTCTTACGATAATGCTGCTGAAGCAATTTGTTCCTCATCTCAAATTAAAGCAGGGACCCTCACCTCAAATAAATGTAGGGAAGTTGTGCTTAATTTGTGTAGAACAAGTTGTACTTGCTTAATTTATGGAGAACAGGTTATGCTGGTTTGGAATCCAGTTACACTGTTGACTATCTGAACACAACAGCGTGTCACCCAACAACATAAAAAAATTCATCCTTACAAAAAATCTGCAACATATAATTTGGATATTTTTCCTTGCAATTGGACTGGAAAAAATGTATATTTATAAAGGAGGAAGCACAGTTGGTCCCTATGGTCCTCCATTTATAGTATTTAGGCCAAAATAAATTAATAGCTTGATAATCATCCCTGCCCTCCCTCGACTTTACATGCTGCCCAAGACCCTTGTTTAATTACAATAAATTAGGAAGTACTAATAAACAAACAGCTGTATCTATTGTAATTCACAGTTTCATGTGTATTCAAAGTGTTACTGAAAATATTTCGAAAAGACTAATCTTTTACCATGGAATAGACTAATCTTTTACCACGGAATAAGTTAAGTATTCACATAAACATTCTATTAAGGAACATTATCGGTGCTATGAAAACCCCCAAAGGCATTGCTCAGTTTGAAAGCCAAATACATAGTATTTACTTAGTCAGTAGCCCATGTCAAATTTGTTTTTATTTTCGTAAGTAACAGAAGTTAAACCGTTAAAGGTGGACATGACTAAGTACACAAAGTCACAAATCTTGCCGACTTTTTACAGAAACTAGCCCAGAGGTAAGAGCAAAAAATAAACAAATTACAGCAATGTCTTGTTGCTAAATTAAGTCAGACTACAGCCACCTCTGGTAAGATTGTGACCTAGACATTCTTAAAGCAGCATTGTGCTCTGCCTGCACTAATTTAAAGTTAATCACTCTTGTTATCTCCTCATACTAATATGAGATAGCTATCTGACATAAAATGACATCTTAAAAAAAAAAAAAAAAAAAAAAAAGAAATTTATAATAAACTGGATCTATAAAGCGTTTGTAATTTTGCAATGCAATGTTTTCTAGTCTTTTAGGATCAAGGATTTTGTACACAGATACTTAAAAACTGTTAGAGGCCATTAAGTTTCTACCAAGCACCATTTTAATATGAAGATGTAAGTTTTGAGATAAAGTGCATTTTCATTATGAATTGCTTTAAGGTGCTAATGATTTGATATTCTGTGTGTGGGTTGGGGAATGAGCTGGGATTTTATGAAAAGAAATTCTGACTGGATTTGCTTGGAAAAATATCATTTCTGGCAAAAAAAAAAAATTCTTGCTCCAGTTTCATTACTCTAGATTCCTTTCAAAAAAGAATGTCGGTTTCAAATATCAAAATTTTCGCAGGGAAGACCCTTGTACTCTGACCTGCAGGATGGGGTTCTCCATACAAGTCTCCCCCACCCTAGACCCGTAACATTGAAAATGCTCCTACATCCATGGTATACATGCATATATAATACTGTGTATACCCTAGGCATGCAATGCAACCCCTTAAAAATTGGGGAGCATACATTTTTGAGAGACTAAAATTCAGAACTCAGATCATTTCAGAAGAAATTTTCCTGTTAAGTTTCACTAAGTTCCAGCCAAAGGTTACTGAGGAATACTCCAGACAAGAAATGGAACCACAGTATACTATGCTGAATAATCGAAGGGCAATGACTCAGTGAAAAATCATCCTACTGGAACATGCAGGTAATATGGACATTGTGATTGAAGCTTCCTATGAAGTTTCACTAAATTCCAACCAGTGATTGCTGAGGAATACTCCAGACAAGAAATGGTGCTAAAGGATACTAATGTTGAATAATCAGAGAGCAAATTATTATTATAACTCAGTGAAAAATCATCTGACCAGAACCCAAGGATAATATGCACATCTCTTAACAGGGTAGCTTCCTATGAAGTTTTGCTAAATTCCAGTCAGTGGATGCTGAGAAATACTCCAGATAAATTTTACTGGATGGACAGATGCCTGGATGAGTGGTGATTATATGCTTCCCCTCCAAGGAGCACAAAATAATCAAATGGTCTTCGCCTAACTATCAAACAACTTGGCAAGTTTATAAAAACTTCTGAAAGTTACCTGGAACATTTCTAAAACAATGCCCATAGAATTAGTATTCTTACAGTAAAAATTGAAAGGGGCTGAATTAATCACTTTTCAATTAAAATTGTTTGATCCCCAATTAAGATCACTTGGCGTGAAATCTGACTGCCTGACTTTGTATTTTTATTGGTCACAACCAGTCTGTCTATCTGAGGTGACGTTACATCTTCAGGAAACGTGACCCTTGAATGTTTAGAAAGACAAACAAAATTTTTGCCTGTGTCCAAAGTTTTATGCTGGTGGCAATTGCATGTGACAAATTAAATCCAGATTTATGGGGCTGTCTCAAATGAGTGTGCTTGATTAAATGCAGTCTCAATTGGGTGTGCTTGATTTAAATGCAAGGACATAAACAGAGACAAACTCTATTACTGTAAATAAAACTTGAAAGATGTGGCATCTGAGAACTGCCAAACTTTAAATTGAATGCAAGTAAAATGTGTCAAATTCAAATTATAATGGTGACAAAATGGCTATATTTTATGTTGATGTGAACTAATATTTCTTATTTATTGTTATTCTTAAAATATCAACAGTAATTACTATGTGCATATATACCATATTTTCCCATGCTTTAAATATCAACCATACTTTCTGCCAAATGCAATAACCTTGCAAATTTGTTTTTGATGTCTCTCAAATTTTGCTCTCTGCACAAAGCTTTCTGCCATCCTCAAGTTTCTGAAGGCTCAATTGATAACTGAAGCACAAATCTAAAAGTAACAAAAACGTTTCTTTAAAATCTTTAAAATAATAATGTTAAAAAGTTTATATCAAAGACAACTTTTTTTGAATATGGATGATTAACGATGAGTCTCGCTAGACTGAACTAAAATCTTTCTAATTTCTTTTTTTTTCTACTTGTTTTCACTTCTATATTACCAAAAACAGGCTGAACTTAAAAGGATCATGGGCTAATCCTAAAATTCCTGTTGAAACGGAAAGGTGAAAATCTTTTTTCAAAACAGTGGTTTGTAAAGAAATAGCCTTTTCTTCTATAACATATTAGAGCAGTTGATTCAAATATGAGCAGCGTCCAAGCAAAATAATTGGACAAAGGCTTTCAAAATGTAATTCCTTTTCAAAGGCACTCAACCAAACCAGTAAGTCTTTTACCTGCTCATACAAGGTCAATGGTCAAACTGGGGGTCCTCAATTAAATTGTTTTGAAGAAAAAACTAATGTGGAAACAATGTATTTTATCTTTATGTCATTTTCATTTTGTTTGACTGTCCACTCTAACACAGCTACAATACAGGTACCTTAAATCAAATTCATTTAATATAAAAAAAAGGAAAAAACAACAGTTACCTACAATACACTTTGTAAGTATACACTGTATTGAAGCCACTTGGACAACAGACAAAAGGACACTAATATTCAAAATGAAAGTAATCTTCCTGTTTTGGTAACTTTTCAAAGCAATTTCATCTAATAACTGCTGTCAGAAAAATTTTTCACATTGCTTTTTGCTTTTATTACCTACACTTTCTTGTAACCTGTGATATTTGTATGGTACACACTTAACCTTCCCACCAAGGAAATCTGAAGTAAGAGATACTAATTCCACTTAAATTTAAAACTGAATAAAATTTCTTAAATGCTAATTTAAATTACTTTTTCACTGAAATGTGTGAATTAAAATTTGAATTTCAAGAATATGTTACCACTTGATTTAATGTTAAATTTAAACAAAAGTTTATTGCATGTGTACATAAAGGATGACACTGCCAGGTATTTTGTAAGTATCTGTCACAATGCAGCCACCTGGCTTTGGTCAAAAGACGAATGGACACTAAAAATTCCAATGTAAATCTTTGTAAAAATAAAACTTATTTTGGGATATAAGATCTAGGATAACAGGTCTTTACCTTTTATAGTTTTGTCCTTTATGATTGTTTATTTTGGATTGGTCCCGCTAGCTTCGTTATCTTGTACTCGGCATTATAGGTGATCTCCTTCATGGTTAAATCTCCTGAAAAAAAAAAAACATGAAGACTTGAGGATTGTTTGTAAATCTTCAAAATGTATATTATCTATTCAATAGGAAAAATTCTACTTTCATTTCTTGTGAATCTCCAAGAACAATGCTGTATGTGTCAATTTTAGTTACCACTTATTTTCAGTTTTTAATGCCTGAAATATAAAAATTTGTAGTCTCTTGTGATGTGAAAAAGCATTGAGTTAACGCTGAGGGCAAGCTCACACTGGACTGATTATACCGTATCTTCAAGCTTAAGCATGTAAGTACTGATACACAGCGTAACTTCTCTTCTCTGCTGATACTTTTTATAAACACAAGTTCAAGGTTTGAAGACTTGTCTCAAAACTGAAGCATGTGATTGGTTGTTTCAGGTACAAATGCATAGTTGAGTTAACTACCTTTCCAAGTTCTTGGTAAAAATCTATGAATTTCCAACACTGTCAATAACCTAATCCTGCATAATTAAAATGAACCTGATGCACTTAGCCATCAAAGTCTCAGCGTACAATACATAATTTCTCAGTAAACAATATGCAATTTTTCAGCACACAATACCACTTCTCCCTACGATTGTGCCATTTCTCCGCAATCATGTTCCCTAACAGTAGGTGTCGGAACTAGATTGTCATTCTTTCATCTGGACATTACATTTTTTCTATGATGAACATGTTGAGATTTATATTTAATATAATTATCAATACAGCATAATGCCTTCATAATAAAATGCCAAAGACTGGAAAATCCATCAAAGATTGACAGAACAGAGCCAATCAAATCTTTTGGGAAATATAGATTATGTGCGGAACAAATCAGCTAAAAAGTTAATATACATTATTTTTGATTGCAACACAGTATGTCTACTTATTAATATCAGTTCAGAAATCAACACAATAGAGGCCCTTTTTGCATCAAGAAAATATAATTATGACAATCAGAGGGCCATGATGGCCCTATCGCTCACCAGAGTTGATCTGGCCTACTGACCTAGTTTTTGACACCACATGACCATGAGTTGAACTTGACCTAAAGATCATCAAGACAAACATTCTGACTAAATTTCATAAAGATTTGGTTACAACTGTGGCCTCTAGAGTGCTCACAAGCTTTTCCTTTGATTTGACTGGTGACTTAGATTTTGACCCCACATGATCCAGATTCGAACTTTACCTATAGATTATCAAAACAAACATTCTGACTAAAACTCATGAGTTTCAAACTTAAATTGTGGTCTCTAGAGGGTTGAAAAGATTTTCCTTTGATATGGCCTAGTGACCTAGTTTTTGACCCCACATGACCCAGATTCAAACTTGACCTAGAAATCATCAAGCAAAACTTTCTGACTAAGTTTCATAAATATTGGGTCACAACTGTGGCCTCTAGGGTGTTCACAAGCTTTTCCTTTTATTTGACCAGGTGACCTAGTTTTTAATCCAACATGACCCAATTTCGAAACTGACCTAGAGATCATCAAGACTTACATTCTAACCAAGTTTCATAAAGACTGTGTCAATAATGTGGTCTCTAGAGTGTTCACAAACTTTTCCTTTGATCTGACCTACTGACCTAGTTTTTGATCCCACATAACCCAGTTTCGAACTTGACCTAGAGATCATCAAGACTAACATTCTGACCAAGTTTCATAAAGATTGGGTCACAAATGTGGTCTCTAGTGTTCACAAGCTTTTCCTTTGATTTGATCTACTGACCTAGTTTTTGACCCTATATGACCCAGTTTTAAAACTGACCTAGAGATCATCAAGACTAACATTCTGACCAAGTTTCATAAAAATTGGGTCACAAATGTGGCCTCTAGAGTGTTCACGAGGCAAATGTTGACGCACACCGGACAACGCACGGTCACAATAGCTCACCTTGAGCACTTTGTGCTCTGGTGAGCTAAAAAGTCCAATAAGAAAGATGACAAACATGCATATTCTTGTTTCATTTTATCTATATTGTTACTTGTGAAATACTCTATTACTGCAGAAATGAATGAAAAACATTTCATGCAAGGTGGAAATAATGCAAAAAACTGATAGAAGTCACACTTTGCCAGATCAGATTTAGGCATAACATACCAGAGAAAGCAATTCTGTGAAGACAGAAACACCTACAACTTCAGGAAAACTTGGTAAATTAACATCTCTGATCATTTTAACACATAAATTTTGTAATGCTACAAATACTTACAGGAGTTATTCTAAAAAATGAAGCTATTAATTATATCTTTCAAATTTTGCAACATGCAGCCACAGTCTTTTCCAAAATCTGCCAAAAATATGTTCTCCCATATATAAGACATAGACTTTGCAATTAATGTCAAAAACCTAGTTATCACCAAAATCTTAGAATATTTTTGGCTACAAAAGAGAAATCAACATATCCCTTTAATCCAAAAGTGTTTATCCTCAGATCACTTCAAAGCCTTGTTCATGAGTTCATTATCTCATGAAAAACTTGACTTCTAAACATGATGAACAACTTTACATCATTTTTCATCCATAGTCAGCTTCAAACACAATAACTGATCCCTCAAACTACAAAGAAATAGCCATCATGTACAATGATATCTCCCTGACAAGCTATCTGGTCAGTTTAAGATACAAGTCTGATTCAGATACAGATAATTTCCTAAGGATTCATGAAAGAGTTGAGGGTCATAAATATCATAACTTCAACAAAAATACATTCATAACTGGGCTTTGAAGACCAGAAAATGAACCTCTGAAAAGCCTAGTTCTATCAGTGATTGATTTTTTGCATTCATAAATCAGATATCACCAACAGCAATGCTATTCTATGGAAAGTAAAAATTGACTGGTATCATTTAGTTAATTAATTTTTTTTCCACATGTTTTATTTTCAGTTTTAAACTGTAATACAGTTGTGGTCATTTTTCTACATGTCTGCTTTAATGCACATTAGGTCAATGAGGGGTATCAGTCTACAAATACATGTGTCATCTGAATATTTCACAGCTGTTTGAAGCTTGTCACCAATTCCATGGATCCAAAACAAGAGCTGTCTATTGACAGCTTTGTCTATTTGAAGAATTGATGGAAGTATGGGGTCAAAATATTACCAGAGATTTTCAGACAAAAGAAGAAAAACAGATAAGACAAACAATGTACATGTATTTGTGGATTTGGATATGTCTTGCACTGTATAGCAATGTGTGACCATGATAGTAAAGCAAGTGTTCAAAGTTTCAAAGCCGTATGTCAAACAGTTTAGACAAAATAATTGAATGGTATGCAAAACTTAACTAATTTCTGTGTCAAAAAGAGCCATAACTGTACTATAGTCCTTGTCCTAGTTATGTAGTCTTGCCTACATAATTATGTAGACTATGATGGTAAACAAGTGGTTAAAGTTTCAAAGCCATATGACAAACGGGTTAGGCAAAATATGGACTCTTTATGAAAAATTTAACTAAAGTCCAAAAAGGGCCATTATTTAGCCAAAATAGTTGACAGAGTTATGTTCTCTTGCCTACAGATGGAAATCATGATGCTACACATGTGTTCAAAGTTTCAAAGCCACATTTCATATAGTTTTGACAAAACCTTGACTTGTACTAAAACTGAACCAATTTCTATGTCCAAAAAGGGCCATAATATAGCCAAAATAGTTGAAAGAGTTATGTGCTCTTGCCTACAGATGGAGATCATGATGCTACACAAGTGTTCAAAGTTTCAAAGCCTGGTGACATGTCAAATAGTTTTGAAAAAACACTGACATGTACCAAAACTGAACCAATTTCTAAGTCCAAAAAGGGCCATAATTCTGCCAACATAGTTGACAGAGATATGTACTCTTGCCTACAGATGCAAATCATGATGATGAGCAAATTTTCAAAGCCACAAATAGTTTTGACAAAACGTAAACTTGTACCAAAACTGAACCAATTTCTAAGTCCTAAAAGGGGCATAATTCAGTCAAAATAGTTGACAAAGTTATGTACTCTTGCATACAGATGTAAATCATAATGATGAAAAAGTGTTCAAAGTTTCAAAGCCACAGGTCAAATAGTTTTGACAAAATGTGGACTTGTACGAAAACTGTACAAATTTCCAAGTCCTAAAAGGGCCATAATTCAGCCAAAATACTTGACAGAATTAAAACTCTTGCTTATAGGTAGAGACTGTTATAATAAACAAGCACAGCCACATACAAATCCTTACCTTGTACGAAATCTGAACCAATTTTTAAGTCCAAAAAGGCCATAATTCAGCCTAAATACTTGACAGCATTATGTTCTCTTGTACAGACTGTTATAATTAACAAATGTTCCAAGTTTGAAGTAAATATCTTTGATAGTATAATTATTAGAGCGAAACTAGTCTATCTGCTTCTATATACACTTAGACTAGTTTCGCTCTGAGCCCTATTAACATTTCATAAAAACTTCAATCAACACTGACACCGGGTTGAGTAGTATAGCTCTACCTATTCTTCAAATAGTCAAGCTAAAAATTATCTTCACTCTTTTCTTACATATTAAGCAAAACACCAAATAATTACGTTCAATAATCCAGTTAATGCATGTCTTCAAATCATTTTTTGTTTTGCTTTTTTTATCAAGAAATAAAAAGAAGAGATTTAGTAATTATTAGTTCCTCTCTGTCAATTTTTTGTATACCCAGGATACAGATGGATTAAAAGCATCCTCCAGACAATTGAGTCTTTCCTAGCATTAAAATAAATAGCTAATGCAAGGATCTTATATTTTTCTGATAAATCTTAATATTCTTAAAAGCCATCTTTAATATATTTTTTTACAAAATGAAGAATTCATTTTAAATTACATGCAAATGTATGATTTGTGTTAGCACACAGGTTCCTGGAACAAAGGAGCAATAAGGCTTTGACGAACTGAAGCAATGACAGGTAAAACAGAAAAGCTGTCACACCAGTTTAACACCAATGTCCGGCACAGCAGTGATAAAGCTGTGACACACTCCTTGAAATATTTTAAGCTTTTTAAATCATCAACCACTCCATCAATGAATTATATGTAAATGAACACCTATCTGAAAACCAGCATTTAACCATGTCGTGTCGGGTTTCCCCAACCTAAAGCTGGCACTCGATTCCAACTGTGCTGGACAATTGCTTGGCTAACTAGTCACGACTACCTCTATCACCATGTCTCACTTTCCAAAATATTCTTTTTTTCTACAAAAATGCATTTAAATAATGAATGGATTTTTAACAAAAACGGACAGTGAAGTGGTTAGAATTCAATGATAAATCATTGCGTTTAATTATCCACAGTGAAGTGGGGTCGATTAAATTCATTTTGAATTTTTAAACCAAAATGCAGAAAAGATGAAAACCTTTATGTGTAAATATACTCTTTTGGAAGTCCTCCTGAATAATATTATGTTGAAAAGATGTTTGAACAGAAATTTATGGTTAATTTTGAAGCGGTTTATTAGCGGACATGAATGATCGTATGCGTACCAAATCATTAAAACTTTCCTATATAAACGAAAATGATAGCGGATATTCTTTTGACAATTTTGAAAGCCCACTTAATCCAAATGATCTCTTTTTTAATCGAGAACATTTTATTTCAACTTATTGAAACAGATCAATCAAAACACATATATACCATGATTTATAGATGTTTACATCAAAACATGATTGAAAAGTTTGTACCTCTATAAAACTACTGCTCTCGTACAAAAAAATCTACAAGATTTTACTGTATCAATACGTTAAATGAAATGATTCACTACAATCATGTAAAAACTTTAAGTGTTAGACGCAGCAACTGTATTACATTAAATTCGGGAAATACACAATATTTACTAACTGCGCAGTCTTTAAATTTAATTTTGATTGAATTACAAAAATTAAATACCAATGTCTGCAATTTTTTTATATTACAAAATTATATACTGTGTATTATAACCCAATTTAAACAAATCACGGAATGTATCTATTGTTATCGAAACTGACTAAGACATTTATTTGCCGTATAAGTATTGATAAGATCACAATGATACAGCTATTATAGACATCATCGGAGACAAGTTACGTGCGGCAGTTATTTAAATCATTGTCTAATGTTAAACAAACTATGTAACAGACTCGTGCCATTGAAGCCTCCACTGACAATAGGAATGCTAGAATTCTGTAGTTGGCAAGATACTTCTATTATTGTAGTAAAAAATGATACTCATGAGAATTGTTGCAGCAAATTTCTTAAATTTGTTATTTCTCTTTGATGCTGCATTATAACACAGCATGTTTCACTGTTTTCCTGTTTCTCATAACTCTACTGCACTAAAATGTGTGACTATGGGCTAAGTCTAGCTGTTTGTTTTTTTGATATTAAGTTGATGTAATTGGATTTAATTTTTCAGTAGTATCAGAGTTATGTAACCAACAGTTTATAGGGTAAACAGCAGAACGTTGTTCTTTCAGTCTGCTGGCATTGGGGGTGGCCAGTTTGGGGGGAGGGCGGGTGAGTGAAAGAGGGCTGAAGATGGCATTACGAACAGGCAGTCACTGCCATAAGTTCACCTGTTTTGATCCGAGACTAGCGTAAGCTGCACTTAATTGGAAAATTCAAAAGTCAAAATGTTGGATAAACTTTAAAAACCGTTATGTTCAGTTTATATTAAAGCTTTAGTCCTTTTCAAATAACTTGTTAAGAATTTCACCTTCATTAAATCTTGTGTAATCCAGTAAAAGTGTTTCAGAGATATTAACTCAGTATGAACAGCACCTAGGGTAATCTTCTCTAATCTTATAAGCACAGGTAAAATGTTTTATTGAAGAAATGCTTGGTGTTACTCCCTGTCTTTTTTCCTATAAAATTAGAATAGTTCTTTACTAAAATACTTGGAGGCAGAGTGATGAAGAGGTAGAGCAAATGATTCCTTGGTTCAAAATGAAAATTTTGCTGTGGCCTTATTGTCTAAGAAAATTCGAAGTTGCTTTAAACTCTTTGTGCATTTTGTTTGTTTTTCTAGATGATGATGATGATGATGATGACAGCAATGATGATGATAAACCATGTTGACTTATGATGACATAAATGTTAATGGCGGTGCTGATGATAATGTTGATGTTGAAGAGGAAGACGATGATGCTGATCATCACAGAAACAAGATGCAAAAACAATTTGTACCATCACACCTAGAGAACATCTAGTAAAATATCATTATAATATGACAAATGAGCAAACTGAGTCACTGAAAACAAGTACATTTTATAAACTAATCATAGGGCAATCACTCCTGTTAGAGATATCATAAAGAAAATTTTGATTCCTCTATTTAATTATCTACATCAAAGTACCCCATCAACAACAATTTTCCCCAAATGTCTGGGAAAACCATTATTAACTTACTTCAAGAATTGCGTCACTCTTATCACTGATTTTATCAAAATATGAAATGCATGGAATCAAATCTGAAAAAAATATTGCCAAGACATAGCTTTACCATTTCATTTTCTCCTTTCATATCTGTTGTAAATCTAGCACAAAAATCTTCCCATAAACTTTAGGAACAGATGATATGATCTTAGAATAGTCAAGGTTTTCCTTTACTTTTTGTCTCTTGCCTGCTGATTTAGAGATATATGTGAGATAATTTGGAGATAAATTTCTGATAATGTATCAACAGTTTTGCTTGCTCCATCCATAAAGCTGACAGCCGTTTCTTACCAAGTTTTCACATTTTGTTGCCCTGTTCATGTTTCTTACCAAGTTTTCGCATTTTGTTGCCCTGTTCATTTGTAGTAAAACTTGCTGTACTTTTGCAGGAGTATATACTGTGGTTCTTTAGAGCAGTTCAACCTCTGTTAATTAGAATGCATCTGAAGAACAAGATTGACCATACAGTCTAATCTTGGAATGCGGTATGGCAGCATAAGCGTGCCAAGGACCCTACAACTTTTAAGTAGGTATGGTATGGTAGCCAATGAATTCAGCTGATGTTGAGCAGTCAGCTGGAAACAAGATGGTGGTCAATAAGGCAGCCAAAAGAATAAAGCACATGTTGTTAAAGTTTTTATAACTATGACTTGTACACAATTAAATTGTTATATTGAAATATTGTGGTTTCTACCTATGCAATTTGTAATATTGTAGTATATGTTACCAAAAATTAAAATCAGCATTGTATAAATGTAACATACTGTTTGAGAAATGATATTATTATTTTAAATTATAATAATATTATTGATATTGTCATTAACAGCAATCAAGTCATTTTAATGAATACACACGAATCAAGATAACCGTATGGTAATACAACCTATGTACAACAAAAACAATAAGGCCTTCATTTCTTTCACTGAGCATAATATAAACTAAAACTGTCAGATTCCTAGGCAAGTGTGAAGTTAGCTATCCACAAAATATGAATATTCCAAACCTGAAGACATGTATGTAACTATAATTGTATTCTTGCAAGACAGAGTCATAATTATGTTCTGTATAAACAAGAGCACCGCCTTGCGGGTGCTGACGCTCATCTGATTTTTTTTGTGTAATAGAAATATTGTCCTACCCATGATTTTCTAAGTCTAAAAAGGGCCATCATTCTTGCAAAAAGCAGGATAGAGTTATGTTTCTTGATGTACAGTGTCCACTTATGATGGTGAAAAACTGTTGCAAGTTTTAAAGCAATAGCTTTGATAGTTTATGAGAAAAGTTGACTTAAACATAATACTCAACCAAGAAAATGATTTCTAAGTCCAAAAGGGGCAATAATTATTGCAAAAAGCAGGATGGAGTTATGTTGCTTGCTGTACAGGGTCAGCTTATGATGGTGAACAAGTGTTGCAAGTTTCAAAGCAATAGCTTTGATAGTTTAAGAGAAAAAGTTGACCTAAACATAAAACTTAACCAAGAAATCTGATATTTTCTAAGTCAAAAAGGGGCCATAAATCTTGCAAAAAGCAGGACGGAGTTATGTTTCTTGCTATACAGGGTCAACTTATGATGGTGAACAAGTGTTGCAAGTTTTAAAGCAATAGCTTTGATAGTTTAGGATAAAAGCTGACCTAAACATAAAACTTAACCAAGAAAACTGATTTTCTAAGTCCAAAAGGGGCCATAAATCTTGCAAAAAGCAAGATGGAGTTATGTTTCTTGATGTACAGGGTCTGCTTATGATGGTGAACAAGTATTCCAAGTTTCAAAGCAATAGCTTTGATAGTTTAGGAGAAAAGTTGACCTAAACATAAAACTTAACCAAGAAATCTGATATTTTCTAAGTACAAAAGGGGCCATAAATCTTGCAAAAAGCAAGATGGAGTTATGTTTCTTGCTATACAGGGTCAGCTTATGATGGTGAACAAGTATTCCAAGTTTCAAAGCAATAGCTTTGATAGTTTAGGAGAAAAGCTGACCTAAACATAAAACTTAACCAGGCAACGCCGACGCAGACGCCGACGCCGACGCCGACAACCGCTCAAGTGATGACAATAACTCATCATTTTTTTTCAAAAAATCAGATGAGCTAAAAAATGCAAGTTCTTAGTCATTTGCCTGAATTGCTTGGTACAGTGATGCTGTTATTACCAAGTAATTTCCTGTTTTTAAAATTCAAACGCCTCAATTAGCTCACAAAACCATGAAATGAGAAGTTGTGAGTCTGATTCTTTGGCGACACATAGATTTAATAACCTCATATTATGATATGTTTAATTATTATTCTAAAACATATAATTGTAATATCTCTGAAGTAATCTGAATTCTACCTGTCATTCATTGGGAAAGTTGACTTTTACTTCCAGTACAAATACATTAGTGTAAAACCTAAGTTAATCAAACAAATCAAAATTCAAAATTGATTAGCATGCCCTTTAACAGGTAACTACTGGTCAGATCACCAGCAACAATGATAATGTTGTATCATACAACATTAAAGTTCACCCATTACAGATAATAATTATTATTTGTTGATCAAGCTGATAAAAACTTTAAACAAATCTAGTTTAAATGTTCCTTTATAATAATATTTCCTTATTTGACTGAACAATATGTTATATGGTCATATTGAATTCACAAATCAAATACTGCCATTGTCTAGGCTACTTGGATGAGACAATATTATTTATTTTTGATGAATGCCGCGTTATGTTTCATCACATTACCACCAATGAAACAGAAGCCATAGTTTTCATTTGCCTTGTTGGAACCTGATAAAAAATCAATGCGATAATGTTAATTTGTGATTTGACTGACAATAGAGTTGAGCGGGTACGCTTCATGTGTGATTTCTACAGACACATTATGATTTTAAAATTTAGACATACACATTCATAATGCATTGCAGATATGTAGCCATGCAGCTGTTCATTTAAACTAGATGTGTTTCCATAGAATACTGGTGTCCCACTTCCTGTCACTGCACATGGTTTCATACTGGAGGTGAAATATTTTTCTAAAATATATGCAACACCAATGTTTAAGCACTTTGTGTGTCTTCTTCACTAATTCAAGAGCCATAACTCTGGTCTGGCTGAGTGAAATCATAAACAGAACACCAGGTATACAGTTTCATATGCTATAACAACTCTCTAATGTATTATGACTCTAAGACTAATACTCTTTGTGATACATGCGATACAAACTTATAGAACGCCATTCATGCATATTGCTGACAAAATCACGAGCCATAACTCCGATCTGACTGAAGAAATCCCAAACAAAACCCGATGTGTACAATTTCACATGCTGAATATATTCCTGTTATGTTTCATGACCCAAAGTCAAATACATTTCAAGATTTGTATGAAACAAAACTTTTATGCCCTTTTATGCATATTTTTTACTAGGTAAAGGGCCATACCTCTGGACTGGCTGAGTGAAATCTCAACCAAAACCCCATGTACACAACTTCACATGCTAAATAACATTCCTATAATGTTTCACACTCCTACTATGGTCAAATACTTTCTGAGATACATGTGGCACAAACTTTTATGCCCTTTCCATGCATATTTTTGATCAAGTATAGGGTCATCATTCATGTCCGGTTGTGTGAAATCCAAATGAAACATCAGGTGCACAACTTCACATGCTAAATGACAATCCTGCAAGGTTTAGTTGCTTTGAATTAGATACTTTCTGAGATATATGCATGACACAAATCCAGACGGACAGACATATTGTTGACTAAGTAACGAGCCATTACTCTGGTCTGGCTAGGTGCACAACTTCACATGCTGAATGACAATCCTGTGAGGCTTGATGACTCTGGATCAAGTATTTTTTTAGATATGCATGACACAAACTTTGGATGGATGGATAAACCAACTCTAAGTGCTCCCCCAAAACCTTTTGATCATTAGATGCTTACAATTAGATTATTTAACAATATTCTATAAAATCTGAAGATATATTTGGACAAGACCTATTAAAACAAACATATTAGACAAGATAGAGTCATGATCACACCTTCTCAAATGACACCAGTACTGGTTTTCCAAGGAAGAGGACTTCAGTGGTTCAAATAAGTTTGAAAGTTTCATCACAATCAAGCTGAAACAAGTAACCCCTCTATATCAAGTTTAACAAATTTATAACTTGGCTAGGAGTACCTGCACAGTGAATTTTCTATCAACACCAGATAAAGAAAATAAAATTAAAAATCATTTATTTTAAAAGTAGTGTCTAACATACTAGCATGCTTTGTTTCCTTCTTTTCTGTTATTTAACCTTTAGCATGCTAGATAAATTGTGGTCTGCTGGAAATGTCGTCTGCTAAAATTGTAAAGTTCATTCATTTTGCTCCAAAACTGGAAGAAATATTGTCAGAGTAGCAAACAGCTTGGAACCTGATCAGACGCCGATTTAATCGACGCCGATTTAATCGGCGTCTGATCTGGTTCCAAGCTGTTTGCAAAGGCTGTTAAATTCGCCTGCAGCAGGCTAAGGGTTAATAGTATTTATGTGACTTACTATATGCTAAACTGCATATACTGATCTAAACATGTATATTATAATACTGACAATGTGTTAATGTTTCTGACCTTGTTTTATTCCTTCAGACAAACAACAAAACAGGACAGTCTGTTTTTGATGACCACCATGAGCAGAGCTCAATGACGGGTGTATATAACTGAACTGACCACAAAAGGCTTTCTGAAACTGAAATGAAACTGTGCCCAAAGTATGCGAGGTGACACTTTGTCAACTCTAAAATTGTTTTTTGAATGCACGTTGAACACATCTATAATGGTAAATAGGGGAAGACTTTCATAAACACAGAGCTTACAATATAGAAACATTCTCAATCTAAATATTCCAGAACAGCAACACCCGATCCTCATTTCCTTTCATCCACAAACAGCCTTCCTAGGCTCTAACCCTTGAGTTCACATTTTATTTTTCCACATGGGGTACAATTAACCACCAGACTTTTTTACCACCACAATAAAAAATTGATTTAGAACCAAAAGGGTGCATACAAATGCATTATCCCTTACAAAGGATTTTGTGACATTTTCCATCTTCCATCCATCCATATTTGCATAAAGTCAGAAATTGAGATGAAAACAGTATTACCATACTATTTTATGAGCATAGTGTATAAAATTTACAACTCTATATCATCAACCAGCATCTGACAGTATTTGAACAAAATGTAATTAGTATAATAAAACTTTTCCTGGCAAGTATTAAGTATGGACACATCGAAAACATAAAAAAAAAACGATATCAAGCAACTGTGTATGTTGGAATAAAATAGCAATTGCTACAGTAACATCTGAACACTGTTGGGCAAGGCAAAACAATAATCACATTTCAGGCCTTTCAGGGACTGCAGCCTTTCATCAAAACCAAAAATATTCAGAATTTCTTGGTATTTTAAGACGGTTTCTTCAACTTTTCAGGAAATGTCTTGCAAATAAAAAAATGTAAATAATCTACTGTCACTGAGTTTTGCTTTTATGCCCTTCAAAAAAATAAAATGTCATACGTTTCAGTTGCATGCTATGGTGGCTATAGCTCTCCATGCATCTATAATAGGAAGAACCTAATGAAGCCAAAAGATGACATCCTTGTAAACCAATTAATCATCAAATCAGCTTTCAGATTCGAAAAAGCGGAAATAAGCAGATTGTGTTTTCTAACCAATTACGCACAAACCAAGAGTGGACAACACCCAACTGTCAGCTAGTTGTCATATGTCATAAGACAGCACGTTGGAGGTCTGCAGTCCATTTTTATTATTAATAAATTTAATTTCTATTAAAAAGCTTAACATTTATAAATTTTACAGTAGTTCAGTCACCGCTTTTGTTGATGATAAAGATGAAAGATATCAAACTCTGCAGTTATGATATTAATTTGTTTTGTGACCACAAAAAATCATCTTTATTGTAAACAAGAGCTGTCTCCGTAGGATGACACATGCCCTCGATGGCACTTTGAATAAATAGTTATGGCTGATGTTAAGAGTTTAGGACCTTTGACCTACGGAGCTGGGTCTTGCGTGCGACACATCGTCTTACTGTGTCACACATTCATGCACAGTTATTTTAAAATCCATGCATGAATGACAAAGATATGGACCGGACATGCCCAACAATGCACTAACACGAAAAATGATCTTTAACGTCTAAGTGTGACCTTGACCTTTGAGCTACGGACCTGGGTCTTGCGCACTGCACGTCGTCTTACTGTGGTACACATTCATGCCAAGTTATGACAAAGATATGGACTGGACACGAAAATTGCGGACAGACCGACAGACGGTTCAAAAACTATATGCCTCCCTTCGGGGGCATAAAAAGAGAAATGTGTCCAGTGGATACTGGTCTCCACTACAAGAATAGTCATCCATAAAGGGTTTAAATTATAAACACATTGTACCAACAGCCAAAACTCTTCACCACTTCAAAAATTTCCTTTTTTAGAACAACTATAACATTATGGTTATCATCATTTATGAAATCAGTAACTACAAAGGGTGTTTAATAAATACCTGGGAAACTGCTGTCATTTCTTCATGTATCATAAACAAAGAGGGCCAAGATGGCCCTAGATCGCTCACCTGAGAAACATACCATAACAGTATAAACATGTTTGACCTAGTGATTTAATGGAAACAAATATTCTGACCAATTATCATTAAGACTGGACCAAAAATGTGGTCTCTTAAGTGTAAACAAGTATTTTCTTCAATTTGACCTAGTGACCTAGTTTTTGAGCCAAGATGTCCTATATTCGAACTTGACCTGGATTTGATCAAGGCAATCATACTGACCCAAATTTCATCAACCTCAATTGAAAAAGACAGCCTCTATCGCATACAAAACATTTTTCTTTGATTTGCCCTAGCGACCTAGTTTTTGACCCCAGATGACCCATATTCAAACTTAACCTTAATTTTATCAAGGCAATCATACTGACCAAATTTCATGAAAATCAATTGAAAAATACAGCCTCTACTGCATACACAAGGTTTTTCTTTGATTTGACCTAGTGACCTAGTTTTTGACCCCAGATTACCCATATTCTAACTTGACCTAGCTTTAATCAAGGCAATCATTCTGACTAAATTTTTAATGAATATCCAGTGTAAAATGCAGCCCCTATCGCGTACACAAGGTTTTTCTTTAATTTGACTGGGTGACCTAGTTTTTGACCCTAGATGACCCATATTTAAACTCCTCCTAGATTTCATTCAGACAAACACTTTGATCAAATTTCATGAAGATGCAATGTAAGATGCAGCCCCTATTGCATTCACAAGGTTTTTCTTTGATTTGACCTAGTGACCTAGCTTTTCCTCCAAGATGACCCATATTTGAACCTGACCTATCAAGGCAATCATTCTGACCAAAATTCATGAAGATGAATTGAAAAATACAGCTTCTATCGCATACACAAGGTTTTTCTTTGATTTGACCTAGTGACCTACTTTTTGGTCCCAAATAATTCATTTTCAAACTTGGCCTAGATTTCATCAAGGCAATCATTCTGACAAAATTTCATGAAGATCAGTTGAAAAATACAGCCTCTATCGCATACACAAGGTTTTTCTTTGATTTGACCTAGTGACCTAGTTTTTGACCCCAGATAACCCATTTTCGAACTTGGCCTAGATTTTATCAAGGTTATTATTCTGACAAAATTTCATGAAGATCAATAATTGAATCAATTGAAAAATACAGCCTGTATCACATACACAAGCTAAATGTTGACAGACAGACGACAGACACCGGACATTGAGCACTCACAAAAACTCACCTGAGCATTGCTCAGGTGAGATAAAAGTCAATGAAACTGTTATATAATGCAGATCAGGCATTTCTAAGTTGACATGTCAAAATCATATTTTCTTTGGACAAATAGTAAGTAAATACTAGGCCCTATGCCGACGACATGTGACGTCATCCAGCCCAGTTTTGTCTCTTCTTCTATTTTGCGTATGATTACTTGTCATTTACATATATTTCAAGCTACCTTTTCTTAACCTGGGTGAATATTAAAGCGAAATGCAAGTGTTATGCCAGTAATGTCAAATTATAAATGTGACATCACAAAAATGTTTGGCAAGCTCATCTTGAACAGAGACATTAGATAACATTTTGTGTTTTGAATAAAAAATCAAGGAAAAACATAAATGTTATGCCGCATAAAGTTTAAGGGATAATGCCTTGAAGAAAACAACAATTTTTTAGTGAAATAGGAGGTTTAAAATTGGTCATAAGAATAGTGATGACGACTCAGGGTTCAGACGTCAGAAGACAACAACGTTCAGTCACGTTTTGAATGTAAAAGAGCTCCTTGATATGGATCAGTTTATCACAGTTCATTGTTACATTTCATCAATTTGACAGGAATATCATAAGAGCAGTTTTTATTTGTTTGTAGGAAGGTGTAGAAAATGCATTTAATGGCAAGAAACATTGAACCACTGGTAATCTGAGTTGTATTGATCAATTGTATGTGAAATATGAATCAGTCATAATGATGTTGGACCATTTTAGAGGAAATGACGTTGCCTTAGAGATGATAAATAAATAATGTGCATGTTCTTGAATTTTTAACTTAAATATTTACATTTAATATGTTCTTATTCATCATATTTTTCAAATTTTAGCAAAATAGGACCAAAAATTAGAGCACTTTTCCAGGTATTTTTTTAACACCCCTCATAATTCCATCTCATTTAATAAAAGAAGAGAAACAGATTTACAGATTTTCAGAGTGTATCACGTCCCCTCACCTCCATCCCTGAGCATGAAGATAATATGCGCATCTTCTGTTGATGATGAACCTTCCTATGAAGTATGGCTTAACTCAAACCAGTGGTTGCTGAGAAATACTCTGGATAAGAATTGTACTATAGTATACTACTGTTGAATAGTCAAAGGGCAACTAGAGATGCTTTTGAGAAAAGCGCATGTCTCCCACAACTGCCCCTATGAAAAATGTTAGTTTCTCTAGATGTTTTAGATGAGTGGATCCAATTAGATGGTCTGGATGAGTGGATCCAATCAGTAATTCAAGGGCCATAAATCAAAAGTGCCTGGGCGGATTTGGCTAGTTATCGAACTTGGGTAAGGTCTTATGGTCAAACACATTTTGTTCAAGTTTGGTGAAGATCGGATGAGAAATCTTCGACTTAGAGAGCGGACAAGAGTAAACAGACGGATTTTTTCGGTAATTCAAGGGCCGTAACTCTAAAATGCCTGGACCGATTTGGCTAGTTATCGAACTTGGCTGAGGTCTCGTGGTCAAACACATTTTGTTCAAGTTTGGTGAAGATCGCATGAGAAATGTTCCACTTAAAGAGTACGGACAAGAGTAAAAAGGCCGATTTTTTGATAATTTAAAGGCCGTAACTCCAAAATGCCTGGACCGATTTGGCTAGTTATCCAACTTGGCCGAGGTCTCATGGTCAAACACATTTTGTTCAAGTTTGGTGAAGATCGGATGAGAAATGTTCCACTTAAGAGTGCGGACATGAGTAAAAAGACCGATTTTTTGATAATTCAAGGGCCGTAACTCCAAAATGCCTGGACTGATTTGGCTAGTTATCGAACTTGGCTGAGGTCTCATGGTCAAACACATTTTGTTCAAGTTTGGTGAAGATCGGATGAGAAATTTTTGATTAAGAGTGCGGACATGAGTAAAAAGGCCAATTTTTTGATAATTCAAGGGCCGTAACTCTAAAATGCCTGGACCGATTTGGCTAGTTATCGAACTTGGCCGAGGTCTCATGGTTAAACACATTTTGTTTAAGTTTGGTGAAGATTGGATGAGAAATATTCGAATAAGAGTGCGGACAAGAGTAAAAAGACCGATTTTTGGTAATTCAAGGGCCATAACTCCAAGACACCTGGACCGATTTGGCTAGTTATCGAACTTGGCCAAGGTCTTATGGTCAAACACATTTTGTGTGTGGTGGGAGACATAATAACTCTGTGAAAAATTCATCCAACCAGAACACGAAGACAATATGCGCATCTCCTCTTGATAGTGAAGGTACTAAATTCCAACCAGTGGTTGCTGAGAAATACCCGTACAAGAATTGTGGAACTAATGGACAGACAGACGGACAAAGCAGCGATTTTATGCTTCCCTTTCGGAGGAGATAATATGTCACTTGTTATCCACCACTAACTCATGAGGGGAAGTTGTTAGTTACTTGTGGAGAAATACTTAAACCTGGAATCCAGGAATACTGAGCAAATTAACAGACTACTGCATACAAACAGACTGCACCTTTAGACACAATAAAACAAACAAAACATAGCAACCAGGGTATTTTTTAACAGAAGTGTTTCTGTTTTACCGCCTATGCTATCTCCATCATTATGCCTATCATTGTAGGTTTTCTCTGACAAATAATGACATTTTCTGCAAGCAAGTTTACATTCTTCACTAATTAGAGTTTACAAACAACTCAATTTGTCTAACTTGATTATTTTTACATTCTTAATAAAATAACACAATGATAGAAGATATTCCTTCATTTATATTTAATATAATATGCATATCATAATTATAATAAGATTATAATTTATTAGTAATTATCATGCAGCTCATACTTTTCATCTTGACTTCTCTGTCTGTAAGTTGGGATATTTGGAAGGCATTTTTCATAAGTAATATATATCATATTGTGTGAAGAAGTGTCCTTATTCAATGTTTTGATCTAACTTTTTAACTGATTCAGTGCAATAGGTAAGAGTACAAAGGTACCAGTTAGGAAATTATGGGTCTTTGTTGCTCTAAGCCAAAAATGTTTAATTTACAGGATGTTTTATTCCATCAGAAATCAACTTTGTTGTAAGGACACAATTTGTCAGTGTACTATACTGATTCAACTAAAATGAACACTTCTCCTAAACAGTGAAAGCTGCAAAGTGTTAGCTTTAAATTGGTCAGTTGGTCAGAATGCTGAAATTTTGAGACTGGCCTCCAAGTTCCATATGTTTTGATTGGAGACTTGCAGTCTCAGACTGCAACCTTATCATTGGTCAATTTCAAAACTGCTCAGAAACAGCAAATCAGGTTCCAATGTTAAACAAGAGCCATGTTAGACATGGCCAATCCCCCCGCCGGGCATATTATAATTGAAGGCTAAAGTTCCTGGCAAGTTAGTGTCTGAAAGTATGTTTTGGGGAAAGCTTTGAAGAACCATTTAGTTGTGGTCCGCATCAGGGGTTTTAAAGATGTGAAAGAAAGAATAAGTCAGTGGTGAGGTGGTTTACTGCTAAATTTTATTAATTTTCATGAACAGTATAGCTATGATGTTTTTCTATATGGCTACTGTAGAAAAGAAGGAATGGAAAGTGATCAGGGAACACGAGTGCCAGAATGTCACAATATATACCCGTCACAGCAAATTTCTTTACTCTAGCAGCTGTATTTGCAAATGGAATTTTAATTTTGTGGTTGTTTAGTAATCATTGTAAGTCTTTTGTTTTTCTAAGTCCACAAAAAACTCCTTACCAGGTAGAGATATCTTAAAATACACGTAAAATTGGAAAGTAACATCCATGTTGTACCACAGAAAAGTGGTCTTTTTTTTTCCCTACGGTCAATTATAAAAAAAGTTACAATATAAGTTATTTATAGTAACAACTAAGGGGAGATAATCTTAAAAAAAAAAAAAAAAATTGCAAGTCCACAAAAAATCTTTACCAGGTAGAGATTGGTCAAAATACACCTCAGAATTGGATGTAGCATGCATGTTGTACTACAGAAAAGTTGTCTCGATTTTTCCCTACGACTAGTAATCAAAAAGTTACAATAAAAGCTATTTAAAGTAACAACAAAGGGAGGTAATTCTAAAGAAGGGAACTGCGCATGACACTTCGTCTCATGATGGTGTATAATTGTGCCAAGTTACATCAAACTTCCTCCATGCATGAAGAAGAAATGCTTCTGGATAATGTCATTCTTGTATCTGACCTTTGGCCTCTCAGTGTGACCTTGACCTTAGACCTAGGGACCTGGATCTTGCGCATGACATTCTGTCTTGTGGTGGTGAACATTTGTGCCAAGTTATATCAAAATCCCTCTATGCATGAAGAAGAAATGCTCTGGACAATTTTTTTTAAGAAAATATGATAAAGGGGAATAACTCAAAAAATAGGCAAGGTAGAGTTATTGTTCTTGCACACTGCACTTCCTCCTTATGTGTTCTATCAGTGTATGAAGTTTGAATAAAATCCCTCCAGTACTTTTGGAGTTATGCTCCGGACAAATTTTTTTAAGAAAATAAGATAAAGGGGAATAACTCAAAAAATAGGCAAGGTAGAGTTATTGTTCTTGCACATTGCACTTCCTCCCAATGTGTTCTATCAGTGTATGAAGTCTGAAGAAAATCCCTCCAGTACTTTTGGAGTTATGCTCCGGACAAATTTTTTTAAGAAAATAAGATAAAGGGGAATAACTCAAAAAATAGGCAAGGTAGAGTTATTGTTCTTGCACACTGCACTTCCTCCCAATGTGTTCTATCAGTGTATGAAGTTTGAAGAAAATCCCTCCAGTACTTTTGGAGTTATGCTCCGGACAAAGATCATTGCGGACGGACGCACGCACAGACGGACGAAGAGCATTTCTAATATCCCCTTCGCCTTTGGCGGGGGGATAAATAAGAGGGCCCTGAAGGACCTGTAGTATCTAATTTTGCCTAGACTTCATACAGAAAACATTTTGACCATGTTTGATCTAAATCAGGTAGATCATCAACCAAGTTTTTCAATGATTTGACATAGTTTTTGACCTTAAGTACCCTACTTCCTAGTGACATAGTTTTTGACCGTAGGTACCCTACTTTTGAACTTTACCTAGACTTCTTAAACACAAATATTCTGAAAAAGATTTATTAAGATAAAGCTGAAAAAGTGGCCTCTAAAGTTCTATGATTTTAGCTGGTGACCTAGTTTTTTACCCAAGTGAGCCAGTTACAAATTCATCCTTAATTTTAAACAGACAAACATCCCTAAGTCTCTTGAAGATCAGGTAGAAATTGTGGCATTTTGAGTTTAAGGATGTCTTTCTATGATCTGACCTAGTGACCTAGTTTTTGACCTAGATATCCAGTACCGAACTTGACCTAAATTTCATTAGGTAAGTTTTATTTTAAGTTGGCAAGACATGTAACAATACAAGAGCTTTTTAACCGGAAATAGAAACAAACACTCATACAAAGTTTTATGAAAATCAAGCAGATAATGTGGCCTCTAGTGCTAAGGGTTTTCTAATGTTTCGACATAGTGACCTGGTTTTAGACCTCAGGCAACCCAATTCTGATGATCAAGATCAAGCAGTAAATGTGTAAAAGTTCATTTTTTCTATCATTCAACATAGTGACCTTAATTTTGACCTCAGGTACTCCAGGTTGAAACCTGACCTAGATTTTATAGAGACAAACATTCTGAGAAAGTTTTAAGAGGATCAAACAGAAACTGTGGCCTTTATAGTGAAAACAAAGTTTTTCTATGATTTGACTTTGTGACTTTCTTTTTGACCTCAAGTAACCCAGTTTTGTACTTACCCTAGATTTGATAGATAAACAAGAGCTGTCACAGGAGAAAGCACGCTCGACTATTTCGATGCTGGATAGTGAAACTGGGCACATCTGAGGAAACTAGAGCTGTCACTGTAGTGTTTGACTCCAATTGTGGATGAAGATATTGCACAATAGCCTGAGTCTATGTCAAATATATCAACTTAAAGTAATAAGAGAGGTAAAGATAAAATGTATCAAAACACAATATAAGTATATCCTAAGCAAAAAGGGGCATAATTCATTAAATATTGGTGCCAGAGTTATGCACCTTGTGTCATATGGTGTGGGTGATGATGTTGAACAACTATTTTAAGCTTGAATCAAATCCATTCAGTAATAACAGAGACAGAGTGAAAGTGCATCAAAACTTTAACCTAAAATTCTAAGTAAAAAGGGGGAATAATTAATGAAAAATTGGTGCCAGGGTTATGCACCTTGCGTCATATGGTGTGGGTGATGATGTTGAACAACTATTTTAAGTTTGAATCAAATCCATTCAGTAATAACAGAGACAGAGTGAAAGTGCATCAAAATTTTAACCTAAAATTCTAAGTAAAAAGGGAAAATAATTCATGAAAAATTGGTCCCAGAGTTATGCACCTTGTGTCATATGATAAGGGTAATGATGTTGAACAATTGTTTAAGTTTGAATTAGATCCATTCAGTAATAACAGAGATAGAGTGAAAGTGCATAAAACTTTAACCTGAAATTCTAGGTGGGAATAATTCATGAAAAATTGTGCCAGAGTTATGCATCTTGTGTCATATGATGTGGGCGATGATGCTGAACAAATATTTTAAATTTGAATCAAATCCATTCAGTAATAACAGAGGTAGAGTGAAAGTGCACCAAAACTTTAACCTGAAATTCTAAGTAAAAAGGGGGAATAATTCATAAAAAAATGGTGCCAGAGTTATGCACCTTGTGTCATATGATGTGGGTGATGATGTTGAACAAATATTTTAAGTTTGAATCAAATCCATTCAGTAATAACAGAGATAGAGTGAAAGTGCATCAAAACATTAACCTGAAATTCTAAGTGAAAAGGGGGGATAATTCATGAAATATTGGTGCCAGTGTTATGGCCTTTATGTCAGATGATGTGGATGATGATGAGGAATAAGTATTTCAAGTCTGAATCAAATCCATCAAGTAATTACAGAGATAAGTTGAACTAGAACTGTCACAGGAGTGACTCATACCCCCACCATACGGTCTTGTCACAGAAGAATGGCAACCATAAGGAATCTTAAAAATACTTTGGAGTACTTCATCCTGGGCTTCCACATATAAGTAATACTAGTGTAATACTAGTATAGTAATACTAGTAAATATATTAAATCTCTAATATTAGAGATACACTAAAAGTGAATACAAAAAAGTGTCTTACCGACCCATGTTACCACGGAAAAATGTTTTTACTTTTTACATAGGACTTATAATAAAAAAGTTAGAAAAATACCTAAAATATTGAAAATCTAAAAATAGGATTTCTAAAAATAGACTAATTCCTGGAATTTAAGGGGAAGAAACTCAGTACAAAGGTTAAAAAAAGGTTACTTCCCTCTGGCTCTAAGCCAATCAGAATGAGATATTGTGAAAATACATCAAAATTAACCTTAAATTCTATGTAAAAGGGGACACAATTCAAGAAAAATAGTGTCAGAGTTATGCACCTTGTGTCACATGATGTGGGTGATGAGGTGGAACACCTATTTTAAGTCTGAATCAAATCCATTCAGTAGTAATTGAGATATAGTGAAAATACATCAAAATTAACCTTAAATTCTAAGTAAAAAGGGGCATAATTCATGAATAATTGGTGTCAGAGTTATGCACCTTGTGTCACATGATGTGAGTGATGATGTGGAACATCTATTTTAAGTTTGAATCAAATCCATTTTGTAACAAATGAGATATAGTGAAAATACATCAAAATCAACCTTAAATTTAAAGTAAAAGGGGACATAATTCATAAAAAATTTATGTCAGAGTTAAGCACCTTATGTCACATCATCTGGGTGATGAGGTGGAACAACTATTTTAAGTTTGAATCAAATCCATTTAGTAATAACTGAGATATAGTGAAAATACAACAAAATTAACCTTAAATTCTAAGTAAAAGGGGACATAGTTCATGAAAACTTGGTGTCAGAGTTATGCACCTTGTGTCACATGATGTGGGCACATGATGTGGGTGATGAGGTGGAACATCTATTTTAAGTTTGAATCAAATCCATTCAGTAGTAACTGAGATAAAGTGAAAATACATCAAAATCAACCTTAAATTCTAAGTAAAAAGGGGCATAATTCATAAAAAAATGGTGTCAGAGTTATGCACCTTATGTCACATGATGTGGGTGATGAGGTGGAACATCTATTTTAAGTTTGAATCAAATCCATTTAGTAATAACTGAGATTTAGTGGAAATACAACAAAATTAACCTTAAATTCTAAGTAAAAGGGGACATAATTCATAAAAACTTGGTGTCAAGAGTTATGCACCTTGTGTCACATGATGTGGGTGATAAGGTGGAACATGTATTTTAACTTTGAATCAAATCCATTCGGTAATAACTGAGATAATAGATTTCGCGACGGGACGCGACGTGACAAAACTGACTTCTATATACCCCCTCAAACATGTTTGGTGGGGGTATAAAAAAGAGAAAGTGCACCAAAACTTTAACCAAGGTGGGGACGCGGAAAGACGCGGATGCTGGGGCGAGTAGGATAGCTCTCCTTATACTTCGTATAGTCGAGCTAAAAAATGACAAAGTTTCGCAAAGGTGAGTTTAAAAAATGTAGCCTAGATAGTCTTAACACTGTTTTCCTGTTAACTGATCTAGTGACAATAGTACTGACTCCAGATGACCCAGTATTGATCTCATCCAAGATCTTATTGAGGGTAATATTCTGATCAAGTTTCATTAAGATTGGGCTAAAATTGTGACCTCTAGTGTGTGCATGAACAGTCAAACTGTTGACAATGCATGACAAATGACGATGGACACAAGGTGAGCACAATAGCTCAATTTGTGCACTTTGTGCTCTAGTGAGCTAAAAACTGTTCTTGCAGACCAGTCTAAGAATGCAGCCTTGCAAGTAGTCATAGCATCTGATACTACATTTTGAGACTTTATTTGATACTTTGGAACATGTTGAACGAGGTAAAATATTTGCTGGGAAAACCACTAAGAAAGAGCATTAAACATTCCATGTATTAATGAATAGTAATTTTCTATCCCTCCCTCTTTCCCTCCCTCCTATAATCATGACATCTTTATAAATATTTCCATGGTTCATATACAAGACTGGTTTTGATATATTTACCAAACCTGTTGGCGTAACAAACAAATGTGTAAACCAGCCGTCAGAGGCATTTGCTACTGCTAATCACATACATATCACTTGTGCAGACTTCTGATATCTTAGAGACATGTTCACAGGCTTTCAAATGAAATAATCTCAAAAACTTTTTAAAGTGGTCTTTTGTACAATCTTACTGATTATGTTAACTTTTTACTGGTAACTTTGTACAAATCTATTCCTCAAAAGGCTCAAAAGTTAATATCTGCATGGGTTTCACATGTTTAATACCAAAATTCATTTCTAGTGTAATATCACTATATCAAGATACAGTCTGTTTCATTTTTACTTGTGAGTACATTCTGATATTGAAAATATTTGCTGCATCTTAGAAATAGGAACTTTAACTGCAGCACAGTTGGAATAAAAGATAAGTTATCGTGCAAACATGCAAAGGTAGTACTTATGCATAGTAAAATTCTTCATAAATGTCATGTCTGAAGACTACCAAATACTAAATCTATATCAAAAATGAACCCTTTCCAAGTCATAAATACAGCAAAAACAGGGCAGTTTATGTTCAGAAATTTCCATATTTGGCATGTCTGCTGGAATGGGAATGTAGTGTAATATCAAATAGTAACATTTTATTCTTAAATTATGTACATCTCAAAACAGATGAAAAAATCAATTGAAAACCAACTTCATAGCATCATAAAACTCAAAATGCTATGGAATTTACAAAATGAATATCAGCTGCAAATGTATCTACCGTATTTTGGTGCATATAGGTCGCACTTTTTCTACCCATTTTGCTGCCTGAAAAAGTTCCTGCGACCTATACGACAGAACATTGCCAGCAGTTTTTTTTTCAGGCCAATTTTCTGGCCATAGCTCTCGCAAAATTACGTGCATCTGTTACGAACGAACAAAATGGATAAAAAATATCAATATCGGCGGCTTTTCAACCAATAGCGGTTACTTTCAATAAAATATATCGTAAATAACCCATACAGACTATTAAAATTACGAATGACTTTAATTCAAAGATGTTTTTGCAGTCTAAATTACGTTTGTTTCTACTTTCGTTTTACTGGACGCCATTGACATGTACTCCGGGTTGGATAAAATGCGGACAGATCCGTCCTCCATTCCAAACATTGTTCATACTAATTCTTAGCGTATTAAAAAACTTGAAAGATAATTTTTTACTTTTGATTTTTAAATAAAAGAAAAAAATCCAAAAAGAGATATTTTGTTAAGCTTTTTACTCAGAATCAAAAGAACGCGGTTAATTACATGACACGGAAAGGTGTTATAATTGCTGTGCAAACAATTCACACTTAAACTTGCATGATAACAGAATGTAAACGCCAACCGTCTGCTGCCAATTAGTGTCAAAAGGCCGCTTTTCTTTCATGTAGTCTGTTACCGATACTACTGTTGGTACGAAACGGTTGGGAACGAAAATAACACTGTCTGATTTCCACCAATCAGGTTCTGATAATAATTCAGTCCGCGGCATCAATATGGCCACCGCCATAACTTTTTTGCCGGTAAATATTAAATATTGCTGGGGAAAAAATCCGAAATTTAACTGCGACTAATACGCTAGAAGTTAATTTTCCGACCATTTCCAGACCAAAAATTAGATGCGGACTATACATTACCGCGACCTATACACACCAAAATACGGTAAATTCATTTCAGATTGTGAATAATGGTAATAAAAACTTTCCCTCCCTAAAAATAACTGTACTCAGCAAACTTTAAATCATTAGAAAATTTCAAAGTTCAGCTTTTTTGGGTCATAGGCTTTCCTTTTCTAAATAGGATATCGTCAATTGTTCAATGCGTGTCACTTGCATGTGAGATTGTTCAATGCCCTGTCAATTGTATGACATATATTTGCAATTGTCAACGCTGAGTGCCATCTTCTTGCTGGTTTATTTACTTACATGTAAACTTCATTTTCAAATTCTAGTCATGAACGATACTTCAAATAAGGTAAACTTAAATTTCAAATTAATCCAATTTTTCGCATCAAGTCTTTATCATTAAAAATTGCCTTTAAATAACTTTGGATAAAAAAGGCTTTTCAAAGCAGGTTGGTTAAATATTACGTTATTTGAGCTATCTGTGCACACTATGCGCGGACTGTTTACTTCAATTTCACATACGACAGAGATATATTAAATTCAATGAAAGGCTTTGCTCAAATTGTGGAGAGACAGCTTGTTCAAATATACAGCTCACTGCGAACATTTTGAAGTAGAAAACCGACCCATTAATTAAAACGTGTTTTCAAAGAATCTATTTAAATACACTAACCTTATGTAACACTGACTCAACAAGCTATTAGAGAGGAGGTTGAATTACAATTTATATGCACCGACATATCATCGCAGTGACAGAACCCATTGTAACCGAAGATAAATTTAAAATCATTATGAAGAATACTTCTTATTCTCCTCAGGTAGATATTAAAATTTGAAATGAAACGCTTATCACACCTGCATGCTACGCAATGTAATTCAGCCGATTACTTGACGCGTATTTATCTTTTACATGCAAAAGCAATTTTGAGTAGCAACAAAACAGTCTTATATTACATTATGTTTGGCATTATATTTTCAAATTCATCGAAAAATCGTGATGTATTATCTCTTTTTTAAAGTCAAGCTATACATCTGTTTTTCTCTTGGAAATCTTACATAAATTTATAGTTTCACAATTAGTATGCTGTGTAAGACAGATGTGTCTACTGCTCAATCAGTAGGTCAATGATACCTTCATCTCTATATTCATGCTCACAGCACTTCATTATGGCAGTACAGCTGACTCTAAGAAGCGGAGTCAAGTTTCAAAGAAACTTCAACCTATCTTCAGTACTAAACTGAAAATAAATTCGAGAAAAGCCAGGTAATAAAAGTATATGGTGATAATTGCTCAAATATACAGTAAGTGCAAAACTGACATGGTATTATTTTTCTAAATTTAAACATTTTAGGAGACTCAAAAACAAAATTATCATTTAATAATGAGATAAATTTTATCTGACTTTGCCCTTCAGAAAGAAAACCTCACAAGTACATTCATCCTTTTAAAATTTTTACCGAAGACCAGATCTAACAGCATAATGAGAACAAACGAGATTTTAATCCATTTAAATATTGAAATTCTGATGGATCTTCTATCAAAACAAACATTAAAATCAGAAGTGATGATATCTTCTTAATCTACTCTATATCATTCACTGTACAGGCTTCGAATTTCCCAACATCAGATTAATCAAAGTCAAATACACAGACCATAATTAGTACCTGCTAAATGATAGGCCAGATATATATCATGATATGGCAGTCTGCTGCTGACAAAAACTCATCAGTCCAAGTTTGATAAAGATCTGCAAAAGAAAATGCTTTTGTTATGGTATATGATAATGGTTTTATGATCAGTGAGACTGCAAAATCAATATCAAACATATTAGATGTCTTTCTGAATATGAAAACGATGTCCAATCTCAGCGAAATGTGTTGCCGCTGCAGTCAGAGTAATCATGTTTTTGTATCTTGTTTCCATTTTACACTGCTGTCAGTGCACGTGTTTTCAAGGCAAATTGATTGATGCACAATGATGGCAGCATGTATTATTATTTTTATAATCCAAAACTGGAAAAGGTACACTTTTTCAAATTTATTTATTTATTTGGGTTTTACGGCGCACCAACACAGTATAGGTTATATGGCGCCAAACAGGACTACAGATTTTGGTTTCACATCTCATTTACATCAAAATAAAAACATGACTTATGGAATTCAACGAACTATCTATAATTTGGCATTTGCAACTTAAACCATCAGTCAATATACCCTTCTCTTTCTTCGCTACATTTCAGTGTTTCCATAGCCTCAAAGACTTTTGCTTGCTGAACAAACATGTCAGATGACTGATAATTTCCCTAGGACTTCGATTAAAGTCATCTTTTTGTCAACGAAGAATTCTGAAACCCACACTTGAAGAAACGTTCTACCATTTGTCCTATAACACTTCAGATGACTGAGAAGTTAGAAAGTACCATAGAAATTACCACATAAACTTTTACCATTTGTACAAATTGGTCAACTGCAAACTTTGGTGTATTGGATATCAACATCTAACCACATTTTGTCACAGACAATATCATCAACTTTGCAAAAACGATACAGTGCATATATTGAAAACTATATTGGTTTCAGATGGTAAGGACTTTTTTCAGACTCAAAAAACTTTTTTGTCAAACACCCAAAGAAACTTTTTTTATCTTCTCCAAACAGATCAGAAAGCTAAGACTTTTCTAAGACACAAGGAGACATAACACAGTTTCCACAGGCCCAAAGAAATCTTCTCCCTTTGTCCAACAGTGCAGATGGCTAAGGATTTCCAAGACTCAAAGAAACTTTCTCCCTGTGACCAATAGTACAGATGGCTGATAGTTTCCACAGACCCAAAGAAACTTTCTTTCTTTGTCCAATAGTGCTGATGGCTGAGAATTTCCAAGACCCAAAGGAACTTTCTCCCTTTGTCCAATTAAAAGTGCAGATGGCTGACAGTTTCCATTGACCCAAAGATACTTTCTCTCTTTGTCCAGTAGTGCAAATCACTGACAGTTTCCAAGACCCAAAGACACTTTCTCCCTTTGTCCAATTAAAAGTGCAGATGGCTGACAGTTTCCATAGACCCAAAGACACTTTCTCTCTTTGTCCAGTAGTGCAGATGGCTGAGAGTTTCCAAGACCCAAAGAAACTTTCTCCCTTTGTCCAGTTAAATGTGCAGACAGCTGACAGTTTCCACAGACCCAAAGACACTTTCTCTCTTTGTCCAGTAGTGCAAATGGCTGAGAGTTTCCAAAAACCCAAAGAAAATTATGTTTGAAGATTAGATAATCGATTTCCGGGCTACCTGATATGGAGTTTCAAGTATTTTAATGCAAAATGTGTGAAAACACGCCGGGAAAGTTTTACACAGGTCTTGTTAAAAAATTAATGATCAGTTACAGAAATGCGTTGTAAAATATATTTTACTGAAAAAAAAAAAAGAATTTATTTTTAAGATTTTCCGTGAGCTCTAAATTTTACATTTTATACAAAAGTAATAGATGCTGGGTCCCGATACCGGCTATTAGCTAAGCCTGAGTCATTGGAATTTACTCCCCTTGAATTCTCTTCAATATAGAGGTACGCGGGTAAACAAAGATTGATTTTCTTAATTTTTGAGTCCAGGGAAATGTTTGGTCTTTTTCTATCCCCATATATAGGATGCATCGGTCCTTCGAGACCAGAATCTCGTAAAAAAATGTGCGTCTTATATTCATAGGATGACGGTAATATCACTATATCAAGATACAGTCCGATTTCATTTTTACTTGTGAGTACATTCTGATATTGAAAATATTTGCTGCATCATAGAAATAGGAACTTTAACTGCAGCACAGTTGGAATAAAAGATAAGTTATCGTGCAAACATGCAAAGGTAGTACTTATGCATAGTAAAATTCTTCATAAATGTCATGTATGAAGATTAATACTAAATCTATATCAAACACGAACCCTTTCCAAGTCATAAATACAGCAAAAACAGGGCAGTTTATGTTCAGAAATTTCCATATTTGGCATGTCTGCTGGAATGGGAAACTCTTTAATCTGTCCCTTAGAGAAAAAACATAGAGATACATTTTTCAAAGGGCAATGCGAAAGCCTGAAAATAAGTTAATTTTATTTGAAAGCCTTCATCAAGCCTTACATAAGGCTGAAAGAATTTTTAAAATCTGGCCACTATTGAAAATGATATGGCAGTCTAAAATCTGAGAGTTTCCAAGACCCAAAGAAACTTTCTCCCTTTGTCCAATTAAAAGTGCAGATGGCTGACAGTTTCCATAGACCCAAAGACACTTTCTCTCTTTGTCCAGTAGTGCAGATGGCTGAGAGTTTCCAAGACCCAAAGAAACTTTCTCCCTTTGTCCAGTTAAATGTGCAGATAGCTGACAGTTTCCACAGACCCAAAGACACTTTCTCTCTTTGTCCAGTAGTACAGATGGCTGAGAGTTTACAAATACCCAAAGAAACTTTCTCCCATTGTCCAATTAAAAGTGCAGATGGCTGACAGTTTCCACAGACCCAAAGACACTTCCTCTTTTTGTCCAGTAGTGCAGATGGCTGAGAATTTCCCAGACTCAGAGGAACTTTCTCACTTTGTACAATAGTGTATATGGCTGAGAGTTTTCAAGACTCAAAGGATTTTTCTCCTGTTGTCCATTAGTGCAGATGGCTGACAGTTTTTACAGACCAAAAGAAAGTTCTCTCTTTGTCCAACAGTGCAGATGGCTGAAAGTTTCCACAGACCAAAAGACTTTCTCTCTTTGTCCAGTACTGCAGATGGCTGACAGTTTCCACAGAGTAAAAGACACTATCTTTCTTTGTCCAGTAGTGCAGATGGCTGAGACTTTTTAACACTCAGAGGAACTTTCTCCCTTTAACCAGTAGTGCAGATGGCTGCAGAGACTTTCTAAGACTTAAAGGAACTTGTTCCCTTTGTCCAATAGTGCAGATGGCTGAGAGTTTCAAAGACCCAAAGAGTCTTTCTCTCTTTGTTTAATAGTGCAGATGGCCGACAGTTTCCACAGACTAAAAGACACTCTCTCTTTGTCCAGTAGTGCAGTTGGCTGCAGAGACTTTCTAAGACTCAGATGAACTTTCTCCCTTTGTCCAGTAGTGCAGATGGCTGAGACTTTCTATGACTCAGGGGAACTTTCTCCCTTTGTCCAGTAGTGCAGATGGCTGAGACTTTCTAAGACCCAGAGGAACTTTCTCTCTTTGTCCAATAGTGCAGATGGCAAAGAATTTCCACAGAAAAAGATCCCCTTTACTCCAAATAGATCAGATGACTTCAAGTAAAATATAAAAGGCAAAAGAGACTTTAATCTATTGACTACAACAGTTAGACCAAATATAGAATATTAGAGAACATAAGTGCTTAAAATTATTCATTTTTCTTTTCTTAGTTTTAAAAGCACAAGTAGAAAAAGCAGGAAAGTCGTAATAAAAAGACAAAATAAGGTCTTGTATCAAAAACATAATATAGTTTGTAAAGTCAGTAAAGTCAATTTTTACAAATTTAAAGCAAATATTAGGGTTTCTGATTTAAGACAACTTAAAAAAATTTACTTGTCGAATGATTCATACATTTTTATCATCTGATTTATTTAACTTTACAAAGTGTTCTTGAATGTGGTGGGTGTGGGGAAACAGAAAACCTACTGTCAAATCACTTTAGTTAAACGGTCTTGAATTTTGATTGAAAGCTATAATTTTCATTCTATACTATCATTATCAGAGATTCAAATTTCATTTTTCATTATTGAGAATTGAGATCATTTAAATACAACTTTAGAAAGAGTGAAACATGATTTCATGAAATTTAAGTGAGTAGAAAATCGGTTCCGAAATAATTCTTACAAGGACTTTCACATTTTAAGGAAACAGAAGAACATCTTAGGAAGTAGCTTCCATTCAGGCCAAAATATATGGAATTTTCTATGAAAAAAATGTTTATTCCATAACAATTATACTGTCCACATGTGATTTACCATGGAGAAAGTTCATGCTAAGTATAATCATAATATAATCCTAAATGTGCCAGAGAATTTTTCTGTCACCTCCAAAGGGACAGCTATTTTTTCAATTCTTAGCAGATCTTGGTAGATGTATTCTATGACTTTATCTGTATTTGATCACTGATAACCTCCAAACTCCACCTATATCTCTTTCATCCTAGGGAACACTTCTTTTATCTGGCACATTTAAGTCTTCCATAATGGTTTCAAATGGGACAGCTTTTGAGTTGTCAAAAAATGTGTCAACAGCAAACAAAAAGATTAAGGAATATTTTGAAAAAAGAATATTTAATTCACCAAGGGGAAAGCTTCAGGACTGAATACAAGTTATCTGATCTAAAGGAAAGATGTTGAAATTTAACACATGCACAGTTTTGAGTAGGATTTCCTCTCAGTGAAGTATGGTCAGAATTCCACTATTTCCATTTTAACACTTAAAATGTATACATCTTCTGCAGTGCAACACAGGATATATTTATATAGATTTATATAGCACCTTTTTCATGATAAACATGTTCAAAGGCACTTTACATAGTGCAAAGGCACACACTCAGGGTGCCAAATTCATCATCTACATAGTACAGATACAGAGCAATCTGACCAGAGAGACTAAGTAAGAGAAAGACTCCTGAACAGAGAGAGATAAATCCTTTTGCATACAGGCATGTCAAAGCTCTTTGCGAATAGACAGTCTGGTTGTTTAACATGCCCCTTGTATAGCACTGATACATACAAATTTTCTTTCTAGGGGAGAACCAGTACTGGCCTCCTAGCTAGGTGGAATTCAAGACACTCAAGAGAATCTCAGAACTTTCCAGTGCCTGGACCGGAATATGAACCGCAGACATTTAAATTGACAGTCAAGTATGTTACCACTAAACTGCTGGGCCACCTTGGGAATTTACATCCATTGGTTTTATGTTCCTTGTTTTGAAAAAGTATATTTGAGTACATTTGGGTGCGAATAAGAAAATAAGGCAGTGCACCTGAAGAAACAAAAGAATAGAAATAGATTGAACACAAGACAGACCTACATAATAATTTATTGTTCAAACAGACTGTGTTTAACTTCAAGAACAAACAATAATGATCATCCTCATTTTTTACAGTGAAATAAGATCATAACTCACTGAAAACTGTGATGATTAAAAACTGGTGAGAAATCAAAAACCTTGGCAATCACCACAAATCAACAGTTTTTTATCGATTTTGTCAGTGATACCCTGAGGGGCACGTGATGTATGCTTTCATCCATCTTTCTAGCTCTGAGTTTTATGTCAATTACCAACATTCTATGCATTTTCTGACCATGATTCTCCTGAAACATTTGTGACTTATCAAAAAATAATCACTTAATATAGCAAGTTTTTTTTTTTAAAATGGTGAAAATATATTTGATAAGTATATGATTGTTTTGAGTATATATTTTCAGTTGATCGAATATAATTTACTTCTTACTTTACAGACATTTTGCCACAGACCTGTAGTTAGTACCTTTACATATGTGTGGACTGGAATATCTGGCTTTGGCAGCAATGATGCTCTGCTGAGATACTGTCAGAACACTTGACCAAGAGCTGGATATTCCCAGCCACACCTACAAGGAATTAATGATAAGATTCTTTTTCTTGCCTACTGTGTTCTACTAATGATAGAAAAAATAAATTCAAATGAATGACTTTCTTTTTAAATATTTCAAATCAGCAGCATACCAATTTATGTATTCATTATTTTTTTTCATGAATGCAATTTGTTAAGAAATCTGTTTTCGGTATGCAAAAATTCATACTTTTAACTATCTGAAACATTGCAAAATTGTATAAATTTCACTTCCATTAACTTTAGCTTTTCTTTGCAATTAAATTAACTTTCCATAGATGGAACCAATTTATATAGTGAAAGTAACGATTTTCAATATTAGATGAAATATTTTTAATGAGGTCGGGAATGACATTAATTACCAGAAATAACTAGTGTGTTGCTGCATCCTGAGCAAATAGCTCAAAGAGCATGCACTGTTATGTAAACTGAAATCCCAAACAAAATCTATAACTTACATTTGGAAGAATTATGTATCTGGCGGAAAACACAAGTAATGTATAACAACTTTATGTCACATGCTGATTTTATTAACAGATTTTATATGTTCGCTCTTTATGTTAATCAACCTCAAATTAATGAAAACTTCTGTTTTGTTTTTGCAACATAAGTGATCTAAAAAATTGTACCATTTTCTTCTGATCCAGTCCATTTTAATAAGCATGAATGGGGATTTTAAAATCTAAAATTTTAAATTTATGAAAAAATATTCAATTAAGTCAATTAAAACTTTAAATGAAACTTTGAAATTGTGCAGTTTGTAGCATTCTCAAAGACATTTGTGGTTAAAAACTGATTCTGAATTTAAAATCAACAGCAATATTAACCTTTGAAGCTACTATTAAGTTCTTTATAAAATTGCTTCATATCACCAGCTGGGCAGGTAGTTCTGAAAGGTCTGTTAAAATTCCTGATGTCATATTAAAATCGTCAATTTAATTTTCCTCCTCTGTTTCGAGTGCAAGAACTGGTCCATTATTCTATCAAAATTACTAGAACAAAGTGGTATGATTCTTTAAAATGTAAAATAAAGAATTTTACCAAATACAAACAGAATATTAGGTAATACAGAAATTTCTATGTATTTAGTGGTATGAATTGAAGACCCATCTTTAAACTTTTCAACTTTTCAAACAGGAAATAATGCATGTGCACTGACCTTGACAAGATTTGCATGAGCACAAGTCATCAAAATGTATTTATTTTTGATATCCTGTAATTCTACATAATAAAAAACAAATCAAACTTCACCGCAAAAAAAATCCCATAAATATCAAAGTCATTACAGCCAATCATTAACCAATTTGTACATGGGACAACATCTTATTTCTGTGCATTTATGACCACATTTGCAATATTTCGCACATGCCAACGGACAAAAGAATCAGTAAATAAATTTCATTTTAAAAATCAGTTACAGATGCGTTGACAAAAAATGGGTGAAACAAAATCCCTAAATTGGTGGTCTTGATGTTTTTCATTGCCAAAGATTTAAAATCTAGTCCTCAGTGTTAGACAGGTAATTTTTACAAGGATATTGTATGATATCCCAAACTAAATTAACTCAAGAGTCTGAAGTCATTTAACAAAGAATAACTGGGTTGGTTCAAAACGCTTCAACAGTACACCGCACCCCAGTGACTATGATGCATCATGGTCATACAAGAGCTTGGCAGCTCATTTATATTCATGAGATTGTGGCGATGATAGGGCGATAATTATTATAGATGTTGTTTAACTGGTGTCTTATTCTAGGTAACCTAAAACCTTAATATTGGACCGGCTATCAATGAATTTAAAAGATCTCCGGACTAACGCATTGCAATCAGTTACATGATATTACACCTATGAAAAAGGTAGACAATACCAGGCGCTGATTTTACAGTCGTTAATCATTCTAATTAGGAACAACATCATCATTATCTCAATGCTACAAGCTGCTGTAAAGTATTTCCATCTCGGTTTCTACCTCATCCTAGTGGGAATTATTTACGAGTTTAGCATATTTAAATAAATGACAGATCATTAAAACTGAAACCTGGTACAAATGTCACTATAATTATTCATGTATAATGTTAATCATTTATCATATAAAACTATTCACTACAATGATTGTTTAGCTACTGATTATGATAGAATTCTCTATATGCTTCCTGTTGTCTTTGTAATTGAAAATTGTTATGCAGCTATTAAAAATATACTATGAGATAGCATGAAATTTCTCTTTTTCTTGATAAAACAGCTATTTGCTGGAGACAACAATTTTTGGAATTCAAACTGAAGAAATATATTTCTATTAGAAAACTGCCACTATTTTCACTAGGATTTAATGTTTTGGATCGACAAAAACATGACACCCATGAAAATATGTCCCCCATCAGAACAAATGATTTCATCGAACTATAGACATAATTATTGCCTTATACTATTTAAATAAAATGATTTTCTTTGAGTAAAAAATTGCATAACTGTTAAAATAACTGCAAAACTAGTCTTGCAGGCAGTGGACCTGTGTAAATGATCTGCAAAGTACACATGCTCCTGTGACTTTGGCATTTTCTGGTTTTCACAGAAAGCCTTGTGCATGTTGAGCTACATTTACATCCTATAAAATCCCAAATTGCCCAACAAGAATATGAAATCACACCTAAATGTCATTACAGATCTACTACCTTAATTTTGTACATAATATAGGAGCCTCACAGAAAAGATTCAGTTCTGCTAAAAGTCACTGCCTATGTCTATTGTCTTGATTATTCAACCACTCCTATACATCAAGTGTAATGTAAATTTTTTAAAACATTTAAATCTTATTGCCCTCTATCACTAGTAAAAGACAAACATCATTAAAACAATTAACTGATTTCTTTGAAACAACATTCTCTGGAATGCTATTTTGATGCTCTATGCTATTTCCCTTTTTGCTAATTTCAGACTTATTTTATCCAGTACAGTAATTTTCTAGCTAAATACTGAAATATAATTGCAGACTGGCCTAAGCATGTGGCATATGAGACAGAAAAATGTGCATCCTGTCGATCACTGCCAATGTGCACAATGTCAAATTCAGGTACCAAATAATCAGGTGCCATCTTTAAAACTTTTGTCCAATTTTACACTTAATAAACCCAAATTAGTATTTTTACCGACCATTGGACACCATCTCCATAGTAACTTGTGATGCAGACGACATCTAAGGGTGACAATCTCGTATCTGATGTTTATGTCTGGTAATGTCAAAGCAAAAACCACTAATTACCTTTCGAACACAACCTGGTTGCAAAATGTTTAATTTCATTTGCACAGAGTCTCAGCGAATCATTTTAAATCATTGCCTTTTCCCACTTTTATCAAAGCACGACCAGTCACATTATACCTTAAATGACATAAAAACATCTTAAATTTTGCCCCTACTTCTAAAACGTTTTTAACCAAAGATAACATCCCCCTAAATTGATTTTAAATCAATTTGCAAGTTAGATAACAGTACAAAACTAGTGTGCATGAAAAGGAACCATTCTTAGCTACTCATAACATGGTACACTATCAGCACATTTATCTTTGTAATTTTCACTTAACAAATAAAAGAAATCTTCAATAATTTCTTCTCCTTGAAATTTGAAAATTAACTTAATCAGTAAATTTGAAAACATAAAATGGCTTGCCCAGAACATAGATAATTTCAAATAGATAAACACTCTTTCAATATTTCACAGATTAAGTTTCTTTAATTGGCAATTAACAACTTTGGTCTCTACGGCTTCCTTTCCGCTTTTCCGTGTGCCTGTGAAAAAATGTTCTTCTTTTGGTCTTCATTTCAGATATCAACCTTAGACATGCAGTAACTTTCATCATTTTAGACTTAATTTTGACTTGACTGACTTTTTGTTGTAAATACATGATACATCAGATTTTATTCATGTCCTTAATTTTTTCTCAATCACGTTGACTGATTTATTTTGCAAGTATCATTTGGTATGTAGATCAGATAAATAGAAAATCTTTAAGCAAGCAGTAGAAAGAGTCTTTGCAAAGGAAACTGGATGTGAGTGTCTGATGCTTTGAATGAAGCTGACTGGATGCGAGTGGCTGATGCTTTGAATGAAGCTGACTCTGAATGTGAGTGTCTGATGCTTTGAATGAAGCTGACTGGATGTGAATGTCTGATGCTTTGAACGAAGCTGACTGGATGTGAGTGTCTGATGCTTTGAATGAAGCTGACTAGATGCGAGTGTCTGATGCTTTGAATGAAGCTGACTGGATGTGAGTGTCTGATGCTTTGAATGAAGATGACTCTGGATGTGAGTGTCTGATGCTTTGAATGAAGCTGACTCTGGATGTGAGTGTCTGATGCTTTGAATGAAGCTGACTCTGGATGTGAGTGTCTTATGCTTTGAATGAAGCTGACTCTGGACATTTATGCTTTGAATGAAGTTGACTGGATGTGAGTGTCTTATGCTTTGAATGAAGCTGACTGGATGTGAGTGTCTGATGCTTTGAATGAAGCTGACTCTGGATGCGAGTGTCTTATGCTTTGAATGAAGCTGATTCTGGACATTTATGCTTTGAATGAAGTTGACTGGATGTGAGTGTCTGATGCTTTGAATGAAGCTGACTGGATGTGAGTGTCTGATGCTTTGAATGAAGCTGACTGGATGTGAGTGTCTGATGCTTTGAATGAAACTGACTGGATGTGAGTGTCTGATGCTTTGAATGAAGCTGACTGGATGTTAGTGTCTGATGCTTTGAATGAAGCTGACTGGATGTGAGTGTCTGATGCTTTGAATGAAGCTGATTGGATGTGAGTGTCTGATGCTTTGAATGAAGCTGACTGGACATGAGTGTCTGATGCTTTGAATGAAGCTGACTCTGGATGAGAGTGTCTTATGCTTTGAATGAAGCTGACTCTGGACATGAGTGTCTGATGTCTTGAATAAAGCTGACTCTGGATGTGGGTGTCTGATGCTTTGAATAAAGATGACTCTGGATGTGAGTGTCTTATGCTTTGAATGAAGTTGACTGGATGTGAGTGTCCGATGCTTTGAATGAAGCTGACTGGCTGTGAGTGTCTGATGCTTTGAATGAAGCTGACTGGATGTGAGTGTCTGATGCTTTGAATGAAGCTGACTGGACATGAGTGTCTGATGCTTTGAATGAAGCTGACTCTGGCTATGAGTGTCTGATGCTTTGAATAAAGCTGACTCTGGCTATGAGTGTCTGATTGCTTTGAATGAAGCTGACTCTGGATGTGAGTGTCTGATGCTTTGAATGAAGCTGTCTCTGGATGGGAGTGTCTGATGTCTTGAATGAAGCTGACTCTGGATGTGAGTGTCTGATGCTTTGAATGAAGCTGACTATGGCTATGAGTGTCTGATTGATTTGAATGAAGCTGACTCAGGACGTGAGTGTCTGATGCTTTGAATGAAGCTGACTCTGGATGTGAGTGTCTGATGCTTTGAATGAAGCTGACTCTGGCTATGAGTGTCTGATTGCTTTGCATGAAGCTGACTCAGGATGTGAGTGTCTGATGCTTTGAATGAAGCTGACTCTGGCTATGAGTGTCTGATTGCTTTGAATGAAGCTGACTCAGGATGTGAGTGTCTGATGCTTTGAATGAAGCTGACTCTGGATGTGAGTGTCTGATGCTTTGAATGAAGATGACTCTGGATGTGAGTGTCTGATGCTTTGAATGAAGCTGACTCTGGCTATGAGTGTCTGATTGCTTTGAATGAAGCTGACTCAGGATGTGAGTGTCTGATGTCTTGAATGAAGCTGACTCAGGATGTGAGTGTCTGATGCTTTGAATGAAGCTGACTCTGGATGTGAGTGTCTGATGCTTTAAATGAAGCTGACTCTGGCTATGAGTGTCTGATTGCTTTGAATGAAGCTGACTCAGGATGTGAGTGTCTGATGCTTTGAATGAAGCTGACTATGGCTATGAGTGTCTGATTGATTTGAATGAAGCTGACTCAGGATGTGAGTGTCTGATGCTTTGAATGAAGCTGACTCTGGATGTGAGTGTCTGATGCTTTGAATGAAGCTGACTCTGGCTATGAGTGTCTGATTGCTTTGCATGAAGCTGACTCAGGATGTGAGTGTCTGATGCTTTGAATGAAGCTGACTCTGGCTATGAGTGTCTGATTGCTTTGAATGAAGCTGACTCAGGATGTGAGTGTCTGATGCTTTGAATGGAGCTGACTCTGGATGTGAGTGTCTGATGCTTTGAATGAAGATGACTCTGGATGTGAGTGTCTGATGCTTTGAATGAAGCTGTCTCTGGATGTGAGTGTCTGATGCTTTGAATGAAACTGACTCTGGCTATGAGTGTCTGATTGCTTTGAATGAAGCTGACTCAGGATGTGAGTGTCTGATGCTTTGAATGAAGCTGACTCAGGATGTGAGTGTCTGATGCTTTGAATGAAGCTGACTCTGGATGTGAGTGTCATGCTTTGAATGAAGCTGACTCTGGATGTGAGTGTCATGCTTTGAATGAAGCTGACTCTGGATGTGAGTGTCTGATGCTTTGAATGAAGCTGACTCTGGATGTGAGTGTCTTATGCTTTGAATGAAGCTGACTCTGGACATTTATGCTTTGAATGAAGTTGACTGGATGTGAGTGTCTTATGCTTTGAATGAAGCTGACTGGATTTGAGTGTCTGATGCTTTGAATGAAGCTGACTCTGGATGCGAGTGTCTTACGCTTTGAATGAAGCTGATTCTGGACATTTATGCTTTGAATGAAGTTGACTGGATGTGAGTGTCTGATGCTTTGAATGAAGCTGACTGGATGTGAGTGTCTGATGCTTTGAATGAAGCTGACTGGATGTGAGTGTCTGATGCTTTGAATGAAGCTGACTGGATTGATGTCTATGCTTTGAATGAAGTGACTGGATGTAGTGTCTGATGCTTTGAATGAAGCTGACTGATGTTAGGTCTGATGCTTTGAATGAAGCTGATTGGATGTGAGTGTCTGATGCTTTGAATGAAGCTGACTGGACATGAGTGTCTGATGCTTTGAATGAAGCTTACTCTGGATGAGAGTCTCTTATGCTTTGAATGAAGCTGACTCTGGACATGAGTGTCTGATGTCTTGAATAAAGCTGACTCTGGATGTGGGTGTCTTATGCTTTGAATGAAGCTGATTCTGGACATTTATGCTTTGAATGAAGTTGACTGGATGTGAGTGTCTGATGCTTTGAATGAAGCTGACTGGATGTGAGTGTCTGATGCTTTGAATGAAGATGACTCTGGATGTGAGTGTCTGATGCTTTGAATGAAGCTGACTCTGGACATGAGTGTCTGATGTCTTGAATAAAGCTGACTCTGGATGCGAGTGTCTTATGCTTTGAATGAAGCTGATTCTGGACATTTATGCTTTGAATGAAGTTGACTGGATGTGAGTGTCTTATGCTTTGAATGAAGCTGACTGGATGTGAGTGTCTGATGCTTTGAATGAAACTGACTGGATGTGAGTGTCTGATGCTTTGAATGAAGCTGACTGGATGTTAGTGTCTGATGCTTAGAATGAAGCTGACTGGATGTGAGTGTCTGATGCTTTGAATGAAGCTGATTGGATGTGAGTGTCTGATGCTTTGAATGAAGCTGACTGGACATGAGTGTCTGGTGCTTTGAATGAAGCTGACTCTGGCTATGAGTGTCTGATGCTTTGAATAAAGCTGACTCTAGCTATGAGTGTCTGATTGCTTTGAATGAAGCTGACTCTGGATGTGAGTGTCTGATGCTTTGAATGAAGCTGTCTCTGGATGTGAGTGTCTGATTGCTTTGCATGAAGCTGACTCTGGATGTGAGTGTCTGATGCTTTGAATGAAGCTGACTCAGGATGTGAGTGTCTGATGTCTTGAATGAAGCTGACTCTGGATGTGAGTGTCTGATGCTTTGAATGAAGCTGACTATGGCTATGAGTGTCTGATTGATTTGAATGAAGCTGACTCAGGATGTGAGTGTCTGATGCTTTGAATGAAGCTGACTCTGGATGTGAGTGTCTGATGCTTTGAATGAAGCTGACTCTGGATGTGAGTGTCTGATGCTTTGAATGAAGCTGACTCTGGATGTGAGTGTCATGCTTTGAATGAAGCTGACTCTGGATGTGAGTGTCTGATGCTTTGAATGAAGCTGACTCTGGATGTGAGTGTCTGATGCTTTGAATGAAGCTGACTCTGGATGTGAGTGTCTGATGCTTTGAATGAAGCTGTCTTTGGATGCAAGTGTCTGATGCTTTGAATGAAGCTGACTCTGGCTATAAGTGTCTGATGCTGACTCTTGATGAATGCATGTCAAAATTAACACACTCCTATAAGACAATCATTATAAAAATGTTTGTTTTATTTCTTCTATATTTTGTAGAAAATGGTTTACAAATAAAATTCTATTACTGGTTGTAGATATGGATTGGAATAATCTGGCTTTCGTGAGTGGGGGAGGGGTACATGTTCTGGGTAGATTTTGAAACTCTTATCACCTTAACATTTCAATATTCCCATCTTACAATCAGTGAGGGAGTCTTAAAATTTGCAAAATGTTTGCAAAAGACAACAGAACATTCATGTTTTACATCACACATACAACATCTTGGATATACTATATGAACTAAAGATAACTGAATAATCTTAGAAACATTGTCAGTGCATCACAGATTTTTTTTTTAATTCAGACCCAGTATCATTTACAACATTTGGTTTAGATGAAAAAATTTAAAATTCCAGTAATATAATTGACGCCAGAATATTTATAATCTTCAAGTCAGATTAAAAGGTATGAAATTATGACATCTAGAATTACAACATTATTTATGAAGAAATGCAATTATTATATCCTCCTTCTAGATTTTTCTCCGATACAGAAAGTTTTCATACCAATCATTATACCTGCTGATTTTATGACTAAATATGGTGACACTCTAATACCGTGTTCACACTAGCAGATCGGTTTTATTTTTATCAGGCACTAATTGGCTATAATTGGTATTTGACATTCAAAACCCATCAAAATATAATCTAGTTTGCGTCCACACTAGGCAAAGAAATGTGGTTTAAATATATACATGCAATGTTGGAAGTTAACAAATATCTAGCAATAAGCAAAAAAGGTTACAAAAAATTGAGGCTAACTGAAACAAGAAGTCCCTTACAGAAGAAAAAGGCCTGCTGCGTACTCTTGCTGTGTACATACAGCGTATATGATGCGTACATGATGTGTACTGAAATCAATAGTACGCAGGATATACACCGCACATACACCGATAGTACGTTTGTAGTACACTTTTGACATGCAAATGAGCTCTGCCGCGTACTACTTGCTGCGTACATGCTGTGGACTACATAGTACACAGGATGTACGCTGGAGGAATTTAGTATGTGAGAAATAGTACGCAGCATGTACGCGGCACATACACTTTTCACATGCAAATGAGCCTGCGGTGTACTACCCCTGCGGCGTACATGCTGTGTACTCCTGCGGTGTACATGCTGTGTACTCCTGCGGCGTACATGCTGTGTACTCCTGGCCCGAATCCTGCGGCGTACATGCTGTGTACTCCTGCTGCATACATGCTGTGTACTCTTGTGGCGAAACTGCTGTGATAATGTAAATTCCTTACCCCACCAACTTTCGTATGCAAATGCTGATCATTTGGACAGAAAAAAACAGAAAAAAGATAAGTGACATGCATCAATAAGTATTTACCCTTACCAAAATAATGTAGATTGATGTTATCAAATAAATTAGTATGCTTTTCTCCATCCACTTTTCAATGAAATAAATCAGTTTTTGTAGCATGTAATTTGGTAAACATTTGAAGAAAATGGCGTAACTGCATCAAGGGGAAACAACTTTAATGCAACTAAATATAAGTGTTATGATTTATTATAGACGATGTGTGTGTAGTATGTATTTATTTTGATTAAAATCCATCTGAGAACAATCTAGGACTGGATTTATATAAGCATTTATACACTTTTACGTCCATAAAAAGTAGCGCACCAAAAAATTTTGGATTGATTTTTTCCAGTGGGGCAAGCGCAATTAGCCAAAAACGTTCTGAAAATATACGAGCGGCAAATCCGATGAACAACTTTTTAATTTGGTGAGGCCTTAATGAGTTAACATAATGAGCATTAAAGCCTTTATAAAACATGATAGAATGGTGTTTTGCTTAAGAGTATTCAAATAAAAGTGAGAGCTATTAATTCTTCTCATTCGGGCGCTGTTGAGGCATTATCTTGGTAATTATTTCATGTATTACAAAATGTAATGCAACGAAGTTCAAATAAGGCTTTTCAATTATCCAAGTTAGAAAGCTCCAGGATTAATTCAAACGAAAAAGAATATATTTTTACACTGCATGCAAGGTGCAGCTCAGAAATCACTAAGATGTAAGCTTCACAAATGAACATTGCAAATAGTTTGGCAAATTTTTATTGTTCAGAATACCGGTAATCTGAACTATTCTATGCTATTAAGATAAAAGTTACTCGGAAATCAAGTTCTTGCTTCCAAAAAAAAAAAATGTACAAATCTTTCCTGCATGAAGTCCCTCCCGCGTATATGAAGTTTACTTCAGACTTTAACTTATAAAAAAAAAACTAAGTATAAATGCCAAAAGAAATTGTACAAGTCTTTCCCGCGTATATGAAGTGTACTGCACAAATTTCAAAGTATCTGCGGTGTACATGCAGTGTACTATTTTCTTGTACAAGTCCCTCCTGCGTACATGCAGTGTACTCCTTAAATTTTCAGAGTCTGTGCTGCGTACTTGAAGTGTACTAGTGACCTCCTGCGTACATGCTGTGTACTCGTCGAAATAGTACACGGCATGTACGCGGCATGCGGTGTATGTAAAATGTACTCCTCTGGCGTACTACTGTGTTCGCGGCATATACACAGCAAATACGCAGCATGTACGCCACAGAGGCTTGCTTCTGTAAGGGGTGGTCATCTGTGTTTAAACTTCTGTTTTCATCTAAGAATTTCTGTTCATTCAATCTATTGTCCATTTTGAGCGTCAGCATGACTCCATATCGCAATTTAATGTTTTTGTTTTATCAACAGTCCCATTACTTTTGCAAGCCACAGAATCAATTGTTTGATACAAAAAAAGAAACACAAGGTATTCTTCCGCCAAAAGGTAAGATTTGTGGATCTTGGATTGTAAAACCAGATATAACTCACATTTGCGTTCACATTTGTAAAATAATGTAGTATTACTTTTTAATGTAGTATTAAAACCACCTCCCGAGGTAGTTTTAATGCTACATTACAGAAACCACTTGACCTTTACAAAATTCACGTTTTACACCACATATAGTGTGGACGCAAACGAGTTTAAAAAATAAACCCAAGTTAATGTAGGATTAAAAACGTAGTCTGAACACGGTATAATATAAATGTTCAGTGTACCTGGGAGATCAATATATAAACTGAAACACTGTCATTTATTTTTTCTTTAAAATAAGCCTCATTGAAAAATTATGCCCTTGGAAAATTGAAATTTTAAGAAATTCTGTATCAAAACCTAAGCCTCTTTTTCCTCACATCCAATATGTATTTAGAGTATTTGAAAAATATTATTAGTTTCAATAAACCTAACAACCTCTAATAAAAGTAAATTATTCTATGAATATCTGCAAAATTAAAATAAGCACTTAATTAGAAACCTTTATTTTTTGTAACTAGAATGGTACATATTTCTTTATAATAGCACTTCCAAAGAACTTTTTCTTAAGTCAAGGGATCACTGTGACCACAGCCAAATTTAACTATTACCCAGAACTGAGCCTGCAACCACTAGGATAGGAGTCGGGGAGACACCTAAACAAGAACAGCGTTAAAAAATAGTTGCATTCCTCAAAAAGGCAACCAGACACATGGTATTATTAATGACGACTGACATAAAACTGAAATGGGATTTCAAAATAAAAAATGACAATAAATTGAAACGCTAACAAGATTACGCATTACACGCTCAAACTAAAATACCATATTAAAATTAGCAAGACTGCAGCTACATTCTACTTTTGTTTCACTGTCACTAAGTCAGTGATATTTGATCACACCTTACAGAAGCAAGCCTCTGTGGCGTACATGCTGCGTATTTGCTGTGTATATGCCGCGAACACAGTAGTACGCCAGAGGAGTACATTTTACATACACCGCATGCCGCGTACATGCCGTGTACTATTTCGACGAGTACACAGCATGTACGCAGGAGGTCACTAGTACACTTCAAGTACGCAGCACAGACTCTGAAAATTTAAGGAGTACACTGCATGTACGCAGGAGGGACTTGTACAAGAAAATAGTACACTGCATGTACACCGCAGATACTTTGAAATTTGTGCAGTACACTTCATATACGCGGGAAAGACTTGTACAATTTCTTTTGGCATTTATACTTAGTTTTTTTTTTATAAGTTAAAGTCTGAAGTAAACTTCATATACGCGGGAGGGACTTCATGCAGGAAAGATTTGTACATTTTTTTTTTTTTGGAAGCAAGAACTTGATTTCCGAGTAACTTTTATCTTAATAGCATAGAATAGTTCAGATTACCGGTATTCTGAACAATAAAAATTTGCCAAACTATTTGCAATGTTCATTTGTGAAGCTTACATCTTAGTGATTTCTGAGCTGCACCTTGCATGCAGTGTAAAAATATATTCTTTTTCGTTTTGAATTAATCCTGGAGCTTTCTAACTTGGATAATTGAAAAGCCTTATTTGAACTTCGTTGCATTACATTTTGTAATACATGAAATAATTACCAAGATAATGCCTCAACAGCGCCCGAATGAGAAGAATTAATAGCTCTCACTTTTATTTGAATACTCTTAAGCAAAACACCATTCTATCATGTTTTATAAAGGCTTTAATGCTCATTATGTTAACTCATTAAGGCCTCACCAAATTAAAAAGTTGTTCATCGGATTTGCCGCTCGTATATTTTCAGAACGTTTTTGGCTAATTGCGCTTGCCCCACTGGAAAAAATCAATCCAAAATTTTTTGGTGCGCTACTTTTTATGGACGTAAAAGTGTATAAATGCTTATATAAATCCAGTCCTAGATTGTTCTCAGATGGATTTTAATCAAAATAAATACATACTACACACACATCGTCTATAATAAATCATAACACTTATATTTAGTTGCATTAAAGTTGTTTCCCCTTGATGCAGTTACGCCATTTTCTTCAAATGTTTACCAAATTACATGCTACAAAAACTGATTTATTTCATTGAAAAGTGGATGGAGAAAAGCATACTAATTTATTTGATAACATCAATCTACATTATTTTGGTAAGGGTAAATACTTATTGATGCATGTCACTTATCTTTTTTCTGTTTTTTTCTGTCCAAATGATCAGCATTTGCATACGAAAGTTGGTGGGGTAAGGAATTTACATTATCACAGCAGTTTCGCCACAAGAGTACACAGCATGTATGCAGCAGGAGTACACAGCATGTACGCCGCAGGATTCGGGCCAGGAGTACACAGCATGTACGCCGCAGGAGTACACAGCATGTACACCGCAGGAGTACACAGCATGTACGCCGCAGGGGTAGTACACCGCAGGCTCATTTGCATGTGAAAAGTGTATGTGCCGCGTACATGCTGCGTACTATTTCTCACATACTAAATTCCTCCAGCGTACATCCTGTGTACTATGTAGTCCACAGCATGTACGCAGCAAGTAGTACGCGGCAGAGCTCATTTGCATGTCAAAAGTGTACTACAAACGTACTATCGGTGTATGTGCGGTGTATATCCTGCGTACTATTGATTTCAGTACACATCATGTACGCATCATATACGCTGTATGTACACAGCAAGAGTACGCAGCAGGCCTTTTTCTTCTGTAAGGGCACACCTTACAGTATGATTTTTGTAGTGGTAAGCAGGTTATTTTTATCGCAAAAACATGATATAATGGGGTGTTAGGGTAACCGGAACGCTGCTCTGACATTTTATCATTGCAAAAATATGAAATACTATAAGCGGGAATAATGACTTATCTTGAATATTATATCCTGTATAAAGGTCATATTACAAACATTAAGATGTTTTCTGACATGGGTGGTAACCCTGGTTGCTGCACAAAGATACAAGAAAACTGGTGAACATTTAACAACATAGAGACAGGTTGCCAAGTTCAACAGTGCAATATAGTTATCAAATATCAACTGGTAACTAAGACAATTATTGAGCAGTCACACGAAAAATCATTACATGTAAAAAAAAATTAACAAAATGCACAGCCCAACCATACCTGCAGGGTTTCTTAAATTAAAAGCTGCAATATTTTTAGCCTATACAATGCGTGGGACCAATGTTTTGGTAGTATATAGGTATGTTAATAGCGTCTCAAGTCATATGAACAAAATTTATTGTCTGCTTGAAACAGTGAGCACAATGCACAATTCATTAGTGCTGCCTCACTAGAATATCACGCCATAGACATATGACATGATATCCCACTCTATCACATAATCCTGACAACGGGCTGACCAGTCCTAGTACTATCCTCTCAATGCCGAGTGCCAAGAGAGGAAGCTACTAGTACTATTTTTCAATCTTTGGTTTGACGCAACCAGGGTGTGAACAAACAACCTCCCACAGAAGCAGGTGATCTACCACTAGTCTAACGAGGTGTTTGTTTTTTCAGAAGTAAGGTCAGCACACTTACTGTGTAACAGCATGAAAAAGCATCAAAGAGCCATAACTTTGTCTGGTAGACTATAAAGGAGACTTCTCAAGTGTCAGATGTTATGCACTCATACACAGGACTCTTGTCCAAATGTTAGTGATTTTAGTTGGATGAGCAGAGACTTGAACTCATGAGGCACCCCCCCCCCCCCCCCCCCCCACCCCCAGTTTCTTAACCAGATTGTAATCACTGTAACAATGTACCCTTTACAGTTTGAAAAATGAGTTTCCCATATATACTGAATGAACTACTGACACAAACATGTAACTATGTCAAGAATATTCTGATTTTTATATCAAAATAAAATGCTAAATAAAGCATCCTGACAAAAGTAGACCTATCTAAAATAGTTGTCCTTTTCCAATGCCACGCTTGTTCACCTATGTACGATCGGAATAAAATTCTAAGAAGTTTAAAAAGGGATTTTATACTGAACAAGGCGGTCTCAAAGACAGATATATCCCCCACCACTGTTATGGATAGTGAAAGGGTTGATGGTGTTGGGTGGAACCAATAAACATTCAAGTTGTGACCTTGACCTTAAGCTGACAGGGGTGAATTTTGAATTCTGCACATTGTCTTGATAAGTGGAATATTACAGCCAAGTCATATTAAAATCCTTCAAGGGGTTTAGGAGATACAGAGCAGACATAAAATGGAAGGCTCAAACCTTTGACCTTGAGTTGTGACCTTGAGCCAACATGGCTGACCCAAGAGTTCTGCGCATCGTCTTGATGAAGTGATCAATTGTCTAAAGTTTTATGAAAATCCTTGAAGGGGTTTAGGAGATACAGCGTACACAAAATGGAAGGCTCAAACATTTGACCCTGAGTTGTGACCTAGACCTTAAGCCAACATGGCTGACTCATGAGTTTTGCAAATTGTCTTGATGAGGTGATCATTTGACCCAAGTTTCTTAAAATTCCTCCAAGGGGTTTAGGAGATACGGAGTGCAGAAAAAATGGTAGGCTCAAACATTTGACCCAGAGTTGTGACCTTGACCTTGAGTGAACATGGCTGACTCATGAGTTCTGCACATCATCTTGATGAGGTGATAATTTGACCAAAGTTTCATGAAAATCCTTCAAGGGGTTTAGGAGATACAAAGCGGACACAAAATGGAAGGCTCAAACATTTGACCTAGACTTGTGACCCTGACCTTGAGCCAACATGACTGACTCATGAGTTCTGCACATTGTCTTAATGAGGTGATCAATTGACCCAAGTTTCATGAAAATCCTTCAATAGGTTTAAGAGATATAGAGCAGACACAAAATGGAAGGCTCAAACATTTGACCCTGAGTTGTGTTCTTGACCTTAAGGTGACATGGCTGACTCATGAGTTCTGCACATCGTCTTGATGAGGTGATCATTTGACCCAAGTTTCATGAAAATCCTTCAAGGAGATACAGAGCGGACACAAAATGGAATGCTCAAACATCTGACCTTGACTTATGACCCTGACCTTAAGCCAACTTGGCTTACTCATAAGTTCTGCACATTGTGTTGATGAGGTGATCATTTGACCCAAGTTTCATGTAATTCCTTTAAGGGGTTTAGGAGATATAGAGCGGACACAAAATTGAAAGCTCAAACATTTGACCTAGAGTTGTGACCTTGACCTTGCACCTGCATGGCTGACTAATGAGTTCTGCACATCGTCTTGATGAGGTAATCATTTGACCCAAGTTTCATTATTATCCTTCAAGGGGTTAAGGAGATACAGGGTGGACATAAAATGGCTCAAACCTTTGACCTTGAGTTATGACTTTAACTTTGAGCCAACATGGCTGACTCATGAGTTCTACACATCGTCTTGATGAGGTGATCATTTGACCTAAGTTTCATGATTATGCTTCAAGGGGTTTAGGAGATACAGAGCGGACACGAAATGGAAGCTCAAACCTTTGACCTTGAGTTGTGACCTTGACCTTAAGCCGACATGGCTGACTCATAAGTTCTGCACATCGTCTTGATGAGGTGATTATTTGACCCAAGTTTCATGAAAATCCTTCAAGAGGTTAAGGAGATACAGAGCGGACACAGAATGTTACAGATGGACAGATGGAAGGACACACGGAAGGATGGACGGACAGAGGCCATTCCTATAACCCCCTACCACTCATGGCGTGGGATTAAACAGATGTGGTAAAATTTGCATTGATGTTACACAGTACACTATTTTATCCTAAAATCAAATTTTTTATCAAAAATCTGTATAATTTTCATTTTAAATTTTAACAGACAAGTGTCAACAACTTCCTATCATGAAATCTACTGGGAACTTAGTCATAATCAATTAAGACAGAAAAAGGGTCAAAGTTATTTACACTATAATTCAATTATGGAAATGACACTATTTATTTATAATTTTTGAATTTCAATTATCAGCCAACTCAATGACAGAACCAATTATGGAAATTCATAACAAACGCCAAGAGAAGATCTTGTCACTAAATGTGATCTGAAAAATAATCTCTCTGCTCATAAAGAATTACTGTCATCTATATCCCAAAATTTTAATTTCTTTTGAAAATTCTAATCAGTGGGTGGTTGGATATAATGGAGAAAATAAGCTCACTTTTTTAACTTTTAACAATAGGGAGCTCCTGAAAGTTTTCAAATGACACTTGGTGAAATTTACTTAGTGAAATTTTAACTCTTTACTTTTTTTTTTATAAATTTTGAGATCTTCATTCAAAGTTACATAAACTGGACATTTTTTAACAGACAGATTTAAAACTGAAACTGGACTGTCTTAAACTTGATAATGCTTTCTCCTTCACATAAAGTTTACCTACTACAAAACAAAAATAAAACTAAAACAAAATAAATCAACTGTTTCTTAATTATCATTGTGAAAAAGCGCCACAATAAACAAAATGTTCTAGTAACAATTTTTGTTATTTAAAGAAAAAGTTTAATGAAAGAGCAGATTTCAAGTGTGAAAAATATAAAAGGACTATACTTTGGAAATTATAACTGTCAATGGTCCATTGAAACAAGCTTTGTTCCTTCAAATTTTAAGCAAATTAAAATTTTCTAAATGCATCTTTCATGGTCTATACATCATGTATGTGAAATTTTTGCCGACCCCTTTTGATCAATGTCACAGGAAACTCAGATCACCTGCCCGTTAAGATGACCTTTGTCTGGGCCCACTCAGCGCAACCATTCAAGGACCCTACAACCTATAATTAACCATTCAATATCACGTCTTGGTTTCAAGAGCAGGACCTCATTTTCTTAAGGACATTTCATCAACCTGTCACTATACCCCTGCATAGTTGGTGTCCTTGTAAATGTTAAAATATGGTTTTAAAGGAAAGTTTAAAACTTTTGGTTTTTAAAGAGTTTTTCACAGTTCTGTGTTAAAAATCAAGTGTAAGAAAGTCTATATTGTTCAAGTGATCCTTGGTAAACTTACTGATAAGCATTTTTTCGGAAGTGTCTCTATAAGTACTAAAACTATGTTTCCCTTTTTTAAAAATTTACATTGCAATACAGCCTGATATCATTTAGTAACAGTTTATTTGTCACCAGCTCAAATCATTATGTGTGGGGAATATAACCACATTACCCCAACAAGTATTTCTCTTCAATCTAGGTAAAATAAAGGAACACTCCTTCATGTTTTCAGATGAGACAGGAAAGCCTTATGCTTAAACTTAGACCCAACAGTCTGTAGATTCTACAATGTTATAACACGTTTTCTTCATGAATGACTTAAATATCAGAGTAAAAAATACCAGTGAAGAAAATAACAAATGTACAAAATTTTGTTATATTAAACCATTGAAAAACATGAAACAAAAAGAGAATTTGTTTGTTTTACATGTATGACAAAATATCTATGCCCCTGGTGAAAATAGTGCATCTTATATTTACTTGGTGAAGGATATTTCATCTACAACAAAACAAACAAAAATCCTCTATATTTTACTTTATATTTCATCATAGTAGTATACCACAGTTTTCTCTTCTAAAGTTTGAAAATGTACCTTTAAACATAATACAAGGTTTTTAGAATGTGAAATAACTAGCATGCCTGGTACACAGTTGGACATTATCATCCAATTACTTGAAAGTGAAAAAAGAAAATCTTCAACAAAATTTTTTCGGCTGAAAAGATTTAAACTTCAGGGGTTATTACACGGCTAATTGTGTTTAATTTTCAGATGATTTTTGAACACTGTAATTATACCAAGTTTTGAGGGCCTTTAACAATTTCGATTTGCCCAAGAAAAGTGTACTTGTGATTTTTTCTTCAAACAAACTTTAAAAGTTATTGCTAGATTTTTACACAAACCTCTGGATCATAGACCTTTTAATTGCACTTGATTTCAAACAGAACTTCTAAAATGAAGCAATCTTCAGAGTAATCTGTCATCTAACTGCCCAATAAACAAATATAAATATTTAAATATTTTTGTCCTTGAAGCCTTTGGACCAAACTTGGAGTTCAGTGACACTGAAATGAATATAAAAAAAATTTATTTGCAAACATGTAACTATCATAAAGAACGAAGTTGTGACATGGTCAGCAAGCAAAGCAGTCTGAAAGCCAACTAAGTCACAAAATTGTTAATATTACTAGAGTTAGCAAAAAGGACGTAAAAAAACACTAACATACCCAAAGACTTTGCACATCACTGCAGTTGTTATTCAAAGACTTGTCACTTTATCTACAATGCAGTTGGTAACCCATGACTTGACACACACCTGCAGTAAGTACCCCAAGGACTTGAAACACTTCTTACAATGTGGTTGATATCACATATCTTGGCACAGCACTGCAGTTGGTACAAAAAAACAACATGACACACTATTTAAATAGCAGTTGAGACACAATGACTTGTTGGTGCCAAATAACTTGCCATATCATTTACAAAGTAGTTGGCACTTAATGATTAAGCACACCACTGCAGCTAGTACACTGGAACCCAATGACTTTACACATTATTTATAAAGCAGATTTTAACCAGTGACTTGGCACATCACAGCAGTTGGTACCCAACAACTCGACACATTATTTACAAAGTAGTTCATATCACATGACAGTGGCACATTACTGCAGTTGGTATATTAAAAGTTCTTGACACATTACTTATAAAGCAGTTGACACCCAATGACTTGGCATATTATTTACAAAGCAGTTGGCACCCAAAGACCTGGCACACCACGGCAGTTTGTACATAAGGACTTTGCACATTATTTTCAAAGCAGTTGGCATCCAAAGACCTAGCACACCAATGCAGTTGGTACATAAGGACTTTGCACATTATTTACAAAGCAGCTGGCACCCACAGACCTAGCACACCTCTGCAGTTGGTACATAAGGCCTTTGCACATTAATTAAAAAGCAGTTGGCATCCAAAGACCTGGCACACCAATGCAGTTGGTACATAAGGACTTTGCACATTATTTACAAAGCAGATGGCATCAAAAGACCTGGCACACCAATGCAGTTGGTACATAAGGACTTTGCACATTATTTACAAAGCAGATGGCATCAAAAGACCTGGCACACCTCTGCAGTTGGTACATAAGGACATTGCTCATTATTTACAAAGTAGTTGGCACCCACAGACCTGGCACACCACTGCAGTTGGTACATAAGGACTTTGCACATTATTTACAAAGCAGATGGCACCTAAAGACCTGGCACACCTCTGCAGTTGGTACATAAGGACATTGCTCATTATTTACAAAGCAGTTGGCACCCACAGACCTGGCACACCTCTGCAGGTGGTACATAAGGACTTTGCACATTATTTACAAAGCAGATGGCACCCAAAGACCTGGCACACCAATGCAGTTGGTACATAAGGACTTTGCACATTATTTACAAAGCAGATGGCACCCAAAGACCTGGCACACCAATGCAGTTGGTACATAAGGACTTTGCACATTATTTACAAAGCAGATGGCATTCAAAGACCTGGCACTCCACTGCAGTTGGTACATAAGGACTTGGCACATTATTTACAAAGCAATTTGCACCCAAAGACCTGGAACACCAATGCATTTGGTACATAAAGACTTTACACATTATTTACAAAGCAGCGGGCACCTAGAGACCTGGCATATCTCTGCAGTTGGTATTCAAGGACTTTGCACATTATTTACAAAGCAGATGGCACCCAAATACCTGGCACACCAATGCAGTTGGTACATAAGGACTTTGCACATTATTTTCAAAGCAATTTGCACCTAAAGACCTGGCACACCAATGCAGTTGGTACATAAAGACTTTGCACATTATTTACAAAACAGCGGGCACCCAGAGACCTGGCATATCTCTGCAGTTGGTATTCAAGGACTTGACACATTACTTACAAAGCAGTTGGCACCCAAAGACCTGGCACACCACTGCAGTTGGTACTCAATGATTTGTTACATTATTTACAAAGCAGCTGGTACCCAATGACTTGGCATTCATAGCAGTTGGTACTTAATGACTTGACACGACAAAGCCACAAATACAATGGCCAGCAAAGAGCAAGACAAAAAGGCGCTTGGTGTAAGATGAGAATAGCACAGGTAAGAGAAGAGGAATTACAAGTAAGAGCATAGCTTGTATTATCTGTCCCTACTGCTAAACACTACTGCTGTAGACAGCATGCCTGAAAGACTAGAAAGAGCAGTCCTAGTAGGTATCCAAGGTGATTGGACAGTAGCAAACATGTAGTTAAAAAGACAGCCACAAAGGCAATCTCTGAGTAGTCTCTTGGTAAACATACTATGAGTCAGCCTGACTAAATCCCTATGTACCATAGTTTTATTAAGTTAAAGGCATGCTTGCATCCTATACAAACCTGCTAACATCTTACAGCATAGGAGGAATCAAAATGGGAATACCAAACAAAAAAAATCTTGATCCAGTAAATGTTAAAGGAGCAGAAGCTGTGACAAAGAAGTCTCCTACTGCCTCTTGATGAATCTAATCAATGGTGGATCTTTGAAAAAGTTTAATTTTCCTGATAAGAAAGTTAAAAGAACACTCTTGACAGACTTAGGTGATCATTGAATAGGATGATGATGATGATGGAGTTTGTACTATCAGAGGATATTTTACAAAATGTTTTGCCATAGGTATGTATCATTAACCAAATAACAAAATATATATTCAAGCATCTTTATCATGAAAAATCTGGACAAGTGGCTTAAACATGCTGGCCTTGCCTAATTATACAATTTTGGCATCACTAACAGCCTCAAAAGTAAGGTCATTAAGTACTCTTCAACCTCCTTCAGACTGTCAGCTATGATGACTCAGCAATATAGAACTTAGGGTGGCCCTCTAAGGTCATGGTGGACAGGAAATTTGAGGTTTCAAGTGGTCCTAACTATTGTGTGTACTGAATCCTAGACACTTGAAATATTATTACCAGTATTCTTGATGAACAAAACAATGAAAGAGTGTACTGATACATAATGGTACTTTTAATAATTGACCACCGTGAATATCTCTGCTATATGGACCTATGATTGTATGGATGTTTTCATGTGTTGCAGGAGTAGTGTTGCAGGATGAAATAAGAAATATACATCCATGTATATTATTACTAAACTGCAACTTATATGTATCTAATATTTACAGATTTGATATTTCTTTCTTCCAAAGTGTTTTAGTTGATCCAATACAGCATACCTTTTAAGTTATAGACCCCTGCAATGACAAAATTGTCAACTAACAGTAGCTGTTGGAATAGCAAATTATCTAACATAGAGTCACAACACTCCCTACCCATGGGTAAAGTGCAGTAAATGATGATGTGACATTCTGTAGACAATCATGACCAGCCTCAAATGTTTCGCCTTTATAGGCCATTTCACATACAGGTCACACTGGCAATGCAGCTGCAATGCAAATACTAAAAGTTACCGTATAAGCTTCTTCTTTCAGCTGTTTTGGAAATTTACATTGCAAGAATTTCTGAAAGGTAACATCTATTTCACCTTGGACATTGATGTGCAAAACAAATGGCTATGAAAGGGGACATTTATTTAGACAATTTTATCAACAATCCAATCCTTGCTATCAAATACAGGAAATCAATGAAATCTGTTGAAAGGTTTTCTTTTCCTGTCAAACAGTTTTAAGAAAGTGATCTTCAAATTTGTTTAATCAAAAGGAGTATGAAAATATAAGATAGCAGTGATAGGGTAGATAAACCTCTTTTGTCAACAGATTTTGAGTGTGTGTTGTGGATTAGGGACCTCATACCTCCGTAAAGATGACTATTTACATAGAGATGAAAAACATATCTTCGGTGATCATGTCTGAATAACTCGTTTGTACTTCATAAGAACATATCTTAGGAACTCTGAAGTGCTACCTGTTTAACCTCTGGGTTATTAATGATTTTGTTTTGTTGAAATGAAGTTTATTTGGTTATCAAACAGCTCCTTCAGTTAAAGCAGATATTGGGCAGAGATTTGTAAATAAATGTTTCATGCTAGATAACACTATGTTTTTTTCTATAACACATTTTTTAAATTTCAGTTTTGTTAAAGTAAACTATGAGGCAATCATAACTGATGTGTATCCCTTGAAAAACAAGGATTCAAACTTCCCAGCTTTACGAGGCAGACTTCAACTGTCCCTGCAGATATTGTCTGCGATATGAACAACCACATGGACAGTACACTGATCTTCAGAAAGCCAGGTGAATGGCTATCTCAAATTCAACTGTTAGTATGGCTCAACATCAATGGGGGTGATTCAAAGTCTGGGACCTTGACCACTCAGCCAGGTCACTGACAAATCTGGATTTATCTCAGTGGGAATTATTTTATAGACACTGACTCATCCTTAAAGTTTTGAATTCAGGGTGTGAGGTTGGCCAGTCAAAAACCTGTTTAAATCCAGTTCCATTCTTTCAAAGGTGGTATGTGTATGTCTTGCAGTCCATCATTGTCCACCATTTTATATAACGTATTATCTCTTTTGTTATGTACTTTTGTAGTGTTTTCTCACCTTTCATACTGATTATAATAATACATTTCTGTTAAATTTGTAAAGCTTCTAGAAGTAGTTCAGCTCAATTTACTACTTGTGACTCTGGTTGCATTTGACGGGTGCACTGCTTAATGAACTGCTATAACTGCTTCTAGGCTCATGCTTCATTACATTGCCTATGAATATAAATGTCCACAAAGTAAAGGTTACATAAATCATAATCTAATGATAATATTCAAGTTTTTAACAAACTGTCTCGAGTTTGTCTCAAGTATATAACAAAATATAATGAAGCCATAAATTATTTAAAATACCTGGCATTTTGTTTGATCTTTAATTTTTTTTGATTATTTCCACTCTTATATGTAGGTCAAGCTGTTGGACCAAGCTTCACTATCTGGTGTCCTTTACCTAAGCTTCAACTGGTGTTTAAGCAAAAAGAGATCTCCAGTTTTATAAAACTGAGTTTGCAGACAAGTCTAAAACCCCAAGCTCCTCTGAGCACAGTTTAAATACACTAGCAAGATTGCATCAGAGTAAGTACTGGTGTCTCCAAACCAGTAACATTGTCTAAGGATGTGCTTTTGCATGCATACAGTTTACACCTGCCAGCATCGATAGACTTCATTAAGCTCCTTCATTTTATACTTTGCTTGAACTTGGAATACCTCATAGTAAATTGGAGACCATACTTTTATATTTCTGTTACTATTGTGATTTTTATGTAAGATACTGCATATATTTTTGACATGCCAGTTAATGCTTATCAACCTGCACAAAAATTGTGCAAATCTTCAGTCAAATTGGTCCAGAAGGACCATTTTGGGGGAAAAATAGAAATGTGTCTCTATTAAAAGGTTACGTCTCATAAAAGGTAAAGTGTACTGTTCAGTGGTATAAGTGACATTTCAGGTTAAATAGCTGAGGTCTTTACTTATGAGGTTGTCTTTTGTACAGGTTTGACTGTAATAAAAATGCAACATGATATTGCTGCATGTCTCTATAAAACATCAGCCACATGCTTATAATGAAGACAATTTACCAGTTTGATGCCTCATTGCTAAACAGAAGTTTCAACCAGCAATTAAAACATCATTTCCCTCCAATTTCTGAAATTACAGTCATGCATCAATTTCTGTCTTAATGAAGTTGTAAGAGGAGTGAATTTGGCTATAATTTGTTATAAATGGAACTGGATGGCTGCTGTCTATCATCACTATGCTGATAAGCCATCTGGCTGTGATGATGAGATAAACAAACATTACATACCTCTAGTGTAAACTGTTTGCGTTTCCATACCCGATACAGTCTGCCTGAATGACTGCTGCTGTCATGCGTTTTTTTTGCATGTTCTGTGTTTTGATAGGGGTGATAAAGCATTGATTGGCAGAAACAGAAAACTGCAGACCTGTAAAAGAAAATATCTATTCATATACAGCTGAGAAAACGTCATTCTTGTCACTTCCATTCTTTAACAGGTGACAAATATATTTGAGTTCTAAATAATGCTTCCTCACTCATTATTCTGTCACAAGAAAAATATCTTTCCTGCTTACACATTGAAAAACAGAATTATTCAGCTTTTTTATTTTCTTGTTACTTGCAGTCTTTGTAAGTAAACAATACACCTCTTACTTACAAGTTATGCAAGTTGGGGGAAATTACAACAGGAAATGTCAACTAGGTAACAACATTGAGAGCCAAGTGCAATCCTAATTCTCCTAATTTCAATGACCATTTGTACTTCAGTCTCTATGCATGAACAGAGGTATTTTTTTTTATCAAGGTCTCTTTTTTTTAAGTGTAGGCAGGAAAGATATTTCCCTGTTATTTCCACTTTTTTATTGTAACAGGTTCTGAAAATCTATTTTACACTAACTTATCCTACAGATTGTGCAGCCAATGTATCTACAGACTTCATGGCTGCAAGTGAAGCAAGTCAGGGAGCCTTTACATACAGTCCTAATATATCGGAAAAAACATTATATACAAGATAGGGAGTCGCTATCAGCAGGGTGTTGCACAGGCAGTCTAGACTGTATATCCAGTAGTGTAGACAATGGATTTTATAAATTACCTCCTTACCTAAGATGACAAAAGCATTTTCATAAACCTTTCTAAAGAATAAAACAGGTGCAAGCCCTTACATGCCATTTTGCAAACAAAGATTTATTTCCTCTATTATTCACCAATCAACTTAGCAGGCTTCAAAATTGCCACACATATTAAAAGATTTTTCATTTAATATTGTACCAAAGACACAAACTTAAAATGTGCAGACATCTTTGGCACTCAATAACCACTCAACATCTGCAACTCATCTTCAGGGGAAAAAGCAACTCCAAAAATTTAATGAAACATCAACACTTGGAAACTCCATTTTCTAAAATTTCAAAAGATTAAAGGCTTCAACATATACAATTAAGCCGGTATTTTTCCATATTTTCCACGGCATGCAGTCATAGCCAGTATAAAACCCCTAAATATTATTTTCTTCAAAAATTTCTATGGGTAAATTGTTTATTTAATCTGAACTGAAAAGAGATGGTATGTGTTTATAAAAGACAGCACCTGTTAAAAATGTGTTTGATGTGGGTGCACTTGAAATTCTCAATTTTCTGGCAATAAGGGATACTTCAAAACAGATGCACATTCTCAATAGATGTATCAATCAAAATGTAAATCAGAACTCATTTTTCTGCATTAATTTTCATACATTTCTAGAATGGTAAGTCAGTTCAAGATTTTAGTTTAGATTATACCTTTGTATCAGCCTGAGTGCTCTTGACAGATTCAAGTTCATACAAGTTTTTTTTGTCAATATAAGAAATATAATAAAACAATACAATGCTAGCTTCATAGCTCCAAAACTGTAATGAAGCTATTGGTCTAAGTTTGCATTATCTGCCCCTAGATATATACAGAACCACCTATTCTACTGGTTAATCTCATACCAGCTAGTATGAGAGAGTAGGGGGTCATTCTCATATCATTTAGTACCATGGGAAATAAACTAAAATGGACAATCTCATGTCACCCAGTACCACAGGAACAAGATGACAATTGGCAAGTACCATGGGTGGTCAATCTTATATCATCTACTGTTTGTACCATAGCTGGCCAATCTGATGTTACCTAGTACCATGGGTGATCAATCTCATATCAACTAGTGCCATGGATGGTCAATCTCATGTTATCTAGTACCATGGGTGGTCAACTTCATATCAACTAGTACCATGGATGGTCAACCTCATATCAACTAGTACCATGGGTGGTCAATGTCATATCATTAACAGGTAGTACCATGGCTGGTCAATCTCATATCAACTAGTACCATGGATGGTCAATCTCATATCAACTAGTACCCAGGCGAAATGATGACCATGGCTGACCATGGTCACCATGGTTTTTGAACCATGTTTTTATGTGGTCAATCATCAAATACCATGGTGAAAACATGGTCATGAGTACAGTCGCCCATGGGGAGACAAGATTGGCCATGGTCGACCATGGTCAGAAAAGACGATCAACTGTTTTGTTTTTTCCACACATGGTTGACCATGGTTATGTTAGTAATTTTCACACTTATCAAGTTTCACAATACACCAAAGACACCGGACTGCATTTTGGCTCCGAAAGTTTTCCTAGTTATAGAATAATTTTCCTGCATTTATAGATAGATTCAAAGGTAAACTTTCATAGTCCGACTATAATTTGTTGTTATCTTAGCAATTTTATGACAAATAAATGAATGACTTGCAAAAATAGATATAGACTGAAATTGTCATGTATTTTCACAACTCTTTCAAATTCATATTTATACAGTTTTTGATAGTCAATAATCACCACGGTTTGACCATGGTCTGATACCATGTTTTATGACTGTGGTGCCAATTACCACAACCATGGTCAACCATCATAAACCATTATTCCATGACCTACCATGGTAAACCATGAATTACCATAGTTATAAACCGTCAATTTCGACTGGGTACCATGGGTGGTCAATCTCATATCAACTAGCACCATGGATGGTCAATCTCATATCACCTAGTACCATGGCTGGTCAATCTTGTACCATTTACTGGTAGTACCATGGATGGTCAATCTCATGTTACCTAGTACCAAGGGTGGTCAATCTCATATCAACTAGTACCATGGGTGGTCAATCCCATGTGACCTAGTACCATGGGTGGTCAATCTCATATCAACTAGTACCATGGATGATCAATCTCATATCAACTAGTACCATGACTGGTCAATCTCATGTGACCTAGTACCATGGGTGGTCAATCTCATATCAACTAGTACCTTGGATGATCAATCTCATATCAACTAGTACTATGGCTGGTCAATCTAATGTGACCTAGTACCATGGGTGGTCAATCTCATATCAACTAGTACCTTGGATGGTCAATCTCATATCAACTAGTACCATGGGTGGTCAATCTCATATCAACTAATACCATGGGTGGTCAATCTCATATGAACTAATACCAATGGGTGGTCAATCTTATATCACCTGGTACCATGGGTGGTCAATCAGTCACAACTTGCAAGCTTCATGAATACTTGTTTAACTAGATGTCCATGGGCAACATGTCGAGCTCGCCCTTTGACACCTGTGATCTTGACCTTTGAGATAGAGTCAAACTCATTGAGTTAAACATTCATGCCAAATATAAACAAGATTCCTCAATGCATACATGACCTTTGACCTCCAACTGTGATCTTGTCCTTTGCACGAGACTCCACATCACTGAGGTTAACATTCATGCCAAATTTAAACAAGATTCCTCATTGCATGTCAAAGTTATGCGCCGGACAAGACCTGATATGACCTTGACCTTTGAGATAGAAACAAGATTGCTCCATGCATGTCAAAGTTATGGTCTGGACAAACAAATCCAGACGCACACATGCACGGACACACACACATACACCGAACAGCCATTTGGACAACTGTCTTCGCTTCTGCAAGACTTTAGTGGGCTCGACAAAAATCTGACTCTGGGGATTACCCTCCGAACTCCACAATCTGACTAGTGGTTTCCGAGCACCATCTTGAAATTGTCAGACCAATGACAGAGATATATGTTCAAACTGTATCTTAGCTCAGTTTCAAACTCTTGGAGCCAGTATTCTTTGAAATACTTACAACGTGCATCACTAAATCAAGATATCTACAAATTAAATTGTAAGAACCCGATTTATTAAAATGAAGTGAGTTGCAGGAAGCAGTCCTGACATACTTAGGCAGCCGACATCAAGTGTAAACTAGCTGATAAGCTCTGACACAATACAGATATAACATCTATATACTGCCAGGACATTTCAAACATTAATCATTCCATTTTTTTCCTCAAAATTATCAGGAACTCTCAACTCATATACATCCTTTTCAATCAAAGTAAAAACTAAACAGATTCAGATCATTTGAATTGCACTCTAGTACCAGAATAAATCTTTATATCTGAGTGCAAGAACTTACATGCCATGAAGTTTTATACATTTCTTCAAACCATTGATCTAAAGGAATGATTCTTCAAGAAAGTTTTATTCTAACATTTTTTGTAAAGGAGACAGACAATATGTCAGCGTTTAAAAGTTAAATTGTTTTTAAGTGGACAGCTACTTAAGGTTAATATTTGTGACTATATAATGCAGGGCTTTTTCCATTTATAAACTTACCTCCAGTAAAAGGAGGCAGTCTCTCACATTTATAACAGTCAAAAAAGCCAAACAGGAAATGTCATAAAAATTCAGATTAAAATAAGGTGATAAAACTAATTTCAGACAATTAAATGCCAGACTCACAAAACCTTATCATATTTCTGTGTATCTATCAAAAACACACCCAATAATGTAACATAAACTGATAGTCCACACAAAATAAAATTTATGACACAACCTTTCTTTCTCAATAAATAAGTCTCTTTTTATAAACTTATCACTATAAAAAATAAACAGTCCTTTACCTGCTGAAAAGCATTATAATGAAACCACCTGTGTTTCATCAGTATTTTTGCTGGCAGGTGAAACAAGAACAATTCTGTTTGCTACACCATTTTACATCTTCACCTGAAAAAAAGAAGCAAACTGAATACAGAACAAAGATGACCCATATATAGACAATTAAGCATCTACTGAAAATTTGGGATGTGCTAGTGAGTATCACTGATATAATAATGGTATATGATGATTCGGCTGTAAAAAGTATATGTATCGCAGTAGTCGAAGTTTCCAAACCGTATGCTGCTGTACAACAATGTTCCCATTCTCACATGCAAAATTAATGATGTAAAGAAATAAATGACTTTGAATTTCACCTGCTCTTCTATACAATCTTCATACTGACCGATTTTTGGCACCGTAAGTGTACACTTGCAACCATTTTCCTGATGTTAAGCATGGTATTTTTAAGAATGCTAGAAACAGATATCACAATATTTTTGGGTGGTGTATGTGTATAATGTGTCATAAACACTAAGTGATGTCTAAAGAAAACCATGTTAACCTCTGGACAAAAATGCCCTAATATTATAAAATCCCCTTACAAGTTACATCTCACTGATCGATACAGTGCATTACTCAATTACTTGAATATTAGGGAATATATTACATACAACTTAAAATAGTTTGTTCAATGGATGTGTTTGTTACATATTTCTTCATGTATATTTGATAATCACATTATGTTGCTGGTACAGCTGATAGGCAAACAGAAATATCTAGAGCTCTACTTTGGGAGTATTATGAAGTTTTTAAATCATTAATATGTCACTGACAGTACAAGCTTTTACAAAAAAAAGGCCACAAAAGAAAAAGGTTAACTACACATTTACAAGAGCAACACACATATCTGCAAGAGGGAAGTATGAAGTATCTGTAGTGGTCTGCAACAGTAGTCTATGGTGGCATAGTTTTGGGACGTGGAAGATATATTTTCTTCAGTGTTTGAGCATGTATTCACCTTTGCTTACGCATGTGGTAACCTTTATGCACCTGAATCATAGCATTAGAGTGCACATATAAAGGGTTACTGTTACCCCTTAACTGGAAGCTGCTGCCTCTGAACAAGAAATTACCATTGCACATGTGAATCCTGCAGTTAGTAAATGCAACAACCAACTCCACAATCAAAGTCTACTGGAGACACATGGATTGACTTACTTGGCACATGTGAAAGAAAACCTGTAACAACCAGATTCTATACTGTCAAAATTTCTTTTTATCCTTTAAATTAGCATTTCTTAAGACAACAAAGAAACATATTGAAATCAATAGAAACCTTAAGGCAACATCTTTTTGAAACAATTACCTTAATCAGTGGCAAACTGATGGAAAAATCACGTTAATAAATCTTGTTTCCGAGAAAATATGGACAAGTACATCAAACATAAAATTGTTTGATGTCCACTAATTGTTTAAGAGAATGTTGAAATTAGTAGCTATTAGGCATGTAAATGTCACTAATTTTTCATACAAGCTTTTAATTATTAATTAAGTATGAGGCTCAGAATGTTCATTTTTAACTTCTCATAAAGTGGCATGAGCAGATTAGAGAAATTGATAGCAATTTTACATTACTTTAGAGTACCATTTGCGCTGACAATGACCAACTGTTGCAAATGCTGGAAATAAAATTATTTTAGACTTTAAATGTATGATTTTTTTCTCAGTTTTAAGTACTTTTATTATGTTAAAAACAAAAGATGATGCAAGAAAACTTTGCAATGTCAAAAATACAATACTGTATTAAGCAAAATTAGTGTATTTGAAAGACTGCTATTAGTATTCAACTTGTTCACTGAGTCATTCTATATTTAGCATGCCAAAATTTTAATAAATTAATTAAACTGGGTATCTTTTAACTAATCTCTAGATGGAGATCGCCACAACTGAGCATGACAATCAGATAACGGGATGTCAGCTTTTCATGAAATCAATTTTCTCAAAATTTTAATTATTTCAAACCCACTAATTATTTAAGCCAATCTTTCGCAATAAGGCCAAAACCACTCATAGTGACCTTTGGCTTGTTTAAATCAATTACGGCAGAGTATCAGTACTATTTTCTTTGTGTGTGTTAAAGCATGTGACGCGCCCAATACGACATATGTATTATAACACTTTGAATAATCTGGCAGGCGACAATACGCAGATTGATTTTTAACAATCATATCTCAATCTGGAAGGTCTAAGGAGTAAGTGATACACCTGTGATAATTATCAACAATTATCAGTTGGGTGCTTCTGTAATTGTTTTAAATTATTTTTTAACTATTCACCCCACTCATTTCTATTGTTGTCTATACAAATCTTAATTGAAAATAAAACAAAAGCTGTTTACTACTGAAAAGCATTCTTTTGGATATATGTCAATAAGAATTTCTCCTAGGTCCTGTACTAGGTCCAATTTTCTTGCTATAGCGTGGGCAAACCAAACCTGGGCAAACCGCACGCACGTGACTCCTCCTTCCGAATTGTTTTGACTCATGATTTACACAACTCTTTCAATTAACAAAAAACTTACGCACCAGTGGCAGCTGAGCCTAATCTGACCGCTAAAGGCACGGTTATCTTAGCGCTTTTCTGGGTTATTGCGTTCACACGAAAACATTTTCAATGTAAAAACATTTTGTAATCTGATAAAAACAATTTACGGTAAAAAATAATGACTAAACATGCTGAAATTTGTTAAAAACTATGCGATACCAGATGACAAATAGTACTGAACAGAATATGAAGTCCCCTCCCCATTTTATCATATTAAGTCCTAATTTAAGGCGAAGACATCTTTTCTGAATGAATGAAATTTTGAACATTAATTCATAGCGATTCTGAAGATAGGTTAAAACTTTAATTTAGTGCATTTGCAGGAAGAAATGAAATCATTTAAAACTGTTTATGTTAAAGCTGAGTTGATATTTTAATGTTATTAGTACCTGACTGACAGCCCTTCATAACTGGCATACCCTTCAATATGTCTGCTGTTAATTTCTTTAGGTGCACGTATGTTAACATGATGTGCTGAGAGCAGTAATGAAGATTTTCCATTATCCAGCTTCAATGGCTCTCTGCAAGCCACAATGGCAACTTCCTCACATGAAAAATATAGATCGATCCTTAGTGGAGCTCATACCCACAATGGTGATGTTAAATGATTTTTCAAGTCTGTAACGGTAACCATTCTGCTATAGCAGCCTCAATAATGAATTTCCTGGGCTATAAGGCTTGTTGTGGACCAGGGGCCACTATCTCGAAGGTATCTTAAGTCCTAAGATGACGTAAAGGGTTCGTAAGGTATTCGTAACAGATATTTCCTCTATCTCGAAAGCCTCGTTATTTACGACACTTCGTAAATGTCCTAGCAAGTTTTGGCTGAAAAATCCACCCCTTAGCGTATAAAAACTTACATTTTTCGACCTATCTGAAGATGAATCTGTTTGTTTCTTATTGTACCACGCTGAAACTAGCGTAAATATATTTACTGAAGTTGTCTTTTCATCCAGTTGTGTCAACGAACATGAATTTATTTCGAATAGGTGGATAAATTTAATGCTTTTAATCTGTTTTTATAGATGAAAACGCACAGGTTTTGTGCACCCACAACAGAGTGGAGGGGGCATATAGATTTGGTATTGTGCATCCTGTCTTCCGTCCATCCATAGGTCTGTCCGTCTGAATTTTGTGACGCGCCTAGCTCAAGAAGTATCTGATATGAATAGATGAAATCTTGCACGAGTCTTTATCATGGTATGAACTTGCGCACCTCCTATATTTGTCTGGGTCTGCCCCATATTTCCAGAGTTATGGCCCCTGAAATATTCAAAAATGCATATTTTCACCTTGTGACGCTCCTCACTCAAAAAGTGTTTCATATAAATTGATGATACCTTGCATGAGTCTTTATCATGATATAAAATTGCACACCTCCTATTTTTTCGTCTGTCTCCGCCCCCTATTTCCAGAGTTATGACCCCTGAGAGAGTTGAAAATGCACACTCTCACCTTGTGACGCACCTAGTTCAAAAAGTATTTCATATAAATTGATGAAAACTTGGCTTTTACCACAGTTACTGCTGTATATATTCACTGGCGGTTTCTATTCATCAAATGGTGTTGGAAAAAACGCAAACATTATAAAGCTTTAGAGCAGTACGAAACACGTTGCGTTTATATCACAGATATACATGTAGTTGAACTTTCCTATCATAGAATTCCTGGAATCTTAGACATATAGCCCTTGAACTGTAATAACTGGTGATACTGAATTATGTTTCTGTCACTGTTTTCTAAACTGACCAATAATGAAAGGAACTGCATTGTGTAAGACTATATATGTATAGTTACAAAGAACCACTTCTTTTTGATTTTTTTGACAGTAAACATTTCAAAATAAAGAGTCGACTCCTGAGAAAGTAACAAGACTAAAAACAGGCTGAAACGTCTATATAGATTAAAGATATAAGGAGGATATTACATGAGTGTCTTTTCATATTGAATTTATTAAACAAGTTGAATAAAATGATAAAATGCGAGGCTTTGTCGAGCATTTTATCAATTTTATTCAACGAGTCAAATAAAATTAATGTGAAAAGTCACAAATAAAATATTCTTTTTATCACATACTAGCTTTTCCTGTCAAAACATTAAAATTTCTACTTTCTTTAACTATTATAAACAAGTCAATCTGACCAACGAACGACTGGTGTATTATCATTTTTATGTAATGGCTTAATTATACTCCCGCGACGTCAAACAGGAGATAAATTTATTTTTTAAAACTGAACGCTACAAACAGATTCCCGCTCAGCTAGCATAATACATAGAACACACAAGATCTCAAAGTAGGTTCGAATACCTGGCGGGGCATTCTTGTTCTCCGTGATTATTTGCTAAAGGCAATATATCTAAGGTCATTCATTCTCTACCTCTGACTTATGAGGGGGAGTTGCCAGACATTTGTGGAGAACAGCTTAAGACTTGTAAGGAACCCAGGGATACTAATGCAGTTAACTGACAAATTTTATCAGAGAAAAATTCACATTGTTTATTGCAAACTCCAACAGTGTTCTTTGCCTTATTGGTGCAGTAGATTGTTTTGACAACACTTCTGTGCAGATGTTGGGTATTTTAAGGCAAAGTTGATACAGCTGAAAAGATGTTTAGTAGAAAGGTTCTTTGAATACAATTATGTATGAAATTTGTTCTTAAAATACCGTAGTCTAAAACAATACCATACATTCCTTACAAAACTTGGTATATGTGACCAAATGTTTAGAGTTTAAGTTGAGCGTAACTCTACATTTTAGAAGTCATCGCTGAATAAATATTAGACAATTGTTTTTATTTATAATGGAATAAAGTCTGATGTAATGTGAATACTTTTTAGTAGGCATTATACCGTTGACAAGGGATAAAATTCACTTAATGTTGATATATTTCCCATTATAATACTGCAAATGAATTTCTCGGATTTTCATTGGTTAACATGCACGTTATATAAAACCGTATACCCCGTGAGCGAATTTCCCCTTCAGCGGGCCCCTCTACACTGACGGTATATACGGAAAGTGAATATCGATTTTGATTGGCCGTTGCGTAAGGCCATTTTTCAGTTTACATTAGAAACAAAATGGCGGACGTCTCTCGATTCGAAAATTAATTCAATGATTACCCTTCTTTGAGATGGTTTCATATCAATCATGGAGTTATTCTATACATTTAATAAAGTTCATTTTCTGGAAAGCTCGTCATTTTGTTGTTATTCATAGGAGACAAAGCAGTACGAGTCATATTTTTCTTGCCAATAATGGCAATATTCACCAGTTGATTTAAACAAGCACTTAAATTTATCTTGTGTACAACACTGTCAACAGCAACTGAACGACTGGTCACTGCAGATAAGTCTGCTTAGTCTGTATAAACTAATTAAATAAACAAAATGATTTACTATCATAACAAATTCAAATAACTAAATGGTATCACTTCATAAATTTATTTCTAATAATAACAATACAGTAGCCTACCGCAGTGAGCAAATTTCAAGACTGGATTAAAAAACATTGACAACAACAATTTTTTTTTTAAATGAATATAAAAGCAAAAAAATTTAACAGGAGTTTTCTTAAAAAACAAATTTAAAATACAAAATTAATTCAACTAAGAGCGGTCAAACCAGCACTTGCCGCGAGGTGTATTCCAGTGCTCGGTGAAACGTTGTAAATTTGAAATAAATCGATATAATAAAAAATAATTAAGAAATAATATATCTCATCCAGTGATTTCTCGTTGAATAAATCATTGTTTGGAGTTCAGATGCGAAGGAATTATATCACGAGGATGCAGCCTGAATGACATAATAATACGCATCTGAAACGACAAACAATGATTTATTCAAGAGCAAATCACTAATCGAGATGTATTATTTCGATTCTAACATGTTACCAAGGATTCTTGCCGACATTCATTAAATATTTGCCCGTTTTCAATCGGTTTCTTTTCTAGTGTGCCGCTATGCCGTTTGACGCCATGACGTAATAACTGTGACGTCAGAACAGTGATTTGTTGTATAATAATTCAGTTTTCTGTCTTCTTTGTTTAACAGGAAAATGAATCGGATCGTGTTAGAATAATTAATTTTACGGGTAGAATGCACTTTAGTGGTCCCCGGAAGTTTACAATGCGCATGCGCAGCAAGTTGGGTGTGGGGCAAAGCAGGGATGTGGGGGCAGCAGCCCCCAAACATATTCATCTCAAAATAAAGTTACCTCTTTTAATATTTAAGACATTATTAAACTACTATTATTATAGGGACCGCTAAAGTGCAAGTGCTCCAATTTTACAGCAAGTTCAAACAACAATAATCATCATAATTAACAACTGTGTCATAATGTAGTACACACGGAATGACTGCCATTTCCATGTGATTATATATATATAGTCAGTAGTCCAACTGATTTGACGCCATCCTAGGAAATATTGAGATAATTTTTTCATATGGGCAATATCCCCACTCGCGTCAAACACTCGAAGGTCCAAAATAGTTGCAGCAATTTCCGATGAAATTTTCATCGCTGTCGACGCTTGTCGACTAATATCGTCGGGTAATTCAGCATTGTTCCGACATAAATATCTGTATAGAATCATTCAACATGAAAATAAGCCAGGCACTGGATACACCAGTCTAAAAGTGAATTCCAGAATAAAAGTTCCTACTACCTCAACTCAAGAATTTTAGAATGATGTGTAATATTTGAAAAGTAAAGAAATTACAAACCGACAAATCAAACAGAAGCTTGAAAACATCAATACCTAAATTACATACTCATATTTATACTCTTCCAAATGGCACGAGCGAATGCGAATTACATACATCAACATTTTTCCATACAGTAAAACCTGTCTTAAACAGCCAGCCAAGGGTGTTGGGAAAAGTGGCTGTTTACAGCAGGTGGCTGCTTAATGCAGGTAATTTATAGAATAAATGACCATTTTGGGAAATGATCGAGACACGGGCTGCTTAAGACAGGTTGGCTGCTAATTAGAGGTGACCGCTTAAGCAGGTTTTACAGTACTGGCATGCAATTTTCGTATCGGGTACGTGACGTCATTTGTAACACTGTTTCGTTCTTTTAATATCAAAATTTTCAATTTTACTTTGGTTAAAGAACTTATTTATTTCATCTACCAGAATAATTCTAAGATTAGATCTAACTCTGTGTATGTAATGAAAATTAGCTTTGCATCCAGAAATATGAATTTGTTCTTTCTCAGAATAATATTGCGCTAGTCTAGGATCTGCTGCAGAAATTATGCATATTTTTCGACAAAAATCAAATCATAAAGTCTAAGCAATAAATATATTTGTTGACAAGACTTAGTGTTACTGTTAGTAATGTCTTAGCAGGGCTTATGTCATATGACACAGTTAATTTGACAATAGGTACTGTCCTGTAAGTGACTTCATGAAATACATTTATTAAATCCAAAATCTGACCGGCTGCAGTAATACCGAAGACAAGAGTTTTTAACATGGTGTAATTTATGTTACCATTATTGTCCTACTAGTCGTAACGTACGTTCGGTGTCAGAGTTTATGTTGCGTCTTTGCAAAAATGTTCCATTCCATATGACTGTGTGAAAGGTGCCATATTCTCGGTGTCAGAGTTTATGTAGCCTCTTGGCAAAAATGTTCCATTCCATATGTGTGAAAGGTGCCATATTCTCGGTGTCAGAGTTTATGTAGCGTCTTGGCAAAAATTTTCCATTCCATATGTGTGAAAGGTGCCATATTCTCGGTGTCAGAGTTTATGTAGCATCTTGGCAAAAATGTTCCATTCCATATGTGTGAAAGATGCCATATTTATGTGAATAGGTTATTCTAATCTTTGGCAGTGATTGGCCAGCAGGTATCATCATCATTGGCTATATATACCTGCAATTAAAAATAATTTTTTATTCCAAAGACCACACAAAGTATATTTTTCCAAAATTACTTTTAAATGCGACTGAAGTGCATAGATATTCTATAAAATTAATAAAATTTCAGAGGGATTGGCATGAACCTTTACATTATTCTGAACCGTGTATTTGTCAAATTTTCTCGACATAACATTAATTAACCCTTACCCTGCTAATCTTCTATAATGAATTGTCCATCTTTCAGTTTGGACAGTACCATTAAATGTTAAAAGGAGTGCTTACCAAAAAGATACTGACTGAATGGCCAACAATGCAGATCATGATCAGACTGCATGGATGTGCAGGCTGATCATGATCTACACTAGTCGCAAAGGCAGAATCAGTCATGTCCAGCATGATAAGGGTTAAAACAACAACAGCACAAATGGAACGCTTTTAATCAATGACAGAAATTTATGAGCAGCACCATTTTTACACAAATATTGGTTAGATGAACGTATCACATTATTACCAAAAATAAAATAAAATAACAAAAGTCATCAATAAATTTATTATCGGTCGGTTAAAAAAAACCTATAGGTCAGGCTATGTGTCCCGTTACTGGACATCTAAGACACAGGTTAAACTTCCAGTTAACGGACGGCTGGACACTGAGTCGAGGACTGACACTGCTCATTATTTATAGTTGGGTGTTCTCATTTAAATATTAGCTATGAATAGCTAAGTTTATATTCGGGTGTTAGCTATGAATAGCTAAGTTTATATTCGGGTGTAATCATTTAAATATTAGCTGTGAATAGCAATTGAACCACTCTTTGAAAAGGAATATTTTAAAACATCTGCCATATTCTGAAATACCTACATTTCTCTTATGATCCCTGGATTCTGTTCCTGAAATGACTTCTAGTTCAATGCGGCCACAGCATGTTGAATAACTTCATCTGATTGCACTTAGATGACCTGACATCTAACATTTGATTTTTCCTAGATTTCCACTTTATATGAACATCCAAAGAGATACTGTGAGTACTGGTACTTCTTTGGCACATCATGACATATTCACTCTACTTCCGTGTTCAGGCTAAAAGTACACGCGACCCGAGGCTGAACAGCTTAGATAGAAGATTAAACGGATAAGCAAGTTTTACTTCAGTTCTCCTTTACTACAATCCAAGTTCTTACTCGAGAAACTCGAAACTAGCTGTAAATTTCCTTAAAACATTTATAATTCCATTTGTAAATCCAATTTCTTCCGCAACCAAAAAACGCAAACCTACCGTTATCTTCGTATGTGTCCGCGTCCTTTACGGAAACGCACGAAAAACAAGGTGCGGATTGAGGCACCAAATGGGGAATTGAAAAAAATAGTAATATTTGTCAAACTAAGGAAAATCGTTGCTATTGAGACCAAATACGCGAATTTGCAGTATTATAAATTCGTTATAAAGGTTTCTGACGGGATATACGGTGGGCATATAGCCTGCTGAGATTCATATAACCCTCGGCTATCGCCTCGGGTTATATGAATCACAGTCAGGCTATATGCCCACCGTATATCCCGTCAAAAACCTTTATAACTAATATTATGTTTAGCAACAGACAGCTTGTGGGCTATCAGATACACGTGCAGTTGGTCGAAAATAACATCACTAAATAGATTATCCAAGACTTACGATATTGTAACTAACTTACAATACCTTAAGTTACGAACCCTTAACGAGGGCGTTAAGAGGTGTTTGGAGATAGCTGAATAACGCTACCTTAGTCTTACCTTAGGTTTATCGTAAATCATACCTTAACTTACGATACGAATAAGTTTTCGAGATAGTGGCCCCAGTGTAACAACTAGAAGTATAACAATACATTACACTTTCAAATTGCAGAAATTAGCGTTATAAATTAACTCTGACAAAATGTAAAACATTTTTTAACTTGACTATTCAAAGAATAGTAGAGCTATTGGACTCACCCATGCGTTCGCGTCGGCGTCCCGATTTGGTTAAGGTTTTGTATGAAAGCTGATATCTCAGTAACCACTTGTGGGAATGGATTGAAACTTCACACACTTATTCACTGTGATAAACTGACCTACACTGCACAGGTTCCATAACTCTGTTTTGTTTTGTTACAAAATTATGCCCCTTTTTCGACTTAGAAATTCTTGGTTAAGGTTTTGTATGTAAGCTGGTATCTCAGTAACCACTTGTGGGAATGGATTGAAACTTCACACACTTATTCACTGTGATAAACTGACCTACATTGCATAGGTTCTATAACTCTACTTTTTACAAAATAATGCGACTTTTTCGACTTAGAAATTCTTGGTTAAGGTTTTGTATGTAAGCTGGTATCTCAGTACCCACTAATGGGAATGGATTGAAACTTCACACAATTGTTCACTTTCATGATCTGACATGCACTGTGTAGGTCCCATAACTATACTTTGCATTTTTTTTCAAATTATGCCCCTTTTTTTGACTTAGAAGTTTTTGGTTTAGGGTTTGTATGTAACCTGTTATTTCAGTATCCACTAATGCGAAAGGATTGAAACTTCATACACTTGTTCACTGTCATGAGCTGATAAGCACTGTGAAGGTTCCATAACCCTTTTTGCACATTTTTACAAAGTTATGCCCTTTTTTCGACTAGTGTATTCATTTAATTGACAAGGCTGTTGAATAGTCGAGCGTTGCTGTCCTACAGCTCTTGTTGCTAATTAGAGCTGAGCACCCAAAAAGTAATGAAAAAAGTTGTATTAAACTGTAAATGGCATCAAATACTGAAATAGCATCCTTAATATCAACAGCATGATCAGAACAGTTCATGAATTATATCAAAAGTAATTTACTAGCATTTGTTTCTGAGCACAATTTTGAAACTAAACAATGGGAACGTTGAATTCAGGGTATTGTATTCTTACAGATTATAACTGGGCTTTCTTAAATCAATATTACATTATAAATAAATCATGAAAATGATAATTTAGTAAACCTTTTCACATTTTTTGTAGAAATTTCAAATGAAAGTCTAAACAGATTTACAGACTGATACATCAAGGAAAATGTAAAATATTCTGGATTATGACTAATGACCAAGTCCATTAAATCGTCAAATTTCTGGAGACTTTCTAAGACTTTAATTATACGCGTGTCAAACTGAAAATGGCAAGCTGTTTTTTTTTTCCTATTTAAAAACATTTTGACAGTTAATGATAAACAGCCTCAATGATAAGGAAAAATAAATATTAAATTTAAATTTCTTATGATTTTTTTCAACTTTTTCGCAGACAGAAATATTGCTGGTCTCTATTCAAAATAACTGCTTGACTACCTTTTTTACCCAGAAAAATTCTCCTGATGATGCAAAAACTGAAGTTGCAAAATGGTAGGCTCAATCAGCATATATAATGGTTAATTAACAAAGTTGTTAAACTGGTAAAGCAGAATAAAGGATATTTTTGCAAAAAAGAACGTGAAGTATGCAAGATGCTTTGCACGTTTGTTTGTTTGTATTTTCTAGTTTCCATGGTTTGACATTTTATCAAATGACTGAATTAGGCTTTTCTTTTTAGATTCGCAATTTATTATTTCCAAAAAAATATGCTAAATGAATTCCCATTTATGATGAAATTGTCAAAATTGCAGACTCTAGAATTTCCCTATAGAAACAAGAGTCAGTGGTCCAGAGGTTAGATGGCAGAGAACAAAACAAGTGGATGCAAGTTCAAGCCACCTATTCCCTGACATTGTTTTGGATAAAAGCTCTAGTGTATCTAGTATACACTAGAGAGTAAAGCTTTTCAAACTGAAATGAGCAACTTTAGTGTCTTCTAAACCTTAAATTACAAACACTTTTCTGATAGGGAACTTATATACAAACACACAAGTCTACCTGGGTTTCTTACCTGTAATCTGTGTCCAAGAGAGACATTGTTGAAACCAGAGGCAAATTCTGCTCTCAATGAAGTTCAAAAGCATAGAGTCTGATTCACTACACTCTTTACAATATTTCTGATAAAAAAATTTTTCACCTATACTATATAATGTATGATGCTTAGGCTCAATATCAAATTACTTAATCTATATCTAAAATAAGTAATTTAGTAATGACAATATTCAATGAGTGATGATATAGAGATACACTTTGGTACTAATGTAATTCAAAAATGATATTCTTTTAAAATTTCTATGCAATTATAGCAGGTAAGTTACAGATCAGGCTTAAAAATGTCATTTGACAAATGATATGTCATTTTTCATGAGCTATCAAATACTTTTTTTGTATTCATTACATTTAAATTTTGAACAAAAAAATCATACCTAATTTAAACAAGCATTTAACGTCATAATTAGAACATGTTAAGTCACTAAATACTCACGGAAGAAATCTTGACATGTACAAAATGTCATCAGCCAAAAAAAAAACACCCCTGTCTACCAAATATGTAATAGAACAAAAAGGATTTTCTATTAGAAATTACTTTACTTACCAAATCTGAATCAAATGATTACATGTTTTTAAACACACACATTCTTAGATGAAAAACAATTTTCAGTTGTATTTCCATTATCTCAATGAACTTCAATACTAATATCATTTGATATTCATGGTCAACCATTCATGCATCAAACAGTTATATAATATGCATTACACAGAGGCAATTTATATGCCTCTAGTATATATATGCTCTCACCCACTCCCCTCACAATACCACCTCAGAAGCAGAGTGCCTTTGCCTGCGGGTAAGGATTTCATGGGAACCCCTTGTGTCATATGAATGTTATAGATCAGGCGCAAAGTGTTATTCCTTCTGTTGGTGGTGGTGGGGGGGGGGAGGGGCTTAAACGAGAGCTGTTAAGTCTGGCTAGATAATCTCTTTTAAGATTTTAAAGTTTATTCTTAATTTCTATATTTTCCCTTTTACTATCTCAGCAAATTCCTTCTTAACTCTGATAATATTTTTTTTTGTGATGAAAAGGCACAAATATACAAAATCAGAATAGCCTCAGCAACAAATACAAAGGGTCTGAATACGGACTAGCTATCCGACAGTATGATAGGGCATATCTGAGGAAACTAGAGCAAATACAAATTGATAAATATACCCAAAAATGAATGATGATGGAGTCTGACTTAAATCCATTCATTTACAAGAGAAATACAATTAAAACACAGTAAAATATTCGTGTAAAAGGGACATAATTCATGAAATATTTCTGCAAGAACAATGCACCTTATGCCATGATGTGAAGTTAAATTTTAAATCAAATCTATTTAGTGATATCAAAGATAGTGTGAAAAAGTGAAAATGCATCAGAAAGTTACCATGAAGTTCTAAGTAGACCGTGGCTATATTCATGAAACACTGGTGCCATACTTTTGCGATATGATGCAGCTGATGATATGCCTGTATAAATACTGGTATTTTTAAATTTGAATCAAATCCATTTTGTAATAACAAAGATAGAATGAAAGTGCATCATAACATTAACCTGAAATCCTAAGTAAAATGTGGGCTAAATTCATAAAATATGCTGCCAGAGTTATGGCTCTTGTGTCATATGATGTGGGTGATGATGAGGGACAGCTATTTGAAGTCTGATGCAAATCCATCAAGTAATAACAGAGATAAAGTGAAAGCGTTGGCCAAGGCAAAGGCACGGACACCTTGGTGAGTTAGATAGCTCTCCATATATACTACTCTAAATATATATTGGACAGTTTACCTCCACTGAAAATACAAAATAAATTACAGCTTTCATTAAAGGTGATTAAGCAGTTAAAAAGATATTGCTGGACACAAATTTAAGCTATCTGATCTTTGACCTCTAAGACTGACCTTAACCTTGAACTCAGTGGCCTGGGTCATGTGCTGTGCATGTCTTCTTGATGAAGTAAACAACTGATGCTAATTTTAAGAAAATCTTTCAAGTAGTTTAGATAATATGGAAAGGACAAAATTTAAGTTATTTGACTTTTGACCTCCAAGTGTGACCTTGAGCTTGAACATAATGAAATGGGTGATGCACTCTGCATGCCATTTTGTTAAGGTTAACAGTTACTGCTAGTTTCATGAAAATCTTCCCAGGGGTTAAGAAGTTATGAAACAAACAAAGTTAAGCTATTTATCCTTTGACCTCCAAGTGTGATCTTGACCTTTGACCTTGTGACCTATGTTGTGTCCTCTGAATGTTAACCTTAAATCACACTGGCCATAGCTTTATCAGATCAAGTGGATTCCAACGTTGTTTGAGCGGTGAATTTTACGCCGATCAGATGGAGAAATATGGCCGATACTACAAATTTCCGGTCTTGTAAGTATGATTTAAGGGAAATTCTACCCGTTAAATAACGAATCAAATAAAAACGATGAGCGCACCTGGAGCACAAATGTGTCCATTTTTTAGCACATGTGTCCATTTAGCCGAGATTTGTGCCGTTTATTCAAACACTTCTGTACAGTCCGGCTGGGGAAGGAGATTTTTGACAGTTTTTGAATATATCGCCTCAAATATAGTGTTTATCGGGAACAAGTAACTGTTAAAACACTTTTTATGCAAAGGGCTACCTCTTAAAACAAAGCGTGTTTATTTTCATAGAATTATTCAGGGTTGTTTCTGAAAAATCGACCAAAAACCTAATGCAACGCCATTTTGAGTGGTTCGCTATGCAACGCAATCAAGTGGATACCGTTCTGTGTCTTACTTGCAAAGTCTTATCTGTCTTAAAAACAGTCGTTAAAGCCTAACTATGAATAAATTTAGTGAGTTTTATATCATTATAATGATCCCGCCATTTCTAATATATTGTACTTTTACATTATTTATGCTTGCTTAACATTTAATATATTTTTGCCGCCATTGTCAAAAGACATCAACACAAAAACACAAAGCAAGGATGAACATCGAACATTATCATCAAGTAAATAATAGTAATAGTTCGTAAAAAACAAGAACCAATTCACGGATATTTATCTCCTCCACGAATGGTAGTGAACAGCATACCAAAGGCGGGTTTGCTCTTTAAATCAGTATAGTTACAGTTGGTTACTGTAGTCCCTTAAAACCAATTTATTGCAATTTCATTACTGTTTTGTTGTTCGCTGTTCATACAAAATAAATAAAATTTGGTCCATGATAAAAGTATTGATCAGTTGTTTGTATATATTTTCATTCATATTCCTGGTGTAGCGTTCATTTAGAGAGATAAATCACAGAGAACGTTAAAATTGGCTAGGGAAAAGACAAAATTTTATTTGTCCTCTATAAAACAGAAACGACGTAATAAACCTCTATGGTCGTCTTTCAAAAATGAAAATACAAATGAAATACAGACACCAATGAAAAAAACAAAACAGACCAGAAACACTAATAGACCACAGTTGTACTATGTAACTGTCTCTAACCAAAGAAGAAAAGGGATGTTTGCCAATGGGTACTTATTCGATTTGATAAGAGTTAGAAATATTGTAAAATAATGTATCTGTTGTTTAAGAAAGTTGTCTCAGGACAGCCTTGTCGCTTGAAATGTCTAAAAAAATCTGTCTCTTCCTCTGTTAATTCTTCAAACATTTCATCAGATAAAACTCTTTCTTCTAATACCTTATTGTAAACAAGTTTTTTACTTGATATTTTGGTGCTTGAAGTTGGAGTTAGCAGTCTTTTCGTGTGTTTTTTTTTTTGTGTGTGTGTGTTTATTCACTTTGAGGACATGGAGAACACGCTCTTAGGCGTTTGCTTGGTGACACGTCTCTATTGGTATTGCTGGTCCATTTATTTTTTTTTTCATTGGTTTCTGTATTTCATTTGTATTTTCATTTTTGAACGGCAACAATAGAGTTTTATTACGTCGTTTCTGTTTTATAGAGGACAAATAAAATCTTGTCTTTTCCCTGGCCGTTCTCTGTGATTTATCTCTCTGAAAATAAATGAACGCTTCACCAGGAATATGAATGAAAATATATACAAACAACTGATCAATATGTTGATCACTACCATTCGTGGAGGAAATAAATATACGTGAACTGGTTCTTGTTTTTACGAACTAATACTGTTATTTACTTAATGACATTGCTCGATTTTCATCTTTGGTTTATATTTTTGTGTTGATGTTTTTTGACAATGGCCGCAAAAATATGTTAAATATTACTAGTAAGCCAGCATAAAAGTGAAAAAGTACATTATAAATGACGGGATCATTATAATGGTATAAAACTCTCTAAATTTATTCATTGTTAGGCTTTAATGACTGTTTTTAAGACGGATAAGACTTCGCAAGTACTAGTAAGACACAGAACGGTATCCACTTGATTGCGTTGCATAGCGAACCACTCAAAATGGCGTTGCATTAGGTTTTCGGCCGATTTTTTAGAAACAACCCTGAATATTTCTATGAAAATACACACGCTTTGTTTAAAGAGGTAGCCCTTTACCTAAAAAGTGTTTTAACAGTTACTTGTTCCCGATAAACACTATATTTGAGGCGATATATTCAAAAACTGTCAAAAATCTCCTTCCCCAGCCGGACTGTACAGAAGTGTTTGAATAAACGGCACAAATCTCGGCTAAATGGACACGTGTGCTAAAAAATGGACACATTTATGCTCCAGGTGCGCCCATCGTTTTTCATTTGATTCGTTATTTTACGGGTAGAAATTCCCTTAAATCATACTTACAAGACCGGAAATTTGTAGTATCGGCCATATTTCTCCATCTGATCGGCGTAAAATTCACCGCTCAAACAACGTTGGAACCACTTGATCTGATAAAGCTATGGCCAGTGTGTAAATGATTAACAATTAATGCTGGTTATATGAAAATTGTCCTAGTGGTTTAGAAAAAATGGACAGACATGATGGACAGATTGACAAATGGCCAGCCATGCATGACTATATACTTTGTATATGGGCATATAATAACAATACCCTTACAGAAGCAAGCCTCTGTGGCATACATGCTGCGTATTTGCTGTGTATATGCCGCGAACACAGTAGTACGCCAGAGGAGTACATTTTACATACACCGCATGCTGCGTACATGCCGCGTACTATTTCGACGAGTACACAGCATGTACGCAGGAGGTCACTAGTACACTTCAAGTACGCAGCACAGACTCTGAAAATTTAAGGAGTACACTGCATGTACGCAGGAGGGACTTGTACAAGAATATAGTACACTGCATGTACACCGCAGATACTTCAAAATTTATAACACTTATATTTAGTTGCATTAAAGTTGTTTCCCCTTGATGCAGCTACGCCATTTTCTTCAGATGTTTACCAAATTACATGCTTCAAAAATTGATTTATTTCATTGAAAAGAGGATGAAGAAAAGCATACTAATTTATTTGATAACATCAATCTACATTATTTTGGTAAGGGTATATACTTATTGATGCATGTCACTTATCTTTTTTCTGTTTTTTTCTGTCCAAATGATCAGCATTTGCATAAGAAAGTTGGTGGGGTAAGGAATTTACATTATCACAGCAGTTTCGCCACAAGAGTACACATCATGTATGCAGCAGGAGTACACAGCATGTACGCCGCAGGACTCGGGCCAGGAGTACACAGCATGTACGCCGCAGGAGTACACAGCATGTACGCCGCAGGGGTAGTACACCGCAGGCTTATTTGCATGTGAAAAGTGTATGTGCCGCGTACATGCTGCGTACTATTTCCCGCATACTAAATTCCTCCAGCATACATCCTGTGTACTATGTAGTCCACAGCATGTACGCAGCAAGTAGTACGCGGCAGAGCTCATTTGCATGTCAAAAGTGTACTACAAACGTACTATCGGTGTATGTGCGGTGTATATCCTGCATACTATTTAAAGCCCTTGATTTCAGTACACATCATGTACGCATCATATACGCTGTATGTACACAGCAAGATTACGCAGCAGGCCTTTTTCTTCTGTAAGGGTATGCATATTCACAAATCGACAAGTGCAGTGAGTTTAGCATTAAAACAAAAAAGGTACTTTTGTGCATCCTGCACTAATCGGGGGATCATCAAAATCTCAACTATGAATTTCTCACTAGGAACAGATGTCACTGTGACTTTTGCTGTCCCCGACTCTGTGGCAAGCCACTCTTATCTAAAATTTGTACATCATAGTATCCATAAATACCGGTTGGAGACAAATTGGAGCTCGAATATTTACATCTATAGTCAATAGTACATCATGACAATACCTCAGTAGCTACAATACAGAAAATCAACATGTCATAATAGATGACTTTACCAAATTTTAAATATTTACTTAGCAATCTGAGTATTTGAATACACTGATAGACTGATCAAGAAGGTATGACATATGGTTATATGAGACAAGGTAAAATATGAAATTGAATACCGTCATCCTAATGTGAAATGCCATATTCATTTAAGTGTCTCCTGTCTTATGTTTAAAAATAGTAAAGATCAACTAATATTTTTGTATAAAATTATCTAGTCCATGTCTAAAGTCTACAGATTTATGTCTTCTTTTTGATTAATATTTTTAAACCAGCACTTTTCATAAAAAAGAAATATCTTCATAATCACTGTCTATCAACTTGCCAAATAATACATATAATTTTGATAATATAAGAAAACAGAGGACTAAAGCCAGTGGGTCTCCAGTAGGTAATCCTCCTCCTTGGTCCAATGTTAACTGATCATGCGTAGTGTTGCATTAAGATTGGTCTCCTCGCTATTTGACTTTCAGATGATAGTTATTCATCAAAAATCAACAATCAAAATTCCTAGACTGTGATATATATTTTGAAGTTACCATTAACTATAAAATGTTGTTATTTATGAACATGAGATCAGGTTCAAGGGTTAAAAATATGTTTGGAGGGTCAATTTTGAAATTGCGTCCAGATGTTAGAATTTTGAGCCTAGTGTTCAAACTTACTTTTACAATTGTAATATTGTAACTGACCAATGGGTACATTGTACAAAATGGGACTGGTCTTTTTAACTGTCTGGCTATCAGCTGAACAGTGTCTAACTTCTCTGATTATCAATGCATGTTCTGGAAAGGGCAATAATTAATATACAAAAATTGATTAGCCTCAGGAGTTATATCCTATGAACAAAATCTAGACTAATCTTTCCACTGAATAATCGAATGACTATACCCAACAAACAGAATTTTATATTACATCCTCACAGCTTTTTTGTTATGAACTAAACAATTTATGCATTTTTAAACATTACCGCATATGATCTTGAGACACAAATCACATAAAAGGTCCCCATGAGGTCTGGATATATAAAATCAACATGCTAATGGTGTTGGGCAGTCAAAGCTTTACACTGAAATAAAAACATTCAAAATGAATTATCTACTATATTCAATCAATGTAATTGACCATGTACAGAATAAATACTTTACTTAATGCACCATTCCAAGTTTACATTGCCTTTCCATTTTAAAAGAAAAATATTTTTGTCAAATACCACATACATTCTAATCAGTATATTAAACAAGTTCTAAAGGCCCAGTTTAAGGTGTGTTAATATATCCGGTGTTGAAAGAACACATTATAAAATATTAATAGTGGTAGAAAGAAATGTCAAGAAGTTTTCATATGAAAATGACTTTTTTAAGTAGCATTTGTAACAGAAAAAAAAAATAAATTTGTTAGGGGCAAAACATGTTTTTTGTTTTATAACATCTGCAGAATCCCTAGGGATTGGTCAGTCCTCAAGGCAAATAGGGTGAGGGTACCAATATATCCCCAGAGGGATTCTACAAATGTTATCACATGAAACAAATTCTTGTATAAAAGGTGTAAAAAGCTGAACAAGAGAGTCTTGTTGGTCCTAGGTCGCTCACCTGGATTTGACCATTTGACCTTGAACATAATTATGTATAACACACTGAAGCACAAATGGTAAAAGTTGTGTTTAAATATAAAAAAACAGACAGGTATTAAAAATGCCCGTTTGAACAAATCTGGTAGAAGACTGGACAAGGACACTATGGTCCTAGTTAAATGAAGGTCTGCCAAAAAGTGAGTCATGTGGAGATATATCTGCTTTGATTCTAGTGGCCTTCTGTTTGTCTGTTGTTATCATGTAACCACATTCAGCAAAACTATACGTGTTCCTGGAGAAGTCTGTTCAGTTCTCACCTTTTCTTAACAAGAAACTGACAACTTGCCATCATAACTTCAAATCTACTGTCTTCTGCCTATACACCATGGACAACAAGTCCCCTTGTCAACAGACCAAACTCATTACCTCAACTGTGCTAGTCTTGTTCTCCAGGTATTGACACAATATGGGGCTTATTTGCTGCACAAATGCTGTAGAATAAAATAGGCATAAAAATGAAATATTCACTTACAACAAATCTGGTTATCAACTAGATAATCTTTTTTAAAAATTCAAAATTTTTTCGTTTTCAGCAAAACTGAGAAGCGAATGACATTTAATAGATATTTCAGTAACCTTATAGTTATTTCAAACAGTCTAACTTAAAACTATTAATTTATTGTATTATATATTAAGTTACTCTGCATTGCCTACATCTACAGCAAATGGTATGGACAAACTAAATCTGCACAAGAAGAACAACTTTCAGAATAAATCCATTATGACAAAATTATACTTCCTACAATACGGAAATAAACAACTGAGCTTAAAGTTGACCCTCTAAGAGTCAAATTTTTTCACCTTTTGGGCTAAAAGTTAATCCTTTTTGTAAGAAGATTTTAAGCCTACATTAGTATGTGAAATATCGTTAATCAAAATAGTCAGCGGTTGGTCCAGTTGTGTACCGACACAAACCTGGTCATCTGAGATCAAAAATTGCAGCCATCATTGAAAACAGATTAAATTTTAATCTTTAAAGAAATGCTGACCACAGTTTAAGCTGCAGGATTCGTAAATGATACATATCCACATTCCTGTCATTGCAAGCAAGTTTTTGGATGTCACCCCTGGTGGTCAAACAGTAACCTTGTAGTTTACTAGTATGCTAATAAAGAAGTTTCTTTGATATTATTACTGAATATTCAGATTTCAAATTCTTAAAATGTGTATCATGACTTTTCCCATTTTGCTTCTGTATTAAACTTTTCAGATATAAAAACAGTGCAAAGTAGTGCATTTGGTTGTTGTTTTTTAGGTAGGTTAACAGCACCATTTTTCAATAGTATTTCAGATATAGAATAAGTTTTTGAGACATTATTACATTAAAAACATTTTTTGCAGTCAAAATCTTGTTATTTCATAGGTCTACTTGACAATATTGACTGCAGGACTGGTGGTCTTCTACATTTACTTACAGGTGCCACAATAACCCATAAGATTCCATATCTATTAATTAGTATCTGTCCTACATACCAGATGTGAACACTTGTGCCAGAAGTGAACACTTGTGCTTGGCCATGAGGCAGCTATTGTAGGTCTTATTTGAATGATGGGTATCAAACTTGCAATTTTAGTTCATAGTGATGTGTTTTATCACTGGGTTACAGCACTAATCCAACAGACTGTCTTTCACAGCTGCACTGAAATATACAGAAATGTCAAGACAATCATGGTAGCTAGCCATACTACAAGAGCTGTCACAGGAGACAGTGCGCTAGACTATTTCGATGCTGGATAGTGAAACTGGGCACATCTGTGGAAGCTGGAGATGTCACTGGAGTGGTTAATGACTCCAATGGTGGATGAAGATATTGCACAATAGCTTGAGTCTGTGTCAAAAATGTTAAGTTAGAAGAGAAATAAAGATAAAGTGTACCAAAACACTAAATAAGTATAATTCTAAGCAAACAGGGGGCATAATTAATGAAAAATTGGTGCCAGAGTTATGCATCTTGTGTCATATGATGTGGGTGATAAGGTGTAACAACTATTTTATGTTTGAATCAAATCCATTTAGTAATAGCTGAGATAGAGTGAAAATGCACCAAAACTTTAACCTGAAATTCTAAGTAAAAAGGGGAGATAATTCATCAAATATTGGTGCAAGATTTATGGCTCTTGTGTCATATGATGTGAGTGATGATGTTGAACAACTATTTTAAGTTTGAATCAAATCCATTTAGTAATAAATGAGATAAAGTGAAAGTGCACCAAAACGTTAACCTGAAGTTCTAAGTAAAAGTGGGGGATAATTCATTAAATATTGATACCAGAGTTATGGACCTTGTGTCATATGATGTGGGAAATGATGTGGAACAATACTTTCAGATTGAATCAAATCCATTTAGTAATAACTAAGATTCTAAGTAAAAAGGTGGGGTAATTCATGAACTATTGGTGAGAGAGTTATGGCCCTTGTGCCATATGATGTGGGTGATGATGAGGAATAATTATTTTAAGTTTGAATCCATCAAGTAATTACAGAGATAAGGAGAAAAAAGAGAAAGTGTAAAAAAAACTTTAACCAAGGTGGGGACACAGGACGCCAAAGCCAACGCCGGGTTGAGTAGGATAGCTCTCCATATACTTCGTACAGTAGAGCTAAAAATGGTAGCATATATTGCAAGATGATAGCATCTCATACAAACTTCATGACTGTTTAACTTTAGTTTCTTAACATTCAGAAATTTCTGTAATCATAATTTCTATATAAACAAGAGGACCATGATGGTCCTGAATCGCTCATCTGTCCCCACATGACCTAGTTTTAAACTGAGAATGACGTCGTTTTTTCTATTACTTGACATAGTGACCTAGTTTTTGAGCTCATGTGACCTAGTTTTAAACTTGACCTAGATATCATCAAGATAAAAATTCTGACCAATTTTCATGAAGATCCATTGAAAAATATGGCCTCTAGAGGTCACAAGGTTTTTCTATTATTCGACCTTATGACCTAGTTTTTGAAGGCACATGACCTAGTTTTGAACCTGACCTAGATATCATCAAGGTGAACATTCTCACCAATTTTTATGAAGATCTCATGAAAAATATGGCCTCTAGAGAGGTCACAAGGTTTTTTCTATTTTTATACCTACTGTCCTTGTTTTTGACCGCATGTGACCCAGTTTCGAACTTGACCTAGATATCATCAAGGTGAACAGTCAGACCAATTTTCATGAAGAACCATTGAAAAATATGGCCTCTAGAGAGGTCAAAAGGTTTTTCTATTTTTAGACCTACTGACATAGTTTTTGATTGCAATTGACCCAGTTTCAAACTTGACCTAGATATCATCAAGATGAATATTCAGACCAACTTTCATACAGATCCCATGAAAAATATGGCCTCTAGAGAGGTCACAAGGTTTTTTTTATTATTTGACCTACTGACCTAGGTACTGATGGCACTTGACCCAGTTTCGAACTTGACCTAGATATCATCAAGGTGAACATTCTGACCAATTTTCATGAAGATCCATTCATAAGTATGGCCTCTAGAGAGGTCACAAGGTTTTTCTATTTTTAGACCTACTGACCTAGTTTTTGACCACAGTTGACCCAGTTTCAAACTTGACTTAGATATCATCAAGATGAACATTCAGACCAACTTTCATACAGATCCCATGAAAAATATGGCCTCTAGGGAGGTCACAAGTTTTTTTTTTATTATTTGACCTACTGACCTAGATTTTGACCGCACATGACCCAGTTTCAAATTTGACCTAGATATCATCAAGATGAACATTCTGACCAACTTTCATAAAGATCCCATGAAAAATGTGACCTCTAGAGTGGTCACAAGCAAAAGTTTACGGACGCACGCACGGACGATGGACGCTGCGGGATCACAAAAGCTCACCTTGTCACTTTGTGACATGTGAGCTAAAAACATTTATTTTTCATCAAAACTAAGATATAAACATTATCATTAGTTACAGAGATCACAAGATCTACAGCCAGCTAGTATGATACAAAAGAAGTTTCAAGTGATTTGTTGTGAGTTACTTGCAGAAAACAAACTATCTCAGTATGGAATCCAGGAACGCTTGGTCCTGTTAATAAATACTAAATGAAATACTATTGAAACCTTAGAAATATCAGTGGGGTAGCTTATTAAACAATTTAAATAATATTGAAGTTATAATCAACAAAAGTAATTTAAATTTCTAACACAAATTTTATATCTTTATCATATAAGAATCAAAATTTACATACCCATTTTTTTCACTATATAGACACTCTTCTACCTGAAAGATAGCAATCAGAATTTCTCGTACTTCAGTTTATGATTTTTTAAAGAATGTTTAAACAGAAAATGATGATTCAATATATAAATGATATTATTTATATTATTGAAAAAAAAGAGAGACCTGTATCTCCCTTTTATCTGACAGTTTTGAAAATAATCAGAAAATCTGAAAATGATTAAAAATCAATTTTTCAACATTTTAACTTGTTAATTTTTCAAATATGACAAGATAATGTGCTTGTAGGTCAATTGGCGAAGGCAACTGTTTTTATTTGTATCATATTCAGTATTAGAAAACCTATATCAGATGTAAAATTATTAAAGAAATAATATATAGAAAAACTGTGTTTTAAAGTTATTAACACACGGTAAGAGGAATAATTTCACGGGGGTGTAGCCTGTGTGAATTATTCTGGTAACGTATAACTGATTTTGAGTGTATTAATTTAGGTAAAACATGATTTTGCTACACATTATTTTGATTCTAATATAATATGTTCTTAATCTAAAACAGTAGATAAAATATTGTAGCGCTCTTTCTTGGTCGCAACAAAAACATTGACATCATCGCACGTTAACGTCATTTTAGCGCCTGTTTTAACAACAAGAGCTGTCCGTAAGACAGCCAAGCTCGACTATTCGAAATATTGTCCCAGAAGCAGGAAAATATTACCCAAAAAGGTTAAATATCAAAAGAGTTTTAAGTTCAAAAGGGGGAATAATTTGACCAAAATGCATATCAGTTATGGGACATGCTGCTATCAACTAGTTTTATAACCCCGAAGGCACATGTGAAGTTTCAATTCAATATCTGCATTAGTTTTGGAGATAGAAACTTGCATGTAAAACTTTAACCAGAATTTTCAAAGTCCAAAAGGGGGCATAATTTGCCCAAAATACATGCCAGAGTTATGGGACTTGATCCAGTGGGGTAAGTAACTGATCTAGAAAAAGAAAAATAAGTTTCAAATCTATATGCCTTTTAGAAATAGCTGTATGTACTTGCACGCAAAACTTTAACCAGAATTTGCTAAGTCCAAAAGGGGGCATAATTTGGCCAAAATGAAGGTCAGAGTTATGGGACTTGCTGCTATCAACTAGTTTTATTACCCAGAAGACACATGTGAAGTTTCAAATCAATATCTGCATTAGTTTTGGAAATAATAACTTGCACGTAAAACTTTAACCAGAATTTTCTAAGTCTAAAAGGGGGCATAATTTGCTCAAAAAACATGTCAGAGTTATGGGTCTTGACCCAGTGAGGTTGGTAATTGATCTAGAAAAAGAAAAAGTAAGTTTCAAATCTATATGCCTTTTAGAAATAGCTGTATGTACTTGCACGCAAAACTTTAACCAGAATTTTTTAAGTCCAAAAGGGGGCATAATTTGGCCAAAATGAAAGTCAGAGTTATGGGACTTGCTGCTATCAACTAGTTTTATAACCCCGAAGACACATGTGAAGTTTCAAATCAATATCTGCATTAGGTTTGGAGATAGTAACTTGCATGTAAAACTTTAACCAAAATTTTCAAAGTCCAAAAAGGGGCATAATTTGCTCAAAATACATGTCAGAGTTATGGGACTTGACCCAGAGAGGTTGATAATTGACCTAGAAAAAGAAAAAATAAGTTTCAAAGCTATTTGCCTTTAATTGATGGCTGTATTTACTTGCATGCAAAAACTTAACCAAGGTGTGACGCCAACGCCAGGGTGAGTAGAATAGCTAGACTATTCTTCGAATAGTCGAGCTAAAAACAAGCATATTAGAAGTAATGATCATCCTCAGATTATATAAAACATTTTTTAACTTATTAAGAACAGACAGGTAATAAAGGAGATAGTTAAGGCTATTTACATAGCTTCATAGCTCATACAAGACATCACTCTCAGACCAAATCCTACATGCTAATTTTCCTTACAGGTTGACAACATCCCACTTTGCTTACTTCATAGCAATTCTGGAAAATATCAAAAAGGAAACAAGGAGCTGCGTTCAATGAAAGCTTGATGCCTCCAGTGGCATCCTTGTCGATAGATTTTGCACCTATGTCCAAAACGAGGTCAAGGTCAAGGTCGAACTGAGGTCAGGTGATGTTTGAAAATGAGGAATGGTCACAGTTTACATTCTGTATTAGTATCAATTCATTCTTGTAAGGGGTATTGATGCTAGACGAAACGGTCCTATTTGGTTAACCAAGAGATGGCTCATATAAAGCAACCGAATTCCAAAATGAGGTCAAGGTCAAACTGAGGTCAGGTGATGTCTGAAGATGAGGAATGGTCACAGGTTACATCTGCATTAGTATCAAGTCATTCTAGTAAGGGGTATTGATGCTAGACGAAACGGTCCCATTTGGTTAACCTCGTACGGACGAACGGACGGACAGGACAATCACTATATGCCTCCCGCATCAGTATATGCTGGGGGCATAAAAACTGCATTTTGAAAACGGAACTTTATTATGTATTGCTGCATAGAATATAGACTTACAAAGTCTGTTGCGATCGAGTGTTATCTCTTTCTTCATAATGACACTGACAACTTCTAAGAAGACCCTTTCCTCTCCAGTGTAAAATGCATTTGGTCTGTTTCAAGATTAAGCTTAACAAAAGGCAGTCAGATGCTGGTATTTGAAGGCTACACTGTCCATTCTTCCTGTTAAAAGTTATCAAATAGACATCAAAATCTTTCTGAATTTCAAGTTGAAAAGGGGCCATATAAACCTAGCAATAATTTGTGGATTGTACCCCAAATTATCTTATTCTCTGTCTTAGGATCTTATATCTGTGTACAGATTAGGAACTCAATCCATCCATCCTTTCACTAGTTATTGAAGCTGACCTGCAGGAAGGATGCACACATGCACATACCAATATACTGACTTGAGTGATTCGGAGGGCATTTTACCTGCTCAAACATTTGTATGACTCACTTAATGCTGGTCCAAACAAAGCCCATATATTGTATATCACAGGACTTAGGGATGTCAAAGTCAGGGCTTAAAACAAAGGTGACCTCAATAAATTTTATCTGGCCAGTATCTAGTCACTGTAAACAAGAACAAACACTGACCAAATCTAAGGTGGGAAGGGGGCTGCAAATTTATCAAAATTTATGCAATATTTTCATTGCATCTGATAAACTATATAAATAGTACTTGAAACAATTTACTAACTTTGACCTTTGTTTTTCAGCTACCTACCAGAATTTCTATGCAAACCATGGTCTCAATGTCGAATAAAAACATTTTTGAAGTATTTACACAAATTGATTTTATCAAAATGTATTTTTTCTTGATTGTTGAAAAAATTTGAAGAATATCTGAATCACACTCAAGTCTACATCCTTGGAAGAACATGTTCCGGCTAGCTGAATTTTGAGAACAGATTCAGAATATAGCCTTGTTATTGGCCAGTTATATGACCACAGCATGTTTGAGATTCTTTTCCTTGAACTAGCATATCTTTAGAATTCAAAGTATATGCTTTCTGTTGGATGCAATGCACTTTTTCAGAAATTAATTTTATTATCAGTCAGAAATCATTTTACAGGAATAGAAACTTAATGAGATCCCTTCTATATTTCTTTAATAGGGTAAGCAGAACAGTACAATTGCAGAGGTCTAGAGATTGAACTGACCATTCAACAAAAAACATAACACTCCTTTTAGTTAGACATCCTCAGTTTTTAATTCAAGTGGGAAAGCAATTTGGAAACTAAGTCAGCAGCTGCGTGACATTCATGAAAATTTAAACTTTGCTTAGTCTATAGAAATACTACAACAAGAGGGCCAAGATGGCCCTAGGTCGCTCACCTGTGTAACACACCATAACAGTGTAAACATGTTTTACCTAGTGATTACATGGAGACAAATATTATGACCAATTTTCAGTAAGATTGGACCAAAAAAACGTGGCATCTGGAGTGTAAACAAGCATTTTTTTTTATTTGACCTAGTGACCTAATTTTTTAACCTACATGACCCAGACACGAACTTGTTCAAGACTTCATGATAACAAACCCTCTGACCAAAATTTATGAAGATAGAATCAAAAATGTGCCCCCTAGTGTGTAAACAAGCTTATTCTTTGATTTGACCCGAAGACCTAGTTTTTGACCCCATATGACCCAGATAAAAATTCGTAAGATATTTCATACAGACAAACATTCTGACCAAGTTTCATGCACATCAAATGAACAAGAGTGTTAACGCGCTTTTCCTTTGATTTGACTGGGTGAGATAGTTTCTGATCCAATATGACCCAGTTTCAAACTTGGCCTTGGAACCATCAAGATAAACATTCTGACTAAGTTTCATGAAGATAGGGTCATAAATAGGGCCTCTGGGTTGTTTACAAGCTTTTCCTTTGATTTGACCTGATGACCTAGTTTTTGACCAGACATGACCTAGTTTTGATCAAGGCCTAGAAATCATCAAGATAATCATTCTGTGCAAGTTTGTATCAAATCAAAGCATAAATGAAACCTCTATATGGCTGAAAAGGCCAAAATAGAAAATTTTGCCCCTTTTAGGGGAAGTAACTCTAGAACCCATGATGGAATCTAGCTGGTTTTCAAAAGAAACCAACATCTTATTGTGACTTAAGTTGTGTGTAAGTGTGGTTAAATTCAAATATAAAATGTCACTTTTATCATGTTCACAAGGTAAAAATCTCCAAATTTTGGGTCAATTAGGGGCTGTAACTCCGAAATCTATGATTGGATCTGACAGCTTCATCAAGGAATCCAAGATTTATTGTTGTTGAAGATATTCTGCAAGTTTGTATCAAATCAAACCATAAATGAAGTCTCTACACGGTTGCAAAAGCCAAAATAGCAAATTTGGACCTATAAGGGGCCATAACTCTGGAACCCATGACAGGATATGGCCAGTTTTCAAAAGGAACCGAGATATTATGCCAATACAAGTTGTGTGCAAGTTTGATTAAAGTTGATTGCAAAATGTGGTCTCTATCGTGTTCACAAGCCAAAAATAGCAAATTTTGGCCCTTTAAGGGGCCATAACTTTTGAACCCAAGATTGGATCTGGCCAGTTTTCGGAAGGAACTGAGATATTATGCCAGTACAAGTTGTGTGCAAGTTTGATTAAAGTTGAGTGCAAAATGTGGTCTCTATTGTGTTCACAAGCAAAAAATAGCAAATTTTGGCCCTTTAAGGGGCCATAACTCTGGAACCCACGATGGGATCTGGCCAGTTTTCGAAAGGAACCGGGATATTATGCCAATACAAGTTGTGAGCAAGTTTGATTAAAATTGATTACAAACTGTGGTCTCTATTGTGTTCACAAGAAATTGTGAATGGACGAAGGGCGATCACAAAAGCTCACCTTGTCACTACGTGACAGGTGAGCTAAAAAGTGGTTCTTCAAAAGAAACAAACATTATGCAATATAATAATGCTGCTTTATAAACAGAACAGCCAAGAATTATACTTGAGACAGTACAAACATGGGCTGTTGGATTAACTGGATTAAGGACAGAACACTAAGATTATTTCTTAGTGTAAGGGATAATCCTAGCAGTGAATAAATATTGAACATTGATGATATATAATACAACCTTTTATCAGCAATTTGGTCATATTGTCTTAGGAATATGGAGACATTAATATATTTGGTGATAAGTGATACAGTCTAACCTGCATTTGCGGTCACCTGTATATAGCATCACCCTACTTAGAATGGTCTTGTTCTACTGTGCTGAACAATGGAATTCTCTACATAATGACCCTTAAGGTAGTTCTGGACGTTTGAAAAACCGGAAGTGATGGCGTAACGTCATTTATCCGGAAAACGAAGAATAAAGCCAGGATTCGGCATACGGAAATGAAAATCATTTTATGAATTAATCGAAACCTGCGAGTAAATTTATTACAATGGTACTGTTTCTACATTTCTAAAGTCAAAATATGATATTAAAACATATGGGACGTTAAAAAATTCAAAATAATGTCTTAAAATTAATGTGAAATGTCTGGTTCCTTTTAATCATGGTCAAATATCTAAAAAAAATACACCAAATTATAGGCCATGTGATTATATACAATTGTGAGAAGTTTCATCAAAATCTACATTGTAGAAAAAATTCTATTCGATAAAATGTTATGAAAGTTATGATTTTCCCATAGACTCCCATTATGAAATATTGCGCGAGGTCCACATTCTTCAAATCAGTCTAGCAAAAAATCAAGCACACGACCCTATCTTTTTTATTTGCTGAATTTTCTAGGTATATTCTGAAGTTTTGAAAAATTAGAGTTTAATCAAATTCTACATTGTAGAAATTTTTTCGATCCAAACGTGCAGAACTACCTTAATAGTTAGACACTGTCATACTCCGGCCGTCAGCAGCAAGTAGAAAAGTCAACAAAATGCACTATGGTTATTATATCTCTATATTATATATGGTAAAATAACAAGGTGCTATTTGTTCTACAGTACTGCCGTAAACAAAATCTCAATTAGATATCAAAAATGGGATGAGATAACATATGAGTAAATCTTTATAATTTGCACAAGACATAGTTACACAAACTGAAATATTTTGTGTACTGATGATGGCAGATCAAAACTGCTTTAAAACATTCCTAAAGCAAACTAACTGTTGTTACAAAAGGATGTCAAATTTGAAATCATCATTTACAAGACACAGTATCTGTTCATGAAGGAAGAGAAGAAGAAGCAATCAGTTATTTTGGAAAGAGAAACTGCTCCCATCAGCTGCATGCTAGTTGTGTGAGTAACCCGCGCGCTTAGCTCAGTAGGTAAAGCGTCGGTCTACGGATCGCGAGTTCGATCCTCGGGCTGGGCGTATGTTCTTCGTGACTTTTTGATAAACGACATTGTGTCTGAAATCATTAGTCCTCCACCTGTGATTCATGTGGGGAAGTTGGCAGTTACTTGCGGAGAACAGGTTTGTACTGGTACAGAATCCAGGAACACTGATTAGGTTAACTGCCCGCCGTTACATGACTGAAATACTGTTGAAAAACGGCGTTAAACCCAAAACAAACAAACAAAAGTTGTGTGAGTATTTACATTGTAATATAAGATGACAATATATCAGCTGTTTTACAAAGCTTTTAAGCATATAACATAATATAAGAACATTGTACATTATTATATAAACAAAACACATTACCGGTATGTACATAACGAAGTGTTACACAAATGTTAATGTTCTACTTCGAAAGCCTGAATATAATGGTCATCTGTCTATAGTGATCACACTGAGTCAGTCCCTTCAATGACCATTATAAACAGGTCATACTGTACCATCTAAAATTCTATTGAAAACTGTATTTTAGACCAGGCTATATTTTAGATTGAAGATGGCACATTCTTTTTACCTACTCATACATGATGATAATATTTCAAAAGAGTAATATCTACAGAAAATGGTCAAGAGCACTGCAACACCTTTCAATTATGCTGAACATTTTTTTTGTCATGCCAACTGGTGCCACAATTACTAGAAATTTGTTGAGTCATTACATAAAAGTGCAGAACCAAACTAACAACCTGAAATGACTACATTTTTTCATATTTTTAGTCCAATTCCATTTCAAAAAGACAAAAACCAGTCAACTCTAGAGATTTTCTTGGAGAAATAATGTTGAAAATATCATCTGTATTACTGACTGGTTCAATTAACTAATAAAATAAATCATTAAAAAGTATAATATAACTAATATTGTCATTTTAAGGCAAAGTAAGCTTTTTGCTCTGAGGTGATTTATGTAAGTCTAGGAGATTGTTTAACTACTACATATGAATTCATTTTGTAATCCTCAAGATAAAGATGGAAGAGTAGACTATCAGAATTCTGTTTAGTTGTATACAGCACTTGGAGTGAAACATCTGGTACAGAAAACTATCAAACAATTTCAATGACTTCAGATAATTTACGATCCATAAATTTTATTTCCAAATCTCTTAAAACATGTAAAAGTCATGCACAATATCAGCTGCAGTTCAATGCAGGCTGGGGCAAATTTAACAGCACTGAATAAACTAGTATTTTCTAAAAAGAAGTTTTCAGTTTAATACTTATTTAAATGCTCTCAATTATTTCATTTAAAATGTGCAAGTTTGTATGAACATTAAATGTATTACTGCACCCGGATATGGCTAATAATTTTCCATAGAACGAAGGAAACTGCCAAATAACTTACTATATACATGTGTGTCAGTGATATAAGGCACAGCGAGGCTTGGAAAAGTTAAAGAAGAAAATCAAAACTGTTCATGGCAGCCATTTCAGACTCCTATCAACGTTCTGCTTTGTATGGCATTGTCACCTAGTCCCCAAGTCTTTGGATGTGCATTTTCTTCAAGGAGGACTTAGATCTATTTGTTCTAAGAAACTGTAACATATAAAGTTTTGCTGAAAATTCATTAACAATCAAAGGCCTGAATGGCCTGAGTCGGCTAATGATTGATGTACCGACAGTATAGTCTACCAGTTTCAGTTTGTTTTTAGTTTTTTTCTTAAAATTTCATAACACAGCTCGATATTTACCCAAAATATTATATCCGGATACGATTACACTTTTCAGTTTTCTCCAGTTTGAACAATATATTTTACAAATTGTGATGATACGAAGACATTTAGCAGCAATTGGCAGTATCTGACATTGAAGTTTACGGTTAAATTACCTCTTATTTAAATCTTTTCATAAAAAAGTTGTTTCGTTTCGCCAAACATAGACGATCTACTTTCGATTTCAAAAACTACAAGAAAATACAATTTAATGTTTCGCCGATTTGTTTATTTCTCGAAAAATAGGAATTAAAATCATTTTTAATATCTGTAGTAACTAAACAAACCAGTAAGAGCTTCTTCTTCCGATAATTTATCCGTTTACTGACTGCAAAATTCATGTGTGTGTGTAGAAACCCACGCAAAGTTTATAGAAATCATACGATGCGTGTATACGTTCAATGTGGGAGAATTAAGGCTGATCGGGATCGGCTATGTTACCTAACGCATCCAGACGATTCAGATTTTGTTTTTAAAAAAGCATTGTGTGCATTTCTGTAATTTTATATACGTTTTTATACGCTTAGAAATTATTAGACATGCGTATTTGCATTATTTCTATACGTAATTTACGCTAATACGCATCTTATCTGGAGCCCTGTGGAACTATTTTTTTTGTCTTTCGCTGGATGTTACGCACGCTTTGTAAGCCTGCGCAATTCATAAAATGCACATTTATGCTTAATGAGTTACATTCGAGTATTGCACAATTACAAGTCATAAATATGACAGATTACATCGTATATTGGTCATAGCAAAGGGATTGACACAACTTAACTTCATTCATGCAGTGAACTGTTTGAAGTTTGAGAAATCTAATGGAACTACATCCCTTCACTGTGTTATTTGGTCCATTTAGACTTACAGAATCGCTGGATAGCAAGGACTCGTCAAAACGATTTCATCGTTTAGCCGACTCAATAAAAAATAAATACGAAAGGTTCTTGCCATTGCAATTATACTAAAATCCTCTGATAAGTTCATAACAATTACGTTTTCCTATAGGTTTTATGCAGAACATAATAAAGAATGATTCTGATCAGGAGATAAATAGATCTATCAGGGTTTTTTTTTATGCAGAGGCCGAATATCGGCCTCGTCCCCCAGCCGAGGATTTCCCCCACAGCCAAGGATTTCCCCTACCGCAGTCGAAATTCCCCTACGTCCGAAATTCTCCCCCTCCAAAATCGTAAACAAAGCAATGGAGATTACTCCCAGCGATTTTCCCGACCGAATATCGGACCCGTTCACAATTGCAGACGGTCTTTCACAATTTTCAATGGGTGTGAAAACCTTTAGAAATAGTAGAAAAATGTTAGAAGAGCGTTCAGTGGACCCGAGGTTCCGGTTTTGACCAGCGAAAATCGATAAAAACTCGTATCTGACCCGCACATAATATGCCGTGGGCGTCTGCTTGTCTCGCGGTAATACTCTTTGATGCGTAACGAGTTCGAAAGCTCTGCCCCTTGTCAATCAAAATCCCAGTGAACTTCATACTGTTTGTCGACACCAGCGTAAGTATGACAGTAGGCAGAGCGTCGTATGTTAATTAGCTACTGACAGATGACAATCACGCCATGCGCGGAGTGACACGTGGTTATCATCGGTATGTAATATAGATGATTGATAAACAATGCAGCATCAGATTATCGTGTTTGTACCTCTTGTTAATTAGCGGTAACAGCTTATGCTGTATTATGTAATATGTGTTGTTAATTTAAAGTAATTATTTTATGTGCTTGATTCGATTAAATAAGCCGAGGTATTTTGCTAGAGCAAAATAAAATATAAATGTTTTAAGTAATCAGATATTATAAGTATGGAATAGTTCTGGTGAAAAGATGAAATTTTATCAAGAATTTTTAACGTTTGCTTTCGTTTTTTTCATATTTGTCACACGTTTTCGCGATCGTGATTTTCGGACTTTCTTATCCTTTCTTACAAGATTTTCTAGTACAATTGAAATAAAAAGCCAACAAAAGTATGCATTTAATAATAATATGATGACCCTTGCAAAAGCAACTCTTATTTTAAAGCATTTTTTGTGAATAAAACCTGTGACCTTTAAATATTCAATGATTTGAGCATTTCAACTCTCCCCACCCACCTTGTTACAATGATAAGTTAACATTAGTGCAAGTCCATCTATTGCTAAGTGACTGTGTATAGTTGCTAAAAGTTGCAAGAATATGTAATAAAAACATAGTTTAAAGTGTTTATTATGCATAATTGTAAATTCCCCCCTTAGTGAAAAAATCCCCCAAAACTGCTCGTCGCGGGCTATTTTCTTACCCCAATGACAGGCTGGGGCCTCTTCCCCCAGTCTTAAAAAAAACCCCTGTCTATATATCCTATGGGTACAGCAATTTAAACTAGAGCTGTCACAGGAGTGACGAATTATACCCCTACAAAACGGCCTTGTCACAGAAGTAAGCCAAGCTATGTGTAAGTTGAACCTCAAAATCAATAGGGGTCATGACTGCTACTCATGATCAACCTCCCTATTAAGTTTCGTGATCTTAGGCCCAAACGTTCCCAAGTTATCATCTGGAAATGGTTTAACGTTTTTGGGTCCCTTGACCTACTGACCTCAAAGTCGAACTTGACCTGTATTTTATGTCATGATGTTACACTTGTGTACCAAACTTTATGATCCTAGGCCCATGCATTCTCAAGTTATCATCCAGAAGCCGTTTAACTGTTCACTGTGACCTTGAACTTTGACCTCAAAATTGAACTTACCCTGTATTTTATGATGTTACACCCATGTACCAAAACTTATGATCCTTGGCCAAGGCGTTCTCAAGTTATCATCCGGAAATTGGTTAACTGTTCCAGGTCACTGTGACCTTGACCTTTGATCTACTGACCTCACAGTCGAAATTGACCTGTATTTTATGATGTCACACCTGTGTACCAAAACTTATTTAAATCTGTCAATCCTTTCATGAGCTATTGTCCAGAAACAATGAAAACCAACGGACTGACAGACCGACCAACCGACCGACAAGCTTCGTTTGTGGGTAGGGGTAGATATATTAATATTAAATTATGCCTTTAGAATTTAATTAAGACGTGACTGAGTCGGACATAGAGATCTATCTAAATCTAGATTACTGAGATTACATTACGAGTTTGACAAGCATCACAGAAACATCATGTTCAAAATTCCAGTTTTTATAAAAATGTAAAAATATACCATCAAAGCAGGACAGTTTCCGCATGTCGTGCGTTTGCACGTGATCTCGTTGTCTGTGTGGTTGTCTAAGGGAGGCCAATGTCCCTTCAAATTAAAAAAATATATACAGAGTTGTTGTCCTTGAACACTCAAACTATTTATTGAACGGCTCAAAGTACCTTTTACGGTCCCATCAATCTAGGACAGGTTGTTAGTGTATGCAAACGTAATTTAGATGTAAGCAAAAAGGAACTAAAAATGGTTTATTCAATTAAAATAGAAAAAGTGGAAACTCCACAGGTTGCTCAACACGACAAAAATCGAAATGTTGCAGGCTCGGTGTGATTGAGCCTGTTCATGACGGTTGTGGAAATGTAAGCTACCGTCCACGCCCTTTAACCCCTACCGGTTTGAGTAGAACTCAACATTTAAACATGTTACAAGTACCAAAAATACATTAGAGATATCCGCAGATGTTTTCTTGCGGTGGTGCACAAGGACCCTTCTATTGGATAAACCAGTGTACATTTCTATGAAAAGCGGCGTATGGTGCACAGTTAAAAAAATTAACTTGCCCTAAACGAGAAAACAATGAGCATAACTAAATAAACTGGAGTTTAGAAAGTGGATCTGAGGTTACGTGGCCTGCATATATGGGGTGATTATACAATACTCAGGCCCGGATCCAGGGCCCGGCCGAGGGGGCCCATGCCCCCCCCCCCCCCCCCCCCCCCCCCCCCCCAGTTAGCCAAGAAGTGACTTGTACTCATCAAAGATGCCCCTCAAAATTTAGACCCAGAAATGCACCAGAGGCCACCATTTCATACCTGTAGTTCAAAATTTTCCAGGGGGAGATCCCCCTGACCCCCCAATCAAAACGGGAGTATCATACCCCTCCAATAGTCGAACTAATCCGACGTATACAGTTTGTTTTATATTGTGACGGTCAAACTGTAGCAAAAGTCAGAAATTAAAAAGCAGCCACTCAGCGACAGTAAGCTTGTCTAACTCCTCCAATGCCTTAAATTTAGACCTAAACTGCACCAGAGGCCACCATTGTATGCATGTACTTCAAAAAATTACAGGGGGAGTCAATCTGAACCGCACCTGACCCCTGAATCTCTACCTAACATTGGCAAAGGCGGCCCCTCGAAAACCTTGCGCCTCGGCGTTGATGTCTTCGTTCAAGATTGGTGCCCCCAGTCAAAAATTTCTGGAGCCGGCCCTGGTACTCAGAGCTATGAAAGCGGGAGTATTGGAACCACCCAAACCAAAATATTCAAGCTGAAAAACTAAGCAATACCACTAACACAACATAAGTGTTGTGCTGAATGAGCTGAAAAGATCGAAATATGGGAGAGTTTTTACGACCGCCACATGGAATAAACAATGCTGATGTGATAAACGAACAAAAGAAAATATTTTGGTATTCCGGGAAATGGACGTTTATAAATTACATACTTTTCTCTTTTCATTACATATTTTGATGGTTTTTTCATATTTGTAATAAAATTTTGTAATTATTTCGTTTCTTTAAATCATGATTATTAGTGTTACATTCAAAGAAAATAATACTATTTTTATTTAAAAGATAATAATACTTTGTTAAATTTAGTGTGACAATTTGGAAGGACATATCTAACCATTTAATGTTAGCAAAGCTTTCGGTTCGTCGCCTTTCGCTTCTGTATAAGTTTGATTAACCATAAATTTGTTAATCTATCGCCCCCTTACTTGGATTCAGTGTTGTTTTATTTTCTGGTCCTTTGGGATCATGGAGTCCATGGAGTATTTTTTACTCTCGGATCTGAAGTTAAACCGTCTCTTTACTTTGATAATGTTCATCTTGATTATGTTGACAGTCATAAACATTTAGGAGTTACTTTTAGATCAGATGGTAAATGGCACGATCATATCAATAATATACTTTCATCTGCCTCAAAAATTCTAGGGTCAGTGAGAGCATTAAAGTTCAAACTAAAAAGAAATACGTTAAATCAGATTTATATATCCTACATGATACCTGTTCTAGAATACGCATCAATAGTCTGGGATGGCTGTGCAGATTACGAAAAACATTCTCTTGAAAAACTCCAATACGAGGCTGCACGTATTGTCACAGGTCTTACGAGGTCTGTTTCTATCGAACGTCTTTTTAATGAAATTGGTTGGGTATCTCTGTCCGATAGACGAAACATACAGAAACTCGTTACCATGTATAAAGCTAAGCATCGTACATTACCGGACTATCTATTAAATCTTATTCCAGATACAGTTGCCAATGATGTACCCTATCTTCTATGAAACAGGAATGATTATATAACAGTTGCTCGTCGTACGCAAATATTTGCTAACTCGTTTATTCCATCAGCTTCTTCTTTATGGAACGATTTAGAATCCGATATAAGAGAGTCATCCACAATTCATATTTTTAAATCAAAACTTAAACTAAAATACAAACCTTCATCTGTACCTACATATTTTTGTATTGGCGAAAGGCTGTACTCGGTTTACCATGCTCAAATGCGTAATAAATGCAGTAATTTAAATGCTGATTTATATAAAAATCATTTGAGAGACAATGCTGCATGTGATTGTGGTCACGATACTGAAGATGCCGAACATTTTCTCTTTAAATGTAGACATTATGCTTTACAAAGAATACAACTTTTTAACGCCACACGTATCTTTCATCCACTGAATACGCGTACTCTTTTGTTTGGAGATGAAAATTATACTGAAGAAGAAAATTCACTAATATTTTTAGAAGTACAAAAATATATCAAACATACAAATCGTTTTCATCAAGAAATCTGATTGCTGCCTTATTACTTTAGTATATAAACTTAACGCAGTTGTACCCCACACATCAAGTTACGACCCTTGGAACACTCTGGACTCTCTCTCTTCTTATATTACCATCTATCTAGCTTTCTTTTAATTTTTACAGTTAAATCATTCTACTTATTCTCCAACATTGTTGTTATTCATTTCGCTTAACTTTGTTCTCTTCCAATTACATTTTGTCATTTTTATAAGAATACGATGCAATCTATAATATAAAATTTTCCTTTAAATATACCTTCGGGGACGGACCGAATATCTAATGTTATATGAACTTGTGGTCCAACCCTTTTACCTTTCTTAGAATGTTTTGTATATTTTCTGTATATGTACATTGTATACGTTGTCATAAAAAGGAAGGAATAAAATATGTTTAAATGGAGTCCATTCAATATCTATGTAAAAGAATTTGTTAGGGGGTGTGAGAGGTGTTGCACTTTCCATTACCTCTCATGAACAGACTCAATAAAACCGAGTCTGCTATTCTTTAGCTTGATCCAAATGATCTTATAGATTTTTAAAACTAAAGTTTGTCATTTCGATTGTATGATTTGTGAAGTTGTATTAAGAAAAATAACAAAGAAAATATGATTTTTTATTGAACTTGTTTATGTTGGTGTCCTCGAGAAATCATCAGAAATATCTAAAGTACCAATGTATTTAGATGAGGTACATGTACCTGATATTAGTGGGAGAATGAAGTTTCATATTTGCGACGAAGGTAACTTTACACTGCCACATCCAAAATCAACTCTCCCTCGTTTCCATTTCAAATTATTTTTCTGTTGACAGATTTTATTATATAGTGCATTTGTTCATGCTTTGGACTGGATAAGAGCGGCAGGTCATTTATGTATAATGTATGGAAGGAAGTGCATGCAAGAGACTACATGCAGTATGTTCTTTCATCTCGTACCGTTTAGGATTACGGGTTAAAGTTGATTGTCTAAAATGCTGCTGATCCACTGAAGGGTTTGCAACGAATTATACAGTTGTGCATTTCAAACAGGACTTACTTTGATAAAATTGAATGTTTTACAAAAATCTAACAGCAGCGGTCTTTGTTGTATACTGATTTGACAATGTCATTTATAAAAAAAATAGTTGAGTCTTTTTTCGAAACAAAGTTAGAGATGGAATAAAATGCTGGCAGCGTCTGTAAAATATTTGGTTATTGAATTAAGAAACTATATGTCAATTATAGTGCACGTATAAAGAATATAGACCTATAGTTGAATGAGACTAGCCTATCGCCCTTATTTAGACTGCAACTCAACTGCAGTTTTCCACTGGGAAGGTATGGATTCCTCATAAATGGACCACCTCTTTATTTTTTACATACAATTCATCTACGGTGTATTGTCCAACAATCGATAATGATTATAACTGGAAGGCGTTTGTCTGGGACAGACTGTTAAAAGATGAAATATATTGACTGACTGTAGCAGGATATGTACTTTGTTTCACGATGTTTTTGGTTGCAGGTTTATCCCGCTACCAAAGTTAAGTGTATTTTTGACAATCAGATGGCATCTTTATTTGATTCCAAATTACATCCAAAGGATGTTCATGTGCTACACATAGTAGTCCCATTCATGAACAATGCGGATGAATTATCAATGATCAAGCAGTTCTTATTCAACCTCTATCCATTCACACTGACCATTTAGATTATACAAGATCTATCAAAGATTAGGTATTCCAGCTCATTGTTACATCACTGACTTCCAGCTGTCAATTTAGATAAGTTCATGTAAGGTCAGGCAGAGTTAATCTTAGACATTAGGCATATTTGTATTTGATTCTTATACATATATATTTATAGATTGGAGTTTAAACAGAAAATAAATCTAGCAAAACCCGCAACCACCAGACATCTAAAGGCTTTGATTATGAATTGTTGAACAGTTTTCCCCTACATTTGCTAAATCCCATAGTATACTGAGTAAAGGCCAAATTTAAAAGTATTTAAAGGTTTTATATTGTATTTCTTTAAAAATTGGACGCTCTGCAGTAAAATGTAGTTTGTGACAGCGGAAATCTTGATGTAACAGACGGGGCCTCCGTTGCCGAATGGGTAAGGTCGCTGACTTCAAATCACTTGCCCTCACCGATGTGTGTTCGAGCTTCGCTTGGGGCGTAGAATTCTTCATGCGACGAAATAATGCCTGGAGGGGCACCTAGGGTCTTCCTTATAATCGGTTCAAAAGCACCTGGAGTGCTCATGTTGTATTGTTACTTGTCTTGCCGACTCAAAATAAAATTTATCTTATCTTATCTTATTCCTCCACCACCAGAAGCTGGAAATATGACCTATAATTATGTCGGTGTGAGGTTAAATCCACGACTGATTTGAACTGTAGATCCCGTAAGCATCTCCGTTTAAGTGTGGATAACTGACAATATCAAAGTCAAAGTCTAAAATGACACTTCTCAGTCTGGGTCTTTGTGATGTTGCATTTTTTAAATAAATAGATTTCACCATGTTTAAATAAACGCTTTCTATATCTAAAACTTCATCCTGATGTCTCATTAAAAGCTTCAGTCAACAGCGTCACACTGTTAACAAACTAAGCATACAACCTCTTATATATTAATACAGACACAAATCTGCAAAAAGTGGCGCACAGTAAGTTGTGGATATCGACTTTCCTCTACGTTTATTGTCAAAGCTTATAAATATCATATAGTAGATTTCTATATCTATTTACCAGTATGGAATTCCTACATAACTTGAAAGATAAATGTATATTTCAACAGAGCACAGCCAGGGCCATGCGTCGCAAATTAAGCTCGTCACAAATAGAAAGAAATAGCAGAAGGGATGCTTCGAAGATCCATCAACAAGTACATCTAAAGTATGTGCAAGATATGTAAATGGGGATGGGGTAGCAAAAGCGGGAGTGCAAGAATGAATATTCAGTAGGGAATGCAACGTTCCAAAACCACAGTTCAGAAACAAATCCAGACTGAAAAAGAACCGGTTGTACCAATACCATTTAATATCAATTTTAGTTTAATCACATTAAAATATAAAAAAAGCCAATAAGAATTTAGTATTACAGATGAACAGTTTCATATGTATGTCAAAAGAAATGTTCCTAACATTGTACAAAGCTTTGATCAAGTCTCATCTTGAATACACTTTTCTAGACAGACTGAGCCCATATACATGTATTCAAAAGACGCACTTACAACAGAAATTTATTCCACTGCTGATGGGTTGATTTGCCTTTCTTTCCTTTGTGGTAGAACTATTATCGAATGCTGATCCTTTTTTTCAGTTTTGGATAAACACACTTGGGGCTGGAATATTTAAATACATATACCACTTAAGAAAACTGGCCCAAAAAATCATTACCCATTGGTAACAAAGATAATAACAAAAGAGAGGCCACTATTTCGATTGAGTTCTAAACTCAGACCAGTTTAAATCATTGTAGAGGTTGCAGGTTCTGCGCTTTTGTATAAGAATAGTTAGTCTCGCACTGGCAATTGTAGAAATAATATGATGGTCAGTTTCCATATATATATATATATTAAAATAATTTCAAGTATTTAATTGAATGGGGGTATGATTTGAGTTAAGGAAAAGATCGAGAATATTTGGTTTCTTGTATATTCAAAAGTCGTCTGTGTCAGTCTACATGTGACCATCCAAGATCTCCATGAACTTTTCGTAGACTGCGCAGTTACTGTGCATGGTGGGAGTCTCACTTATTTGATCCAGACAGATAAAGATATACACAGTATTTGATAGTAAGAATATAAAAAAATCTTAAAAAAGAAAATGATCGAACATAAGCAAGTTTTACTAACTTTATCGTAATACTAGATAGATAGATAGATAGATAGATAGATAGACAGACATCTTTTATTCCACCATAAGATGAGAAACATGTAATACAGACAATTGGTAACAGTTACACATATTGAAATGGACAGAGTAAACAAATACATGAAGTAAACAAATACATAAATGAAAGTGAACAAAAATTAAACAAACAAACAAATTTAAGCATTACATTTTTTCATAATGAGCGGATAACAAAAAAAAAAAAAAAGAATTCGTTCTGGTTTGAAATGACATTACTAATTTAAATAATTAATATTTACAACATAATAATATGATTAATATGATTATTACTGTTCTCACAGCTTAATATGTAAGCAGACTTCAAATTAATGGGTTTTAGCACTTCTCTAGTATAACTGGTAAAGCTATTATATAATGTACTATAGCTTAACAAAACAAGAAGCGCGACATATAATAATGCATATATAACATTATGTACAGCACATATTTTAGATCACGGTTAAAGTGATTATCAACTGAGATGAAGTATATTATTTAAACAATCTAGATAATTCTATGTTATAATACAAAAGTATAGCGGTAGAATCAGACTTTCTGTTTCAAACTTTATACGGGCTATATATAAATGTATAAAGATGCTTCGATGTAAGTCTGTTATGTATAACTCTTTTTTAGCTTTCCCGGTGTCGAGACCCTAATCGAAAGCGAAAGATATTAGGGAGTCAGGCTGGGAATAGAGAGTAGTGGGGAAGGGGTAATTTAAGAAAAGTTACAAAAAATGACTTACGAGAATTTTTGTTAAATGGTGTGTGTATCTCAGTATGACTTTAAAACATTGTATTCTCTGTACGTCACACATAGTCATCGAGGTGAAACCTGAATACATTTCCACTATTTGATCTAAATAATGCGTGTTACTTAACGTAATGAAATTCTCATTTCCTAGGGTTCTATGCAGAGTAGACCACATATTTTGTCGAATGGAATCATTCGCTCTGCAAAAAAGCAGAAGGTGTTCTGCAATTGAGTCAGAAATCAGTTTACAATTTGGGCAAATTGAAGCATATCTATTACCAAATAGTTTGCTGATTGTTGCGACTACAGTTCTATAATAAGGCAAGTAATCGCGATAAAGCTGACAGAATCGCGAGTAACTCTCCGTGTAGGCTAAGAAAGGCATGCACACATTCCCTGTTAATTAAATTTGACCTGTACTGAAAGTTTGTGTAATCTTTGACTTTTCTTTTTACTACTGATTTCCATGTCGAAACAGTTGGAAATTTCGCGGTTTTAATAAAATCATGTATAAAGTGTCTTAAATCATATTTGCCGAGTATGCGATAAATATCCGGCATATAACCTAGAATTTTACTGGGTTTGTTAAGAAATTGCACGAGACGGGTAGCAAATAGTGTCTGAACTTGTTTATTCCCATCTAAATTACAAAGTTGGCCTAGAAACAACAGCTTTCGTTTGTCAATCTCTTGTTCAAGAGTGAGGGCACCGACACAACCCAGCGCTATATCCGTCCGTGTATACCGCGGCATTGCCTGCATAAATTTGATGCACTGACGGTGTACTCTTTCTAACGACTGTAATTGACTGTCCGTAATACCACACCACAGTTCGCACCCGAATAAAGCCTTAGATAAAACTACTGACTGGTATAGGTGTTTGACTGTTAAGGGGTGTAGACCATTTTATGTACACCTACATTTGCCATACTGAAGAAGGTTTTTCGTATTTGAGAACAAGCTTCATTGATGTTCACGTTAAGGGTCATGTACTTGTCACAATAGACACCTAAATGAATGTACGATTCGGATTCATTTACGTTTGTTTCTCCTAATTTCCATTGTCTTAAGTTTAACATTTTTTCTTTCTCATTGAAAACAATAACACTGCTTTTGCTTGCATTGTACAAATACCTTTCAGTTTTTGAGTTTTTATGACATGTATCCATTAAGTGTTGAAGGCCATGTTTACTTAATGAAAGAAGTACCATATCATCAGCATGGGTGGGACATCCGTAAGGCGTTTCATGTATATTAAAGAATGTTTTAGATAACTCTATGGCATTCATTAAATCATTTATGAATAATAAATAGAGCCAGGGACTTAGGTATTGACCTTGGCGCGTGCCTTGTTCTATTTTGATCCAATCTGCAGTTAGACCTTGAGTCTTAACACAGCTTGAAATGTTTACAAACATGTTGGATATAATTTTGTATAGCTGGCAATTGACTATCTTGGACAGTTTTAGCATGAGTAAAGAATGTGAGACTCTGTCAAATGCTTGACGGACGTCTAGAAGGCAGGCATATAGTTTTGACCTATTCTCTTTTGCAAAGTAGATAGCTCTATACTCTCGCGCAGCAGGAATGATGACATTACGCAACTGTAATTTTTCTGAAAACCCCCTTGTAGAGCGTTAACCTTAAAGCTATTATTCTTGCCAATGATATTCAGGATAACCTTTTCGTATAATTTTAATATATTGGAGCATAAGGATATTGCTCGATAGCTGTTTGGATCGTTTTTCTTTTTATTACCGCCTTTAAAAAGTACAGTTATAACACCCTTTTTAAGGTCGTCTGGGATATGACAGAAATCAGACATTTTTTGGAAAAACTTTGTTATGACGATAATAATTAAATCCCCGCCATGTTTAATATGTTCGTAATTGATGCGGTCATACCCAGCGGCTTTACCATTTTTGCAGGTTGCTAACTGTTTACGGACCATGGACTCTTCTATCTTAACTTTAGTAGAATCATTGATTTTTGCATTAGTAGTTATATATATGGGGTAGCGAGCGCAGTTTGACCCAAATTAATTTTAACCCTTGACCTAAACCGATCAATGCTGACCAATTTCAACAAATTTAAAACAAATTTTAACAAATTATTGTTAAAACCTATAGTAAAATATGATTAAAGATAATTTTAAACACTTCCACCAAATATTTGCCAAAATCCTGCCAAGTGGCAGCAATGTGACAATGTCTGCCAACTTGACAAACTTTTGGCAGAACGTTGGCAAACACAAATTCAACCAATCAAAAGCCTGCCATTTTTCTGCCAAGTGGCAGCAATGTGACAATGTCTGCCAACTTGACAAACTTTTGGCAAACTTTTGGCAGATTATTTTTATTGATAAAATGTAACTTATTTGATCTTATTTTGAATTAGTAAGTATATTATTAGGGTACACATAGTAATTAAATGAAGTTTTAAATAATTTTTAATTAAGCTTTTAATTAAACCTTTAATTCAAAAGTTTGCTTATATCGGCACGTCCATCCGGTATAGATTCATCCGATATGTAGAATCTAATGTAACTATCCTTCATAAGTGAAAATGTTATTTCTGTAGATGTTGAATCGTCATAAGGATGAATGTCAAACATTGTCCCTTGTGTTAAATAAATTTTAATTTTTTTCTTATACATAGATATTAACTGATCAGTGTCAAAGTCCTCAGCTGCCTCAGCTGCTATATTTATTATATTACTGCTAAATTTACCAAAAAATAGATCATCAACACCATCCCGAAACCTATCATTCCACCACCTAAATATAAAATGTGATATTGGGCTTTTAATCGGTTTATCTGGTCCACCTATGGGCCTGGCCCCCGTTAATAAAATCTTAATATCTATTATATAAGTTCCGGTTTTTCTGACTATAAACACACCCTTCAAAAGCACATCTAGTACATCTATTTTATATTGTTGGTCTATGTGTATAAAATCTTTATAATCTACGATAATTCCAGGTCTTAAATGAAATATATTTAAATAGCTCACACCGCCCAGATCTTCATATGTTGAATATATCCAGGCACCATGACGGTTAAAATACTTTTTCTATTTTATACGTAATCATAAAATCTTTTATTATAGTATTCAAAGAGAAACACTTCATGTTTTAATTTTTCTATTTCTTTTTCCAATTCTTCTTTTATTTTTTTGTCTTTCTTTTTAAGTTTAAGAATTATTTCAGCTAAATCATCAACACTCGTTTTGTTGTGGCAACTTCAGAAGCAGATAAATTGTCAAACAACACCTTTTGTTCTAGCTAATTGTGTTTCTTGTTTTAAGAAAACATTTTTTACTTTTATAATTTCTTGGGTATTAGTGGTAATTTCTTCAACATTAGCGGTTATTGCTTTAGTATTAGCAGTAATTACTTGGGTATTAGCAGTGATTGATTCTCCTTGTTTATCTGATATTTTAACTACAGAGTCCAAATCATTTATTATTTTTTTAATTTTATCATTAATTTTATCATTAATTATCTTAATTGCTTCTTCTTGTTTAGCTGATATTTCAACTACAGAGTCCAAATCATTTGTTATTTTTTTAATTTTATTATTAAATTCATTAATATCTTCTTGTAATTTTTTTGTAATATTACTTAATTCTGCATATTTTAAATTGTGACGGTTATCAACAATACTAATCCAATTTCGAATTTGTTTTTTAAAGTCATCTATTTTAGAATTAATTTCTTTTTTAAGGTTATCTAATGCTGTATCATGATCATCACCTCTTTGTGAAGCTGCCTTTTCCATTCAGCTTTATATTCTGCAAATTTATTTGAAAATGTATCGAGTAATCTTGATTCCCTTTGCCATTTCAGTATTTAGTTTATTTATTTCTGTTCTGATTTCTAACTGATACATATTTTTGTAACTTTTTCTCAGCTTCAATAATCTTTGTCTTTTAGTTCTTCATGTTTAATCATACTATCTTTTAATTCTTGAACTTGAGTGAATAAAATTTTTTAAATTAACTCGAAATACTTCTTTTATGTTGTCATCTGTCAAATCAGATTTCTCTTCAAGTTCTTTAATAGAATCAGTCATAGCTTTCATTTCTTCTTCAATTTTACCTTGTAATTGATTAATTAATAATGAATTCTTTTTAAAATCTTTTGTTAATTCTTCAATATTCTTAACTTCTGCTTCTATGTGTTGTTTTATACTTTTGATGTCTTCAAGTTTATAGTCATCTATTACACTTTGAATTTTTTTATACACGAACCGTCTTGGAACTGCATCGTTGGGTTTATCTGGATTTCCTAGGTTGATTATTTCATTACCTCCCATATCTAATGCTCTGTTCATTGTGTTATCAAGTTCCTTATTTCTGTGAAGATACGATTCCGTTTCCTTTTTAAGCTTTTTGAATTGTTTTTTAGTAGCATAATCACTTAAATCAATATCAAATTTAACTTTACTTATACTGTCAGGTTGATTAATTTGTTTTACATCATTAAAAACTCCCATTATATAATTATTATATATTACCAGTAAAGTTTTTTCTTAAAAACTTCCTTGGTTTGTCAATATATAAGAAAATCGTATTTTTGATTGTTGCATTAGCAAAAGTATCACGATCTTATTTTGTTCATCGCAAATCCTATTATTTTCCATTTTACCTGGACTTTCAATAAAATATAATGTGAACAGTTAATTCGAATATCTTTTGGTGTTTTATAGTAAGACTGACTTAAATAAATAACACAACATGTTTTTGTGACGTCCTTGAATAAAGTATTTGTTATTTCATTTTGAACTTTTTTCTTCACATACAAAATCAATCAAATATTACTACTTTTTGTTTTTTCTGATTCAAGATTTTCACAAGGTTCAATTTGGTTGGGATCAGCTGAATATTCAAGTATTTCATTTGGATCTAATTTAATCTTTTTTGCAATTTCATTTAAGTTGTTAATTAAATCTTGATATTTAGATTGTTCTAGGTTTTTTAGCATATAAGTATAACTTATCATAATATATAAGAGGTTTTCGAAGTATATGCATAATGTATTTGTTTTTCCAGATCCAGAAGATCCACATATTAACATTCTAAAACATGAATCTGGCATAAAAGGATAAAATTGTTTAAAGTTATTGGATTTATCATTTTTGTATCATAATTTGGAATTTCCATTTATATAATATTACATTATTTTACAATATCTTACATTATCTTACATTATTTTACATTATTTTACATTATCTTACATTATTATATAATGCAATCAAAACTTAATGAAATGATAATAAGAAAAAAATTAGTTGGGCAAAAGATGAGAAATCTTAGAGAAGAAATAATGAGAGAAAAAATAAGAAAAGCTACAAATCGGGATATGTACACTGAAATTTATAAGCCATTACTGAAAAAATAGAAAGTCAAAAAGAACAATTATCAAGTCAGTTAAAAGCATTACCTGGAATTAAGGAGCAATTAGCGTTACTTCCAAAAAGTTTTGTTGATAAAATAAAAGAAGTAGAACAACAACAAAAATTGGCAGAGATAACGGAAGAACAACCACCTCCGAGACTACAACAACCATTACAACCATTACCGCCGGAAGATACTATGGGTTTGGAAGAGCTATTCCGAGAATCGACACGATTATTACCACCGAAAGATCATATGGTTTCAGATGATAAAGATGATGAGTTTGAAGACATTAAAGAACCTCCCGAAGAACTAACAGAAGAATTTATAGCAAATTTAGATATAATATCGTAAAAGATTAATATCAGAATATGAATTGCCTACATTAACAGAGTTAGTAATAAAAAAAAATAAAGATGATTGGATAAAAACAAGAAAAGAGGTTACCGAAAAATTAAAGACCTTTACTCGTAAAATAAATGAATACAGTAAAAAAAATCCAAATAAAAAAATTGAATTTACAGATGCAGAACCTATGACTGCAGGTGAGTATGTTTCGGAGTTAGAATTACATAGAGAAAATTTTAAAAGATACAATGAACGCTTATTAAAAAATTATTAAAGACCCAAAGGTATTTGGAAGGGGAATAAAAACATCATAACCCATATAAAGTTTCACCAAATGGACAATATGGTAATTTAATTATTAACTTAAATAAACTTTATGGTCAAAACAAATTAATTGCTAAGGATAGAATAACTGGAAAGGAAGTAATTAACACTAAAGTAGATAATGATTTGATTGATTTGATTAATAAAAGATATAACAATAAGAAAAAGCATTCAATTCATTCAATAAAAATATTTAAAGAATTAACAGAAAAGTCAGGATTACCTATCAATAAAAGATCTATGAAATTTAAAAAAGTAATTAGGGGACAAGGTTATGACGTTTGTCCATGTAATCCAAAAGAATTGGTTAATGACTTAGAGTTAATTTGTGGTTCAATTAATGCTGGAAATAATAATGAAGAACTAAAAAATGAAGGTATTAGAATAATTGATGAACTATTAAAAATGAATTCTCTTTTACCAGTACAACATGAATTGTTATATAAAAATATTTATTTTTCCTTGATATTAAATGGAACTAAAAAAATAGTATTAGTTCTGAAACAGTTAAAGGATAATTAAATTTACTCCGAGTGATTTTACAATCAGATGTAGTCGGTCTTTAATTTTAGATAAAAAATAAATTTATCGTTGTTGGTTTGGATAGTATGAACACTATGACTACTCTTGGCAATATTAGTGTGTATATGACAATAAAAGTATTCGTTATCATTAATGGTTAGGATTGGAAAAATATTATATTTACAAATTGGTTCGTACTAGTTACACGATATTAATAATTATATTAGGGGTAAACATTAATAAGTAATTGATGATTATGAATTTGAAAATCAGATATTGCTCTCATAAGTTTGGAATTTGATTTAAGTTGTTTTAAGATTTTGATTTCAATTACAGTTATTTTAAGTTGGATTTGGAAATATCAAATTTTAATACAGTGCTTGGATTGAGAAAAAAAAAAATTTGACAAATCTGAATGGGGAACTAAAACACCAAAATAACATATACTCTGTGGATTCTATTTACATTCATTGTGTCTTATTGATAATTCACTTGTTGATGGTAATTTCTGTGAATTTATTTTTTGCTTTAAGTTCTGCAGATTTAACAAGAGCTTAATCATTTACAAATGTTCCACAGATGAGTTGGATATTCTGAAAATTAATAAATTATTATAAATTCAATTAGGAATATATTTTACAGATGTATTTGGTGAATAATTATTTTTAGTGAGGTTGAAACAAGTTTTTCACTAATTTTAAAAGAAATTTATTAAAACTTTTTAGTTTTTTTTATTGTTCAGAAGGTATGACATAAATAAGGTTTATTTAATTTATGTTGATGCTCAACAGGCGAAGAATTCCATAATGGAACTAGGTATCATTGATCACTTTAACGATATTAATTCAATCTTCAATTTGACACAACTGGAAAAAAAAGCTTTGGAAACTGCAGGTAAAGGCAGTGGCTATTAGCCCCGGGAGACTGTTGTCTTCTGCCACTTGAATGTGGAACAAAAAAGGTTGGAACAGAAGTTGGAAATTTGGCTGCAGCTAAATATTGTTGAAAAAATTTATAATGAAACTGCTCCGGCGTGGTAATTTATTGCCTAGGAATTACAAGAAATGATACAGTAAAAAATTATAAGGTGGAAAATATTAATAGTAAGATTTAATAGATTATTGTAAGGATATGGAACTTCTGCTCAACAAAATGTAATTATAGATTAATTTATAAAAAATAAAAAACTAAATAAAATAAAATAAAATAAATATATAATATAACTTGTTTAGAAAAAAAGAATATTGCAGAATGATACGTCTAATCCTATTCAATTTGATACAGCCTTAATATCTGACTGAGAGAATAATGTTAAACAACTAAAAAAAACGGGTTATCAACTTTTACAATTATTGATACATGTTCTTATTTTGATTGGTTAATGGCTATTTTGTTGTATGTTTTAAAAGTAAATTAGCTTGCTTGTGGTAAAATTATGCTGGTGGAGATCCAAATTGCTCTTAAAGTAATAATGCTGCTTCATTTATGGATCAGGTTGGTTGGTTTATCATTTGGGTTATTTTTTCGTTGTTGGTTTGGATGTTTTTTTTATACAAAATATTTTTTGTATATTAGTTATTGTTGTACGTTGTCGGTGGTTTATGATTTTATTATCAACTGGTATCCATTGATGTTTTTGGGTTGTAGATTATACATGTTACGGATGCGGTTGCTGATAACTGCTGGTTGGTATTGTAGTAATGTATTGTGTCGGAGGTTGGTGCTGTGGGTATTGCTATATTGGCATTGTTTTGATTTATTTCATTTTTGTCAGGGTGGTGTATCTGTGGGGTCCGTCCTTTGGCTATGGCTATTTTCCTTAGTATGCGGTAAATGAGGTGGTATGGTTGGTTGTGATGAGATGGCGGCGTGATACCAGGTAGGGTAATGGTAACAAATTTAATTCTATGGGGTTCCGCGTTTGATTTTTAATGAATTTGGGTTTGAACTAATTGCTCTGGAAAAGATTTAAAAAAGCAAGATGGTCATACCTTAGGGAAATGATAACACAATCACTGTTACACGACAGACGGACATAACTTTAGAATAACAGCTGGTATAACAAAGACCAATATCATGTATTTGTTTATTTCATCGACTGAAATAAGTTATTGCAAATATGACAGAATCCATCATCTTATTAGATACATTTAAGGTGATTCAGCGATGTTAATACTTGTATTTGGAGGTCTCTTGTCGTCTTGAAGTTGGTAATGTGTGTTTTTTATCCAGAAACAGAATACACATAGTTATATTCAAGAATATATGGACGAGGTATTTAATTATTATTATAAACAAAATAACCAAAACTACTGGGAAGTATCTTAAAATAGTGATTTATATTTTCAATGTTTGTTTGGATTTGTTCATTTTAACTTGGAATTTAAAAAGGAAGCAATAACAGAAGGTCCTAAAACATTACATTTTTCAGTAAAATAATGTTCGGCACGGCTGCACATGTCGTGTTTACGCAATTGTATTTTATGGGATAACCCTGTTGAAAATAAATAAAACTATTGGTATGAACTTGGTATTGTTTAAATAATTTAAATGATAATTTTATATAATGAATCAAAATTATATTGAATATAAAATTAACTTACAGATGGACAAAGCGATTAAATTTAGCACAGAGCCTTATATAATAAAAATTCCACATACTTTTAGATTAAAACTTGGAACAATTACGTGGAAACTTCCCTTTTTTCTTTTAACAAAAACACAAATTATTCAAATTAATAAAAGTGTTGCAAAATAAGAAGGGATTAGAAAATTACAATTTCAAAGAACAAATGTCCAGTCAGGTCAAATGGTGGATTTTTAGGGCTGTGATGGTTTGTTAGGAAAAAACAATTCTTCATATGCAGCAAAAATGCTCCAAAAAATATTAGCTCCTTTGGCATTGGCCTTTGTTCTGGATGGGCCAGTACTGGTGTTAGTAAAATACTTGGAAATGGTATTATTTCAGTAGCTAATGATAAGAGATATTATGATTCAACCATATCTTACCTCTAATCAAAGAAAGCAATTTGTAGAGATCTGAGTGATTAATTTAACACAAACAAAACTTGACGGAGGGTTTTTAGGTGTTGGCTGTAGTTAGGCAATACCTTTTGTTTACATCTTTGTTAAAGTGGGAAAGGATTACGATTGATTCACAAACTGGAGACCTTACAGACGCATTCCTATAGTAAAAAAAAAAAATTTATAAACAACTTTTTCTAACTTTGAAATTGAACAATGGGTAAAACATTTAAAAATTAATAACTTTAGGGGGATATTTAGTAAGATATAATTTTCCACAAAAATGTAAAAGATAAAGGTTTGAAATGTGGAAATTATAAATTGGAGACTCGGATGGTCTGGAACACATTGGTTTGTTATATTGGTAATATATACTTCGACCCATTTGGTCGTCTCTCCACCAAATGAAGTAATTAAGTATATACCAAATGTAAATAAACAATGTTCAATATCAAGACAAATCAAGTATGCTTTGTGGAATATTATTGTGTTATTTTTTCATTAAGTAATGTTACAAGATAAAGTAGTTGTATGTTTTATTGTATAAAATACTAAATATTCTATAATCTAGAAGTAAATGAATATAAACAGTTATAAATTATTTTAATAAAATCGGACATTTATTTAAACTGAAATTAACTGGTATATTTAAATATAATGGGAATATTCATTAATTTAAATGAAAAAGAAAAATAAAAAATTAGAAAAACAAATAGAAAGGCAATTATTAAGAAACTCCAGTGTTTCTTTTTTAACATGTTATTACTCAAGATACTGATGGTGGATTATTTCAATGGAAAACTGTAAATGCTAGTGTCCTGGTTTAGTTCAAAATGGTACATAATGTATGAATTTAATTTTATTGATTTTAATTATTCTTGTTGATGCAATTAAATTAGATAAAGGAGAGATAAATTACAATTTAAAAAATAAAGAAAATGTATTTCTTCAAGTTATGATGTAAAAAATAACAGAAAAAATGAATTATTTCTATATTATGTAATAAATTTAAAATAAATGATGTTATTTATATTAATTCTTAAACGTTAAAATTATTCAGTAACATTTATGGGTCTATAATTTAATAAAATCTTTGGTAAGAAAATTCTTTAATAAAAACTTTAATTAATTTAAGAATAAGCTAATGTATCAATACCATTATCAAGAATATTATCTTTTTTCTTCATTTCATGATAAAGATGTTTTAGTTTATAATCTTAACTGGTAAGATTGTGTTTATTAGAACGAATAACTTTTAAAGGTTGTGATTAGTTTGGGTTGAATTAAACAAAGTATCTTTGGAATTTTTTTGAACTATTGTTTTCTTACATCTAGTTTTTTATATGCCTTTACATTTTTAATGTTAATTCATTTTCTTATAAATATGTTATATCATTTTACTTCTTAATCCGACAATTTCAACGATTGGTTACCTGCGGCTTCTTCTTTAAATTTTCCATTTACTTTTTATTATTGTCGAAATAAAATTTTGAGTTGTTATGTAATCACTATTATCAAATAACATCTTTGTCTTATAAAATGTTTTTATATGCATCTTTGGTTTTTATTTTCATAACATAATGATTATCAGTGTCAGTAAACATTTTTTTACAATTATCCTCGTATTTTCCTTAATATAATTTATAATGTAAATCAATCATTAAATATTTTGATCAATCTAGAATGCAATTCCAAAAATAACATGGTTGTTTATAACAAACTTTCGTTAATTTTGAATTTACCAAATAGGTTAGTGTTAAACATCGTTGAACTAACATAATGAAGGTTTGGCTATGTATTTAATAAAATATTTACTTCATGTGTTTATTTTTATTTTAACCCTCTTACGTAAATTCTCCTTCGTCATACCGGAATACAGTGTTGTTTCATTAACTTAAAAAAGTCCTTTTCAAAGGAATTTTTTTGCTTTAGATCTTTTTTGAGTATATTAAATAAATATACTTTTTAACAAGGACTTTCGTCAAAGTTAATTATTTTATGTATTTTTGTCTCTACTTTTAACCCTAATTGGTATATAGGTTCAAGCTTTTTATAACGAAAACTTACCGAATTTTGTTTTTTCATTAAAGTTGGATCCAACTTCTTTACATTACATTTTCCTATTTCAAATTTGTTTTATATCTTTTACTATAAATCAGAAAGCCCATTGATCTGGTTTTTTAATGTTTTCAGGAGCTAAAGGATAATCATTGTGGGTTTTATGTAATTCTTTTGAGATTATTCAAGATGCACAGTCAACAATAAAGTTTGTTTTACCTTTTGCAAATTAATTTCTTAAATTGTTTTTCGGATATAAATTTAAAGTTTCCAGAGGGTAAAGGTTGACACAAGCCCAACCGTAAAGGTGATTTGGCCGTCTAGGTACATAATGTATTTGCTTTCTTCTTTGAATTATTAATCTGTCATATTTTTATTGTTTGCTTTACTGTATTCTGTTTGGAATTTACTATTCCCCTCTTGTCCCTTTTCAATTAAACAGGATTCATATCAATATCAGTTAATTATACAATCTAACTTAAATTCCAGTCATTTTTAACATTGCTTCCCAAGCTAAACCTGGACTAATTAAATAATGACAACGGATCTAAAATTGTGTACTCCAAATCTTAGTTTTCTTAAAATTTTCGAATACATCAGCCTTAATAAAATGATTACGTCAGTTTGAAAATATAGATCATGTTATTCTCCCCAATTGTTTTAATTTTAAATTTTTTCAGATAATTTTTAAGCATGTTCATATTCATTATCAGAAATATTAGTTTCATTAAAATTGAATAAAACTCTTCTTTAGAAGGTAATTCTGTTTCTTTGACTTTTTAAATGAATCCATGTAATCATATGGATAAACACCTTTGTCTTTAATAATTCAACATTTTCACAATCAAAATTCTTGAGATAAATATTTAATTCTGGAATATTTTTTACTAAGTTATCCATGATTGAGACATAAACTGGAATGAATCAATAAGACCAAGTCAGAAATCATAAATGCCATATATCTTTCCAAATTATTAGGAATAACATAATTTCTTTTTTAAATTTCCTATTTGTTGCATAATAAAATGACCGTCCATAACCTCTTAAATTATGAAAAATAACAGGAATTTATGTGTTAGTTTAAAATTAATATTACATTCGAGTGAGCACTTCCTCTGAATTTTCCTGTTATAATGACAATGGTCACGGACAGATTTTCATTTTCCTTATATTCTTTTTCACAAATAGACAAAACTTTTGTTTTTTAAATTCGGTTGAATCATTTTTAGACATTCTTAGTTCTTTGTAAAATGTTTCTTTAAATATTTCTTTACAATATTCCACTTCCTCAAGCATTTCTTCAATAAACTTATAAACTGCATTAGGACCTCTATAAATCTGGGTTGGTTTAGTATATTTATCGTCATACACAACAAACAACTTTATAGCCGTAACCACAATCTATATGATTTTGATATGGTTCAGTAAATGAAGATTCAGTTGATGGTAAAGCAGTTAAAACTTTTTTAGTTATTGATTCAAAATCAGCATAAATTACAAAAGGTACTGCTAAACCTTATGATAATTTTTAAATTGTACTTACTTCCCTCTTTGGCATTTTTTACACCTTGGTGTACCATTAATAGCTAAACAATTTGGAATATTTCATTTAATATTCTTTCTTGTGAAAATTCTGTAGACATGATTTACAAAAATGTTTTTTTTTCTTTATGTTTGGTTTTTTGAAACATTAATCTATTAAAGTCTTTTATCCAAACATAATGTTGGACTACAGTTCTTGAGGGTTTACAGTCATCATCAGTTATTTTATCATTTATTTTATCATTTATTTTATCATTAGTAATTAGCAACATGTCACAGTGTTCTTCGTATTGATATTTTGATATGTACAATGGATAAATTCCCGTAGGTTCTTCATAACCAAATATATTAAATGATATTTCATTTAAAACTTCTATTTTAGGTATTTGATTTAATGTAACAGGAAATTTAATTCCAGTATAATCAAGATCGTTTATATGTTTTTTATATTTTGAAACTCTATGAGGGTCTTTTTCAACAGGAAATTTATAAGCTAAATGACACCATCTAAAACATTCGTTATCATCATTCTTTATATTTATTAATCCTTTCATTGAATTTTGTAATGGTTTTGGTAATTCTAAATAACTTGAAGCAGCCAAAGGACTATACTTATATCTATTTATATAATGAGCATCAACTGACTCTATTCTCCAGCCACTTCCTTCAGAAATCCAATTACCAATTCTATTTATTATTTCATCAAAAGCTTGATGTAAAGTTTTTTTTATTTCGTTTGTGTTAATAATTTCTAAAGCCTTTGATTGAAAATAAGCTGATTTATATATTGTATCAGTTTTATCCATTTTGCAAAAGTTATTTTTAAAACAACATTTATTTTTATACCTTTTAAAGTTTTAAGTTCAGATTTAAGTATTTCATAAGAGTCGTTTATAGTTAAATATAATTGATTCTTTGGATCTTGTCTATATGTAATTTTAATTTCAAATTTCTTATAATATTGTTTTGAAGATCTCTCGATTTCCATCTATATATTATATTTAGAAAAAAAAATCACTAAGGAAAAAAGATTAAAAAAATAATTAAAAAATAATAAAATAAATAAAGTTTTAAAATTATCTTAAGAAGAATTAAAATATTTAAATTTATATCTTTTTCCGCGGTTTTGATATTCCACTTTTAACTTGTTTTTTCCTTTGCAGCACATTGTTATTAACCCTGAATTAATTAAGGTCTTTGGATGCTGCATAAGTGCTTTTATATGTTTTTTCTTCATTAGTGTCACAATCGGTTGCAATAACTTTTTAGGATTGTTTTCGAATATTATTTGGTCTGGGACAATCACATAATCTTTCAGCATTTTCTTCTTCAGTTAATAGACAACCACAGTCCTATTCAAATAAATTATTTTTTAAAAGATAAGGATCTATAACATTTTGTAATTTATCAATGACATGATTTTTATATTCATCGCTAACTATTTGATTAAGTTTGATTTAATAACATTTCTTCTTTTAAGAACTTTTTTATATGAATTTTCATCTGGATTCATTATTTCTCCTAAAGTGCTAGATAATTTTGGCATAATCATTCTATCTACCTTTCTATTAACCATCTATATATAATATACTTATAGAAAAAAATCTTTAAAAAACGCACCTAATGAAATTATATTGATTTGAGAAATTTGTTTATAATTATCTATATCTTTTGAATAAGATTTTAAAGTCATTTTCTAAATTGTTATCAACTGTTAAAATTTTAATACCTTCTTGAAACATTCTGTTTAACCATTCTTCATGTAATTTGTGTAGGTTTTCTAAATAATCTAAACCAACTTTGTTTTTCTTCCGTTCTGTTTCTTTTTTGAAGTCTTTAAAACATATTTCTGGTCGGTTTTAACATAAACAAATCCATAAATTTGGGTTTTTTCCATATGGTTTTATAATATGATCAGTTAAGAAAAGATTGTATACTGCCCACTCGGGGTCATTATAACATCGTTGTCGTGATGTTGTTTTGTAAAAACGTTACTGTTAGTTAAATAACACGTTCAAGGACAGAAACACCATCAAACTGTTTAGCAGAAGATAACATTTTTATATGACTGTTTAAAGTTGTTAGCTGAAAAGGAAATAAATATTTGGAAGGTTCTTGAGCAGCAAGTTCAAAAGGTTATATGAATTATACATCAGAGTCCATAACATTTTGCCATTCGTGAATTGGTTCTGGAATTATATTAAAATTAGGATTATATTCTTTAATAATATCTAAAAACGTACTTTTTTCCTGATGCAATATTACCTCCAACTGATATAATTTTTCTCATTTATATAAAATACTTATTATAGAAAAAATACTTTAATAATCTTTAATACAGCTCTCTTCTTTTTTATTTTTATATCCGTTAAGTTTAAATTCCTTCATATGCATTTCAAGAGGTGTTGAATAATTTTTTTCTTTCTGCATTTCTAATAGTATTGTAAAAATATCCTGAATAACTTTATTTGGATCTTCTTTATTTACTTTTCCAATCCGTGCTTTTGTTATAAGTTGTTTTATTTGTGGTGATGTGATTTTAAAATAAATTTCTTGTCGTCAAGTTTTAGTCTGTTAGTAAATATGGTAATTACTGATGGAACAGCGCCAGCAAACTGCTACAAATATAGAATAGCTGGAACAAGTACTAATGCAGCTGAACAACCAAAAATACCTGCTGTAATATATAATCCATATTTACTCTCCCACAAAATTTATAACTTTTCTGTAAGCAGCAGCTAGTTTAGTTAAGTGAATAATTAATTGATCTATTCTTTCTATTCCAATTATTATTAGAAATTAGATTTTATATTGCTCATTTATATAATTAAACTTTTTATTTCTAAATTAAATTTGTTCAAGATCGCTAAATGGTACCCAACTATTAAATTTTTCATTGTAACCTTTCCATTTTACTAAAGCTTGTTTTTTCTTAAGTCTCGTCTAATAACTTTTTCTATTCTAAAAATTTCTTGTGTAGTAGGTAAAAGTTCTTGTTCATAAAATGAACCTTGAATTATTTCATCATTTAAATCTTTAATAGTGTATGTTCTGGGATTTGTATTATTAATTTTATAAATTATAAATATTTCCTCTGTCCCAGTTTGGTGTATATCCTTTTCAAAATGTCTTTTAAGTTTGCTTAAGCGAACTCGATCACCAATTTTAAATTTTGCTTTACTCTTTGGTATCTTTAAATCACCATATAAATTAAAGTAAACAGTACCTTTATTTAAGTTTTTACTAGCTTCGGTTGGTGTTATTTTTATACTAGAAATGTTTTGTTTTGTTATATTTATCAACCATATCCTGCAAATTATTTAAATAAGTATAAGTATTATTTGCTGTAAAATATTTCCACATTATTCTTTTTAAACTTCTATTAAATCTTTCAATAACTACAGCCTTTCCTTCATTAAATGGTATGGTACATATAATCTTATTTTTATTCAAAAATGATTCAAACTTTTTATTATAAAATTCTTTTCCTTCATCTACCCATAAATTTTGTGGAATCCTTGCAGTCTTCGGGGACTTTTGTCCCTGAATTCTATCTTCAGAAATTATTTTTTCAAATGCTTCAGTAACAGATTCTCCAGTTTTATTCTTTAATGGAATAACCCAAGCAATATTTACTAAATATATCAATAACAGTTAACAAGTACTTTACTCCTATATTATATTTTGAAAAAGCTTGCATGTCAACTAAATCAGCTGACCAAGTATCATCAATATCATTAACTATCACTCTTCGTTTTCCTAAATTTCCTTTAATTGGTTTGTGTAATTCTTCTGCTAATTCATCGCTCCAGCGGTAGCTGGTACAGTGATTCCGGGGTATACTCTACCCCCTTTTCCCGTTTTTTGACTTTTGTTTTTGTCCCAACCCAAGTGTGTATTTCGTTTTAATTATAGGTTTCACAACTAAATGTTTTGGCAATCTTTCTCCAAATGTTTTTGATTTAGTTTTATTTAAATTGGAAGCATTTGCTTATCACATGTACTCTTTTTTTACATCACTGTCATAGCAAACATCATGGTCCATACATACTGCATCCAGTTCGTTGACAGGAGGTCCGTTATTTAAAGGATTTCCTGGTCCACAATAGTTATATCCTGGAAGTGTTAAAACCTTTCTTAGGTAATAAGGTAACATTGCTTTGTGAATATCTAAATTACCCCCCTGTACTTTTAACAAACTTTGATTTCATTTTTCCACAAGATGAACAAGTAGCCCTTATCATTTTTCTCCCGTTTTTTGTTGTAACATAATGAGGATTATATATTATCAGTAAATCTTCTTTCTTTCAAACAATATATTTTATTTTGTAAACTCATCTATATCAAATGTATTTAAAATTATTTAAAGACTAATAATGTAGTTATTAATTGAAAAATAAGATCAAATACCTTTACATTTTATCAATAAAATAATCTGCCAAAAGTTTGCCAAAAGTTTGTCAAGTTGGCAGACATTGTCACATTGCTGCCACTTGGCAGAAAAATGGCAAGGCTTTTGATTGGTTGAATTTGTGTTTGCCAACGTTCTGCCAAAAGTTGTCAAGTTGGCAGACATTGTCACATTGCTGCCACTTGGCAGGATTTTGGCAAAATATTTGGTGGAAGTGTTTAAAATTATCTTTAATCATATTTTACTATAGGTTTTAACAATAATTTGTTAAAATTTGTTTTAAATTTGTTGAAATTGGTCAGCATTGATCGGTTTAGGTCAAGGGTTAAAATTAATTTGGGTCAAACTGCGCTCGCTACCCCATATATATAACTACTTGCATTCCGTTCAAAACATTGCAATTCCTCTTTGCGAAGTTTCATATACTCGTCATCAAAGTCAGCATTTCTCGTAGGTTTATATAGTTCAGTAAAATAGTCCCTCCAGCCCCGATTTATATCAACTGGATTATTACAAATGTTATCGTTAAAATTCATTTCGAACACTGGAGAAGTCCTATTTTTCTTTCTCAGACGTTATATAAATTACTTGCAAAAGTAAACTGCGTATATATTATTTATACAAAAGAGTATTTAACTTACTTAAATGGAATAAAATCTCTAATGTTTCTTCTTTTTTTTTAATATTATCTAATCATAGACAACAATTAAGTGAGCGAGGCAAACATACGGGCAAGTAATGCGCTTCATATTTTCTTCAGTTTATATATATGCTTTTGCTATAAGCATATAATTGTATGTTTAATGCAATAAACTATTTGAGCTGAGTTGAGAATTTTAAAAATGGTAAAATAAATTTAGACAGCACTTGGGCCGACGATCTAAGAATACACCATAATAATTTGTTTGTTTCATACAAAAATTATAATTATCTTCCATACAAGGGGATGAAACGAAAAATGTTTGTGGTTTATTGTTAGAAAGCGCACCATCTTTAATCTTCCCTGTCCGTTTTCCCACAATGATTTAATCATTTTGTTTGTTCTCACCTTTTTTTAAAAAGTTATCCCATAATAATGATATCCTTTAATCTGCTACTGACAGTCACAGTTCATTTAAGTTAATCAAAAATGTATATATGTGTGATTGATCATTCGAGTTCAACCGTTAAGTTATAACAAATGAGTAATTACATGAAAGCGTAATTATACCAAAAATATATCTCAATAAAAGACCTAAATACAGGTTTGTTATTGTTCTGTTTTTTTTTGTGTGTTTCTTTGTCTTTGATCTTATTATAATCATTTTGCTCTCAACTCTCAACTCTCAAACTCTTTTATTCTCTCAATTCATGGCATACATGAAAACATGAGGTAAAACATGTAACATTTTATAATCGAGGCTCTTTATATGAACAGTTATATTAATGTGTATTTAAGTAAAGAAAATGTACACTACAACAATGATTATACTCACTAAGCAAAATCTACATCTATAAATTGGTTTCCAACAATCTACTTTATCGAAGTATAATTTATATCAGACATGATGAAATACCTTGATATTTTTGTTTTTAAATAACATAGTAAAATATAATATAATTGTGGAGGGCCACACAGAAAAATAAAAAAACAAAACATCTGTGAGCATTTGCTTAAGTATAAAATTTCACCACTAATTTAAAGAAATGAGTAAAAGAAATGAGTAACATATAACATATATAAACATTTTCAGTGCTATCTACATTCTCTTTACCAATTTTCAAAAAGTGATTCTTTTGCGAATATTGGTTGCTTACTATAGTGTTTATTGTTCAATATTATAATATTTTGTGTTCAATATTATTTTGTGTTATTTCTCGTGTGTTAATATTATTGAAACTTGCATCACTCACACCATGGCTTTAGTGATAGGACATAGCCAGGCCTAATATCTTAGTGAATATTTCAAGTTTAAGTTTCAAGTTTATTTACAAATAAGCATGAGTCCCACTTTATGTGGGCAGCATCAGCATATACATTTCTATAATACATACATTCAGTAATATATCACATGACAAAAAGGAAAACGGCTACAAATTGTTCATATATATAGGGCTATATACAATGATTGATTTCTTATATATATACACACAATAATATAATTTACAGTAAAATATCTTCTTTGCTCTATGAAAAATAATTGTTTCTCTAAGAAAGAATCCGTATGTGTTTCTTCTTATTATTATTGTTGTTGTGCGTATCATTATTATTATTATTTAAATGTTTACTGTATTATAATATGTTTATTATAAATATGTATTGAACTCCTAGCTGCCTAAAAATGAAGAGACGAAAGCTTTAGACGAGCAGAAAGTTAAATACAAGAGAATAGTCTGAAATAACTTGACCAACTGTGAAAGCAGTCTAACTGTACAATCGAAAGTCAGGCTAGACTGCTGATGTAGTCCAGTTATTTTCTACATGTATATTTTAAAAAGCGCTAAATAATAATATACTTAACTGGTGAGATATATATATGTGTGATGTCCAATTGGTCACAGGTATGTTTGAAAAATTAATTAGATATTTAATTATCTTGTCACACATTATACTAAGTTTTTTCAGTTTGATATGGTTATCTGTCGTAAACAAGTCAATAAACTTTATCATATTAGTCTTGTTCTTATATGTCTATCAATATATTTATCTCGATCAATATTAAACAATGGACAAATTAAAAGATAATGGTACTCATCTCCTATTTCGTGACAATTTCTACATTTTCTTTCGTTTTGTGGTATATTTCTCCACGACCAGTTTTCTATTGGTAAACGATGATTTCTAGTTATAAATCTGACCAAAGTTTTACTGAAATAAGGTGATAGTTTACTAATATATGGGCTACGAGAGAAACTTGTTTTATAATATTTGTAAATGTTGGTTGCTGAAGTATTATTTATTTGTGAAAACCATTTTGAATAAATCGTATCTTTCAGTTTTTGAAAAGTCGCCCTAATAAGCCATTTACTATTGATAAAGCTCTGACTGTACCATATTCCCGAAAACCCAAGACTACATAAGTTGTGTTTAAACATTGTCTAGCCATTGTGACTTAATACTATTTTGTGAGTGTAGTTCGTATATAAGATTGTAAATTTTTGCTGCTAATTTAGTAGTTCTGTCGCTCTCAATATTTTCAATGAGTCTTGCCCAGTATGCAATAATTCTGTTTTTAATGTTAATTGAAAGTGGGGTAATCTCTAGTTCTCCGTATATCATGTACGATGGTGTCGATTTCATTAAATTAAATATATACTTATAAAACTTAAGTTGTACTTTTTCTAATATATCTATATTTCCATACCCCCATATTTCACCTTCCATATAGAAGTACTGGTTTTTCTGTTTTTTCAAATAGCTCTATTTGCATATCATAAGGGAGAGAAAGGGATTTTATTTTCTTAGCAAAGAAACATTGCTTTTGTAGCTTGGTCTGCTATATATTTGTTTTGTTTTATTGAAACTGCCATTTTTGTGAAGAATAATCCAAGATACTTATATTCAGTTACTGTTTCTAATTCTGTGTCACCGATTTTAAAATTAGCATTGTGATAACTGTCTCCCTTTATTAAATATCAGAACTTTTGTTTTACTGGTGTTAACTTGGAGTTTCCAATGGTCACAGTATTCCTTAAAATTATTTAAAGCATGTTGCAAGTCGTTATGGTTATCACTAAATAATACAGTGTCGTCAGCATAAAGTAGAATAAAAGTTTCAGGAATTTACGTGTACCCTCTTTTATATAATCCTTAGAGACACCAGATACATTTCTATCATTCAAAAATTGTTCCAGATCGTTTAAAAATATAGAGAATAAAAAGGGGAAAGGTTCTCGCCCTGGCGTACACCAACTAAACAATCAAAATATGGTGTTGATCCTTCTGAAGTTGAAACTTTTGACTTTATAATTTTGTATAAACTGTAGATTACTTGAAAACATTTACCATTGATACTTTCGTTTCTAAGTTTTTGCCAGAGACCGACACGCCAGACTGAATCAAAAAGCTTGTTTGAAGTCAATAAAACAACAATATAATTTTTTTCTTTTCAGAATGTACAATATCTATAAGGCTTTAAGGATAAAAATATTATCAACAGTAGAAAAATGTTTTCGAAAACCCGCTTGTTGTTTCGTTTATCAGATTTGTTTTTTCAGCATATTTGTTTAGACGATTGTTCAAAATACATGTAAGTGTTTACCAAAACAGCTTAACAAAGAAATGGGTCGATATTCTCTGGTTGTTTTGGGTCACCTTTATTTTTATAGATTGGCTTAATTATTCCGACAGTCCAACTTTCTGGGATTATCCCTGTATCAAAGACAATATTGAAAAGTTTCATATAAATAGGCAATATATATTGCATGAATATTTTATCTGTTCGTTAATGATATCATCATTTCCTGGAGATTTATTATTCTTCAAACTTTTCACTGCTTGCGTAATTTCGTATTCTGTTATGGGACAATTAATTTCATCAGTATGATTATTGTTATTATTATTATCATTGTTATTATTGTTATTATTGATATATATTATTATAATTATTATTATTATTATTATTATCACCATCATTATTATTATCATTATATTATTATTATTATTGTTATCATTGTTGTAATTGTTGGTGGTGGTGGTGCTACTTCCTGGACATGTTCATTACTTAAATTTTCATTAATATTTCTGAAAAAATCATAAAAGTCAGCTAAAGAAGCACTTTGTTCTACCTGTTTTGTTTGCATGTTTATTATGTTCCAGTACTGTTTGGGATCTTTAGTTTTTAATTTCCTCAGTTTCTCAATTCTTGAGGCATTAAACGTATTATTTGCTTTCCTTAAAGTAGTTTTATATTGCTTACTCACTTCTTTTAAAAGATTTTTATAATATAGCGTTTTATGCTTATTATATAAAATTCTTGTTTTGTGATAGGTGTTTCTCGCAATTCTGCAATTTCTATTAAACCATGGTTTTTTACTTGTTGTGGTGTGTGTATGAATATGCATTTTTTTAGTTCCAAATGATTTCCTAGAAGATTCCTTAAACAGTTTGGATATATCTAATACTGTTTCGTCAATTTCATTTTGTGATATATTATGTTCATTTGACATTTTATCGAGTCGAGTTTCTATTTCGGATATTTTAATTATATCTAAATTTCTATAAACATTTCTGCCTTTTTTGTGTCCCAAAGTTTTGTTTGTTCAACATGTTCTGTGTCAAATGTATTTTCATTACACATAGATAATTTTGTTTTTAAAGAGATATGAACAGGACAGTGTACATCAGAATATAAGCTACAAAAATCACCAATATTAAATTCGACGATATTTTTAAATACATCAGAGGATGATATAAAGTAATCAACAGTGCTGGATTCTTTACATGTTAATTTCGGACTTTATGGTCCGTTTCCCACTCTGCCATTTAAAATGAACATATTATTATTTTTGCACAAATCGATCAATTGCTTACCATACTGATTAACAGTTTTATCAATACAGTTTCTTTCTATAGGAATATTATATAGCTCAAAATTCATAAAAACATTCGATTCTTCATTCTGTATAGATTGAAGATCGTACATATCAGAAAAAATATCATCAATATATGTATAATCGGTTAAATTTCCACATCTTGCATTATAATCTCCAAATAACAATACATGATTACTACCAGCACAGTATCTAAATACCTCTTGTTGAATTTCGAAATAAGGATCAGTGTGCGAAAATTTTGAACCCGCAGGCGGTATATAAATAATACCACATTTGACAGAGGATGATTTCAGTGTGTTTTGATATCCTGGATATACTACTAGTGACATACTTAAGCAGGATATTATTTATGATGTAGCACCATTCTTTTCGGTAAGTTTACTTAATTTACTTTTTAATTCATGCATTTACAAGAAATTTCGCAATCTGACATTGGAATAGGTACTGCAGCTAATTATTGTTTTACTTTTGGTCGATTTACGGCAAACGTAACCGCATTAAGCGTTTTGACCAATAAAGCATATTTTGCACGTGCAGGGCATGTGCACCAGTATGCACGTGTTAATGAACACATGTCATTACTGATGAAAGTCCTACTAGAAAATCACATGCCATCGTGAATTTGACACAAGAACAAAATTCAAAATTGATCAGATTAAGATTAACATTAAAATGTTTACGACACAAACAAAAATAAAATATAATTTAACAATAGTAACAGTTATCAATAAACATCGAACTTTGCTAAAGCGTTTCTATGGTCGATCTTTTTCGGCGACGCCGTCTAAATTCGTTTTCGTTACCTATGCCACATGACTTCAGTTTGCAAATCAAACTACTTGATAACGCATTATAGATAATTTATGAAAATGGAAGATTTATGCAACACTCTGCCTGATTGGACGAGAGTGTCAATTTCTTTCACTCTGTTGATTGTGCTACGTTGAGTGAAATGTAGACAAAGCGTTTATTCTAAACGACGCTGTTCACAGTTTTAAAGCTAACTTTGGCTCAGTATATTTAGCAAGAATATTGATATATCTCAAAATGATAAGTAAGTTTAATAAATGTGATAAAAACCTGTTCAATACCAACATATATCAAATTAAAGAAACAGCTGAATACGGTCTGCGTATCACATGAATAAGGGTGTGATAAGAGTCTTTTATGTAGAGAAGTGCTTTTTAAAAGATTTTCCTTGTTACAATTGTCGTCTGTATATGAAAAGGTTTCTTGCTTTTGTAACTTATTCAGGTTGCATATTAAAATGACTACTTGTTTGCTTTGATATATTTGTTATAAATTATTTAACTGATTTATTATATATGAATATTTTTCTTTAGTATGGTATGCAAATATTGAACTCAATTGAAATCTGTTTTATTATATATATGCTATATAATGACAGAATCTCGTTACACTGAAATGAAGGTACGCTGCATACAGTTTATCTATGTGATATGACTACGGTCAAACTTTGCTTATGAAGCAGAAATGTTGAAATAATTACAAATGTATGTTTTGCTTGACCTTCACTTTTTTATAGGTGTGACGTCATTGTCCAAAAATTCATGAATAGCGAATATGCTATTTGTTATAGCGGGATCAGTTGGCCTATTTTAGAAATAAATAAAAATAATAGATAAAAAAATCCTTTAATAGATTTTTTCTCATGTATTCTAATCAAACTTGATTTGTAGCATCTTTATTAGGCCCGCAGCCAACTTTGTTCAGCTGGGACATTTGACTCCTTTTAGGGGCTGCTAGAGCTAAAACTAGAAATGCCTTTATACAGCATCTCATGAACAGCTTGGTGGATCTTTGTCATACTTGGTCTGGAGCATCATTATAAGGTCCTCTTCCAAATTTATTAGTCCCCTACTGGTTGAAAACCAGTTTCGGGGACTATAGGAATGCGCTTTTCCGTCATTCCGTCCGTCCGTCCGTCTGTCCGTCCGTCCGCAATTTCGTGTCCGGTCCATAACTCTGTCATCCATGAAGGGATTTTAATATTACTTGGCACAAATGTTCCCCATGACGAGACGACGTGTCATGCGCAAAACCCGGACCCCTAGCTCAAAGGTCAAGGTCACAATTGGAGGTCAAAGGTCAACAGGGCTTTTTTCCTGTCCGGTCCATAACTCTCCCATCCATGAAGGGATTTTAATATTACTTGGCACAAATGTTCCCCATGATGAGACGACGTGTCATGCGCAAAAGCCGGGCCCCTAGTTCAAAGGTCAAGGTCACAGTTGGAGGTCAAAGGTCAACAGGGCTTTTTTTCCTGTCCGGTCCATAACTCTCCCATCCATGAAGGGATTTTAATAATACTTGGCACAAATTTTCCCCATGATGAGACGACGTGTCATGCGCAAAACCTAGACACCTAGCTTAAAGGTCAAGGTCACAATTTGAGGTCAAAAGTCAACAGGGCTTTTTTCCTTTCCGGTCCATAACTCTGCTGTCCATGAAGGGATTTTAATATTACTTGGCACAAATGTACCTCATAATAAGACGATGTGTCATGCACAACTTTCAGACTCCTAGTTCAAAGGTCAAGGTCACACTTAGCAGTCAAATGTTAACATAGCATGAACATGGTCTGTTTTGTGTCCGGTCCATAACTCTGACATTCATTAAGGGATTTTAATATTACTTGGCACAAATGTTCCCCATGATGAGACGACGTGTCGTGTGCAAATCCCGGACCCTTAGCTCAAAGGTCAAGGTCACAATTGGAGGTCAAAGGTCAATATTTTTTTTTCCTGTCCAATCCAGAACTCTGTCATCCATCAAGGGATTACAATATCACTTGGCATAATTGTTCCCCATGATGAGATGACATGTCTTGCGCAACACCCAGTACCCTAGCTTAAAGGTCAAGGTCACACTTTGAGATCAAAGGTCAGTAGGATTTTTTTCCTGTCCAGTCTTAAACTTTGTCATGCAAAACAGGATTTAGATATCAGTTGGCACAAATATTCCCCTGGATGAGACAACATGTCATGCGCAAAACCCAAGCCCAGGGTCTAATGTCAAGGTCACACTTAGAGACCGAAGGTCAGACACAAGAATGACTTTGTCTGGAGCATTTCTTCTTCATGCATGGAGGGATTTTGATGTAACTTGGCACATATGTTCACCAACATAAGACGGATTGTCATGCGCAAAAACCAGGTCGCTAGGTCTCAGGTCAAGGTCATATTTAGAGGTCAAAGGTCAAATTCAAGAATGACTTTGTACGGAGCATTTCTTCTTCATGCATTGAGGGATTTTGATGTAACTTGGATCAAATGTTCACCACCATGAGGCACCCTTGTGTTTAGAATTTCGTCCCTTTGTTGTTACTATAAATAGATTTTATTGTAACTTTTTTATTATTGGCCGTAGAGAAAAATCGAGACCACTTTTCTGTGGTACAACATGCATGTTACATCCATTTTTAGGTGTATTTTGACCTATCTCTACCTGGTTAAGAGTGTCTTGTGGACTTATATTATATAGTTTTTTTTTTTTTTTTTTTAAGATTAATTTCCCTTTGTTGGTACTATAAATAACTTATATGATAACTTTTTATAATCGGCAAAAACATTTCAATATGAAAACAACTGTGGGTTTTTATATATGCACATTTTAATCCAGGTGTGTTGTTATAACATATTGTATATGATAGTACAATATTGTTTATACATCATTGACAGATATCAGTTCATGATGTTATACTGCAGCAGAGAAAATTAGGTGCCTCCCAGTAGGGGACTTTGTATTGCATGGCAATACTTCATTCACTTGTTTATATAGGAACTTGGGCCCTATTAGGGACCACTATAGCTAAAAGTAGATATGCCTTTCTTCGCATTAACCACTAAAATGTAATGGATTTTTATCAAACTCGATGTGTAACAATATCTTAAGGTCTCCTGCTATTTTGTTACAAATGGGGATAGGGACCAATTTAGCTAAAAATATAAACACGTTTAATGACCTCTTCTCATGAACCGCTTCATGAATCTTCATCAAACTACAGCTGTAATTATTCGTCTAAGGATAAACGAAACAAAATTGCAACCCTACGAAACCTTTGCGAAAAATTAAAAGAGAACCATTTAAATTGTTAAAGTGCGGTGTTTAGTTTTGCAATTTAAAAAATGTTAGATGAAAGATGAATGTTAGATGAAAAATCCATTAACTTCTTTCCTTATTACAATTCGCCGACCATCATTTTTAAAGATATTTCTTGTTTTCATGCTATATTTACATTTGTATGTTGCTTAATACCTAGAATTTAAGAAACGTTTGGTATTGTGAAATGCTATTCTTTTATATGTATCAAGTCATATGTCATTTACCAAATATTTGATTAAATTAAAATTTTATCTCAGTCGATTGTTTAATAAACAACTATCGGACAATGATATGCCATACCGTGCAATGTCACACGTGTCGTCTTTAATTGCTTGAAATAACACTGAAATTACTAAAGGACAAATTTAATAGAATCGCATGGCGCTGATCATCATTACAGGTATCTTTAATCCAACCATGTCAGTGGTCAAAGAAAATACTAAATTTATTAAAAGTGTAAACTTGGAAATAATCTGGTTTAATAAAAAAAAAAAAATACTTTTACGAGTTGACTAGTTATATATTCCTTTTTCTAAATAAATATTTGATACAACGTTGGATGATCTTGAACCGAGATTATCATTAATTAAATGTATAACAACTAGGTACACAGTTTTGACGACTTTGAATCTGCTGACCAGTTAAATAAAGAATGACCGCGGCTGTATATACAATTTATATTGCTGACGACTTTGTTCTTTTTGTATGTGGTCAGCATTTTCATACACGTATATATGATACATAGCGCTAGAATCTGCTGTCCAGTTAAATAAAGAATAAAATACTCTGTAAAAATGCCGACCGCGGCTGTATGTACAATTTATATTGCTGACGACTTTGTTCTTTTTGTATGTGGTCAGCATTTTTACACATGTATATATGATACATAGCGCTAGAATCTGCTGACCAGTTAAATAAAGAATGAAAATGCTGACCGCGGCTGTATTTACAATTTATATTGCTGACGACTTTGTTCTTTTTGTATGTGGTCAGCATTTTTACACATGTATACGCTACATAGCGCTAGAATCTGCTGACCAGTTAAATAAAGAATGAAAATGCTGACCGCGGCTGTATTTACAATTTATATTGCTGACGACTTTGTTCTTTTTGTATGTAGTCAGCAGTTTTACACATGTATATATGATACATAGCGCTAGAATCTGCTGACCAGTTAAATAAAGAATGAAAATGCTGACCGCGGCTGTATTTACAATTTATATTGCTGACGACTTTGTTCTTTTTGTACGTGGTCAGCAGTTTTACACATGTATATATGATACATAGCGCTAGAATCTGCTGACCAATTAAATAAAGAATGAAAATGCTGACCGCGGCTGTATTTACAATTTATATTGCTGACGACTTTGTTCTTTTTGTACGTGGTCAGCATTTTTACACATGTATACGCTACATAGCGCTAGAATCTGCTGACCAGTTAAATAAAGAATGAAAATGCTGACCGCGGCTGTATTTACAATTTATATATTGCTGACGACTTTGTTCTTTTTGATGTAGTCAGCATTTTCACACATGTATACGATACATAGCGCTAGAATCTGCTGACCAGTTAAATAAAGAATGAAAATGCTGACCGCGGCTGTATTTACAATTTATATTGCTGACGACTTTGTTCTTTTTGTATGTGGTCAGCATTTTTACACATGTATACGCTACATAGCGCTATAATCTGCTGATCAGTTAAATAAAGAAAATTAACGGACCGCAAAGAACATTGAATGGTCGCAGAATAGATTGATCGGAAAAACCCGGGCTGCAGCGAAAATTTATTACTTTATTTTTAACATTTTCTAAAAGATTTTAATTGATAATGAAATTAAAAATTCAAATAATAAAATCGTAAAATGTTCCTTTCAGCTTTAGTAACAACATTTCTCTGTAGAAATGTGCGTGTCTCCTTGACAACACATAAACGTCGGCCATATTGGATTAACAAAATGGAGTTGTGTTGACATTGCATGCAAAAAATCTTCTTATTCTTTTGGTTTGAACGTTTCTTCGATTGACAATGGCCACTCAAACACAAACACTTCGAAAGGCACCCGTTCAGATGTCAAGAACTCATGATTATCTCTACGGTTAGCAAAATTCACAGATTCAGTTTGGTAGAAAAACCATAAACAAAAGTTTGATTATCCTCTCGAACATTTTTTTTGCCATCTTTTCTTTTGAAAAGCCTCCCAAGTGCAATAAAACTAGCCCAGACTAGACAGTTGGTCAGTCAGTCGCTGCTACATTTACAATTCAAATTTGGAAGTGGTTAATGTAATGGGAACTCGTCCCCTAGTCAACTCGTCCCCCAGTCAACTCATCCCTGTTTTGGTCATTTCCTCCCCCAAATTTGGTAATTTCATCTCCACTTGAATCAAATCAAATCAAAATTTATTTATTGTAGGAGAATCAGATATTTTAACAAGTTAACATAAGCTATGTATAGCTTTTTACCGACACACTTACTTTTTACCACTTGAAATAGTCTGTCAGCTCATCCCCATTTTGGTCATTTCCCCGCTGCATATATTATTTCATTTTGTTCACGCTCGTTTTACTTTGAAATGCTGTATTTACTCACTTTATTTGGCATAATCCTGGTATGGTCCATGATCTTTGATTTTTGAAATAGTGATATTGGAATCGCTTCTATTAACTAAATGTAATTAAATCTTTAAAAAACTTTGAGTGCTATATGGGGGAATTGTGAAATAATGTATGAAAATAAAGATATTATATATTAACTTGTGAATTAAAACTTTAGAAAATAGCTGATGCGGTAAATATAGTGTTACAGATTTATAATATAAATGGAAGAGGGTTACAGCATATTAACTGTTTATCAATTTTACCTATCATTCACGATACCATGCTGCTTTAACACTTATTTAATTATACAAGGGTAATTGAAAAGGAGTTAATGATGATTAATCACCTTTACAGTCGATGCTCGGATTGATTGAAAGGTGTTAAGGAGGTAGGTTACCTTCATATTTGTATGTGCGCATGTCCAACCGGAAGCTAACGTGACGATTTACAACGACGTTTACGACAAACTAAATGTGTTTGTATATTCATTCTTCTGAAAACAATTCATGAACTTGTCTTCGATCTGATGCTTTATGGTTTAATAATGCAGAAATAATGAATAAATTGCCGCAGAAACGCTTCAAAACAATGTTGCCTTAAAATGACGTCATGACGTAACGGTTACGTGTCAGTTACCGCGCAAAATTGATAGCTTTTATCTTGAAAGTACGTAATTCTGTACATTTTCTTTATTTTAACTATTTTCAAATAGCCATTATTTGCTGAAATATTTTTTATGAGTCTTTTGCTCTGAATAATAATCAATATTTTGCTTCTTTTATGTAGTTATATTGAAATGTTATGCGGAATGTAAGAAAATGGATGATGGCAACCAATGTTATTTGGAATATAGTTGGGTGAAAGGTTGCTTGTTATGGCCATTTTCAAATAAGTCTAGCAGTTTGATTTGTAATACCTACATGTATTTTTCAGGTTCCATTGATAATTTGTTACTTACATACTAAAACTAAGATCTAAAATTGTTCAAATTTCAGTAGAAAATTGTGGTTTCTTGAATTGAATTGATGTTACCATGGAAACGAAGCCCGTGACCTATGTATCTAAATGTAAAATTCAAAAGCGTTGACACTGGTCTATTTAAGAAACACAGCTTCGGCTTTTTATTTTCATTTCAACAATATCCATCAGAATAATAGCAGCACACTGAACGATTTTTCCATGAAAAATGGCAGACGAGGGGTACTGCTGTACGTATTCTAAGCTGTTTGTTTGAATAAATGCAAATAACACGAAAATGTAACCTACGTTAGAAATTATATGTTTTAAAGCTACATCAACAGGGATATAAATTAGCAGGGGCCCAGTAGCCCAAGGCCCCTAGATTTTGGGCTGGGCCCCTAAATTGTTGGAGAAAATGCCCATATACCTAATGATAAACATTTATTTTGGACAGTCTGGGCCCCTAAATAAAAATAGCTAGTTTATATCCCTGATCAACTAGAAAGATAATCTTATTCAATATTTTTTTTAAAGAAATTACAACAAACAGCAAGATATAAGCTATTTTAAACATCTCTGTTGCCATGGTTACTTTAAAATTTAAGAAAAATAGGGTACCATGTAAAGTGCTTGGTATTTTGCTAATAATATTACCCAAATATTTCATGTTGGTCATTAACAGAATGGCACTGAAGCTGTCGAAAACCCCTATTTTTATACATAGTTGTTTAAAAATGTGAGAAAATGCGTTACCATGGAAATAGGAGCCCCGCGACATATACATTTTAAGCTTATATTAGAAAGATAACGTGCATACCAGTAAAATTATCAATTATGCAGACTTCTACGGATATCAATGAAACTAAAATACACTGAAAAGTGTTAAATATCCGTATTTTCCTTCTTCTTTCAATATGAAATACCTTTGGAGGGTCATGTTCTTCAAACCTGGATAAAAATTGAACTTGAAGGGACAGAGACAAACGAAATTGAGATTGTAGCAGTTAAAACTTCATATTACACGAAATACAAAAACATGCTGCGGTTCAACTAATTTGAATTTACCCTTGTAACAAGGTATCCTACCTCCTTAATAGTGATTTATCAACTGAAAGTTGATTGGGCTGATTGAGGGAAAGATCTGTTTTGTGAAAATGAAAACACATGTAGATAATTGCTAGAAAGAACTTATTTATCACAAGTAGTATATTTGTTTTATGTATGAGAATCCACTTGTAAAGACAACAATAAGGGTGCACATTTTGTAATTTCCCATAAAAACGGACATTTTTTACGAAAAAAAATTAAAATATGTTTTTATTATAAAACTTTAAATGTTACAGCAAATTGTGTTAAATATTTGTATTTCAAAACAATTACGACCAGAATAATAACAATCCTATCCAGTAATCTTTACACTTTAAGCTACGAAATGGGGCATGCACTCTATCTGCACGCATATGTACAGTCTAACCTGGACTTACGGTCACCTTCGATCAGCAGTCACCTCCGTTCAGCGGTCATTTTATGACGCCCCCGACCGATTTTCCTCTATTTTATCACTTTATTCAGCAGTCACCTGCCAACCATGGCCAGCGGCCACCAAAATTGCTTCCCGACCGCCGCATTTGACCCCTTTCAGCGGCCTTTTTTCTTCCAAAACCAGTTATTTTTGAGAAGCACGTGATTGCTAAGTTTCGCATGACTTCACCACAAAAACAACAAAATGGCATGAGCTTCTCAATTAAAACTGATAACCAAAGGTGTAATCCCCTTTTTGTTATGATCAAATGGCCAGTAATTATCGGCAATTAAGCGTTTCACCTTGTGTCAATTTTATTGTTCACAGTTTGATCTCGGTTAAAGAAAATACTCGAAAAGTAATTAGTAGCATAATATTTGTAACTTTTTTAAACTTCTGTCATCAAAATATTATTAAATTAATACGAAATTAATTTTGTTTGAAAAAAATATAAACCACTCTATCTTTTACGGAACATAACGGCAATCTTAGATTTTAGCGCAGACAATAAGTGCCGAGAGTAGCTTCCCTTACCAAAATGGCGAAAATTGTAAACAAACTTGTTTTGAAGTTGGAAAATTGTAACAATCTTTGTTGTAAAAAAACCACGCCAGAGTTTTAGATTGCTAAGAAGACCATTCGTATTGTGAAGACAAATGCACGTCATTGTATCCTGGTAAAATAATAATAGAAAACCGGAAAAGAAATGGGCTTAAAGGCTAAACTAGTCCTGCTAGTCAGAAGTCTGAAAAAAACATATACTGGCTGCACCTCCGATCAGCGGTCACCTGGCTTAAGCGGCCAAATTGTCTGCTTCCCCTGGCTGGTTGCTTAAGACAGGTTAGACTGTATATATATATATATAAAACAAAAAATGTATTTTTTAAAGTAAAATTTTCATACTGTTATGCAGAACGTATTTTACAGAACAAATATTCTACATCATAATTATATTGCTCATTTTCTAGCAGATTTCAACAAAAATAAGATAAAAAAGAGAGGCCGAAAAATGGGGGACGAAATGGGGCAACCGCGCAGTCTGGTCAGGATCCATGCTGTTCGCTTTTAAAGCCTACTGCAATTAGAGAAACTGTTAGTGAACAGCATGGATCCTGACCAGACTGCGTGGATGCACAGGGTGGTCTGGATCCATGCTGGTCACAAACCCACTATGTTGGTTTTCTCATGGCGCGGCTCATATTATCATGTCACTAATACAGGTTTTCTCATGGAAGGGCCCATATACATGTAAACGAGTCATGGTACTTACCACATTAGGGTGTCATGCTGGTTAGCTCAGGCGATAGAACACTCATGACAAGCAGTAAATGAGGAGTCCTTGGTTTGAGCCCAGGACTGATCATACGTTTTTCTCACCCAGTGACAAACATTAACTATAATCCAAAAAACCTTTGAGTCAGGGTTTTCCCATGTTAGTAATTTTCATTGAATTGCTTAAAATTTAGCATCTTGTATGTAAATAAACCTAAAATACTGAAAAGTTTTGCTGAAGGTTTTCCCAGGGATGCATGGTTGACCTTTGATGTATGAGAATGGTATTTTCATGTTTCTGCCATGTAGGAATGAATGTAAGAGTTAATCAGAAAGTAGCGATGCCTGAAAAACTCAAGTGATACATTTTCAGCGAAACTACTTAAATATCAAAGTAGTATGATATATGAACTGATTAGTAGCTTTGTATATTTTCAGATAATCTGCATGTTCTTGCGAGTGAACGGGACCATGCTAGAGCCACATTTAAAGCCCACACAAGTACGGACAGAGTTGTAAGTACTTTTTTGTAACTGTTTTCTTTAATTTAATCATGAATATGGTATTTAAGTATGTTGTTTCTAAAAGTAAAGAACTGTTTATTGTATTTATATTTTCTTTGGTAATTGTTATTCAAATTGTATGATACTACATTGACAGAAAGGTTGTCTATTTAATTTTGGACAAAAATGAAATTCTCAATAGCCCCACAACTCTGGTGGTAATGATTGAATAAGGTCTTAGTCTCGTAGACGTTTTGTCTTACTAATGATATTGTTTTCTCCAAGCATGTGTTTTTCATACTTTAAGTTTCTTATTTGCAGAAACGGGTGCCAGTCTACAAGACCATGTTCAGTGAATTGCGACATCATCCAAGGTTCCAAATGCGACTTGATGTCACTGATCCTGTCCCAAAGTTTGTTTCTCGTCAGTGGCGAGGTTATGCTGATCAGCACAGGGAGCAGATTCTGCGATACACAACATTTAATTACGATCCTAGTGTACAAGTTCCAGCAAAGGAGTATTCTACTGCTAATGTACGAGGAAATGACAGGTACAAGTTTTTCAGGAGGCCCATCATTCCATTCTTACAACAAGTTCCTCCAGAGGTTTTATTGGCAACTACAAGACATGATCCCCTTGCTGGGCCAGATATGGCTGTGGAAAGGCCTCCAACCCCATTGACCCGTACGGTGGAGATCCAGACAGATTACAGAGATTCAGAGGCTCAGACGGACCCTTACACGCCAGAGTATGTTGTGAGGCCAGGTTCTGCCCCAGAACTTCTAACCTTGGCTACACTCTCTTATGGTAATGATATAACACTGTAACAGTCCTTTATCAGTTTTCAAAGTGTAAATAAATTTTGAGTTTCCTTAGACTATTAACTCTTAGGCATTAGTTGCTGTAAAGTTTTTAATTTTAATTGACACAGTTGTTTTGAAATTTTTCTAATTCATGGAATGAGAAGATTTTTTGAATCATGATTTTTTGTAACACTGGTTACAAGTTTATCATTCTTATCAGGACGTGGATTACCAGCTGGCTTGGCCGAGGTGGAAATGATTGAACGTGCACGAGCTAAACGTGCATGGGAGGCTACCCTACCACCATTGAATGATACTTCCCAACTAGAGAAGCGCAAGAAAATGATGGATGAAATGGAAAGGAAAGAATGGGCTCTTAGAGAATCAGAGATAGAAAAGTAGGTGATCCTCGAAACAAAATTTTATAATCTATCCCTAAATTTTTGGGTAGACATACTGTTTTTGTTCAGTCATTTGTCTGCCTGTTCATCTAGCTGCCTGTCTGTTCTTCACAAAACCATACCAGCTCTTTAAAATATTAGATACTGTGTTAAAGCTTCACACTAATTTTTAGCTTGTCTGATTTTTGAAAAAAATCTACCAGGTAATGTCTCCACTTGATCATCGGCGTCGGTGTTGGTTAGAACTTTTGTTTAGGTCCACCTTTTCTCAAAAACCATAAGAGCTACAGCTTTGAAACGTAGGTGACTTAATAGGGCAAGAACCATAACTGTGATATGCATTTTGTCAAAATTATGGCCCTTTTTGTACTTAGAAAATTTGAGTTTCTTGGTTAGAATTTTTATTTAGGTCCATTTTGTAATGTTTATAAATATGAGAAACAGCTGCAGCAGTGCTATATAAAATTGAGAGATAGCATTTGAATTATGCTTGGATAAAGTAGTATTTACTATTACAGTGGCTCATTACTTTTAGGTTGCAAGAGGCAAGACTGGAAGTACTGAAACAATTACTGAAACAAAGAGAAGAAAATCATCAAGAATTAAACATCAAAAGACTTGATAAATTATGGTAAGGAAAATTGCTTGTATGCACACAAAGTATTTTTAATTAGTTCTTTGTAATTCACCAATCCCGTAACATTTTAAGCTCAACTTTTCGAAGAAAAAGAAGAGCTATTGCACTCGCCCCGGCGTCTGTGTCGCTGTTGGTTATTGTTTTTGATAAAGTCAAATATCTCGGTATTGACTTGAAACTTAAAATAGTTATTTACTATCAAAGTCTACACCAGGAGAAACAGTCCCCATAACTCTCTCTGATTTGAATTTTGACAGAGTTGTGCCCCTTTTTAGCTCGACTATACGAAGTATGGAGAGCTGTCCTACTCGACCCGGCGTCGGCATCCTTCCGCATCCGCACTTTGGTTAAAGTTTTGATGCACTTTCTCTTTATCTCTGTAATTACTTGATGGATTTGTTTCAAACTTAAAATAGCTATTCCTCATCATCACCCACATCAAATGGCACAAAGGCCATTACCCTTGCACCAATATTTCATGAATTATTCCCCCTTTTGACTTAGAATTTCAGGTTAAACTTTTGGTGCACCTCCACTCTATCTCAGTTATTACTAAATGGATTTGATTCAAACTTAAAATAGTTGCTCCACCTTATCACCCACATCATATGACACAAGGTCCATAACTCTGGCACCAATTTTTCATGAATAATGCCCCCTTTTACTTAGAATTTCAGGTTAAAGTGTTGGTGCATTTTCACCATATCTGTTATTACAGAGAGGATTTGATTCAAACTTAAAATAGTTGTTCAGCATCATCATTCACATCATATAACACAAAGACCATAACTCTAGCATCAGTATTTCATGAATTATCTCCCCTTTTACTTAGAATTTCAGTTTAAAGTTTTGGTGCACTTTCACTATCTCAGTTATTACTAAATAGATTTGATTCAAACTTAAAGCAGTTGTTACATCATCACGCACATCATATGGCACAAGATGCATCACTCTTGCTCCAATATTTCATGAATTATGCCCCCTTTTTGCTTAGAATTATACTGTTTTGATAACCTTATCTTTATCACTCTTATTACTTAATTCTTTTGACACAAACATAAGCTATTGTCCAATACCTTCATCCACATTGGAGTCATTAAACACTCCAGTGACTGCTCCAGCTTCCTCAGATATGCCCATTTTCGCTATCCAGCATCGAAATAGTCGAGCGCGCTGTCTCCTGTGACAGCTCTTGTTAACTTAGAATTTTTTGGTTGAAGTTTTTAGCGCGACTTTTTAAAAAAAATGTAGAGCTATTGCACTCGCCCCGGCATCGGCATTGGTTAAAGTTTTTGATAAAGTCAAATATCTCTGTTACTATCAAAGTTATTGACTTGAAACTTAAAATATTTATTTACTATCACAGTCTACACCAGGAAAAACAATCCCCATAACTCTGATTTGAATTTTGACAGAGTTATGCCCCTTGTTAACTTAGAATTTTTTGGTTAAAGTTTTTGATAAAGTCTCTGTTACTGTCAAAGATTTTGACTTGAAACTTAAAATAGTTATTTACTATCAAAGTCTACACCAGTAGAAACAATCCCCATAACTCTGATTTGAATTTTGACAGAGTTATGCTCCTTTTTAACTTAGAATTTTTTGTTAAAGTTTCATAAAGTTTTTCTGGCAAAACTCTAATTCAGAGTCAGGCACTGAGAAAAGTCGAGCGTGCTGTCTTACGGACAGCTCTTGTTTTTTTAGTTTTTTCTGCTTCTCCCCTTTTTGTGTAAATAAACTAAGGGTTGAAAAACTAACCAGGGGAAGAAGAAACCAGCTGGTCAGTTTTATCTTTCTGGTTTGTGTGAAAAAACTAATTAGGGTTGGGTTTGTAGGTAGTGGAGGGATGGGGGCAAGAAATTTAGTATCTGCTGGTTGTTTTATTCCCTCTGGGGGAAAAAGCTTATGGGAATAAACAGACTGTTACACAGAGTAAAATGTAAGGGGTGGTCACATGACATGTAACAGTAAGTTTTGTGAGGTTTCATGACTGAAATACAAGTTTTGAAAATCATTTGACACAAAACTCGTATTTCAATCACAAAACCAGAAAGATAAAACTGACCATCTGGTTTCTTCTTCTCCTGGTTAGTTTTTCAACCCTTAGTTCATTCTTAGGGTTACAACAGGAAATGTTTAAATGATTTTTTAGCTTGACTATTCATAGAATAGTAGAGCTATTGGACTCGCCCATGCGTCGGCGTCCACGTCGGCGTCCGCGTCGGCGTCCGCGTCGGCGTCCGCGTCCCGATTTGGTTAAGTTTTTGTATGTAAGCTGGTATCTCAGCAACCACTTGTGGGAATGGATTGAAACTTCACACACTTATTCACTGTGATAAACTGACTTACATTGCACAGGTTCCATAATCTGTTTTGCTTTTTTACAAAATTATGCCCCTTTTTTGACTTAAAAATTTTTGGTTAAGGTTTTGTATGTAAGCTGGTATCTCAGTAACCACTTGTGGGAATGGATTGAAACTTCACACACTTATTTACTGTGATAAACTGACTTACATTGCACAGGTTCCATAACTCTATTTTGCTTTTTTACAAAATTATGCCCCTTTTTCGACTTAGAATTTTTTGGTTAAGGTTTTGTATGTAAGCTGGTATCTCAGTACTCACTAATGGGAATGGATTGAAACTTCACACACTTGTTCACTGTCATGATCTGACATGCACAAAGCAGGTCCCATAACTTTATTTTGCTTTTTTACAAAATTATGCCCCTTTTTCAGCATAGAAATTTTTGGTAAGCTAATATCTCAGTATCCACTAATGGGAAAGGATTCAAACTTCACACACTAGTTCACTGTCATGATATGACATGCAGTGCAAAGGGTCAATAACTCAACTTTGCATTTTACAAAATTATGCCCCTTTTTGAACTAAGGAGTTTTTGGGTTAAATTCTTATATGTAAGCTGGTATCTCAGTACCCACTAATGGGATCGATTGAAACTTCATACACTTGTCCACTGTCATGAGCTGATAAGCACTATGCAGGTTCCATAACCCTATTTTACTTTTTTACTAAATTATGCCCCTTTTTCGACTTTCTTATTCATTCAAGCGACAAGGCTGTTAAATAGTCGAGCGTTGCTGTCCTCCGACAGCTCTTGTTTAACATTTCAAATTTATCAACCAAAAACATTTTGATAAGGTTTAGCTCTAGTAGATGCTAAGATTTTTTTTTTTGAAAATTGCAATTTGAATATTGATTTGTCCAGATTCTTACAGAGCTTTCAAGATACTTCGTATCTTTAATACAAGTTGACCCAGTTTTGCACTGTTACTTTCTCTTCAGGTCAAAGAAACAAAGAGAAAAAGAGGGAAGGATAAAGAAGATCAGAAATGAGCATATCAAAAGTAAGTTATTTTTGTTTAATAATGTATATGTGTATATTAAGTAGTCTTCTACCAATATAAAACGGAAGTGGAATATGATTTAAAAGATTAAACTCCTTTTCATGTTAAGGTGACATGTACTTCTAGACTATAGTTTTGTTCATACAGTAGTAAAACAGAAATAACAAAAAACTTAAATTTAAGTACAAAGTTTCCTTTTACAAATAGGATGCATGTGGAGTTGGGTTAGGGCATGCATACATGTATAACATAATTGAGCCGTGCCATGAGAAAATCAACATAGTGGGTTTGCGACCAGCATGGATCCAGACCAGCCTGCGCAGGCTGGTCTGGATCCATGCTGGTCGCACACCCACTATGTTGGTTTTCTCATGGCACGGCTCATATAGTTCTTACTTTATTAGTTCATATATTCCAACTTTATTGTCCATCTTTCATTTTTTTTAGGGCTGGGACAATTACTTCGTTAATCAGATCCGATTCGATTAGTGGGTGAAACCGGTTTCAGTTTCGCGAAGCCGAAAATCACCCTCAAACAATAAGCATCCTACAGTGTATTATCAGTATCTTTATTTTTACATTAGTAGTCCCCGATTTGCGTGTCGTGATATTTTAACAAAGTTGAATGATAAAATTCGGCAAAATATGACTTATGACAGCTAACAAACAATAAAGTCTGTAAGTTGCTAATGAATTTGTTGAAGTCAGCTGCCGGAAGTACCTAGATAAGGTCGTCAGAGAAGAAAGGAGTACTTTTATACTGGCGGCCAATTAACCAGTTCGATTTGATTTCATGTAAGTGATTATCCGGTTTCAAAATTTTGAAATCGTCCCAGTCCTATTTTTTTTAAAGATGATTTATGTTTAATCTTGCTGTTGAGAATATGAATTATAAAGCAATCAGTTTGCATTGTAGATATAAACTGTGTCAGTGTACATGTTTTATCCTTATTTTCATTGGATTTTCAGCTATTAGGAAACTTACAGAAAAGAGGAGAAAAGTTGAAGGAAAACTTGAGCGCAGAGATGTTATCAATGACTTCTCCAATTTCGGCTCCCAGTCTTACGCCCCACTTACTCGTGTTGGTATCTTTATTGATCGCGGTTCAGAACAGTTTGTGGTGAAGAGTCGTCACTTAAATACATATCAGGGTCTGATGGAGCTGGAGGCATCACTACCGGACTTTGTCACACAGCCAAGAATTAAAGCACCTAGACCAAAGACGGTAACAAAGACAGGCTTTGTGAAACGTAAATACAGACAAGAAGTTGAACTCATGGACATGCATAACGTAAGCATCATAGTCATTATCTTAGCTTCCAAATGAAATTTGATTGAAACTGTATATTTTAAATCTTTTTAACTTTATGAGAAAACCTGTTTCTTTTGAAGATTTGTTTTAATATACATGTGGTATTAAAATAAACTTAGAGATGTAGAAAAGAACTTAGTTTAAAGTTTACATATTTGGAAATTCTCCCATATTCTTAGGCCATTTCATTTCGTTAAGAAAGGAAATTGGCACAAACTTGTAGGCCTATATTTTTTTCCATATACTCCTGTATAGAACTGATCATTGTTTCAAAATGCACTTGAGCGTTACAGCACTTTATTTTGAACAAAAAAATATTTTCTGCATTGCTCTTTACACACACTCCTGTTTTTTTTTTTCACTTAATTTCTTTTTGTAAGACATATTTAAGGTCAGTACGCAAGGATGAAATTTTCACCCTATCTCTCAGTGAGTAGCTGTAATAAAGAAATCAAGAAATATATGAGTTGAACAAGTAAAATTATATAATAATTTGATATCCACAGACGCTAAAGGAGGAGAAGTTGAAGGGTCAAGAGGAGCCAAAACCATTGAGATTCCTTCAGAAGATTGAGAAGCCGATACCAAGACCCCCGACGCCGAACGTGGAAGTCCCATCTGAGGAGGAAGAGGAGAGAGAGTTGGGCGTGATCTTCTTACAGCAGGTGATACGAGGACGAGCTATTCAGAATATGGTATGTCTCTTCTTACTCAGTTCGAGCATTTAAAACAGCATTGTTCCATTTTTACATTCAAGTTCTGGTATATGGGTAAATAAGTAATGAAAGTACAATGCAAAGTCATTTAATGAGTTTGAGGAAATGTATATTGAAAAAAAAAAGCAACAACCTCTTACATGTTGTTGACAGAATGTTTAGGAAAAGTAATTTACAGTCCACATAGCAATTTTTATCTGAAAGTAATAGCTCCCAAGTTAATGTTATAAAAAACAGGACTATCCATTTGCAGTTTCATGACTTTTTTATTATGGTAGATATTTGATATAACCTCTAACTAGTAACAGTTCAGTTTTGAGGAAAAACACCTCTCCCTTTATATCTATTCTTGTTAGATTAACGTTTCTACAGCAACAAGATCTGTACAGCAAACATATTTTAGTCTTCCAAAGGTATTCACTATGTACGGGTTGCAGTGTATGTAATAAATATGATAAAAGTAATTGATTTGATGATCAAACTGTATGATTTAATGTATTGTATAAACAAATCTTCAGATGTATGAAGGAAAGGAGAAGCGCATGGAGCTGATACGAGAGTTGCGCAGCACACATGCATTACAGGACGCTGAACAGACAATGAAGAAACAAGAGAAACAAGCAACACTTGCATTACAGAGACAGAGAAGGTTACATGAACATCAGGTATAGTCAGTGATATGTTGGTTAATCAAGTTATCAATGAATTGTGAATAAATTGTTCATGATGGAATTGTCTAAAACTGTCATCGTCATCAAGTCGTAGCAATGTTTCTAAACGAGCTAAATCTAATGTTAGGTATCCATGTCAGTAACAGAATAGCCATTCTTTTGTACTAATGTACATATGATATATAACTATAAAGAATTATGACAACTTCTAGTCATTGACAGTAATTATCCTTAATTTCAGCAAAATTATTTCCAGAGTTAGGTTTTAGTCCAATTTTAGTCATAGGTGGCATATCATATTTTAACCATTATTAATCAATAGTCTGTTTTTGTGCTGATGTATATTTTGACAGATGCATATTACCAGCAAGTTGATCTTCCTCTCTTTTTTACAGTTAGTCCAATGATAAATAAATGATACTCACTCCTGTTTTGAATTCACAAATCTTGCTGTCTTGGAAAATTAGGGGGAAAAGTGAGCAAATGTAACCCGTTATACAGTATAGAAGAATGTATTGTAATGATAGGTTTTATCATTTTTAAGGAATCATTAGTGGATGAAGCATTAGCTAAGGTTGAAGGTGAAAGTCTTGGTGACATGTTTGACTTCCTTAGTAAGGAACTGATCAGGCTTCAGGAGGAGCGCAGAATTCACGCTTTCTCCATGCTGGCTGAGCGACAGAGAAGAATCCGAGAGGCAGAGGAAAGTGGACGACGACAGGTGGAGGAGAGAAGACGTAGAGAGGAAGATGAAATATTTAAACAGGTAAAAATTGATGGCGGCAACACCATTGGACAGAAAATGATAATAGTGTCATACATCTATAAAATTTTAAGCCACCTAGCCTGTTTTAGTTTAAACCTATTTAATTTATATTGATTATAGTGAAAGTTCTGACAACTTGAAAGTATTAACTGCACTCAATGACTACTGGCTAGATATCTGCCAGTACTTGCCAATTTGTGAAAGAAATTTTGAGACTGATGTCAAATTTTCTAACACAGTGATTTAAACCTGTGACTTCAAGATAGATATAAATTTTCTTTGTATTGAGTCACTGCACCGCAGTGACATCCTAATAGCTGAATTTGAATGGAGAGCAAAATTCAGTTTTAAATAATATTCTTTTTTTGGGTCTCACCATGTTTGGCAGTAGCATTTTTGTTGCCTATGTGACTAGAGATTTATTTTGTAAGAACTAAGTGCCTAATGTTTTTCTTACATAAGACTAATTTTGATAATAATTTCTTTTTATTGTCAGTGTTTTAATATCACTAAATACATGCCTAGTTCTACATAAAATAGAAAACGAACATGTGTCTAAAGTTGATAATGTATCATCAGTATAGCATTAATGTATCATATCGTCATGTCAGTGCAGTAACTCAATAAGTGCATATATATTATATAAGCACTTATTGAGTTATTGCGCTGACATGACGATATATTTTGTGAATTTTACAGGTTGTCAATGTTCATCAGAATAGTGTTGACAGTTACCTAGAATCTATTGTACTTGATTCAATAGACAACACTGCTGATGCCCAGGCTAGATTCGAGGTCTCAGAACTTGCTACCAAGATAAATGATGTTGCATATGACATGGAGGATAAGTAAGAAGATATTTGAGTATTTATGTCAAGTCCAAATCATGTGGGGTTGCTGCACAAAGCTTTGTCCATGTGTCCTGAAAATCTTCATTGTCTGAAAATAAAGGGTCTGGTGACAAACTGAGTTAACCTTTACCTTGTTAAATTTCTATAATGGGCTGGTCCATCATTCAGTTTGGGCAATACTATTTATTATTTGAAGAGGTGTTCACTGAAAATTTATTAACTGATAGGCGTGCAGACAAATCTCGGTCTGCACTGGTTGCAGTAGCAGAACCACTTGCTGCCAGCAGGCTAAAGGTTAAATATATGCTTTCTCTTCTTTTTTTTTTGCAGTACATTAAATCCTTTGTTGCAGTCAGATAAGATAAATTGTAACAATTCATTGGGTTTAAAATAAAACTGATTTTGTCTGAAAAACCTATATTTTTATGAATGATGCATGTGACTGTTTTCAAGATAGTATTGTTTTTGTTATTCTCGGAACAAATTTATTGAGTCTTTATATAGCTGTAATCTTTTCTTTCTCTTTTAGACGTTCTCAACTTGAATCAGAAGAAATTGTTGCTGATCTTGTCCACTGCTTCCTTATACCTGAAGTGAAAAAGCAAACAGTCAGAGAAAAAAGTATGTATTGCTGTACATTTTCTCCCTATGATTTGTAGATATGATCAGTTCCTAGTAAATATTATTTTATATATTTTATACATGTGTATAAAGTGGTGCAAAAATTATAAAACTGGCTGGAAAAGTTTGACAGACTTTCACTAATATACAGTCAGATCTTGATGCTCCAACAATGTTTGATGTCAGGAAATAAGTTGTTATAATGAATTTGAGCAACAGCATATAATAATTGATGGAAATGGGACACAGTAATAAAAATTCATTGGATATTATGGATTAAAATACAATGTTTGCCTGGTAGATGATCTGTAGTGGAAAGGTGTTGTTGAGGTCCCAACAGCTCGACATAGAGGTCACAGGTTTTACCTCACTGGGTATATGACTGTCCATTCACATAAAAAGCCAGTACTGGCGTTTTCCAAGAAACAGTTTAAAGATTCTAATAAGCTTGAACAGAAGCCATCTTCACAATCAAACTAGAATGATTAAGCATGATATGAACTAAGAGCAGGTTAAAAGTGTACATTTTACTGTAAGTAATACAAAATGTGTGTGTTTTTTCAGTAAAACGTGACCAGAGGAAGTTCCTGTTAGCTGCTCATAAGGAGATTCATAAAGATAGTGAAGATGTGATATCCATGTATCCACGAGTCCCAAAAACTGCCGAAACATCAAGTACAACACCCACGCCTGATACACCTCAGAAGTGATCATTCCATTAACTATATTTGACAATTTTTGCAAACTAGATGTATCTTTTTCTGAAATAAAAATAGTATAACATAAAAGCTACAGTTTTTTCAATATTTACATGGTGAGGAAGAGTGGTTCATTGGAATATGGTGAATGCAAATATTTGAAATCATTTTCTATTTATTAAACTGTGGTTTTTATGTCTCTTAGTTGCCTGTTTAAAGTTGATATCTTGTGAGAACAGGTTTGTACCATGGTATGTACTTTACTCAAAACAAGGGCAAGTGATGTATGAACACAGATTAACTAAATTAGATCATACAGTATTTCACCATCTTGGAAACGTTTTATATTTATATGATATCAGAAATGTAGAGAATGAAGTTGAGAAGCTGTGTTTGGTGAATGAAATGGAATATGTCCTTGATGTACAGAGTCTAATATCATTTAATATGTCATTTAATGGATGAAACCTGTTAGGAAGATTATTATAGGTATATATGTATAGTCTAAATCAATACATGCTTGAGTTATGCAGAGAGATACTGCAAAACCTAGAAGCCCAGTGTTATACCTTGAATGAATGAGTGCATTTTTTAATGCAAAGTCACTAACCTTTTTAGTACATAAGAATCTGAATGGATAATTAGTATATACAATTTTCTTTACCTTGGCAGAATTGAAAATAAGGCTGTTAATGAAATTTCTTAAGCAGTGTCACCCATCATGAAATTTGCAGGTCACTATGGGAAAATATTGATGTCTCTTGTCCTGTTAGTAGAAGTTTAGAAATAAGTATGTAATAATGTGTAATATATGGCTTTGCCATTCTGTATGTTTTGATAAAAAAAAATAGTATCTGTGATATTTCATTTTATTGTTTATTTATTGCATCTTTTAGATTTTACAGAATGTTTGTATATAAATTTGTAATTTGCTAAAAATACAATGCTTGAATCAGTATTGTTTTAACTCCTTAAAAATTAGCATCAGTATAATGGTGAAACCTAAATGTTTATGTTCTTAAGTATGAAAAAATGTTATCTTTTTTTTATGATATATACTCTGCATATTTTAAGGTATTATAGATATTGTTGAAAACATTTCTTCTTTGGTACAGTTCAATACTGTATCTGTACATTGCAACATTTAATTTTGATTGTGTTTCTTATGTAACTGAAATAAATAAAGTGACACAGGTTAATTATCAAGCACTCTATAAGTCATGTTTTTTTTGTGTTTTTTTTGTATGAAGGAAGTCGTAAATAAATAATCATTGAAGAAAAATTATTTTTTTGTGTGTTCATTTCTGATTATATATGAGTCATTTTTTTCTTGTTCTGATGTTAAGTGAAATAATGCTACAGCTAGACTAGCCACTAGACTGATAATAAAGAATTTGTCATAGAATTTTAGATTCTTATGACTTATTTTATGTAATAGTGACAAATGTCTGTCTACACTACAGATTTTCTCAGAGAAGAGATTCCAGTATTATCAAATCAGATCTAGGTTATAGACTGGCCATATCCACAACTTTAAGAATAATTTCATTAAAAATATATGTCATAGTCTAGGAGCTAGTCTATGCTTCAGCATTTAGAGATAAAGCCTTTACCAAAGTTATCTCAGAATGCTTCTTGAAGGGTTGAAAACTTTTTGTTAATTGACAGAAAAACTGCATCCCTGTATCTTGAGATGTATATTATTCCAAAATGTATTTGTTTTAGTGGATAAATTCCTGTGAATATCAGTTTGTTATCAAAATTATTTCTTTACAATAAACATAAATGAAATCATGCTGTTATTGTATTTTTTAAAATTTTTATATGAAAAAAAGAGGGTAAATTATAAACAGTAGCAATTTCTATACAGAACGTCTATGCTTTAAGATAGGGTTGGTAGAATGAGTACCACAGAGGTATGTCTGGGTGTTGTATACACTTAATTCATTTTTATACGCTCATTTGAGAAAACTGACATGGAATGGCATTGTCCAACTGTCTGTTTGCCAACATTTTCATTTCTGGGGTCTGAAAGTATAATAGTTACAGCTTTCAAACTTTATAGAATGACTTAGGACCACTGGAGGAGAAACCCTATTATTTTTCGGGCCAATAGGTCAAAAGATCAAAGTGGCAGTGATACAGAGTCCAGACTCTAAGTTGCGAAGTATGATTGCTATTACTTCCAAACTCTATCTAATCACTGAACACAAAAAGGAGATCCCTCTTAATTTTTAGCTCAGTTGGTCAAAGGTCAATGTCACAAGGGTGTGACTTAAATTCTGTTTTTTAGCTCACCTGTCACATAGTGACAGGGTGAGCTTTTGTGATCACCCTTCGTCCGTCGTCCGTCTGTCCATCCGTCCACAATTTCTTGTGAACAAGATAGAGACCACATTTTGCAAGCCATTTTGATCAAACTTGTACAAAACTTGTATTGGCATTATATCTCAGTTCCTTTCGAAAACTGGCCAGATCCCATCATGGGTTCTAGAGTTATTGCCCCTTAAAGGGCCAGAATTTGCTATTTTTGTGTGTCAACAATTTCTTGTCTGCACGATAGTGGTTTCATTTATGATTTTATTTTAACCAAACTTGCACACAACTTGTTGTATCACCATAAGATCTTGGTTCCTTTCTTGAACTGGCCAGATCCAATCATGGGTTCCAGAGTTATGGCCCCTGAAGGGCCAAAATTAGCTATTTTGACATTGTCTGCACAATAGTAGCTTCATTTATGGTTTGATTTTTACCAAACTTGCACACAACTTGTATCACTGTAAGATCTTGGTTCCTTTCTTGAACTGGCCAGATTCCATCATGGGTTCCAGATTTATTGCCCCTGAAAGGGCCAAAATTAGCTATTTTGACCTTGTCTGCACAATAGCAGCTTCATTTATGAATTGAATTTAACCAAACTTGCACACAACTTGTATCACCACAAGATCTTGGTTCCTTTCTTGAACTGACCAGATTCCATTATGGCTTCCAGAGTTATGGCCCCTGAAAGGGCCAAAATTAGCTATTTTGACCTTGTCTGCACAATAGCAGCTTCATTTATGATTTGATTTTAATCAAACTTGCATAAAACTTGTGTCACCATAAGATCTTGGTTCCTTTCTTGAACCGACCAGATCTCATAACAGGTTCCAGAGTTACGGCCCCTGAAAGGGCCAAAATTAGCTTTTTTGACCTTGTCTGCACAATAGCAGCTTCATTTATGATTTGATTTTAACCAAACATGCACACAACTTGTATCACTATAAGACCTTGGTTCCTTTCTTGAACTGGCCAGATTCCATTATGGGTTCCAGAGTTATGGCCCCTGATAGGGCCAGAATTAGCATATTTTGACCTTGTCTGCACAATAGCAGCTTCATTTATCATTTGAATTTAATCAAACTTGCACAAAACTTGTGCCCCAAGAAGGTCTTGGTTCCTTTCTTGAACTGGCAAGATCCCTTAATTGATTCCAGAGTTATGGCCCCTAAAAGGGCCAAAATTAGCTATTTTGACCTTGTCTGCACAATAGCAGCTTCATTTATGATTTGATTTTAACCAAACTTGCACACAACTTGTATCACCATAAGATCTCGATTCCTTTTTACGAAGGGACATATCACATTATCGCCTCGGTGTCCGTCTGTCTGTATGTCTGTTGGTTAGAAATTTCCCTTCCACTCTGTAACTCTTGAACCCCTTGAAGGATTTCAAAGAAACCTGACACAAATGTTCACCTCATCGAAATGACGTGCAGAGCGCATATTTCGGATGGCTCACTTCAAGGTCAAGGTCACACTTGGGGTCAAAGGTCATATGACTTTGTTTTGTGTGTATATTGCTCTGCATTTGTGTCGATTGCAGTGCTCTTGTTTTTATTTGGCAGATCCTTCTTTTGTTGACTTACAATATTTTTTTTCAATTACTTCCCTTTTATGTTACTATAAATAGCTTATTTAGTAACTTTTTTATTATTGGCCATAGGGAAAAGCCGAGACCACTTTTCCGTGGTACAACATGGATGGTACCTCCAATTTTCAGGTGTATTTTGACATATCAGTACCTTGTAAGAATTTTTTTTCTTTTTGGTTAAATTCTTCCCTTTGTTGTTCCTGTCCTTTGGACTTAGATATTTTTTCTGAGGACTTAGATTTATTTTTAATTTCTTCCCTTTGTTGTTCCTATCTTTTGGGCTTCATCAGTCAAAATTTTGCTCCTATCCTCCATTGATGTAATCCTCCGGGCATGAAACTACTGGCCTGATTTGAAAATCATTTTATTTGAAGTAACTTTAAGAAAATTTCAACTATATTTTCTCATAATTCTTTTGATTGATATTGATTATGATTTTTTGACCTTCTTGTCCTTAAGTGCAATGATAACAGGTGAGTGATATAGGGCCATTTTGGCCCTCTTGTTTTTCGTTTCTGGGCCTTTAGTCATGTTATATGTTGGCTAAAGCTTGCAAACATTTTCAGGTTGACTAACGACTCTAGGAGGATACCTGTTTTTTGGGGTTCATTAGGTTTAAGGTCAAGGCCCCAGTGACCCGTTGACTGGACTGAAAATGCTTTCTGGACTAAGTCATAAAGTATACAGATAGAGGTTTCAAACTTAATACAGTGACCAAGTACCAGTACTTAATTTTCATCAAAGCCCATCCTACTAGGGTTTTAACATTGGATCTAACTGTTCTAGATCAATTACCAATTTCACTGGGTCAAGTCCCATAACTCTGACATGTAATTTGAGCAAATTATGCCCCCTTTTGGATTTAGAAAATTTTGGTTAAAGTTTTACATGCAAGTTACTGTCTCCAAAACTAATGCAGATATTGAATTGAAACTTCATATGTGTCTTTGGTGTTATAAAACTAGTTGATAGCATCAGGTCCCATAACTTTGATCTGCATTTTAGCCAAATTATGCATACAGTTATAACTAAAGGCATATACATGTAGCTTTGAAACTTATTTTTTCTTTTTCTAGACCAATTACCAACCTCACTGGGTCAAGTCCCATAACTCTTGACATGTATTTTGAGTAAATTATGCCCCTTTTGGGACCCCTTTAGTTACTATCTCCAAAACTAATGCAGATATTGAATTGAAACTTTGCATGTGTCTTTGGTGTTATAAAACTAGTTGATAGCATCAAGTCCCATAACTCTGACCTGCATTTTAGCCAAATTATGTCCCCTTTTGGACTTAGAAAATCCTGGTTAAAGTTTTGTGTGCAAGTACATACAGCTATATAGCTTTGAAACTTATATTTAGGTGAGCTTTTGTGACCGCTCAATGTCCGTCGTCCGTTGTCTGTCGTGCGTCCGTCAACATTTTCTAAAAAAATCTTCTTCTTGAAAACCACTGGGCAGAATTACACCAACCTTCACAGGAATGATCCTTGGGTGGTCCCCTTTCAAAATTGTTCAAAGAAATTAATTCCATGCAGAACTCTGGTTGCCATGGTAACCAAAGGGAAAAACTTAAAAAATATTCTTGTCCAAAACCACAAGATGTAGAGCCTTGATATTTGGCATGTGACATCATCTTGTGGTCCTCTATCAAGATTGTTCAAATTGTGCCCCTGGGATGAAAAGAAGCCCCGCCCCGGGGGTCAAAAGTTTTACATAGACTTATATAGGAAAAAACTTTTAAAATCTTCTTGTCTAAAACCACAAGACCTAGGCCTTTGATATTTTGTATGTAGCATTGCCTTGTAGTCCTCTACCAAAAATTTTCAAATTATTACCCTGGGATGAAAAGAAGCCCCGCCCCGGGGGTCAAAAGTTTTACATAGACTTATATAGGAAAAAACTTTTAAAATCTTCTTGTCTAAAACCACAAGACCTAGGCCTTTGATATTTTGTATGTAGCATTGCCTTGTAGTCCTCTACCAAAAATTTTCAAATTATTACCCTGGGATGAAAAGAGGCCCCGCCCCTGTGGCCTCAAGTTTTACATAGACTTTTATAGGAAAAAACTTTAAAAATATTCTTGTCTGAAACTACAAGACCCAGTAGGCCTTTGATATTTGGTATGCAGCATTGCCTTGTGGTTCTCTTTGAAGATTATTCAAATAGTGCCCCAGGGGTGAAAAGAGGCCCCGCATAAGGGGGTCTCAAGTTTTACATAGATTTCTGTAGGGAACAACTTCAACAAGAGGGCCAAGATGGCCCTATGTTGCTCACCTGAGAAACACACCTGTATCGCATACACAAGGTTTTTCTTTGATTTGACCTAGTGACCTACTTTTTGACCCAAGATGACCCATTTTCAAACTCGGCCTAGATTTCATTAAGGTTATCATTTTGGACTTAATTTCAGGAAGATCAATTGAAAAATACAGCCTCTACTGCATATACAAGCTTTTCCTTTGATTTGTCCTAGTGACCTACTTTTTGATCCCAGAGGACCCATATTCGAACTTGACCTAGATTTCATCAAGGAAATCATTCTGACCAAAATTCATGAAGATTAATTGAACAAGAGCTGTCCGTAAGACAGCCAAGCTCGACTATTCGAAATATTGTCACAGAAGCAGGAAATTATTACCCAAAATGTTAAATATCAAAAGAGTTTTAAGTTCGAAATGGGACATAATTTGACCAAAATGCATATCTGAGTTATGGGACTTGATGCTATCAACTAGTTTTATAACCCCGAAGAAACATGTTAAGTTTCAATTCAATATCTGCATTAGTTTTGGGGATAGTAACTTGCATGTAAAACTTTAACCAGAATTTTCTAAGTCCAAAAGGGGGCATAATTTGCTCAAAATACATGTTAAGAGTTATGGAAGTTGACCCAGTGAGGTTGGTAATTGACCTAGAAAAAGAATAAATAAGTTTCAAAGCTATATGCCTTTTGGTAATAGCTGTATGTACTTGCACGCAAAACTTTAACCAGGATTTACTAAGTCCAAAAGGGGGCATAATTTGCCCAAAATACATGTCAGAGTTATGGGACTTGATTCTATCAACTAGTTTTATAACCCCGAAGACACATGTGAAGTTTCAATTTAATATCTGTAGTAGTTTTGGAGATAGTAACTTGCATGTAAAACTTTAACCAGGATTTTCTAAGTCCAAAATGGGGCATAATTTGCCCAAAATACATGTCAGAGTTATGGGACTTGACCCAGTAAGGTAGGTAATTGATCTAGAAAAAGCAAAAAATAAGTTTAGACCTATATGCCTTTTAGTAATAGCTGTATGTACTTGCACGCAAAACTTTAACCAGAATTTTCTAAGACCAAAAGGGGGCATAATTTGGCCAAAATACATGTCAGAGTTATGGGACTTGACCCAGTGAGGTAGGTAATTGATATAGAAAAAGAAAAAATAAGATTCAAATCTATATGCCTTTTAGTAATAGCTGTATGTACTTGCACGCAAAACTTTAACCAGAAGTCCAAAAGGGGGCATAATTTGGCCAAAATGAAGGCCAGAGTTATGGGACTTGGTGCTATCAATTAGTTTTATAACCCCGAAGACACATGTGAAGTTTCAATTCAATATCTGAATTAGTTTTGGAGATAGTAACTTGCATGTAAAACTTTAACCAGAATTTTCTAAGTCCAAAAGGGGGCATAATTTGCTCAAAATACATGTTAGAGTTATGGAACTTGACCCAGTGAGGTTGTTAATTGACCTAGAAAAAGAATAGATAAGTTTCTAAGCTATATGCCTTTAAATGATAGCTATATGTACTTGCATGCAAAAACTTAACCAAGGTGTGACGCCGACCGCCGACGACAGGGTGAGTAGAATAGCTAGACTATTCTTCGAATAGTCGAGCTAAAAATACAGCCTCTATCGCATACACAAGGTTTTTCTTTGATTTGACCTAGTGACCTAGTTTTTGACCCCAGATGACCCGTTTTCGTACTCGGCCTAGATGTCATCAAGATAATCATTCTGACCAAAATTCATAAAGATTAATAGAAAAATACAGCCTCTATCGCATACACAAGGTTTTTCTTTGATTTGACCTAGTGACCTAGTTTTTGACCCCAGATGACCTATTTTCAAACTCAGCCTAGAATTCATCAATATAATCATTCTGACCGAAATTCATGAAGATTAGGTTAGAGACCACCAATTGTTTTCCCATAGACTTACATTGTAACATTATGGCGTGTACGGCCTTCCATACATCGAAACATGTATATCTAATTACAAGTCTTTCAAGAACTATCTTAGTTCTACCAAAATATCGCACGAAAAGCATACGAATAGTGATACTTTATTTAAGTAATTTTCGTGTGAATGAGATGACCCCCTGTTTACATCATTGACATGGCGGGAGAAATTCGTTTGATAAAACTTTTTTTCAATACACATAAAATGTAGCAAATTTTGTCAAAATGTATAATAAAATACTGTAAATGCAGTGAAAAAATATCAATTTTGAAAAAAATAATCACTTCCTGGGTTTGTTTACATGACTGACCAATCAGAACGCACAGACGTTACCTTATTCCCAGGTATACACTTACCTCATTCCCAGTAAGTTCCCTGTACTTTTTTGAATTTGTGGTCTCTGAGCATTAACTGAAAAATACAGCCTCTATCGCATACACAAGGTTTTTCTTTGATTTGACCTAGTGACCTAGTTTTTTTATCCCAGATGACCCATTTTCGAACTCGGCCTAGATTTCATCAAGATAATCATTCTGACCAAAATTCATGAAGATTAATAAAAAAATACAGCCTCTATCGCACACACAAGGTTTTTCTTTGGTTTGACCTAGTGACCTAGTTTTTGACCCCAGATGACCCACTTTCAAACTCGGCCTAGATTTTATCAAGGTAATCATTCTGACCAAATTTTATGAAGATCAGTTGAAAAAAACAGTCTCTATCGCATACACAAGGTTTTTCTTTGATTTGACCTAGTGACCTACTTTTTGACCCAAGATGACCCATTTTCGAACTCGGCCTAGATTTCATCAAAGTAATCATTCTGACAAATTTTCATGAAGATTAATTGAAAAATACAGCCTCTATCGCACACACAAGGTTTTTCTTTGATTTGACCTAGTGACCTAGTTTTTAACCCCAGATGACCCACTTTCAAACTCAGCCTAGATTTCATTAAGGTAATCATTCTGACCAAATTTCATGAAGATCAGTTGAAAAAAACAGTCTCTATCGCATACACAAGGTTTTTATTTGATTTGACCTAGTGACCTAGTTTCTGACCCCAGATAACCCATTTTCAAACTCGGTCTAGATTTCATCAAGGTTATCATTCTGACCAGTTTTCATGAAGATCAGTTAAAAAATACAGCCTCTATCGCATACACAAGCTAAATGTTGACAGACAGACAGACAGACAGACGACAGACGACGGACGCCGGACATCGAGCGATCAGAAAAACTCACCTGAGCATTGCTAAAAATCTTCTTGTCTGAAACTGCAAGGCCTAGGCTTTTGATATTTTGTGTGTTGCATTGCCTTGTGGTCCTCTACCAAAGTTGTTCAAATTATTGCCCTGGAGGGGGTGGGGGGTTGGGAAGAGGCCCTGTCCCGGGGGTTCCAAGTTTAACATAGACTTATAAGGAAATGAAATAAAAATCTTTTTGTCTGGAAGTTCAAGGCCTAGGCCTTTGATATTTGGTATGTATCATTGCCTAGTGGACCCGTAACAGGATTGTTTAAATTATGCCCCTGGGGGTATAAGAGGCCCCACCCTGGTGGTCACTTGTTATATGAGTTATATAGGAAAAAATACTTAAAAAATTATCAGATTATATTTCCTAGACTGTTTAATTATATTTACCTGATGTACTCAAGTGATTACATGTCACCTTACTGTGACCTTGACCTACTGACCTACTTTCTTGTTTTTTTTTGAGATACAGCCTTGAAATTTGGGTGACGTGTACAGTTTTGAATACTGATCTTAAAACTGATTTTCAGTTACCATGAATGTGACCTACTTTCTACTTTTTTAGCATCAGTTTGCCATTCGAAACATGTGGCTCATATTACTCAGGTGAGCGATTTAGGGTCATCATGACCCTCTTGTTTCTTTTTCTAGATCAATTACCAACTTCACTGGGTCAAGTCCCATAACTCTGACATGTATTTTGGGAAAATTATGCCCCCTTTTGGACTTAGAAAATTCTGGTTAAAGTTTTACATGCAAGTTACTATGTCCAAAACTTATGCAGATATTGAATTTAAACTTCACATGTGCCTTCAGGGTTATAAAACTAGTTGATAGCATCAAATCCCATGACTCTGATATGCATATTGGTCAAATTATGTCCCCTTTTAAACTTAAAACTCTTTTGATATTTTAACATTTTGGGTAATATTTTCCTGCTTCTGGGACAATATTTCGAATAGTCGAGCTTGGCTGTCTTACGGACAGCTCTTGTTTGACCTTGACCTTTGAGCTACTGACCCAGAGTAATAGGGATCTTTTATTTATTTTATTTGGGTTTTACGGTGCACCAACACAGTATCAGTATCGATGTAAAAGAGATAGGAAACCAAAATTTGTAGTCCCGTTTGATGCCATATAACCTATACAGTGTTGGTGCGCCATAAAACCCAAATAAAGTAAATAAAAGATCCCTATTGATTTTGGGTCAGTAGTTCAAAGGTCAAGGTCAAAAAGGACCTGACTCAATTACTGCTGATCCTTCCGTTATTCCAGATGTGTAAATTTACATTTACATAGGACAGCTCTCGGAAGAATTAGATCCAATGTTAAAACCCTAGTAGGATGGGCTTTGATGAAAATTAAGTACATCGATTTCTGAGAATGAAGAAATACAAGTGTAGTTATTCTGCTTATATACATATAGATTATTAAAAAGCTATTGTTCTGTAAACTTTATTTTGTTTAACTGTCAAATTTGCGGAACGTTTGGTCTTCAAATAATTGTTCTATGCTTCCAACGGATCTTTCACATATTTTATCATTTCGGAGCGGCATTCTACACGGCCGGGAATCACGTGACTACATTTGATAGTACTCACGGAAGAAATTGTAGTTATTCCTCATCATGGCAAAAGAGCCATTACTCTTGCACCAATGTTGCACGAATTAATTGCACCCGGTTTGTCAAGGAAAACATGGTACTTCGACTGAAATACATGACTAGTTTACTATAACATACCCAATCAAATGCTACCGATAACTAGTATCTCTAATGCTTGCTATTGTTACGGTTTCTGTAGAAATAACATCTGGGAAGTTAGAATCCTTACGTCGTTTTCACAACGGTAGGATGCACGGACCAGAGGCTATTTATATTTTGTTATGGGATACGAACTGGTCCAAAACTCTCAAAAACCGCATCTTACGGTTTAAAAGCGCATCATGCGGTTTATAAAGCGCATCTTGCGGTGCCTTAAACGCAAGATGAGCTGGATCAGTTTTGAACCGTTTGTGCGTGAAATACTAACCCGCATAACCCGCATCATGCGGTTTACCCGGCTTTAACCGGATGCAGTATAGTACGGTAGGGTATTGTTTTACTATCAACCAATGAGAAAGCTCGTTATTCATTTGAGCGCGATTTGCGAAAGACTGAACAAAAAAAAAAAAAACAACAAAAAAAAAAAAAAAAACAAACAGCCAGCTAATATCAAATAATGACAAATCAAAGTAATGGACATCGGAAACTTCCTTGAGCGAGTTCGAGTTGTATGGGGTCGATCAATAGGTCACTAGAAGTGTCACAGTCTCTAGATGCTTTAGACAGCGCCATTGTCCGGATGGACGCGTTGATTAGAAATGTCAATAGAATGACTGTATCCTATCCCGGATTAGTCCAAATAAATTGTACTCGCGAGTTGAATATCGTTATACTTTTTTGACTGGTCGATATCCCCATCCTCTAGGTAGACAGCGTGAAATATCAAAATGTAAAATCAGTCTACCCGAGGTCTCAATATTTAGACTAATCCCGGATGTGCAAACATTTTGACCGACTTGTCAGAAGCCATGGAAGTAGTATAAGAGTTAAAAAGGTTTGTAGATTATAATTGTTTTTTTTTCTGTCAAACTGAATACATGGTGACTAGTAAGAAACCCCCTCAAAAATGCCCATCCCTATCCACAAGTGGCTACCTCTAGACCCGGAATCTAGAGGTCCGGTTCCCGGACCTCCAAACAACCCGTTCTGGGCAGGCTAGAGGTCTGGTAATCAATATACATGTACTATTATAAACTGTAATACAGTACCAGCGTATAAGGTACGTAATTGCTGGTAAGGTAATTGCTGCTAAAAGTTATGATTAGTTGTCATAAAGTTACCTTTATTACGTTTATTTTTGTAAATATTTTATGTATAATTAGCTCTCACTCGAGTTCGATACATATTTAATATGAAACTTTAACAGCGATTTCCGGTAGTCACCGTTATTTATTTCCTCTCACTGTTATGCGTTTTGAAAAAGTAGCTAAAAATCCTATATGACAATGGGAAAATCGGAGTCTTCTATGACAAAGAGTTATCACTTGCAAAGACCGTGCAGTCTGTAGTTCAAAGCTCAAATTATGATGTCAAAGAAGTAATCTTGAAAGGTCATGAGTATGTTCCTGAGGCAAATAGTACTAAATGACCCATGCTGAATTTGCCCGAGTTAAACAGCACTTATTTGATAGTTTGAGTACCTTAAAGAAGATTATTTAATTTATTATATGCTGAGACAGCTAATGTTAACTTAAGAATTTAAAAGGTCTATTGGCACCGAGGCTTCATCCTTTTTACAGGAGGTGCAAAATTGTTGCACAAATTCTTGCACTAAAATGTCCACGCATACAAATATACATGCACGTACGCACGCACGAACACGTAAAGCAAAGCAAGACGGTGCCAAACTAGTTTGTTCTTTGTGCCCACTTGTTTTATTTTTTGTTTACCGCTTTGTTAATGTGTTTCTTGATTATTAGATCCTAAAGTGTGAGGTTGTTCACTGTTCAAGGTTTCTGACCATTTCTAAACGATGTTCCCATTTTCAGCGTGCCTTTTGTCCGTAGAGGTTTATATGTTATGTATATGTATATTGTATTGTGGTGTGCACTGGTATACCGACTCCACGTTTAGATACTGAATTAATTTTAGATATTATGAAACATTTTAATTTGAACATTTGGTAAATTTCGTTTAATTCGGGACCAAAGGAGTAACAACGACTAAGCCGTTTTAATTGCCACGTTTTCATCAACAGGCGTAAGACGAATCCAAAGCTAGGCGTAAACAGGCTTAACCTGGTTATAACAATGAGTACAAGTTGTCAAACAATACATATTTCTAAAGTAGAAATCAATATATTTTGCTAGAATATGTTTTGTATAATAATTTATCTGAAAAATCATAAGCCGTATTTATATATATATAAAAAAAGACCGAACATACACAAATCAACTGAATTGAAAAAATCTGAAAACATAACTTAGGTCATTAAAAATATATCGCGACGTTGAAAACAAAAAGCCTTATGTTTTATTGTTTAACCCACGATGAGTAGTCTCAATTCAAATTTCATATTTTTTCTTTGTAATTGCACTTCTAACGTACTAGAACTAAAATACGTAGTCTCCTGTCACAACCTTGCATTTGTTAGGAAAACTTTTGTGAAACTAAATACTAAAACAGCGAAACTATTTGACACAGCGAGGTTTATTTCTCATGAATGTACCCTTTAAGCGTATATCCGCCATTGACAATCATTTTCGGAATGTGTTGATAATTGTCAAGTTTTTAACTCTGTATCCGGGATCATTAACTCTTTTTGTTCACTTCATTGAAAACAGAATCCGGGATCATTAACTCTTTTTGTTCACTTTATTTAAAACAGAATCCGGGATCATTAACTCTTTTTGTTCACTTCATTGAAAACAGAAATTTTGTAAACGCATCTACCCACTCGGTTGCAAACGACCTTTAGAACATATTTTATTTTGTTTTCCCATACAAATCACAATCTTTTACTGATGTATGTAATTTAGAAATATTATATATTTACTGATAAACGCTGAATAGAATCTCTATTTTGCAAATGCGTCTACCCGGATGAAATTTTATTAATTTTAATTCATATTTACCAGTTTCTATAGCCTAAGTGTCTTGCAAACTATTCAAAGCCTGCAATAGCTGTATCATGTAATGGAGTTTGAGTATACATGCAATGAGATGTTGATATAAATTAAAACAAATATATGCTGTAATCCTGGTTGAATGAAATATTTTAGAAGAACCTTTGCAAGCAAAGAAAATAATACCAGACTCGATTTAATTAAGTCTAATAATGGGAGGTATTGAAATATATAACACCCCTCATGCACCCTTATACTGACTTAATCGGAGTTTACATTGAATGGAATCCGCAACACTGCAAGTACGCCCACCTTGCGCAACCAAGCAGACATAAAACATACTTGGTTTAATAAATTCTGACCATGAAGTAATGAAATGTTGTGCACAACCCTCATGCACATGAGTAGTGAATAGTTTCTTTATAATAGGGTCTAATATATTGTTCCCAAGTTTTGCAATAATTATCTTCCTTGAAACAAACTAGCAGACATTTTATGTGCCGAGTTTCTAAATATGTTATAGGGATAGTTTACAAAATTAGTCAATAACAAAATAGTAAAGATATAAAGACAGTAAGTCTTGGTATAATTCTTTAAACATTTAAAGATCACATACATTATTTGTCAATAAATAAAATTTCATGGCACTGTGAGGAATTTTTCCCTAATCTGTAGTAAGTTTAAGGTTAGGAATGACCCTCAAAATGGAAGCTTAGAGAGATAATGTGTGCAGTGTAAGAAGCATCCATGCAATAATTATTCCAGATATGTATTTGTCTGTCAAGCAACAACTTAAAATAAAAGATGTTTCTTAACATAACTGGTTATTTAACTGAAATGTTTAAATTCTTTATTAACCCGAACAAAATACTCTAATGTAAAGGATATGAATCTGCCCTGACCTAGCTGCACGTTTTTTTTTTTATCATAAATTGTTACTTGAAACCTTGAAAACATGATATAAAGATGGTAAAGAAACAAAGGGTCGCCTTTATATACGTTAGACCAATCTGAGATGTCGCCATTTAATGTAACATAGGATCCAAGGTCCTTATCTCACTTGATCCATTTAAGCTTGGTTGAACCGTAATTTTCACACAAATGAATTCGTCACGTGTGCGAAAATTTCGTACGAATTCCCCACACACTGCGTGACAAATACGTACGAATATGTCACAAGTAGGTATTGTGAAATTTTCGAGCCCCATTTTTAACCACCTCTTAGTACCAACGAAATTTTCACAAATATGTCACACATGTGTGAGGAATTCGTACGACTTTTTCACACATGTGACGAATTTGTGTGTGAAAATTACGGATCAACAGAGGGTCGGAATAGCAGAACAACTCCAGCAGAATAGCAGAATAACTCCAGCAGAATAGCAGAACGACACATTTCAAGGGCATATTTGGGGGGAGAGGGATCAAGGTCAAATTTATTTGTTTATTTATTTAATAGCAACATACTTGGTCGCAAAGAATTGCAACAAGTATTATAATTAACATTATATGTATAAGAGTATTTATTTTATAAAATTAATTACCGCCAACAATAAATCTGATTTTTTTCCCTGAAAATGTCCAATCGGATTTTTTTCCAGCTTTTAAAATGGGATTTTTTTTTATTTATCGCTGAATTCGTCTCAAACCCAGACAAAATTACTGTACAACAGAAAACTTAGTTAAATATACCATTTATTTCTTTGATAAAAATTCGGAAAAAATCCAGCACGCCGAAATATGGGAAAAATGTCCAACTGGATTTTCAAAAACTCCGATCGGACACCATATATCAAATCGAATTTTCGATCGTACAACATTTTTTAATTGATTTTTTTTTGTACATAAATAATTTTGAAATATTACAAAACTCATTCATTTATTGCTCAATGGTCCATAAACTACCATCCAAACATAAATAGAAGTTTCTAAGTCACTTAGAAATGGTAGTGAAGTTTGCCAAAATCCTGGTTTTGCAAAAATATCCTGGTGGCTGTTAATAACTGAATGTGGCGCCAACTGCTTTTCGGCGCCATAAAAATGTAAAAGGCATTCTGTTTGGCTGATCGTAAAATTGGTAACATCACCGGAAATGGAAGATAAAAAAACCGCATGATGCGGTTTATAAAAAGAACATGCATACAGGTTCAAATGTATAAAAAGCGCATCTTGCGGTTTAAAAGCGCATCTTGCAGTTTTAAAACCGCAAGATGCGCTTTTAAACCGGAAGATGCGGTTTCTAAACCGCAAGATGCGGTTTCTAAACCACAAGATGCGGTTTTGGGAATTTTGAACCAGTTCGTACACCATATTTTGTGCGTATTAATATCAATACAGTACAATATGTAAAATTGTACCGCACAGTATTACGGTGTTTTTATTTTTAGCAGTATGCAGTAAATAAACAATCGGAAGCATTCTCCTTTAAAACAAAATTATGCGAAGTTATTAAAGCTAGCTTGTTGGTGCAGGGGATGTGATCATTTTATAGTGATACTTTTGTCGGTTCTAATCTGCCATCCGTGATTTCTTAGCTCACCTGAGTACAAAGTGCTCATGGTAAGCTAATGTGATCATGCTGTGTCCGTCGTCCGTCATCAAACGACATCTTCTCCAAAACAACTGAATGAACTTTGATGAAACTTGGCATGAATGTTCCTTGGATGGTCCTCTACCAGTGTCTGACATATTTATAATCTTGACGGCGTCCAGAATTTTTTTCTGGCAGCCTAGCATTTTTTGTAGTTGTCCAAAACTTTAAACACCGAAAGTATATAAACTTGCTCTTAAACCGAATCCGACTTACTGAGATGCGAGAACCAAAGGTGTCTGTAACAATGTTTAGTTAATAAATTTATAAAGATCAAAATAAACCTGTGCGCTCGTTTCAAGTTCCGCAGACACATTCCTATCATATTAGGTCTACATATATATGAATGACAATAAATGTTTATTTTGATGTTGATATTGTCCAAATATTGTTATAGGCCCCTTTGGTTAAGAAAGTGGTAAATGATATCTTCCCAAAACAGGGTTTTTACATGACACCAAGGATGTCACCAAGGATGTCAACTTATGAATTCATATGAATATGAAATTATGGAGGGCCTTTATTTTAGGCAGTGGCTTGAGAACCGGAATCGGTTACCTGGACAACGAACTTATTCGTCCGGAACCGGTTCTCTAACCAAAGTACCGTGCATAGGCTAGGGAACCGGAATTTTATTTCCGTGCAAAAAGCTGCCGGAATTCACTTTCTTTCTTTTGGAAAATATCATGCATATTATTATCTTAACTGATTTTACCAATTGGCCTTGCATTTATCTGCGTTTACTGTGTCTCCTAAAGTGTACTCGCCGCATACCGTGTCCGTCATATTGGAATGATATTTTACGTGCATCATTTTTAGCTCGATTTAGAGCTATTGATCGGCGTGAAGTTGACAGTACAGCAGTAGCAGCAGTAGAAGCAGTTAACTGCTGCTACTGCCAGCAGTAGGAGCAATTTACTGCTGCTACTGCCAGCAGTTAAATTAAATACTACTACTGCCAGTACTTATAGCAGTTAACCGGCAACAGTTACAGCAGTTAATTGCATGTACTACTAGCAGTTAACCACTACAGCAAGCAATTACAGCACTTCAAAATGCTGTTATACCAGTTTGATGTTACTGGCATCAGGTATTTGGTATATCAGTGTCCTACATGTAATACTGCCAGCAGAAATTGTGTCACTAAATCAGTTTATCAGTTTCCTGTAGATGTTACTGCCTCGTCATTTATTTGTATAGTTAGATATTTCACTCAATGCAGTTTCATCTGTTTTCTATATGATATAAACATCTCCTGAATAAGGGATTTATGAGGTTTAATTAGTTTCATATCAAGGTCAAGAAGGCGTAATAGAGCGCCATCTAATGGAACGTCAAAACATTACGCTTGATGACGCCACGTCTTTGCGTTCTAAGCGTTGACGGCAAACAGCTTGTTTGCTAAAGATTTCATTTCGCATCCAGTTTTTTTTTTTATCATTTTCAAACAATTTAGTATTTACTTGTAGTTCATAAAAGGGGTAGATATAACTACTGCCCACTTTAAATATCTTTTCTGATATTCTTTTCCATCAAAGCTAGAACGAACGCATTGAAGAAGAAAAACAATATATATGTTTAGAGTAAATATATGGCTAAGATTTTGTCAGCATTTGACCGCATTCATATTTATCGCTCAGATAAAAACTTCCAGTTTTAATCAGCATGTTTTTTTTTTCAAATATGAAAAACGTGAATATTATGACTGGATATAGCCACAAAATCGATGCCATTTTCAACTTTAGCTTGAAACAACAACCGGATGATATGAATGAACCGAAGCATAAAATATGAAAGATCGGTGCCGTCTCTAGACTTTTACGTAAAACTTTAGAACCCGGGTCCCCCGAAACATGATCGCTCAGAGTCTGTTTTAAAACAGCACTATCAAAAAAAAAAAAAAAAAAAAAAATATATATTTTTTAAATATGAATATGAATAAACGAGAGAGAAGTGATAACAATTAACTTCCGCGTTTCAAAAATTAACTGCTAACTTCAGTTTTTTTCTTTTAAATATATTTGATTGCTCTTTGTTTCATACATAAAATAACACAAGCATATCTTATAAACAAAGAACAAAAAAAAAAAAAAAAATAAGAAACAAAAAAAAAAACAACAACAAAAAAAAAAACAAACAAAACAATTGGGTCGGGCTATAAATTATTTCAACACCGGCATATACAGCCATTACCACGATGTTAACTTTCACCTTTTTAAATGAACATTTTAAACCATGGTTAACAAATATATGCATTTCCAGTTTTGAAACTTTAAATACAAGTGACCCAAGGAACAAAAATGGTTAGCAATTAGTCTCTTGTCTAAATCATCCAGTCAAAAATTACCCCCACCCCTCATATCGGACCGAATGACACCCTTTTCGGAGGGTCGTCCGTCAATCAAGCGATCATAGGTTTGGTGTCCGGTACGATCACTCTATCCGTGATTAAAGTTTTTCAATGGGACAGTTGTTAGTTACTGTGGACAAAGAGTTTAGTGCTTGTAGCAAAATAAAATGTTGATGAAAACGGGCGTAAAACCCAAACACAAACAATATTTCTTCACGGCTAAGTCTGACTTTTAAGTTGGTCGAAATATGAAGAGTCAAATCGACATGAAATTAACGACATACGTTAAAAGGGTGCGGACATGAAGTAAAGAAATAATTGCATTTATGCATCTGATAAACCTTAACTGTGTTGGGTTTACGCCGTTTCTCAACATGAACAACCTTCAAATTATGCCACCCCGGACCCACACCCGCCTCACACCTCGACCCGGGCTCCTCCCAAACAAGAGTTTTCCCGGAATGGCGGCCACCTGTGCCTGGTGGGGGACAACCTTCTCTACAACGGCCACCCGGTCCGATCCAAAACTAAAGGTCTGGGGCAGATGGGGGCGTCCAAACTGAAAAAATGAAAAATTCCGAAAATGGCCTAAAACCAACTTTGAGACCCGCTCACGAATAAACAAGAGTTTTCCCGGAATAGCCAATATGCTGGCCCTCCATAGACCGCCACCTTCTACAACGACCACCCGGTCTCAACCCTAACTAAAGGTCCCATAGGGACCTCCTATTAACTGCTGGAACGATTTTAGGCCACCCCGGACCCACGCCTGCCTCACACCTCGACCCGGGTTCCTCCCGAGCAAGAGTTTTCCCGGAATGGCAGTCACCCGTGCCTGGTAGGGACTACTACCCGGTCCGATCTAAAAGTAAAGGTCTGGGGCGGAGCTGGGGGCCCCCAAACTTCTCACTTATCCCAAATCTACATTATGCGATGGATTAACACCTAAATCTAGTTGAGTCCTATTTCACGGCTACTAAACGCTAGCGCCACCACCAAATTGTGGTGATAAGGAAAAGAGCTATCGACATTTCCGTGGTGCAGCTATCGCCCGTTTCAACTTGTAAACACGTGAGTAAAATTTATATTTTATCTTATATTTTTATTGATAGAACTTTTTTCGCAAATCGGAGAATGTAGTTCCGTGTAACAACACTTTTACTACAGGTTGGCTGTGATTTCATTAAAATAATATGCAAATTGTGGTATCAGGAGCTTTTCTCCCGAATCTGACAGTGGCACATTTTCATATCGGCCAGTATTCGAATATCATTCCGATGAATAGACACACTGTAAGAACATATCTGCGCATGCAAATGGTGTAGAAATGATGAATAATTATATACGCACACATCATGAATAACAGAATCTCTGGTTAGAAGAAATAGAAGAAATAAACCAGGATTTTTAAAAGTGGTGGCGCTATAACTCTAGTGATGGCGCTATACAGTAGTGGTGGCGCTGTTACGGCATTCAGTAATACGAACTGCTGACGCATCCGGAACAAAACAAACACCAACATTCTCTAATTGATAATTTTCCTGCAAGGAATTAAGTTATTAAAGAAAGAAAAACACGATCATAGTTTACTTACCATTATGAAACATTCTCTATCCAAAAAAAAAAGAACAAAATACTCACAGACTCTTGGGACTCTTGTAGTCAAAGTAAATATTTTCCTTTGTTTAAACTGTTAATGTAGAATTTTTTCTAACCTTTAAATATTCTACTTAAATACAAATGTAAGTGTACTTTAAATTCAGGTCAAGAAAAATAGTAGTAGCAACACTTTTATTTCAAATAAAGATTTGTGTCCAGGTAATAATTTGAAGATAGTGTAGAATTTATTTGTTATATTAAGATTCTGAAAGTTACTCCCCTTTGTTTTTATACGTCGTTTGCAGGTCATTGTAAACAAAAGGCCTTTCTGAAAAGTGAGTACAGTACATTTTCAATTCCAATCGATTAAATATGATAAATCAATAGAGCTTAGATGTGCAATCTGAATCCATATGCGATCATGTAGCGTTTACTACATGTATTTTGTCTAGTAACGTAACTTGGGTGTAGTGTGGGATAGGTTGATAACATCGATTATTGTAGCCGTGGCATGCAGACAGACATTTTCATATATTAAAAGTGAATATATCAGTCACTAATCATATACAACAGCGCCACCACTACTGTATAGCGCCACGACTTGAGTGATAGCGCCACCACTTTCCAAAATAGTCGTGTTTTAACTTTTTACTGTTTTTCGTAATTGTTTGGTGTATGGGAATACGTGTAATTCATTTCTACACCATTTGCATGCGCAGGTATGTTCTTATAGTGTGTCTAATCATCGGAATGGTGTTCGTATGTTGGACGATATGAAAATATGCCAATGTCAGATTCGGGAAGAAAGGTCCTGGCACCACAATTTGCATAATATTTTAATGAAATTACAGCCAACCTGTAGTAAAAATGTTGTTACACGGAACTACATTCTCCGATTTTCGGAAAAAGTTCTATCAATGAAAATATAAGATAAAATATAAATTTTACTCACGTGTTTACAAGTAGAAACGGGCGATAGCTGCACCACGGAAATGTCGATAGCTCTTTTCCTTATCACCACAATTTGGTGGTGGCGCTAGCGTTTAGTAGCCGTGTATTTGTCTTTACGGAGCCAGGAAATCCGATTCTACCGCAAAAACTTTTTGTCAATATTTATTCCTATCTTCCCTTCAATTATCATTTAAAAGATCACATTGAATATATATGCCTATAGAATACATTTACTCATTTTATTTAGAAAACGTGCCGGGCCAAACTTACTTTAAGTTTTCACTACTTTACCATAGGCGTAGGAGCAGGGGGGTGGGGGGACAGGGAGGGCACCCCTTTCCCCAATTTTGAGCGTGAAATAACAGTACAGAAAAGGAAAAATGCCAATTTGAGACAACATTTAGATGTACTGATAGGGTTCTACTTGATGTGATGTCTATTGTGAAGAAGGGGAAGGTTTTTATTTTACACAACATATCTGATGTCAGTAATATCATCAAACTAGTGTAACAGCTTATTAACTGCTGTAACTGCTGGCAGTAGCTACTGCTGTTACTGCTGTACTTCCAACTTCAGGCCGATTAATTATTATGCTTGATGGCGTCATATGTTTCCAAAGGTTTACTAGTGTAGCAGCTGTAAAAGGTATCCACTTACTTTGACTCATGGTTGCTATGTTTCCTAGTCCTTTTGTTTGGAGTCTAATTGATTTTACTACCATACAATTCAGCTCGAGTGAGGGGTTTCGCATATTTCGTTACTTCTAATGAAAATACACTATGAATATAATTTGTGTGATATTCTAATTCTTATTATCATTTATAAGTTGGTAAAAAGTTCTTAATGTGATACAGTTTGGGCTAAAACTATACTTCGCTCAATGATTAATGCCTCTTCCCTCTTACAAAATATTTAGTCTTTTAACATACAGTTAATATTTAGTCTTTTCCCCTTATATTCAATCAGGGCTGTTATATTTCGATCTTCTCAGATCGTTCAGCACGACTTTTATGTCATGTTATTGGTACTGTTTAGTTTCTCAACATGACCATTTAGGCCTGTGTGGTTCCAACACTCCCGTTTTCATAGCCTAGGGTATTGTATAATCACCCCTTGGATATGGTGCCTGCTTTTTAATTTTGTCTTTTGACAGTTCCTGTGATACGCAGGCTCCATAACCTCAGATCCCCTTCCTAAATTCCAGTTAGTTAAGTTCTGCCCATTGTTTTCTCGTTTGGGACGAACCCTTTACTTTACCTGGGGACCAAACGCCGCTCTTCATGGAATTACACGCCTCAACACGTATATTATTGAAGGTTCCATGTTCATCGCCGTTTGAATACATCTGCGGATGTCTCTAAATTACTTTTTGTACTTTTAGCATGTCTAAATGTTGAGTTCTGCTCAACCAGGGGCTAGAGGGCGTAGACGGTAGCATGCATTTCCACTACCGTCCATGAACAGGCTGTATATCGAACCGAGCCTGCAACATTTTCGTTCTTGTCGTGTTGAGCGACCTGTGAAGTTTCCACTTTTCTCTATTTTATGACAGACTCCTGACAACCTGACAATTAACTTCTCGTTTTCTAGTGAAACAATTAAACGATATGGAAAATAATACATAAAACCTGATTCAAACCTACTATACATAATCCTAAGTAAACTGATTTCTCTATGTCATATCTGCTCTACTCAAAATTAAGAAGTAGAAATATAATCGTAAGAAGCACTGAGAATAGCATACGCAGTCAGAGGCCACCTACAATAAAATATGTAGTTGAAAGATACAGTAGACGCCAATATACATTCTAATAATATGAAAATGATAAAGAAAACCCCAAATTTTTAACACGCTTCGTTGCATCTATTGTTTCTCTCTGTGAATTTCAGGGCTATGCATTGCCACTCATGAAAACACACAACTTTAATCCATGCCTTAAACGATGTTCATTTTGTCACACTTTGTATGTCAAAATAACGAATAAATTTCGATCCATTTACACGCGTTCGTACACACTGAATGCATCAGTAAAATGACTCTTGAACGCAAATTGTCAGTAAAAAAATGCTACAGTCCGATAAACAAACATATTTACTAACACTCGCCACTAATGTTATATTTATATTTCACTTAACACAGACGAAAATCAGTTCCAAGTAAATTTTAAAAATATTTCCCCCACCATCCTCCATCTTTACTGGCGCGTGCTATTTGACAGAACGGGTGATGTAACAAGTGATTTTAAAGCGTTTAGCCAATCAAATCATTTGTTACATCACCGGTTCTGTCAGTTGCACGCGACATGGAAAATGGAGTGTGTTGGCGAAAATGTTTTAAAATTTACTTGGAACTGATTTTTGTCTATGTTAAGTGAAACAGAAACATTTCAACAGTGGTGAGTGTTAGTAAAATATGTTTGTTTATCGATCTGTAGCAATTACTCGCCGATAATTTGAATTTAAGATTCATTTTACTGATGCATTCCGTGTGTACGAACGCGTGTAAATGGATCGAAATTTATTCGTTATTTTGACATACAAAGCTTGACAAAATGAACATCGTTTAAGGCATGTATTAAAGTTGTGTGTTTTCATGAGTGGCAATGCATAGCCCTGAAATTCACAGAGAGAAACAATGGATGCAACGAAGCGTGTTAAAAATTTGGGTTTTTTTGTTGAGTGAGGTAGTTGAAGGGCCAATAGAGAGCAATTTCCCTGGTCACAGTTATATATCTATTGACCAATGTTTTTGCCCCCAGTGCCTTAGGACTATTTATTATGCCATATTAAGGTGACCCACACGTGTCGGACCCCTTTGTACATGTATAGGTATGTGTGTGTGTGTATGTGTGAGTGTTAATCAATCGTTTCATCCTAACTTGTCCCTTTTACCGATGCCTTATTATAGACACTTATATACTTGTCTTTTTTTGGTCAATAAGTCACAGTGACCTTGAGACTGAAAACGGTTTCCATCGATAACTTAAGAACGAGTGGCCTACAGACGTCAAACTTCATAGAATTATTGCCTGTGGTCAGAAAATGATCCTATTGTTTTGGGGATCAGTAGGTCAAAGGTTAAAGTAACGGTGGCTCTTGGACGGAAAATGGTTTCCGCTCGATAACTTTAGAACATTTTGGCCTGCAGGCGTCAAACTTCATTGGATAATTGCCTCTTGTTTTCGGGGTCAGTAGGTCAAAGGACAAAAGTCTGTGATCTTGGGGTGCGTGTTTTACAAACGTTTTAAAGTTAACAAGTTTGTTATTGTATTTCTATAAGTTTTATGTTTCAATTCTTTGTAACTGAACAATAGTCTTGTCGAGAAAACACATATTACATATTCACTATCAAGAAATCAAAGCCTTGAAATGTCTGATGGTTGCGGGTTTTTGGTAGATTTATTTTCTGTTTAAATGCCAGTCTATAGATGAATATACATGAATGAGAAACAAATACAAATTTAATGTGCCTCATATCTAAGATGAACTCTGTCTGACCCAGCTTGTGATGTAACTATGGGCTGGAATACCTTATCATTGATAGATCTTATATAATCTAAATGGTCAGTGTGAGTGGATACAGGTTGAATAAGAACTGCTTGTTCATTGATAATTCATCCGCACTGTTCATGAATGGGACTATTTTGTGTAGCACATGAACATCCTTTGGATGTGATTCGGAATAAAATAAAGATGCTATGACTGTCAGAAATACACTTTAACTTTGGTAGCGGGATAAACCCGCAACCAAAAATCAAGATATAGAGGATATTTGTTTGTTTCAATGTAAGATCGAAATAAATTTCACCGAGTGAACACTATAATGCAAATATTTTCACGACTGTCGCAGCCACGAGTGAAAATGTAAAGACTAATAAAGACAAACGAAAACAATACAATTTCAATTTATTCTCATTAAATGCACGTGTAAGAACTGTTGCTAAAGCAGAAAAAAGCTTGGCAGTGCCAGAATGTGAATTAAGAAACACAAAACAAATCAAAGTGCAAGCCTAAAAGAAATGAAGTATGATAATGGTTGGCGAGAGAATTTTATCTGAATTAACGTACGATACAAAAATGTGACATCGTCATAATATCACGCGTAAGTTTATGAATCATGTAATGACAAAATTCAGCATGTAATCCGTCCTGTCAGCAACTAAAGATATAGAACAATAGGTCATTAGGAACCTCAGTCTCTTTTTTACAGAGCTTGAAGCGGGTGTGGAAGAATGATAAAACTCCATAGAGACGGTAGGCAGCTGACAGCTATTACAGTCGAAAACTCACACATCCGAGTTTTATAGATATCAACTTTACCTGCAAAGGTGGGTAACTGTGAAGATATTTCAATTACGAAATGATCTGATGTATATGTTCGTGGAGTAACTGCCTTTTAGCCCTGTGATAGTATTCACATAGCACACATTATCTCCCCTGGTAGCCATTTTAGGGTTAATACTTATATAAACACTGCTACAGATTAGACAAGAATTTATCTTCTGTTTACCGATAAAAGAATGTTCTTGTATTGTTGCTATGTATGTAATCTCTGCACATAGGAAGGCATTTGACAAGTGTCTATTTTTTGTCCTTAGATTTTTAACTGATTTTGAAAAGTATCGACACGTTTAACACCGAAATGGCTGCAAGATTTGCAAAGGGAGTTAACTATTACGGTAACCTTGAACTAAGTCTGTCTCATCTCATTTTGGACCTAAATTTTGGGCTGATATAAAGTAATGGAAAGGGATCAACTGACATAAAACATGTTTTTGTGAATTAAAAAAGTCACCTTCGGGAATTTCAAAGATTTGTGCAACAGTCGTTTTCACATGCGACTGAATTTTATTTTCTATACGGAAATTCGCTGTTGTTTATTTCTCTGTTTTGGAGATTTAAGGGAAATTTCGCGTGTTACGTTTCGAAATCACAAACTCTTGATTTACGACTTCATTGAATAATTAAATATCTAGAGATATTAACCTTCTAGTCTCAACGATGACTTTTGACAATGTTAGATCTGGAACAACTGATACGTATTAGACCTTCCTGGTTAGATTCAGTATAAATAAGTCATCGGAGGTCCAAATTTCTTTGAGACAGACTTTACACATTGTCCTGAAATTAGTGTTGATATTGCTGTTGTAAGTGGTGTTGATGTTGTTGTTGAATAATAGACTGTATACAATGGCGTAGGCAATAAAAACAATTATTCTGCATTACAAAGAGCTTTAAATAGCCTGGTTTGTATATGCCTCCGCACCATTACCACTCCTAATACGGCAGACAATCATTATAGGTATAATTAGTGCCAGGAGTACTCCAAATGAACTCCCAACTCCTGAAAAATAACAAGATAAATAAAGGTAATGGACATGTAATTTGCAATTGAATAATTACCATTACACGTAGGTTTTGAACATTACGGAATGATTACTATTACACATATATTTTGTTAGGGAATGATAACTTGTTCAGTAATTGAATAATTAATCAGCGATCGACAAATTAACACCCAGCCCTACGTCAAGTCCGTAAATCATTATTTGTCATGTTTGTTTCGAAAGAATAGATGAAACGCTGTCAAAATTCTTTTCAAATAAACATAAATCTAAATTTAATTGAGGTCTTAATATAAGTAAAATATACAACAATAACCTCAAAACCCGTACTTCTGCGAAATCAGGATGGAAAATATGCTTGACGTATTTGTAAAATGTACCAATACATACAGGTAATGTTAAGCTAAATCACGAATTAAACACCGAGATAATAAAAAATGTAAGTAACTCCTGTAGGCTGCGATAAATCAGTATACAATCTGATTATAAGATCAAGCTTGTCGGCATTGTCCGGATCTTGCTTTACTACGAAAACTTTACGCATTTTCACACTCGCCATTTTTGATTAATTTTCTTCTGTCATTCGGCTCCGATTTTCACTAAAACTTTTCGGTCGATCTCGATAATCTGCGCAGCAAAAAGCAAGACCATTCTCTACATACTGAATGGTCTAAACGATATTTAAATCGTTATGGAAACGAAATAGTAATTTCTTTAGAAGCTGCTTGTTATATTTATCGTCAATTGTCATCGTAGATTTTACGTCCTTGCTATTACAACTAGTTTTGTTAAGGAATGATTACTTTTACACATAGGTTTCTTACGGAATGATTACTATTACATGAAGTTTTGTTCAGGGGGTGATTACTATTACACATGATGTATACATACCCAACATAACGATGGAAGCCGAAGAACCGACTGAAAATGTCAATATGTCTCTTATTTCCGGTTTATTAGCCTCCATTTGATTTTCTTTTTCAAAATTAGCATTGTTGTGGTTCTGGATACCCACCGCTGTAAACAATAGTGCACCTGAAAACAATATATTATACCAGATTTATGTATTATACCAAGTTTATTTAGCGCCCTTTTCCTGATAAACATGTTTAAGGCGCTTTACACAGCGCAAACGCAGCCACTAGTACAGACACATAGCGATCTGACCAGAGGGGCAGATTGAAACAAAGCCTTCAGAACTGAGAGAAAGAAATCCTTTTTAGATACAGGCCTGTCCGACTAACTTAGACTAGCTCTTTGCGAATAGACAGTCTGGTTCTTTAACGTGCCCAGTGTATAGCACCACTATACGCGAAACCCTCTTTCCTGGTCTCTTAGTGGGGTGGGAGATACTCAAGAGCATCACAGAAATTTCTAGTGCCTGGACTGGGATTCGAAAACGGGACCATTGGATTAACAGTCAAGCGTGTTACCACTAGACGACCGGGTCACAAAATGTAAAGGTTACTAGCTCGCCTTTAACCTGCGTTAACATAATTAACGTTCCGAATCACGAATTTGGAATTGAAGTTAAAACTGCTAAACACTATTTTTTTTTCTAATTTCAATACATAAACACTAAGTTTCTCTTCCGCATTCTTGACTAAAATACGTGCGCTATTCAACCGATAACTTCGTGCGCGGTTGTGAAATCTATTTAAATAATCAGACAGCATTTATTAGGAAAACAAATTAATCATATTCGGTATTTGTTTGTCTGAATTGTTAAAATGATCAGAAAAACTTTTTATGAGACTTTATTCGCTAAAATTCTCAAATTGTTTGTGTCCTTTTATTATTTTTAGAAATCCTATAAACCTATATAGTTTGAGAAAGTTCTTTAAAATCTCTAAACAGACAAAACAAGTGATCAAAATTCTTAAGACAACAAAAATTTTAGGTTACTGAAATGAATAACGTATCTTACAAATCTCTCAGATTACAAGCTAAGGGTAACCTATACAGTAAACCATGTTGCAGAAAATTGATATCTTTTATACCCTTATCTATGCAGTAACCACATAATCATACAGATAATGTCATAAAACTGAAACTCTTTTAATTTCAAAAATCTGTGACAGTAATGAATAATGAATAAAATTTAATAAAAATGTGTATAATCTTGTTCAAATAAAAAAGGATCACTTTATTGACCTGTTTATCATGAATTCGCAAGCAGATGACTGTAAAATAGCAAACAAATTGCCGGTGATTTCCGTAAATTTCCGGTGACCCAACATTTCACTTTCCAACAAATGATGGACTATGATCAGTTTTGTTGTAGCCGTTTACGTATCTAAAGGACCTTTCCAAAATATGTGCACGTTTAACACTTCCTAAATATGATAAAAAAAGGATAAACAACTTTAACTATTTTAAAATTACATAAAGTTTTTTTTTCGTTCTAAGTATTCCTGCGCAGCGATTACTTCCCATAGCGCTACATTTACCGTGCTGTTAGGGGGGTCCGCACTGCGCGTTGCATCGTTCCTGCTCTGCAAGACTCCCAAAACGAAGAAAGAAATGCTCAGTTCCTTTTGGTTATATTATAATTATTATTTGCTTTACTTCAATCTTGATTGAGACACTTTTCAGTACTTGATAGCATTTCGTTGATATAAGAATCAAAATGTATATAGCCAGAAATTCGCAATGGCAGTGGTCAATATCTTCTTTAAAAAAAAAAAAAAAAAAAAAAAAAAAAAAAAAAAAAAAAAAAAAAAAAGGACTATACTAAAAAGCCTTATATGACTCATTATACCATATTCCTTCAACAATTTGGAACTTTGTTGTTTTCGGCCCCTCAAACTGTAACAATGAGAAGGAACTTTTTATTTGGTGTAAACAGTCCTCCTATGTTACCTCCCAGTTATGATCAGAAATTGATTGTTGGGAGTATCCCCGTATATGTAGATGTCTTACCTGATATGATCCAGCAAACTATGCAGGAAACTGCGCTCACTGTGTAAGATCCCGTAGTTTCATTCGGCTTAGTCTTGGCGAAAGCGTATGTTAGCGCTAAGCTGCATATTCCTAGCACTCCACCGACTACTGTTAGAATCTTTTGCGGGAGAAAACTCTTCAGAAATTCCTTCCCTTGTTCTGAAACACAGAACCAAAGTTTATAAACGGGTTTAATATGTTTTGCACTTCTTTTAATAAAACAGATACACAAGGTTATCTATCGGTCAAAAATAGCAAATTTAAAATAAAACTTTCAAAAAATGGAGCATGTACCATATGATAGGGTTATTATAACAGTAGCTCGATCTGGGATGCTGTATTCGGCTCGAGTGGATTATGTAAGATCGGATCTGACGAGGCGCGCAAGCGCCGAGTGTGATCCGAATTGCAAATCCACGAGAGCCGATTACAAAATCCCAGATCTAGCTACTGTTAAAATGACCCTTTTATTATATACCTCTACCTTTTTGTTTGTTGTTTTGTTATTGAACGAAATCTTCAATGTTTATCGATATTAAAATGGAACTAAGTGAAGTTTTTATGCGCGCTATTTATAAAACTGTGTCAGGTCATGCATATTAATGAAAGTAGTCAGGCAGGTACAATGCGGAAGGTACAATACGGATTTTATTCTGCCTGTTCATATTTAATTGTGAAATACAAGCCATTTTTTTTAAGAATTTGTGTAAGTATATAATAAAGTTGTGAACTCGTGAACACTCGGCTATTTCTGTGTATAGATCTGGTGCAGTTGTTCTGCGCATGTCACAAAATCATTATTATCGGAGCGCACGACAAAAAAATACACACATTTGTGCATGTCCACACGCATTTAGTGTATAATACCGGTATGTATAATATACTGACTAAAGGTTAGTGTTAGTATTACCATAGTTACAGAATATATACATTAAAGATACTCTTCGTTCCAATCGCTTGAATCCGGTATAAACCGGAGTCTGGTATATATCACTGGCGCACCAGACCTGTTTTTAGTCACAGCCATTCTTATTTAGGCAATTCGGCATTCTTCGGACGTAAACGCGCACATGGCTTTCTTTAAAATCCGGACATTGCCGAAATCGCGTATGGAGAATATATGAGCCGCGCCTGAGAAAACCAACATAGTGGCTTTGCGACCAGCATGGATCCAGACCAGCCTGCGCATCCGCGCAGTTGCTTTTCTCATGGCGCGACTCAATTATATGAAAGAATACGTAATATGCTGATTGTAATTACATGTCTACTACCTTCATCGTTTTTCTCTGTAATAATTTTAACTGAAGAGAGAAGAGATTTAAGCATTTTGAAGTGGTCTTGAATTTGGAGGATACAAAACCTCATCCTTCCATATTGTGGTGAAATCACTTTTAACCATCTTTTGTATTGGCTCGTTTTTTCTTAGTAATCATAAATGATAGCCACAAATATTGTTTTCTATGGTGGCTGATTTCTGGAATTTCGTGTGTTCGTGTCGGCGAGGCGAAATGTCGAAGTAAGGAAAACACGAAAGGTCGAAATAATGCATATTTGTCGTGTGTTCGCCTTTCGACTTTCGAGAGGCGAAATAACGAAACTTCAGAGGCGAACACACGAAATGGCAGAAATCAGCCACCATAGTTTTCCAAATTATGGCAAGTCACAAATTATGTAAAAAAAAACAACTAAACAAAGTGCGGTGGACCGAAATGTTATTTAAGCGAATCTCTATGTATAATATGCTCACGACTTTAACTAGTAAAATGATTAACTTTATAAAAATCACTGGTCCATATAGTTGGTGCTATATGACCAGTCAATATTCAACACATCTTTAGTGGACTAGAACAATAATTCTGTTAAGCATTGAACATCAATGTCCATTTTTTTCTGAACAGAACACAAAGAGAACATGGTTTTACAGAACAAAACAGAACATACCGGTAACAGAAAGAACATGTGATGCATATTAGTATATGATGTGCACAATAAATGTTAGTATTAGATAAAATTATCATGTCAAAATCTAAAAAAAAACCCCAAAAAAACTGAAAATTATTTTCTGACATCATGTCATAAAAAATACTGATTGGGTTGCCGGTCAATAGTCTAAACTACTTACCCTCGAGATTCTTACCCCGGGCAATAGTTTTGACTTTTTAATCGGAAAGCCTCTCAATACATGTATACTACTTACAGCAATTAACTGGTCCAAGTTTTTCTGGTATTTATTATTTTATTTAGAGACCCTTTATGGGAAATTTACATTTAGACAGATCACTAACAAACCTACCTTTGAAAGTGCTATTAGACATAGCAATGGCCTTGTGTAATTGCTCAATAGTAGCTGTTTTACATACTGTCGCTGGCTTGGCTTGGATGGCCCTAAAAATGGAATTGCTTTCTTCGGTTCCGCAAACCGTGACTGTCCATAATCCAATAGATACCGAGTCCTTTTTCTTATATGAACTGACACCGCGTTTAATATGTATGTCCGTATGATATCTTAGCCATGCTTCGGTAAAACAGCCGACCACTTCAAACATGATTGCAAACATGCCGACGAAACATAGAATAAAACATATCAACATTTGTTTTCGATAATTATCCATCGTGTATATCCTTCTTGCCCTAAAATGTATGTTTCATATGAATACAGTAGCGGATATATACGAGTAAGTGAACTTCCAAGTAATAGAAAGAGCATTGAAACTCGAGGGTAAACGGTTTGTACGAGGAGGCGTAGCCCCCGTGTATAAATCGTTTACCCGAGAGTTTTAATGTTCTTTCTGTTTTGTATCATAGCCATCCATATATGGTAGTTCAGTAGGCGTTCCACATTGCCATATACAGCAGTTCAGTGAGTACTTAAAATCCTTGCTTTACAAATGTGTAAATCTCAGGTAAAATAAACCAATGCGAGCGCAGAAAATCAATAAAATGCACTTCGCTGTCTGCTGTTAGAGACACGGCCATACAAGCTGGCATACTTTCCTATCCAACAGTGCGGTAACTAGCGTGCGGGTATTTAATACCAGCACTCTTTTTAAGGTAGCAGATGGCGGTTTTTTCTAGTACTTCGGACTTCCAAGCGATGTGGCCAAGTCAGACGGCTTCCGATATCTTACGAGATGCAGACCTGAAAATAAAAAGATACCGGTTTACATCTTACTTGAAGAAGAAATAAAATACATAGTAAACTTCATACAAAGCATAGATTTTTAAATCCACAAGCCACCTGAAAGATAATTTCAGCCCGCGAAAATACATGACATTTCAGCCCAAATTAGCCATATCTCCAACTGGCCTTAAAATGTTAGGGGAAATGATAGAGCCAAATGGCCACTTGCATTCTGTACTCAGTTTCAAGTATTACTTGCAGAGCTGGACAAAAATACCTGTCAACCGATTACTTTTTTCACTATTTTCAACTGTGTGAGGCCTATATGACATTTGACAGTTCACGAGACGCTCAATGCTGATAGTGGTATATATGCATTTCAAGCAGTTATATGAAAATGAAGCCATCAAGCTTACATTCGCATCTGCCAGAATTTCTGCAATATACCATTCTTAAACTTGTTAATCACAAACTCACATCAACAAATATTTCAAACATCAAAACAGCCTTCACTTCAAGGTTTTATCTCTAATGACAGATTTTGAATTCGAATCTGTGGCTGGAAACTACCAACTGCTACCTTTAGTTACCGCACCCTGCGCTCAGTGTATACGATTTACCTGCACCAAATTTGTTAAGAAAAAACACCGAGCTATGATACAATATTATTATGTTAACTTTATCAAACACGCCGCTTGTCACCTTTTAAGGCAAAGGAAAGTTGGAAGATTTCTTTGTTTTCTGTGTGCCTCGAAAAAAAAAACTTTTAGATTTTCACTTGTAGCATGAGGTGATAGATCTATTTCCTAAACTTAAAGAGAAGTTCAAGAATTGCTATTCAGTTCATCAAAAATGGACACCAATAGGCGTGTTTGGAGGTTTGCAGAGAAAAAAAGTTATAGAAATATCAAACATGTAAAACACGTATTATACTGAGGAGAAGGCTGAATCTTATTAACGGAACCTATAATTTCAAGGTAGGTGCATTCACCTTAAATAAATAGTCACAAATCTGCATAAGAAATACGCAGTGCATAAAACAACTATCGTGGGGAAAAGACTTTGTTACAAAATTCCAGTAAGCATATTCATAAACTGTATTTGACTTATTGGCCTTTATTTTATTATAATAAATAATATAATAAGCAGGCTGGCGTTTGGTAGGATAGTTCAAGCATAGCAAAAGTTCCTTCTAGGGCACATTTATATAAATATATAGTGATCATCTTGTAAAATTTTGGCTGCAACGTCTGTTGGTCATCAGTGTGTGGAACCCCAGGATCAGACACAAGGACAAGACCATTCTACCTTATTGACATTCCGTATCCCCACTGTTTAATCAAGGAATCAGTGGCGCATTGGTTAGCAGTCTGGACTACAACGACAGCGATCCGGGTTCGATTCACGCATCCCGGTTGTGGCTAATAACCAGACTAGTGTTCAGTGCTGTGTGATTTACTTTACTTGGTACTGTTTCCAACAGTATCGGTCTAGACTGGATGCTGGGGAGATAAATATGACGCCTGCCGTGGGCTTGCCCGGAAATAGGTTGTTCCATCCATTCCAGATGGGGCCTTTCGTTGACTACCCATGTTAAGTAGCGTCCCTGGGGCGTTACATTTTGCACCAAAGGTGCGTTTATTTCTGTACCAAAATACCCAAAAAATCTAAAATTTTGAAAAAAGAACTATGTTGTTTTATACTGCCAAACAATGTCAAGTAAGTATTTACGCTAGTTATTTAACATAAATTGTTTAATCCAACAACAAAGTAAATCCGTTACCACTTTCAGTTGAGTAAATACGGCAATAAGACATTGACCTGGTTAATCCTGTAAGTATTCCAAGGTCAAGAAGTTTGATTGAACAGCTTGAAATATTACATCAGTTTTCTATTGTAATATTACATCAGGTTTCTAGGTCAGCTGCTCAGTCAAGTGTAACTTACCAAATTAAAGAGTTCCTTCTTAAGAGAAGGAACAATAAAGTACAATATATAAGCTATAGGATTTTGGCACTATCTAAACAATAAAGAGGATATAGAACTATAGCAATTTTACCCAAAGCATCGATAAACATTAGGCGTAAAAAAATTGTTTGTTTCCGGTATCCCGACCTACCCTAAATTTTTGGCCCGACCCTAAATGTTTTTATGGCCTTGGAGATTTTCTTTTCAACGTTTTAACAAAAAGTTGCAAAGCTGCACTTTTTATGCTCGTACTACACATGGTCAGTGATGTTAGAAATCAACTTACTGATGCTCTAAAGACATAATAATAATAATAATAATAATAATAATAATAATAAAAACTTTTTTTGTGCATGTTACCGGAAACAAAGAGTTTTCAAAAGTTTAAGCATTAAATTAAAGCTTGCATACTATTTCAATACATTTTTTGAGCGGACGAAGCGCTCTTGTGACTACGAAATCAGGGACCATATGTTCGTATTCCCGCTGTTCCAACTAAAAAGGAACCAGGGAAGATTCTGGAATATTGAAGCGTCTTCTGTATCTTATAAATCAACCTCCAACTAAAATACTGGAAAAGCGACAATAAACAAAATAGTAAGGTACCATGCGCGGCCTGTTGTCGCTATCCCTCTTCCTCAAACTAGCAAACAAACAAACACTAGATTTTTGTGTTGCTATTGTCAGTATTTCAAAATTCAGTCATACACTCCTTCCTTTTGAAAAGCAAAACTTTTCACGGAAATGTTTATCTCTATTAAATCTTGTTACGGGTTAATTTAATTCATTTTGAGAAGTTAAACCGGCTTAGGGCATAACAAAAAAAAAAGTTGTCGGTCCTTGCCACAAAACTTTAGTGGCAATTTCTTTTTCGATATAGATAACTGTTTTCTTTATCAAATTATTTATTTTATGAAGTGAGCAAATACATGTACGTAGTACTTTCTAGCTATCTGATATTATCGTTAGTATACGTAAAGAAGATGATATTTTAGTGAAAACAGTTAAACATTTAACCCCTGAACTATGGCCAATCACATCCAGAAAGATATTATTTTGTGCACAGGAGATAACTCTTGAGGCTATTAATATTTTGTATAATTATGTCCCTTCTTTTCTCCAAACTCTGTCCCTTCTCTTCTCTAAACGCTGTAAATAATCAGAGCCAAGAAAGAACGGTCAGAATATATAAGAGAAATGGTTAAAAACTTAAAAAAAATTATCTAGTCGGTAGCCATACTACCAGAAAGAGTACATTCATTTCTGATCATGGATTTTGCTAAGCGTAATAAAAGCGTATTTAAAGGATAAGCAATTCCATGATATGAAACATTTTTACTGCTTCTGGTGGGTCATAACCCACGGATCAAAAAGAGTTTGAATGAAAAAAATACGCCTTATATGCGTTGGATACGTTGACGCGGTCATAGACAAAGAAGCCGGTTTTTTTACAATATCTATTGCTAGAGATGACCACAAGGTATTGACAAATGGTATTTGCTCTGTGGTGGTTGGGGAAAAGATTTGCAGCGCAAGACTGTCTAAGAAGCCTTGGACTAGCTAAACAGATATATGTACACAGAAATGTGGCAAACCTGGTCCAAATTTAACCTACAGACAGTCTGATAGTATACATAACAGACCCATAAGGAGGTTGGCGGTCATTATTTAAAGGGTTGTCCAAGAAGAAAAATTAGCCCAGGCAAGTATACCCATTACAGCATATATAGATGGTCGCACAAGAGCTTTTAAGCTCATGGTGAATATCATGCGACGGTAAATAAATCTTTAGCTCGAGTTTTGCTAATCTTACAAAGTTACTATACGTTTTTGAAAAGAAGACCTGTGGCTTGTATGTTAAAGAAACAAAGCTTTCATGTCGTTAAAATTTAAAGTATAGATATGACAAAAAGTGAAGAAATTATTCAAAGGGTAAAACAAACATTATTCCCGGTTGGCCATACATAACAAGGGGTTTCCCAAATAACACATTCAGTGACGATAACGAATCAGAATCATTACTACATATTTTCATTTTTTTCCACAGATACAACTAGATGTGCAATTGAACACACTTCCGCGTTACTTGTATTACACTTGCTTTTATCTTGTTTTTACCCTATTAACATCTTCCTTTCTGCACAACATAGTATGTATGTCCACTGTTTATTCAGGTAGGGACTTAAGGTTCTCTTTAGGTTTTGCGGCCCCGCCGAGCGAAAACACGAGAATTAACAAGTTAAAATGGCGGGGTTACGTGTTGCAATTATCTATGTGGCTGATTTGTACCATTTCGACTTTTCGCCCAGCGACCTCACCGAGCGAAAGCACGAGGATTAAGATGGTTAAAATACGGAATTCCGTTAGGGCCATCGCCTTTGTATGTGTTGATCTGAAACGCGATACTCAATAGTACGATGATGAAAACGCGAAATCACGAAACTACGATAACGAAAACGCGACAGCACGATGATGATAACGCGATACTACGATAACGAAAACGCGATAATACGATAGTACGATGATGATAATGCGATATACTATCGCGTTTTCACCATCGTACTGTCGCGTTTTCATCATCGTACTGTCGTATTATCGCGTTTTCGTTATCGTAGTATCGTGATTTCGCAATATCATTATCGTACTATCGCGTTATCACCATCGTACTGTCGCGTTATCACCATCGTACTGTCGCAGTATCATCATCGTACTGTCGCGTTATCACCATCGTACTGTCGCGTTATCATTATCGCACCATCGCCTTCCGGTGCGCATGTGCATGCTAAAAATGAGAAGATTAGAATTTATACTTTTAGAACTACAGCTCCTGCTCTAGCGATAGGGCGATATGCAGATTCGAACGCGGGTGCTAGTGTGTGAAAATCTTGATTTGTATTGATGATCCTCCTATAGCTACAGCTGCTAGTTAGTCAAAAGCAAAAAATAATTAACATTTTTCCATGCCTTTTTAGCTTTCGTCAATTTAAGAGTCATTTACAGAAAATGAATTTAGGGAGACAAAGCGTGTTGGATGTTAAACAGGTTCAGAATGCTGTGCAGATATAATTTTACTGCATTTCTCATTCCTGTAAAATCATAAATAAAATGTCTGAGTAAGGGGGCGTTAACTCACTTTTGGTTGTAAACTGCTTTACTTTTTATTTTATTTTTGCAGAAAATTGCCAGACTTTGATGCATTAAAAGAAACTATGTGCCATGAAAACTGCTAACAATATTCTTCGAATATTTGCGATGCTCCGATTTCAGTGTTGTTATGCGTCTTACGGAATTCAACATCAATGGCCTGAGCTTTACAAGACATGCATTTACTTTTCAGTGTTGAAATATAAACCATCATACTTGTGAAAATATTCATGTCAGACCAAAATAAAAACAAACAAAAAACGCCCTGATCATGGTACAATATAACATTCTTTTGTTTCTTGTTATCATAAACTATATAGAAAACTCAAACCAATTGACCTGCAGAGTTTTTGCCTAAGTACATATTTGGTTTTAGCTGAAAAAACTTTTTACAACCCATTAGCAAGCGATAGAAATCATTTTTAATTTCAACAGAGCTTAAATAACAAGATACTGAATAGAAACCAGAACACTGGAGAGGAAATTCTTCTGTGCGCATGGGCACCGGAAGGCGATAGTACGATGATGATAACGCGATAGTACGATGGTGATAACGCGACAGTACGATGGTGATAACGCGATAGTACGATAATGATACTGCGAAATCACGATACTACAATAACGAAAATGCGATAATACGATAGTACGATGGTGAAAACGCGACAATACGATGATGAAAACGCGATAGTGTATCGCATTATCATCATCGTACTATCGTATCATCGCGTTTTCGTTATCGTAGTATCGCGTTATCATCATCGTGCTGTCGCGTTTTCGTTATCGTGGTTTCGTGATTTCGCGTTTTCATCATCGTACTATCGAGTATCGCGTTTCAGATCAATACATTCAAAGGCGATGGCCCTAACGGAATTCCGTATTAAAATGGTGGGGGCGCGGGGCTAAAACTTGCTTTTAGTGGGGTCGCGAGGCGAAAACACGATAATTCGCGCTGCTTAAACGTCGAGTTTTCGCACAGCGCCCCTGACATTCCAGCTACTAAATATCGACTTTTCGCATCGCGACTCTGCTAAATATCGTGTTTTATTAACTAATTAATAATAATAATTAATAATTAAGTTTTGAAATTTGCTAAACATTAGTTTTGATCCAATTTTTCAAATCACACTTTGAGAACAGGATTTGTTCCGAGTCTAATGAATAATGTGTAATGCCAGGTCTTTAAAACGTTATTTGACCTGTAGGTGAAAACATGACGATATGTCTATAAGAGACACAACACATGTAGGTGAAAAATATTACAATATGTCTATAAGAGACACAACACATGTAGGTGAAAAACATGACGATATGTCTATAAGAGACACAACACATGTAGGTGAAAAAACATGACGATATGTCTATAAGAGACACAACACATGTAGGTGAAAAACATGACGATATGTCTATAAGAGACACATATAAGAGACACATGTAGGTGAAAAACATGACGATATGTCTATAAGAGACACATATAAGAGACACATGTAGGGGAAAAACATGACGATATGTCTATAAGAGACACAACACATGTAGGTGAAACACATGACGAAATGTCTATAAGAGACACAACACATGTAGGTGAAAACATGACGATATGTCTATAAGAGACACGACACATGTAGGTGAAAACATGACGATATGTCTATAAGAGACACAACACATGTAGGTGAAACACATGACGAAATGTCTATAAGAGACACAACACATGTAGGTGAAAACATGACGATATGTCTATAAGAGACACAACACATCGTCACCTCAACGCAACAAAGTCGTATCTTATTATAAATTTATATAGAGATACGACTTTGTTGCGTTTAGGTGACGACATGTAGGTGAAACACATGACGAAATGTCTATAAGAGACACAACACATGTAGGTGAAAACATGACGATATGTCTATAAGAGACACAACACATGTAGGTGAAACACATGACGAAATGTCTATAAGAGACACAACACATGTAGGTGAAAACATGACGATATGTCTATAAGAGACACAACACATGTAGGTGAAAAACATGACAATATGTCTATAAGAGACACAACACATGTAAGTGAAAAACATTACGATACGTCTATAAGAGACACATGTAGTTTAAAAACATGACGACATGTCTATGAGAGACGCAATTCCCAGAGAAACTTGACAGCTGCATTAAAACCAAACAGTAATTACAAGATAATAATTTCCGAATAGATCTACGTTTGAAATTATACAAATTCATTACGTTAAGCATTGTAATTTTATTTTTTGTATTTGACAAATTGTTCTACATTTTCTTCTTTTTAATATATCAAATAAATAAATTTTGTGATTTAAAAAGTAGGAAAAAAATCAACTTTGATTAATTTTGTGAATGGAGTTTCAGGATATTTTAGTATGCACAAAGGCAACATTTCCATGCAAAAAGTGTAATATTTTTTTCAAACCTGAGATTTTACCTGATTTTTACAATGGGAAAAACACTCTCTCTCTCTTTTTTTCATTTTTTGGCTATGAAATTTACATTATTGAAGGTAATTTAAAAATTCAGAAGATCCTACTAGCACCCCAAGAGACATTTAGATAACTGGATCCTGCAAAATTAAGCTTTAATGCAAGAAAAAGCTTGTTATGGATTATGAAGATCAAAGAGTAATTTTGAGTTTGTGAACAAATTGAAATGGCGTAATATGTTTTTCTAAGGCTTTGTAATGCTTTCCTAAAACTGAAATATTTTTGTTCGTTATTTTGGATAGGCTTAAAATGTACAAATATTAATATCTGATTTTTCATTCGTCACTTTGGGTCCGTGAAAATCAAAATTGATAAATCAGTGCCTTTGAGTTTACAGTGTGTATGATATAAGGTACAGCTACAGGTACATTTAATCTGGTGTGTGTGTGTGCGTGTGTGCGTGCGTGCGTGCGTCTGTTCACATTACTTCTGTATAATGCTTTAGAAAACGAAATGAATGAAAGAAATAAAATATTACATAAAAACAAAAAAATAAACGCATAATTATTATGTGCTCTTTGTAAAATAGTGATGTATGACTTCCCGACAATTGGAAACTTGTTATAGAATTAATGAGATAAAAAAGGAATTTTTGCAGAGTATTCATGTAAATTAATGGGTTTTCTAATCTTCTTAAATTCTACACTGTTCGACGATAATTAGTATTTCCTTTATGCTGATATAAAAATCATTGTTTTACGCCGATAAATATTTGAAAAATGGAAAGAAAATCGTCGTTTTTGACTGAAAATTGACATTCGGCTTTAAAGCGGCATATTTAAAAATCACTGAATGATTCTTTTTTCAATAAACGGTGTTAAAAATGTACACCGAGTCCAAATACTTGCTTTTTCCTTGAAATTTTATATCACAGGGTGATAGCGTAATTGTTGCGTCAGGGTGATATAAAACATGTCACATGTGCGTAAACTGTGCGCGTTCGGTTCATCGGCAAAAAAATCTATCAGAGGACTTCGTGACTCTCGCAGATTATTGATATAAAGCGCCTGTTGATCTAAAACACAGTTTCAGATTTGTTCATGTTTTAATGATGTATTTGAATTTTGTTTTTGTATAATAAACTGAATATTGCATTCATTAGAGGGTGATATGAAAAATGATCACCCCTCGAAACAAAAGTCACCCGCAAGGACGACATTTTCATAGTTGGTCATTTTTGTAAATTTTCTCATTTAACAGTGTCCCCCCCCCCTCCATCTGAAAGTGACACACAGAGAAGATGTAAGTTTACCAAGTTGGCAGTACAGCAGTAGCAGCAGTAGGAGCAGTTAACTGCTGCTACTGCCAGCAGTTACAGCAGTTAACTGCTGCTACTGCCAGCAGTTACAGCAGTTAACTGCTGCTACTGCCAGCAGTTACAACAGTTAACTGTTCATACTGCCAGCAGTTACAGCAGTTTATTGCGTATCGCAGTGACAGCAATTCATCGTGTGTACTAACACCAGTTAACTGCTACCACTGCCAGCAGTTACAACAGTTAATAAAGCTGTATTACTAGTTAGGTGATGAGAATGGCATAATACATATGTGTAATAGGCCGTCAAACCTACCCTTCACACATACATTTGTCCGTATCGTATACTGAAGCGTTCTTAATCTATTTCTATCTTCAAACTTGTAAACAAAGTCTCGTGCGCGTTCAGTTGTTCTTATTAAATTTAATGTTATTGGATCGTGCAAGTGCAACGTCCAAGGATATTCATTTTGTTTTTGTTTTTTGACATGCTTTATCATTTCTTTGTGTATGTCACTGCCAGCAGTTACATATTGTCACTTACTACAGTTTCAGCTGTTGTTACAAAATTACTCAATGTTCTTTTCTTTTACGGACATTGCCAAAGACTTGTTATGTTCTGATGCCAAGTGTTATGTGCAATGATTTTACTTCTTCCACGATAATGAGGCGGGGAAAGTGCCAAGTCGGGATTCGAACACTCCTCAACCCGTAACAGATGTTATCGCCAGCAGGTAAATGATGTATCAGTGTCTATGGCAAGCCAATTGTCCAATAATTACGTGAACACTAGTTCACGGTCGAAAAACTAGGATTAACGATCGATAAACTAGGTTTTTCGAACGTAAAACTAGGTTTTTCGAATACTAACCTATATTTTCGAGCGAAAACATAGGATAACGCCGTGAACCATAGTTCACGCTCGTAAATGTAGGTTCACGATTGTGAACCCCAGTTCACGGTCGTAAACATAGATTCACGTTCGTAAACTATGGTTTACGAGCGTGAACCGGGGTTTACCAGCGTAAACATAGGATAACGATCGTAAACATAGGATAACGACCGAAACTCATAGTTCAATCGAGAAACCTAGTTTATCAAACGTAAACCATGGTTTACGGTCGATATATTAGGATTATAGAACCAACAATGAATTTCGAGCGTGAACATGGGTTTACGGCCATGAACCTATGTTTACGACCATGAACCATAGTTTAAGGACGTGAACCTATATTTTCGAGCGTGAACCTATGTTTACGAACGTGAACTTGGGTTTACGAGCGTGAACTTAGGTTTACGTTCGATAAACCAGGTTTTTCAAACGTAAAACCAGGTTTTTCAAATACTAACCTATTTTATCGAGCGAAAACATAGGATAACGTCGTAAACCATAGTTCACGCTCGTAAACATAGGTTCACGTTCGTAAACCCAAGTTTACGGTCGTAAACATAGGATAACGGCCGAAATTCATAGTTCAATCGAGAAACCTAGTTTATCGAACGTAAACCATGGTTTACGATTGATATACTAGGGTTATGAAATCAACTATCAATTTCGGCCGTAAACCTATGTTTACGGTCGTGAACCTATATTTACGAGCGTGAACCTAGGTTTACGGCCGGGAACTACAGTTTACCTTCGTAAAACCGTGTTTATCGATTTGTAACATTATGGCAAGCCAATTGTCCAATAATAACGTGAACCCTAGTTCACGGTCGAAAAACTAGGATTAACGATCGATAAACTAGGTTTTTCGAACGTTAAACTAGGTTTTTCGAATACTGATCTATATTTTCGAGCGAAAACATAGGATAACGCCGTGAACCATAGTTCACGCTCGTTAATATAGGTTCACGATTGTAAACCCCAGTTCACGGTCGTAAACATAGGTTCACGTTCGTAAACTATGGTTTACGAGCGTGAACCGGGGTTTACCAGCGTAAACATAGGATAACGATCGTAAACATAGGATAACGACCGAAACTCATAGTTCAATCGAGAAACCTAGTTTATCAAACGTAAACCATGGTTTACGGCCGATATATTAGGAGTATAGAATCAACAATGAATTTCGAGCGTGAACATGGGTTTACGGCCATGAAGCTATGTTTACGGATGTGAACCTATGTTTACGACCGTGAACCATAGTTTAAGGACCTGAACCTATATTTTCGAGCGTGAACCTATGTTTACGAACGTGAACTTGGGTTTACGAGCGTGAACTTAGGTTTACGTTCGATAAAACCAGGTTTTTCAAACGTAAAACCAGGTTTTTCAAATACTAACCTATTTTTTCGAGCGAAAACATAGGATAACATCGTAAACCATAGTTCACGCTCGTAAACATAGGTTCACGTTCGTAAACCTAAGTTTACGGTCGTAAACATAGGATAACGACCGAAATTCATAGTTCAATCGAGAAACCTAGTTTATCGAATGTAAACCTGGGTTCACGAGCGTAAACTATGGTTTACGCCCGGTATCTGATGTTTTTACTCGAAAATATAAGTTAGTATTTGAAAAACCTAGTTTTACGTTCGAAAAACCTAGTTTATCGATCGTTAATCCTAGTTTTTCGACCATGAACCGGGGTTTACGTAATTATTGGACAACTGGCTTGCCATAAGTGTCAGATAGATGTTACTGTCAATAGTTAAAAGTTGTTTCTGCGATTACTTTCATCAGTTTCATGTATATGTTACTACAGGTAGTTAAATGATGTTTTTAAGAGCAGGATATGTAACCCCCAGCAATAAAACAGTATTACTAAGAGCAGTTTCGTCATTTTTCTTACTATTTTACTCTCAGCAGTTAAATAGCTTATAAGAACGTTTACCAGTCTCCTGTATATGTAACTGCCAGCATTTAAATATGACTAAGAACAGTTTATCAGTATGGTTTATTTGAACAGTTAATCAGGTTTTTATGTCTGTTATTGCTAGCAGTTAACTGGTATATACGAGCAGTTTAAAATTCTCATATAAATTATGTAAGACCAGCAGTCTCAATTATGTTTGTGCCAGCAGTTATGTGGTCTATGAGAGCAGTTTACCAGACTTCTGTTACTTCAAGCAGTGTAATGACCAATGAAAGCAGAGTTTTCTTGTGTTACTGTCAGCAGACAAATGGTTTGTAAGAGCAGTATACCAGTTTTCTACGCGTAACTACCAGCGGTTAAATATTTTATGAATGTGATTTACCAGGTTCCTGTTACTGCTAGCAGTAAAATGGTTTATGACAGCAATTAACAAGGTTCTTGTTACAGCCAACGAGAGCAATAAACAAGCTTCGTATATATTTCTGGTGTATTTACTGCTGAAAGAAAGCCACTCCAACCACACTCCGCCGCGATTTCTTAACAACAAGTTTTCCCGGCAAACACCGCCCGACTTCGACCCGGGTTCCTCCCAAACAAGAGTTTTCCCGGAATGGCGACCACCCGTGCCTGGTGGGGGAGAACCCTCTCTACAACGGCCACCCGGTCCGATCCGCTAATAAAGGTCTGGGGCGGAGCTGGGGGCGTCCAAACTGGAAAAATTGAAAAATTCCGAAAATGGCCTGAAACCAACTTTGAGACCCGCTCGCGAGTAAACAATAGTTTTCCAGGAATAGCCACTATGCTGGCCCCCCATAGACCGCCACCCTCTACAACGGCCACCCGGTCTCATCCCTAGATTAAGGTCCCGTGGGGACCTCCTATTAACTGCTGGAACGATTTTAGGCCACCCCGACCCACCCCCGCCTCACACCTCGACCCGGGTTCCTCCCAAACAAGAGTTTTCCCGGAATGGCGGCCACCCGTGCCTGGTGGGGGACAACCCTCTCTACAAGGGCCACCCGGTCCGATCCGCTAATAAAGGTCTGAGGCGGAGCTGGGGGCGTCCAAACTTTCCTCGTTTCCGAAATCTACCTTGTGCGAAGGATTGATACATAAATCTAGTTTCATTGTAATTGTCTATACGGAGCTAGGAAATCCGATTTTATCGCAAGCAACTTTTTGTCAATACTTATTCATATCTTCACCTCAATAATCATTAAAGATAATCCATTTAATATTGATGCCTATAAAATACATTTATTCATTTTATTACACTTTTACACTTACGAAACCATTTACATGTAACTGTCTGGAAATTCGCGATTTTTCTACTTTCATTTTCATAACGAGTAAATCAGGGGAATTGATTACATCAAACTTGTTGAAACTTACTTTACCATGTGCGTAGGAGCATAGGTGTGAGGACAGGGAGCGCATCCCTCTGTAAAATATCAGTACATAAAGGGAAAATGGCAATATGAGACAGCATTTTGATGTACTGATATGAATACCTATTGTGAAGAAAGGGAAACAAAATAACTACTGTCAGTAACATAAACTAGTGTAACAATTTATTAACTGCTGTAACTGCTGGCAGTAGTATAGCAGTTAACTGCTGTAACTGCTGGCAGTAGTAGCAGTTAACTGCTACTACTACTGCTACTGCTGTACTGCCAACTTCACGCCGATGAGCTATTGTACTCGCCCCGGCGTCTGCATCAACGTCGCCGTTGGTTTAAGTTTTTGATAAAGTCAAATATCTCTGTTACTATCAAAGCTATTGACTTGAAACTTAAAATAGTTATTTACTATCAAAGTCTACACCAGGAGAAACAATTCCCATAACTGTGATTTGAATTTTGACAGAATTATGCGCCTTTTTAACTTAGAATTTTTGGTTAAAGTTTTTGATAAAGTCAAATATCTCTGTTACTATCAAAGCTATTGACTTGAAACTTAAAATACTTATTTACCATCAAAGTCTACACCAGAAGAAACAATCCCCAAAACTCTGATTTGAATTTTGACAGAATTATGCCCCTTTTTAACTTAGAATTTTTTGTTAAATTTTTTGATAAAGTCAAATATCTATGTTACTATTAAAGCTTTTGACTTGAAACTCTCAAGAATTATTTACTATCAAAATCTACACCAGGAGACACAATTCCCATAACTCTGTTTGAATTTGACAAAATTATGCCCCTTTTTAACTTAGAATTTTTAGTTAAAGTTTTTAATAAAGTCAAATATCTCTCTTACTATCAAAGCTTTTGACTTGAAACTTTAAATACTTGTTTACCATCAAAGTCTACATCAAGAGAAACAATCTCCATAACTCTGATTTGAATTTTGACAGAATTATGTCCCTTTTTAACTTAGAATTTTTTGTTTAAATTTTGGATAAAGTCACATATCTCTGTTACTTTTAAAGCTTTTGACTTGAAACTCAAAATATTATTTACTATCAAAGTCTACACCGGGAGACACAATTCCCATAATTCTGATTTGAATTTTGACAGAGTTATGTCCCATTTTAACTTTTTTTTTACTGGCAAAGCTCTAATTCAGAGTCAAGCACTGAGAAAAGTCGAGCGTGCTGTCTTAAGGACATCTCTTGTTTTATTTATTTATAGGTCCGTGAAAATGGGCCGTATATGAACCTGCAGCGATGTTACTTATTGTCTTTCTGAAGTCATCGGGTAACAGACTTGCTTAGCTGTTGATAAATGTAAGATAAACTCATTATCTCTTAATCACAACTGTATATTTAAATTTATTGACAGTGGTGTTAGTCGTTGGATATCTTTCCATTTAAAACATCGATATCATTGAAATGCTTTTTAAAACAGTACCATGATTATTTTCTCATAATACGAAACTTTCAATTTATTTCAGTCTCAACCCGAGGACTTAAGATTCCTGCCACCCGGCTACGGTATTAACAAAATCTTGAAACATTCTAATTGATTAAAAAATCTGCTCTTCCTCTTCAGCAAAATTACTTTTATGAAAACTCTGTCAGGGTTGATATAAATATATGAACAAATATATATATATATATATAATTGGGTGATAATGTACATGTATATGCTTATTAATATTATATTATACTGACTGTAGGACTGACATCCTTAAGTACATTTATTGTACATATATGTGGTGTTTTCTATTATAATATTCTCATGAAAGTCAAAGCTGACTGACAAGGACAGAGTGTATTATCATGAATGGCAGGCAGTGTCCTAAAGGTTTTGAAAGAAATCTAAAAGGCTGGCTGATTCGGGAAAAACAATTTCTTATTATATATTCATAGTAAAAATGACCGTCGATGTAAGTTAGGTTGTAGTTTTCGTGACAAATAGTCAAAAGGTCCATATAAATCGTGACAGGCAATGAAAAGCATTAATTTATTTTGAAACAAAAGCTAAATGTTTTGCAAAACAATTGTTGTTCTGAATTATTTTAACAATTCATCAGTTGTCACTTTCTTTCCAGTAGTTTAAAAATTGATTAGCAGCAACAGTAGCCAGCATCAGTGCTTTGAGCGCTTTTGATTGTTATTGTTAAGCCTTAATTGTTATTCTATATTTGGAAAATTATTATTTGATTTTTTTTTTCATTGAATTTCATATTCTTTATTTTATTTCTTGTTATTCTTATTGGATGTTGTACTATTTTCATCCTTCTGATTTCCCCCCGTTCACTGGCTTGGTAGATCGAGTATATTCAGAATTCCCATGCCACAGAAGGCAAATGTATGGTGGCTGATTTCTGTCAGTTTCGTCCATTCTGTCATATCGAACTATTTTATTTGTCAATGCCCCCGCATTCTCCTTGTCAAAATTACAGAATGTTTCTCTTTTAACTTGTGAAGTCAAGTCCATTTCGTAAAAGTACCGTACATGTAAATACGTGTAATTTTTCATGAAGTTAGCCGAACAATGAAAAAAATGATGCAAGCTTATTAGAGGTTGTAAAGCTATTTAAAAATATAGTTCCAATTTTCCGAACGTGACATGGCCAGGTATTTCAATGTTGTTGGTCACCTTTAAACAACATTTTATCACATTTTCACTTTTCATATATATATTTCGACCAACTGCTTCATGTTGGATCACTTTTAAGATTATATAAGTGACTGAAGTTTCGAATTAATCTGTTACTAGACCAAAACCTGAATACGTGTAACGACATTACGATAAATTCATTATTGACAAAAGTACTTCCCTGCCCAAGATTTTGACAGCAATTAATGCGGACTGGCAGCGACTACCTATTTAAGCTGCTGTGCTGCGCGGTTCAGAGTAAAAATTTTCAGAATTAGAGCCGCTGAGCGCCATAGCAGTTTCAATATTTTCTCTGGTTTGAACTTAAAACAGATAGTAGTACCACAACAAACTTACACGGACCGACAGGGGGCGCTAGCGGTGTTGCTTGTTCCATTACCTTTCATAAACAAGCTCGATCAAATAAAGTATGCCATAAATCTTTCTAGGTTATATTCTATGCTTCCAAAGGATCATATATTTTTTTTCCTAAGGCCTAAGGGGCCATATGGTGCTGTCTTAAATGAAGAAATGCCTGCTCCACTGTTATAATTCGAAGTTCGTCCATCATTGTACAGATACATTTTGATCGCGGAACTTAAGTTTTCTGTTATTTCTATTTTCAGAAGGTTTATTTCACTAGTATAAAACTGTATTTACTGATACTTCACTTCGAATAACAGATATTGTAATTTAAAAAACAACAACAACCCCCCCCCCCCCAAAAAAAAAACCAAACCCCCCCCCCCCCCCCCCCCTAAAAAAACAACCACCACGAAAAGATGGAAAAACAGTGAAAGTAACATCCAATACATGTTATACCAACGGGAGAGCATTTTACACCGTAAAATACACCTAGGAATTTCCTTAAAACTTTTTTAGCCAATCAGACAATTATCTTAACTGCAGGTTGTTGCGTGTACAAACGGCATGATTTATCATTATAGCAATGTATCATCAAAAAAATGCAGGAAGACTGTTAGCATGTCGCGATTCCTTGAAAAGGTTTCTTAGAAATAGAGAATGACAGGTTACTATCTTTTGAGAAAGGGTTTCTGAGACGAGGCTAGATATGGTCTTGGAAGGTTTACAAACTGTAAAGTGTTCTCAAGTCTCTGACCTGAGAAAGACTGTTTTTCTCAGACATGCTTTATCAGGCAGTTGTTATAGTAATGGTATGGTGAATAGTGAACTTATAACATCGCGTGCCTCACGTAATACAAAAATATTTGTAATATTTGCAACTTTTTCTATCGCCTTATATCTGTATCAATGGAAACATGTTATTATCAATAAAGTGTCACACAAGTGACTTTTTAAGTGTGTTTCAGACAGTTTTATTGATTTAGAACTCCCTTCATTGCTCCGACATTTCTTCCAATACAGATATGTCTGGTTTGGGTTTAAGGAAATTGGATTGTTTAAAAATAAAGTAATATGTTATTTAGGCAGTAGACAAATTGATTATCTACCGAATATAAAAAGTAAAGAAAATTACTCTGTTGGAAAATGTTCTGTACAATCTACCAGACTTGGAAATTCACAACCAAACATAAAAGATGAAGAAAAAGTTGTTAATAACTAAATGTATCTCTTGTTTTGTCGGTTTGTGATTGCGACAATGCAACAGTTTTAGCCATATGTTTGTCTTTTATTGCAGGACGGAAATTACAATAAGAATATTTTATTTTTCAGTCTGGATCGGTGTTATGTTGTTGACTTCTAACGACTCGTTCAAACAATTTGGTCAGAATGTACTTACCATGTGAAAACTGTTAAGATTGTTTAGTTCTTGCCATATGCATATTTTGTCTGAGTGGCGTGCAGACTTATTTCACACATCAGTATTTGTTACACCCAAAAAAAAGTTATAACATGGAATTTTAATAGTGTTTTTTTTCCGTTTTGTCACCAATTTATTACTGCTTGTATAATATTCTTTGCATCCAGTTGTTTAATTTTCATGTATTCATTAATCAATTTATTATCATTTTTGTTTCAATGATTCTTTTAAGGTAGTTCTGCACGTTCGGATAAAAACTTTCTCCACAGTGTAGAATCTGATAAAATCCTATTTATTCAAAACTTCAGAACATACTTGTGCTTGATTTTGTTCAGTTTTTGTTAGACGGATTATAGTGGGGCGGAAAATAAGGTATCTGCTGTCAAAATAGTGCAAATGATGATACAAGCATGAAACTTTCAGGAATTGTTAACTAGACGATAGTTACTCCAAAAGTGAAGTGGGCCCTCAATTATCTCTGCTCATTCAAGATGGCCGCCATTTTCAAAATGGCCGCCATTAAGTGCTTTCAGTATGTTTTATTATATGTAAAAGGAAAGCAGGAACACTCGATATTATGGACAATTATTATTAAAACCCAGTATTTAAAGACACTGGGTGTCTAGGAAAAGCTTGTTTTTAATATAATAAAAGTATAAAAATGGTAATCAGTTAAAACATTAGGTTAGTTTTGAAAGAGAGGTATAGGAAATACAGGTGCGACTTCCTAAATGATAATCTTTTTTTCATTAACATTACAAATTTTAACTTACCATTGTTTTTATGTCACAGTATAGAGGTAATGTCCTGTTATATTTCCAAGCTTTCCTACAAGTTTATGTTGAAATAGCAAATGTGTGTATGTATTGACTGTGTTAAATTGAAAACGAAATCCCTCTCTTTCTGAGGTAAGTAAATTTATGCAAGTATCAAAAAAAGTAATTATTACCCTTAAAAGTTTTAAAAGTGGTAGCCCTTTTATAATACTACACACTTTGCAAGTTATTTCAGAAAAGTTACTTCCCTTTATATGCCAAATCCATTTGTAATTTAATTTAGCAGACGAAGTTTCTTTTGTGATTGTGCACAGTAGATTCCTTATTTTCCGCCCCACTGGGGCGGGAATTCCAGAAATAGTGCAAATGACGATAAAAGCATGAAACTTTCAGGAAATAATAACTAGACCATAGGAACTTCAAAAGTGAAGTGGGCCCTTAATTATCTCTGCTCAATCAAGATGGCCGCCATTTTCAAAATGGCCGCCTATTAGTATACAAGAATACATAAGATTGAAATAAAGCTATCAGGGGGCCTTTGTTGCATTTATATTTGCCTAATATGCCTTTCATTCATTGAGAACTCCCAACAGTAAATATTTGAATTATTTCAGATAATATAAACATGATGGTGGCCATTTTCAAAATGGCCGCCAGTGCTATAACTAGAAATATACATACTTATGGTTAATGAACAGATGTCAAAATATTAAATATCAACGAGCATTGACTGAAATATACGTATGTTGTTAGACTTACAGCAATACATATATTTTGTAATTAAATTTATTTGATAATAATGATATTATTTGTAATGATGACAACAGTTTTCAAAATGGCCGACCTAATGAAGTCCAAATCATAAGTAAAATTTTCATCTAATCTTCATTAATCTGTTTATTAAAGGCCTATCAATACATTTCACATTAATTTATTGGTAATATCAATATCATAAGCAGTTTACACAAATGGATAATATTTATATATGCAAATATATACATATATCTGATATCTACATATATCTGATTAATTTTATTTGATGTTATATTATGTAGAGGTGCAATATATTTATATATATCTTAATTAGAAGATACCAGATTTGTGTCCATGTAAATTGTCAAATCTTGAAATTGTTACTAATGAAGAGCTGAACATGTAATTCTGCTATTCTGATACATTTTACCTTTTAATCATTGAATTAACCTAACAGTTAAACGAGCATAGCAAAGTTCAAGTTAAATTCACCCTGAAGCAGCTACAGAGTCTAGAGTCGCATGCGTTTTTTCTGACAGCCACACTTCTGAAGTTCTTGACAAGATGCTGAAACTACAGGCATTGAAAACCAGAACGGTTTTATTTGTTTGTTATCTAGACATTCCCAACCCCATTCCACACAACATCTGGCAAAACTTGTATAGCTGACATTTATTGTGCCCATATATGTCCCGCCTGATATGCAGCACGCTTTGAATGTTGATGCAACGCATCTTGAGTTGGTGGAATCCTATCATATGGCCTTTATTTCTTAGCAAAAAGATCAAACCTAGTCTGATTAACATTAACACATGAACTAGATGTGTCATATAAAATACTACAAACTGCTCAAGAATGTCCATATCTTCAATGGGAATGGCCTTTGGTCTGTTTGATAACCTACAAAATGTGATTGTAGCGTCTTCATACACGCACCACGTGTTCCACGCTGACAATTTTCCTTTACCGCTGAACGAAGAAACCGTATCACATCCCGTGAATGCATGGGATAATGAAAGACCCAACGCTTTTTTATCAGGTTTACACACAATATCATGTATTGGAACCATCGAAAGTGTTTGCCATGCCCAAATGAGATCCAAAGTTCTTTTAAATTGGGTTTACTGAAGTAGGAAATAGCTAGAACAACAATCATAAAAGTACTGACACAGAGATTGTTGTTCTAGCTATTCCCTGCTTTAGTAAACTCAATTTAAAAGAACTTTGGATCTCATTTGGGCATGGCAAACACTTTCGATGGATTCCAATACATGATATTGTGCGTGAACTTGATAAAAAAGCGTTGGGTTTTCCATGCATTGATGTGATACGGTTTCTTCTTTCAGCGGTAAAGGAAAATTGTCAGCGTGGAACACGTGGTGCGTGTATGAAGACGCTACAAATTTATTTTGTAGGTTATCCAACAGACCTAAGGCCGTTACCATTGAAGATATGGACATTCTTGACCAGTTTGTAGTATTTTTATATGACAGATCTAGTTCATGTGTTAATGTTAATCAGACTAGATTTGATCTGTTTTTGCCAAGAATCAAAGGTCATATGATAGGATTCCACCAACTCAAGGTGTGTTGCATAAACATTCAAAGCGTTTTGCATATCAGGCTGGACAAATATGGGCACAATAAATGTCAGCTATACAAGTTCTGCCAGATGTTGTGGAATGGGGCTGGGAATGTCTAGATAACATACAAATAAAACTGTTCTGGTTTTCAATGCCTGTAGTTTCAGCATCTTGTCAAGAACTTCAGAAGTGTGGCTGTCAGAAAAAAGCATGCGGCTCTAGACTCTGTAGCTGCTTCAGGGTGAATTTAACTAATGCACTTTGCTATGCTCGTGTAACTGTTAGGTTAATTCAACGTTTAAAGGGTAAAATGTATCAGAATAGCAGAATCACATGCTCAACTCTTCATTAGTAACAATTTCAAGATTTGACAATTTACATGGACACAAATCTGGTATCTTCTAATTAAGATATATATAAATATATTGCACCTCTACATAAAATAACATCAAATAAAATTAATCAGATTATATCTGATATCAGATATATGTATATATTTGCATATAAAAATATTATCCATTTGTGTAAACTGCTTATGATATTGATATTACCAATAAATTAATGTGAAATGTATTGATAGGCCTTTAATAAACAGATTAATGAAGATTAGATGAAAATTTTACTTATGATTTGGACTTCAGTCGGCCATTTTGAATACTGCCATCATCACTGCAAATAATTTATTTATTATCAAATAAATTTAATTACAAAATGTATGTATTGTTGTCAGTCTAACAACATACGTTTATTTCAGCCAATGCTCGATGATTATTAATATTTTGACATCTGTTCATTAACCATATGTATACTTCTAGTATTTCTAGTTATAGCACTGGCGGCCATTTTGAAAATGGCCACCATCTTGTTTACATTACCTGAAATAATTAAAATATTTACTGTTGGGAGTTCTCAAAGAATTAAAGGCACATTAGGCAAATATAAATGCAAGAAGGGCCCCCCTGGTAACTTTATTTCAATCTTATGTATTCTTGTAGATTAATTTTAGGTGGTCATTTTGAAAATGGCGGCCATCTTGATTGAGCAGAGATATTTAAGGGCCCACTTCACTTTTGAAGTTCCTATGGTCTAGTTATTATTTCCTGAAAGTTTCATGCTTGTATCGTCATTTGCACTATTTTTTGGAATTCCCGCCCCACTATTAGATAAAATTGGATCTCACTAAAGTTTTCATTATGGGAGTCTATGGGATAATCACAATTCTGAGAGTATTTTTTTGCAAATGAAAATGTTTCTGCAATGTAGAATTTAATGTAACTTCTCACAGCTGTATATAAAATAAAAACTTATGGATCATAATATGATTGATACTTGTATGTTTGCCCGAAGAAGTATCTTCATATGAAACACGTTGCAAACTTGAGCTGTCTTCTTTCCTTAACCATAATATGGCGGAATAAATGCATAAGGTAATGTACTTTACTTTTGTGATATTTTCCCATGATTAAAGAGATACGCACATTTCAAGCTGTTTAACATGACAATTGGAAATATATATGTAATGTCTCAATTTGTTGAATATCATATTTTATATTCAGAACTTAATCAGAAGGCAAGTAACATTGCCGTTTTGATAAACCCTTTATTGGGAAAACGTAGAGAACTCGGCATCCGGACATGAAAATCGTTTCATGAATTAATTGCGTCGCGTGAAACGTTATTGTTGAATTCTCTGTTTTAATTCTGAATGGAATATTTAAATGGGTCTATTCAAAAGAAAGAAATGTAACCGCCCCTGATCTCTTATACGCCACACAGTGCTGTTTCCGGGAGCAAACTACCCTCAATATACGGTTTGTTCTTGACGAAGAACTATCTTCTTGTTTTTTTTCATGTCATTTTTTTTGATGATTCTGATTCACCCTTGTATATAGATATAGTATTATACCAGTGTTTCCAGAATAGTTTTCATAAATTTCATGTGAGAGGAAGCTTGTTGTCGGAGCCGGAAGATGGATTTCCAGTCTAGAAGTTCGGCAATATAACACCTTTTTGTCTATATGCTCCTTGAACGGGCATCATAACAGAAATATGTCACATTTATTATGTCTGACTCTGAATCATTTTAAGCAACTCAATCGTGAAGAGCAATTTCTGTCGTAACAATGTTCATTACTTTTGTATTTAACATTTCTACTGTCTACCTTATTTGTAAAACGTAATATACAGTTTTCACGGACCGCAGTCGCCTTCTTGAATTCCAAAACTTGGCAAAATTGTCTGTAACCACGTACCTGAAATGCAAAATATTGTAGTGATAACATGATTATAAATATTTCATTACGTACCATCAACAGTATATGTTTAACATCTTGTTTTTAATTTGCAAGGCTCCGAGTTTCTGTTCTCCCGGTCGCGAAATCTGATGACAGAATATCCTCAATTTCCTTATATTAGATCGCTGTGGAAAATTACTTTAAAATAATAACATCAACTGCTACGCTTCTTTTTACTTTAATAACCTTGTAAAAAATAAGCTCAAAAGCATATGTCATCCATATCACTTTTTTACAATTTTAATTTTCCTGGGGACCTTATCAAAATAAACAAGCTCAACGAAGGCATGTACTTGTATCTCTAGGGACTACGCCATACTTTCAAGGTCACAGCTACTTAAAGAATGTGAAACTCAAAACTTTATTCTAGCATATGTTATTATGTTAATAAAGTAAAACAAAATTGGATTCAATCTATAAACTGCTTCTATTTGTTACTTTGACTCTTGCCAGTTCGACGCTTACAACAGAAAACTGTTCACTGCTTTCTAAGAACACAGTCGGCATCACGTTTTTGAAGTTGATGTGTTTTCCATGAAGTATATTAAAATACAATAACCTGTGCTTAATACCCCAGTCGCACATGCGGCGCGGATAGCTACGTCTAGCCAAGGATAGGAACGTAGTAATCCGTATCGATCCGTACCCGAGCCTTACTTTAACATGTTTAAAGTAGTAATCCGTATCAGTCCGTACGGCTCAGGTACGGATCGGTACGGATTACTACGTTTCTATCCGTGGCTAGACGTAGCTATCCGCGCCGTATGTGTGACTGGGGTATAAGATAAAACATAGTTCTGTCTGAAGGAGAAAGTAAAATCTGTGCATGTAAATTGGTCAACCCAGTTCAAGTTATGCCTTATGTGAAAACGGTTAACACTTTCTCAAATCAGAAATTACACTGCCTGGATGAAATGATAAACATACATGTAACACTTGATAATTATAATGTACATTTTAGCTCGGTAAAATATACAATTTTATCCGACCAGCTTCCCTGTATCTTGATATGATCAATGACACATGAAGGTCTTTGGGGTCATGCGGTCAAATTCAATGGTCAGGGGCAATAGAGTTCCGCTTAAACCGGTGCTAGGGGGCGTGAGGGGCCTTGCACTTTCCGCTACCTAGCTCTCATGAACAGACTCAATCAAACCGAGTCTGCTATTACATTGTACTTTGCTTGGTTGCGCTCTATGCTTCCAAAGGATCTTCTGACAGATTTTATTGTCTTTTCATATGTCTAGTCGTTTCCTTCAATTAGGTTTAGCCATGTTTTTTTTGTAGTTTAATCAAGCAGACACAACTATCAATTCTAGTCTGTGAGAAAACATCTATCAAAGTTCAAAGATATGAAACGTTGAAGAAAAGTGGACATCTGTGGAAAGATTAATGGGCTATTTCGTTTGATTAACTTATATTTCAGATAATTTTCTATATTAGTCTGACATATACCAGACTATGGATATTTTCACTGTTAGAGACATTATAAATATCGAAGACGACAGCTGCTTTACTGATAATTTCATTCTACTCAATTCTATAAGCAATAAAATAACGTTGCTAACGGGCTCCTCTAAACAATATTGTAAGAATGTTCTCGAAGTCTTCAAGCATGTTTTGAGCAACAACTAGAATTTATCAATCAGCCTTCAGACATCTCGTGGGTGCAGGTTTTATTACATTTATGCTCTGTTTTATGGCACGATTGTGTACCTCAGTGCCATTTATTAACAACCAGGATAAAGCAGAGAATGTATGAAGTCATATTTTGTCTAGCAAAATGTTATGTCTCCTGTACGAAATGTAACTTTATAAAAACAAAAGCAACAAGCAGTTTATATGCAAATCAAAAGCAAACCTTAAAATAATGACATCCCCCACCTTTACTTTATAAATTTCTTACTTATAATTTGCACTATAAATAATATACTTCTGATCCTTTTATAACACTATTTATAACAAAGCAAATGCCAAACTATTAAAATACATGTAAGGGAAACAAATACAACTGCGCCTTGAATCTAAGATGAAGTCCATATGACTGAGATGAAGTTATCTAAAAGGCCAGCTGGAAAGCAGTGATGTAACTATGAGCTGGAATATCTTGTCTTTTAATACCTGGCCAATGTGAATAGACACAGGCTAAATTAGGACCGCTTGTTCATTGATAACTCATCCTAAATGTTTATGGATTGAACTACATGTATATTGTGTTGCGCATGAACATCGTTTTGTTGTGATTTGGAATAAAATAAAGACTATATGATTGTCAGATGATCAGTTATAACATTAGTAGCAGGTAAACCCGCCTTCCCCAAATGATAGGGAAAATATTTTACTGTAATAGATTAATTTTGCAGCTTTTATCCGTGTGTGTTTTAATCTAAACGAAATTTGAAAATTTTATAAAAAGTTACACTACAAAGAAGAATGAAATATTTTTCTTATACTGAGTTTATTTACTTAGTACCTGAGAATAATCATACTTGCAAATATAGAAAGGTGTTCATTAGTCGATGGTGTCATACTGATAATAAGGATATACTTGTGACAGATCTCGGAAACACAACTTTCCAATTTGTTTGGGTCTGTTCATTGTTTCCTAGTTCAGGGCAAAACCATTAATTTAACTGGGGATCATACGCAGCTTTGGAATTGCACTCTGTGTATCATTGAAGGTTCCGTGTGCACCACCGTATAAATACTGCTCAACCAGGCCGGAGCTAGAAGGCTTGGACGGTAACTTGCATTTCCACTACAGTTTATGAATAGACTCAACCAAACTGAGCTGAACCTGCAACATTTTCGTGTATGTCGTGTTGGGCGACCTGATGTTTTCCACTTTTTCTGAAATATTGTTGAAAAACGGCGTTAAACCCAAAACAAACAAACAAACAAACACCTTTTCTGTTTGATTACTTTATGCAAAATGTGACATTGCCAGCAGAAAACAAAAATATTTGTGACAGTGCATCAGACAAACTTTTTCCGTGTCCCCTTGATTCACAAGTGACAGCTACTGTGTTCTTCATCTTGGCATTCTAAGGAATCTATTTGTTTGTATGTTCCAATCGGAACATGGAATCTATTTGTTATGCACGTGGCATGTTCCAATCGGAACATGAAAACTTCAGTAAATATATACCTGATCAACCTGTGTATAGCTGACTGTCTGTATTCCAACCGTTTTTATTGACATTTATTTCAACAGATGTCTGGTATTATTGAGAATCGATGTTTAAGAAGAAATGTTTTTATTTATAAAAGGTGTATTAACAAAAGGCTTAGACTTAATAATCCTAAAACGAAAATATGATTTCATATTCCGGTGAGTGCAAACTTACGGTCTCTAAAATTGCTTCCTTCGCATGTTGTTAAGTTGACGAAGTTACTTCACAGTTGACGTCCTTGCATACAATTATCAGTTTCATGATTTACAGGAATCAATATATTCATACTATACCACTTATGAAATGCTGCAAGCCACAATTTCCTCGGTCGTACTGTAATTATCAATTACTTCCATTTCTGTCAATACTACAGCTAGATAAGAGCAAGTCTCTTTAATAACCGTACACATATGTTTGCATTTTGACATCTGAAGATGTTTTTGGAGATACGCATTTCTTTGAATTACCATTTTTCGCTTACTTTTTGGCCACTTTGATAATAACATAAGGTCTCCAGACTAATACATTTGATTTTTGCGTGAGCACAGACATTAAGTTAACTAAATGCCAAACATTTTCATTGGGATTGTCAAAGTGTAAACTAAAAGTGAATTAAATGATTGAAGTCTATTTACTATAACGTTTTCAAAACCTTATATTAACGGCAACTGCAGCCGGAGTTCGTCATATTTGAAGAACTATAAAATTGTCATAAGCATTTTCTAACATTCTTATGTTGCTATTTTTTTTAAATACTTTTTATTTCGTTGTTTGAAGTATTATTACACTGAACGTATATGATAATCTATGTCAATATCAGATGTATTTTACTAAGAGAATAAACATTAGATCAAAATAATTCCGCCCCCTATTAGGAACAATGAGGTTCGGTGCGCATCAATAAACGGTTTAAACTCCTCAATGATGTTTCTGTCACTGTCACAATATTTGCACTGAATTTCTTACCATGTTTGTTTCCTCTTCACTTTCTATTTTATGTTATGTATATATGTCCCCGGTGGGTTTATAGCTCAGTGGAATATATTTGAATAAACCCTAAAGCTCTATTTTATTTACACCACTGCTGGGTTTCGCTTTCAAAAAATGTGCCATTTATCAAAGGCTTTAGGAATATAACATTATATAATATATTGTTGATGAACGCCTGACGCAAGATAATGCTAAATTCAAGGACTTTGGCATTAATTGTAAATGAGATGCATGTATGATATAAACTTAAGCATGGTAAGATTTATCTAAAAGCGACGTGAATACAATGAAATAATATCCATCTTACTATGGGTATTTCGATATCAAAAAAAATGTATGACCATTAAAGTCGTCTTCGGGCAATTTTACCAAAAGATGGACTAAATACGAGAAAGAGTTTTTTTTTCAGGAAGCATAATTACAGCGTTGAGACAGGTATAAATTATCCGCAAAAAATGTCTTTTCATTTTGCCCAAACTTAATTATGTTTACAAAATTAGCCATTTTCATTTTTTCTGTTAGGCGTAGTTCAGAAAATAAGGTTTATTCATGACAACATTGATTTGAAGTATTTTAGTCTCTTGCGACCGAGGCATTGAAGATAGGTAAAGTAGATTCTCATGTTAGAACTTCAAACACATTGTAATTAAAATTATATAGTCTAGATTTTTCAGAACTAAAAGGAGAGCTTTTGTATTTGTTTTCTATCCGGGTTTTGAAAATATATGAACGTTACCTCAGCCTAAAATAAGTTGGTTTATAACATATTTTATTTGTAAGTCAGTACATGAATAATATACAGCGTGACAAGGGAATTGGACATAAGGTAATTAGCTTACGGTTGTCCTTTCCCTTAAATATATTTACCACACCATGTTGCAGACGAGATCAAAATCGTCTTCCAATATTGTTTAGTTTTTTTATGATACAATATATTTTACAAGAATTCTTTATTTCTCAGAACTCTAACGGAAATGAAAACTGTAGAGCCTTTGACCGTTCGACACGCCCACCTTCCTACCCTAGAGCAGTTCAGTGCCGCAGTTTGCAGCCTTGAACATGTCTCGCCCTAGTTATCCTGCTAACTCAAGTTTTAACCTTTTTATTTCACCAAAGTTATTTTTCAGTTTCTTCTACTCTAATTTTTTTATCACTATATTCTTTCTCTTATGATTTTGACGCGCAAAACGTCTACGTCCCCGCAAGGGGTTCGACGGTTACGGAAGATAGGGTAAAAACAGTGTCATAATATTTCTAAAGGAAAAAGGAAAAGAAATATATACAAATGTTATAAAACATTTACATTAAATAATCGCAATGTGAAAATAGAACTACCAAAATGATAATAGTCTCTCCTGAATAATGATAAATATATTACAGTTTTTGTACTTTTGTTCAAATTTTAACATTTAAGAATATAACGTAAGAGGCCATAAGAAGGCATTCAACTTAAGTGACTTTATACAGTGACAGATAGGTGAACATAAGAAGTGCCGTAATCCTTACTGACATATATACGAAAAAGTGTCCCATCCTATTTACACGTATTTTGTCACATTTTAGTACTAAGACAATAACATAAATTCCGCTTCTTTTCATTTTTGGTTGCGGGTTTGTCCCGCTACCAAAGTTAAAGTGTATTTCTGACAATCATAGCATCTTTATTTGATTCCAAATCACATCCAAAAGGTGTTCATGTGCTACACAAAATAGTCCCATTCGTGAACAATGCGGATGAATTATCAATGACCAAGCAGTTCTTATTCAACCTGTATCCACTGGCACTGACCATTTAGATTATATAAGATCTATCAATGATAAAGTATTCCAGCCCATGGTTACATCACAAGCTGGGTCAGGCAGAGTTCATCTTAGATATGAGGCACATTAAATTTGTATTTGTTTCTCATCCATGTATATTCATAGACTGGCATTTAAACAGAAAATAAATCTACCAAAAAAACAACAAAAAAAAAAAAAAACCCGCAACCATCAGACATTTCAAGGCTTTGATTCATTAAGTTAGTGGACCCGTAATGACACTCGGTAATTTCCGTTCGCTTGCGCATTCTCCGTATGCGATTTCGGCACTCTTTGGTCCTTTTGAAAAATCGTTTGCCGTTATGGCCGAAGGATGCCGAAATCGCGTACGAAAGATACGTAGACCCAAGGAAATTTCCGATTGTCATTACGGGTCCATCACCTTAATTTTAAGGAACTAACTTTGACTCCATTAGGACGTTCAGTCTAACTATACAAAGTGAAAGAACACACAGAAGAACCATAGAATAAAGTTGTATAAAAGAAGACTTTTGGTATCTCATTTTCACATTTTCAATAATGAAAGCCAGTGAAGAGAATTCCTTGTGGTATAGTACAATAATAGATAAAATAAATTGATCGAAATGCACAAAACAGAAGCTTTGTCTTGAAAAAATTATCTCCTATACTGAACGTAACATTTACAGTGAGTAGTATTCAGATTGATACAGTGAGTATCATTTATTATCGTTAGAACTGTTTCAATGAATTAGTGAGTCGCGTTTAGTGATAGCTATATTTTTATTTAGAAAATATGTAAGTCAGTATTAGGCTGGTTATATTACTAGACAAAACGTCCGAACCTCAAACTATATTCCAACTGATTTATCATCTTTAATTAAGTATATAATACGGGAAAACCGAAGGTTAGATGTCAAAGTAACCTATAGACTGAACACCACTAAATCCGGCTGTTTTTTTATTTTATATAAAATTCACTCACTTTAAAACGGGTTTTCGACATTTTCTACCATATCAGATTTTCAGAGACTTATATTCCCATAAAGCACTATATCGCTACTTTAGAAAAACTAAAAGGAAAGGGGGTGTTAACTTTTATATAAGAAAAGTGCAATTCGCTAAATACAACCCGCTAAATTTACTCCTTTTCGCTTCTTTCAATTTCTCTTTTCAAAACATTAGATTCTTACCATTTTTACATAGAATGCGATAGGAAGATGCCGATTTCGATAGAATGCTGTCTGGAGAATTTAAGAATAATGCGTTGTGTGTTTGCTCTCTTTATTAGCGGAAGTGATACAAATCAATACAATGACGTAACGTACGTCGACGCGCCGGTAAGTCGTCTGCTGCAGGAACGCGCCATAACGAACGCCTAGACTTTCCAACATTCTACGGGCCGCAAAAAGTTTAAATTGTTTAATTGTGTGAAATGTCCTTGATATAACGTTATGGTTCATCGTGTGAAATTAATTCTAATGGATACAACTTCACAATAGGTCTTGAAGTCACATGTCCGTTCTTGGTAGGCAACATCACTGCTCGTGTCAGGCCATCATTTCCGGTGATTAGGTCTGTGATAATTTTAAGCTTCCATTGGTTTCTCGGAGCGTCATCCTGAATTTGTACGACATCACCAACTTTGATCGTCTGTTTGTTGTTACCTGTCTTCTGATGATGTTCTCGCAAACTGGTAAGGTACTCGTGGCCCAATCTATCCCGGAAGTGGCGAATCAGATTCGCTTGTACTTTGGCGCGCTTCGTGATTCCTGTATAGTTACCTAAATTAATGTCGGTTTCTACATTTTCTGCAATCTCATGGTATGGAAGGGAACTAACTCTCCGACCGTAAAGTAGATGGGCTGGCGTCAGGGGTTGTAGGTCGGTACAATCAGATGAGACATATGTGAATGGTCTGTCATTCATAATGGTTTCTGTTTCTGTAACCAACGTTTGTAGTGTCTGGAAGGTGACAAATGAACGACCTAGAACTTTCTTTATGGTGGTTTTAGTAAGTCCAATTAGCCGTTCCCACCAACCACCAAACCATGGAGCTCGTTTAGGTATGAATCTCCACTCAGTTCCTCCGTTGTTGAGGGTTTAACGAACAGTTCTGGGTTGCGTCAGTTCTCTTATATTGCGTGCCGCAGCGTTGAACTTCGTGGCGTTGTCTGAAATCATGATGCGTGGGAGTGACTTCCGGCTGGTGAATCGTCTAAATGCCGCCATGAAGGATTCCTCTGATAGATCATGTACTAATTCAAGGTGGACAGCCCTAGTAGAAGCACACGTGAAAAGACAAACATAAGCTTTCGACTTACTTCCGTCGTACTTTCTTACATACAATGCCCCAGTGAAATCAACTCCTGTGACAGTGAATGGCGGTGTGTCTTCTACTCTATTCTTTGGTAGCGGTGGTGGGTCAGGTGCTGTATACTGTTTCCCGGTAACCTTGCGGCATGTAACACACTTCCGGATTACGCAATGCACAGCCTGGCGGATCGCTGGTATCCAGAATTTCTGACGTAAATGGGTGATGGTAGTACTAATCCCAGCATGTAGTTGACTCTCATGTGCATCTTGAATGAGTAGTCGTGTGAAGGGGTGTTTAGCCGGAAGAAGATAGGGAAATTTGGTCAACATATCGAGTGGTGCATTTGGATCCCCGCCACTTCGAATAATTCCTGTGTCATCTTTGAATAGTCGTAGCTGTCTGACTAAAGGTAATCGAGTCCCTTTGGAGTCCATATTATCTATTTCATTATGGAATGTTACACTCTGACAGCTTCTGATCCACATTATTTCCGCGTGCTGTAATTCGTGAACGGTGAGTAGTTCAAGGTTGGCTGAGCATCTTGGTGATCTGCACTTGTCAATGAATCGCATAACGTATGCTGTGACTCGCAGCAACTTCCTGTAGTTACTGAATCTGTTGACATCCATTATGTTATGAATTCCATTAATTCCCACGATGGTGTTTTCTGATGAAGAGCATGTTTGTATGTTACAGCTGTTGTTATTGTATTGCAGTTTTGCTGTTGTCGTTAACACGGTATTGTCGGTTTTCTCCCACTTTGGCCATCTGTAATGGTCATGTAACCATGAAGGACCTTTCATCCAAAGTATACTTTTTAAATACTCTAAAGACGTTACGCCACGTGTAAGCAGGTCAGCGGGATTGTCATTAGTTGGACAATATTTCCACTTCCGGTTGTCTGTTAGTTCGTGTATCTCACATACTCTGTTTTGGACAAATCTCTTTAGCTGTTTTGAGGTATCTAACCAATGTAAGACGATTTGACTGTCCGACCATAAATGTACAGATTCGGTAGTAATTGACTGTAAGATGTGATTTGCGAGACGCGCAGCAATGACTGCTGCCATCAGTTCTAGCTTGGGTAATGTAAGTTCCTTAAGAGGTGCGACTCGGGTCTTTGACATAACAAATGCAGACTGGTTTCCTCTACATAGGTAGGCTACTGCTCCATATGCTCGTAGACTGGCATCAGCAAACACGTGCAGTGTAGTGTGGACGTCAACATTGTGTATGTCGTCTGCTGTGTCAGATATGTCGTTTGGCGAGAAGTAATAACGCTGAAACTTGTAACTTGAAACTGTATTAAAGTCATTTGATAACTCATTCCATCTCTGTTGCAGAGCTTCCGGAAGTGGCACATACCAGTCATATTTCTGTTGCCAGATATCTTGAAGTAAAATCTTCGCGCGTATTGTGACTGGACTCAAAACCCCAAGTGGGTCGTACACTTCTGCCGTCCGTTGTAAAATTTCTCGTTTCGTGATGAAGTCACTTTTAGGAAAAATAGTACGTTGAAGAAATAATTCATCAGCGTCAGCGTCCCATCGCAGGCCCAGAATCTTTGTCGGCCTATCTGTATCAAGTACTTTCTGTGTAGTGGCAAGTTCACGTAGACGACTACTATTAGAGTTCCAGGACCGGAGGTTGTAATCAGCAGACGACATCAGATCACGTGTCACACGGAAGAAGGAAAGAACATCTGCTTCTGTGGCGAAACTGGAAATAATGTTGTCAACATACAAATCTCTTCGTAATACGGCACTAACCCAGATGGAAGCGTTGGCATCGAGATGTTTCAATAAAGTTGCATTTAAAATGAATGGGGAACATGTCGCACCAAACAACACAGTCCTGAATCTGTAAGTGATCAGTTGACTATTAGGGTCTGTTGTGTCACTCAGCCATCAAAAACGTGTCATATCCCTATTACTTTCACCCAGCTGCACGTGTAAGAACGTCTTTTCAATATCTGTGCAAACCGCAAATTTGTCTAGTCGAAATCTGATCAAAATTCCTGTTAGGTCATTTAACTCCGGTGGTGTACTTTCGAGACAATCATTCAAACTTGGAGAATCACGTGACTCGCGGCAACTACAATCAAACACAATCCGGATAGGAGTCGTTGAGGATTCTTTTTTAACAGCATGATGCGGTATGTAGTGTACTTGTCTGGTTGACTGGTTCTCGTTAATCCTTTCAATGAAGCCTCTTTGCTCTTGGTCAGCAATAATTTCTCCATATTTCTGTAAATGTTTTGGCGTTTCACGAAGACGTCTGATGTTGTTTTGTGTACGTCTCAATGTCATATTGTAATTATCAGGGAGAAGTTTATGATCCTCTTTCCATGGTAATTTAGCTATGTATCGTCCATCTTTGAAATCAATGTTGTTCTTCTGGTAAGTTTTAAGTCTATCTGAAGTAGCATCTGTTTCTTCCTGTACACTTACACCCAAAGATTCAAACTTCCAGAACCTCTCTAAGTTGTAAAGATCTGGCGGAGCGGTGATGACATTCATGATGTACTGTGTTGATGACTCACTACTGGTGACCGGAAGTGGACCGGACAGGAGATATCCTATCTCAGATTTCACAGCTGTCGGTCCGCAACCTCTGACAACTTCGTTTTCTACGATGTCCCAGTACTTGTCGGCTCCAATCAAAAGCGAAATATCAAATGTAGCATCATCTGTTACCGGGTGAGCCAACTTCAAACCTCGTAAATATGGAAGTGAGGACACAGAACGCTGCAGATTCTGTAATGGGACAGCTATTGTAGGAACCACCAGGACGTTGATTGGTATCTTGTCATTGCATTCTGTGAGCAGGTACACTGTCGCTGTTTTAATATGCTTGACCTTCTGTGTGGAGAAACCAAAGGCAGCTATATGTATTACTTCATTTCCGGTACGCTGAAGCTCGAGTCTGTCTGCAAGTTCCTCCGTAATGAATGACCTCTGTGCACCCTCGTCAAACAAGATATTTGCATCGGCGATGCATCTCCTAGAACTAACTTTCGTAATGGCGGTCTTCAGAAGGACATTAGTTTTGTTATGAGTGGTTATATGAAACGCAGCTGACTGTTCTGTTGAACTGGTAATAGACTGACCGAAAGTAGAAGGTTCGAAGGGGGCTATTGTAGGATCAAGGTTGCAATTTTCACTCGGACTCTTATTACAGATGCTTGAATGATGCTTCCTTCGGCAATGGCTACAACGGAAGTTTGAACGACAGGAGGACACCTGGTGATTTCCTAAGCAATTAAAACATATGTGTTTTCTTTTAACAATGTCTATTCTTTCAGCAAAAGAACTTACTTTGGTACAGAAAGTGGCACTGTGATGCTCACCACAAAATTGACAGGATGTGCGTGAATTATTTCGATCATGTTGTTTTCGGTTTCTCTGGATACCGCCTGGCTTGGACTTGGTACCTGTATGGAACATAGCAGTCGAATCATAAAATTCTTTAGTGTTAATAGGCTGGCCAGCTTCAATGATGGTGATCTCTTTCTTCAGTGCTGCTCTTAAGGTCGGTAGCTGCCAGTGGCTATCACCATGGTCGCGGGTAATGTTGCGTCTAACTTCCGCCGGAAGCTTTTCTTTGATGACTGGAACTAGTAGACTGCCATAAGACTCCTGGCATTGACCGAGTGATTCTAGACCTCTGATGTACGATTCTAGTTTGTCAGTAAATGTTCTCATACTAGATAAATTGTTAGTCGGTCGGGGTAAATCAATCAAAGCTTGCATATAAGCATCTACTATCATGTGAGTTTGTCCGAATGTTCTTGTAGCAAGTCTACAGCCTAAAGATAGTTGCCATGCGTAAGTGGAAATCCCTCAATTACTTGTGTAGCACCCTCATGGAGTAGTGATCTTAAGTAGCTAAATTTCTGAACTTGAGAAAGTGACGAGTTGAGATGCACGCTAGACTCAAATGAATCCCAAAAAGTCTGCCAGTCTAATATGTTACCACTGAATGTAGGGAATTTTAACTTGGGTAGGTTATGAAACTGAATTTCTGTACCTGTACTTGTGCTCCGGCTACTCTCATTTCTGTTGAGATCATCAATACGGTGAATTTCCGTCGTCGGCGGTGGCGGCGTGGTACTCTGTTTCATGAGCGCCTGAAAGTTCCGTATTTTAATTTGAAGATTAAGCATGTAGTCTTCAGTTTCTAGCATCTCGCTCTCAATATCTTCCTCGTCTGTTTGTGTTAAAATCTTTTCATTTATCGCTTCTAACGTTTTATACTTTCCCTCTATCGCACGAAGTATTGTTTCAAACTCGATTGCATTTTCTGTATTTTCTCCGGCGGTCTCGAGTTTCTGCATATAATGTGCAATAACAGCTTTCTGTGCATCTCTCGTCTGTCTAAGTTTCTGCAGATTCATTTCGGTTTGTGTCACGGCACCAACAATGTCTGGAGAATTGAAGAATAATGCGTTGTGTATTTGCTCTCTTTGTTAGCGGAAGTGATACAAATAAATACAATGACGTAACGTACGTCGACGCGCCAGTAAGCGTCTGCTGCAGGAACGCGCCATAACGAACGCCTAGACTTTCGAACATTCTTACCATTTTTACATAGAATGCGATAGGAAGATGCCGATTTCAATAGAATGCAAAGTGATACATACGGAAACGCGGTAGGGTAAAAGTAAACACGTTTCTGTTGAGAAAAGGCATTAGGAATGGAAAAAAGATTAGTACTATTTATATTTGGACTACTTGTGACTAGACCTGTGGAAGCTTACATTCCATTTGGTAGTGATCAGCCTATATACCGTTCAACTTGGGAATATGTTCTACACCTTCACCGCTTTTGTTGTTGTTGTTTTCTATTCCTATTTCCGGAACTGCTGCGTCGCGGTGAATAATTTTCAGGACGACATTCGACAAAATAATGTTTCTTATGAACAATCATCAGCAGACTTAGCGGCGCCGAAAGAAAACAAATTATTTTTATTCTGTCGTATTCTAACGAGTTGAAAATTCGCGGTATTAGATGGAATCTGTCTTGTTCGGGTCTCTTTGTGGAACTTATTTTTTTTTATGATTCAAGCGTCCCGCATATAACTTCCAATATTGAATAATAATGTGCATTATAGTAGTGTTTGAAGAACATAATTTTTAATGTAGAAAAGCCAGTAATTACAAAAACTGCCAATGTAAAACGAATTCAGACACACTGGCGTGATGTGTCATAATCTTCCGTGGTCCAGTGGTTAGCATACAAGTTTTGCATGCGCAAGGTCCCGAGTTCGAATCCCTTCATATGCAGTTTTTTTTTTGCTTTAAGTCCAGTATATTTGTCATAGATTTTGGAGTGAAACCATCAATGTGTATAGTTTACCAATGTTCTGTCTGTAAATTTTGAACAAAACATTTGTGATTCAAATTCATAGGCATGGAAAAGCATGTGTTGCTTATCTCCCTTTTTCAGGGCTGGGACGATTTCAAAATTTTGAAACCGGTTAATCGTTTGTATGAAATCGAATCGAACCGGTTAATCGACCGCCATATTTAAAATGCTATTTTCTTTCTTGACGACCGTATGAGGGTACTTCCAGCGTCTGACTTCAGTAAGAATTTACGGATTTTATCGTTTGCAAGCAGTGTGCATTTTGGTATATTTCACTTTAGATATATCATGACAAGCAAATCCGAGACTTCTGTATTGGATATATGTTCAAGTTGATGTAGTTTAGCGGTAATATACTGCGGGCCTATGTGCTGGTCAAAGAAATGTATAAAGATAAGGTACCATTCGGGAAGTTTGTTGTTTGAGAGCGATTAGCGGTTTTGCAAAATTGAAACCGGTTTCACTTAGTAATCGAATCGGATCCGATTAACCGGGTAATCGTCCCAGTCCTACCCTTTTACAGCCGTAGACTGTTGGGAGTTTGGTAAACTATATTGGATTTCGACCAACATAGTTTGTGTTCTTGATAAAATTCTGGTTAAGAACTTCTTAGAATGAATTTGAAATAAGAATTTATCATGTCAATGGTGGTTTGTCATTCTCCCACACAAGAGGTTTACCATAGCTAATTAGTTGGACGACAAAATTTGTCCTAAAAGATGTCATTTGACAATATAAATGGCATTTAAAAGAATTGCAATAGTCTGTGTTTAGGATAACAGGTTTATGTAAGTTCAAAAGTTTATTTGTTGAAAGAACGTTAGATATTTACATTAAAATTTAAATCACTAGTTTCTAATATTCAGCCGAAAAGAGACAAATTTCTATTTAACGGGTTTCTATGATCATGGCTAATATGATTAACCATGGAACAACTGACACGTTGTATTAGACCTTCCTGGATTAACCGTATAACAAATATTTTAGTTATAATTAATTCTCCTCATCTTGTGCTGTAGAAGACGTATTTCTTTTTCTTTAATAGAATAAAAATGCCAAATTGAGTTTTAATTTAATTGTAGTCTATATAATAAACTGATATTATATTCAGGAATTATGGATTATCATTAATGCAAACAATTGACATTGTGTTAATAACTTAATAGAACATCAAGCTTCATACAAAGAATTTGTAATACCAGGTACTGCCATTTATTTATGATAACGCAACTTCTTTTATCATTATGGGGCACTGTTGGTTTATCAAAAGAATTCTGCCTTTTTGATAGTAACTAAATTCACACTGGTTTCCTATTAATTGTGATGTCCATTTTCTCTTTACAAAGGTAAGTTTAAAAAGAATTTTTCCAAGTTTGCTATTAAGGTGGAATGCGCCCCAAATTTTTTTGTCGAATTTCGTCCTCAAATTTTTACTGTACAAAATTCAAGATATATGCGATTGAGTTCCAGTTTTACTTTGTCGCCATATTGTTCGTGGTTTTTGCTATTATGTCCGAAACATTGCCCCTGACGTCACTTTTCGTGCAACGTCCGGTTCCGAGTGCTTTCGGCATTTTTCCTTTCCTGCGCTCTGAATGTCATATAAATGAAAAATACAAAATAATTATCACGTTGCATTCAGAAAATGCTACTCAATGGTACAAAATTCAGCGAAATAAGATTTAAGCTTAGGACGTCAGAGACGATATTGTGACGTCAGAACGGAAAAACTCACATCAAGTTTTGTTACAAATTTTGCCTTAAAATCCAGTTTATAAAAAATCGGCTCGATAAAAAACGTACAATTTTGGTATGTTGTTTCGCAATGTGTATACGTCTAGTAGACACATAAATACTTAGGGGTCACCGACTTATATTTTTCAATATTTGACGATATTTTACCCCTACCCCATGAAAAAATGACACGCTTAATCGTCGTTTATTTAACAAAATAATTTAAAAAGTACTATTATGCGAAGCTGCATGTATATACGGTACATTGGGAATGAATTGATGAAATGAATCGACATGAAGTATTGAGAGACATATGGTGAGATTTGCTAAGAAAGTGTAAAAGAAAAAGTTGATTTTCTTTAAAAAAAACCCCCAAAAAACATGTAATAAATTGAAACATTCAGGTGATTACGGACATGTTCCGAAAAGAAGTATGTAGATATGAAATATGAGATATTTGATAAAGGGTGTAAATCATGTAAACGACATTTCCTTGATATCACTTATGATTATTTAAATTTAAGTGTTCAGATTGTGAACACGAAACTACAGTTTCTAAATCCAGGGCATCCGGAGAAACAGGTATGGCATTTACTAAATTTCCGTACTCAGCTGCAACTGGTGAGGGTTTTCTAACATAGTTTCTAGTATTTATTACTAAGAGTTTGTAACTGCACTTGATCAAAAGGTTCCCGCTAATAAATGAATTATTTGCATCGGATCAGCGGTTGTGCTTTGTTGTTATAAAAAGACTGTCTCAAGAATAGATTCTCTGCGTCAGGCCAACTGCAATACTTTATCGTCATCTGAAGATCTATCCTTAAAGAATAAAGTCTATTAGCTGGACTAGCTACAGTGCCTTACTATGACATCACTGTCTTTGTCTCTTTGTCTTTCTCGTGCGGAAGGTCAGGACTTTATTTGCTGGTCGTTTACCAAGGATGTGAAATAAATGATACCAGTTGCTCCGCATTATGCGTATAGAACAGACTCTTCTCTCAACTCATAATCTCGCATGAATAAGATGTGGAGATTGATGTCTGAACTGGTAGAATTTGTTTCATGATTCACAATAAATTAATCCGTGTAAAAATATTAATTTCATATGAGATATAGGATCTGGTATACTATTTTCGTGCTGATTTTACATGGGAAATGGAGCAACAGTCCGACATGCGTTGATAAATATTTCTTGTAAAATCAGGCAAACTATTCATATCATAAAATTACATATGAACGAAATTTCTAAATATTTAAAACATGTATAAGTACCATTTTTCATGAAATTAGATCGTCAATTGACCACATACTAGCTTTTTTCTTACAAAGCTAAGTTAGCATTTTGCATTAGACTGAGAAGATTAGTAACAGAAAAGACATCTAGTCTTCAAGCTTTGAATCTGCATTTTGAAAACATCATTAGGAATAACCAATGGATAGTAAAAAGTGGATATTGTCCATAAGTATTGACCTGGCCCTCAATAGAGAAATAACTAATGTGTAAGTATTCTTGATGATTTAAAAAAAATATCGCCTGTGCAAGTAGCTGCGAGGACAAAACGATTAGCCATCAATCTCGGGGTTGTGGGTTTTAGTCCTCAGTCTAACACCTTTTTTTTATATTTTAAATTTTCCAAAATTTACAGGACGGAAAACTGATGCACTTTCCTATTTATTTTGTTTCAAACTGGTTCATTTATTGAAAGAAATACACTTGTATTCGATATATTTTGTAGAAAGTGTCGAATAAAAATCTTTAAAAGTATCTTAAATAAAAAAAACAAAAAACAAATTACTCCCGAAAATATGCCACAAGAGAAAACAATTAAATTTCGTGAAAGTCGTTGCAAAAGATGGCAAATACGGTAACACTATATTACACTGAATTTAAAAAAATGGTCTGAGGTAATTTCGAACCCGTGGTAACGTGCGTGGAAGTCAGACGGTTAACTATAAAGGTTATTTGTGTAACAATGAATCTTTTCAGGATACAAGATTACGTAAAGTAACGAAAACGCCGGAAAGTATTAGCGAAGATTAACGAGTGCCAGGTCAAATACTTACGGACAATAGTACAAGATATACATTTTGTCAGAGGTGTTTCCTTTCACTAGTACATGGCACCTGCAGTTCAGATCGAATGTATCGTGAACATTTCTATAATAAATACATCTCGCTTTTAACACGAACGTGAGTTGTGTAAGCCGAAAACACATTCTTTTTAACTCTAACGTCATATAGCCTCAAACTATGTGGGGGTAGGGGTAAAGTTATATTATACTGCGTAAAAATGAAGTCGGTGACCCCTAAGTATTTATGTGTCTACTAGACGTACACACATAGCGAAACAACATACCAAAATTGTACGTTTTTTCATCGAGCCGATTTTTTATAAACTGGATTTTAAGGCAAAATTTATAGCAAAACTTGATGTAAGTTTTTCCGTTCTGACGTCATAATATCGTCTCTGACGTCCTAAGTGTATATCTTATTTCGCTGAATTTTGTAGCATTTAGTTGTATTTTCTGTATGCAAAATGAACATTACTTTGTATTTTCATTTATATGACATTCAGAGCGCAGGAAAGGAAAAATGCCGAAAACACTCGGAGCTGGGCGTTGCACAAAAACTGACGTCAGGGGCCATGTTTGTGACACAATAGCAAAAAACACGAACAATATGGCGACAAACTAAAACCGGAACTCAATCGCATATATCCTGAATTTTGTACCGTATAAATTTCAGGACAATATTCGGAAAAAAAATTTGGGGTGCATTCCACCTTATGTATGAATACTGTCACGTCTGACTTGATGTTGCATCCACATAATCTAAATGCGCTGAATGTGACGATACACAGAATTAATTTGTATTTTTTAAACTATTTGTTACGTGTACATGAACTGAAAAGGATTCAGAAAATTGTATTAGAGAAATTGACAGAGGCCACTGACGCCTGTATTTCATATCGGGTGCGTGACGTAATTTAATGGGTGTCGTTGAATTAATTTTATTCAGGCTATTAAACAAATTCATAGTACATGTATTTACATTACATTTGTACGTGTAGCTACATATGTAATAAAAATGTTATTATCTTTGCATAGGGAAATATGCTTTCATAGCGGAAGAATACTGGGAATTTGCGCTCCTAACGTTGCACAATATTTCCGCTGCAGAACTCGTGCATATTTCTCGATACAAAGCTAATAACCTCTAAAAATGACTACTTATTGAAGCTGATGCGGTGCGCGGCTCAGAATAATATTTTCAGAAATCGAGCCGCTGAGTATTTGCGTCAAAGCACCCTAGAAGTTTCGATATTTTCTCTGATTTGAGTTTACAAACAGGAAGGAATACCGCAACAAACATACACGGACTGATAGGGGGCGCTAGCGGTGTTGCCTGTTCCATTACCTCTCATGAACAGACTCGATCAAACCGAGTCTGCTCTTACGTTTTCTTGGTTACATTCTATGCTTCCAAAGGATCTTATTGATTTTATTTTCACAGCGCCAAATAGGTCATATGATGCTGTCTTAAATTAAGAAATACCTGTTTCACTTTTATAACTCGAAGTTTAAGATAAGGCTTGTCCATCATTATACAAACATGTTTAGATCGCGAAACTTAAGTTTTCTGTTATTTCTATTTTCTCAGCATTTTTGTTTTTCTTTTCTAATATAAAACTGTATTTACTACTACATCACTTCTAATAACTAATACTGAAAATAGGAAAAGGAAAAAAAAACACAACAATAACAAAATAAAAAAACAACAACAAAACAACAACAACCCCCGCACCCCCCTCAAAAAAAAAAAAGAAGAAAAAACAACAACAAAAAACAACAACAAACAAACACAAAAACATGAAAGACGGAAAACAGTGAGGGTAAAATCCAATACATGTTACACCAACGGGTGAATACATGTTATACCAACAGGTAAAGCATTTTACACCGTAAAATACATCTTAGAATTTTCTTAACTTTTTCAACCAATCAAACATTAATCTTAACTGTAGAAATGTACGATCTAAATATATGTTTCCTTAAGGAAAAAACGCAGGGAGACTGTTAGCATGTCACGTTTCCTTGGAAAGGTTTCTAACGAATATGACGAGTGAAAGAATAACATCGTGTGTCTCACGCAATACAAAATTATTTCTAATATCAGCATTTTTTTCCACCCCTTATATCTTAATCATGGAAACATGTTACTATTGATAAAGTGTCACACTGTTGACCTTTGAAGAAAATATCATTACAATAATTCTTGTGTTTCAGACATATTTATTAATTCTTACCTTCCCTACTCCGACATTTCTTTCAATAAAGATATGTCTGGTTTGGGTTCAATGAAATTGGATTGTTTAAAAATACAGTAATACGTTATTTAGACAGTAGACAAGTTGATTATCTACTGGACATAAGAAGTAAAGAAAATTACTCTGATGGAAAGTGTTCTGTCATTCACGACCAAACATAAGAAATGAAGAAAAAAATGTTAACGACTAAATGCATCTCTTGTGTTGTCGGTATGTAATTGCGACAATGCAACATCTTTATCCATATGTTTGTCTTTTTATTACGGAACGGAAATTACAACAAAAATATCATATTTTCCTGTCTGGATCTGTGTTATGTTGTTGTCTTCTAACGGCTCGTTCAAACAATTTTGTAAGAATGGACTTAATTAATTGTTTATGTGTTCTTTTGTAGTTCATGCCATATGCATATTTTGTCATGAATAATCAGTATCTTGATGCACTCAAAGACGTTATATCGTTGAATTTTAATAATGTTTTTTTTTTTATTTCCTTTTGTCAATTATGTTTTATCACCAGTATACCACTGCTTGTAAATATCTAAATACATCCAGTTTTTTTAATTTTCATGTATACATTATTATCTTTTTTCTTTCATTTCAATGATTCTTTTAAGGTAGGAATGCACGTAAGGACTAAAATGTTTTCTACCGTGTAGAATCTGATAAAATCATTCAAAACTTCAGAACATACTTGTGCTTGATTTTGTTATGCTAGATGTGTTGGATTTTGGTTCTCTCTCAAGTTTTCATTATGAGAGTCTATGAAAAAATCACAATTTTACGAGTACTTTCGCGAATAAAAATGTTTCTGCAATGTTTAATTTAATGAAACTTCCAACAGCTGTAAATAAACATATGGATTATAATATGGTGGAACAAATACTTAAGATCAAGCGATTTATTTTTTGTTATTTTCTAATGGTTAAAGAGGTACGTACATTTCAAGCTGTTAAATATGACAATTTGGACTTACATATTTGATAGAAACATTGACGTTTTGATAAATCCGTCATTCGGATAGAGTAACGCCTGAACTCGGCATCCGGAAAAATCGTTTCATGAATTAATTACATCGCGTAATCTTTTTGGGTATATTCAAAAGAACGAAATGTAACCGCTCCTGTTCTTCTTATACACCACACAGTGCTGTTTCACGGAACATACTACCCTCAACATACAGTTTATAAGTATTGAGGAAGAACTACCCCCTTGTTTTCTTCATACCATTTTTTCTGCGACCCTTGATCATTCTAGGATATAGATCACAGCGCTTAATAAATATGAATTCTATATATCAAATATTTTCGGTTTAATTATTTTTTTGTCAGTAGTATTTTTAAATTTTGCAACAATTGGTCTATTTTTATTATCAAAAGAGATTATGTCAAGATGACTTTGTCATTTTGATAGAACTATCGACCTTCCGTTAGCCAGCTAGATGACTTCCTCACATGAAGAATTCAACGCCACGAGTGGGGCTCGAACCCGCATAAGTGAGGACAATATTGGTACATGTACAATGCAAAAAATAGCATTATTCTTTTCTTTGAATAAAATGAATGTTAATATGGCATTATGACCAATCAAAATGCTTGTTTTGGTGACTTACTCAGTTTTAAACCCCCATTGTGGTGAACCAAGCTTTAAATATAGTATAGAAATAAATATGTTTTATTATCTTAACGATTGGAACATCCTCATGTTTGATTCTAATTTCTATTTTACGAATCAAAATGATTGATTTTACTACAGTGTACCGAACCCATGTTTTTGTATCAGAAATTATTATACTGTCAAAGCATTCTACAAGTTGTTAAAATTACATATGTTTGCCTAACAGAGGCTTCAAAAAGAAAGTGTGACGCTATGAGACAATGGTGAACAATTCAGTAGAACGAGGATTCTACCAGTCTCTGAGACTATTTTGTACTAAAAGACGTGGTACAGAATCACTAAATTCATTGTGCATAAAAAGGGGAAATGCAAGTTTCTAGTTACACACTGAGACTTGCATATGTTAGGTGAAGACAATGTGTTTAATGTGTACAGAGTTGATCAAATTTATATAGCTGTAGGCACTTTATAACTTCTTTTATACAGTAAGATAGTTATTTCTTTATGTTATTTAACTAAAAAGAGATTGATAAAATAAGATTGCAGGTTAACTTATGAAAACATTAATTCAAGGAGAACCTAAATTGTCCATCTGTTATACTGTAGTATAGAGACTTAAAAAAAAAATCATGAGAGGAAAAAGCACATCTGTACATTGTGGTTGGTCTTTAAATTGCTTCACGGAGTCGGTAGATGGATTTCCAGTCCTGATTAGGTCGTCCTATGAGTAATACTTAACACACGAATTAAAGACTGCTTCTAATATATGAACAATTAAATTTCAAACATAACCTAAAAGATAGACAAAATGTTTTATAATTAACAATACAATCAAACGTCGTTGGTGTTTCACTAGTCTAGATATCATAGAATATTGACATACCTCTTTTTGCCATACATTTACAACTTGGCTAAATATTCATTTCATTTAATGTAACATAAACCAAACATTTATGACTGAGTCAAAATTCAATACTGCTATAAAGTATGTAAAATACTTTTATATTGTATTACCTGTAGAAATAGTCATTAACTAACATTTACTGTTTCTCGTTGTAAGGTTATCCCTCCTAGAAAACGGCTGTAGTGTCTGATTTATTTTGAAACAGTATAACAGCTATAGAATTTCAACAATTAATACAATAATAAAGATTTCGTGTAGATGTAAAGAAAATGACTAGTCCTAAAATAATAAGATAAAAAACTACTTTTTCCTCGTTCATATGAAAACGATTTTGTCGTTTGGTTTCGTTTTTGTCCCGAAGAAAAAAAGCTAAATTTAAGACAAGTAAGTGTATTTTTGTGACTTTTTTTGGACATGGCATGTGGTCGTAAATTGAATATAATCATATTAATGGATGGTATCATTAATTCGATATATTTTCATTACGTTTTTCCAAATAAATTCCGAACAAAAATTTAAAAGATATAAGCAAAAAAAAAAAATCATTTTTTTATTAGAATCGACAATTAATCTCTAATCTTTGATGGCAAAGAACAAAACATCAACTAATAGCCAATTAGTACTAAAATTATTTATGCATTCTATTGTGTTTGTCTAGAGGTTCGACAATATAAAACATATTTGTCTATGGCTCTTGAACTGGCAACATAACGAAAATATGTTACATTTTTTATGTCTGACTCGGGATCATTGTAAGCAGCTCGATCGCGTAGAACAATGTCTGCCAGAACTATGTTCATTACTTTTGTGTCTATGAATGATTATCTAATATGATTATGTTAATAAAGTACAAAATTGCACTTCAATCTATAAACTGCCTCTCATTTGTAACTTTGACTCTAGCCAATTCGACGCTTACAACTGAAAACTGTTTACTGCTTTCAAAGAACACATTCGGCATCACGTTAAGGTTCATTCTATCGGAAAAAGAGTGGGTCTAAATAATATAGATTTGCGGGTTTGTTACTGAACAAAAGTTATAAAAAGTATATACCAATGAATTCGTCTTGGAACGAAGTTTACGATCAGATAGTCGAACTACGACTACGACTCTTTCATAAGTCGTACGATAAAGAATTTGATAACAAAATTGGTCATGTTTTTTTCAAAATCAAGGGCTGCTTCAAAATACGTGCGGAGTCCGTTTTAAATGTATTTACAGACAGACAAGACATGTATCTAGTTCCTGCCACCCTTTAAATTGCCCTAATTGTATTCAAAAGGCTGACGATTTACGTTTAAAAATACACTTTAGAATGCTTCAAACGATTGTTTTCATCGTCCTTTGTTGACATGACGGACTATTTTTTAGTTGCTATAAATATGAAAATTGCACGGAGAAATCGTGTTCGATTCCCGCCAAATATAATAAAGGATAGTTCTTCACGATATTTACCTTAAGGGATAGTTCTTTATGGATAATAATTCTCGACAAGTGTGAAAGATCCGATAACACTATTCAAATAGTACAGTCAAAAAATATTTCAAGAACAATTAACAGGTTTTTTTTTTTTTTTTTTTTTTTTTTTTTTTTTTTGGTTAAAATATTCTACAACCTCAAATCAAATCTAAATCATCTGCTTCATTGAACTATTTTACTTCTTTCAAACGGTCTTTTTTTAATTTAATAAAAGCGTTATCGTTCCAAGCTTTGTAAAACTTCTTACTTCCAAGACCATTACGCCGTTTGAATAATACGACTACCAGACAAGTCATTTAAACCTTCAGTCTGTACGCAGAAATACATATCGCAGCCATTTAAACTATTCAAACCTGATTGAGCTCTATTACATCAAATAAAAGTAATTATGTCAATAAAGGTCTTCATTTAGGGGTTTTAGCACGCCTGCATCTTAAGCCTGACAACAGATTGACTTTATGATCTTGGCTGACTTCGTTGATAAGCTAAAATGTTGTAAAACTTTGCTAGATCCCTCGTCCGAGTTATATGAAGGAGTGCCTGTCTGAACATTTTGTATTCAGTTTAGTGCACCTTACGATTTCCAGGAGTCTGTTGGATAGCTTCTTCACATGAAATATATTCTACATTGCAAATAGCGTTTCCGACACTTGAGGTTAGGAGAATCAATTCGGACACTAGACAGTGACCTAAAAGGCCTTAGTCATGCCTAAGGGCAGGTCCGGATCTAGAAATATCTTTATTTGGTGGGGTTAGGCTCTAGTTTAGATCGAATGTGCCACCAGCGAGACGCATAGTTCCGATCGGGAGTAGGTTTCAGGGTGGTCTCACCCGGCAAAAGTTTGAAAATAGATATGTAATGGTGGCCTCTGGTCTAAATTTTGAGAAAATATTATTGCCAAAATAGCTGGGTGCAACTTTGATGAATATAGGACACTCCGCTGTTAAAGCATATGCATTCCTTTCGACGATTTTTAAGGCCTTCGGGTTTATCTCAGAAGTTTTTGAAAAACATATCACTGACAGAATAAGTTTGGGGAACCAATATCATTAATAATTATTGTATAGCTGTTCCTCTACATAAACAAGTACTGCCGAGAAGCCACGAAATCGCAACATTTACAAACTACCGACAACTGAAACTGAAAGCAAATTTTGCCTGACTGCCTAGCTGTGTTCCTCGTTGTGAACTTGTAATACTTTGGAACTCTTTGTTTTGAGTTTAATGACGTTTTCAGTATTTCAGTCATGTAACGGCAAGCAGTTAACCTAACCAGTGTTCCTTGATTCTGTACCAGTACAAACCTGTTCTCCGCAAGTGACTGTCAACCTCCCACATGAATTATCAGAGGTGGAGGACGAATGATTTCAGACTCAATGTCTTTAATCGAACCGTCACAAAGAAACATACGCCTCGCGATCCGTAGACCAAAGCTCCCTATTGAGTTAAGCGGACGGCCTTGCATTTCTTTACAAGACTGATGATAGACACTCGGATGTAGGATTTCTTTTTACACAGTGTCTTGGAAACAAGATTACCTTTTTATAAAGGTAGTAGACATATATACAAACGAAATGTTTTAGTACACAGCATCTTCTGTTAATGCCTGTGCTATTAATGATAAAAAAGAATGAAAGGGACAACAAGTTAAGTAATTTATGACAACATTTTTATTTGCAGCATAACAAATTCATGCATGTCCACATAACTAAAAGTATATATTATCAATACACAATTATGCATAGAAGTTGTGCTACAAAAGGAATGAACTCCAAAACAGTGTTACTTCCCCTTATCTGTACAGTTTGACAATATTCCTTCATGGAGGTTGCAAATGGAACTAGAATGGTGTTGATAGAAAATATTTCATTCAATAATGTAGTATATACCGACGGCTCATAATGTTATTCAGCTAAAACAATGAACACAAAACAAATGCACATGTTTACATAATGTCCATGATGCTTAACAAGTTTCAATTTGAAATGAACAGAAATGTAGGGAAACTACAATGTAGTTGTCATTAGTCGTCAAAGAAGGGCCATAACTCCAGAACAAAATAATCGATCATAAAAGTCAGGACAACATGTACATATCCAGTTCATGCCGTTGATGTATACCAAGTTTCAATCAGTTGGATGGAAACTGTAGGACTTAGGTTTACAATATGATGGAATTATTCGAGGTCCAAAAGGGCAACAACTCCAGAAAAATAATTAGGCATAGAAGTCCCGATGCATTCATGTTGATGATGTAAACAGATTTTATATGAATTTGATGGCAACTGTATGAGTTAAGTTCTTTGACACCGGAGACATAAAAAAGTTTATTATATATCTTGGAATAAGTATGCTTTAAAAGATTTCATAACGTAGTAAGCTGATTTCATTTTAACCTTGTTTTAAAACGAGCTTCTATATTAACACAACCTAGAGCTAGAAGTCTGAGTCATGAATTTTACATACAGTCATCTTGTTATGATGAATATTTGCCCAAGTTATGTGAGCTCCAAACACATTCATACCAAGAGGGCCCTGAAGGCCCTGTATCACTAACCTGAAGAAGTAGGTTAGTAGGTAACATTCATGGTAACCGAAGTCGGTTTTAAGATCGGTGTGCAAACTGAAATGTCATCCAAATTTCAGGCTGTATCTTAAAAAAAGTAGGGTCAGTAGGTCACATTCCACATGACCCAGATTCAAACTTGACCTAAAGTTCATCAAGATTAACATTCTGACCAATTTTCATGAATATACAGTGGTCTCTAGGGTGTTAACAAGCTTTTTCTATGATTTGATCTGGTGACCTAGGTTTTGACCCCTCCTGACCCAGATTTGACTTTGACCTAAAGGTCATCAAGATTAACATTCTGACCAAATTTCATTATAGTCTGATCATAAATGTGGCTTCTTGACTGTTAACTAGGTTTTCCTTTTATTTGACTGGTGACCTTGCTTTTGACCCCACCTGGCCCAGATTGACTAAGATCGTCACGGTTAACAGTCTGACTAAGGTATAGTAATAAATGTGGCCTCTAGAGTGTAACAAGCTTTTCCCTTGATTTGACCGGGTGACCTAGTTTATGACAAACTTGACCTAAATTTAAACATGACCTAAAGATAATCACGGTTAACATTCTGACCAAGTTTCATGAAGATACAGCCATAGATGTGGCTTCCAGTGTTAACAAGCTTTTTCTTTGATTTGACCTGGTGACCTAGTTTTTGACCCCACCTGACCCAGATTTAACCTTGGCCTAAAGATCGTCAAGGTTAACTTCTGACCAAGTTTCTATTAAGGTATAGTCGTAAATGTGACTCTTAGAGTTGTAACAAGCTTACCCTTGATTGACCTGGTAACCTAGTTTCTGACTCCTTTTGACCTAAATTTAAACTTGACTTCAAATAATCAAGGTTAACATTCTGTCCAACTTTCTATGAAGGTAAGTCATAAATGTGGCTTTAGAGCATTAACAAGCTTTCCTTTGATTTGACCCGGCGACCTAGTTTTTGACCTCATCTAACCCAGATTCATAATTAACCTAAAGATCATCAAGATTTACATTCTGACAAAGTTGCATGAAGATATAGTCATAAATGTGGCCTCTAGATTGCTAACAAGCTTTTCCTTTGATTTGACCTGGTGACCTAGTTTTTGACCCCAGATAACCCAATATCAAACTCGTCCAAAATTTTATTGAGAGTAACATTCTGACCAAGTTTCATTAAGATTGGGCCAAAATTGTGACCTCGAGAGTGTAAACAGTCAAACTGTTGACGACGAACGGACGACAGACACAGGGGGGTCACAAAAGCTCACCTTTGAGCACTTCGTGCTCAGGTTAGCAAAAAAGGTACAGACAGAAAAAGTTTAGTTTTTGACTACTTAATTGTGACCTTGACTATCATTTTAATCTAGCATGTGTCACATCGAAATATAACATTTAATAACCCTGCCAAGTAATTTGACGGCCCTATATATTGCTCACCAGAGCCAACTGACCTAGTTTTTGACCCCACATGACCAAGAGATGAACTTGACCTAAAGATCATCAAGACAAACATTCTGATTAAATTTCGTAAGGATTTGGTTACAAATGTCGCCTCTAGAGTGTTCACAAGCTTTTCCCTTGATTTGACCGGGTGACCTAGTTTTTGACCACACATGACCCAGATTCGAACTAAGCCTAGAAATCATCAAGCCAAACTTTTTGACTAAGTTTCATAAATATTTGGACACAACTGTGGCCTCTAGATTGTTCACAAGCTTTTCCTTTGATTTGACCAGGTGAGCTAGTTTTTTATCTAACATGACCCAGTTTCACACTTGTCTTAGAGATCATCAAGATTAACATTCCAACCAAGTTTCATAAAGATTGGGTCAAAAATGTGGTCTCTTGATTGTACACAAGCTTTTTCTTTGATCTGACCTACTCACCTAGGTTTTGACTCCACATAACCCAGTTTCATATTTGACCTAGAGATCATCAAGACTAACATTCTGATCTAAGTTTCATAAAAATTGGGTCAAAAATGTGGTCTCTAGAGTGTTCACAAGCTTTCCCTTTCATCTGACCTACTGACCTAGTTTTTGACCCCACAATACCCAGTTTCGAAACTGACCTAAAGATCACCAAGACTAACATTCTGACCAAGTTTCATAAAGATTGGATCAAAAATGTGGTCTCTAGAGTGTTCACAAGCTTTTCCTTTGATCTGACCTACTGACCTATTTTTTGACCCCACATGACCCAGATTCGAGCTTGACCTAGAGATCATCAAGACTAACATTCATTGGGTTACAAATGTGGCCTCTAGTAGAGGGATCACAAGGCAAATGTTGACGGACGCCGGACAATGACCAGTCACAATAGCTCACCTTGAGCAATTTGTGCTCTGGTGAGCTAAAAATCCACCCAATAATGGAAAAAATACTGATAATGCGAAAAACATTATTTGAATCTCACTTTCCACACCACAAAAAAAAAGCAATAGCACATTTACATTGAAAAATCATGAAACGTTTTCTATAAAACAAGTATGAAAGACTTTTTCAAAGACCACATTATTAAGTTACATTGTTTAAGTAGAACTAGGCTCAGTGAATTGAAAAAAATATTGTGCCAGTATATGATTTATCAAAATGCCCGTTTGTAATCTTCAATATGTATAATGTCATTAACGGTTTTGAGGCTTCAAAACATTTTGTAAATTAATATAAAGCCGGTTCTTCATGCATGACAGATATTTCTTTTTCCCTAATTCTTGATATTTCTTCTCTGATTCTCCCAATTTGTGTCTGGAAATATGATGACATGTTTTGTATTATTCATGTAACCATGTTACAGTTTTTATGTACAATTATTATGTAGAATTGTGCTCAGAAAATTGAAAACAAAATGTTGTTGCAGTACTGTCTAGACAAATATTTTCCAGAGGAATACACCATTCTTAACTTCCATTAGCAATTGTGAGATTTCAATGTATTTTGCAAATTAATCTAAGGCAGGTTCTTCATGCATGATGCTTATTTTCCTATCTCCCTAACACTTGACACTTATATTTTTCTGATTCTTGAAATCTGATTGTACATTCTGTATAATCCATCAAATGGTTCAGTTGCTTTTTTGTTGTTGACCAAGGCTTCAAACACTTGTGTCCCTTTAGATGAGCATCTGAAATGAAAAAAAAAGTTATTTTTACACTTAGTATAAATCCTACATGTTTCATTTGTTCATAACAACTATAAATTTTAGAATACAAAATCTAAAATGTTATCTCTTAGAATTATAACAATATAAGTCTGACAGATATTATTAAGAAAATGTCATGACTTTATTAAGAAGTGGTAAAACAGTAACCTGTACAAGTAATGAAGACTAAAACCTATGAATTTTAGCAGATGATATATATTTGTCTATAATTATGTCTTCATACGCCTTCATTTTCAACTAACACTATGCACATGATCACTTCATGCTGATAATATAACTATTTCTTTTGAATTGTTTGAAACTATGAGTAGGCCTACACAATGTACAAGTGTATTTGTGATATTTTAAAGTAAAGGACATAATTCAAGAGAAAGTAACCTGAAACTGAAGTCTGGCAATATGTGCATGCCTACTTCATGTTGATAATTTCATTTCAACTTACACTTACATTGTGACACAGTATGAAAACTGTAGGAGGAGAGGAGTACATTAAATACAAAACTAAATGTTATATTTTAAGGGAGGGGAGGGGGGGGGGGGGGACATAACATCCCTGAAATAGATAAAGGCCCTGACATTTATGGTAAATATGTATAACAAGTTACAAGGGTATTGGAAAAGTGGGGGAGGAGCTGAGTATATACTGTAGTATGTATTTAATTCAAAGTCCAAAGAGGGCCATAAGTTTAGAAATGGGTCACCAGATGTAAAGTTCACTATAGTATGTGTATGTCTGCTGCCTGGCCATGAAGTATGATTTACTTGAATCTGATTGAATTTGCAGAAGGAGCTTTAATACACAAGGTATCAAGGTAGCTGTGATATAATAATTTAAAAATAAACAAATGGCATATTAACTGAAGGAACAAAATAATCAAATTTGATAGCCCTGTCCACTTCATGCTGATGTTGTGTACATGTTTCAAATGAACTGATAATTAGTATATACATGAAAGAATTTAATAAAGCAGCAAACTATCCTGTACCTTTTTTATGTCTACTGTTCATGGTCTAGCAAAAGCTCCACAAGGCTTGCATTGAGGGTATTTATTCACATATCATACTTCAACTGCAATAAAAGACCAAAATGCACATTTATATATAATAAATTTTACTTTCACAATTAAATGTGCTTTCTCTTTAAAATTCAATTGCTGACACTTTATATTAAAACAATTTTGAGAAACACATAAGTCTAAAATCAATTGTTATAGTTAGTTTAATAAATGCTTAAGTAAATGTCACATTTATTTTCAAAACACTCGCACCTACCTGTATAAAATGCAGTCTTCTTCTTGGTAATTATAACATTCATTGTCCCATTGTTTATTTGGATCAATTTACATCTTCATCTGAAATAAGTACAGTATAACAAAACTATGAGTATAAGGAAATTAATATTATATGGAATCTGACAAGTGTGAATTTATGTATTTTGAAACAAATGGTGTAGCTTCACTTCTTTACTTAGGCATACATCACAGTTGATGTACAAATTTTAATGTAGTTGTACAATAATTTATGCATGCCATATGAAAAATAATTATCAGAAATTAACATTACATGGAATCTTGACAAGTGTGAATTCATGTATTTCGAAACTACTCATGTAGATCTAGCTTCACTTCTTTAATAAGACCTACAGCACAGTTGATGTAGTTGAAAAATTCATGCATGCATGTCATGAAAAATAATTATTATTCTACTTATTAATCTTGTGTAATCTATGTTATTGTCAGTCAACTTGTATCAATTTGTTAATATTTAAGTCATGACCATGCTTCATTCAGAACCTTGACCTTTTCAGCTTGGCAGAGGTATCCTTTCGTTTGCTTACTTACAGACATCGTTTCTTTTTCATACAAGAATATTGTAGACTCTACTGAATATAGAAAATTGACATTCACCTTTCTGTACTGTTGGTCTCCATCATGCATTCCTATTAAATAGGAATTGTGCGAGCCGAACACAGGTTCCACGACAGTTTACAAATTAGATCTACAATATTTCCATGGTGCAGGTATTCATCTGAAACAAACACAAGACGAATGAAATTCACGGTTTTAGCGTCATAGCTAACCGTATGATTCAGCCTCACGTCCAACCATACACGTATTAATTTATGCAAAGGGTTTCTGGCCATCTTCTTACTAACTTTAAATACTAAGTTTCAAATTATGTCAATTTGAATGCAACAAGTGCATAAACATTTCATGTGCTATGACAATGACCCATTCTGATCGATTTACTATCTACGAGTATAAAACAATGGGCCAATGCGTTAATTCTGCATCTAATGATTTATCTAAACTGGTGACAGTAGGCTGCATGCAAATATATATATACCCACATGATACCGGTATGCTATGTTCTCCACCCATTTAAATGACTGGGAAAGTCGTTTCCAGGTCTTCAAATACAGACGACTGATTATCAACCTTGTTTTGTACTCGTTGCAAATTAATTAATTTGTAAACTTACCTTATCGTCGTTCCTGCAAGAGCAACTCGACCTGTCAAAATATGTATACACATGGGAGGCCTTTTGACAGCACAGTCATGTAAACACCCGAAGGAAGTAGTCCAAATTTATTCCAGTTACTTCCATATGCGATAATATCGTGAACTATATTCATATGCATAATGTATCACATGTACATTTAAGCATAAATTGAATGTTTGTGAATCATGTCCTTAAACTGTTTTTACGTTAAGCGCCGAAAATTATGTAAAACATAAGGCCATGTGCTCAGCCTGATCACATTTCTACGCACAAACACATTTTTGTCCGAAAAAATATGCTGAAATTTACATTTTATTCTGTCAATTACCTTGTGACCGCAACCGTTTCTAAAAATAAAATTGACACATCTGACATTTATGTGTATTGCCCTTGTAACGATATTATGGATTTTTATCATAAATACACATGTTTATTTCAAATCAATAGTGAAATGATGATGTGTGAATGAAAAAAAGAGAAAATAAAAATCATCTGAAATGATCGGCTCTAACAGGCCTTTTCATCAAATTTATTTAAAAAATGATTGCTCGAAGGAAGTAGATCTTTCATTTAGGTAGGTTTTGGTCACAATTTTAAACAGAATACTGCTTGCGTGTAGTAGCTGTCAATTTTGAAAAAAACGTGACCTCCTAAAAAATACTTTTTCTGTCTTCTGTCTGGATTTTCAGGTAAAAGTTGGCATTTATTCTTCAAGATATATACTTCAAAAGAGAGCTTAATCAATTTCAAAAGGCATTTCATTCATCAAATTGTGCTATTCTTCAGTAAAACCTCGCAAAATGGTAGTAAAGAAAAGCACTAAAATGTCGATATTTTGGCTATAGAATGTACCTTAATTAAGCAGGTCGTCGACCGACGAGTTCTCAGGTTCAGCGCACTACATTGTGTAATAGTATATTACAAACATAATATTTAACATTCCTAGGCATTGCTGTTATTACGCCGAGAAAAACTATTGAAGTTGATGTGTTTTTCCATAAAGTATATAAAAATACAATAAGTCAAATCTGTGCATGTAAATTGATCAGCCCAGTTCAAGTTATGCCTTTTAAATGTGAAAACTCTTTCAAATCAGAAATTACAGTGCCTGATTGAAATGATAAACACAAATGTAACACTTAATATTATGTACATTTTAGCGCTGTTTATCCGTCCAACTGCTCTGTATCTTGATACGAGCAATGACACATGAAGTTCTTTGGGATCATGTAGTCCACTCAATGTTCATGGGCAATAGAGTTCCGAGTCGGTGCTAGGGAGCGTGAGGGGCGTTGTACTATTCACTACCTCTCATGTACCTAGCCATGTGTGTTTTTCAGTTTAATCAAGCAGACACAGCTATAAATTCTAGTTTGTGAGAACACATCTATCAAAATTTAAAGATATGAAACTTTGAAGAAAAATGGACATCTGTGGAAAGATTAATGGGTTATTCGTTTGAATAAAACTTATATTTCAGATTATTTTCTGTATTAGTCTGACATATACCAGACTATAACAAGCATTTGGATGTTTTCAGTGTTAAAACCTTTGATTATAAATATCGAAGACGGCAGCTGCTTTACTGGTAATTTTATTTCTCTGCTGCCATCTGCTTCCATGAACGAATAAGGTCACTGCGAACGTTCATTTTTCTCGACTGGCGATAAAGATGTGATTTTTGTTTACAAGAGTGGTCCTAACAGCCAAAACTTAGTGAGATTGATCCAAAACGTTTTCTTGGATATTTCTTACTTGTTCATACCACTAAAATCAGCATTTCCTCTTAGATTTGAGGCGTTTCTACATGCACCGGGTTTTCTCTCCTTTATTGTACAAAGAAGCGAAACTATCCACTACTTCCACACCATTCCCTGCTGAAACAAAAACAAATTAAACACGATTTTCGACGTCTTTTTCAGCATCTTGGAAAAAAGAACAACCTCAATAACTGACAATATCTTCCTTCTGTAAGTCAACACGAAACCTCCCTTAGATATTCCTTTATGTATTTGGTTCACTAGCTTCACAGGCATTTATCTTTTCGTAGAAATATGTACAAATCTGGACGAAAACAGGTTTCGGATAATGTCTAAAACTCCAAATTACAGGCGGTTCATGGTGGAAAGTATGGTAGGCCATGTAAATCAAACCAAAACTACATCTGCTGTGACGGTCCTTAACGCTAAACATGGTTTCATATAAAGTCGGTTTCCCGCTTGCACACTTCGAGCGTATCACATCAAACACCACCGGAATATGGTGTACTTGCGCACTACCAAACTTCTAAACTACACAATTTTAGTCAACTGTTGCGTACTCGATCAACACCTCGATCGCAACCGGAAACTCATACAGCGTCCTGGAGCCATCGTACGCCTCTCCACAAATACCACCTACCAGGGGACCGTTGTACAAACTGGACGAAATAACGTTACCTGTCAGTTATTACACATGACTAATTTATTTCTAGGCCGGAAAGGAAAGTGAAATATATTCTACAAGTACATGACTTATTCTTGACCGAAAAGCTATCTGAAAAGAATGCCTAAAATATTTGCTATAATGTAGAGACCGTACCGTAGCTCTTCGCATACTTCGATTGTTCAAAATAAAGTGGTTTTTACAAGTGCACCGGTTACGATTTAAAAATGTAAACAACGAACGCTGTCTATGAATCTTTGGAATAAATGAATGGCAGTCGATCTTAGTCATAATACTGACTGGCATATAATGCTAATGACCCCATGTGCTGCAGAAAGATTTTTGGTTTGCAACTGTAATTTGTTATCAATTAAAACTGGTAAAATAAATGCTTATATTTGGACAAAGCTCACCCTCTCTGCCGTTCGCCAGTTGCTAAAAGGGCAAATATAAAAGATTCAGTGCAAGCTATATTTCACTGGTACTACCAATTAGTAAGTTCATACTCTGAACAACACGTCAGCGAAGTTTAGGCAGTTTTGACCGATTTAAACAATGGCAGCTTTAGATTTTTTCTTTACATGAAAATTGCCGTTAGGTAACAAAAGATAATAGGTAAGGGTAGATTTCTCAGAAGCACAGAACACTAAAAGCACAGCTACAGAGCCACGCATTTGCATAGTAGGCCCACAACAAAAAGAAGCTGTAATGGAAACATGTATTAATTTATGCTAAATATAGATGGAGGAAAAGGAAATGGTAAGGGGCAAAATTGGGCCGCGGGACTGGGAGGGGGTGGCGGGGGAAGGAACCCGAAGGGGAAAGTTGAACAAGGACGAATATACAAAGGGAATGTCACGATCCTTAATAACAGTCACACTACAAAAATAAATGCTCACCGGTAATCGGAGTTCACCGATTTTGATGTTATTGTCACAAAATTGTTCCAGTTCACGTTATGCAATATATTCACTTAAACTGCATAGCTATTTGCTACTGCTGTCATATGTATGCCATAGCTGTGAGAGGTCCTGGGTTCGTGTCACGGTTAGAACTTAAATAGTTGCATTCTGCTACAGCATATTTTTTGCTGTTTACAGATTATTCCAGATGTTCTAAATTTTTAGCACACAGTATCATGGATTATTATTTAGCTATCTAGATCACAACTGCATGTTAAATCAAATGCACCTGATCAGTAAATATTTACTATATTATGTCCCTTTCATGGTTCTGCTCTCCATGTTCAACAAGAGTTACATTTCCTTGATCACAAAATTTTATTTTACATGAAAATATTAAATGCTCATAACTCTATGCTTCTGGTTAAAATATTGTCTATATATCTATTTTTGAGAAATATATGGACACTTGACTTCATTTCAAAGCTTTTTTTACTTCAAACCTATGATTTGAAAAACTTAGGTACTATCTCTATATAATGGATTTTTAAAACCATTTTACACACTACGCAAGCCAAGCGACAACCTTCCTGGCTAATCCTATCAGAAGCAGACCCTGACATTATCATTGGCAGCGAAACCTGGTTCCACAGTGGCATTCATGAGTGGGAAGTAGTTCCTAGTGGCTACCATATTCTAGCAAGGGGAGACCGAGGCAGTAGCCAAAATGACGGAGTCATCACAATCGCCAAAGACAACATCACTGGTAGAATCTAAACATACAGACCAATGTAAAACTAACAGCTGATACCATTTAATGCTCTGGTAAACAAGAACCTTTCATAGTTTCTGCCTACAGACCACCTGGCAGTGATTCATTGCACATGAGGGAGATGAAAGAAAAGATCCACGAGTTGCATCTCCAACATCCCAAAACTACCATATGGACTGCTGGCGACACCAATCTGCTAGACATAGATTGGGATGGTAACATCATCAAGTCTACTAGTACAAACTAATACAGCAACGAGGTAAACCAGCTCTTTCTCGACATGGCCTATGACTTCGGATCAGAACAAGCCGCCAAGAAGAAGCTGCGGAAAAAGAAGACTTTCAGAAACTAGAAAAGTGGGAGTCAACCCATAAAAATGAGAATCACACGAAAAAATCCCCCTTTGTTACAAACTACAAGATCCATGGTGAGCTACTAGCAACTTTGCCTAGTGGAAAGTATCTTAAAACCACAATAAACGAGAAGCTCCTTTGGAATGACTATGTTGACTCTATCTCCAAGAAAGCCAACAACAGTATCTCGATCCTCAATCGGAACATGACTAGCTGCCCTTTCAACACCAAGGCTCAATGTTACAAGTCCCTGGTCAGACCAGTCATGGAGTATGCAGCTCCTGCATGGGATCTACATACCACTAATAACATCAATAAGCTGGAAGCGGTCCAGAGGCGTGCGGCCGGGTTCGTAACCTGTGACTTCCGCCGTACAAGTCGTATCAGACAAATTTCCACTCTAGGATTGTAATCACTGCAACAACGTAGAGCTGACAGCAAGCTGATCCTAGTATATAGGATCACGCATTGTCTCGTGGACATACCTGTATCGGCATATTTCTACCCTCTCACACTAGCAACTCAAGGTCGTATCTCGAAATGCTATTTATCATTCTGTCGTACATAAATACTCCCATCTGCTATTTGACTTCGGAGTCGGTTTCCATAAGAAATTGCCATGCCCCAGACCTTAGACAGCTTCAAGGCGTGACTCCAGGACCTCAAACACTGGACACACTTCATAAGTTTAACGTTTATAAACTGCACAATGTAAAGCCTCACATTCATTTTGTAAGTAGTTCGAGTAAATTTATAAAAAACAATAGCAACAAGCAATTTACATGCCAATCAAAACCAAAAGCTAACTAGAGTTGTCACAGCAGTGACGAACTATACCCCCACAATATAACAGAACTAAGCCAATGTTAAAGCCGAACTTGCTTGACATTTGACCTACTGACCTCAGAATCAATACATGTCATCTGCTGGTCATGATCAACCTCCCTATTAAGTTTCATGATCCTCGGCCCAAGCGTTCTCAAATTACTGTCCGGGAAAGGTTTAAATGTTCTGGGTCACTCTGACCTTTGACCTCTGGAACTAAAAATATATAGGGTGTAAGGGACTCGGGATTCTTACTCATACACAAGCGAGATATGCGGCTTCTTCTATCATTTATTTTCTGACAATCATGCGCATCCCCATAAATGCCGATTCTCTACAATAAATTTAAAAACAGATATTCAAACAAACGTACAAGAAATTTATTCAAAACAGCATTCATACCAACATTCAAAAATTACATTTAATAAAAATAATAAATCAATCTTTTACTGCAAAAATGGACGTTTTAAATAACAACAATATTTACTTTATGATACCAATTAATTCTGAATAAAAAATACAAAACCTTACCAACTTTGGTATCTCAAATAAATTTACTTTAACAAAGTAAATTTCATCCAAGCTCCTTAACTCACGTTTAAATTATAACAAAACTAACGGGCGGAACAACGTCAGACTATACTGGACGTCACATACAAATTGACGCCAAACGTCACATTTAGTGCCATGAATGAAACAATAGATAAAATTTAATATTCAGAACGTCACAGTTCTTACATAATCTCACTATGAAGTTTCGTGATCCTAGTCCAAAGTATTCTGAAGTTATTGTCCGAAAACCATTTTAAATATTCCATGTCACTGTGACCTTGACCTGTGATCTATTGACCTCAAAATCCTAAGGGGACATCTGCTGGTCATAACCAAACTCCCTATCAATTTTTATGATCCTAGGCCCAAGCGTTCTCAAGTTACCATCCGGAAACTGTTCAACTGTTTTGTGTCATCGTGACCTTTGACCTACTAACTTCAAAGTCGAAATTGACTTGTATTTTATCATGTTACACCCGTGTACAAAAATTTATGATCCTAGTCCCAAGATTTCTAAAGTTATCAACCAGAAACCATATAACTGTTCCGAGTCACTGTGACATTGACCTTTGACATACTGACCTCAAAGTCAAACTTGACCTTTATTTCATGATGTTACACCTGTATACAAAAACTTATGATCCTAGGTCTAAGCGTTCTCAAGATATCATCCGGAAACCGTTTTACTGTTCAGGGCCACTGTGACCTTGACCTTTGACCTACTGACCCAAAGTCGAACTTGACCTGTATTTTATCATATTACACCTGTGTACAAAAAATCATGGTCCTAGACCCAAGCGTTCTCAAGTTATCATCCGGAAACCGTTTAACTGTTCCGAGTCACTGTGACCTTGACCTTTGACCTACTGACCCCAAAGTCGAACTTGACCTGTATTTTCTGATGTTACACCTGTTTACCAAAAATTATTTAAATCGGTCAAGCCTTTCATGAGTTATCGTCCGGAAACCATGAAAACCAACGGACCGACCGACCGACCGACCGACAAGCTCACTCCTATATACCCCCAAACTTCGTTTTGTGGGGATATAATAAGTAAGGGTAGATTTCTCGGAAGCACAGAGCACCATAAACACAACTTCAGAGCCACGCATTTGCAAAGTAGGCCTGCAACAAATAGAAGCTGTAACGGAAAAATATTATAGAAGGATTACTTAAAAAATACAAGTACATTTTGAAGGGGGAAAAATAGAACACTCGGGCACCACCTTGGGATTCCGCCAGCCAAGATTAAGGTTGGCACGATAACTTACTCATAGTAAAGGGAGGTGTGCCAAAGCAAGGGGGCGCAAATGCAAGGGGAAATGATGGGGGCGATAGTAAGAGCGGAGAGAAAGAGAAAGGAACAAGACTACATGCGCAAAACAAAATACAAGACAGACAGAAAACAAATTGAAAAAATAGGGCCACCGCCTTTGACCGATCAGTAACATATGCAATTTGTTTAGGTCTGCTCATTGTTTACTAGTTTAGGGCAAACCCATTATCTTAACTTGGGACCATACGCCGCTTAGGAATTGCACTCTGTGTATCATTGATGGTTCCATGTGTACCACCGTTATGAATATATCTGTGGATTTCTGGTACTTATCACATGCGTAAGTGTTGATTCTGCTGAACCCGGGGATAGAGGGCGTGGTATTTTGCATTTCCACTATCCACCACGAACAGGATCGTTCAAACCGGGCCTACAACATTTTCGTTTATGTCGTGTTGGGCGACCTGATGTTTTCCACTTTTTTCTATTTGAGTACTTTGTGCAGAATATGACATTGCCAGCAGAAAACAAAAATATTTGTGATTCTGCATCAGACGAACTGTTCAGCGAAACACAGAGACCAGAAGTATCTTCGTGTCCTCTTAATTCACAAGTGACAGCTACTGTGTTCTTCATCTTGGCATTCTATAGAATCTATTTGCTATGCACGTGGTATGCTCCAATTGGAACATGAAAACCTCAGTAAATATATTTATATAAATTTATATTGACCAACCTGTGTAAAGCTCACCATCTGTATGCCAACCGTTGTTGTTGACCCTTTTAAGGAGAATTCTGGTATCACGGAGAATCGATGTATTGCCCATATCCTTTGGACGGCCAACACATCTTTATAAAATCTCGCCATCAGACGCTTTATACGTTTTATTACGTTACGGCCACGGAAAGGATATGCGAAATTGACCTCTGTGTTTCGGTATATGGAATGCAATGTATTGCATACACAAGGTTGTGCTTAAATTCAGACTTAACGTAGTTGTTCATCCGAAATGACTGATATTCAAACGTAGCCCAGAGGTTATTAAGACCATTATTCTAATAAATGTCTAATCAGGAATATGGGCTCTATATGATACTTTCAAGTTAAGTGATGACGAAGTACTAACAATTATTTTAAAGATGTACATTGAATGAAACACAACAAACATCATTTTATCCCACCTAGTATCGTTAAAGTCACAGTTTAAATGGAACGAGAAAATTACAACTTTATATATAAATAATAAAAGAATAAAGCTAAAATATAATACACTGTTTATGGATGCTTGTTCCAGTCGTATCGTACTGTGTAAAATGTTTGACGTGATTACCCAAAGTGGAATGTGCATGCCTACTTTAAGATAACAGATCCTTGTACCTTTAAGGAATAGAAACAACGATATGCAATGTAGTAAAAACACGATACACAACATACAACAAGCCTTAACAAATGCACAACAATCATTTGTAAAGTTGATTTATGCTATTATTTAAACCCACTGTATTGTGTACTTTTCTTGGTATGTTTATAAGTAAGTAACCCTGGAAGAGTCAAAATATGTTAATGTTTACCTTGTTAACACAATAAAAGTGACATTTTACATTTGATTTTAACTACAATTACACACATCTAAAGTCACAATAAGCTGGTTCCTTTGGAAAACCAGCTAGATTCCATCATGGGTTCTAAAGCCACTTCACCTGAAAGGGGAAAGGGGAATGTTTTGGCCCTTTCAGCCATATAGAGGTTTCATTTATGCTTTAATTTGATACAAACTTGCATAGCATGTTTATCTTGATGATTGTTTGGCCAAGTTAGAAACTGGTTTATGTGGGTTCAAAAACTAGGTCACAAGGTCAAATCAGAGGAAAAGCTTGTTACATATTTATGACCATATCTTTATAAAACTTAGTCAGAATGTTTATCTTGATAATTTCTAGGATAAGGTCGAAACTGGGTTATGTGGGGTCAAAAACTAGATCACCAGCTCAAATCGAAGGAAAAGATTGTCAATACTAATAAGGCCACATTTATGAACCTATTTTTATATAATTTGTTCAGAATGTTTATCTTGATGATTTCTAGGCTTCACATAATATGACAAAATAAAATGCAACATGTATGTAAAATGTATGTGTTGTATAAAAAAGGAAAACCACAGGTCGCTCGACACGACATACAGAAAATGTTGCAAGGTCTGATTGAGACTGTTCATCTCTGTCAATCTGACTGAAGTACATCTCCTATTACGCTACGCATAGGATCTGAGAACGAACTATTCATAGCCTCGTTCTGACGACCCTTTCGCTAGCCAATCAGAGCCTAACTTACATCTTGCAAATCTGCCTGTAGCCTTGACTTTCGATATTTACAATTCTTATGTCGTGATGTATGAGATAGCCGGCTAGCTCAGTCGGTAGGCCACTTGCTTTGTAAGAGAGGGGTCCCGGGTTCGAGCCCTAGAATGACTGCACATTTTTCTTACTCTTTGACATTCGAACAAGTCGTCTGATTGGATAAAATAAAAATAGCAATACTGGAAATCCAAAATATACAGAAGACGAATGTGAATGGGTCGTTCTCAGATCTTCGTTTAGAAGATCAAGTACTTCAGTCAGATTGCATCTCTGTTTACAAATAAAAGAACTGTTCTGTTCACTAGCGCCAGACCAGAAAGAAAATGCCTCTGTACATGTTATGCCTTACCCCTAGGTATTGTATAAGAACCATGGTCATGAAGGGGAAAATATACTAAGCCGTTTCAATCGCGCATTAAATAATTCAAGTGATATGTTTATTTCTGATTGTGTATTATTTTTGATACAAGTTCGAGGTATTAATTATCTATACCATCTGTTCACACATAAAGGCATCATATTTTCTCAAATTTTATACCATCTAATTAGTGAATTCGAAATACAACAGTCCATTTTATGCTTTACCAGGAGACATGTTTTTCATATTAATTCCCTATGATTTCCATATATCTTAATGAACAACGTCAGTACAAGTAGCTTGTCCAAATTATTTGCATAATTAATGTCAAAAATAACAAGAAATAAAAAATCAAGTCTGTTAAAATATAAAATATGACATTAATGTAAAATGTAAGAAAGTTTTATCTTGTATATGATCTGGATTAATTTGAAACTTGTACTGTTGGTCAAAAATAGCATCCAGTAATCTGATTAAAAATTTTCATCTTGCACATTTATGAACCTATTTTTATATAATTGTTCAGAATCGTTTATCTGATGATTTCTAGCTCACATAATTGACAACAAACAGCAACATGTATGAAATGTATTGTTGTTAAAAACAGGAAAACCACAGGTCGCTCGACACGAATACGGAAATGTTGCAAGTCTATGAGATGTTATCTCTGTCAATCGATGAAGTACATCTCCTATTACTACGCTTAGTTTTTCGGAACGACTATTCATAGCTCGTTTGAGATATTCGTACCAATCAAGCCAACTTAATCTTGCAAATTGTTGTAGCCTTGACTTCGATTTTACAATTCTTATGTCGTGAATGGCTTAGAAACGGCTAGCTAGTCCCTCAGGCCACTTGGCTTGTAAGAGAGGTCCGTATCGGCCTAGAAATGACTGCACATTTTCTTACTCTTTGACAGTCGAACAAGTCTGTCTGATGGTAAAATAAAAATCAGCATACTGGAAGTCCAAAATATCCATAGACGAATGGAATGTCGTTCCAGATCTTCGTTTGAAGATCAGACTTCAGTCAGATTTGATTATTTTACAATAAAGAACATGTTCATGTTCACTAGCGCAACAGAAAGAAAATCTGTACATGTTTGCCTTAAAGGTATTGTATAAAACCATGGATCCATGAAGGGGAAATTATATAAGCTTTCTTCGGCTTAAATAATATCAAGTGATATGTTTATTTTTGATTTGATTTATTTTTTGATACATTAGTTCGAGTGCGTATTAATTATGCCAGTGATGACCGATAGGCATTCGTTCGTAGGGCACATCAAAGGCATCTTATATTTTTCAGTAATTTTTATGACCCGATCTAATTAGGTGAAATACTCGAAATTACAAACAAGTCCAATTTTATGTTCTTGAGTACCAGGATGACCTATGTTTTATCATATTAGTTGCTCATGATTTCCTGTATATATCTTAAAACAACAGCATCAGTGCCAAAGAGCTTCGTCCCTTAAAATTTATTATAGATATAATTAATGTCAGAAAAATACGTAAGAAAAAAAACTCTTAAGTCTGATAAAATGATAGAAAATATGACATTTTCAAATGTAAAATGTAAGGGACAAGTTTTTTATTTGTTTTATGACTGGATCTAGATTTGCGGATACTTGTTCTGTTCTGACGAAAATAGAAATAAGGACGACTTCTCAGGTAAGATATGATTAATAACATATCTATCTTTAATTAAGACATTTCGTACAATAAATTATGTAATCAATTTCTTTTTGTTGTGGAAAAACAATTCGTAATAAAAGGATGATTTCATGTAGCCTTATCTTTATCTTCTTATGTATTGCGCTCTTTTTGTTCTAGGTAAAGAGCAAAACATACGGTAAAACATTAGGGCAACCAACGACATTGTAAAGTTATCTTTCTCCAGTAAAATAATTGTCGATGATAAACAGTTAAGTACCTGCTTCGTTTACATTTTATTCGCAAAAAATTATTTATGTTAGAAAAATACCTGTATTTACATAATTGAAGCCAAACAACTGTTGATTTGAGGCAATAGCAGCCACCGTCAATGCTTTGAGCGCTTTGATTCTTGTTGCGTTTGTTACATTATGTCCTAATTGTTATTTTGTATTTGGAAAATCATAATTGTAAACTTTTTCATTAACATTTTTAATGTATTTCTTGTTACTCTTATCGGATGTTCTGCTTTTTTCCTCCTTTTAAATTTCGCCTTTGTATAACAAAGCTTTTCACTAGCTCAGTAGACCGAGTTTATTTAGAACTCCGATGCCACAGCTAGGATGTATGTGGCCAATTCCTATCAGTTTCTCTCCGTCCGCCATATGGACTTAAAGCATTTTATCTGTTTTGTTTTCTTGTGTTGTGGTGTCGACGCCTTTACCCCCTATACACACCCCGTCAAAATTACGGAACACTATTTAAAAAATGAAGTGAGTGCATTTCGTAAGAGTACCATAGGTGTAAATACATTTAAATTACCAAAGAATTTGAAAAACAATGTCAAAATCAAGCTTACGAGACCATGATTCAAATGTCATTTAAACGACACTTTACCAAACGTATCCTGCGAGATATGGGTTTAAACGACAAGGATTGATGGTGCTAAAACGTAGAAGAATTTGTGCAAAAACAGTCTTGACATGGCCTGGTATTTCAATGTTGTCAGTCACATTTAAGCAACATTTTATCATAATTTTCTCTTTTCAAATATATTTTGTCAAGGACAAAAAGACACATTGCTTAGTGTTAGATCAATGTTACAAATTTATCTTTACCCAACCAAACAAACCAAACCTTTTATTGGAAATTATTAAAAATATTGAACATTCATTCATTATTATGTATCTTGGTTTTAAGCTAAATATATAAAATGATAATGCAAAATTTCAACAGAAAAGTACATAAGATAATATAATTCATCATTCCATCTAAATTATACTTATGCTACAATAACCCTGTCTTGGTTGGGCAACAAGGATAGGAAAATTTAATTGTAAAATCATCACCAGCGAAATCATTACGTTAAACATTAAGCGCACGTTGAACATATAAATGATTGAAGTTTCGAACTTCACCAAAACCTGATTAATCATGGCAATAATGCAATACTCGCCATATACCTTATGAACATTTCAGTGCCATTCGGGAACAAACTTTTATTTCGCCTGACATGGTTGCGTTTTATGCTTTAAAAAAATATTGCTTAATCTCTGGCTGATGGACGTGATACACAAGTCATCTACATGACAAGCGTGTCAGTTAGGACGTGATACACAAGTCATGTACATGACAAGCGTGTCAGCTAGGACGTGATACACAAGTCATGTACATGACAAGCGTGTCAGCTAGGACGTGATACACAAGTCATCTACACGACAAGCGTGTCAGCTAGGACGTGATACACAAGTCATCTACACGACAAGCGTGTCAGCTAGGACGTGATACACAAGTCATCTACACGACAAGCGTATCAGCTAGGACGTGATACACAAGTCGTCTACATGACAAGTCATCTACATGACAACCGTATCAGCTAGGACGTGATACACAAGTCATCTACATGACAAGCGTAAGTATCACGCAAGGCATGTAAGCACGGGAACGAAATTTATTTTAAATATTGATGAATCCAGTTGAAAACTGAAAATATCCGCATAATATTTAACTTTACATTAATACACATACAGATACGACATTCCAATGCTATGAACCAAAATAAGTATAGCAATTAATTGAATCAATAACTAAATAAAAATCAGCACAAATTATCTCACAAATTCAGCTCAAACAGTGTCTCTTTAAACTATATATAAAGGCACTCCCATCACTCCATATCACTGTCATTTTCAATGATTTAAGCACTGCACTATAAAAAGAGTGTCAATCGCCTCCAATGCTTGAAATCCTTCTTAAATTCACTTTTATAAGAAAGTTAAATGTCTGCACATAACCATAGCACATTGTGTTATTAATTATCATTCACTTAAGATATTAGATCCGTAATAGAGTACCTCCTTTTTTGAAGAGTATTTAATTCCTACCATAAACTTACTTTGACTGCAATTTTCAGGAGGGCGTAGGTTCAAGCCCCACTGGAACCAAATTGTTTTCCTTATTGTCCTTTTTTCTAGTAAGATTTTACTTCTTTCAAGATTTATTATTGATTTATTGTACAAAAATGGAAACTTTTCATTTGATAAGCGATTTTTGCTGTTCAAAGTGAATATACCCCTGAAACAGAAGGGGTAGAGTTAGACATCTTTAAAAATACAGAGTTACATGCAGTAAATGTTCTCTTTTTGGCCTTCACTCTTTAGACTACATATTGTGGAAGAAATGTAGATAAGTTTTACTTCTGCTCACAAGTTATTTTTGAATGAAGTGAGCAAAATTCAAAACAGACCCGTAGGATTCGACCTTACTGTTGGAGTTAGAGTTATGTCTCACTAAATCCGTTTACTTGAGGCACCCTAACAAAAATGATATTGACAAGTTTTATTTTGCGTTTTATAATTGTTTACCAATAGTCTGATGTTTCTTTTATCAAAATTAATGGTATAATGAATTCTCTGCAAACGTTCTGGATAGTGGCCATCACTTTGAAATTTGTCTCTATTTGAGCTTGAGTAAATATCATAAATTATACAAAATTCATAAAAAACGGCACGGTAAAAGTTGTTTAAAAATTTTAACGCAGTGCGAAACACGGTCAACTTTAAGAATGTACCAAGCAAATGCCATCTTTTAGCATAACTATTAGGGGTCTAATACCTTAAGCTAAATGTATGCACACTTTCAGCATACTATAAATTATCACACAAACGTCATTTGCTAACTAAGAAAGGCGAACTGATTTAAGCAATATTCAAATTAAACATGCATAAATATTTGAGAGAGCAATTATGCAAAAATCATATAAAAGCAACATAACACATTAAAACAGAACAATGCGTGAGGTGCTGCAAACAAACAAAAAATTAGATTGTCAGAAAATGGGAGGACAGGTAATTTCCAAACGACGTGACACAACAAAAAACAAATACCTAATCAAATCAAATGTATTAACGCTAGTCAATATCCAGTAACACTTGCTTTTATGAAACTGATTACCGATCGACTGCTGCAGTATTTGTTCGTAAATAGGGCTATTTAGATTTTATTTAGACTTGACATAAAAGAAGAAAACGAAATAGTAACATTTAAATTGATTTAATGTAAGCATAAGTGTCACGTAAGTGTCATGTAAGCACGACAACGAAATCAATTTTGAATAAGGGGTTAAAAATAATTATGAATCGACTTGAAAATTGAAATACCCAACAATCCGCAGCCAAACTAAGCAAAAACTAACGACCGTAATAAAGCAAACAAGATACACAAAAACATTTTTATAACACAATTAAAAAATCCTTTATTACAGAACAGAACAGAACAGAACAGAACAGTAATTTTTTGATATAACTTGAACATGTACAGTTCATCGTTATAAGAACAAAATATACTAAACATGCATAGCAATGCGAGAGTGAACAAAACAAAAGAACACTCAGTTAAAATTCATTCAATATTATTATTTGCAGTGTGACCTGCCGTGAGAACCAAAGACATATATGTAATATTTTCTAGATAGTATTCCCTCAGGGATAATCTTTCTTCAGCGATTGTACAATATGAGATAATATACGAAGGATACAATGTACACATTCATTGAATGTAAAAAGCGCGCGAGACAATACTGTTTGTCACTTCGTGCCGCTGTACGTCTAGTATAATTATAAAGTAAAAGTATGCAGAACTTCGGTAAACCTTACCTAATGCAAGGATTACTTTAGACGCGCAATATTGGTTGACACGAACAATACTGGTTGACACGAACAATCTTAAATCACTATAAACCTTGCCGAAAAGAAACACAAGGTTTATCTTAAGACTTGAACATGCCGAAAAGCATTGACTAAAAATAGAGCATTTTTGTATGTACACTTTGCAATTGTATTTAAGAATATTCAAAAGTATACAGTAACTAACACAACGTTTCTTTTAAAGAGGTAAAAATATATAAAATTATTATGCGCAAATCCTCACGGCCGGTCACACATTAATTAGCAATAACATAAAGTATGCATCAGAGTATTTCCATTACAATACAAAGTTAAGTTGTATTATTCAACAATTCCAATCTGTGTCTAAAAGCGTATTTACAATAAATGGCTAACTTATATAATTCTTTTTCATTTGTGGAATTTAATAGTTGTATAAATTTATACATGCTTGGTCGTTCGTAGTAAAATCTAGATATATATTTACGCCTTAAAGAATTATAGGTTTCGCATATCAATACAAAGTGATATTCATCTTCAATGTCATTTTTTGTGCATAAAATACATTTTCTATGTATCCTTGTGATGTTTTGATGTCTTCCTGTTTCAATGTTTAAGTTGTGTGACGATAATCTAACTTTGGCTATCATGTTTCTAAGTTTATAACATTTTATCTTTTCCAGATATACTGATATATCAAAGCTGTCAGTAGTTTTTAATTCTTTAAACAATATAATTGAACTTCTTAATGCAATATCATTTCTCCAGTTACCAATATATATATCAACAAGTCTGTTTCTAAATAAAGGAATAAACATATTAACATTTACAGATTCTGGGAATAACCATACATCAGGAAAGCCGGCGTTTTGTAACATCTGTTTTACTTGTGTGGCCCAGTTATTACAGTTAACGTTTCTGTCTATATCTTGTCTCATTGTCATAATCATTGTTTTTAAAATACCATTGTTGTTTTTCTCTGAGTGCAATTTCAAGAAATATTTCAATATCCTAACATTTCTAACTATATATAAAGGGAATCTTCCTAATTCACCGTATAAAGCGGAATTACATGTCGACATCTTTACTCCTAATAATCTTTTCAAAAATTTTCTATGTACTTTTTCTATATTTTCAGCCCTAGTAAAACCCCAAACCTCACATGAATAGTGTAATATAGATGCTACATATGTATCAAACAGATTTAACATTAATTTTACAGGTACTTCTAAATCTTTGGTTACAGAAAATAAAGATCCCATAAGTATGTAAAATCTGTAATTTAAGAAACAAAATTAAAAATGCATTTGTAGCTACAGAACAGAAGAACGACAAGTGACTATTACCTGCTGATTTAAATTACACTAGCCAAAAGTAATAAAGAGTATTGAAAACTCTTCATGACAAAGTTTAAATCACTATAAGAAAACAGAATCTTAGACGATTAGAGCCTTCAGTGTTCAGATGATGATTTCCGTCAAGTTTGAAAAATAGGCCTCTTTAGATTCAACCCTTGAAGCAAAATGGTCTATGCGCTCGTATGAATTTGTAATTTAAATCAGCAGCCAATACATCCTGAAGATTAAAATTGAACTGACGTATAACTGAATCCGTGCGCATATTCTCAACAGGTCTTGGTAAATTGGAGGAGACAATAATAGAAATGTCCCTGTTAATTTTGCGAATGACAGCAATTAGATTAGCGAAGTCAGAGGATATATTTTGTAAAGAATGGCTACTTGTGATGTTATTAGTATCGATATGAATAATCACAAAATTGAAAACTTCCAGCGGAACTAGAATTGAGCCAATCAAAAAGGATAATTTCCCGATCGTTTCCCCCGTTAATGCATATACATGTAGTGCAATACCTTCTATGGAAGGAAGATTCCTGATGATAAAATCTCCTATTATGCAAACACGTCCCACGTCTGTAACAATAAATAATAACTTAAGAGCAAACTCACAAAAGAAAACTAGGCATAAGATTACCATATTATAGAATAAACACGAATTATGTAAATCATAGCAAAAACCTATAACAATATATCTTAGACTGAATGAACAACCTACTAGGATATGTATAATACGTATTTTATTCAATAATTCAAACCTGCCGCACACCCCCCCGGGAAACTTCTGTTAGGAACATCAAAACATCTAACCGATTACAGAACATTTCTCTGTCAAGACGGAATGCCTAAGTATGCATGCAATTTGCCAAAAGTATGAAAATAAACTGTAAAAAACCTACTATAATTTTTGGTAACTTAATTTTACTCTAAATTTCATGCGTCTATCAAATTTTCTGCAATGAAACGAGTTAAGTAATATTGAAAATATCTCTTATATGCGTCTGAGCACCAGTCTCCCATGAGTTGAATGAGATCAGCAGGAATTTCTAATTGGCAAGATAAAGTAGCAAATCATCTCCTGAATGAACGAGTTGAAAAGTCTAAGGCTGTAAGACCATTAAATTTTTTGTTCAAAACAAACTGTTAATCCTGTCTGAAACATATGATATGTGACTATTTTTCCAAAAGATGAAATAAAAAAGTGGGTATCTTCTTTAGCTGGAAAATCTTTAATCATATTGCAAAAGACCCTTTAATAAGGGAGTCTGGAAAACTCTTTCATCTGCTTGAATGCATTGAGATCAACAACTCTTCCCCTTTTACTTCTATATTTTCTCTAAGCATTTTTTTTTATTTTGAATATCTCTTTTACCAGTCTTTCTTAGATTCCTTCTAGAGCTCTTGCCTAAGCAACCTTGTTTGAAACTCTAAGAGCGTTCTTCAAAATGTTCAACTGAGAAGAAAAAAAAAACAAGAAGGTAAAACACTACCTGAGCAAAACTAAAATACTGTAATGGCTATAACCAGTTGTTAAAAGATATTCTAGTTCAGTCAACTTTGAACCTTCAACCAATTTTCTGAATTCATGTACATGATATTCGCTTTAGTGCCATCTTGACAATTTTCTAGAAATGAACATCTGGACTATATGGACTGTGATTGGTTTGGTTTGCTATCGTCAGTAGTTTCATTAGAGCTCTCTGTTTCGGAGTTGCTATCTGAATCCGAACTATTCTAACTGGAATCACTACAATCTACCAAACATAGTTCCTTAATTTGCTTGTTCGCCTGTCTTTTAACGACTTGCATTTTCTTAAATCTGCTATAAAAATTGAAGTTAAGTCTAGAACACTGCTTTTACTTTTAAAAGATTTGCTATCAATGACGGAATGGTTGTTTGCAGCATTTGATTTGTTGAAAGTGGGAGGAATGGCAAAACTTTCTGAGCGCCACATTCTTTCCTTTTCTTAATCAATATTTTGTCGCAGCTCTTCTTTTTGTTTCACCTTACGTCATTTGACTTTGTCTCGCTCTAAAGCCTCCAATTCCTTATGCAATGGCAGAACTTTCTCATCGTCCGAGTCAATAACACCTAGAATTGGTGTGCTCGATTATGCACGTGTACATTTTTCACTTGCGAAAAAAATAAAAAGTGAGATATTATGTTTCATATAAGAAAAATAATTTGTTATGAAAAACATCATTCTCTGAAAATGCTCAAGTGAAAATTGCCGTTAAGCAGTTAAGTAGTTAAGCAGTTACACGAATGTACACATTCTCTCAATGAATAAAATAAAACCTGGAAATTCTCAATGAAAATAATCTAGACCTGGTCTTAATATAATAATTTAAAAAACTAAGCTAAAAATATAAATGCTACATCCACATATGACTCATTACACTATATTTCGTCAGAAACATGGAACCACATTTTGTACTGCTTCATACGTAACCTATTTGGTATAAACAGTCCTATTTAAGCTGCTGCCATCCGCAGTTCAGAGTAATTGAGAATTCGAGCCGCTGAGTTTTTTCGTCAGAACACCCTATACTTTTATATTTTCTCTCGATTAAGTGTTAAAGCAGAAATGAGTACGGTAACAAACTTATTCGGACTGATTGAGGGCGCTAGGGGTGTTGCTTGTTCTATTACCTCTTCTGGACAGACTTGGTCAAATCGAGTCTGCTTTTATTTTTTCTCGGACTCCATTTTTTTATAGATTTTATTTTTTCAGCGCCAAAGGGGCCATATGATGCTGTCGTAATGTATTAGACCCGTAATAGAATATCTCCTTTTTGAAGAGTATTCAATTCTACAATAAACCTGCTTTGAAAATTTTCAAGGGGCGTAAGTTCAAGACCCTTTTGGACCAAATTTGTTTCTCCTTATTTTCCTTTTTTCCTGGTAATTTTTATTTTCCAAGTCTGATTAGCGATTTATTGTACAAAAGTGGAAATTTTTCGTTTGATAAGCAATTTCTTGCAGTTCAAAGCGAATTTACCTCTGAAACAGAAGGGGGCAGAGTTAGAAATCTTTAAAAATACTGAGTTACATGCGGTAAAAGGTCTTGTATGTAGGTTTTACTTCTCCCCTAAGATTATTTGTGAATGAAGTGATCCAAATTAAAAAAGTCCCACAGGAATCAGCCATAATTATTCAATGTTGGAGTTAGAATTCTGTCTCATTAAATCCGTTTACTTGAGGCACCCTAGAAAGAATGATATTGACAGTTTTATTTTGTGTTTTATGATTGTTTACCATAAGTTTGTTGTTTCTTTTATAAAAATTAATGCTAAAATGAATTCTTTGCAAACGAATTGACTTTGCAATTTGTCTCTTCTTGAGCTTGAGGAAATAAAAAAAATACACAAAATTTATAAGGAACAGCACGGTAAAAGTTGTTTAAAATTTGCAATACAATGCAAAACACAGTCAACTTTAAGAATATAGCAAAAACCATTTTTAAATATTACTATTAGCGTTCCAATACATTAAATGAAGAGATTAAAAGGGCGTGTCCATAATCATATAGACACTTTTTGATCGTGAAACTTAAGAGTTCTGTTTTTTTTTTGTATTTTCTTAACAGATTTCTTTGGGTTTTTATTGGTATAAAATTGTATTTACTTATAACTTCAAATAACATACTAAAATCAGTTACCACGGAAAAATATATTTACTTTTTGTACAGGACTAATAATAAGAAAGTTAGAAAAATACCTAAAATATTTAAAATATAAAAATAGAATTTCGTAAAATAGACCAATACTTGGAATTTAAGGGCAAGTAACTCAGTACAAAAGTTAACAAGAGAGATGACACCATTAATGAGTTATATGCATTTTCGTCTTATTACAGAAACAGAGAATGCACATATAATTATTTGTTTTATAACTAATAATTTAATCCATACCCTAAACAAGAGAGTTGACATCATTAATGAGTTATATGCAATTATTTTTTTCTTATTATGGAAACGAATAATGCACATATAATTACTTATTTTATATCTAATAATTAAACCCAAAAATTTCAATACTAAACAAATCAATCATCAATCTACTAGGGTAGTCCATTCACTGCTGAGTTGTAATAGGAAAATAATGGATAGCTTGAATCATTATCTCATTAGTGTATGCAGACTTTATGACCCTTCTTCAGGTAAGGCCAATTAACAACTTGGAGGGCCACTGGATATAAAATTGTATTAGAAACCAAAATAAACAAAGGGCCATAACTCATTAAAAATTCTTGAACCAGTCTGATTTTTAGGGAGACACAACTAGGGTACCAATACATCATTCTGACAAAGTTTAATCAAAATCCGCCAAGCAGTTTCTGAGAAGATGCGATAACGAGAAATTGTTAACGGACGGACGGACGGACGGAGTGACAGACGGACGGACCACGGACACAGAGTGATTTCATCAGATGGTTGGCTAAAAAATCACATGAAGAGTTGGAAAAATAGTGACAGTAATATCCAATACATGTTATACCAATGGGAGAGCATTTTACACCGTAAAAAAACACCTTTCAATTTCTTTATAACTTTTTCAACCAATCAGACATAAATCTTTACTGCAGGTTGTTGCGAGTACAAACTGCATTATAAATCATTATAGAAATGTACGATCAAAACATATGTTTCTTGAAGGAAAAAGAAACGCAGGAGGACTGATTACTGATTACTGCACGTCGCGATTCCTTGAAAAGGTTTCTTAGAAATAGTGAAATTATAACATCGCGTGCCTCACGTAATACAAAAATATTTTAATGTTTGCAACTTTTTCTATCGCCTTAACTAACTCTTCATCAGACGTTGAAGAGAAATAATCACACGGAGGATTAAAAAAAAAACTTACACACAAGAAAAGAAAACTCTAATGGGTAAATTAGACCGAGCTACAGAAAGAAGATGTCATCTGCTATGGCTTATCGTAAACTACACGAAAAAAATTCCCAAAGAGCTATGTGACAGGAAGCGATAACTGGGAAGACTACAGCCGGAGGGGCAGCTTTGGTCTTCTTCCATAATAAAAAGGTGGAAAAGTCGTCATATGATGTAAAATTATATCGGTGTGCCTCTTAACAAAACAAGTTATTTCATAATAAAAAAACTTTATCCCAGAATGGTTCTTCGTCTCACAAAATAATTTACAAATATCAATAATCAATATATATAAAATCATAACTGAACAAAACATATTCAAAATGGTAACACATATTATATGATTAAGCAGGAATTACTTTTGTAATACGGCACTTAGACTGAAACTAAAGACCCCCTTATCAAAAATTAGTTAACTTAAAGGTGTGTGCGTAAGTACGGTGCCCCTAAAGTGACATGTTACACACTTTTTTTCCAATTAGGTAATGTGAGACTTTTTTTTATTTCGTTTAAACGAAATAATGATTTCGTTTAATAACTATTTCGTTTAAACGAAATAATGATTTCGTTTAAACGAAATAACTATTTCGTTTAAACGAAATAATCTATTTCGTTTAAACGAAATAAGTTATTTCGTTTTAAACGAAATGATTTCGTTTAAACGAAATAACTATTTCGTTTAAACGAAATAATGATTTCGTTTAATAACTATTTCGTTTAAACGAAATAATGATTTCGTTTAAACGAAATAACTATTTCGTTTAAACGAAATAAAAAAAGTCTCACATTACCTAATTGGAAAAAAAGTGTGTAACATGTCACTTTAGGGGCACCGTACGTACGTAAGCACTTATACACTTAGTTATTTATACATGTTTTTTTCATGTAAATGTTTAAACTTTGTGTACCATAATGTTTAAAACGGAAATATGTATCAAAAATCATAGGCACCCAGGCTTGATCTTGAATTATCTGTCCTTGAAAGTAGATTTGTTTCCAGTATATTCCGACTTTCAAGGGCAGATCATTCATGACCAGATATGGGTCCTATGGTTTGAATTCTTTCTGTAAGAAAGTTTTGCCCCATGTCAATATAGAGACTGTTGCAAATGTCCTTAACTATGAACATGAGAAAATGATAACGTAAAGTCCTTGTCTTTACCATGTACAAAATGTCTTTAAACTTTGTATACTGACTGCAAATGAAGTCTGACGCAGGCATAAAAACTAAAATGCAACGTTTTCTAGCCTTAATCTTGGATTATATGCCCACCTTAATCTTGAATTATATGCCCTTGAAAATTGGATGCTTTTAGAATTTTCTAATTTTCACGGGCAGATAATTCAATATAATCTGGAAAGTAGATCCCTAGGAAGCACCGAGAACAATGCAAACAGGGAAAATTGCAGACTCGGTTGGATTGAGTCTGTTCATGAGCTGTGATTGAAAATGCAACACTGCCCACGCCCACTAGCACCGGCTTAAGCAGTATTCAATCTTCAAATCTGAATGAGTTGAAATCAATGATCCCGAAGGACCAGAAAATATAACAACACTGAGATTAAGTCGGGGCGACTTTTTACGGCCGCCACACAGCACTTAACACTCGCTGTTGTGAAGTAAATATAATCTGGAATGTAGATCCCTCGGGACCACCGAGCCTGAGTACCTATGATTTTTAAGTCAGTCAGCACACAAAGCTTAAAGAAAATATGCCCGTAGGAAGATTTTGCCCTTTAAACGACTGTGGCATTTGCCTTTAAAGGCATTTAGTTACCTCTGACATGTATTTTAGCCAAATTATGTCCCCTTTAGGAAAATCCTTGTTAAAGTATTACATGCAAGCTACTACCTCCAAAACTAATCAGATATTGAATTGAAACTTCAAATGTGTCTTCGGGGTTATGAAACACTGACATGCATTTTGGCCAAATCATGTCCCTAGTTAAAGTTTTGCCTGCAAGTACATATAGCTATTACTTAAAGGCATATAGATTTGAAACTTGCTTTTTTTTATCTAGGTTAATTACCAACCTCACTGGGTCAAGTGTCATAACTCAGATGTGTATTTTGGGCAAATTATGCCACCTTTTGTACTTAGAAAATTCTGGTTGAAGTTTTGTGTGTAAGTTACTATCTGCAAAACAAATGCAGATATGAAATTGAAAATCGCATGTGTCTCAGGATTATAAAACAAGTTAATTGCATCAAGTCCCATAACTCTGACATGTATTTTGGCCAAATTATGTCCCCTTTTAAACTTCTGGTTAAAGTTTTGGATATAAGTTACTGTCTCCAAAACTAATGCAGGTACTGGATTGAAAATCTATAGTTATTTTAACATTCTAGGGCAACGATTCGAAAAGCCGAGCAATGGCTGTCTTACGGACAGCTCTTGTTAAAATATACTCATATACAATAAATATGAAGTGTATGTCACCTAAAAGTTACAAAAGTACTAAATACATTTCTCTATGACAGAAGCGAAAATACATACAATTACTATACATAATGTGCTGCAATTACTTTTGCATTTTGTTTTCAAGTAGCCTTTTTAAAAGTGTCTCATGGCGGCTGTAAAAGTCTCCCCGTACTTCGACTCACAATTGATACATTTTTATGGTCGTTTGCGGTTACAATACTAAAACAATTCCGCTAAAGCCGCGGCCAGAGTCCTGAGAGATGTTGCACATTTCATTACCTCGTATGAATAGACACAGTTTAGCTGAATCTTCTTCATTTTTGCTTCTATGAACAAACTCAGTTTGGCTAAGTCTGCTATCATTTTGCTTCTATGAACAAACTCAGTTTGGCTAAGTCTGCTATCATTTTCCTTCGTTTTGTTATATGCTTCCAATAGATTTTACTAATTTTGTTTTACCTACAAATGCTCACAAATTTTGTCATAAACAAATAAATGACGCGCATATTGTTTCAGCATTTTAAAAGGTGCTAAATCTCACGTAAGATATATATGAAAATGTAAATTTGTCAGATTAAAAAAAAACTATGATAAATAATATAATGAAATTTTAACAATTGGAAGCATGTTTCTATCAATAAAGTGTCATTCCGTCGACTTTTAAGAAAATATCTTTGCAAAAGTAAGTCTCCTTGTATTTCAGACAAATTCATTGATTTCTGGCTATCACGTTTCGACATTTCTTTAAATAAAGAAGCTTCTGGTTTCGGTTTAAGGAAACTAGAATGTTTTAAAAATATAGTATAATACATTATATAGACAGTAAAGAAATTGATTATCTACTGGACATAAAAAGTACAGAAATATTTCTAATGGAAAGTGCACGACATACCAGACTAGGAAATTCACAACCAATCATAGAAAATGAAGAGAAAAAAATTAATAACGAAATACATCTGTAGTTTTGTCGGTATGTGATTTTGTCAATGCAACATCATTAGCTTTATATTTGTCTTTTATTACAGAACGGAAATTACAACAAAAATATTATATTTGCCTGTCTAGATTGGTGTTATGCTATTTATTTAGAATGCGCTTACCACGAGAAAATTGTAAAATATTGTTTAGTTCTTTCCATATGCATATCATTCAGACATATATTACATATCAGTATTTTGATGCACTCAAAGAAGTTACAGTGCTGAATTTGTAATAGTGCTTTTTTATTTCATAATGATTCTTTATGGTTGTTCTGCAAATTCGGATCTTAAACCTTTTTTCAAAACTTCAAAATACATTAAAAAAGTCGACAAATAAAAAGTTGCTTGATTTTGTTTGCTAGACGATTAATGCAACCATTGATACGAACATTTCTTTTTAATTTGCCGCATTTGTAGATCAATACAATTGAGTAAACTTATTAATATACTGATATTTCTCAAGATATTGACACCAAGACCATTTAATTAGAGCAATAACATTACAGCGACAAACAGTAAATATAAACTTCTATAATATTGATTTTCTTTTGTTTTTGTGTTTTGACGTCACACCCACACAATTTTGGGTTATATGAAGGTTTCGAACTTTTGCTGGAGGAGGAAGACCCTAGGTGCACCTTTGTACATTATGTCATCACGGGCGGGCACCCGGGTAGAACCATCGACCTTCCTTAACCCTGCTGTATGACTTTCTCATATGAAGAATTCAACGCCCAAAATGAGGTCGACCCCACATCGGTAAGGACAATAGTGATACAATACAAGAGACATTTATCTCTGTATTAAAGGGCAATAAGTTAATTTTATATAAAAGATATGCTCAAGCCTTTCATAACGTTGAAAGAATTTTTAAAATCGGACCAGTATTTAAAAGATACAGCAGTTTGAAATTTAAGAAATGGCTGATCATAGAGGCAGCCATTTTAGTGTGTTTGTGACGTCATTTACACATTTCTGAATCCTTTATTTAGCAAATAACATTATAAACAGATTATTTCACATGTTTCTTGAGTGTAAGATGTGTAACATGGTAAGTTCTTCCATAATAACTGGCAAAAGCAGAGGAATTATTTTATAGAAATAAGTACAGTTCAAATATGTATTTGTATTTTTTTGTTGCTATGGAAACAAAATGGCCGCAATTATTTCTTTAAATGATTCAAAAGTCTTTGTAGACGGAACTAACTTAAAAACAACATTGCCTTTCCCTTTAAAAGTCTATGAAGACAACTTCTGATTTCTGTTAAAGTCTTACTGTTTTCGTGATAATAATCAATTTTTCATGTAACTTTTAAAATTTTTCGCGATATTCTTTTTTTTCTTGAAAGTTTATAAGATTTTCATGAATTAATTTTCAAAATTATCGTATACGGAAAAAAACCAACAACATTGTTTTTAATATATAATGTAATTCATTTTTTTCACGAAAACAAGCATGGTTTCGCAAAATATATCTTAATCATTTATTTATTATCGCATGCAGGAGTTGGAATAATCGTGAAGTTAGTTCACTTAGAGCAAAAGTTTCTTTTCATGAAAGGTTTTAAAATGTTAACAAAAACAATCTGCTTAAGCGGATGCAGAAATATGCCACCATAATGCCGTTTACTGGTCACACATTTAAACAATATTATGGTAGCGGATTTTGTTTTAAAAAGTTTTATATTAAGCCATTTACTCATAACCTCGTCATGACATTTACATGACTTTTAAATTCACCCTGATACACTTAATAAAACAGGGCTAATTTGAAATTAATATCTGAATAATTGCGTTGTTGATATTAATTATCATACAAATTCATTGAAGTTCGGTATGTTTATTAAAACAGTTTTGTAAATTTTCATACAATTAATCTAAAAGTAAAATATAGTAAAAAAACCCAAACAAAAACAACAAAAACCTCCATCAATACACAGGCATCGAAAATTACACCCACGCTTAGAATTAGAGCCAAATTTTATAAAACTAAACAACTGAGCAATATTTTGATTACACCCAGGCAACGACATGAAATTGAAAATGGTCTGAAAATATAAATTCCCCTGGGCCTATGAATGATAACTAATGGCTGGAAACAGCTATAACACCGTAGCATGGGGTAGCGTAAACAAATAAGAAGGAATAAAACAGAACAAAAATCATGGCTCATTTCGGTTATCCTTGTTTAGGGAATGGGACATTATACCTGATCTAATTTGAAACAAGGAATCTTGATGGCCCTGTAAATTTCATGCAGGGAAGTTTAATAACCGTAATTTTGTTATGACACAGTTCTTGTTTTGCTATTGTTATGGCATTATTGGCTTGGCTTTCATTCTAATCAGGAGGTATAATGGTGATCGATCACATGACAGGAAGTACCGGCATGCCAGGTACTAAAGCATATTCTGCTATAGTATGGCTAAGCAGCTTTGCAAAAACATATGGAGACAGACTGCCTTACATATCGATAATCAGCTGCCAATGTGTGCAACGAGACTCAGTGTCTGTGAACAAATGGTAATAAGACCATTTACTTTTTACTAAGACTATACAAAGAATGTCAGTTAACAGACACTCTTAAGTCCGCTGTACATCCGCCAAAGGCATAACAGATTTAATAAAAATGGTCTTGGCACTACGGAAAGTAATCATTATTGAGTATTTGGCAGCATGTGATATCGTATAGCATTGACCCATGGACTGCAATATCTAGATAGCTATCGTTTTATACTACAATTTATCATATGCCACAAACCAGTCTTGTAATAAGTCTGTTTATTTACTTCATATACACAGAAAGATGACCAAGAAGAAAACACTACTTCCCATGTACACTTTCTGAAGATATGGAAAAAGAATTTCAACTACATATTGATTCCAAAGGTAATGCTAGTTCCTTAATATGCTATGAAACAGAATGAAAAAGTCCTTGCCTGTCACGGTAATGATCATTACAAAGGAAAGGTAGAAGGGTACAAAAAATGTAGTTCTTCAATTGATAATTGTGTTTGTACAGCTTTTATCGGAATGCCTCTAATTTTTGGTCAAGTTCTCTGTCTATCCCTCAAAATGCAATAAACACATATAGCAGGGACTTCTTCCGAACCATGTCTATAACAGGTGAACAACAAATGTTAAAAGTATGAACATTTTTCCTGCTATATTTTTCAAAATCTTAAATGGCTACGCGATTTCCAGTGCCTGAACCCGGATTCGATGCAACAGGGTATCTATATTAAAGTAATTAAACCTGTATCATTGTTTAGTTTTAGTAGAAAGTTGCATCACAGCAATCAATGCTAACATATTTCCACAGTTAATGGATATTTGGAATGGCTGTCAAAGTCTGAGCATATTCGGTTACAAGCTTGAAGAAACATATCATTTTGTGTCATGGATGTCACCATACCTAAATGGTACAGATGGTCATTCCAAACCACATGCGTACAAAATTTGCTGAATCGAAATTGGACATGTTATTTTGTTATGGAAGGAAAGGCTGACAGATGCTGTAAGTATTTTTGTACATTTTAAAATGTGAATATAGATGAATTGTATCAAGTATCTAACGATGGTTTCATTTCCGTTACCATAACACATGTAAATGATACTAGTAAACAATAGTTGTACAACATCGATAAACGCTACATGCTAAGCATTTGTATTTCCTGTCGTCTGATTGTAATTATGAATGAAAATATTTTTTCTTGGGCAAACTCGAAGACTTATTCACCGATTTAAATCCAAATCGCAAAACTTCCTTCCTTGCCTCAACTAATTACAAGTTGAATTAGAATGCAGGGGCACATTGGGTCTTGTCTTATTTACTTATTGTTTTAGCTAACCTGACAGGTTGAGCTTTAGTGATCGCAATTTGTCCGTTGTCCGTTGTTTACACTTAAGAGGCCACGTTTTTTGGTCCATCTTAATCTTGGCGTGTTACAGGAAGCGGCGAGATTGTTATATTGTAAGTTAATCCGAACGGACTGCCGACAAGTGTAGACACAACCAAAGTAACAAAAGATCGATTGAAATCGGTCTTTTGGAAGAATGAGAGATTTTAAAAAAAAACAACAAAAACAAATAGTGCAGTGCCGTTAACAGCCCTGAAAAAACACCGAAGCAGAATTCTTTCGGGAAAGAGTTGTAACATAATTACATATTTGTATTATCATGTGTTAATGAATTAATTGTTTTGTAATAGATTCTTTTTACTTTTGATGTCCATTCGCATCGTATACATGTATTACATATATATTGCATTTCAATTTTGTCTTAATGTTATACATGTAACCATTTTGCCGGATCACGAATTCTGTTTGCAAAGTTGTAAACAACAGAGGCTATATGATTGCTACATCATGTTCCTTATAAACATTTGTCTTATATTCTCCAAGCTTTATCACGTGCGTTTAAATTCATGATTTATAACTTTGGTAATATGTTAATTGTCTATCTAATAAGTGCATGATGCGTAATATCCGCCATTGCACCAGAATAGATAGAAATTATAACTTAAATGCCAATCAAAAATGTGTTACTGTAATTCCTTGGGACGAGAACTAATTGTGAGCTCCCAAGATATATGTGCTATAAAATTGGTAATTCAAATTCATAATCATTTTTTTTCTGTTTTTATCTGAGGAAATATGAAGTAAAAATAAAAGTTGTAGTAAACCTTGTAACTGAACTTCTTGTTAGTAACTATACGATCACGGGTTTTCAGTACATAGAAAACCTAAAATGCACAGAGAAATATATACATTATAAAAGTAATATCCACGAAGAGGATCTGAATAAACCATTTAGAAAAATAAATTTACTTCATCGAATATATAGACTAAATCTGCTAGACCTAGTATTTCTCTATTGAACTGTCATTAAAACAGAAAACTGGAGACAAATCGAGTTAGATTTTTGTATCAAATATATCTGTTTTGTTTAGAACGAAAACAGAAATTGTGAATTTTGTAGATATATCAAATATATCAAAAAGCACAAGTTTTTTAAAAAAACACTGAAGCAGCTGCTTCGGTTTGCCTCCATGTAATTACGGCACTGTGGTGGTCAAACATCTTTGATAAAATTGAAAAAGGTATTTTAAACGTTTTAAAATCAATATCGTTCGTTTATGTTACCACCTAAATTCAAAGAAGTGTTAATTACGCTAAGGAATAATAAACATAATCTGTAAAAGTGTTCTTTGGAAGCAAAGAACGCATCCAAACAGAATAAAAGCAGACTCGGTTGATTTGAGTCTGTTAATGAGAGGTAATGATCATGAACTAGACAACATCTCTCACGCCCACTAGAAACATTGTTCGAAGGCACTATACAAGCAAAAACTGCAACAGGAATTTGGTGCCATTTGGGTGTGACTTTCTTCAGTCCGTCTGTTCATTGCTTTTTACTGGGGTAACAGTTACATTCAGTACAGAAATTTTAGTATGTATAGAGGTTAGTTGACAAAAAAAAAAAAAAAAAAAAAGAAACAAACCAAACAAAAAAACTGGTTGTGCCGTTTATGATTAAATTTAAATTATAACCTAGTAAAGCTTGTTGGCTTCGTCATAGGCTGTTAAAGTTGATTTTTTGACTATTAAAAATCAGTTTTATAAGTAGGTATATATCAGTAAAAGCATTGGTTGGCAGTGTTGCAACAACATAGTCAAATTACGGATTACTATAATAATTAAGACTGAAGGGCATGCAAAACATATACTTCCAGATAAAGAGCAATTTACAAGACTTAACTTGACAAGAATTGGGGAAACGGAAATAAGACATGCGTGTCCAGGCTTACTCTGATGATGAAATGCCATTACAGATATTAAGATTTACATACTATACACATTAACAATGTGAAATTATCAGATACATTGTATACTTTAATGGAATGTTTTAGTAATACACTGACGTTTTGTTATTAAGAAATAATTTATAGCAATGCCGTGTTTTAACACTATATATACATGATGAACGGTTATATGTCAGGTGTAATAATTTCACAAGGGCGCAAATAACCGCTCGAAAGTATAAATAGTGTTCAAACACAGTTTTGCTATAAATTATTTCAATTCTAATATTCTTGTATTGTAAAATTTAGATAAAATATGATATAATTATTTATCGGCGCATGTATCGCGCCAAATGATAGGTCGTCACGCTCATTTGTTTATACACGCCAGTACCGGGAATGATAAAACGTCTTGCGGAATAGTTCCATTAGGGAGCAAATGATGGCGAATTATTCAGCACAACTAATAACCAACTCACTCCGTGCGACTGTTAATCAATCAAAACAGTTATTCTATGTGAAATTTCGGTTTAAACGTGTTTATAAGTAAAATAATTGACCGTATTTGAAAGCGCTATTTCTTTATGCGTATATGGCGCTAAATATCACGCAGACCTGAGGTCAACATAACATCTTTGTGACGATTAAAGCATTGCAAGTCATATCAAAATTAATTAGTTATCTTTGTTACTGGCTTAGATTGTATTTGTATTCTAAAGGTTATAGCTAAATTCAGTTACAAAGTTACGTTTCTGTAAATTGAGTAAATGGAAGCCTTTATGTATGTTCCAGGTAAAAAATATTTATGATTAATAAATCTCAAATTGTACTTTGTCGTTGAGTAAAACGTTTCATGCCATCACGTAACAACTTTTTTTTAAAGAAATGGTATATATGGCAAGATCATATATTAATACATCGAGGTTATTCGCCTGCAAAATATATTTCACGGGGGCATAGTCCGAAAAAGTTCTACTATTTATCCTTTGGATTCTAATACTTCTTTTATGAATTTCAAATAATTGAAATATGAGAAGCACAGTATGAAGCCAAATAATTTAATTGTGTTACATGATCTTGTTTTAAGAGTGTTGAAATTCAGGAAGTAACAAGTTCCACCTAATAATCTGGGAGTGCGTAGACGCCTCCGCGCCTAATTACTATTGCAGTGTGTGTGTGTGAATTAATTGTGACGCCATTCTGTTGTATCATTTCAATTTTAGAAAGGTGTTATATAAAATACAGAAGGTCAACTGCATCAGCAATCTTTTGATGCCTGTATAGCACCAGAGAGTAGGTCGAAATGACAGCATTTATATATCTGTAGGAAGTTTGTTGGTTTTACATATAAGATGAAAATATTGTTCGCATCTTATAATTTCACTTGTTGCTATTTCAACCTTTTTACTACTTACATAAACAGAGCAGTCAGAATTCAAGAAACAATTAGTGCGGAACCTGAAACATTGACATACCCTTTGTATAGTAGTGCACGTAAAGTTTCTGGCTCGCACTCCTCCGTGCAGAATAAGTTCTGAGGTACACATATATCCTATGGAATATTTTTATGCCATGATTATGACAGGTCAGATAGTATTGCAAATTGAACTAATTCCATATGATAAATATTCCATGGAATATGTTGAGAATGCCTTTCAGGGAAGCAGAGTAGTCCTTCAATTTTGTGCTCGAAAGGACATAGTTAATAAATTCGGCGGATTAAGTTAAATTAGCTATCAGATGCTGAACTATACATGCTTTTGTTCTTTCTTTACATATACGAACAAGTCCTTCCGCTTTTGCATAGACAGAAACACATTACCTCAGATTCAATTGGTATATTGTGAAAAACAGACACAAGAACTGTCTACAGTGCATGAATTCTTTAAAATTATGCCCTTGTGAGGTCAAACAATAAACAACCGTTTTGTGTCAAAACTTATTTCAACTTTGCCATGCAAGAGAAATCGACCTGTAGAAAGGGTTCACTAAACTTTCATCGAAACATGAGTCGCCTGTGATGTTCTTAAACAAAAAAATCTCCTTTCAAATAAAATGCTGTTTTACATCCTTTCTAAACAGATAAAACAAAACCAATCAGAGAGTTTATGGATTTAAACATGATAAAGGGAACAAAATGATTTCATAACGCAGGTACTTGAACAATGCAGACAGTAAAATATGATCTCTTTTACAAATTTAATTATTGCATGTTAACAACACTCCTGCTTTAAATGGGAACGACTTTGCGGTAAAATACCTAATGGTTAATTGTTTCATCGAGGAACAAAGCTTTTTTACCGAATTATGCCTAGAGCTAAACTGTTATAAATAGCGTTCGAGTGAGTAAATGGTATTTAATCCTATATCTAAAACAAACACATTTTCTTGTTTGTTGTTCATGTCTTTCAATGGTTAAATGAAAGATTAGATTTTTGCACATTGAAATATTGGATATATTTCACATAAAACATGAAAAAATGAACCATGATAAAGTGTAAGGATGTTAGGTTGCAGAATTGGTAAAATGCATAAGGAATGTTGTCATGGCGATGTTGACATTATCCAAGGAGATGCATTTTTAAACAATTCCAACAGTCGACATGTTTGACTAAAAATTAAAAAAAAATATATAAATCAAATTGTGAATTGAAAAAATTGCTTTCTTAAAGAAAAGACAAGTTGTTGTAAGATGCATCATGTTCGAACACTCGGTTATTTCCTCTTCTTTGTAGCCTAATGGGAGAGGTCCAGTTAATTCATTTTCTTTGAAGCCTAATGGTAGAGCGTCCGCTCCGAGTGCGGGAAGTCGTGGATTCGTTCTCTGGCCATGTCAACCAAAGACAGAAAATTGGTACAAGAAGCTTTCCCACTTGGCGCTCAGCACTAAGGGGATAGTTCTGAGTTTTTGAAAAAAAAATGTGTCAACGATTTCAGCGATCCCTATTCTTATAACAATTCTTCATTATTTTAATTATTTGATTGATTTCTAGTAGATTCATCTATATTCTTCCTATCTTATAAATATATTTTATATACTGTATGACTGTTTCAAGATTCTTAAATGGATAATCAGGTATTTTAAAGATATGGATCCATGCTCTATTTATTCTGTTTCAATTAATTAAAGGAAGCAAAAATCAGTTGATTTGTTGAATTGATCTTGCTGTTGTATGACTTTATACGACGTCGCGAAAACATAATTATAACTTTTCCAGTCAAGAGTATTCAACGTGTTGTCTTTACCGGACCGGGCATACGTAGGTCATGTTAGCAAATGCATGAACATTGTGCACAAAAGTCATCAAAGTAAAAATATTTAAACAATTTTAGCTAAGCATGCCAGTAAGATGTGTGAAATACCGTTTATACAATTGTTGAAAGGATATTTTCATTTTTCGTCCACAATCATACCTGTGTATGCGTTTAAAATACCACATTTGCAAGTCTAGCTCCTACTATTGAAATGATTGCAAATACCTACGTGCTGTGACCAAAAATATATCACAAATATTTGAAGGATACATAATTCTGATTTAAAGTATTCTTCTTTTGAACCAGTTACCATTTAATACACATGCAAACAAGATTAGTATTATATTTTCAACATGTACTGTTGATTTATAATTCCTACATTGAAAGGCCCTATAGTATTCCATCGCCTTAAATTGTGAATAGAACTAATATTCTACATGGATCTTTATATTACTGCTGTGTTCCGGATTTCAAGGAAACTTGGCTTTTCTTTATGAATGACATGAAATTGATGTGATTCAAACCATTTTTCTAGCTTTTAAAATATTTTTTTCTGCTATTGTCTTTGTAAGTAACTGTAAATCAGAGGTCATGCGCAGTTGTAAGTACTGGTATATAAAACAAACTCTGGTTATTCTTTTATGTCTATCAAGAACGCCGAAAATGTTATTAATTAGATTATTAATAACAAAACAGTACACGAGTTTGTAAGTAATCACATACGATTTCTATATACCCTTAATATTACAACACAAAGTTATCAAAGAGAATCTCGCAAAACAGGACTACAAAATTTTGGTTTCACATCTCATTTACATCGAAATAAAAACATGAGGTATGGAATCAAAATTTGCATACCTGCTGGAATCACAGAGTTACAGCAAAACCAAGTGTTAAGACCCTATTAGTCGCCTCTTACGATCATGCAAGGGTAAGGAAGTGGTTCCAATTCTTTTCATACATAAATCGTCCCAGAACCACATGGGGCTATTTGTTTTTAAATAGCTTAAATACACATATATATATATATATTTCACTTGGCAAGAAAACATATGGTCTAGAAATGAGTATTAAATATCCTTCCAAAGGATCCTCTAATGCCAGTAAAGGGGACTTCCATCACATTACTTACAGCCCATCCGCTATACAACCAAATCGGCGATACCTTTTTGTGTCGATTCGCCGTAAAACCAAACTCATTCATTCATTATACAACCAAACATATACAAACAAACAAAATTGTATTACTAGTATATAAAAGTAGTTTTACTCGAAACCGCAACTGAAGTAGTTTAAATGAGTATAATAGCCAGTTACGAAATCCGGACTTTTCATTAATATATTTTATAAAACCGTTTCTCTAAAAATATTTGTTACAATAACTATTGAATTCGAAAACGTCAAAGAAATTTCTGACCATCATAAAATGACTTTCATATCATATAGGAACATACATCATTAATAAAATTCTTGTATTGATGTAAATAGTCCTAATTAAGTGTTCCTTTGTGTAGTTAAGAGTGTAGTTTTCAATGAAAAATAGTATTCTCTATCTTAAAAGCTTACAAAATGATGTTCTGTTGTTTTCCATTTCTAACAATTCAGGCTTCTTACAAATTGTCACAATGATTGCAAGTAACTGACGAAAAGTAAAATAATTTTGAACACATTATAAAATGTATAAACTGATAATTCAAATCACATTCTTCACATCTTACACATACGTCGTCGTCAAAGACAACAAGTTCTTTCTTGCACTGGCAAGTTTTTCTAGTCTTATAGAAGCTACATCAAATTTAAATAAAGATATAGCTCTACAATAGCGAAATGGTAGTATTCGTTTACATAGACGCATCTAAACATTCTGAGCGTTTTTAACCTTTACCCTGCTGGCGGCAAGTGATTCTGCTTTTGCGACCACTGTAGACCAAGATCGGCCCGCACGTCAGTGCAGGCTGATCATGGTCTGCACTGTTCTCTATTCAGATATGAACAGCCCTTCGAATAATAAATGGTACTGGGAATTGGAAATTGGAAGACAGACCAGTCCATTTTAGAAATCTAGCAGTGAAAAGGTTAAGAACGCGTCGCTGTTGACGTAGTTAAGCATTACTGTGATACACAATAGGCATTAAAATTTTGTTACCAATATATGTGCTCATATGAACCCTCAATATATGTATATGAAAAAAGAAAGGATCTGTTTTGTCTAATTCCAGTGTGAATGACCCTTATTAGTGCCAGGTGATTTAAACAACAGAAACACTTACGGGAATTGGATAGACAAAACGACAATAAGTGAACAGTCAGTTCTTTAATTGTTTTAATGTATGACTTCTAAGCTACAAATATAAATGAGATTTTTAAGAAAATTGCGCTGGAAAGTAAATGGAAAAGCAACTTTTAAGTTATATCTGTCAAATTTTGTCATTAGTTTTCACGTTTGTCAAAATTGTTTTTATCTCTCAATTTTTCATATGCACTGCTTTTGTAGGTATCTTGATAGGACACTGTAGCGTGAACACTACAATAAATTCCATAACAATAATTGGGATATAAATTGCTTTGTTGAGTTCATTGAATCCACATGAGAATTTTCATTGTTTTATTTTATTGTCGTTAATATGGGTACCAAATTCGGTCTTAAAAACAAAGAGAAATATCAAACAGGGAATGCCACGCACCAAAAGCGCAGCCTCCTCAAAACGAACCCCCCAGCACGCAAACGCGTGCACCACACACACACACACACACACACACACACACTCTCAAAGCTTACACATCAGGACAAAACGAACAACACACACACACACACACACACACACACACTCAAAGCCAACACATAAGGACAAGATGAACAATAAGCATACACACACATAAATATATAAAAAGCAAACCTCAAGAACCAAAAACGTATGTACTCAATGCCCTTTTCAGAAGACAGAGCAACAAGAGAAACACCTTAAGGGCCACGAATACAGGTCAGAAGACAAATATCAAAAAGTTCAGTCCTGGTTTGGATTTAAAAACTGCTCATCATAGAGTCCTCCCACTTTTCCGTCAGACGCAAACAAGAGGGAAGCGTAGTGTCCAACTGTAAACGGTGTTGAACACTAAACATGCGGTATGTCTCAAACAGTTGGGTCGTAACCTCTTTAATAAACGATTGATAATCTTTCCAAATACATTTGGAAAATTACCATGACCAAGATCTTACGAAGTTTTAAACTACATCCCCATAAATAAAGGTTTAGAAATCCTTCTCGCAGAAGTGTTTTAAATTATACTGAATTTTAAAACTAAATCAGAATTACGATAATAAAATTTAGTAAAATATTTACGCAATTTGTAATAACGGGAGCCTTGCTGATGAAGTTTACTTGTAATATATTGATTACGTTCATTGAAATGCTTGACATGACTACACGCTCGGCAACCGAATTAATTGAGAAATATATACCCCATAAGTGTAGCTGAGGTACATCCCATCCAAACGGGGAAAATTTACAATACTAAAATTAAAATCATCCTCTTGTCATAATTTTGGTATGTATAATATTGTCATAATTAGAGAGATGTAAATCTAAAAATGAAGTATCAGTATCCGAATTGTTAGTTTTAATTAACTGAAGCTCCCTAGGATAAAAAGTACCCACCAAATGACCAAAAAACGGATTATCCATATTAAGAATAGCATCCAGATAGCGTGATGTATTATTAAATGCAGTTATAATCTGGAGAAAGGCTCAACATAAAGTCTCTTTCATAACAATATAAACACAAATCTGCGACAAGGGGTGCACAATTCGTTCCCATGGGAATACCAACAACTTGTCTAAAAACTGCAGTCCCAAACCTGATGTAAGACACAATAATGGCTCTTTTCTGAAAGATATAAATTAATATTTTCGAAACAATTGAACATATTTTTTATCATTCACCGAATATTCAAAACGTGATATAACTTTAACTTATTTCCACCCTTTCCTTACAAAGTACAGACTCTTTCTAATGACTGCTTTCAGTTATCATTTTTTACATCAAATATGATCTTTTAAAGATTTGCTATAACAACTTATAAAATTAACTGTGGTGTCCTAAATTATCCATATAAGTAGGCATTTCTCCGATACGCCAAAAATATACCTATACTTAGACATTTTTAAGTCTCGTTTCATCTATATTCAGAAAAGTCAGTAACAGTACCAATTAAATACATACGTCATTTATTTCGATTAAACCATCTGAATAAGGTTAGAATATGAAATTTGGAGTGTAAGTGATTATATCAGGGAGTCGGTTGATATGTATTCAAACAGCCTGAACAAATCAAGACGAATTGTAATCTAATTATAGTATTACCGGAAATAAAAAGGGATATAATACAGATTGGCATTTCGAATTTATTAGATATTTTGATAATCTAATAATTGTATTAGTGACAGTAACAAAGGCTACGTTACGACATGTTTACAGCCGCGTAGTTAATTAAGTTGGGTAGTCACTGTTGCTTTGAAGTTACATTTTAACATCAATTTAATAGTATTGAAGACATCGGATGTCTGCTTTGTCAATTCCTAATCCAATTTGTTTTTCATTTTATCGATTAAAATTCCTTTAACGTGACAGCATCTAATTAGTATATGAGCCGCACCATGAGAAAACCAACATAGTGCATTTGCGACCAGCATCCGCGCAGTCTGGTCAGGATCCATGTTATTCGCTAACTGTTTCTCTAATTGTAGTAGGCTTTGAAAGCGAACAGCATGGATCCTGATACGCGCAGGCTGGTCTGGATCCATGCTGGTCGCAAATACACTACGTTGGTTTTCTCATGGTGCGGTTCATATATATATTTCACTGGATTTTACGAATATACCCAGACAGTCTGCTATTGCTTTGCCCGACTGTTGTATAATGAGGCTACAGCTCAGAGTTTTTGGTCGTTTTCTATCGATTTAAGAACGTAAGTTAAATTTAATCATTTACTTTAATAACAAGTGGACATACATTTTCTTGCATCCGTTCTGACGTTTATTGTGATCAGTGTGGAGCGATATAGAGTTGTTAATAGACCGTTAGTAGGCATTGATTATAATATAAACAAAAGTATCAAAGTAGTTCCATTGATATGGATGATAAGTGGGATATCAAATATAGCCTGGTTCTACATAGCTGATTATTGATTGGACGATACGCCAATAAAAGTTTGCAGGCTACTAATGGTACTGTGATGGCACAAGATATATGTGACCTTGTTGTCTGTTGTCTGTGATTCCGTACCTCATTCTTTTGATTCTCTACTGCCGAATAGAATATACGTCATTTGTCTATTCGCTGGAGCTAGACTAGTTACAGGTCTCACGCTTTCCGTGCCAATTGAAAGGTTATTAAATGAAATCGGCTGGGTGTAACATTAAGACCGCAGAAAAATACAAAAACTGACATTTATTGACATTACGTATAAGCAAAGTTTATAGTCTGAATTCTAAACGATCTATTCCCCAGTTCAGAGAGACTACCCCGTAAACTCAAGAAACGATACCAATTTTAACTCTGTCTAGACGCACAGCTTTGTACTAAAGATCTATTATTCCATCGGAGCGAACTTGAGGATAATATTCGCGATTCACCAACTCTGTCGTCATTTAAATCAAGTCTTAAAAAAGAACTGTTTAAACCACCCGAGGTACCAAATTTATTTTTACTCGGTGATAGACTTTTTACTATTCATCATTCAAGATTCAGAAATATATGTAGCACTTTTTTCAAATCAGATAAGAAATGATCCCAATTGCCAGTGTGTCAACGGAATAGAAGATGCAGAGCACTTCTTTTTCAAATGCAACAGATTCAAAAATGAAAGGCCTCAGCTGTTTCGTAACACTCGTACTTTCCACCCACTAAGTTCTGAAAAACTTCTTTTTGTTGCACCAAACTTGAATGATGAAGAAAATCAAACCATATTTAACGAAGTACAAACATACATAAAAGAATACAGGTCGATTCAATCCAACCTAATATTTATTTGTTTCCTATGTCCCCTGTTAAGTCCTCTTACTTAAGAGAAAACGCATTTGAGGTCGAGTGAGTGAGGCCGGTTGGTCAAACTAAATAATATTACCCTTTTCATCCATTACTGAAATAATTGTTTTTCCCTTTTTTGTTTTTTTATCTATTTTTCACTTGAAGGTAGATTCTGTCATCGGTCTACATAATGTTGACGAAGTGGGGAGGACTGTTTAAAATGTTGGCATAACTTAAAGTCCAACCCGTTTGCTGTTTTCATGACAGTATATGATTAGTTATTTTGAATTTTATGTATATATATATATATGCTGAAATGAATATATGCAATAAAATAACGATTTTGCGCATGAGATATAAAAGGTAACATGTGATAAATAAATATTACATTTGTGTCTTTCCACATTGAATTTATTCAACTCATTTAATAAAGACACTCATGTAATATCCTCTTTTAACATTATTATTCCAAACCAGTCTGCAACGTCCCTTTTCATTGGCAGAAGCAAAACACATGGCATGAACATCCATGAATGTAGACTCAGTCTGCTAATTGTATATATTAAATCAAAGAAATAAACAGTAAAGTTCCGTATTACTTAGTTAATGTTTAAGACGAAACGCAAAAAAAACAAAAAAAAACAAAAAAAAAAAAAAAAAAAAAAAACACACACACAAAAAAAAAAAAAAAACATGAAAGAGGATACCATGCGATTAAAATATTGTTTTTTTTTCGGTGCAAATGCGGTTTATCCGATAAAGCTATACACAGCTCCCACAATCTTTCTTGAGGTCGCAACGCTCGCTAGGCTACGAATGTTTATATATGTCATGCTGACGGATAAAAACGTGCATTTTACAGGAAATCGTCCATGAAAAGCGTTTGTGGAGAATCCTTTAGCTCCAAATAGTAACAACAAATGTAACTAACAAATTGTTACGTCTCTTTCAATTTTATAACGATTTATGTCTTTCAATTTTCAGACTGCATCAGCAACGGAAAAAATTGAACTCTTTTTAAAATCATTTTGATTTATAAATATACGTACTGATAGTTCTTCACTGCCAGTTGTTACATGTATATTGTTTTTGCGCTACTTCTGATATCGCCGCCTATATTATGTATTTAGTTCATCAGCTACTTGCAAACACAGTGTAAGAAACTAAGAATGAAATATTAGAATCGACAAGCTCTTGACTGTTAAATGAAGTTCCAAGCGAGCTGGTCCCTACGGCTTCTCTAACTGATATAGAATAGACAAGTTGAATAATACTGCATGTTTCACAAAGCAAATTGTCAGCTTGTTAAAAAGAATTTTAATTGTAAATAACATATATCATCAGGTCAATCAATCGGGAAGTCACATTTTGTACCCCGGATAAAGCGCAGCCAAAGCACATGAATCAATCGAACTGCGTCACTAATTTATTTAAGAATAATAACAGCTACTATTATATCGAAATTCAAGCAAAATGATCTGTTTTAATTTAAACCTTTTTATCATATTTTTATCATTGGCTGGTCTTTATCAATTTCCATTAAATCATATTCACATTTAAATGACCAGAAAAATATTTTAACAGAGTTTACACACAAAGTTCAATTTTTACATTCCCATAACTTTCATGTAGTAGAGGCATATCTGGTAGTGACACATAAAATTAAAAGTAAGCACTTCATTCTGTCCTTTAATATTTTTGACAAGCCATTCGACATTATCTTCAAGAGATTTATAAGTTGAACAGTATCCGTGATAATGGGAAAGGCATTAGTGCCATTCCATTATAACTTGCGATTAATGGAAGCTGACATAATGTCAACAAAGCCATACAAAAATACAATGTAAGATTTTACTCTCTGGAAGCAATAATGAAAACAGCATATTTAGCCAAAAACCACTTGTTACAAAGTAGACCAATCAAAAACAGAAATTGTAGTGAAAAGAAACCAGTGACTTGCGATTAATGGAAGCTGACATAATGTCAACAAAGCCATACAAAAATACAATATAGGATTTTACTCTCTGGAAGCAATAATGAACACAGCAAATTTAGCCAAAAACCACTTGTCACAAAGTAGGCCAGTCAAAAACAGAAATTGTAGTGAAAAGATAAAGCAAACCAGTGGCTTCAAAAAACAACAACAGTTACATTTTCATGATATGGAGGATATAGAAATAGGGATGTGGTAAAAAGGGGAAAGAGATAGGCACAGAAGTGAGAGAGGTTTGAAAAGAATAAAACCAAGAACATACATGGCAATATACCTAGAATGTAAAGCAAAACGACAGACAAAAAGTTGAAAAAGGGCACTATCTTGGCACTCCCAACAACCTATGTAAAAGAAAGTAGGGGTTTAAAGGCACTCAGAGTATGCAGCAAAATTCACACTTAATCAATTTTCAACTAGTTAGACAAGACTGTACAGGTAATATGCAGAGATAAGCTATTTTAGAAAAAAAACCTGAGAAATGATACCTTGGAAAGGTGGAGCTTGCCAGAAGTCACAACAATCGACTGACTTCGAATATTTAGATACATCAAATCGTCTTTTGAAAATCGTGCTTTTACCCGAAGAGGATCATGTGTGGAGACCAAATGCTTTGTTAAGGAATACTCAGGTATTTTTTACAAGGAATGGATTTAGGATTCATTTATTGTTTTCTGAAATTGATTAAAAGAAGCAGAAAGAGCATGAATGACTATATGTGAAGTCATGATAAAACTTACGACAAATCGTTCAATCGACATTTGACCATACGTTTCTAATCATTGTACTTTTTCTATGGTATAATATGAGTAACATGAACAGGAAAAGTAGATTGTGATACTTTATAGCAATGTTTGTCTTAAGTCAGGTCAGCAACAGTATGAAAATGGCGCACCAACATTGTCAAAGTAAAAAAACAATTAGCTACTTTATCTTAGCATGTCAGTTAAATGTGAGGAATATCGTTTCTATAATGATAAAAAGGACAAAAATTTTAATTGCGTATCCTTTACATACTGAAATTACAAAATGATACTTACAAAATGTCTATGTCAGTACTGATAAAATGTTTTTTATTTTTTCTGATTGTATCATCAAAATGAAATCTTGATTAACAAAAATATCTTTAAAAAAGATGGTCGGCGTGATGTAACTGAAGCACAAGTTATATATGGGCAGAAACCTGTATTTTAAATCTTTTGGCAATGTTGAAAGGGGCCCCTGTGAAGTTTTGTATAAATGAGGAAAGTAGTTCTGAAGAAGACTGTGTTTAGAAATTGTGGAGGGACACACGACGGAACCAAACAATCACAAAAGCTCACTTTGAGCCTTTGGTGCTTAAAAGATGGTAACAGTAAGCAAACAATATTGAAATACGTTCTATACTTTATTTCTGGAATTGTTGGAAGCAACATGAACCCTTACCCTACTTCAGCTTATTATCAAACTGGTCTATCATTCAGAATATGTACAGTAATGTTTTCACCGGAAAGATTAATTTAAAATTTAGAGTCTAAAATTTAACAGTATCGGACATGTTGTTGCAGGTTAGTATAATGATTTGCACTGGTTAGAAATTGTTGCTGTAATGCAGGGTAAGATTTAATGACTGTATAAAACAAATACCTTTTTTTGTAAAAACAAAACTTAAGGAAAGGAAACTTAACAAAACAGAAATAACTTAACAAGAAAATTTAACAAAACAGAAATATGTCCGGATGAGCAGATGAATATTTGGTTACGCACACCTGTTCAGGTGGTACGCATACAACCCGATGGTGCTGTACTTATAGAGGTTATAGATGACGAACGCGTTGTCATTTCACACATGACACAGAGTGAAGCATTTCCAGCCTTTCCTCCAATCAGCGCCACTCTTACAAAATATCTCATTATGGCTGAAAATACGGAGAATACCTTACCAAGCATTCCGATTGGTACATTATTCAGGCGGCATAAGGTCTTACGAGGTCATAAAATCGTGCTTAATACGGCACGCCGAAAAACTGTTTTTATGTAAATTACTTATAAAACTCCTTTGACGGTTGTTATAAAATCTGATAACAGAATTGTTTTGCGCTTACTGTATTTACAGGTGTATGATATTGCCATTATTCTAATCTATTTAGAAACGCACTATCGAGTGAGGAAACAAAAGTAAGTAAGTACCAGGTGTGTGTTATTAATTATCTCGAATTTTCGACATACTAACTGCAAGTATCGACTTACCGTTTTATCGCAACATTTTCGTTTTTGTTGTGTTGGGCGACCTGTGGAGTTTCCACTTTTTCTATTTTACCAACGCAAATATTCGAAATACGTTACTCGAGAAAGTTTGACTTTTTAACTCAGAAATTAGACTCAAATAGTCAAGTTTTGTCTTCTTATTTGAAATTTCGGTCAACGAATGACTATATACAGACGTAGATGTATCTATTTTGGCCAAGATCAAATACCTTGTATGGCTATAGAAGGTCATAGAAGAAGCGCTGGCAGTGCACGTATCTACACATCACTATGTCAAGCATGTTTAAGTCTAAAAGGGTTCCGACCGGGTCCAAGCCCCAAACATTATACACAAAAATACGTGATTGCAGAAAGTAAAACATATAAATAGGGCCAATCCAAAGTAACAGTACACCAGTATACCAAATTACTTGTCTAAATTCATAGCATAATTTTAAGGATACGACTAGGCAAGATACTAGACAAAATTCTGCCCCTATCCCCCATGTTCGATATGTGTAGGAGAAAAGCATCGGGGAATATAACACTTGAGTATTCATCGCAAGCATCCACTTTTATTTACGTTTTGTTTTCATTTTATCATTTTATCATCTTTTAATTTTCAACAAATGTAATATATCTGATTAAAGTAAGTACTGAATTTGATTTTCCGTATTTCAAAAACTATATCCCAGTAGTAGTGAGTAGGTTATAGGAAAAAGATGATTCCTTTTGTGAAGAAAGCACCAAACTTTGTATGTAACTATTTTAAAGTATGCAGAATCCAAAAAAAGGAGGAGACACGTAGTTCGCTAACCTCAATAAGCTTAAAATGAGGCCCCAAAAAGGGACCTAGATTTTATTTATTTTAATCATATATTTTTGAAAGCAATGTCCAAAAAGTTAATTTATAACCTAAATAAGTAACTACTATTGACATAATATTTATTTAGTTACATATTATACACATTTAATATATATGACACTGACAAATGACATAGATGAGGCCCTAAAAGGGGGAAATTGTTTAAAAATTTTATTTTCAGGATGACTTTATTTTTAAGTGTGAATATTATATCACTCAGGTAAACAAAACTAATTTTAGTATTAAATTATATCAAAATATTATTTAAACATTCTTTACATTCTGAGGTTCATTAAGGGTATTTTATAAAACAAGTTCACATATATGTACATAATGTAATTCATATAATCGATTTTACAGTACTTATACTGTACATGGGGTATGTAAATCGTATTATACAAAACATAATTTAATACATGTTTTTCAAGACAATTAATGACTTCAAGCTAAAGCATACGATCACCCTAATGCTTTCTTTACAACAAAAGAAAATGGAATGTGAATTAAATGTATTGTTGTATTTATTATTGCTAATTTATACTATATTCAATGATACTAATTTATTTTGAATTAGATTAAGATTTCAAGTTTTAGGATCAATCTAAATTCTGCTGTCTTGAAAATAGCACTGGTATTTTATGACAGATTAACCTTTGTACGGTTTGAACCAACGACCTTCCTATTGATCTGACAACACCTTTGCCACTAGACAGTCACTCTCACTGAACCCCTCCACAGAGCTTATAACTATAAACATTTCTACAGTGCAGTGATTTACTGCAGACACCCCAAGAACGCAAATAGTTACATATAAAAAGTGTTTAAGATGAAAATATGATACAGAAATAAAGAAAGTCATACCAAATAGAGTTAGATGCAAATTTTTGAAGGTAAAGATTAATCGATCAGTTTATAAACAACTTTTCTCCTTAAAATATACTGAGCTACAGTTATCATGCATATTAATTAAGCCTCTTGACAATTAACGAAATAGTGTATTTTCTGTCTTAGGTTCCGAATCGGCCGATATAATGATATCATGTATCTGATAAAGGAATGATCATTCAGAAGTTGGGTCAGAGTTGTGTATACTCTGCATTCCGGTATAGCCGATGGAGCTCATTCAGCACGAGTAAAATGGCTGTTACAGGCCGTCCTAGTTATAATCATAGCTGATATGTGCTCTTTGTCCAATACTGTGTTAGGAAAACCTCTCAGTAGCGCAATTATAAGTCCTAGAATAACTACTTGTTTAGGATAATGTCCCAAGCATTTTTCGTGTACTTACAAAAGTTGAAAGAAAAGTAACAATCAAGATAGCCTAAACAAACAACTTTTAATTTTAGGCCTAACAATCCTTTCAATATTTACCTAAAACTGTAATAGATTTGCCAGTATTTCACTCTCTAGCACACATGTCTTCAAAATGTCTGAGTACACAGGATTGGCTTGATTTATATCTGCCTTTGTATGTATTCTTGTAGTTACATTGATGAGTTTCCTCCAACTTATAGCAGCTAATTATGAAGTGTATTACATAATTAAAGCCAAGTACCAGTTTTCTTGACCATTTTCAGTTGACAGGATTAGCAATGTCAATGTATGCTATAAATTTCTGTCTACAACCTGCTTGATACAATGTTTTTGCTACATACATGAACATCTCTCAGGGGGTTGCTTTCAATACGTCTAATCTATTGCTTAAAGAAAATATATACTCTGGCTTCATTTTTATATTTCTTTGCATGATAGAACAACCTATCCTTCCAATTGTCATGTGCGTTTCTTGAATCTTTTAACGCGGCCTAACCATAAGTAAAGATATCCTTTGCCTTGCAAACGTATTGAGACAGTATCACAACCAGATAATGCATTATAAAGATGTTAGCTTCACGTCTACGTTCTTTGATGTGTCTTTTTTCTGTTAGAATTTTGTACTTGTTTTTATGCAAAAAGACTGATTACTTCGGAATTAGTCAGCAGGTACCAGAACTGTCTGGAACGGCCAAATGAAGCTACAGCTAACAACTAGCAATTTTTACTATAGGAATTAACTGTGTGTATCAGTGTTGGTTGCTCGTAACATTATCCCTTTGTGGTTTTGTTTTTATGCATCTGCGGCAAACAAATGTGTACCATGTCGCATACCAGTTTGTGCACCGCATGTTGTGACTTCAAGCTTTTAGAACAATACATGGTCATGTTATAAACAAAGGTATCAAGCTGTGAGACAGTAAATGGTGCCAGATAAAATTCTAGTTCCTTAAGGAAATAGACAGCATGAAAACATGTAAATTACCTGATGTTCACATTTCTAATATTTATATATGAAGCCATGTTTAGGTAGAGACATTAAGGTATGAACATACTTAATAGCTGACCTTCTTTATTCTAGATATAATTGACAATTTCATATAGCTTCAGCACAGAGCATGACCCATTTTAAATGTATGTAGCTTACATTTTTACATTTTCATAAAGAATATTGTCAGTGTTGAAAAAAACAACAAAAGAAAATTGGGGGTCATGTACTTCAGTCAAACAAACCAACTACAATATCAACTAAAATGATACCCCAAATTGTATGACCTACATTTCCATAACAAATCTGTCATGCCATCATATTATTGCGAAAATGCTTCCTATATGTCATGGATTGATCTGTTATGCAAGTTCACAAGCTTACAAGTTATGTGATTTCAGCAAAAAAAAATGTAAAAAAGGAAGGAAAAAAGCAAAGACAGAGCAAAGAAGGAGGACTCTTTGAATGCGCCATTTTGTGACTACCATGATTTTTTTCCACGCCAGTTTTCTATTTAGTGTCTGTATACCATAACTGTGGCTCTTGCATTGCTTAATTATGTTGAATCTGGACTGACCGGTAAAGACACTTGACTTTCATTACTATGTGCACTTCTGTGTTATAACACATTCATGTATAAGAAATATAAATTTGTCAAACAAATGTATTAGAGGAGTACTGGGAAACTTGTTACAATTCTTTGATATGTATTGAATGGGTGTAATTATCAGTTTCTTTATTTTATGGGTCTTTGGATAAGTCATTAGATTTGAAAACATGATTATGTCATAATTATACTGTTATGTACATACTAAAATGATCCATTGAAGCTCTTTTTTTTATATTAATCTATTGCCCTAATAAAATAGAAAAAGTGGAAACTTCACAGATATGTAGGTGGACCTAAACATGTGAATATGTTTTACTTTTTTACATTTTATACGTAATATCCATGAATTCTGTTTCTTTACTTAAGTTTAGTTCAGCAATATGATATTTTAACGATTGAAAAAAATTAATTTGCCCTTAAATTGTGATTTTAACAATTTCCTTTTTAAGGACCTCATATTATTTTCCTGAGTTATGTATATTGAATGTGTATAAAATGTAATTGAATAAATTTTGTGTCAAGGGTTATAACTGGTTAAGGTAATGAATTAACATTTTTGAAATTGTTCTAGATATATTTCATTGAAATAAATTAAAGGTAGTTCCCCTTTGGGGCCTCATGTTTTGGTCTATTCAAGCCAACTGATCGTATATGTAGTCCATTTCTGATCCAGACTACTTTATAATACTTAAATACAAACTTTCATGCTTTCTTCATAAGAAACATCTTTTCACACGCAGTTTTGAAATTAAACATACAAAAAATCTGATTACCTCCCTTTTAAGTATGTATCTTGAGGAATAAGAGTGTTTTGTAGTAAACTTTGTATATTTGTCAATACCAAATGGTTGTTTGTCTATGCTAGTAATATGTTATCCGTGTTTAGATCATATGAAACATTACTTTATAGATAAAGTTCAATTTAAAGGAAAAAATATTTTTTTCAAGACATTTTTACCTCCCTTTTTTAAAATTGATTTAAAAGGAGGTTCCAGGGCAGATATAGCGTGTCTCCTCCTCTTGTAGGATTTGGGATACCTTAAAGTAATTTCATGCAAAATTTGGTGCTTTCTTCACAAAGGGGAACATCTTTGGCATTTTTTGTTCCTTATCTTACTCGCTATAGTATACGCGGTGTGAAAGACCAGGAAGTGATCTATGTCTCTAAAAGTTCGACGCTAAAATTTGATGGTTTTAGCAGTAACCCTGTTGTACGTAACTTTTTAAAATGAATAACTCAAAACTTCTTACGTTCCTCAGTAGTTTTTGTATTCTCTTTTTATAATACATGGTACTTCTGAAAATTCATTATGTTTCGAGTTGTGCAAGGTATCATTTTATTCCGTTTACAACCTGTACCTTATTTTAAGTTCAATACCCCGGTTGAGGCGAATTTCCAGCTTCACAACTTAGCAGAACAAAATAAGACTGAAGTCAATAGTCCTCCTCCTCTGATTCATTTAAAAAAGGAGTTTACCTTGTTTCCAGGGTAAAGTCAAATAAGTTGAACCGTAGCAAGTTATTGTATTTCGTGTAATTCAATGTTCTCAAGTTTGATTATTTCTGCCCCTTCAAGTATAATTTTTATCCAGGGTTGAAGTACATGACCCTCAAAAGGTATTTTATATTGAAAGAAGAAGAAAAATACGGATATTTAACACTTTTCAATGTATTTCGGTTTTACTGTTATCCGTAGAAGTCTGTGTAATTGGTAAGTTAAGCATTCTAATATTAACTTAAAATGTATATGTCGCGAGGCTCTTGTTTACATGGTAACGCATTTTCTCTCATTTTTAAACAACATTGAATGATAAAGGGGTTTTCGACGGCTTCAGTGTTATTCGGTTACACCAACATGGAATATAAGGGTACTTTTATTAGCAGAATACCAAAACATTTACATGGTACCCTATTTATCTTGACGTTTAAAGTAATCATGGCAACAGAGATGCTTGAAATATTTTATATCTCATTTTTATGGAAGAATCACTGTGCTTACAATTATTATTCTCATAGATAGTGCTGAAATACAGATAGAAAAGCTTAAATAGACCAGTGTCAACGCCTTTGAATTTTACATTTTGATATATGGGGTACGGGATTCGTTTCCATGGTAACATTAATTTAATTCAAGAAATCACTATTTTCTACAGAAATTGGAACAATTTTAGAGCATCACAACTTTCTTTTTTAACAGGTAATTGTTCTAGAAATAGATTTAAAATTCAAGTAATTGTAGTTCTTTGAGACATTATCGTACCATTTTTGCACTCCTTAAGATTTTTTGCTTCATTTCTTTGGTAATGACGTACACAAATTAAAATAAAGCTCTTTCTTCGTTTTTTGTTCTTGATGTAGTTCTGTTTGTAACCATTTAACATTGAACATTTTCTCCACTTCTCACACAGTAAATCCGGAAACTAATATGAAAGAACGTCGTTTTTGAAAATAGTCCGTAATTATGGAAAAGGTAATGCTCTCTTTAGGGTAAATAAATTGTTCTGTAGTCTTTCATAACAAATAAAACTACACGAAACTCTGAAAATAATAACAACCAAACAATAATTCTGAAAAGAACAAGGGTTAGGTCATATCATATTTGATCTATGTTTAGCATCTCCATTTGTTTTCAAAACATACTTACCTGGCAGGAAAAAGACATAGTGCTTATAGATATCCAAATTTAGGTTCTGTATCAACGTCACCTTTTTTGACAGATATGAAGGTGTTTAATATAAAGACATAAAAACAAACTACATGTATTTATTTACAAAGCAAAACAGTAGTCAAGTCTGATCGGCCAGTACTAAATGGCATTGATATCACTGGGCCTTCTATGACAGTTTACTAATTCCCATTACAAACATAAGTTATTTTTGTCATAAATAAATTTGTGTTAGCAATCTCATTATTCTAACTCTTTATTTATGTTAAAATCATAATGTGGCCTAAAAGAAAATAAAGCTTTGGTTTTTAATATTCTAAAGGCTAAAAACCTTACACGGATCATGTAATTTGACATGTAGATTTTCCCCGTATTTTTTCTCGGATAGAGATCAGTATCTCATTCTTCCTATATGAAGGACTCACCTTTAGTTGCGACCAAAATCAACATACAGATTCAGCTTCGTCATGCCTTTATACTGGTGAAGCGTTTGGTGATTTGACTTAGTACATATGTTTACAGAATGAGCGAATTTAAGCATATTTACAATTGCCACAGATATCCCACATCCTTCAAAAAGGGAGGATAATGCAAGCCATAGATTACGCTCATTTACCCGCATCCTGGTTATATTGCACCACATATTGGTTATATTGCATCATTAATACTGTGGAAGTTTTGCCCCTAAATCTGGCACCTTCTGTTGTGGGTCTATATAAAATGTTTCATATAATTCAATTAGCCGTTTGGAGTCATTGTTTGCCCGTTAGTTTTTTTTTCTGATATAGTGTGCAGATGAATTTTTGAGGCATTGACATTTGAGTGGATTTTTATGACTGCATTTAATGTAAATATCCTCATAGAGAAGAAAAACATCTGTTCTGTAATATTTGGAACTTCCTGAAATCTGTGTGGCAGACTGACTTGAAGTGTCGTAATTCAATTAGAACGGGAATGATCATCCGCGAATCTGCTTTCAGCTCAATTGTACAAAAAAGTAATTCGAGGGCTGAGCGCGAAACTATTGTATCTTGTTCTTTATTTATATACAGTTACAATAGTTTCGCGCTCAGCCCACGAATTGTTATTGAGACACCTTCTCATTGTAGTTCGCGAAAAGGCACTAAATGGGATACTTGAAAAATAAATGATATTGGCCAGAAGTGCGTAAAAATAAGGCGATGGAAAGTTTACAAACCTATTTGCAAGTTTAAAAGGACATAAACAGGAACATATAGCCTGTCTGAGATACACATAATTATTTATTGCGTTCAACGTTCTGATAATTCAAAACAAATTGCCTTCTGCTGTATCTGCAACATTAAATAGGTATTGCTGCATAGTAAATTGGAGAAAATTGGCCGCCAATCGTCTTTAGTTATTATGTAAAGCATTTAAAGGAGTTGCTGTTGAATAAACGACGTTATTCAAACTTGATTATGCGACAAATGGCATTTCATATACATTCTTGTGGATATAAATACAATAAATCTAAATGAATTTGAATAATGCGTTTGTTTGCAATCAAATGCCACACAGACACATCAACACCACGAAGAAATCTAATCATTGCACTAATTTACCGAATATAAATGTTTATTTTTGTGGATGTAAATTTTCTTTCCTTTTCTTTTCGTTTTTGTTATTTTAATTCTAACAATGTAAGGTATTGCCAAAATGAGTTAACAGATCGACAGGAAAAAGTTTATGCAATAGTATCTATTTTTTTTTTTGAAACAACGGCTTTCAGATTAAAAAAGTACCAAAGAATTGGCAATAAGAAAATTGCCATCAACTATCGGAACTTTAGGAGGCTCATGACCGAATCCAGATTGACTTGCATTTAACACGGATTGATATTAGATCGAAAAAATGTCTTATAAAGCACGGAAGCACAGAATGTAAAATAATTTCCAAATTTTTGTATGAATAGGCGTTTCTTTACAATTTTATGCTAAGAACACCGCAAACAGGATTTTGTTTCGGTGTGTTAACAGAGAATGACAAACAATGTCTTGCATGTGATCATTTTGAAATAATTTATGTAACTCCTTTTTAAGATTTTCTTGCTGTATGCGACATTTTCATTATAGTAGACCTCACTGTTTCAAAAAAAAAAAAACAACAACAATTTGTGAAAGTCTGAAAATTAGAGGCCATTTTCCTTATGTAAATCTTCCATACCCATGTGTCTGTAATGGGACAAATAACAACAATGGTCAGAATAATCATGGTATACATAATTAAACTTTATACCTAAAAGTGGGATTCGTCCGTATTTAGTTCTAAAAGGTCTTCTTCCGCATACGTTTTATAATTCTTGATAAATGTTTGATCAGTGAGTGAGTGAGTTGGGTTTTACGGCGAATCGACACAAAATGGTCATATATCGCTGAGAAGAAGCCACATTGCAAAATGCCTACTGTAAAGCATAAACATTTATCTAAAAATGTAAAACATACCTATTTACATCCATGATGTAAAAATGTAAAGCACACTGCATAATGTAAAGCATATCTAAAATCATCCATATAAAAATGTTAAGCATATCTAAAATCAGTTATGTAAAAATGTATATACGTATGTGTTAAAATATCAGCTGCAAACATAATAAAATTGCAAAAGATGTAAATAAAAATATGAAATGTTAGATTTTTTGATAAATTCCTACCGGCTTTAAAAACGATAAAGTATTTCCGACTGAAACGTCTTCAAATAACTCTTTCAAAGATTGAACGCCATAATATGTACTGCGTTGTGTAGCAAAGTCCACACAGTCGATTAAAATATGTTTAAAAGTTAGCGGTGTTTGACATGGTACACATTCGGATTGATCTTCTTTATTCAAAAGATAAGAATGAGTCAAACGGGTATGACCTATTCGACAGCGAGAAAGAACAACTTCCTCCCTGCGAACAGATCTATGGTGGTCAGTTCTGTTTTAGAAATAAATAGCGGTGATGCAGTGGCCAAACTTCCTGCAAAATATTACGGATTTAAACCATTATTCGTAACTAAAATAACGACATATATTGAATAAATATATGTCTAAAACGTGTGAAGACTTAATACATATAAACACTTTCATTAGTTATTTTGACAAATCGTTCTGTGTTACATTCTGGCTTGGATAAGCCTAACAACATGCGCTTGCTTTTGAAGCGGCATTATCGCATTTGCAAAAATGTATGCCGCCAACTGCGAGCGCTCTTGCCAACTATCTCGTTTTTTTTTCTGGCTGGGTTTAGAGATATAAATTTGGCTTCGTCTGTTCGTCCGTTCTGTTATCTGGCAGAAAAAAAACTTGCGTTATACATGTCGCCAAAAGTATTGAACGACCGCCACGAATTGTATAGGAATTGCATTCAACATTAGGCTCTGCACATTCGACGTTTTCAGCTTGTATGAGCACAAGGTGCTCAAGATGACCTGAACTTTGAAGTAGCACTGTAGCGTCCGTGTTCGTCCGTCGTCCTCAAATGCTAGTCAAACAATTTTATTAAAACACTAACGGCGCCGTGATTTAGATACGATTATTTTCATGAAACACGGTTAGAATGTTTGTCACTTTAACTTTTAGATCTAATTTAAAACTGGTTTATCTTTAGATAAAATCTAAGAAAAGAAGTTATATTATAGAAAAAAAATCATTTTAGCACTATATAGTCAATATTCTATTCTTGGTTACTAGGTAAAGTCGTAGAAAGAAGCCTTCTGAACAATATAGATATAGTTTTTGATCTGCATTCAATTTATTCACATGAAGTCTAGATAAGCTTAAACATTGGGTTATTTGGTATTAAAAACTATGTCACTATATCGAATCATAGACAAACTTGATTAAATATCTAGAAATTATATACTACCTTATAATATATATGAAAAATGGTCAGTGTTTGTCTTTATATAAAACCTAGATCAAGTTTGAAATTACATTATTAGGGCTCAAAAATTAAGTCAAATTTGAAAATTAAAGCCCAAATATAAAAAGGGTTATCTAGAGTTATAAAACGTTAATGCCTCAAATAATATAAAGTACAAATTACTAGTATGTTTAGATGAAAACGTCACACACACATAATTTTATTTATTACATACTCGTTTCTATTCCCCATTAAGTTACAGTGATACCGAAACGTCAATATTTTTCCATACACTGACGCCTGAATTTCATATTGGGTGCGTGACGTAATTCAGTGTATGTTGTTGCACTATTTTTTTCTATTTAGTTCAGTATTGTCAATCCTATTCAGGCTATTGAATATATTTATGATATTTACATAATATTTATACATGTAGATGCGTATGTAATAAAAAGGTTATTATCTTTGCATCGGAAAATATGCACTCGTTCTTCAGCGGAAGAATATTGCGCTCCTAAAGTCGCGCAATATTTCCGCTGAAGAACTCGTGCATCTTTTCCGATACAAAGCTAATAACCTATACATATATACAGCTTTCCGCCTTCGTCTTAGCTTTTCTTTTTATATCTACCAAGATTGTGTTGAAGAGCACTCTACAAAATAAAGAGCCATCGCATTTTCAGCTATTCACCATCGTTGATTCAAGTTTATAACATCGTAGTACTAGTATCGACTTCCTGCCGCCTGTACTGACACGTCTGTTAACCCTTTGGCTAATTATTCAGATAGCAACATCATAGTTTGTTTGTACGTTAAACCTTCGTGAAAGTATGGTCTAATGTACTCGTCCATTGTTTTGAATTCATTTGAACGCAATACTATGGTAGTGAAAAGTCGAAAGTATGATGGTGAAATGTCGAAATTCTTATACTTATTTACTTATCACAGAATCCACTTTTAGTCATACTTTTGGAATCTTTGTTGCCATAGCATATTTTCCATATTTTCACCTGTCCATGTATCAGTGTTGTGGAATCTATTTTTTTAAAGTTATCTTAAAATCCGTATTGATTTTTGATTATTTCTTGTTATAGCGTCAACAATTGTTGCCATGACAACAATATAAAAAAGTCCATACTACAATATCGCAATCTATCAATGTATCAAGTTTCATGAAATCATATACATTTCTTATCTTGGGACCAAAAGCCGCTTTTCATGGAATTACACGCCACAACCCGTGTATCATTGAAGGTTCCATGTTCAACGCCGTTTGAATACATCTGCGGATGTCTCTAATTTGCTTTTTATACTTTTAGTATGTGTAAATGTTGAGTTCTGCTCAACCCGGGGCTAGAGGGCGTGGACGGTAGCATACATTTCCACTACCGTTCATGAACAGGCTCAATCAAACCGAGCCTGCAACATTTTCGTTTTTTTTTGTCGTGTTGAGCGACCTGTGAAGTTTCCACTTTTTGTATTTTGTAAGTTATCATTTTACCTGCTGTATCTTTTTACTTTATGTTGCAATATTAACCACAGCTTATGCCGTAGCAACACAAGTAAAGGACGTGCATATTTTCCATTTCACGTCTATTCGTGTAACAAGTTTCATGGAAGATGTCGTGCATGTTCAAAGTTATCGCAGAATTCCACTTTTTTGTTACGAGAGGACGGACTAATGAGGTCAAAAATAAGAATCCTCTCCTGTGCAGTACCAATAGGGGCCTTTAAATGCATTCATTTCTAAAATTAGTTTTTGATAGACCTTTTTTTTTAGCGATCAATTAACTCGATTTTTTTAACGTGTATAGTCGACTTGTATAATATACTTAAAATGTATTCCATTTAAGGTATTGGACCCGTAACAGAGTACCTCCATTTTGAAGAGTATTCATTCCTACCATAAACCTACTTTGACTACAGTTTTCAGGGGGGTTGGGGTAGGTTCAAGCCCCACTCGGACCATTTTTTCCCCATATTTTCCTTTTTTCTTGATAAGTTTTTATTTCTTTCAAGACTTATTACGGATGTATTGTACAAAAGTGGGAATTTTTCATTTTATAAGCAGTTTTTTTTGCTGTTCAAAATGAATTTACCTCTGAATCAGGAGGGGTAGAGTTAGACATCTTTAAAAAACTGAGTAACATCCGGTAAAAGTTCTCTATTTTGCCTTCATTCTTTAGATTACATATTGGGGAAGAAATGCAGGTAAGTTTTACTTCTGTCCCAAGGTTTTTTTGAATGTAGTGAGCAAATACAAAACAGACCCACAGGATTCGACCTTAATTTTCCAATGCTGGAGTTAGAATTCCGTCTTATTAAATCTGTTTACTTGAGGCACACTAGAAAAAAATGATATTTACAGTTTTATTTTGTGTTTTATAATTGTTTCACAATAGTTTGATTTTCTTTTATCAAAATTAATGCTGTAATGAATTCTCTACAAACATTTTAGATAGTGGCTATCACATTGAAATTTGTCTCTACTTGAGCTTGACGAAATACCATAAATTATACACGGCAGGGTAAAAAATGTTTAAAATTTGCAACAGAGTGCGAATATGGCCAACTTTAAGAATATACCAAGCAAATGCCATTTTTAAACATTACTATTAGGGGTCCAATACCTTAAGAAACTGAATATAAGAGAACCGAGTAAAGATGGGTATCAACAGCAGTAAGGATATTTCATGTATTTGTATTTAATACGATGACCAACAGGTACGTGTCCAGTTTGTTAAACAATGACAGTGTACCAATGTGAAATTTGATCCCTAACACCTACGAAACAGATTTCAACGTTTACCCTCATTCCTTGAATACGAAAACAAAGTGTCAGTACAACTGATTTATCAATATAAATCTAAATGCATCTGATCCTAGGGTTTAACGAAGCCTACTTGGGATAAAGTTTGAACATAAGAGTAAATTGTGCAAACACCTGTTTTAACTAGATTCAAACTTAAATAAGTCTTACGATAACTTAAGATAAAATTTAATTGGCTATGTCTCTGTATAAGGTTTAGTTAAGCCGTGCGCTATCATCACATGTTAATATACAATAAATCTCTAATTATAGTCATAGCTTCTATTCCGTCTAAATAGCTAATATCATGTATTAACATGCTGCCGTTTGACGTCATAGGCCACTCCTGAGAAATGTGAATGTGCTATGGAACTCCGTGCAAAGAGTTCGGAAAATTTTGCTATAGAAAGAAACAAACATAAATGATCCATTTTAATAATGAATAAAAATGGAATCTGTGTAGACGTTCCAAATTTACAAGTGAAACTTTTTCCTTACCCCTGTGATTCCGTCATGTTTTGAAACAGCGTCCGCCATTTTACGAATTTCTCCACATTGTCTACATATACATTTTTATTAGTACATCATACTGTCAGACTTGACAATTCTATGACAGTGCGCAAGGATAAGAGAATATATATAGAGGAGCTGATAGATAAAGTAAGAAGCAGGTCGGTCTAAGGATGTATGGTTCTAAGTGAAAAGAAACAAGTGTAGAAAAGTGTTGCCCAGCTACATTATTTGTAATGACGTCATAAACATGCCAATCATTGGGGCCAAACGTGCTGTTTCCCACGGGTTTCTTTGAAAAGGTGGCGGAAAATGCCATCTTTGTTGGAGAACATAAAATTAACCTTATTTCTAAGATAATAAGGAAATGGGGATGGATGCTTTTAAATCTGTTTTGTTACCATACGGGTATGGTAAGTGTTACTTATTGCATCTCTTGGTTCTTGATTGTTCATAAATCGAAAATGAGGCATTAAACGGGTTTATGGTTTAGAGATAATTATGCATCCTACCAATATCGTATAATGGTCCGTGAGCCAGACCCAGAAATTTTGGCTAGCGGTATCATCCCAGGGGATTAAAGCTCAATGCTATTTTTGGATAGGTAAACATCTGACAATTCAGAAACTAAGTGATAGCATTGCAGTGGTGGTAGCTTTTTGTGCGTTATTAGCCGTGTAGTAACACCACCACAAAATAGACTTTCATCAAAATTCCGTTATACATAAGTAGACTTTCTATTTCAAACTAATGGTTCTCTCTTATTTTGGAATATATTTACTTGGAAATTGATAGACAAACTTTAGCGTTTAGTGATTGCAATTACAGACAAATATAGACCAGTGCTTAAACATAATTAAAGAACACAGATATTGTTTCATAATATGCAGTTAGAAAGGTATTTTGCTCATTCTTGAACTAATATGACATGTTTAAATACATAGAGTATAAGGTAGTAGAATTTTACATATCACAAAACCAAGTTGTCTGCCATTGGCTGTTGGGACGCTTGTAATTTACAACATATTAATGTGCGTTACCTATTTGTTTGAAATTAATTAATACTTCTATACATGATATGAAATAGAAAAGTATGAATATCGTTAAATCAAAGCAATTTCTGAACTAGTTTTGATATGTTAAATTAACAGTTAGACAGTTATTCGCAGACCAATAGTTTTTAATATCAAAGCCACCTTGTTGTTATTGTAATTTATGTGACAATACACGTGTAGACGAAAACAAATATGTTGTTTAAACATGATGTTTTACTACCTGATCTGTCTGAAAGTTGCATATTAATGCCTACTTCTGTATCAATGTTCTTATGTTTAAACAGTAAACATTCTTTATGCTGAATAATACCAAATGGTACTTTTATACATTAAAATACGTTACCATAAAATCAAGATTTTACTAATATTTCATATAAACATGTTAAAGTCGTTGTTATTTAGTATTATGTTTAGAAAAGAAATATAAAATCATTCTTCGGTTAGATATCAAATGCCATGTTAATTAATTGAATGTAAAATTGTAATTTACGTTACAATATGTTACCTTAATCGGTAATATGCTGCCGTTATTATTTTCAGTCATTATCTTTCTATATCATGTCAAGGTTATTCTTTGTTTTCAATAAACCACATTTTCTATGTATTCAACATACTAGAACATTCTTAGTTATGACTCTTCATCACTGTCTGAATCTTGTAAGATATCGTCAACATTTGTACGCGAATAATCTTCATCTGGTTCACTGGTTTCGTTTATGTCAACAAGTTCATCAGGAACGATCTTTTTGTCACTCAAGTTGTTTACTAACTGTTGTTGGTCATCAAAGTCCCAGATGAATAAGAGTTAAACTACAAAATTATTAATTTAATGTAGAAAAACATGAAGAGATTGTATCAAATCTGAGTATATTATGATAAAGTTTTCCTATTATTTTTACAATAGCTACGCAGATATGTATATTAAAAATTTTGTAGATTAATATAAATAAATGAATAAGTAACTGATAGTTGACTGGACTGATATGGTGGCATCAGGGTCATGTCTATGCCGTCAGAACTATTAAGGACGCCGTCTTGGTTGCCATTCTTGTTGACAAACATTTCGTATCTAACCTGGTTGATGTTCCGACATTTTGGGCGACCATTATACTGCAAATATAAATGACTCTCCGTCTCAAAATGTCGTCGGAGCACACATGTTGACGTCCCAACATTTAGCTGTCTGAACATAACTGAGTTTTGTTGTCATCATAACTCATGAAATATTTCCAATTCTGCGGATGTTTTGGTACTTTTGACCAGAAAACAGAAGTGTTGGTGCAGTTCCACGTCGTTTTCTTTCGACAGACTAGATTCGTTTGGAAAAGTATGTATCTGCAATGAAATCTACTATCAAAGCATCGCCATCAATGATGTAAGATACGTTTTCAATAGAATGGTATGGTGGCATATTTCTGCATTCTCTTAAGCAGATAGTTTTCGCGAACAGTTTACGTGAAAATTTAAAAACTTTTCACGAAAAGAATCTCTTATTCTAAGTGGAAAATATTCACGATAGTGTGAACTACTGCATACGATAACAGATACCGAATTAACAGAAATAATAAAGGGAGTTAAAAAATACGTTAATTCTGTAACCCATATGAATGTTATAATAAAATATCTATAAGTTTTAGACACTCTTAGAGGTGGTGGTTGGGGATTGAGGTTGATATAACACGCTTCATTCCGTAGAGGGACTATTGGGTTTTCTTATTGCAGTTCAGTTCACTATTTTGACACATTGTCTCGTTAACAAGATAATATTTTCACGAAAATTGGTTGGCTTTTTTCGGGAAAGTTCATAAAATGCTCATGAAAACTTTATGATTCTCGTATGCAGAAATATGCCACCATAGAATGGCTTGTTGCAGCTCGATACTACCTTCAACGTACTAGTATAATAGTTTGGCTTTGTCGGTCTTTGTTGGCATTCGTAGGATGTTGCAAATGACACATGAAATTCTATGACTACATCATGCATGTTCAACAACTAATATCACGAATAGTCCAAAACACATTTCTTTCAGCCCTTATTTTAGCCAATCTATTCTGCGAGCTGCTGGTCACTTTCTTTGATTTTTTAAAGTAAAGGCCGCTATTGCCAATTTCTGTTTTGAATGGATACATGCATTTTTCTACATTTGTCATCACTTTTTTACATCCGCATAATCGGCTTTGATCTGCGCAAGCTCCACTTCTTTGTGTGTGGATTTGTCTTCTGGAGTCATGTCTGTTTTCTGTTGTGTAGATTCAACATATTTAGCTAGCATGTGCTGTGTCAAACAACACCTGTAGTGTGAGGAATATTGTCTGCTGAAGCTTATGATGCTTCCCGTTATCTTGGCATGAGGGTTGATAGTCTGTTCTATAGTAATTTACACATTCTGTGATGCTGTTGCTGATCTAGACACACTGAAGCCACGAACCCTTAAACGCTTTTCTGCACAAGGGTGGATTACTTTAAGATTCATCATTAGGAGCAGATAGGGGAGCGGTGGTCTAGTGTATAAGGTGTCGGCTCAGTCCAGGAATCGTAGGTTTGAGAGCACCACTGGGGTCACAACCATGTCTTTTCTAATAAAACCAGTACTGGTTTTCCAGGAAGCGGACTCGAGAGTGATACCAATAGGCTTGAAGCTTTCATCACAATCGAGCTAAAACAAATTAGTATAAACGGATAAGCTGGTAGATTCATTGCATCGTTCCTATGATTGGACGCAAATAATAGTGGGCACAACTTGTGCCAGACTCCTATTCTAGGTCGTTGACATTTGTGACCTGTATTAATGCCAGTATATTATGAATAATATCAATAAAGTATATACAGAAGTGTGCCCTTTTCCGTGATGTCTCTCTCTGACACTTTTGAAGTGTTGGTACTTTTGAAAGTACTCTTTGAACGCTGTTTGACTTTCAACAGATTTTCAAGGCAAGTTCCTTTACTTGTTTACATAAACATCGGTTAAAGGTCAAAAAATTATGGTTGAATATATGTGTCATTTGTTAATAAGTAAGTGTCAGGAGATTTCTAACATTTAAACTAAGAATGATTCTGTCCCTATGAAGCCATGGTGTTCCAATGAGTATCTATTTGTTTTCTACTTGTTTAATGCCGATTTCTACTGTATTCCAGTATATATACATGTATAATTATGTTCTTGAACATTTATAATTGATTTGTACTGATTTTGGTAACACATATTATTGTCACGTAAAATTCGCACAACTATTGAAATGAGATGGTGATCCACTGCATTCTAGTAAATATCTAGTTCAACAACACAAATTATGCATAGTTATTATAAAATGTTATTATTTTTTCCCGATCTGTGCAGGGCATTTTCTTCACTTCAGAAATTTCAGTTTTGTACATTTTGGTAACATAAAACTTATACGTAGATAACATCATGGAAAAGTTCCTACCACTGCAGAAACATAGTTATAAGAAACACTATTCAGTCTGTACTTTCAATTATATTGAAGAATCATAAACATCTTGGTCATTGGGTTATTAGTACAAGTAAAATATCTATAATGTTGAAATAAAATCACTGTTACGTAAATTACACTCATTAAGATGTTAACGGGTACGTGAAAGATATATTGTTTTAAAGCACATTCAATTTATTGTTATACATGTATAAGGTTGTTAATTAACTACAGACTGCACTTTTTTTAATCATTGTGTAGCACTATTTCATCGTCTTAAATGTTTTTAGGAAACGTATTAAGTGTCACGTAAGTTACAAAAGCCCTAACGTTTAAACGGCATTCATGTAGGAATAAAAACATTCGGTATGTACTTTCCGAAAGTCATATGTTGAATATTCCTTGATTTCTTAGGGAAGGCACGGGGAAATGGTACCTCAAGGTCTAACATCTATTGGAAGAAAATCTAATTATGAGCTGTAATTATGCTTAATATTACTTGTCCATGCTATTAAGATGTTCTTCATAATCATTACTTTAATTAACATTTATTTAAAGAATCAAACCCAAAAATGTCGAAAATTAAGGAAATATTTTGTCTGTTACAAAAACATCAATTATTCAAACTGAACAGCATATGTTCCATAATTCGTATGTCTACATTGGATATATTTTAGCTCACCTGAACTTGTATCTAAGTGTGGGCATATATCAAGATGATATAACACCAAAAGCTACCATCGATACATTGCTATCACATGTTATCTTACTCCAGGGTTGTATGCCTTTCCAAAAATCACTTTAAGAATTAATCCCCCCAGATGGTACCAATCAACCCTATGGCTCATGTACTATAAGTATACATTGATTTACAAATGGAGGCAACATACATGTGATTGAATTGTTAGTTGTGTTTTGTTCTTGTTTTTGTTCATATTAGATATTAAGTTGTTAGTTAATACTGACTTGTTTTAGCTCAATTGTGATGAAAGCTTCAATCTTATTTAAACCATTCTCTAGTCCACTTCCTAGAAAAACCAGTACCATATAACTTGTGTCATATGAGAAAATGTGGTTTTGTCCCAAACTGGCATCGAACCCACGAAGTCCATGTTGAGTGGGCGGCACCTTAACAACTAGGTCAGCGCTCCCCTTAAGAAGGAATTGACATCGAGTTGTTTTCCATCAAGATTTTGAGTAACATGATAAGGGCCGGAGTAAGCGCTTTATACTCCAACTTTCTTACCATCGACCTTTTCAGTTGTCTTAAGTCAGAAAATATTATATAAATTAGTTACAATAAAGTAAAAGCAGAAATAGACATAACTCATCCCCACACCCTGCACGTATAGTACTTTTATATCAGACACATATAAGATTGTTTCACCATTAACTTGTCTTAAAATGACAGTCAGGCTAAGACATGGTCGTAATTTTTAAAGATTAAATCGTGTCAGGGAAGACTTACTTCCTCGTCTGTCTATCTATGACACATGGCTATTTTCAGAAAACCTGTCTTAGACATTGCTTCCCAGCGTTTGAAATTTCACTCAAAGAAACATAAATACTGATATTAAATGGTAACATCCAAAACCTTGCATGTGATGAAAACGTTTGTGTCTGCAGGGAAGATTATCATTTATCACCATTCTAAAAATAGTACTTGCGATCTGTGGGGACACGGGCCGCCGTGAGAAAAATATTGAGAAATATAGAGACCTATACCACATTGTAGATTGAAGTACGTTTTAGGTATTCCCCATGTATCTCTTTCCAGGCACGCGACTGGAAAAAATTATGACGTCATAAATATGGCGGCTAAATAGAAAATAAGAAACGCAGAAAATGTATAACTGTCGAATGATTACAGGTGACAACGTCCTTGAAAACTATGTTATAATTGTAAAACTGATATATTTAGTGCAGGTAATGTTTATTCTAGCAGCAGATAAAACACTTCTATAAGAAAATGGAATTTCTTATGCTTAAAATGAAATAAAATATCCATAAATGTCAGAAAATGACGAAAATGACTAAATAACGATATTAAGTGAGCAAAATTCAGTTTAATGACGCAGTATAGTCGATTAAAAGTGGAAACAGTCTGATTATCTGTCACTGTTATAGTCAAATAGCATATTTATATATATATTCCTTTGTTATCTGTACGTGTGTATCAGATCAGGTTAATGCTCCGACACTGTGGTCAAAACGTAAAATCAACAGTAAGAAAAAATCTGTTACATGGTGCAACCTTGAAAATGTTTTTTCTAATGCATAAACAGTTTTTAAGCGTAATCTATTCTATTGTGTTGATTCCTATTAACAAGAGGGCCATGATGACCCTATATATCGCTCATCAGAGTTGACTTTGTACTGACCTTGTTTTTACCCCACATAAGCCAGTTTCGAATTTAACCTAGAGATCATCAAGACAAACATTCTGACCAATTGTTCATAAAGATTGAGTCACAACTGTAGCCTTTAGAGTGTTCACAAACTTTGCATTTGATTTGACCATGTGACCTAGTTTTTGCCATAAATGACCAAGATTAAAACTTGACATATAGATCATCAAGACAAACATTCTGACCAAGTTTCATAAAAATTGAGTCACACCTGTGGTCTATAGGGTGTTCACAAGCTTTTCCTTTGATCTGGCCTACTGACCTCTTTTTTGACCCCGCATGACCCAGTTTCAAAACTGACCTAGAAATCATCAAGGCAAACATTCTGACAAAGTTTCATAAATATTGGGTCACAACTGTGACCTCTAGAGTATTTGCAGGCTTTTCCTTTGATTTGGCTTACTGACCTAGTTTTTGACCGACATGACCCAATTTCAAATTTGACCTAGAGATCATCAAGTTAAACATTCTGACCAAGTTTCATAAAGATTGGGTCACAATTGTGGACTCTAGAGTGGTCACAAGCTTTTCATTTGATTTCATCGGGTGACCTAGCTGTTGACTCTACATGACCAAGATTGAAACTTGACCTAGAAATAATCAAAACAAACATTCTGACAAAGTTTTATAAAGATTGGGTCACAAATGTGGCCTCTAGAGTGTTCACAAGCTTTTTCTTTGATCTTGCCTACTGACCTAGTTTTTGACCCCACATGACCAAGATTTGAACTTTACCTAGAAATCATCAAGACAAACATTCTGACCAAGTTTCATAAAGACTGGGTCACAAATGTGGCCTGTAGAGTGTTTTTTCCTTTGATCTGGCCTTCTCACCTAGTTTTTGACCAAACATGACCCGGATACGAACTTGTCCTAGAGATCATCAAGACAAAATTCTGCACAAATTTCATAAAGATTGGGTAACAAATGTGGCCTCTAGACTGTCCACAAGCTTTTCCTTTGAACTGGCCTAATGACCTAGTTTTGACCCCACATGACCCAGTTTCAAACTTGACCTAGAGATTATCAAAACAAACATTCTGACTAATTCTAATGAGTTTCAAACATGAACTGTGATCTCTAGATTGTTGATAAGATTTTCCTTTTATCTGGCCTAGTGACCTAGTTTTTGACCCAACATGACCAAGTTTCAAATTTATGTAGAAATCAATAATACAAACATTCTGACCCAGTTTCAAAAAGATTGAGTCACAACTGTGGCCTCTAAAGTATTAACAAGCTTTTCTTTTGAATTGACCAGGTGACCTAGTTTTTGACCCCACATGACCTAGATTCGAACTTGAATTAGAAACTATCAAGACAACATTCTGACCTAGTTTCATAAAGATTGGGTCACAAATGTGGCCTCTAGAGTGTTCACAAGCTTTTCCTTTGATCTGGCCTACTGACCTAGTTTTTGACAGTTTCGAACTTGACCTAGAGATCATCAAGACTAACATTCTGACCAAGTTTCATGAAATTGGGTCACAAATGTGGCCTCTAGAATGTTCACAAGGCAAATGTTGACGGACGACGCACGACGCACTGACGCACGACACACGACGGACGACGGACGCCGACGGACGCCGGACAATGATCGGTCACAATAGCTCACCTTGAGCACTTTGTGCTCTGGTGGGCTAAAAAGAGCTGTCGGATGACAGCGAGCTCGACTATCCGAAGAATTGATTGAAGAATGGGGTGAAAATATTTCTACAGATATTCAGACAAAAGAAAAAAAAATACGTTAGACAAACAATGTTCCTGTATTTGTGGTTTCGATAAGTCTTGCACTAAACGGCAATGGGTGAACCAATTTCAAAGTCCAAAAAGGGCCATTATTCAGTCAAAATAGTTGTCAGCGTTATGTACTCTTGCCTACAATTGGAAATCATGATGATAAACAAGTGTACAAAGTTTAAAAGCAATATGTCAAATAGTTTTGACAAAACGTGGACTTGTATGAAATCAGAACCAATTTCCACGTCCAGAAAGGGCAATAATTCAGCCAAAATATATGACAGAGTTATGTACTCTTTCCTACAGATAGAGACTATTATACTGAACAAGTGATAAAAGTTTCAAAGCCATATGTAAAACGCTTTACACAAAATATGAACTGGTACGAAAAACTTAACCAAGATTTCTAAGTCAAAAGGGGCCATAATTCAGCCAAAATCCTTGATGAAGTTATGTACTCTTGCCTATAACTGGACTTGGTGATGGTAAATAGGTGTTGAAAGTTTCAAAGCTTTGTCTTCAAAGACTTTGTCAAAATATCAACTGGTACGAAAAACTTAACACAGATTTCTAAGTCAAAAAGGGCCGTATTTCAGCCAAAATCCTTGATGGAGTTATGTGCTCTTGTCTATAACTGGACATGGTGATGGTAAACAAACCGGTTTAAGCTCCCCAGTGGTGTTTTTGCCACTGACCGTTCCAAGGCGGTGCCCCACTGTGTTCCTTTGTTTGTTCGTTTTGTCCTAATGTGTTGGCTTTGTATGTGCGCGTGTATGTGTGTGTGTGTTTGTGGTGTATTGGCCTTGTGTGTGTGCGCGTGTATATGTGTGAGTGCGGGTGGTGTGCGCGTCTGCGTACTGTGGGTTTCGTTTTGGGGAGGCTGCGTTTTTGGTGCGTGGCATTCCCTGTTTGATATTTGTCTTTGTTTTTTTTTTGAAAGTTTCAAAGCTTTATCTCAAAAGACTTTGTCAAAATATGAACTTGAACGAAAAACTTAAAGAGGATTTCTAAGTCGAAAGGGGCCATAATTCAGCCAAAAGCCTTGACGGAGTTATGTACTCTTGCCTATAACTGGACATGGTGATGGTAAGTAAGTGTTGAAAGTTTCAAAGCTTTATCTCAAAAGGCTTTGTCAAAATATGAACTGGTACGAACAACTTAACCAAGGTGTGACGCCGACGCCGTGGTGAGTAGGATATCTCTACTTATTCTTCGAATAGTCGAGCTTAAAATGATAAATCCAATATATACATACCTCCCCGTAAACCTGGGTTAAAGGCATCTTTGAAAGGAATCATCAGAAGTTTCTCTACAGTATGTATGTTTTAGCCCAGTATACTATGTGGTCTATAATGTCATCATCGATTAAGGGTTCGATGAATATGTTATGTCTTGAAACTTGAACATCATCAAATCATAGAAAGAAAAAGTATACCGATTGTCAATTACATAAAACTAACAATTAAAAGATTTCAATACTACATCGCTTGGGACTGACATATCTCGAAATTTAAAACTGATTTAAATACATAGATTTACTCGAGTTGTTTTCTCTATTAAGATAGGGATATTCCCCATACAATCTTTTGAAATATATGAGCCCAGGTATCTGATACTAGATACCTGGTTTGTCGCACAATAGCTTTGTATGTCATGTTGTCTGTCTGTTATATGCGATGTTAAATAAATATGTTTCCTTTACCTTTATATAATCGTCAATACATCTTTGCAAGAGCGACTTTCAAGATTTCAATGAACGTTATCATTACGTTCTTTTGCTGTTATTAACTGCGAGAATATTCTACTACATGTCACTACCGTAATTTAGACTTGTTTGTGTGTTTTTATAGCAATGTAAACATGTTTGAAACACTTTTGATGCAATGTGTATCAAAAACAATAGTTATTTTTCAAAATTCAATGGACATTTACCCAAATGTATTTGGTACAATGATAAATTTTACTATATACGGTTCGGACCCGCTTATTTGGAGATACATTGCATATTTGGTGTTAAGTCCTTTGTCAACTGGATGCTACGCATTCTTTTTTTATCGTGACTAACGGAAGAGGTAGAGGACGCCATGACAGGTACAGAGCTGCTTTGATTTTTCTCTGCTTTCCTGATTCGTCGGATCTTTAATAATGATCTGCTGTCTGCAACGGCATGGGTAACATGCGTAAATTGTTTGTTAAAAGCTTTAAGAAGATACTTTGAAAGTCCAGAACTCAACTAATCGAAATAATTGAAGACTTGGTTTGACTGAGTTTGTTAATGAGGGGTTTCGAAAGGTGAAATACCCCTCACGCCCTCTAGCACTAGCGTAAGCGGAATTCTACTATGATAATATTAAACGAACTCCATAAGCGGGGCTGAAAACGAATTAGATAAAACACACTCGGTGTTGATGTCAATTTTGAATGAAAATAGTTAACCAGTAACTTTCAGTAATTAAGAAGTCTTACATGAATTTAAGACTTGCTTTCAGTTAAAAAATCTGTTAATCTTCTACTGGCATAATTATCTTGGCCATGCTTAAATCTGATCAAGATAAAATTGCAAACAATGCATGTAATTTGCATATAGCCTTATAATTAGAGCATAGACAACTGCTTGTGTCGACATTGATTGTACTGCATTTTCGTCAAATTTATTTCCGTCTAGATACTTATTTAAAGCAGATATTGGTAACTTATATTCCCTTATTGCATGATATATCTCTTGTACCTTTCGGAAATAATCATATTACAAATTCAACACCATAAGAATTGTCGAAAATGATTAATATCAAGAGGAAGAAGCTTCGTGTAAAATGCATCGAAAATTAATTGGGTGGGTGCAAATTAAACTGTTAAAATAAACAAAATACATTTTTTACTGAGAAAAAGTAAATATTTACAATGTCCTATTGCTTATTTAATGACATGATACTTATTAGCACCTACACCCGATAAAAGAATAGTTTCTTGCCAGTCAACAAGTAAAAGTAAGATAGAAACAAAAGGAATGACTTTCTTTATTGCGTCATTTTCTTACAAAAGCGCATTTAAACAAAGCGAGTAAAATTCATCTCTATAAGCAGAAAAGACAGCGTAATGTTTGACAAGCAAAGAACGAAACTTCCATTGTTTTTAGAAAACCCTACAACTGTCATATCTGGCTTGATCCAAACGATATATCTTGCAAATCAGTAAATCATCTGTCGTCCTAAGGATAGAGCACGATTTTTTTTTACAGCCGAGAGTTTTTGTTTTCGTGAGCAGTGTGGAAGGCATATAAATTAACAGTATTCTGCTACTTCCATCCGTGTTATACAAAATTATGCGACTTTAGGTAAACATGGTACTCATGGAATGCCAAATATGAATAACAACAGCTGTCGGAGGACAGCAACGCTCGACTTTTCAACAGCCTAGTCAATTGAATGAATACAGAAGTCGAAAAGGGGGCATAATTTGTACAAATGCAAAACTTGGTTGCGGAACCTGCAGAGTGCTTATCTGCTCATGACAGTTAACAAGTGTGTGAAGTTTCAATCCATTCCCATTAGTGGGTACTGAGATACTACCTTACATATAAAAACTTAACTAAAAACAGCTAAGTTGAAAAAAGGGGCATAATTTTGTAAAAATGCAAAGTAAAGTTATTGAACCTAAGTACTGCGTATCATATCATGACAGTGAACAAGTGTGTTAAATTTCAATCCATTCCCATCAGTGAGTACTGAGATACCAGAGATACCAGCTTACGTATAAAATCTTAACCAAAAATTTCTAAGTAAAAATAGGGGCATAATGTTGTAAAAAAGCAAAAAAAAAAAGTCAATTTATCACAGTGAATAAGTGTGTGAGGTTTCAATCCTTTACTACAAGTGGTTATTGAGATACCAGCTTACATACAAAAGTTTTACCAAATCGGGACGTCGACTGCCTGACACCGACATAGCGCCGAAACGGTGACATGTACTCATAATAAACATAATAAGAATAACACACGATTAAAATTAAAATCAATTAAAAAAAACGATGTAAAATATATGAAATTGTGGAGATATTATCAGTCTTTCCCAATGCATGCTCATTTCAGTACTTTTCGCGTTTGGACCAATCCTTCATTTCAATTAGTGTGACCTAATTCATTATACATGTGATCTTTTCTGTCTCGTACTGATCAATTAGTTTTAAAATAATTACATTTTATTCTAATTTCTTTTACAAATTTATTTATAAGAGAACTTTATCACTTTTTCGAGAAATTGGACACCAGTCTCCTAGGTTTTACAAAGTGATAAATATCACTTAATCTAATTGATCATTCAGATGATGCCTTTATATTCCATTTTGCTGTAATTTACATAAAATGTCATTTTAAATCACCAATGGTGTTCCATATCGTTTCATTCATCAGTATAAAATACACTCTAGGATGTGACACGGGAATGTTTGCGTCAGATATTAGAAATTAATGTTGTATTACATGCGTTAAGGCAAATTTATCGACCAATTTTAAAATTGTTGCTTTGCATAAAATGAAGGGATCGAAATACTTTAAGGGGACACAAACTTTGCAATTAGGAAAGTGGATGAGGTGCGATGAAATTCATATGCATGCAAGTACAAGGTTTCGGTATATGAAATGATATAAGAAATGTGTCACAGGCACGGATGCTCACGCAATATGAGAAAGCTAATCTTTAAAAAGGTAAAATTCACACGTCCACACAAAAATCCTTACCAGGGCCCGTATTCATAAAGATCCTATGGAGAAAACTTAGGAAAATCCTTAAATTTGTAAAATATCCTAAACAACATAGCGCAAAAGAAAAGTGTAGACTTAACAAGATTTATTGATAATCTTCATAACTATACCAGACTCTATGTGACAATATTGTCAGACATTCCAAATATCTCGACGATTAGCCACAAAATGCTTTGGAACTTTTCCCTTAGTTAGTCCCTTAGGAAAAAGTTTCCCATAGGAGCTTTATGAATACCAGCCTAGGTAGAGATAGGTCAAAATACACCTCAAAATTCGATGTAACATGCATGTTGTACTTCAGAAAAGTGGTCTTGATTTTTCCCTACGACCAGTAATAAAAAAGTTACAATATAAGCCATTTATAGTAACAACAAAGGAAAGTAATTCTAAACTAGGGATCTGGTTCTTGCGCATGATATTCTGTCTCATGATGGCGTACAATTGAGCCAACATACATCAAAATCCCTCCATGCATGAAGAAAAAATGCTCAGGACAAAGTCATTCTTGTATGTGACCTTTGGCCTCTAAGTGTGACCTTGACCTTACACCTAGGGACCTGGCTGTTGCGCATGACACATTGTCTATCAATACTTATTATTTGTGTTAAATTATTTAAATCGGAACATGCATGTCAAAATTATGGACCGGACACAAAGACCACATTATCAGTATATATGTAGTGAAAATTGGCTAAGTTCAACCAAGGACTGTGACCTTGACCTTTGTGCCAGTGAAATGGTTGTTGCGTATGACACATTGTCTATCCATGCTTATCATTTGTGTGAAACCGGGACTATGCATGTCAAAGTTACGGCCCTGACATGAACACCACCATTTCCGGAACACACAAACACACAAACACACACACGGTAATATGGCGGGGGCACGAAAAAGGCACGCTCACCTACATTAAGATGAAAGAAGTTCAAATAGAAAGTTATTGCTGATTTACATATGACTCATTGTGAACATTCAAAGTCATAAAATAACAATTATGCCTTTGCAAAACTATATTCTAAAAACACTAATTTAAAGGAAAAGGAGAAATAAGCTTACTTTGCTTATTTTCATTTTGCATACTTTAAGCTAAAACACAGTGTTTAGTTTGTTTGTAATGTAGTGCATATGAAAAAAAAACGGTTATCAAGAAAATTCAACGATGAATGTTGCAGAAGTTTAGTTGCTTATAAAAAGTCAAAAGAAATGATTCCATTTAAACTTTTCAACTTGATATTTACCGGTAACAATGCTCTTGAATATAGAAACACATAAGACAAACTTCGAAATACGTATTTTGTTGAAATTTTGTATATGGTATGAACGAGATTGAACAGTAAAATCTATGTGAGTACATGTAATATAATAAATATTTTTTTTCTAGGTTAATGCTTAATATTTCATAACAATTTCAAGAAACTGAAATATTATTTCATTTTGGTGATTTCAATAATATATATTTAATTCCAAATTTGACTACAAGAAGTATTTTCAAGTGTCTATTTAAACATAAAATACAACTCTTCTCTTGAAGTTTAACCTTGCTTCTTTTCAACACCTGTAAATGTTTCTTTGAATTCTTTCCTCCTGAATTTTCAAAAACTAATTCCATTGTTACCTCGTGCTTTCCAGTAACATGTCATAAGACTTACTAGTAAATACACAGTATGAATGTCAAGGATCAAAACGCAAGAAAAACACATTTTTTTCTCATGTTTATGTGGTCTCGAATTTTTCACTACACTTTTCATTAACCTGTTTATACGTGTTGCAGGAGACTGCCATCATGCACGTTATATATCGTGGTCAGGCAAGTTGTAAATGCAGTACCATCGAATCGTAGTTAATTGATAATGCAGTTCAAGAAAAGTTTATTTCACAATACAACAAACAAGTTCAATGTTGTATCAACAACAACAGCACTAACTCTGAACTGCCTAGAAATCACTTTATATTTTGAATTTATTTACTCATTTTGTTATTTTGTTATCCAAAAGTATTACGAAGGCTTTACAATTCTAATTCCACTGGATTCACTAAAACATGCTATTTAATAAAATGTATTCAAGTTGCTTCGGCAGACATTTCTTTGCAACTAGTAGTTCAATAGTAACAATATTTTACAGAGGTTTAGAGTTATCACGTTACCCATACCTGAAAGAGCACCAACGTCAAAACGTTATCGCACTAATATAATACCAAATTTATGTAATGGCTTTATTTTACTCTCACGACGTAAAGCTTGTAATAGTTATGAAATAATAAAGGCATTCAACTAGTTCGTTGCCTGTTTTTATCAAGGTTTATAGTTCAGATGAGCAGAAATTGAACCACGAGGGTATTGCGCAAAGAGGTAAAATATCTAAGAATCTTATTGATGAAGACGGGCGAGGAGATTTATGGGCCTTGTCATGGCGGCATAGTTTTTTCACGAGTACTGTGGGACTTGAGATTTCACATTTTTATAATGTTCATGGACTTAACAATTGGATTAACAGTTATACAGAGGTAGATATATGCCTACATTGTATTTTCACGAACTTTGTGCTTGAATTAGACAAATATAAGCGCTCAAAAATAGTTCGATTTTAAAATTACTTCGCGCCAGCGGAAAGTACAATATGGCGAGTATATTGTCAATGCTTTTGAAATTGTCAACATAGTACATGAGAGGACTTTATCAACAGAAGAAAATCAACAAAGAAACAAACAAACAAACAACAACAACAACAACAACAACAACAACAACAACAACAAAAATCCAAAGTAATAATAGAAAGTATCATACTGCAGAACCGACATATAGCGATGTTGACAATATCACTACAAATGACACTATCAATGACACCCCGTATGAAACCCTTATAAATCTTTTGATAAATCATATATCAAGATTAAGTATCATTGCAGGTAGCGTGGCGAGAGGTAAAAATAAAAGGTAAAATTGTGAAAAATGGCACGAGATACTTGATAAAGTTTCCTTTTAAAAAGGAAAGGCTTGGCTGGTTTTTGCATAGTCTACATAACTGGACAAGTGGGGGTAGGGGTCCTTACATAAGATTCTATGCAAAACATGATTGCGATTTTCTACTGCTGTTCCCATGGGAACGCCAGTGTTAACTTTAGAGGCAAGGGTATTGAACAATTCTTGGCGTTTTGGGTTTTGAAATTCTGGTGTCCAACCTCCATATAGAATTTTAAGACTCTAGCGCAAAGCGTTCTTGTTATTGGGAGGAAACCAATTTCCTTTATTAGGCCCCTGTGACATCGACCCAGTGATTGCAAAAACGATAGGGGTTCTGTACTCAATGAGACCAATTATCCTATGAAGTTTGAATACTATGGGTTAAATGGTTCTATAGTTACCAGGCTGAAAGGTTATGGTCTATGAATCGTCCGACTGTCCTACTGACATGTGATAAGCAATATTTCTTCTCCATTTTTTCTAAGGGTATGGTCTATTCCTTACAAAAGGGTGCTCGTACGAAAAACAACCCAGATTTGCCGTGGCATTCACCAGTAATTACAATACGAACACAGAAATATAAACACTGATATACAAAATACGGTGGTATTGTGAAACAAAACTCGGTTTAATATACATTGTAGAGCTACTTCCTTAACTTGTTTTAATAACAACCCTAAACCAACAATCGAACCACCCATAATAGTCCTGCGGCAAAATGTCTTCTGAGACACCTTTTGGCAGGTTATATCCTTTCAGGGGGTGTTCTCTAACAAATTTCACAACTGTCCGTTAAATCGTTTTAACAATTACTACAATGGATAAATGTTAACTTAATCATGAATAATGTAAACGTCAAAATTGAGAAGTTGTCAGTTTATCGTACGGACTTACGTTTTATAGTTATATTCATATTGCTGTACACCCCCATTTTAATAATAGACAAACAAAGGAGCAACTGCAATCGGAAAACTTCCAATATTTCCGCATTGCGCAGCTTACGTCACAGGTCACTTATTCCTGCAACCAATCACTGAATATAAAACTGTAATTAAATCTGCAAAGGAACCGTTTGGAAGCATAGAACGCAACCAAGCAGATGTATAGAAGAAACGGTTTCTTTGAATTCATGTTCATGAAAGGTAATGAAATGTGTAACTTGTGGCAAACCGATGAAGGGTAAGAACTTTTATTTCCGTCAGTTACCAATATCTTTTTGTAGTAAGATTTATTAATCTGTTTAAGAAATCTACGTTTCAAGAAATGTATATATGGCCCCAGTGTTGTGATATTTTCTGGTTCTTTGGAATTATCGAGAACATTCATTTTACTGCAATAGAATTCCGCTTAAGCTGGTGCTACAGGGCGTAGAGGTGTTGTAGTTTTTCATTACTTTTCATGAACACAGTAAGTCAAACCAAGTATGCTATTATGTTGCTTGGTTGCGTTGATCTTTTCACAAAATTTGTTAACTTCCTAAATATACGAAATAAAACTCGAACAAAATCTAATAAAGCACTAAATGAAAAGTCAAAAGTGAACGGATGATGAAAAAAAAAGTGTCATGGCAGAGAAATAAAGGCATGATCAAATATAGTGAAGGGATGCAGTCAGAAATGGTCAAAACTGGGAAGTGGGTCGTGACAGAAAATAAAAGTGAGTGACTACAATAGAGTGGAGACTACTTTAAATGAAGGAACAGGAACAGCGCACGCAGTAGTCCATTGATTACTTGGGTTGTCTTAAATGGCAGAGGCGGTAAGTTTGACCCCCTCCCGCGTTCCTCAAACTAATGTAATTAACATTCGAATAAACACACTTTAAACCTGACACTCTAAAGAACCAAGATAATTTCCAGACTGTGTTCAGTATTTTGCAATGCCCATGTCCTCCATAAATATCACTAACAGCATTATTTGGAAGACAAATATATTGGCTTTTCTGCTGGCGAATATAAATAAGCTTAAATACAAATACAAGGCTAAATGAAGGGATGGCTGTTCTGTTCAAAAAAGTTCTAACTTGTATATCGTTATATAAGATCTTTTTGGTGTATCTGTTATTGACATGTTCCCAGAAGGTTTCTTTGAAGCTACTCGTAAATGGCACGTTATTTCAAGCATCACCACGTGCAATACAGTAGATATTGAAATTAGAGAAACGATACAACCTAATAAAGTACTTTATTTTGAGGTGGAAAACTGTAAAAGTCTAGTTGCAATGTATTTTATTCTGTTCAGTCGACTTCCTATAAAACAATACCATTTTTAAATCCCACTGTATTTTGAACAACCAACAGTTACACTTTCAGGACCATTATTTAATTATTGTAAATATTGACTTTCCTTAAAGTATCCCTAAGCGCATAACAAAGCTAGCAACACATGTAAATACCTTCTAAAGTATCTGACACTTGTACTTTAAAACTTTAGTTTGTTGCAAACTTTTTACTGCATAATTATAGAGAGGATTTATTTTCTGGAGTGCCTGTAGCTGGCTTTAGTGCATTCAAGCACAATTTCACCACAATCTGCGAACATATAACACTTACAACTCAAACAGAAAAATTAGCATTTTAAGACTTAAAGTGTTGGTTACTAAAGACCCGTGTATAATGAATATCGCGAGAAGTTAAAACTAAACCATGAACTAATTTATTTTGATAAAATATATATGATAAAATAACATTTCATTTTGTATTTCAGAAAGAAAAACAGACTTTTATCTTAATCACTGGTTGTTTGAAAAGTTTGATCTGAATAGCTAGTCTATTGAAACATGTTTTCTGAAAGAAAATCACAAGCTAAGCTGACAGCTAAATCAATAGAAATTTTGAGAGTAAGCTTTTTCAAAAATGAGAAATTATAAAATCGTTTGTTTCTGCAAAGCCTTAAATTGTGACTGTAAGTATGGCTGTGTTGTCTTTATGCATAATAATGCGAAAGATTCTGCGTGTAGCGTATGCTGTGCCTGTTGCGCAACAACAAGCCGATTTAACGCGACAGGCAGTAAGGTATGTCAGCACCGCATATATAGCCGGGGAGCCAAAGCATGAACAAGCAAGTCTACCTTCCAGTCTTGCTTTAGTCAGTTGCTACACATTAAATAAAAGTACAATGTCTTGGACCTGCAAAACGAAAGCTCATGCGAAATTTGTGAGTGATTAGAGGAGATAACTTTGTATTTTATTGACCAAACATAGCAAAACATTTTTGAAATTTGTTAAAAAATTGTATTGTGTATAGTATGTGTGCTTGAAAAGTATGTAAAACATACTAATTTAAGGCATATTTCAAGATTTTTTGGCACTTAGTAAAGGAATGAAATGAAATGTTAAAATTTCAATATGAAGAAATAACCTTAAAAAGCTCTTGTTTCTCAAAACCATATATTATTTTAATATATTTTATCTTTTCAATAATGAACAGATAAATGGAAGGCAGTTTAAAGTTTAAGGTATTAAATGAAATGTGTTGAATAAAAATAATCTTCTACAATATCTAAGAGTAATGATGTTTTCTATATATGAACCTATTTAATGGTAATTAGTTATAAATTCTGCAATGAATTTTGAAAATTAAAAAAAAACAACCAAAAACAACAAACATTACATTTTTCATTTTGGTAATTGCCTACTTTTTTTAATTACAAATGGTATCCATGTTCAGAAGTATGTATCATTTCATCACGCTATATCAACATCACATGGCTGGAAATCTGATTTATAATATTAATAATAATTTTCTTTTTGTAGTTACTAAAGTACATACGATAAATGACTTCAAAATATACCCAGGTTCTATCATTTCATCATGTTAATAACGTCATTTTGCTAAATGTCTGGAAATTTAATTGATGAGTATTAATAAATATTTTCTTTGTAGTTTAAGTATATCAATAAATGCATTTAAAGTCTGCCGTTACTAAATCGAGCAAAAAAGATAAAAGGCAAAATGATCTTTGAACAGATTTTATTGTTAGAGTCCCTTCCCTTTCATCTTAAGTGAAATATCTTCTTTTACTTTTTTCCTACTCTTCTTTTTTTTCTTCTTTTTTTGTCTTCACCTTAATCCACATAAAAAGTTTCGTTGAAAATTTAAAAATTGTATACAGTGATGAAACTATTTCGTGTATACATTTAGTCATGTAAGTAGCTGTAATGCATTCAAATATTATAATTTTGTATAAATGTGTGTATTTGATGTATTCTTGAAATAAATGGGTTCAAAAAATAATATTCGAGGGGGAATAATTTTCGTGGATCTCATGGTTGCGTCAATCCACGAAATTTAATCCCAACGATCAAGTTTAATTCCCATTCATTTTATGTTCGAAAATTGAAATCCACGAATTTATATCCCCACGAAATTGCTGTTTTGACTAAAACCACGAAATTTCTTGTCCACGAAATTAAATGATTTTATAGTATATTAAATTATACGAAAGATATAAAAACAGGGATATATAAAATGTTTCGAAGGATAAAAATGTGAGAGGGGGCAAAAAGAGCGCAAAAAATTAAAGGTGGAGGTAGGGGTGTGAATGCTGAAGGAATAACACCATAAACAAAATTGACAATACGCAGACAAAAACAATTTGAAGGTCAGATATAGAATAAACTCTAGCTAAAGTAATAAATTCTGCTGCAATAAAAAGCTGAACACAATTAAATCTGGCTGTTCTTTACGTCATATCAAATACACTTTCTAAATAACGCTTTTTCGGCGACGCCGTCTAAATTCGTTTTCGTTACCTATGCCACGTGACTTCAGTTTGCAAATCAAACTACTTGATAACGCATTATAGATAATTTATCAAAATGGAAGATTTATGCAACACTCTGCCTGATTGGACGAGAGTGTCAATTTCTTTCACTCTATTGATTGTGCTACGCTGAGTGAAATGTAGACAAAGTGTTTATCCTAAACGACGCTGTTCACAGTTTTAAAGCTAACTTTGGCTCAGTATATTTAGCAAGAATATTGATATATCTCAAAATGATAAGTAAGTTTAATAAATATGATAAAAACCTGTTCAAATACTAACATATATCAAATTAAAGTAAGAGCTGAATACTGTCTGCGTATCACATGAATAAGGGTGTGATAAGAGTCTTTTATGTAGAGAAGTGCTTTTTAAAAGATTTTCTTTGTTACAATAAGTTCATACAGCTCCTTAATTCAAATAACAAAACCGAACTTATTCAATTATCTAGATATGTAAAAGAAGCTCTAACCATCAGAAATGCAATTCTAACTGTCGAACGTTGATATCTTATGTTCATTCTCCACATATTTTCTACTGTATATATAATTATATTCAAGGATAAAATACTAAATATAAATGATCCATTATGCCATGTTAATTGTCACGTTGATATTATATATGTATAGAATATGTATTATAGATGATGTACTATGTACAAGTCTTAATAAACTATCTGTTCTGTTCTGTTCTGTACAATTGTCGTCTGTATATGAAAAGGTTTCTTGCTTTTTTGACTTATTCAGATTGCATATTTAAATGAGTACTTGTTTGCTTTGATATATTTGTTATAAATTATTTAACTGATTTATTATATATGAATATTTTTCTTTAGTATGGTATGCAAATATTGAACTCAGTTGATATCTGTTTTATTATATATATGCTATATAATGACTGAATCTCATTACACTGAAATGAAGGTACGCTGCATACAGTTTATCTATGTGATATGACTACGGTCAAACTTTGCTTATGAAACAGAAATATTGAAATAATTACAATTGTATGTTTTGCTTGACCTTCACATTTTTATTGGTGTGACGTCATTGTCCAAAGATTCATGAATAGCGAATATGCATTTGTTAAAGCGGGATCAGTTGGCCTATTTTAGAAATAAATAAAAATAATAAATAAAAAATCCTTTAATTGATTTTTTCTCATGTATTCTAATCAAACTTGATTTGTAGCATCTTTATTAGGCCCGCAGCCAACTTTTCATTATAAGGTTCTCTTCCAAATTTATTTATATAGGAACTTGGGCCCTAATAGGGACCACTATAGCTAAAAGTAGACATGCTTTTCTTCGCATTAACCACTAAAATGTAATGGATTTTTATCAAACTCGATGTGTAACAATATCGTAAGGTCTTCTGCTATTTTGTTACAAATGGGGATAGGGACCAATTTAGCTAAAAATATAAACACGTTTAATGACCTCTTCTCATGAACCGCTTCATGAATTTTCATCAATCTATTGCTGTAATTATTCGTCTAAGGATAAACGAAACAAAATTGCAACCCTACGAAACCTTTGCGAAAAATTAAAAGAGAACCATTTAAATTGTTAAAATGCGGTGTTTAGTTTTGCAATTTGAAAAATGTTAGATGAAAAATGAATGTTAAATGAAAAATTCATAAACTTCTTTCCTTATTACAATTCGCCGACCATCATTTTTAAAGATATTTCTTGTTTGATATTTTCTGGCGTATCAGACCTTCAGAGACTTGTATTTCCATGCTGCTTAAAAATTTCTTATGCCGCATTTCTATCTAGCATGCAATAGGAACATGCCGAATTCAAAGGCCTAACTAAAGTAAAGGAACCAGCGTGGGAGCCATCTGGACTAGTCGCGTAATGGCTGCCAGGTATTTGAACACTAATTTTTCACTTGGCATGGCAAAAGAGGTCTAAAAAACTGAAGCTAGTTTCTGTTTAAATTTCATTGTGGATGTATTTTTGACATTTTGATAGGAAAAATGGGAGAGCAGGTTGTATTTGGTGCAGTGAAGCTCAATTCTAGTATCAATAGTACTTCCAGGTCACAGCAGTGTGATTTGGAGGTGATTTTACAGTATACAAATGTGACCAGAGAAATCTCTCTTAGAAGATACATGACCCTTACGTTTCTCATCATTTTATATCAGTTTTATCTAACTCTTTAAAATGAGGTAAGGATTTGTTTTCTGAAATGGGTCTAGCTATGTTTGATAGCTCTTAGCTCTTTAAAAATGTCAGTTTTATATAGCATATATAGGGAAAACTATTTACCTGTTTGTGACCTCTAATAGAATACTTAAACGCAGTAGGAAAAAGAAAACACGGTGCTATTGAGAAAAGAAGGAAGACTATGGCTATTTATATCTGGACTACTTGTAAAGCGTAGACTTACATTGGATTTGATAGTGACCAGCCTAAAATCTGATCTAACGGTGTACACTTCCGCACGATCATCGACATCTTTCCTTACGTATCGCAATCGAACATGGTAATGGGCTACAGCTTAGTTGAATAAAGCCTCATCAGAAATCAGTTTTTCTCCCATATCCGATTGTACTATTTTTTATAAACCCACAGGAACTTGCACTTCATGTGATGATATATGCACAGTTTAGCCGGTGTAATGAAGTATTTCGACCCCCATAGAATAACGACCCCCCGGTCATTATTCTATAGAAAATGTGACTCCTTTCCTGTAAAATATTGACTCCCCTTATAAAAAACTGACTCCCTTTGAAAACTCTATAGAAAAACTGACCCCTCCAAGTAAAATACTGACTCCCTAAAGATGACTCCCTTCGAATCTCATAGAATAACGACCCCGGTTATTATTCTATAGAAAAAGTGACTCCTTCCATGTAAAATACTCACTGCCGAAATTACTACATTCGAACTCTCATACAATATCGATTCCCGGACATTATTCTATTTAAAAAAGTTACTCTTTCCGTGTAAAACACCGGCTCCTAAAAAGACTTTCGACGATAATATCTATTAAAAAGTGATACCCACCAAACCTAACGGACAATTTTACTAGATCTACAACTCTAATACCCTCCATTGCCAATAGTTAACATTTTGATTGTACTACTACTACTGGTGCCGCTACTTCTATTGCTATTACTACATATACTTCTTCTTCTACTACTACTACTACTACTACTACTACTACAACTGCTTCTACTGATACTGCTATACCTGCTTCCACTAATATGTTTTGTACATCTACCTCTTCTTCTCCTGCTGCTGTTGTTGCTGTCACTTATTCCTCTGCTGCTGCTGCTGCTACTGCTGCTGCTGCTACTGCAACTGCCACTACCACTGCCACTACTACTACTATTACTATTACTACTTTCTATTGTTGCCGCTACCGTACTTTACTGCCACTGCTAAGTATTGCAACTTCTATCAATACTAAGTTCTTTGCTAGCAGTTTCTTGTGCAGTTTTCTTCTGAAGAATTACTTCATACCGAAGTTTGCAGGGATTATTGACACTGGTGTGTTTTGTGAATGTATTGTGAATTGTTATTTTCCTGAAAAAAATGTAAACACCAAGATACAGCGTCTAGAAATAGAATCCCTTTTCCCGTTGCGGAATGCTCTGATTTCTGTGTCAAGTGATGGTATCTGGGGCTAATGGTCAAACGGAAGGACGGACGGACGGACGGACAAGGGCAAATCTATATGCCCCCCTCCCCCGAATGTGGGCATAAAATGCAGCAATTAGGCCTTAGATACATGAGTTATCACTAAATTTGACCAAATGACCGGGGGTCGTTTTTTTATGGGAGTCAATATTCTTCGTGAGGTTCAGTTTACTTCACTTTGGGGAGTCATAGTACTATGATCTGGAGGTCATAATACTATGACCGGGGGGTCACTTTTTCTATAGAATAATGACCGGGGGTTCATTATTCTATGGGGGTCGAAATACTTCATTACACCGGCGAAACGTGCAAGTAAAAAGCTTAGAAACTTATAACTTGGATGACATAAGTATTGGCTTTTGAGATCATACAAGAGATGTATTTAAAAACCGTTAAAATGTTGTATCATATTCTCAATAACACCAATATTATATTCGTCGTACTTTAATCCAATTTTATGACACATTCTTGGTAATTAGATAAAAAGATAAAAAGAAATTTTATATTCTATCTCGTTTACTACTTTAATCATACTTTCAGTTGATGAGTTTAAATGTTCAAAAGCCGCAAGCACTATGCTTTCCAATTTGTCGCTAATGTAGAGTAAAACCTAATTCAGGCTAAATACCTTTTATTATCGATATATTTTTTGTGTTGTATCGTGTGTCCACATCATTCTGTGATATGTAGTTTGTACAGCGCTTTTGAACGTTAATTTTATAGATGAAAAGAGCGCTATAAATATCTGGTAAATAATAATAATAATAATAATAATAACAATAACAATTATAAGCTGTAAGATAATTTATTAAAGGTAAAAGTGTAATGCACAAAATTCGAAATTCTCGTGCATGCCTCTCAAAGATTTAAATTTCAGAGCGTTCAACCAGAAGTTAAACACTTTTTTGTTTGTTTTTCAACACCTCTCTGTAACTTTTTAATATGAATGAGAAAAAACGAATCCTTTGTAGAGCTTTTGTCTGCAATCGATCTCTGTACCAAGAAAAAAAAAGTATATGCACAGATATATATTGATAAAAAACGCAGACTGGTAAAAATGGTACTCTGATGATTTTAGTCAGAATTTATAACATTAGGAAAAAAGAATGAACTAATTCCTTTTAAAAGCATCAAATATTTATTTACCATTTAATGGCAGTTCTCTAAATGCTAAATTATGCAGTTCAGAAAACATGGGGTAGTTGCCATAAAATATGTAGTTGATCGCTGTGCAGTTTCAGAATCCTATGAGATATTTCGTCGCAGACACATGATTATCTCTCGTTCGCTAGTTTTTTGGTACACTGTGTGAAACCGCCGTATTTCGATATCAGCAGATGTGCCAAGGTTGCAACAAAACGGATTGTCTCTCATATAATGGATATAATAATACTTAACAAATGGGCAAAATTGAGCAGGTTTCTATATCATTCTGATTAAATGATACATTTGTATATATAAAGTGCTCCAGATCATTTTGACAACTTTATTTGCTTTACAAATTGTCAATTTAAGACGAAATTGTGTTACTCTTTCAACAGAATCGAAGACGTCTATGTTAAAAAATTTACTGTTGGTTTTACACCAAATTAATCCTTCTTTTACTCTTTAAAAAACGCCAGTAACGTCTGCCGCAATATGATGGACGACAAATTTGCTGAAATATGCTTTTCAGTCAAGAAAGGTTCTCAGTTTCTGCGTATTTTCAGACTTTAAGCCAGAAATATTATTCAACTTTACAATATTACACTCTGTATTAGATCAACTGCGCACATCATATAAAACAGGTAGAGTTTATACAAAGCATAACAGAGCCAATATGAGAAAAGCAGGACCAATACGAAAATAACACGGCCAATACGAAATTAGAGCATTTTGAATGGTTAAAAAGGGAGGGCCAGTAAGAAGAAATCACTTCCATTAGTTAATGAACTGATGTCATTTGTTTTACATGAAAAATATACCTAACAATAGTTTTCACATTTTTGACAAAAATATTATCTAACATGTCCGTGTAACAACCAAGTAAGACTGAGCGGACGCACGATGTCGATGTACTTCTTTGTAGATTGTAACGAAACTTTCCGATTATTCTTTTTTGGGTGTACAAACAACTTTCTGTCAGTGTTCTAACATTGTCAAAAAATTTGAAAAATGCGACACTGGATTAATCAAATGGATAAGAATATCTTGAATCAGAACTTAAGTGAGATGGATTAATTGTGGCAATAATAAACATCGATTACATGCTGTAAGGATAACATTAATTATTTGCAGACACGAACGTCAGTTATAAACTGCAATCAATTTCGGATGAGAATAAGATGTGGTTGCCTACAGCCTATAAAGATATAACATTTAAAGCAGTTTCCATCATAGCTCAAATGATAAGATACTCACTAGAGGAAATAAATACGGTAAGTTCCAGTTATTGCAGATTATGGTTAGGCACAATATCTCTCAAAATTTTTTGCATTTCTGCTTTGCGGTCGTAAGTAAGAATTAATTTTGTTTGTTTTGGGTTTAACGCCGTTTTTAACAGTATTTGGGCCATGTTACGGCGGGCAGTTAACCTAACCAGTGTTCCTGGATTCTGTACCAGTCACCAGTACCTGCCAACTTCCCCACATGAATCAGAGGTGGAGGACTAATGATTTCAGACACAATGAGTTTATCAAATAGTCACGGAGAATATATGTCCCGCCCGAGGGGCGAACTCACAACCTCGCGATCCGTAGATCAACGCTCTACCCACTGGGCTAAGCGGGCAGTAAGAATTAATAATTCTACAGCCTTGGCTATCATGAATTTGGTCGAACTCGTACTGTTTTTACAAAAATCGCTGGAAATGTGGACTTGAGCAGGACTTGAAATATTTATCACCGTATAAAGCGTTCAATAATCTTTTACGGCGTCAGGTACAAACTCAGGGTAAATGGTCGGCCTAGGAGGTAAGCAGCGCGGTCACAGAATGCATGTAATTTTTCCAAAGTAAAAGAAATACTCACATACTTGACAAAATATCCATCCTAGGGTGATGATTTGTCAACAAATCCGCCATACTTAACCGATAAACACAATTTTCTCACTTAAACCACCGAAAGACACTTTTTACGTTCAACCCCTGAATATGTTATAAGTAAGTAAGTAAATTTTATCATAGTAACATCGTGTTATGTACAATACCAATACATATAAATTTACAATTTACAACACCCGGCCAAGTTGGGCCTATAAGTCACTTTAAATTTTAAAAGTTCCGAAAATCAATGTACATGATGATGAATACAAGTAGATAATTAACATGCGAAAAAGTGGAAATCTTGCATTATGTCATTACGTGATAAAAGTTTTAATAGTATTCAAAACTACATAGTTACTCAATATGTACAAATTTCAAATAAATGTCTGTTTCTTAAGTACTTAGAAATGATCTTGCTAACATATCTGCCGTCTTAAATAAAAGATTCGAAATATTTGAAACACAAGAATGTTTACATGTACATATATTATATATATGACTTGAACACAATTAGATTAATATGAGATGTGTGAGTATTGATTTATGGTGGCTTCTATCTAATCAATTTGTAAAATTTGTGTGTTAAATTACCAAAAATATTAATGAAATTTAGCATTGTATAAATGCAATGTCCTGTTTGAGGAACGATATTATTATTTCAGATTAATTAATCATATCATTAAGGGCAATTAATTTATTTTAACGAATACGCACAATTATAGACAACCATAAAGAGAATTCCTATGTTTATAGCAATGCTCAGGTGAGTTTTTGTGATCGCTCGATGTCCGGCGTCCATCGTCTGTCTGTCTGTATATCTGTCAACATTTAGCTTGTGTATGCGATACAGGCTGTATTTTTCAATTGATCTTCATGAAATTTTGTCAGAATGATTGCCTTGATAAAGTCTAGGCCAGTTCGAAAATGGGTCATGTGGGGTCAAAAACTAGGTCACTAGTTCAAATTAAAGAAAAACATTTTGTATGCGATAGAGGCTGTATTTTTTCAATTGCTCTTCATACATTTTGATCAGAATAATGACCTTGATGAAATCTAGACCAGATTCGAAAATGGGTTATCTGGGCTCAAAAACTAGGTCACTAGGTCAAATAAAAGAAAAAACTTGTGTATGCGATAGAGGCTGTATTTTTCAATTGATCTTCGTAAATTTTGGTCAGAATGATTGCCTTGATGAATTCTAGGCCAAGTTCGAATATGGGTTATCTTGGGTCAATAGGTCACTAGGTCAAATCAAAGAAAAACCTTGTGTATGCAATAGGGGCTGCATTTTACACTGGATCTTCATGAAATTTGATCAGAATATTTGTCTGGATGGAATCTATGAGGAATTCGAATATGGGTCATCTAGGGTCAAAAACTAGGTCACCCGGTCAAATTAAAGAAAAAACTTGTGTACACAATATAGCGGCTTCATGTTGCGCTTGATATTCATAATTTATTGAGAATGATTGCCTTGATAAAATCTAGGTCATGTTAGAATATGAGTCATCTGGGGTAAAAAAATAAGTCACTAGGTCAAATCAAAGAAAAACGTTGTGTATGCATAAAATAACATAACATATATTTTATTGGCATAAAACTGAAATTGCACATTTATAGCCACAATATTCATATTCATACATAAAATGTGTAAATACACAATCAAGTTTCACATCTTCTATAACCGTTTTACAGAGAAATTCATATTAATACTCTTACTATTATGTCATCGAGACTTCATGTACAACAAAAAAAATAGGAATACTCAGTAAAAGGTGGTATATCGTATATGATGTTAAAACAAGTATATCAAAATCAATAGAGAATTTCACATTATTACACACTATTAATATGATGTAACCCACTGTAGTCATATCTTAATGTATTACGACATTCAAACATGACGCTCTTTAAACGCAAAATATAGATATTTCGCAACACTATTTAAAATTCTTTGATTTTTTGAAGACATCAATAATTCAAATTTTTTTAATGTTGGCCATCTACAAAGATATGATTTAAGGAATTGTTTACGTACATGTGTATGTTGTAATATTTTGGACATACAAGCAAAAAATGGAATTCATTTTCTATTACATTCATATTGCACTGTATACATTTTCTATCTTCTCTGGGAATGTTTTCATATCTACATTTTTCAACAGCTAGATTGTGCGATGAAAGTCTGAATTTTGTTAGAATTATCCTGTATTTATTTATATTTACATATTTCACATATTCCTCTAATTCAAAATCATGCTTATATATAATATATGAAGATAACATGTTTGAATTGTTGATATTTGAATACCATGTTTGTTTGTAAATATCTAATATTCTTAATTTGATTAACCGGAAGTTAAGGTTAGATATATCTTGGTTTAACCACAGATTGGACATTCCGATATCATTCAATATAGTTTTTATTTGATAAGCCCTGTTATTACCGTTATATGTAATATTATTATCTGCATCTCGTTTTAGTAAATGATACATTTGTTTAAGTAGACAGTTATCGTCTGTTTTTAGTATTTTAACCTGTATTTAATCATGATTAGTTTTCGTTGAATTTTCATTGGATGTCGTTCTAACTCCCCGTATAATCCATCAAGATTAATTGATTTTTTTACGCAGAGAACTTTCCTTAGAAATTTACAATGTATAAGTTCTATATCTTTACCCTCATTATATCCGAACACTTCTGCACTGTAATTTAAAATAGATCCAATTAAGCTATCAAACAATTTAATCTTGTCCTGAACAGATAGTTCTAGTTGATGAAAGACTATAAATAAGTTTTGCAGAGCAAAAAGTGAATGTTTGGCAAGTCTCTTCTGAGTGCGATGCCAGTGACCATTTTTAAACAAGATGACCCCTAGGTATTTAAACGTTTTTACATTTTCTAATACAATATTATTGAAAGTGAAATCATGCGATGTATGTCGACCTAACTCAAATACCATTATTTTAGTTTTATTGGTGTTTACTTTCAAACCCCAAGTTGTACAGTAATTATAAAGATCATTGAGCATTGACAGAAGAATTTCCGGTTCATCCGCGAAGAGTACCGCATCGTCTGCAAATAACAATATGTAGAGTTTGATATCATCTATGGTGAAAAGACCTTCTACATTATTGTTTATGCTATCTAAAAGGTCATTTACGAAAAACAGAAACAACAAACTGGAACTAGGATCACCTTGTTTTGCACCTATATTTGAATCGAAAAATGGTGAAATGTATTAATAATTTATGAAATATGAAAGATTTTTCTAATTTATCAAAACATTTTTCGAAGTCAATAAAGGCACAGTAGACTTTTTTATGTATTGAGAGTGATTTGGCAATGATGGAATGTAACAAAAACCAACAATCAGCAGTAGATTTTCCTTTTTGGAAACCAAACTGGTTGTCTATGATCTTTTTATTTTTGATGGACCATTGTGTTAAGCGGTTGAGTAGAACTTGCGAGTATATTTTTGCTATAATGTTAATTAAAGTAATACCTCTATAATTCTTTCATCTTCGATGACACCCCCTGCCCCTTTAAACACCGGAACTATGATACCAGTTCCCCAGGCTTTCGGATATTGTCCGCTATCGAATATCCTATTACAAAGAACTGTTAGAAATGGAGAAAGTACATCAAATGAATGTTTATATACTTCTGCGATTATAGAATCTATTCCACTGCTTTTATTATTATTTTACTTGGCGATATATGACCTTTTTGTGTCGATTCGCCGTAAAACCTAACTCATTCATTCATTTATTATTATTTTGAGATAAAACAGCCTCTTTAATTTCTGACATGGTAATATTTCCATCGAGGTCATCGTCATATATAACTCTGTCGTTTGCATTTAAATTTTCGGTCGTTTGGTTTGTACTATATAGGGTTTTAAAATGATTATATAATTGCGTAATATCTAGATTTTCTGCTCTTGCCGATGGTTTAGAATATTGGCTTCGAACTTTCTTCCAGAATTTACGCGGCTGGGACTTACTAAGATTTCTTAGATTATCTCTTTCAATAGGGACTGTATTTTTCAATTGATCTTCATGAAATTTGGTCAGAATGATTGCCTTGATGAAATTAGTGTCAAGTTTGAATATGGGTCATCTGGGTCAAAAACTAGGTCGCTAGGACCAATAAAGGAAAACGTTTTGTATGCAATAGAGGCTGTATTTTTCAGTTGAAGTTGATGGTCAGACTGATTGCCTTGATCAAATCTAGGTCAAGTTTGAATGTAGGTCATCTTGGCTCAAACATTAGGTCACTAGGTCAAATTGAAGAAAATACATATTTACACTTAAGAGACCACCTTTTTGGTCCAATCTTAATGAAAATTGGTCAGAATATTTGTTTCCATTGAATAACTAGATCAAACATGTTTACACTGTTATGACGTGTTTCTCAAGTGAGCGACCTAGGGCCATCTTGGCCCTCTAGTTTTTTATTTCATAGATTTTTTTTTCAAATTCACATATCGGAAATTGTTTTGTAAAAAATTGTTTTGCATACATCCACTGTTGCTGAAACTGTTAGCGATTTTTCAACATTTTCATAATTTTCTTCATTTTATTTTACAAATACCAACTAAAACATGGACCAAGATAGCAAAAAAAAGGTTTATTCTTTTTACAGATTTTCTATATATTTATTTCATATCATAGTCACATTTGTAATGCTATATCATTACAATGATTGGTACAAATGAAAAAAAGTCTTGTTTCAATTTTGTGAAATTTTTTCAATAAAATGTATTCATAGTAAAGAGTTTTTTTTTAACTTTTGAAAAAAATGTTTCAATGATTTGTTTCCTGTTTTCCTTATGTATAGATAATAATTATTGTATTTTCAACATAAAAATGACCCAAAAGGTATAGGTCATCATGCTATATGGTATGTTAATACCGCTTGAATAAAACACCTGTTCGGACGAAAAAAAATGACCTGAATTTGACCAAACTGATTATATCTGTTAGAAATTAAAAAAATATCTTAATCTTTTCTATGATTGAAAACTTAATGATTTGAATGGAGATATTGTCTTTGTACTAAAATGCGTTGTCAAAACACAGACACAAATGGTAAGTTGCACGAGACATGTCAGGCATGTTACATGTCAATACAACATAAACCAGTATCAACATTTGATTACTGAGAAAACTTATTTTATACAAGATAACATGTTTCAACAAATTATGACTTCACTTCACTTCTTCCATAGATAGTATCGGCTGGACAGAAAGATGCGCATATAGGAATTACCTTTAAGGTTTGATAACCTACACTGTACATTATAGAAGTGATGATTAGTATTTTTGATGTCAAACGTCATTTTGTAATGACGGTTTTCCTAGTTTTAAAACAATGATACATACACATGTCTTATGAAATACAAAAACAAATATTAAATACATTGACTAGAATAAGTATATCACTCATTGTTCTGGTTAAGACGATATATAAAATACATGGTAGCAGTAGTCGATACACCTGAGATTTGAATTTTGGTTATATAAACTTCAATAGTATAACATGATATGAAAATAACGGTGAACTTTGATTGTTCGTTACAATACATATCCGTGTCTCTACAAGCACAGAACCTTGTGCCTGACAACACAGCACTATTATTTCGACATTGCATATTGGAACATGGCAGTAGACTCTCATATAAACACCATATCAGTATGAGGAATCACTTTGATAGGGACATTTACCATACTGAAGCTCTTTCCTATTCAAAAGCAACATAGCATAATGTCCAGATAATGCGTGAATTGCTGGTAGATCGTGAGTTATGTTGCTGACATCAACCATCACATAAATGTCAATAACGTTTCTTTCGTGAATAAGCGATTCCGTTATAACCTTGATAGATACTTCGTAGCATATGATTCCGTCCGTAAACATTGTTTTAATTTGTTGTAATTCTATACAACTCTAAATTCTAATTCTAAAAGACAGTTTCTCTTTTAACTTTACTTCTCTTACAACAAAAACGCTTTTACAAGAAGTATATGAAGGTAGGTCATTTGACACAGAATTAATCAACACCAGGGTACTTGGTTTGAGAGCTTGTTCCAGAAGAGTTTACTTAAAATCAGTCCTGTAGATTTTATTGGCATTCGTTTCTGACCCTGTGTTTGTTTTGTTTTCGGAGAAACTTGCCGAGTCTAGTAAAACCTGTGACAAGATCTTTTATAAGCATAGAAGCCAACCAAGCAACATAATAGCAGACTCGATGTGACTGAGTTTGCTCATGAGAGGTAATGAAATGTACAACACCCCTCACGCCCCCTATCACCGACTTAAGCGAAATTCTGTTATAGTGAAAATGTATGTTCTCCATGATTCCATAGGTCCAAAAAATATAATAACACAGAGTCGAGATACAGGGAGACTTTTTACAGCTCCCAAGGGATTATCAAACAGTATATCGTCCCAACTTCTTCTGGCAATACCTTTGGAACTGTTCAATACCTCACCCATGTGTGACGCGTGAGGGGCATTAAATTACCAGACTATGTCACTATTATCTAGCTGCTTTCCGAATATAAAATCTTCCATATTGATTACCTCTGGTTTAATGCTGTCAACAGCGTCCACAAATCAGTCCTCAAGCAAACCTTAAAATCCTGACTTGCCTTCGAATGACTACAAAGGGACGCAGGGTATTGTCAAAATATGGGTAAAACAAAATTTTAATGACCTCAGTTTGAGCAGATCGGGTAGTCAAACACGTGAACATCACTGCACAGCGTTTCAAACTGGCCGTTCCACTATGCATTCTCCTGGTGGCCATACACATCTACAACCACTGCAATGAATGGAATGCTGGTCCGTCATCTTTTTCTGTAGCTACAAACCGTGTATTATCCTACACAATGATATAAAACTGAAAACACTTATCGCCTTTCTCCAATGACCCATAATCTGTTTGTTCGGATCGAGCCTTCCTAGATGATAAATTTGTTGATCAAAACGATGAACCAACAATTTTTCCGCTTGAACTTTCGGAACAACTAGAGAATTGACAGACACTATTTCAAGATCGTCTCCTACCTGTCGAAGACAGTTGACGACTCTCAGCATGTCCAAATCATTCAAATAAGGGGACAATGAAATGATAGAAGCTTCGAAGAGAAAAATACTCATGTTCTACTGGTGACAGTATAAGTAGGTTCATAAAACCATTTGCTAAAGGATTCATTAACGTGCTGCAAACATGAAAGGAATGCAAACGACGCAACTTCTACAGCATGAAAACCTGCAGAAAGTTGAGCCAGTGAGTACTGTGTCCATCTTTGGGTGCAAATTTGGCTTTTCCTAGGTTGAATATCGTTTGGTAAGTTGATAGCAATTTAAAGCAGCTGTCGCTATTGCAGATTCAAACGCGTTCGAATAGATTTTCGGTCTCAGTTAATGGCATAGGAATGCACATCCTGGGAATTCGATTCCGGGTACATTCTTATAAACTAACAAGTGTGCCCTATATGTTTCAGACAATTGATCATTCAATGTGGTTCCCACTCGGCATGCTTGACTAAGTCAAATCGTTCCACTGGTCATGAAAGGGGCAACATAACCTATACAATCAAGCAAACCATTTGGTTCAGACAGAAAACCTTCTGCTTGTAAAAGTTCTATCAACTCTTAACGCAGTAAAAATAAACATATCCTCCCAAACTTTGCTGAACTGGGAGTATGTAATCGCCTCGCCATACATTTTATTCTCGGAAAGTGGGTCATGATCTCCATATTATTTGTAGAGTTGTGTGTGACAATCAGTAGGGGTATGACTATCCATTTTCAAGCAAGAAGTGCAAAGTCAGCATTTCAAAGAAAACTATAGAAAATGTAATACGTTCAGGTTGGAATAAACAGTATGATTTGTTCAGAGTATGCAGCAACCAAGTTACGAGTAGGTCGATGCAAATATTTACAAACGTCCTCCTTCATGAAATTAATTTTCTAAATTATCCTCTTTGAAGGTACCTAGAATTTTTAAGAATGGCATTAACAGAGTTCAGCAAATTTATTGTTAATAAAATACTAGTAACGAGGCGTATGAAAGGCGAAAATGCCTATCTTAGGGAAATTTAAATCAAATATAAGATCAATACCAGCTGATGGTAACGCATTTGAAACTCAATCCTGTGCTTGCGTTTCCAATCTTATATTAATCACGATTTTATGGGGAAAAGTATCCATTTCGCACATCCATGTCACAAATCCGCTTATTGTTATTGTAAAATTTGGTAGAATATAAAAAATGTAATGAAGTCATCTTGTAAATAAGATATTGCTTTCTGTACTTTTACAGAACAAAACAAAACTCATTGGCAATCTTGTCTAAATGAACATAGATTTTGCCATACAATAAAAACAAGGATAAATATCAAATAGGGAATGCCACGTCCCGAAATCGCAGCCTCTCCAAAACGAAACTCACAGCACACATCCAACACACACACTCACATATAAAGAAAACACACGGAGACGAAACGAACAAATAAAGGAACACAGTGGGCACCACCTTGGAACGATCTTTGGCAAAAAACCACTGGGGAGATTAAACCGGTTTATAGTGCGCACCTCACGTTTAAACCCACCTTGCTCCAAAGTCACGGCACAGTGTTAAGTGAAAGTAATACCCAGCAGGTGAATTTTTAACACACATAACAAAAGGCATAGCATGTAAAACACAAAAATGTTCCTGTATAATTATATAAAAAACAAACCTTAAGAGCCACAATCGTATGTTCTAGACAATATTAACAATTATTACATACACGTTTCTATTCCCCGTTAAGTTACACTGGTACCGGAAACGTCAATATTTTTCCATACACTGACGCCTGAATTTCATATCGGGTGCGTGACGTAATTCAGTGTTTGTTCTTGCACATTTTTTTTTTCTATTCAGTTCTGTATTGTCAAATCTATTCAGGCTGTTGAACAAATTTATGATATTTACATTATATTTATACGTGTAGATGTGTATGTAATAAAAAGGTTATTATCTTTGCATCGGGAAATATGCACTCGTTCTTCTGCGGAAGCATATTGCGCTCCTAAAGTCGCGCAATATTTCCGCTGAGAACTCGTGCATATTTCCCAATACAAAGCTAATAACCTATAAATATTATTAGTTAGTGGCAAACCATCTGCTAAAAGCTGCCATCTTTTGAAACCTTTACAACACTAGAAAAATTAACGTAAGAAAGAATGTAAGTTGTTCAAAGCTGTATACGACAATGAAGCTTGCATTCCTACTGAAGCAGCATGAAAGGGACATTTAAGGTGTGTGTGATTAACAATTTTGCAGAGACTTTTCATTCTTTACACATTCTTTGATTTTAATACAACTATATTTTTTCTAAGCGGCATTATGCGCATCTTACTGCAAATAGTGTGGTTTTTGGTAAATGTTTTATAACATAAATTTTAGGTTGCTGTGCATAAGTATTTGAAGTTGATGCTCTTGAAATAAAGAAATCGGACTAATAAAATAATAGTTATTTTCTTCAATCTTCTATTACCTAAGTTGAGATTTCTGAGGGGAAGCATCTCCTGCGTGCAGTTTGGATTTTCCTAAAAAAGACTGTCCTAGTCAAAATAAAAAAGTCATATTTGGAAAGTTATTATTTTATACTGGCAACAGCGAGATTTTTTTTATATTAGGTTAAAAGCTAATTTCCTCAACCATTTTTACACAAACATCTATTTCCGCTGGAATTTTCCTTAAAAAAATGCGCATAATTCTAGTATAAAGTAGGGTAAACAAGCACCACTTAAGAAATGAATATCTAGAGAAACCGAAAAGCATATTTAATGTTTTCTTGTATGGAAACGATTAATCAAAATGCAGTATCAAAAACAAAGATCATAAAAACCGTTAAGAAAGTGCATTTTGACACTTTTTGCTGTCTACAGTTTTGATGGTCGTGCACACAGCTACATATTTCGCGTACAAGCTGTTACGCTACTGAATACTAACATCATCGTATAAATATTTATATTCATAACATACTTTATTCTATATTTGTAATATACATGGAATGGCTTCATATCATACCTGTTGTAAAATAGCGTGTTTCTTGCTGTTTACAGTGTTACATACAAAAAAGAAGATTAATTTGACACAAAAAAGAATTTTAAAAAAACATCATCAAAAAGAGACAAAAATCATTGTAAGAGCGGAACACTAATAAAACTATTTTTGTTGGGTTTAACGTTGCACCGCCAAAATTATATGTCATATCGCAACTTTCCAGATTTGATCGTAGAGGAAGACTCCAGGTGCCCCTCCATGCATTACTTTAGTACGAGCGGGCACCTTGGCAGAACCAACGATCTTCCGTAAGCCAGCTGGCTGGCTTCCTCACATGAAGAATTAAACGCCCCGAGTAAGGCTCGGACCCAAATCGATGAGGGGCAAGTGATTCGAAGTCAGTGACCTTAACCACTCGGCCACGATGGCGCCAATAAAACTATTTAAGTGATGTCAATACGAATGCATTTTTTCTGCCTTAGCAACTATCTATTGTACCATTTAAACAATACACAACATTAATACTTTATACATTATCACAAGTTGCTTCGGTGTAAATTAACGTCAAAATACCATAAGTAAAATTGATGAATAATTATCCTCTTCCCTCAAATGATTCTTAGATATAATAACAATCTGACCTTCATATTAAGTTAAAGGCATTTAAATGAAATATACTTTGAAACATGATGAGTTTACCCGTATGAGTTCTTCATAATTTAGTTTGTATCTCTTGATTCGAAAGGAATGTAAACAAGGGTAATTTTACAAATCTCTCTTGAATGACAGTTACCTTTGTAAATTACATCGATATGAGAACTGAATTTATACAGTGTATATCGGTACGTATATACACAATTTCTGAGATTTGAATTATTATGACATGCTACAGTTAGACACGTATACGAAACATATATTATCAAAAGTCACATTTCCTGGAAGAACTGTATAAGCACTATAAAATAAAGATCTTCAAACCTCGACCAAAATGGTCGTCCGGGCTCAAACCCAGTTATGATATTTTTGTAATAAATCTAAATTTGTATCAATTTTAAATATTTTAGCATGCTTTTGTGATTCAAAGTGACATCTTGCAAAATTATTTGTTTTAGATTTTTTGTCTGTCTGTACGATTTAATGACCTGCTACAGTGACTGTATAACGGTTATTTTGGCAGTTATCTTCATAAAACACGTGCTCTTATCCAATAGCTGCCTTGTTGGGGAAATTTGCTGAACTTTGACATGTTATTATAAACGATAATAGCCATAAAACGCGATTTGTTCGACCTTGACTCGAGGCAGTTCAATCTCATAGGATTTGAAATGAGATTCATTTACTAATTCGTGCTTTCTCGAAATTTTCAAAATCAGCTGAGGCATTTATAGAGTAATGCAGTTACATATTCAGATTTTACAGTAAGTTTAAACAGTAGATATTTCTGAATATGTTTAGAATAATGAGTGTTCATCGTGAAAGATAAGCGAAAAACTAAGTGTTGCGTTATACAAATTTGAAAATTACATAATACATAAATACTTAATAATTGCGCTTTACAAATTTGCTAGATACATTATAAATGCGCAGAAACGTACAGCTACTCTTTTAAAATGCGAAAATCATGTATGGTAATTTTGTCTTTGAGGTAAACAAGATTAACTGGCGTTTAAGTTTACGTTTCTATCTTTTTATCGTTCATAATTACACGATCTTCTCACAAACGTATGAAAATAGTCATGAAACAAAATAGCAAAGTAGCAGCTTTTATTGCATTTTTTTCATTACTAGTCGTAGGGAAAAATCAAGACCACTTTTCTGTAGTACAACAAGCATGCTAAATCCAATTTTGAGGTGTATATTGACCAATCTCTACCTGATTAAGATTTTTGTGTGGACTTGCATTTTTTTTTTCAAAGATTAACTTCCCTTAGTAGTTACTATAAAGAACTTATATTGTAACATTTTTATAATTGACCCTAGGGAAAAAGCAAGACCACTTTTCTGTGGTACAACATAGATGTTACTCTCCAATTTTAGGTGTATTTCATTATATATAAGGTATCTCTACTTGGTAAGGAGTTTTTTTTGTGGACTTTAAAAAACAAAAGACTTACAATGATTACTAAACAACCACAAAATTAACATTCCATTTGCAAATACAGCTGCTAGAGTAAAGAAATTTACTTTGATGGGCATATATTGTGACATTCTGGCACTCTTGTTCCCTGTTAGCTTTCCATTCCGTCTTTTTACAGTAGCCATAAAGAAAAACATCATAGCTATACTGTTCATGAAAATTAATAAAATTTAGCAGTAAACTACCTCACTACTGACTTATTCTTTCTTCCACATCTTAAAACCCCTGATGCGAACCACAACTAAACGGTTCTTCAAAGCTTTCCCCAAAATTAATACTTTCAGACACTAACTTGCCAGGAACTTTAGCCTTCAATTATAATATGCCCGGTGTGGGGATTAGCCATGTGTAACATGGCTCTTGTTAAAATGCATGTACTATGTATTTTCGTTTTACTAGTAAGTTAGAAATAGTCTGTTCAAGTAAAAGTATCTGTTGTTTACTTGTTTACATTGAACACCATACTTATTTTATGTGCTGCTGAAATATTAACCGTAGAAGATCTTTATGTTTCCATGTTTACAATTTCACATGTACATGTAATAACTCGTCCTCATGCTTTATTTATATTTTGAATTTCGTTTCGTCAAGGTTTAGTGTTGGCCACACAAGCGACATGTTGTCTATAAATGTGAAATTTTGTCTATGATTCATAGAGGTTTCTTCACTACAGTGAAATTTTCATATACTTCTCGAATGTTTAAGTGCATGTTTCGTATTGTAAATACTGTTTTATTGTTAAACTGTTGTGTATTGTTCATTTCCCATTTGTACTTTGTCTGCAGTGTTCATGTTTTATATGTTTGTATGCTCATCAATATATGGTGGTAATAAAGATATCTATCTATCTAGTATATCTGACAGTTTCCGTCTAATTGACAGAATTTTCTAAAATTGTGCTCATTTGTTGACTTTGACAAATGAATTGAAATAACCTGTACAAATATGTAACACGGTGCTCATTTTAAATATATTGCGCACTCTAATATTTTACAAAACTATCAAAATATGCAAAATGTCCTATTATTAAATAGAGGATATTTGTTTGTTTTGAGTGAATATGGAATATATCTCACCTCAAAGTGAGAAAATTTCAAATATTTTCATGAGCACCGAGCACGAGTGAAAATGTGAAAATTTTCTCACTTTGAGGTGAGATATTCTACATTTACGAAAAACAAACATTTTTTCTTTTTCTTTTATGCTTAAACATGTTAAGATAGGCATTTTGAAACAATTTTTATTCTCAGCGCAGGAAACAGACGCGTGTAAACGAACATGACGTCAGACGTGTTGTGACGTTAGAAAGACGCACACGAGATAAAGTTCCATTTTATTCTATTTCTTGCTGCATAACCTTATGAAATTCTCATTAAGTTAGACAATTTGAATCGAGAAAGATACTAAAAAGAACAAAGCGCGACTACAATTTTCATACTGTTTTAAGTAAATAATTTAAAATTTATAAACAAAGTTCAACTAGCTCGGCATAGCTATATGATTTACAGTGAATGATATGCAGTGAGTGATATGGACTATATCTCATTGATAGAACACAGTATTTCATCAATTAGCATAAAATAAAATAATTTATCTCAACAATAAAGTAAATCTGATAAGAATTAAAACATTTAGAGGTCAAAACAAACAGCTTAAATGATCTAATTTCATCTTTAAATGAAAACTACAAATCACAAAAAGGAATAAATCAAAATGTGACTATTCTATGCAAGTCTTATGGAAAAGTCTTAAAAGTTGTGAAGCATCACCCTTTATCTTGGAGTTGAACCTTCTAAAATCAAATCATGAAATACAACATCGACATATTTAACATGACGTCAAAAGCATCCCAGGCCCTAGACTCTTAGACACTACCCTGGAACTGCGAAAGAACGTGCATATTAAACTCCAGTTTGACCAAAATTAGAATGTAGCTCAACTATCTGGAATCATCATCAATCCACGCAAGTAAAGAAAGTTGAACAAATACAGCAGAATGCAGGTAGATGCGTACCGAATAAGTCTTTCAATTATCAAAACCCTGGTAGCGTTACTTCAATGATACAAGAGTATAAGATTTTTCCACTGGTTGTAGGTGCAGATGGGAATTTCCGGCCTCGAGGGTAACTTTTTAGGTGGTAACGAGGCTCCAGCCATCTGCACATATAACCAGTGAGAGAATCTTATTCTTGCATACTGATATCAAGAAATAATAATAAAAATAAAATCAATCGAACGGCTTTCATTTTAGTACTATTTCTTATAGCAGCGTATTTAAACAAAGGAAAGCAACGTCCATAAACAGGAAAGACGTCATGACGTTTCAATGACAAATAACAATGCTTAGTTCCGGTTTTGTTTTATCAGGTTTACCAGTTGCAGCGCAACGTTATGAATTTTTGACAAAATAACGTGTTTTGAATCGAGAAATATACTTTCAGGAACAAGGAGGAACAGTCAATGTATTTGATTTTTATTCCGTTTTTTTTTATAAATAAAATATAAATAACTACATAAATCTTCTACATATATGTAGTTCGTAAAACGTCATTTAAAGCACGGAAGTCCTTTTGTAAGATGGATTTTTCCAGCACCCGTAAAAGTACCGGAAATCCCCGTCTGGTATGCAAGAATTGACCAACTTTACATGCCCGAATGCAATCATCCGATTTATTTCTCATGTATAAGGTCGTGAACAATTTAGTGGCGGTAACATATCACTGCATTAACTGATATCAACATTCATTCTTCCCACGGGTGGTCATCCCGTAGAATTGCCTAACACAGAGTGCTGCAGTTGGACACCCTGTGGGATGGTTTCAAGGCCGCTGTCCAGTCGGCTGTGATGGTGTAAAGTGGGTTTAATATATTGTACAGTGTATATACATGTTCGGGATTTTAACGACACATTTGTGAGGGCCTGGACTCGCGCATGTACAGTCACCCTGCACCTCCGCCTGGTGTCCCGTGGATTTTGCGGAGATCAGCTGAAAAAAACCCTTTTTTACATAAAAAAGTTATTGTTTAAAGGAGGGAGTGTATAGACACATTTTGTTCAAAATAGATACCTAGATCCAGTGCATAACAATCTTTTAAAATGTATAAAAGTAACGATGGACCACGGTGTTCATTTGGAAGAGGGAAATTACTTTTTATTAGACTTTTAGCTTGAATTGCTATAAAAATTGGCCTTTTTAGACCTTCAAAATTTAATTTTTACAATCCCTTCTTGGTATAGATTTTTAGGTTTGATCAGCTGTAAAGCATGTATCAAATCTGGCAAGAAAAAAAGAAAAAAATGTCCGAAAAGACAAACTATCAGATGTGCTTGTGCACGGAGAAATAATCATAGCAAGTTCTGTGCGTTTTCTTCCTTTATTCATTCAACAAACGAAATTACATTTTGATTGTAAAATTTTACGAGAGACATAAAGTTTGTTCGATATTGACAAATGGAAAAGCTCAAGTGTGAATTTTTATCTTAAACAATATTAAATGCAAACAATGTTTCGTAAAAACTAAATGTATGTAGGCGAAACAAGTTTTCGTCCTCTATCAGGATGATCGACAGTATTCAATTTCATTTCTTTTATTACAATATTATTTTGCACAGATGGGACAAAACCAAATTATAACCAAATTATTATTGTGCAGTTAAAGCAACAAGATCTCCCAAATCCGGCAGGATTGGTTGGTACATGAGCCAATAGGGACTTGTATGTTGTTTAAGGAAACAAACGTGAACGATCACTGTTCTTGCATAAAATACTTCATTGTTATTGTTAGTTTTATTTTTCTGTCAAATATTCAGATGATTGTGATGGCATATCAGTTCCCTGCCTCCCTCTTATCCTTTTGACATTTAAGTTCCACAAAACTGCACGTGCGCACAAACAAACTCGCATATGTCTTTCAAAATCGGCACACAAAATATTCAGTAACTTAACTCATTTTACTGACGGTATTTCAAATATGATTTTTCATTCAAAATTTGGGATATTTTAGATTTAACTCAGGCACTGAATATTTTTCGAAAGCCTTTGTATTATTCAGTCCAAAACGTTCACCAACAACATAAGAATTCCCTTGAGAAATTTCAATTTACGCATGCCAAAAAATGGACAAAAACAAAGGGTTTATGAAAGAATATAAAACAACATATCAGCAGTGTATTATATTTCTGAATAGTAAGTAGTTATGCGGGATCAAATACTAGTATGTTTCATTTGATTAACTTATGGTTTTTCAAAACGTTAAGTTCTGCAGGTTATACTAAAATTTCGGCAAGTAAAAAGGACAGAGTTATGTTCACAAGTTTTGCAATATTTGGACCAGTGGAAAGTTTATTGGAAAATCACAATTTTGAGATGGTATCTAAGGCTACGTATTCAATGACAACAACAACAAGTCAAGTGCGAAACTGAAGCGCGTATCGCTTTTCTCATACTAACAATATTTTATCATAGCACCGTCAGTAAATACAGGAAGTTTTGACAGCGACATCGTCTTCGTTGTGTTTGTGGATCAGTTAAAGAAAGGTGATTGTCATTTCTTTTTAACTAACACAACCATTTTATTTATACTAAATACCGTCTGCATTTTATTTACAGAAGTTTCTGTGACGACAGATTCCGCAAGGTAGGCTAAATGCGAGTCCGCAAGCCTCTGTCAGTATGCAAATTAGATACATTTGTAAACACAAGGTGCGTATAATAAAAGTAAAATAACTTCATTCGGCACAGTTTTTGGTATGGTTTTGTTGTGACCATCAGATAGAATATACATTTTTACCTCGTACATTTTGAGGCTTTGATTATTCTTGGCAAACGAATTTTGTAAAATGCTGAGAGTTCCGATGTCGTAAAATTCGTAGTTTGTTTATATTTTTTCTCACGAATAATGTTTTCTTTCCTATGATCATACAATACCTGTAAATTATCGGCAGTAATAAATAAAAAATGTCTTTGAATAAATTCGTTTGAAAATGAAAGACAATGCTCAACTTTTCTGTTTCAATGATTATTCATAGATCTTGAAGTATACTATTCTTTTGGGAAACACATCCGAATCTATGCATACTTTGTTCAGACAACCGGCATTGAGTGAATTTGGATTGAGATTCACATTAAGCACAGGAAAATTCTATTTGGTACCTTCTACCGACCACCTAACTCGTCTCCTATAGTTCTTACTCAAATAGAAAATAGAAAATTCTATTGGTCTTGCTTATAATACTTCTATATCTGACATTATCATCACAGATGACTTTAATCTTGACATCCACAAGCCCTCAACATGTTCCAAAATACAAGACATAATGATACAATACAACATGAAGCAAGTAATCACAGAATCTAAACATTACACAGAACACTCTAACACATTACAAAGCCAAAACCAGCGACGTTTAAACGAAGAAGTACTATCAGTAAAACTTTTGAAAAAATCATTCACAAGCACACTTATAACTTTTTCATATCCAACAACATTATCTCTTCACTTCAGTCAGGCTTTGTTCCCAACGACTCAACTTCCAATCAACTTGTTTCTATCTACAATTCTTTCTGCCAAGCCCTAGACGAGGGCAAAGAGGTCAGGGCTGTATTTTGTGTCATTTCGAAAGCATTCGACAGAGTTTGACATCCTGGTCTCCTTAATAGACTGGAATCAAAAGGTATTTCAGGTCAGCTTCTTCTATGGTTCAAGGGTCGTTTTTTGTGGTTCCTCTTCTGAAACTGTACTTATATCTGTTGGTGTTCCACAAGGTTCCATCCTTGGTCCTCTTCTTCTTATACTCTACATCAACGACATCGTTACGGACATCGGTTCTACTATTCGTCTCTTTGCTGATGACACAAGCCTCTACATAACTGTTGATGATCCTATACAATCAGCAACTGCACTCAACACAGACCTCAATACTATCTCAAACTGGGCCGAAGAATGGCTAGTTGACTTCAGTCCAAATAAAAACTTCTTTGCTCATTGCACGAAAACACAACAAACTATATCACCCTCCTCTTGGGACATTTAGAGCAAAAGTAAACTCTCACAAGCATCTAGGAGCCACATTTTCTCACGATGGAACTTGGCATGAACACATCGAGACAATCAAAACAAAAGCATGGCAACGTATCAGTATTATGCGCGCACTCAGATTTACTCTTGATAGAAAATCATTAGAAACTATCTAAACATCCTTCATCTGACCTCTCCTAGAGTATTCTGACGTCGTTTGGGACAATCTTTATCTCCATGATCAATACGAGTTAGAGAAAATACAACATGAGGCGTGTAGAATTATCTGTGGGGCAACCAAACTAGCTTCTATCGATAATCTTTATAGAGAAACCTGCTTTGAAACTCTCAAACAGAGAAGAGAAAAACACAAACTCACACTCTTTTATAAAATGCCAAACAACCTAAAAACTATCTCCTCCATATCTCAACTCTCTCGTACCAGAGAACGTGGGCGATACGACTACATACAATCTTCGGAACGCCAACAACACAAGGGGTATCCATTGTCATACACAACTCAAGGCAAATTCATTCCTGCCATCAGTTGTACAGGCCTGGAATCATCTTCCTCTTGATCACCGCAACTGCACTACACTGAACTCTATCAAAAGCAAACTCAATGCCAACAAACCCAAGGTTCCCTCTCATTACTACATTGGCAACCGTAAGCACCAAATTCTACACACTCGTCTCAAAACTCATTGCAGCATCTTAAACGAACACCTATTTTCAAAAAACATAATCACCAGTCCTCTTTGTGAATGTGGCCAAACCGAAAGTACTCACCATTCCTTCATTGATTGCCATGCCTATCGCCAACAACGCACTGTACTCTTCAATCACATTCAAAACCTCACCACACCTTCTCTGTCTACACTTCTATTTGGAGACTCTAACCTCTCGGATGATTCAAACAGTGAAATCTTCGCACATGTCCATAATTACATCAAAACAACCAAGCGTTTTGATACATAGCATTCCTCTTTATATGCATTATAATACAACGAACTATTAGTTATTGGATATTATGTATCATCTTGCTCACTTTTCCCATGCTGATAAATTTAGAACCAACCACACTTCCAGCTTGTGTACGTGAACATATCTCTACATTTCTCTACCTATATCTCTGCCACACTCTCCTTTTTACTTCCATCAAATATCACTGAGTTAAAAAAGTAGACTGACAACCAAACCAATATAAGTAATTATTATTTCTAAGTACGTTTAAATATATGAAGTAAATACATTACCGTCTTTAAATATTAAAATTAGATAAATATTTGTCTAGTATTGGTAATGTATTATTGATATGCATGTTTCATTTGCATGTTTTCCATAGTTTAATAATACTTTATTTTCTAAGTTACCAGCTATTCCTGCTATCTTTAAGGAACGAGTTTCTAAAAAAGCTTAGCTTTCTACTCAATCATTGATTTGTGTAAATGTATATCTGCTGAAAATAAATACTGTTTAAACTAAGGACATACTTATTGCTGGGAGTCACTTGCTCGAAATTTCGACCTTGTAACTCAAAATTTCGTCTTAAGGTACATGTAACTAGAAATTTCGAGTTACAGTCTCGACTTTTCAAACAGTATATCGAAATCTGGAGTTGATAAATAACACAAACCTGACAAAAATGTGTTCAGACGGACGTTGGAAATTTGCGGAAAAGGACGCAAGATTCTACTTTCAATATTGCACACGAACTTGCATAGTTAGAGTCATGGAAGTAGGAATCAAGTAATAACCCCTATAATACTGATCATTAGACAAACCTTTGGCGAATAAAACAGTTATCGAAATAAGATTTACCAAGAAATTAGTATATGTATGTTATTAAAGTTCCATAGGGCTAAAAACATAAAACAGCTGTTCAAATAGATGTTATGCATGATTACATGGGTAGAAAAGCATTAACTTTTATACTGCACATGAAGTCTTACAGTTACAACCAAAACGGAAGGTGATCAAAAACATCTGATTCAAGAAAACTTTCCACTATGTTAACGAGTGTTCAGACTTTTGCCAATTATAAGAGAAACAATAATCGGATATAATGAAAAATGTGGTAGCCACACTATTGATAAAATATGCGGCGGCCATATTATAAACAAAGCTATTCAGACAATTTAAGGTTTTTTGTTTGAAGTAAAATGTATGATAATCATTAAATGTTTATGGCTTGAATTCCGAGAATCTGATTTTTTCTATTCTACGTGTATTCAGTACGCGTCTGAACTGTCTAACCCAGAACATTCAAAATTTTAATAGCATTAAGATCTTAATAAAATGAACACTCAGAAAAGTCCTCTGCTTGTCAACTCGATTAGTTTACAGCCTCTCACCATTTGTTGAGGCATTTCAGGCACATATGCGTGTTGAAATCTCAGATTTTTTAATGCCACTTCAAAACTTGTACTTAAGCATTTGCATGAGAACATTTTTGCAACTAAGATGCTTTGTTGAGAAGCAACGTCTATAATTTGCAGAAGAGAATAAGTGCCAGATGTAAAATATTTATAAAGTCGAAATTTTGATTTAAGTATGATAACTAGTTTTGAAGCTTTTCAAAAGGGTAACCCCATTTATTTTCACTCCATCAGCGTAACATGCGTTCATATAAAAAACAACAACAAAAACAATGAAACAAGAAGGCCATGATGACCCTATATAGCTTACCTGAGTTTAGTTGCTTGCTTAAAAGAATTTCTTTGCTTAAGCTTTACTAACATAAAATATGTGAGTAGGTCATTAAGATTATTTAAGATAACAACTGAAATCTGTTAAAAAACTAGAGATGCTTTTGAGAAAAGCGCATGTCTCCCACAACTGCCCCTATGAAAAATGTCTGGTTTCTCTAGATGGTTTAGACGAGTGGATCCAATTAGATGGTCTGGACGATTGGATCCAATCAGTAATTCAAAAACCATAATTTAAAAGTTCCTGGGCAGATTTGGCTAGTTATCGAAACTGGCCGAGGTCTTATGGTCAAACACAATTTGTTCAAGTTTGGTGAAGATCGGATGAGAAATGTTCGACTTAGAGAGCGGACAAGAGTAAAATGGCCGATTTTTCGGTAATTCAAGCGCCGTTACTCCACAATGCTTGGACCGATTTGGCTAGTTATCGAACTTGGCCGAGGTCTTATGGTCAAACACATTTTGTTAAAGTTTGGTGAAGATCGGATGAGAAATGTTTGACTTAGAGTGCGGACAAGAATAAAAAGGCCGATTTTCCGGTAATTCAAGCGCCGTTACTCCAAAATGCCTAAACCGATATGGCTAGTTATCGAACTTGGCCAAGGTCTCATGGTCAAACGCATTTTACTGGTGGTCGAAATGTCTTTCCTGAAGCTTCAAAAACAAAATAAGGTCAGTAGTTCAGGGTTAAGAATATTAAAGATGAGTATTGGAATCAGTGTTAAAAATTATAAACATGGTCCAAATTTCTATGCTGTACCATGAAAGACAAGTATGTAGGTCAGTAGGTCATGACCAAGATAAGTCAAGAGAAATATTGAAATCCATATCAAACATTATCCGTGTGGTCCGAATTTCTTTGCCATTGCTTCAAAAACAAATAAGGCTATGTAAAACAAAGGACTACCCGGCCATGGCCTTTTCTGACCCCAGGGTACTTGCTAGGGAACCACTAGAACATAACACATCCTAATATCTAAGCTCTTGGCCTTATGGTTCAAGACAAGACTGTTTAAAAGAATTTCCCTGTACAAGTCTACATAAACGATGTGCCCCCAAGAGCGGGGCCATATTTGACCTCAGTGGGATAATTTGAACAATCTTGGTATAGGACCACTAGATAATGCTAAATACAAATATCAAAGCCAAAGGCCCTGTGGTTTTGCACAGGAAGAATTTCAAACGTTTACCCTATAGAAGTCTATATAAACGATATGACCCCCGAGGCGGGGCCATATTTAATCCTAAAGGAGAACATTTGAACAATCTTGGTAGAGGACCTCTTTATGATGCTACACACCAAATATCAAAGTCCTAGGCCCTGTTGTTTATGACAAAAAGATTTTCAAAGTTTTTCCCTATATAAGTCTATATATATGTGACCCCCAGGGCGGGGCTATATTTTATCCCAGGGGGATAATTTAAACAAACTTCTTAGTGGACCATTAGATGATGCTACATACCAAATATCAAAGTCATAGGTTTTGGACAAGACGATTTTCAATGTTTTCCCTGTATAAGTCTATATAAACCATGTGACCCCCTAGGAGGATAATTTAAACACTCTTGGAAGAGGACTACTATATGATGCTACATACTAAATATCAAAGCCCTAGGGACTGTGGTTTTGGAGAAGAATATTTTCAAAGTTTTTCCCTATACAATCTTGGTAGAGGACCACTAGATAATGTTACATACCAAATACCGAATGCCCTGTGGTTTTGAAAAAGAAGATTTTCAAAAACTTTCCCTATATAAATCTATGTAAAATGAGACCTCCCCAGGGCGGGGCCACATTTAAATCTTGGGGGATAATTTGAACAAACTTGGTAGAGGACCGTTAGATAACGCCACAAACCAAAAACCAAAGCCCTAGCTAGTGTGGATTTGGACAAAAGTTTTTCCTTTTAGTTGCCATGGCAACCAGAGATCTGTATGGAATTCATTTCTTTGACTCATTTGTAATGAGGATCATGCAAGGAACATTCTTGTGAGGTTTCATCGAAGTTGGACTGGTGGTTTAGGCTGGGATGTGTTGACGGACGTTGAACGACCGGCGACGACAGACGCCTGACAATCAAAGACCACAAAAGCCCACCATTGGGCACTTCGTGCTTAGGTGAGCTAATAAAACATAAACATGATACTAAATGGAGCTTTTTATTTTTAAAGTCTGTTTTACTACGATGAAATCAATTAAATGAAAAATACTATTTCTGTTTCACTCTTCCGCTCTGCTTAGATCAACTCCACTAGAAGAAACGTTTTGCTTTCTTTTTGTAATTATGGGGCGGTCTTTGTAATAGTGGTCTTATGTAAGGAGAAATACGTGTTGGGGCTGGGGGTATGGTGATATTTACTCGAAATCTCCATAATATTTATGGATTGTTTATAGTTCTGGACGTTTAGTCATAAGGATTTGCATTTCCAAATTCAGAAATATTTCTGTTGCATTTAAAGCTAATTCTAATTAGCAGTAATAATCAACAAATTTTAGTCACTTATTTTCTCCATCATAATCTGCAAGTAAATGCCATGTAACAATCTTTGTAATTTTATTGCCGAAACCTTCAACATGTAAATCTTTTCCAAAAAATAAACCTTGTATTCTAGCGATAGAAGCTATTAAAATATTAAGGTATTTCTCATTTATTTCCACAAATTCAATAGCAATTTCAGAGTTAGCTCTATTAAGTCACAGATACTTCAGGACCGACCCATGGTAAAAGATATTAGACAACAGTTGGCAGGGGCAGAGGTTGGGGGTGGTCCTGATTCCAGGTGTCTGTGAATTAAGTCACAACATAGCAGATATTTTTAGAGACTTGAAACATTAATCTTGTGTCTATGTTCAATACCTACCTGTATTGCGCGGGGTAATTCTAGAACGGTCCATATTCGCATGCTAGGCAGAACACATCTATCTGCCATAAATGTTGCTTAGTTAACAGTCATACATAGTCATACATATACCAGATACCCATATTATTGGTATCATCGCAATGTTTGCAATAACGCTGATGTTACCAGTCGGAATGCAAAACGTCCATATTTTGCTACAGCGACATTGATTTTAATGAAAGACACAGTTCCTACATTTAATAGGGAAATTATGAGCGCCTCCCTAACTTGAAGAGCATTTTTTAAAAATCTAAGATGCCCTCTTTTCTATATATATCTTTCTCCATTTTTCTAGAATATTGCCATAATGTTACTAGGAGGAAAACAAATCTCTATTTATATTTTTATGAATAGACTACATGACATGAACATCGACCTGACAAAGAAAAATTGAGGTCCATGATGACATGATGACTATAAGAAGCTTACTATATATATATATAGTACGGCGACGGCCATAGTGCTGAGTAATCAGGACAATTATATTTAGAAAACGTTCACGCTAGCAGAGTTTAAAGAAACTACATAAAGACTTACTTCATAAATTTGACCTCAAATTGGCATGTTAAACTGATACGTGTATCCGATGTATATCTTGATAATTTCAATAGGAGCACTGTTTTCAGAATGAACAAGTCTCATGAAGATCTCATTAATGCTAACAATATGACTGATTTGCCTAGTGATTGACCAGGATTATGAATTTTTAAATTTGACTTTGATTTCAGAGAGACAAACATTCATACAAAGTTTAAACGAAGGTCAAGTCAGAAATATGTTCACTTTTCACCATGTGGCCTATAGGGTGTCATTTAGATTTTTTCTACGACTTTATTTATTGACCTTGTTTTAGATCTCTTTGAACTTGTCCCAGATTTCATGAAGGCATATTCTGACAAAAGATTTATGAAAATCAAATGGAAAATATGGCCTTCTGAATATAAAGAAGGTACATTTTTATGGTTTGATCTAGTGACTTAGTCATCGACTTTAGGTAATAAGTATTTAAAATTGCTTAGATCTACTTTCCAGATTTTATTTACTTCACAACAGCGTGTGTTATGTTGCTATGTGGCGGCCGTAAAAAGTCGTCCCGACTTCATCTCAGTGTTGTTATATTTTCTGGTCGTTCGGGATCATTGATTTCAACCCATTTAGATTTGAAGATTGAATTCTGCTTAAGCCGGTGCTAGGGTGCGTGGGCAGTGTTGCATTTTCCATTACTGCTCATGAACAGACTCAATAAAACCGAATCTGCGATTTTCACTGTTTGCCTTGTTCTCGGTGCTTCCGAGGGATCTACATGTACTTTCGATTTTATTTATAGACTGAGACACATTAAAGTTCAAACAAGGGTTTTCTTTTAAATGACCTAGTGATCTAGATATTGATTCCAGACGACTTATTAAAAAAATGTCCTTGATTTTTAAGAGTAACATTCTGGCCGAAGAATGGGCCATGATTATGACCTATACAGTATTAACAGTCAAATTGTTGGTGGTAGACGACGACAGACACAAGATGATTGCAGGTAAAAATACTAAACACATAATCAACCAGCCTTTTAGGCTACTCAGATAACGGCGGAAAGAATAAGTTTTTGGTTACCTAGTAGTATTTTCATGTTTTATATAGGTCGGTGTCTGTTTTTATTTCATTGTGGACTTTTACTTAACATTCTGGTACCATTTGTTTTTGCCTTATAGGAATGTGAACAAACCTCATTACCCATGTGTTCTTACTCATATTTTAGATCTCGGTTTGGAAGATTTACTATATTGTGAACCTGCTGCAAAACAACCGCTTAAAATACTGCACTCTTACTTTTTGCTTTTTTGTGGCTTACAGGCCATTTTGAGCATAGCGTTATACTTTTTGATGGGTATAACTTTTATGACAGCTCTCAGAAGATTGTCTTTCTTACATGTTGTATATAGAACATAAAACTATTTTATTTAATACTGTCCTACCCCTAAAGATCAATCACAATCCAGTGACCTACTTCTTCTTACCACATGGACTATAGTTCAGCTTTACTGCAAATTTCAGTTGGACAATATAGGCTCTCCCTGAATCCATGCCTGTTCACAACTTCCCATGCAAACTTATTCAGTTAATCTAAAAATTAAGGACAGTTTTTGCAAACATAGATAAATAACTATCTTACACTATTGGAACAAAGTGTGGTCTAAACTCAGTCTGTTACATCAAGTACTGTAGAAACTGCTACGTCAATTTAATAAAATGTTTAAAAACATTGTCATGGCCTAACATATGTCACTGTCATTTTGTTATTTGTATTATTACCATTATGGAAGTAAAAATAATACAGTTATTCTGTGGCGCATCTGTAAGCACTTTGTGAGCTAAAGATGAGCAAATTATCCTTTTACTGTTGGTTCTTTGTTCTGTAATTTGAAGGTCTTCTTGTCGTTCCTATACAGGTGTTCTAAAGCAATATCAATACACAAACCTGATTGGACTGAAGAAATAATAGATAAAAATGAAAAATTGAAATATGAAGCAGTCTACATTGACTAAAATGACATGTAAACAGATAAGTATACAATCTGAAAAGTGGTTGTTATAAGCACAGCAAATTTAGAGATGGCGTTTTCAATTTATGGACCTTTATGCATGCTTTAAAATGTGTATAAAATAAATTTGTGATTCAGTTTATTCCTTCTATATGTTGAAATCACTTCACTGTATATCAAACCCATAATTAGATTGTCCAATGTTTTGTTCAATAACAGCCTATTATGTAGAAAATAGTGGTAATTACGTCATAACGCCATATCTTATTAATTACACATAAGATATATGTGCTCATTTGTTCAGGTAATAAAGATTTTATTATTAGATCTCGTGATAACAAGAAAATTGTACCCACGTTTTGTCTGAATAATAGAGAAAGGCGGCGAAAATAATGAACCCAGCGTATTATCTTCATTAAATTCGTCTTAGAACATTATAAAACTACGGGAGAGATTGTTTTATGACTCGTGCTACAACCGACTAAATTAAGAGTCTGGCATTATAACATGTGATCTTGCATTCGCCGGTTTTACTTAATGTATGTACTGAATGCTAACCATTAGATTATTTATGAGTTTACAGATATACGCAGAACATGTATTAAGTTACAGTTTTGTGTTGATGAGCGAATGTCAGGCAATTTTATACTGCACTGTACATAAATATGAAGCTACCGAGTCACAGGTGTCTTATGGTAATTTTTGTCTTCTCTTATACTTATCTGTTTGTAGTAAAATACAGTATGCTACTTCTAAAACGATTATTCCCTGTCCGAAGCGCATACTATGCTATATTTTCTTATGAATTATCTTCGATCATGTTCTTCAAAAACGTCATTGTAAAAATTTTCATCAATTTTAAATGCCCATATTGTGTAATCATTTTGCGTTTCGGGAGAGAAAATGCTCATTCGGATGCCAAGTTGTCTGTTTGTAGTAAATTACTTAGTAAAAACAATTCCCAGAACAAACACGTTTGAAATAAAGTATGTAAACTGGTAGTGGCACGAACAATGAAAAATGATTGACCAGAATGTCAGTAAGTGATGTCATATATTCCATTAAGTGCTCGTCGTACGTAATGTGTCCTTAACTGACAAATAAAGACTTTGTATCCGTGTTATAACAATTTCTGGTTCTTTGGGACCGTGACAGATAAGTCAATGCTTTTCATTACAGAGTTCCGCTTTAAGATGGTGTAAGGTAAGATAGATCAAACTTCCTTATTAGTGACGAAATAATACCCAATAAGCGCGACTACATATCATCTTAATAATGCAACAGCGTTAAATTAAACAAGTGCAATTTTTAGTGTGTAACATTTTGCTTCACACGGAATTACATCGAAGAAAAGGAATAAATTTAGCCAGTTTGAAATTTCGGAGCCTCTTTTCGTTCCGCCAGTGCAGTTACATAAAATTGTATCGGCATTCACGATCACTGACCCCATGAAAAAACCGGCGAATTCACATACTGATGACACGCATTTAGACATAAAAAGGCTAAATACAAATACAAGTGTGTTTATGATTTATTTTTCATGAACCCGAAATGACAAATCTTGATTTGTGTTGGGTCTATGTCACTCAGACAAAATTGAGGTCATACAGCGTGTTAACACACATTTTATTGTTTTTGAACGCCCTAGGTACTCCTCTAGGCATTATTTATCTCGGTAGCACCTTAAATATTCCGTATGCCAGCTGGATTCCTCCCTTGTACGAAGAATTCTACAACCCAGGCGAAATTTCGAACCAATAGGTAAAGTGCATTGACTTATAAGTTCAATAACTACAATAGTAAACTTCAAAACATTCAAAAACATATCCATTGCAAATCTTAAAAACGTGTTAGTTGAACACGTCTCAATAACGGTGCCGTAATGTTAGATACTTACTTTCAGTACAAAAAAATATTTCTGTAGGTCTTGGATAAATATTTTCAAGTATTTGTATTAGTCCGCAACAAATGTCAGAAACGAACCAAGCCGTTCTTTAAATGTAACTTATTTAGAGTGACGGCAACGTATTTAAAACATGTAAGCTTAACATACACGTCTCCATCAATTTCTGGTTACGTTCGATACTGTCGTCCAATACATTTGCAGGTGTCGCAATAAGATTTCCGAGGTTCTGTTGTAATCCATTAAAAGGTCGTGAACAAAACCTTATTGGCTTAGTTACTATAATAATTCCAGCACTGTAAGAATTGCAGTAAATTACATTTATGGAAACCTGATAAATTGTCCGAAAGGAAACATCCAATACAGTTCTGTTTATTGTCCTCTTGGTATTAACGCCAATCATTGTCTGCCTTTTTATGGCCTCGACGTATATATTGAAAACATATTACTGTCTTACAGATTTGTCAGATCCCCAGATACGGAATATTAGAATACAGAAACTTTCATGAACCTATGTAATGCAATGAAATACCTATTTATGCTAATTCTCGTTTCCATGCTTGTCGACAGCATTGATATCTCACTTCATTCTGATGAACTCAACTATTGGTGACATAATTTATTTTGTTTTGCTTTCAAAGTTACAAGCTGTTCAACAGCTACGCTGGTGCCAATGACCAAACGTTTGTGTCACTTACAGTACAACAGCTTTGCTGGTAGTATTGACCAGGCTGTAGTGTTACTAACAGTCAACAACGTCGATAGCAATAACCAGTATCTAGTATTACTAACAGCATAACAGCAACGCCGGTAGCACTGGCCACGCTATAGTGTCACTAAAATTACATTAACAACGCTGGTATCAATGACCAGACTGCACTGTCACTAACAGTAACGCTGGTAGCAATGGTCACGCTCTAGTGTCACTAACAGTACAACAGCAACTCCTGTAGCAACGATCAGGTTCCATTGTCAGTAACAGTGCAACAGCAACGCCCCTAGCAATAACCAGACTCTAGTGTCACTAACAGTATAACAGCAACGTCGGTAACATGGCCACGCTCTAATGCAACTAGCAGTACAACAGAAACGTCCATAGCAATGGACAAGCTCTAGTGTCATTATCAGTGACGCCGGTAGCAGTGACCAGGCTCTGGTGTCACGAACAGTACAACAGCAACGCCGGTAGCAATGTTCACAGTCTAGTGGCACTAACAGTACAACAGCAACACCGGTAGTAGTAGCTATATTCTAGTGTCACTAACAATACAACAGCAATGTCGGTAGCAATGGCCAGCTTTTAGTTTCACATACAGTATACCAGCAACGCCAGTAGCAATGGCCATGCTCTAATGTCACTTACAGTACAGCAGCAACGCCCATAGCAATGACCAGTCTCAAGAGTCGCTAACAGTACAATAGCAACGCTGGTAACAATGGCTAGGCTCTAATGCCACTAAAAGTATAAGAGCAACGCCGGAAACAATGGCCAGACTCTAGTGTCACTAACAGTACAAGAACAACGCCGGTAGCAGTGGCTAGACTCTAGTGTCGCTAATGATAAAAGAGCAATGTCGGTAGATTAGTCACGTCACTAGCGGTACAGCAAAGACCAGGCTCTAGTGTCACTAACAGTACAACAGCATAAAACAAAAAACGCCGGTAACTGTAGCTGGACTGTAGTATCACTCAAAATACAACAATAATGTCGGTAGCAACGGTCAGGCTCTAGTGTAGCTAACAAGTACAATAGCAACGTACAAAACAACGCCGGTAGCAGTAGCTAGACTCTAGTGTCACTAACAATACAACAGTAATGTCGGTAGCAATGGTCATACTCTAGTGTCACATACAGTATAACAGCATTGTCGGTAGCAATGGCCACGCCCTAATGTCACTAACAGTACAAAGCAACGCCGGTAGCAATGATAAGGACCCAGTATAAGCAACAGTACAACAGAAATAGCTCCATAGTGCCTTAGACGAACTGTTCAAATAAGCGACTTACGAAAAGCTGGTGTTACTTTGCTATTACGTTGATAATGATACATTCAAAGATTTATCTACCTTGCAAGTCAAAACTCATTTAGAGGCTGGTAATATTGACCTCCATAGACAATGGAAGTATAAAGCTAGCTGATCTGGGCATGAGGAATGTAACTGAATAAATAACAACTACAACAAGCAAATTCGATGAATTTGTATCCCCCGCCGAAAGGGTTTGTGGTGAGGAATAGCAATAGAAATATATCCGGCAAAAAGTTAAGGGTGTTACTAAGAAGCAAATAATTTCAATAGTCAAAATCAAGTTAACAGAAAATGAATGTTTTTTTTTTTGGTTGGGTGGGTGGGGAGCGGGGGTGACCTGGTGAGGTCACAAGTTGATTATAAATATTCATGAAAAATGAAAAAGGAAAAAGGGTGGTGGTGGGGAAGGGATGCTTTTTTAAGGGGAGTGGTGGGGGGGGGGGGGGGCAGGGGGAGGGGGTGTGACCAAGGCAGGGTGTTGACCAGGTGTGGGTACACAACTTCAAATTTTTATGATAAATGTTCATGGAAAAGAATGAAAGAAGTTTAATGAACTTCTACCAATTGGTTGGTTTGTTATGTAAAAATCTGTAGATTTTTAAACAATTAAAGGGCAATAACTCTAAGGAAAATTGACAAATTAAAAAAATGACAGGCATCATCGAAGTATGTTGATACATATACATTTCAAGTGTCATGAAATTCTACCAGCTTGTTACTGAGAAATGGCTGCAGACGCGGATTTTTCATTAAATCAAGGGCAATGACTCTAAGGGAAATTGACGGGCATCATCGCAGTATGTTGGTGCATGTTTATTTCAAGTATTATGAAATTCTGCCTGATAGTTAAAAAGAATGTCGGGCATCATCGCAGTATGTTGGTGCATGTTTATTTCAAGTATTATGAAATTATGCCCGATAATTACTGAGAAATGGCCGCGGACGGACATATTTGGACATTTTTCATTTAATCAAGGGCAATAACTCTAAGGGAAATTGACCAAAGCAAAAAAGAACTTTATGGGCACCATTGCAGTATGTTGGTTCATATTCATTTCGAGTTTCATGAAATTCTACCTGCTAGTTACTGAGAAATGGCTGCGGACGGACGGACGCACTGACGAACGGACAACGCCATTTCAATACCCCCTCCCGATTTCATCGGCGGGGGATAATAACGTTTCAAATGTAATAAAAAGCCTCGATTACTCACGTTTTAAATTAAATTAATTTATTTATCAAATAATCAAGGCTTTTAATTAATTTGTCGCCTGATTTATCGGGGTTCAGAGTTAAGATGAGGGTGTGTGTTAATTTAGTTACAATTATATTATTCTCCATCACAGATCATATCAACAGGAAAAACCACATAAATGTGTAAGTTTTATTTGCGTCTGTGACTGATCTACACTTTGTAAACACCTGAGGCAATCTGTAAAGAAAAACTTGGTTGTGTGTAACTTTGAACTTCCCCCCGACCTTGATGGGGATGTCCCTCGAGCAACATCATACGGTGTTTCACAACTTATTCGTTTTGCAAGAGCTTGCTCAAAGATAGAGGATTTTAATTATAGAAATCTTCATATCACCAAGAAATCATTACAACAGGGTTATCGTTATCGTATGTTACGGAAAGCTTTCAGTTAATTTTACTACATATCGTCCGAACTGTGAGAAAAATACAATACTAACCTAAAACACTTTTAAAACTTGGACTTACAAACCCGGAATACTATGAAGATGTAGTTTATAAAATTCGGAAAGTTAAACATATCTCTTATCTTAATCAAATATTTGTAAAATGGGTTAATAGTTGATCAAAAGAGGATACGATGCAAAAATCGTGAAGCACCGTGCATGTTTGGTGATTGACCCCTCTATAGTTAATCGCTACGCTTTCTTATTTGATGGTGCGATGTCTAATAAAATTTAAGACTTCATGATGCTTTTCTCCTAAATCCTACATGCATTGGGCGGAGGGAGTTGAATTTTGTCTTGCAGCTTTCTTAGTCGTGCCCTTAAAAGTTAGGCTGTAGGTGCTCTGACTTCAGACAAGTTGTTGAGAACATTTGTGTAATTATAGCTTAGATTACCTTAATTATATGTTTTGCTATATTAATTTGGTATTATTTCGTTAATGTTACAACCTTTCTCAGCGGGGATTTTATTTACGTTGTGTTGTCTAACTTGTTGAAAATAGGGTAAGTGCGAGGTTGGCATGCCCTAACCGCGTTTACCCCCCACCCCCCAGTTTCCTTTATATAAGTTACCGACCATACCAAGGCGGTGCCCCTATTTTCTACTTGTTTTCTGTCTGTTTTGTATTTTCTGTTGCGTATGTTGTCTTGTTTGTTGTAAGCGTTTACTTCCTCCTTCTCCTTGGTCGACTTGTCGCCCCCTCTTTTACCCTTACATTTGCGCTCCCCTCCCCCTTTACTATGAGTGCGTTTTCGTGCCCGCACTTTATTTTGGCTGCCGGGGTCCTTTGCATCAGATCCGACCAAATAGTCATGAATATGATCAAGAATAACCAGCAAATGAACAAAAACCTTTTGCCTATTTCAAACGAACCCTTCGCGCATCTTCGATTATTTTCGGAAGAATGATCCGAAACGAGGCTATAATTTATAAATAGCTGCAAAATATATTATTATTTGCGCACGGTATTTGTAACAATAACATGTTCATGTTATTATTGAGAAAATGGGAATCGGGTAGTGAAACCATTATCCGTGACAAAATAGTTGTACTACTTTTGGATCGTATTGACTATGATTAACCATGAAGTAAACCCTGAATTACCAGTAAAGACATAATCGACTTTTCCGATAATGTTTTCTTTATCGTTTTCTATTTATACATGCCCTAACGATAACGTGATGTTTACAGACATAGCATAGGGAATTCAACATTTTTATAACTCACAAAAACTTCATGAAATAGAGAAAAGTGGAAACTTACTAATAAACTTTGATAATGTGGCAGTTGACCTCAATAAATCGACACTGTTTATTTTCCAATACAGGTAAATCCAATAATTGCTTTACAATAGATCTGTGACGGATTTATCTTTGAACACCCCTGGACTTATTGGACTCAACTGCCACATTATCAAAGCTTATTAGTAGTCATTCTTATAATACAGGTAATATACAGCTATACTACAAGTTTTAGGGTGGACAATTTAGGCCCTTCCCGAATAAATGTGTTTTCACAACTTCATCTGCAAACTTATTCAGTCAATCTCTTTTAAGCATAGTTTTAAGAATAACGATGAATAACTATCTTAAACTGTGCTAACAAAATGTGATTGAAATTTACCTAAATACACCGATTTATGTACATATTGCTACTTTAATTCAATAAAATTTTAGACATTAAACACATTGTCTTGGCCTAATACATGTGACTCTCAATTTGAAACTAAAATCTTGTATATCACATAATTCTCATGTATAATTACTATCATGGAAATACAAAAGAATACAGTCATTTTGCGGCACATCTTAAAACGGATATTCGTTTGAATTAATTTTAAAATCACGTGATCCCGAAGAATTTCCGATCGATTGCGGTAACGCAATAAACACGAAAGTAGGACAAAATGACCACTCATATCAGTCTAAGAAAATAGAAAAAAAAATCGTTTCTCTGCACATGTTTTGACTTCAAGCGAATATTGTACGGCTATCGTATTGTTTAGTAGTATTGTAACGTATTTATGGAAGATTTACGAGGTCTACGTAATTATTGTCCAAAAGATTATCCGACCGCTGCCACCAAATTTTGTAACGTGTTTATGGAAGATTTATGGGGTCTACGTAATTATTATCTAAAAGATTATCACATCGCCGCTACCAAATTTATGTAACGCGCGTGTTGAAGACTTGTGCAATGAACGTATATTGCTTAATAGAATAATCCAACGGCTGCAGTCAAATTTTGTAACGTGCAGCGGTTTGTGCTTATGTACACTAGTCTTTAAGCTAATATAATTAACTCAGTTTAATAGAAAAACTTCTCAATTTGTGACGGAGTATTTAACGACATCAAAATAATGATTGATTTATGATGAACATGTGACTATATGAAAATGTACAATGATAACAATAATGAAAACATTTGTTTTATGTGGGTAAGCCTCAGATAACTTGCTGAGGTACTAAGCAATGAGTAAAGGTGATAGTTGCGAACTATTATGAAAATAGAGACGTATGGCACACAGCTGTCTGTGGTCATAGTGGAAGTTACTAGATATAAATGTATTTCTTCACCCGGGCTGACTTAACAACAGATTGTCACACTTTATTTACCCTAGAGTCACATGTAAAGGTTTGAGTACGCACTGTTGAGCTATGGCTGTAGGTATATTACAGCTTAATGGGTCGCGGGATGTCAGATACTGACGAAATGCGAATGTAAAAAGAGTGAAGACTATCAGGCTTGAGATAAGGGGTTTGAATGTACCTTTATGAGGAAGCCTGCGCAAGTGAGCACGGTTGTCACGCACTGTGCGAGATAGTCTGTATGGAAAAAGGGCGGGGGGGGGGGTGCGGGTGCGTATTATATGTGATAGAGGGATGTGACACGCTGTTTACATCACGTTGTAGGGTTATAAGCAGGCATTTTGTGAGCGAGCAAGTTGTAGATGAACAAAATAAAGAGACATGACTGCACGTTGCTTTGACCGACAAATTGTGAGCTTCACAGGAGCTAATTACAATGAGTTAACAACTTTACGATATGTCGCTTTCAAGTAAATGAGTTGGTAACTAAAGCGGTGTGTAATAGCATCAAGTCACAAAGGTCACTTTGTTACATTGCGGATGAGAGAATGACACTGTATAAGGTTGATGAACAATGTGCATGGAACTTGTTCAATGTTTACAAATGAGCTAGTGACAAATGAGCAAATGACATTGCGTTATGTTGATGAACACAATGTTCTCTTACAAATGAGCTAGTGACATTGCCTTATGATGACGAACACAATGTTGTCTTACAAATGAGCAGGTGACAAATGTATGCAAAGTTACGGTTTGCAGTCCGAGCTGTTTGACAGTATGTACTAGGGAGATATGAACTAGCTATCTCGCTATCAGAGAAACAATTGAATGGGTGCTCCGATACCAAGACAACATGTTCAGTGCACAATGTATAAGACTTGGATAAGATGTTCTGATGCAGAATGCTCGACTGACGTATCGACATATTGAAACAAACGAGCATTCTTAACAAGATAGAAGAGTAGTTGTTCAATATCGCTAATTCTATTATTTGGCTCTTGTTTATTGATTGATGTTGCTCGACGAAAAGATTGAGAAGGAATGGGAAATTGTTTGGTGCAAAATGTATCATGCGAAACACTTGATACGAAAAAATTGGTATAAAATGGTTGTGACAAGACGCAGGACTGGTGTAAAAATACTTGGTGCACAATGCAAAATACTTTGGGAAATGTACTACGTGAAATACTTCATGCAAAATGCTCAATGCAAAATGCTTGTGTAATTCAAAATGCTTGTGTAAGAAATGCTTGGTGCACAACATGAAATACTTTGCGAAATGCTTGATGTAAAATACCAGATGCTAATTGCTTGCGGCAAAATACCAGATGCAAAATACTCAATGCAAATAGCTAGATGCAAAATACTAGATGCAAATTGCTTGATGCAAAATACCAGACGCAAAATGCTAGATCAGAATGCTCTACGAATAAATTGTTTCATGACAAGATGCTCTATGGATGATCTGTTAGGTCAGAAGTGGTGGACAAAATATTCTGCCCTCAAGATGTATCTGGAGAACAAGCTGTTTTCTTGGGCTTGAAATGCACTATATATATTTCATATTTTTATTTTGATGTTGGTCGTTCGATGTGTTAAGCAAGAAAGACCTGGAGTAACAGCGAATTCAGCTATTTATGGGGAATGTTCATGACATTTCATGAATAATAAATTACTTAGGCTGTGTTGGTTAATTGACGCTTGCTGTGTATTGAAAATCTATTATGAAAGCTTCTCGGTAATGACGAAAGCGCCCTCTGCAGACTTAATAAATTATCGTTTTTAGGAAGAACGATTCTGATTGGCTTCAGAATTAGAAACGACTGTTTTGATTGGTTGTTGATCTTTGCGATTCCCAGGATGAAGGTCATAGCAAATTACGGTGGGTGGGGGTAATTTCTGAATGAAAAACTTTTATAACAGCGATTGGAAAGCGTTTGAAGGTGATTTATTACATGCTGAAGCATCTATGCGATGTTCTTGACAAGATAGACCCATTTATTAATACACAGTAATGTTTTAATAGACATACAGTCTGTCGGAAGTTACAGTGCATAGGTACAATGTAAAACGGAAGTAAACAAACAGAAACGAAAGTAGAAAAATAAATCATCACAGTATATTTCAAAATGTGTAGTCTTTTTTAAAAATTTATGTTCTTTTTTTATTTGTCTTTATTTGGCACCGTTAACTAGTTTTATGACAATTTATCAACATATATTTATTTTTTATTTATTTCAATCTTTGATAAAATAGTGAAAGAAATAACTATTTGTTACTAGGATTTGGGTCCAATCTTTGCTCAAATTGACAAGAAAAGCACTGATTACTCGTCTTATGTTTGTCTACGCCGAATGCGTCTACAAGTGATAATCTTTGCATAACGTCTTATTTTTCACAAGTAGGAGTGACCCCAAGCGCCCAAAAGTTTTAGGTCTACTACATTTGATACAATATTCCCTGCTTCAGGAAATCGTTCCAGTGCACTTTGATATATGTCTTCAAATTTATTTTATTTTCTTAAATTTTCAGTGACATGGAGTATAATCGCCCTTACCATATAATTACATTACCGGTAATTAAATTGAATTCTAACGCAGTTAAGTTAAATAAAGAACACCATACGTCATATGAGACACGACGGTTAGCGCGTGGAATAGTAAGACGATATCATAACATTTTTATAGCGTTAAATTGTCACATTGCGTCCCATCTATTTTCACTCAGACTAATAACTATACCATAACTTTCAAAACGTGTGTTAGAATGAAAATTAACAACGCCTTCTTGTGGTCTTTCATGTAATTTAACACTGTACAATGTTCAGATGCTTGGGTGTTTAATCACTTGGGTTAAAGGTCCATGATGCTTCAAATTTGTGTCTTCAAAACAGATGTAACAGCTTTTCAAATAGTTGTTATACGCAAAGGACTAATTTTAATATTGCACATGAACGGTTACAGTTAAAGCCACAAAGGGAGGTAATAAAAACAATAGATTCAATAAAATATTCTATCATTATCAGCAATATTCAAGCCTTTGACAAATGTTACTGAAGATAATTATCTGACAAAGGATTTAACAAGAATTATTATTATCATTTTTTTTCGGAACCACGTTTAAGGTCCGTTTATTTCATAAATAAATCAATACATCATATACACGTATTTATACAATATTATAATTTTATATGCACTATAGCTAGAAAAAAGGAAAAAATAACAAGAAGAGTATGAAAAGGAAACATGTAAAGGAAAAATAAAGGTAACAGCTTTTGTAGTAAACATCGTTTGTACATATTACATATTCAACACTGATATGAATTTTCTCCAATCATTGTTGAAACTATCAAGAGAAGCGTTTTGAAAAGCCCTATACTTTTCGATTTTTAATCTGTTGGACAGCTTTTTATTTAAAAATAAGTATGTTTGGTATTGTTTTCTTCGTTTTACAATTATATGTGTAATATTTGGAAAATAAGAGAATAATTGATATTATTTTATTTCTTGAATGAAAAAAGGATAGAAATTTATCTTGAGTAAAATCTTTACTAACTTCAATAAGCCATTGAAACAATTCGTTCCAAAACGTTTGTGATTTTTGGGAAATCCAAACCTTTGTTCTTGACTCTCTATTTCCATATTACAAAAGTCACAGAGTCAAAGAGACAGGACGCATTTAACCTGCAGTTAAAAAGAAACTTCTTTGTTGCAATATTTCTGTGCAAAAAGTTGTAATGAAAATTTTGTAGAATATAGACAGATAACAAACATATTCTTATATATTTCGTACCAGTTAATGAATCTGTCTGGGAAGTGTTTCTCCCATTTTAAGGTAACTCGACATGGACAATCAAGATGGCGTCACGAAATTGGGGTTGGTCACATTATTACTACTTTAGACGATATGCTGCTACAGAGTTCTAAAGATGCATTTTAATAATTTAATACACACATATGCAGTTGTAAAAATACATTTAAGTTATAAAATTATAAAATCAAGTGTTTTGAAACTCACCATGAAAACTAGTCAAATTTTGTGCAGATTTTGCGGAAAAGTAATGTATCCAAACTGAAAATATTAATATCCTCATATCTTTGAATATGTCATTCTGTTTTACCTTAAAATGGGAGAAACACTAGTTTTCATGGTGAGTTTCAGAACATTTGATTTTATAATTTTATTACGATTGTATACGTGTGTATTAAATGATTAAAATGCTTGTTTAGACGTCTGTAGCAGCATATCGTCTATAGTAGTAAATATTGTGACCAACCCCAATTTCGTGACGCCATCTAGGTTGTCCATGTCAAGTTACCTTAATTGGGACTTTGGTTTTACATTTTGGATTATTCGCCTTTTCTGTTTCTGTATTTGTGTTAATTCACTGTTTAAAAGGTATGACTCAGTTTTTTTTCTAGAATTTCATACATATTTATTCTGTCAGATATTAAAGAGGGTATGTTGTTTTTAACTTTCGTTTCCATTCTTTTGGGATTGAAGAAATAAGTCTATGATAGTTTAAGAACTCGTTATAGGAGTGTTGTATTCTATTTGTAACTGATTGAAAGTTTTGAAATTATTTGTGCCTGTATTATAAATGTCTTTAATACGATTTATGTTTTATATCAAAAGAGGGGAGTTATTATTCTTTACATATGAATTTTGCCAAACAATTTGTTCTAATATGTTTTGAGGATTTTCGGTAAAATTTATTTTACTCTATGCAACTACATGTAATTATCATTTATGAATTTGTTTTTAAGCTTGAGTTTTAATATGTCTTTTGTATTTATATTGCACTTGAATAAAGATATTCCTCCTAAATGTTGCACGTGTTTCTTTATCATTTCTTTCCACAGTGCATTATTTAAGTCGCTTATTATTATTTTAATCCACCTTTAAAAAATATTGATACGTCAATCATATTCAGGCCTCCGTTTTCAAATTCTTGTATTATTATATCTCTTTTAACTTTATCCCTTTTTGAGTTCCATATGAATTCATAACAATTTTGAGTAATTCGCTTTATAATTTCATCCGAAGGATTAGGTAGAACAGAAAAAGGTCAACTTTGGACGAATTAGTGATTTCAATACAGAAATATTACCTATACTATTAATGTTAATGTCCGATTGAAATTGTGATAATCTAAAGTATTTCATCAGTCCTAGAATGAAAAGTTACACTCAAGAAATTTACACTTTCTGAAGTCCGTGTAATGTTTTCATATTTTTTTCTACAGCATACTAGGTCATGTTGGTTTCGGAGCGAGCCTACCCTAAGAACTGTACTTTTATTATAGTTGAGTTTTATAGTTTTAGGCCTGAGATAAACAAAAATTATTCAAACACATCTGTCGTTTCTTTAAAACTGTTTTCAGAACCGTCTAATAGCAGAGTGGCATCGTCTGCAAACACGCTTCTTTTTATTTCTATATCAAATATCTTAAAACGTTTAACATTCGTATTTTCTCTAATGGCTATAGAGAGTAGTTCAATAGCTAAAATAAATATATAAGGGGACAAAGGACAGCCTTGTCTCCTTATAAATATTAAAGGATTCGGAAAAGAAACTATTATAAAGCATATAACTTGTCGGGTTCTTATAAAGAACATTTACCCAAGTTTTCAAATTTGGACAAAAATTAAAAAGATACAGTGTTTTAGTTATAAATATGCGTGTGATTTAGACTATCAAAAGCTTTTTCAAAGTCAGCGAAAATAAAATGCCCGGCTTATCATTTTTTCTGCATACTTTATTACTTTATATATCAGTCTTATGTTTTCACCGATGTATCTTCCTTTGATAAAATCCGTTTGGCTGTTATCAATTAAATTATTTAACACTGATTTTATTCTGTTAGCAATTACTTTAGTAAATATTTTGTAGTCAACATTTAACAAATTTATAAGTCTCCCGTTTGACAACAGTGATAAATCTTTATTTATTTATTGTAATTAATGTTATCAAACTTTGTGCCTACAACTGCCTTAAATATTTATTTTCGAAAGAGTAATTGAAAGAATTAATGACATTATTTTTTATTTCGTTCCAAAATATTTCGTAAAACTCAACATTTATACCATCTGATCATGGGCTTTCCCATTTTTCATGTCTTTAATTGCCTCTGCGCATTCCAGACTTTATGCCCGATTTTTAACGAGATTCATCAAATCATTTGAAACAAGGAAATAATCTAACCTACACGCTATATTTGAACGTACTTTCGAGCGGCAAGTAGATGTTTTTGTTTCTGGATTCTGGACCCTGAATGTATCTGAGAGATGATATGTTTCAGCTTTATCTTTTATCTTTTTACGGCAATTTCAAATGTGTTTGTGTGTTCCCACCTTGTTTGTCAGTATTAGGGTCCATCACAACATTAAAATCGCCTCCTGTTATAAATACTTGATCATTTCTCTCTTGTATAAATTTTTCGAGTTTTGTAAAAAAAATATAACATCATCTTTATTTGGTCCATAAACATTTATAATCACCACCTCCTTTACTTTACCTCCGCTGCTAATATTCGTCCTAATTCAATTTCAGACGTGTTTATCAATTGAACATTTAAACTACACCAAAACAAAATTGCCACTCCTGCTTGTTTACTAGAATTCCCAATGCAAATAATTGTCCCATCCCATTTCTTTTCCCATTTTTCTTTTTCCATTTCTCTAAAATGTACTTCTTGGAGTAAACAGATATCAACTTTTTGAGTTTTTAACCATTGAAAAACAGCATTTCTCTTCTCTTTACCTGATATTCCATTTACATTATATGTAAAGATTGTAGTATTAGTCATTCAAATGACGTTTGTTAGATAAAACTATATTACCAAAGCAGTTCTTGTAAAGCAAGATTTCAAGTGGGAGACTAAATGCAAGAAAAGAAAAAAAAACTACCAAAATAAAAAAAAAACAAGAGCTGTCTCCATAGGATGACACATGCCCCCGATGGCACTTTGAATGAATAGATATGGCCGATGTTAGAGCTTAGGACCTTTGACCTATGGACCTGGGTCTTACGCGCAACACGTCGTGTCGTCTTACTGTGGTACACATTCATGCCAAGTTATTTGAAAATCCATCCATGGATGACAAAGATATGGACCGGACACGCCCATCAATGCACTATCCTTTAACGTCTAAGTGTGACCTTGACCTTTGAGCTACGGACCTGGGTCTTGCGCGCGACACGTCGTCTTACTGTGGTACACATTCATGCCAAGTTATTTGAAAATCCATCCATGGATGACAAAGATATGGACCGGACACGCCCATCAATGCACTATCCTTTAACGTCTAAGTGTGACCTGGACCTTTGAGCTACGGACCTGGGTCTTGCGCGCGACACGTCGTCTTACTGTGGTACACATTCATGCCAAGTTATTTGAAAATCCATCCATCGATGACAAAGATATGGACCGGACACGCCCATCAATGCACTATCCTTTAATGTCTAAGTGTGACCTTGACCTTTGAGCTACGGACCAGGGTCTTGCGCGCGACAGTCGTCTTACTGTGGTACACATTCATGCCAAGTTATTTGAAATCCATCCATCGATGACAAAGATATGGACCGGACACGAAAATTGCGGACAGACTGACAGACCGACGGACCGACAGACCGACAGACGGACAGACGGTTCAAAAACTATATGCCTCCCTTCGGGGGCATAAAAAACTTTCTTACAAGGATGAGAAAATAGTAAATTACCCGGTCGCCATTTTACATTTTAATATTACGTAAATTACATATTTTATTAGGTACTCGTGTGTTATCTTTTAGAAAATCAAGATACATGAAAGTCAAAAACAGAATTTCATAATCTATACAAACTTAATTAAGTGTCTGAGAATATTCATCACGATTGACGTAATTTATGTAAATGTAACTTTCTATTAGAATTATTTGTAAAATTATATAATAAAGGGAGATATAAGCCTCCAAGATCTCAATAGAAATGTTTTCTGCTATCTGTCGGTTTTAACATTATAATAACGTTCAATATATCCAATTTTTCTGAACTTTGTGTAGGAGTCTACCGAAATTTGATATAACGACCTTTACGCTTATGTAATGGTAATTTTTACAAGCACACACAAAAAAAAACACAAGAAGAACTGTAATACACTAAATATTTATAAATACACACTAAATATTTACAAATATACAAAACTATGGAACGCCTAAACTACCTTTGCGTGATTATTACTAGTTCGTCATGTGCATTTTCGAATATATTCGGTACAAATCACAATTTGTTACGTAGATAAAGCAGTTTGTTTTGTATATTTATTAGTGTGTCTCTTACATGTTTTAGTTTGTGCTGTGCATTCACTAGTTTGTGCTGTACAATTAATAGTTTGTCATGTGCATTTTCCAATATATTCGGAACGAATCATAATTTGTTATGTAGATAAAGCAGTTTGCTACGTACATAGACTAGTTTGCCCAGTACAATTAATAGATCGTCATGTTATAAATGACGCAAAGGGTAATTATTGCAACACACTGTACAAAATATTTGGATACGCCTACATTTTAAACAATATTGGTAAGCCATCAATACGTGCTTTAGAAATGCACATTCACATGTTTTAGAGTTTATGGATCTTTCTGGCTTATTCGAAAAGGAAAGGATTTTTCCAAGTTATGTCCGACAAAACATTGTTTGCTTTTCTGCTCTTTAATTTCTTTCCTGTCTTCTTAATTTTTTTTCTCGTTTGTGTATTTAAAGTTGATGCCATTAATTTGGGCCAGGCCATATATAAAAATACATAAAAATGAAAATTTGAAATTTTGCAAATCGAAAAGACAAAAATCGTCATTTACGACATACAGTGAACTGACAAAACGCCATCACAAGTACTCCGCGCCTTTGGGCGCGTAGAATTATATAAAAGGTGCTAGATAGACATAGGACAAAGCAAATACATTTATACAGACTATTTCTGAGGCACCTCTAAGTTGCTAGCTGCGCATGCATGCATATTTCATCACAGTTTGTGAATATAAAACAATTACATATCAAACATAACAATTACTTAAACCGTTAATGAATACGGACCCTGGTATATCTTTATGAGGCAGAGGAAGGCATTTGGCAAACTGTCGTGTGATTAACTAACGTTTCTCTTTGACCTAAATTCATTCTGTTTGAGTGCAATTATGTCCGTTTATTTGATTTTTACAGATGGATGTAACTGGTCGTGGAAACATTTATTTTAAAAATAACAACATATAAGTGACTTCACTTTTAAATACTTCATACTTTATCATAATGATCAGGTACGATCCTAATAGTATAAAACAAACTAGTTTTCTAAACCTACCAATACTAAAAAAAAATCTTTAAAAATGAGAAAGGTAACATTAGAATATCGAGTGTTTTGTACAATTCAAAAACATTTTGCTAAGACCGTCTCAGTATAATATTGTCTCTTCAAATGGGAACAGACAAGAACAGTAAAGAAAAGATATAGAATACATTGATATATAATCATATGATGGAAGACATAACCTCTTGTGGCTTATTGAATGTATCTTCGAACAGTAAATCAGCGGTTGGGGAGGATGGGCACAGGGGATGGGGTGTGCAAACGCTTTAAACTACATCAACATGACATCTACATTACTGTCTATTTAAAAATGATTCCATTCATAAACATATTGAGCACTGTCTAACATAAAAATATAACAGAACAGAATATATTCTTATAAAAGAACTTAAATGAACATAAATGCTCATCATCTTACAAAACATTAAGTATAAATAAGGTGGCACTTGTGGGGGACTCCCTACTGAAATGCGTATTAGAACTATTTTAGAGTTAAATTCTTGACCGAGTAAGTTTTCATTTGACACAAGTCTAGATATACACTGTTAGTTTATACTGAAATCTAATACTTAATAAACACGCCAGAAAAACGCACACATAATATAAAAAAAAAACCCCATTTAACTCAAAAGTTGTCAGTGCTTTGCTTGAGGATCTAACACAATACATCAATGTTCAAAAGTCTTAAAGTAATGCATTAAATAGAATCATTTTGAAACAGGTTGTGAATTAACCTTAACAAATGGCACTGGAAGAGTTACTGGATTCTAGTGCAAATATTAAAATGAAATAATAAGTATAATTAACAGAACAAAAAACCCGTAAAGAATGATGAATGGCTGAACAGGTAAGGTACAGTTTCAACACCAGTGCATCCTAAATTCATGGGGCTCCCGTTAAGCCTGTTTTGTAATCCTCTTCGTTAAACAGAAACGTAAATTACTGTTATTTTAAAACATAATATTATTAAAAGGGAAAACGTATTGTATAGTTTAAAACATAAAACAGACATAAAATCTACCCTTTTGAACGAAGTTGTTGCAGGTTGACTTTTCCGTGTGGTTTCCTTTTGAAAAAATTAACCCAAATTCCATATCTGTAAAATTAAGTGTTTCTGCCAGTCAGACAGCTGTAAGAGAAGAGAATCTCATCAATGTTGAAGAATTTAGCGCAACTCGTAAAAAGCAATCAATGCTACCTCATATATCATATAGAATTTAGCACAAATCGAAAAAAAAATCGATTCATGCATATCATTTCCACCATTTTATTTTGAAATGATTTTGAAATAAAACATTAAAAGTTGAACATTATAGGTCTAAAATAATGTAGTTATCAAATATTTTATTTAGATTATTCTTGACAGATTTTGGGATAATTTCAAGTTGCGGAAACGTGTCTAGGTTAATTCTGTATTTTGTGATATACTGTAACACGATGTACATAAAGTCTCCTGTCTGAGAACAAGCCCCTATCAAGTACGTGACGGAAATATTTCGTTTGCAAGAAGCACAGGCAGTGAATAAGTTAATTAATCATCCAAACATATGCAAGTTATAAAAATTATTCAGACAGAAATTGTTTCATATAGACAAGGCTTAAATGCCTAATCAAACATGAAAAATATAAAACTTTTCTATTTTTGATTTATGGACAAATATTTTGCTTTTTACATAAATGTACCTATTACTTTTAGGATCAATTGTCGATTGCTTTAACTTATTGGCGCACGGTAAAGTATCTTGACTTCTGTAATGGCAGGTAACTTTAACTGCCTGAATTTTATTTTATTTGACATTAAGTTTACTCCTTCAGCTAATTTTCAAGAATTCACAAACATGTGTTATAGCTGTTTTTAACTTATGAAGAAGCCAGGTTTATTTAATCAAATAACAACAACAAAAAACAAATATCTATAATATAACGAAAAATGTGTTACTGTATACGCGTACACAACGCCTTAGCACATGTAGGACTTCAACAATATTGAAAAGTATATGAACGGAAATGAGAGGCAGACATTTTAGTGTATTTAAATACTGCTATATGTTCTGTTTTGGCAAATATGCTTTCCAAAAAGAAAGCCAAACGTCATAGAACGATATTTACATACACAATTTTGTATGGAAAATAAAAGCTTTAATTTTTGCATAAACTACAATCGTGTAATAATATCAAGGACAGCTCTTTTCGCCTGATTGCGCGAGCAATCTGAGGTTATTCACAAATGACATGAACAAAATGGCGTCGTTCGAAAAATTCTATCGAAACTGGACTAATTAATTGATTAACTTTTAAAAGGAACATTAAATTATAGCTTAAAATAACTTTTTTGGATGATTAAAAAACTGAATCGACACTACTTTATATTTTTTTCACTGGAATTAAAGATATTTCAATTAAAAGGCAGGAACTGTATTTTCATCGGAAGTCGAATCATAACTGACCCTGTGCGGGTCTCATAGGTGTTAGATCCCCTTCCTAAATTCCAGTTTGTTTAGTTCTGCCCATTGTTTTCTCGTTTGGGGCAAACCCATTGTTTTATCTGGGGACCAAACGCCGCTCTTCATGGAATTATACGCCTCAACACGTGTATCATTGAAGGTTCTATGTTCACTGCCGTTTGAATACATCTGTGGATGTCTCTAAATTGCTTTTTGTACTTTTAGCATGTGTAAATGTTGAGTTCTGCTCAACCCGGGGCTAGAGGGCGTGGACGGTAGCATGCATTTCCACTACCGTCCATGAACAGGCTCAATCAAACCGAGCCTGCAACATTTCCATTTTTGTCGTGTTGAACGACCTGTGAAGTTTCCACTTTTTTCTATTTTAAAAAGATCGATATCCATAAGTTTTTCTTCTGATGTTCTGATAGAAAGCAAACCACTGGTTTTTGCAGCAAGGTACCTTAATATGTTAATAAAAGAACTGACAGATTTTTGGTGCGTTTATACGGGCTTCACTACTGGATGAATATACCATTAAACATGGTTTAAAACCAAGTAAAATATCCATTAAAATAGGAAAAACTGTTAATTAACCCCATTAATTCTTGCATCACTTTATTTAAAAGGTTTCACAATATTTATGGGTTACATGTTAAAATACCATTAAAAGACCCATTTTTGACCATGAATCATGCCATTAAAAATTTGGTTTGTTAGCTAAAATGTTAATGGCTTTGAAAAAATAATGAAATTCCGTATATTTTGAATTTAACAGGTTAACTTTGATTTAATGCCCATTAAATGTTAAGGTTCTGTACGATTTCATTTAAGAGTAAAATTAATTGCCCTTAACAGCAATGTGATGCCCATTAAACCCTACATTCTGTTAAATTCTGTAAAATGCGATTCATATATTTTCAGAAGCACAAAAAATATTTGTTTTGTTTTTGGCTTGCACTCGTCCCATTGAATGCTTATAATTCCAGTCTCATATTGTTCTCAAATGGACTTTAATCACAATAAATACATACTACGCACACAGCGTCTATAATATATCACGATGTTATACGAGGGGTGTTCAATAAATACCCGGAAAAGTGCTCTCATTTCTTTATTTCTGGTCTCATTTTGGTAAAATTTGAAAATACGAAGGATATGAACATACTGAATGCAAATACCTTAATTACAGGTTTCAGAACATGCACAATATTTATTTGTCGTCTCCTAGGCAACGCCATCACCTCAAAAGCGGCCCAAAGTCATTATAATGCTGTCATATCACACTCAATTAATCAATACAACTCGTGATTACCATTGATTCAATGTTTATCACCATTAAATGCATTTTTACACCTTCCTAAGAATAAATAAATACTGTTCATATGATGTTCCTGCCGTATTGAAGAATCTGGACACTGAACTTATGCCCTATCAAAGAGCTCTTTAATTTATTAAATGTGACTGAGTGTTATTTTTCATGTCTGTAACACAAGCCGTCAGCAATATTCTCCTGACCACTTTTAAACGTCACGTCCCACTAATAAAATTTGTTTTCTTCAGGGCATTGTCCCTTAAACCTTTTTCAGCATAGCATTTGTCTCTTTCCTTGATTTTCGATTCACAACACAAAATGTTATCTCACATCTCCGTTCAAGCGACGACCAACTCAATATGCCTGCCAAATATTTTAATGATGTCACATTTATAATTTGACGTTATTGGCGTAACGCTTACTTTCCATACTAATATTCACCAAATTTAAGAAAAGGTTGTTTGAAAAATAGGTAAGTGGCTAGTAATGTTTCAGTGCATGTAAAGTAGAAAAAGAGACAAAATTGGGCCGGATGACGTCACATGACGTTGCCATGGGAACTCGCATTTACTTATTTATCCAAAGACAATCTAATTTTGACATATCAACTCAGTATTCCCTAGTCTACATTTTGTAACATTTTCATTTTATTTTTGATGATACATGAAGAATTGAGAGCACTTTTCTGGGTATTTATTGAACGCCCCTCGTATTTAGTTGCATTCAAGTTATTTCCCCTTGATGCAGTTACGCCATTTACAAATGTTTGCCAAATTGTGTTCCTGCAAAAAATCGGATTTATTTCAATGAAAGTCGGATGAAAACATATTAATTTATTTGATAACATCAATCTACATTATTTTGGTAAGGGTAAATTCGTATTGATGCATTCCACTTTTTCCGTATTTTGTTTTTTCTGCCCAAATAATGAGCATTTGTATAAGAAAGTGGGTGGGGTAAGGAATTTACATTATGAAATGTGTTCAGACCAGTTTAGATTTTCCAATTTTCCAATCCTTGAGTAAAAAGCGAAGTTTATAGAGAAGTGAACAGTACACATGATTGTGAAGATTTACAGTCTGATTTAAATTAATTTGGGGCATGGGCAGGTCAATGGCTTCTTCGTTTCAATGAATCAAATAGTGGTACGCTTGATTGGGGGGATCTACTTGTGATGCAATCCCTCAAACATTTGCTCTTAGCTGTTTAAGTGCATGCACCTGAGCACAAAGTACTGAAGGAGAGCTAAATTGTGATCGCCCATTGTGCGCTGACATTGTCATCAATCGTTGCTTTTTGAATACACCTGACGCCTAATGTCTGTACCAATAAAAACTTTGTCAGAATGTTTGTCAATATAAAAATGTTGAATAGTTAAAACTACCCACATGGTCACTTCATCTATTAAACCGGTACCTGTAAACCCTTCTCAGTACAACACAAAACACTACAATATCCATTTATTTTCTCATTTCATATGAACATATGACAGAATGAGGATACAATATGACAAATGTTTGTACGAGGCTGTTACATGTGTTTACATTAAAAGTATATAGATACTATTACATGTGTAGTAATACGTAGTTTAAATCAATACGACAAATATCAATTTGAAGTTGATTATCTTAAGATTTCTAATTCTGGTGGCAAATTCTCATGGCCCTTAATTTGATATACCATTAAAATATAACGAACTCATTAAAACTGAATCTGACATATTTAATGAGACCATTAATCAATTTTTAATAATTAATGGCCATTAACAGAGTATTAAAAAAGTAATGGCCCCATTAGTATTTACCAATTAATGTTGAATTAAGGGGTATTTTTTAATGGCACAATAATTTTATGCCAATTAAACTTTTTCATGGAGTTTTAAAGAACCAGTTAACTTATTTTAATGGTTTATTTCAAGCAGCTTTTCATGGCCATCAAAGTCATTTTAACAAGATATATTTTACCAGGGTTTTAATATACTTATTTCATGGCTTTTTAATATATGGCATTTAAACTATGGTCAAGAAAATCCCATTAAATAGTAAGAAGTAATGGATGAATTTTAATGGTGACCTGTTAAAACTCTGTTCAAAACATTTGAAAAAATTAAGGCCAATTTCATGACCCTTTTAATGGCATGTGCATCCAGTAGTGCTTAGATTAACACCACCCGAGGGTGTGAGCGCTGTTAATGCTGTGTCCCATATTTGCGGTAACTGAAAACGGCCCCCGTCCCTGTTCAGCGCCGGCTGGTATGCTCTGAACACAGCATTAACATCGCTCACACCCTCGGGTGGTGTTAATCTTAATCCTCAGTCAATGTAAAGAAAATCAGTTGGCTAATGAAGTCCATAGTAGATGGATGAAAGCTCCCAAGGTTAGCTTTCAATACATTTTTGTGTGTGAAAGTAAAAAGATATAAACATTTTCATAATGACTGAAACCAAACAGTTGAATTTTCATTCAAAAACTCCTGGCGTTGTTAAATTCAATAGATCAAAAATAGTTTCTTGTCAGTCGCTGGAGAACGCTTGGGGGTATAGAGCCATCAAATGTCAAAGCATAATTGGTTATGTTCAGTAACAACCTGTCTTGTTTTAATTGTCAGATGGTAAAAGGTCGGTGCAACAGTTGATTTTGAAACTTGAATTGTATAGGGTGATAGCTAGAGAAGGTATGAGATTACGACAGTCACATTTACCAGGATGAATGGCTGTGACCAATTGATGACTGTAACAAATGTGTAACTGAGGCAAAAAATCGCACACCCAGTTAACTCGGACAGACCTTCATTGAGTAGAAGGCAATTGTGTTTTACAAACAACATTTGTCCTCTGAATTTTTCAAAATCTAATAGTTATCTGAAGGCACTTCTCAAACACCCTACTTGAGAAGCAATTTGTCATATCTATTTTTTTTCCAGCAAAACTGATATATTGGTATTGTTGCATCTGTATTTAAATGCCACATCTCATGCTAAATGCCTGATCTACCGGAGTGATATAACCACAAACCAAAATATTAACATGTCTTCAAACTTTAGGTAACGTGCTTATGTCATGTGCGTTTATTTGTTTGTTTGTAATTTTATTTAGAGTCAGTTATGGAAACCAGTTTTGGTACCTTCTCCAGAGGACTTTAGTAATTTTCAGTTGGAGGATAGTGCAAGGTACAGATGAAGACCCAATTCAAGAAGCTTCCCTGGTTCTTTAGCTTGTCAGGTGTAATGCAGCCATACTCTGGACTCTTATCATGATAGTAAATTTACTTGGAAGTAGAGGGTTTCGTAGTCAGACAGTGTTACCACAGGATAACTGCATCCGCTCTTCGTGTGTTAAAACTTTAACACTAAGGTGTGATATTTAAAAAATCTGGCTGCTGAAAAAGAAGTTGCTATGGCTATTCTGTCGTTTTACCTCCCCTTTTTTAAAGACATCTCTGTAGCAGCGGATAAAATTGTCAAACATTTTTTAGTAAACGCAGTTATCATCTGTGCTTTAGTTTTTTGTTAAAAAAACTCATACAAACTTCCTGTAAATTGACATTTAAACATATTTAATTCTCTCACGACAAATCGTTTTCAGCAGGCGATGTCGTCATCAACATATTGAATAACACCTTCCATTGAAATTATAAACAAAAAGCAAACTGAAATTTATTGCTTTTCTCAGCAGTTGCTTAAATGTAATGTCCTTTGTACACAGCAGCTTAAAATCATCAAATGCAGAGATTAAAGCACGTATAAAATATAACGTTTATGCCAATAATTGTGTCCATTTTATCAAAACACATTAATCCAAATTATCTGTTTTCTATGGAGTAAAATCAATGATGAGAAAAGAACGTACGCAATGAATTCTAAATATTCTCGAAGTCCATTTTTTATGCAAAAACACATTACCCAAATCATCTGTTTTCATGGGAAAAACTGTGAGAAAAGAACTGTACCGCAATGATTCTAAATGATTCTCGAAGTAGCGCCCAGTTTCATTTGTACGAGAAAAGTATACTTTTACTCAGTTAGGACAAGCCCTAGAAGGAAAATGTGAATAGCATAAAATATCAGAAAATGCGCTAACTCAAATTATTGACTTAACTGTCAAGGAGACATTTCTGTCTTATTTCAACAATAATATGAGCCAAAAACACTTATATACAGATATACTGGATAGTTGTCAGCTATGCTGTTCGTTTAACTATATTCTAACGACACATGAAACAATTCCATTATGTTGTTTCGTACCATAGTTTCTCATGTAATGTAGTTATTAAAGTCGTTCACTGTACTTTTAATAGCACAGACATTTATTCTCGTCTTTTCATACATCATGTGGTTTCTTTCCATTAGGTTAAAAGGAATTAAGTTTAACCTGTGAACTCTTTGTCAGGTGTAATGCAGGAATTACAACCAGACGAGCCTATCTACATAGTATTTGAGAAAACATATGTCAAGCTGTTGCACATTTGATAATGTAAAATGAAATATTTATATTGACGTGACCGATGCTTTCCATTTCGGCTTCTATGAACAACAAATCAGCAAGCAATACGATGTTTACAACTATCTCGGAAATAGGAGTATTCTATCATTTTGATGGGGTATATTCCATTGTACATTTCCACCACAGAAATTTAAAATGTCAAGTTTTTGCTATATTGCAGCTACCATAAAATCGTCATTTCCTATTAAATTTAAATAAAAACAATATTTTAGTTGTGTCTTAATTTACTTAAAAAAAACTGCTTAGGCCTAAAACAAATCTTTGTTTCCGGTAACATGCTCCAAAAAATTAGGGTAGGTAGGTCGGAATTTTTTTTTTTGTGGATTTTTTTTTTTATTAAGGGAGACATTTCGGAAATTATTTTTTTTTGTCAAAAAATGATTACAAATAAGGGGGTCATGCCTTTAGAGCATCAGTTAGTTGATTTCTAACATCACCGGCCATGTTTAAAGCATAAAAAGTTCAGTTTTGCATCTTTTTGTTAAAAAGTTGAAAAAAATATTCTCCAAGGCCATAAAAACATTTAGGGTCGGGCCAAAAATTTAGGATAGGTCGGGATACCGGAAACAAACAATTTTTTGTTTTACACCTTATCAGATCCGTTTACCTGAGTATTGTTGAGAGACAATTGCATTGCGTCAAGTTATGTTGCAATTATTTTTTTTCAAAATGTGTCGCGAATTCGACACCATACTTTTCGATATAAAAAATCATTAAGAACACCACTATTCTCGAACAGCTTTATTCTCAAACCCCCTGCAGCGATTACCACCCCTTACAGTACATAAAAATGAAAATGAACGCAAGGGAAGATAACCGCTGTGAGGAGTTTGCTTTATTCTGTCCTACACAGACCCTTGAAATAATTTAAAAGAGTTTATTATAAAAGCCGATAACCTGTATATTTTAAAAGTCCGTCTTCTAACAGTATTTAACAACCTACTTTTCCAAGTTTTTCCTAAAAGGAAAAACAAAAAGAATGTGTATTAACTCAGTCATGAAGTGTGGAAGCAGTCTGAAGCACACAGAACATTGTTTGTTGAGTACTCAGTATTTAATTACCAAAGATTTCAACTTTTCCACGCGATACGAACATTTCACCCATTAATTATACATGCTTTCCTATTTGTAAAAGCCAATAACACTCGGTGATTTTCGGTTTAGACATTTTTAATTGGTATCAGCGTTTTGAAAGTAGAGGAAATTATGTGTTTTATATTCATTTTCATTTTCTACCAATTATTTTACTTATCATATAACTTGCATACATATTCAAAGATACTATAGCTCTCAAAATATATTTTTTTACATGTCTGTAAATCTTCCAAAGGGAAGTATAGTACAAATCTGTGTTGATATTTTACTCTTTATTTCGAAATGAATTTTTTATTTTTCGTAGTATTTTACTTGATAATATTTGCTTTGCTTATCTGTAACTATCCAGTGCATGTAAACATTACATGAGAGAAACGTTTGCTGATGTTAGATCTCGTGGTTGAAACTTTTTGTAGAGCGCAACAATGGTAACTAGCTCTGATTATATAACATTTAGCCCGGCAAAGAGATGCGTTGCATGCAGCTAAACTACACATAGGCGATTTAAAGGAGTCGTTGTAATAATGTCCGTTATGTTAAATGTATAATTTTTACGGGTTCGAATCATTTTCCTAATTAATCGGGAAACTGAAAACTGTCTGTTAAGATGAACAAACTTAACTCAATTTCACGGACGCATTGGTCGAGAGGACTAGGACGCTTTCATACGGAAATGAAGGCTCGTTGTTTGAATCCGCTACTCCCATTGCGGTGTGTCCATGGGCAAGGCACTTTATCATGATTGCCTCAGTCGACCAAGCTGTAAATGGGTACCAGCAAATCGTTTGGGGTAAGGTATAATTGGTTTTAACTTTTCTTACAATGGGTCGCTCTAAAGCTCTACAGAACTTATGTTAATTGTTTCATAGAGCGACGGTAAATAAAATTTACCTTTACCTTTTACCTTTATGAACATATAAAAAAACTGAAGGGGAGCAGTTTCGAATTATGACCCCGGTCGATTTTTTTTAAATATTTAGGGTAGCTCTGTTCAAAGTGTATTAATATTAATGTTGTAATTATTGAAAGTGTATTCTAAAAGAAGTCAATGTGTACATACATGAAGCTATAAATAGCAGATGCGAATATTTTGCTACACCTAGATCCATAAATTTTGTGAGTCATTATTTATGGAGGCAGATTTGAACGAATCAGGCGTTTTCTACAGCAAAATGGACAGTAAGTGTCTTGACCTGCTTTTTCTCCTGAAACTTGGTGGTTGACAGACACTTTGCTTATCAGCGCTTTGCAACCTGAGGGTTGATTTATATGAAAACCTGGTGTAATTGTATGAAAGTTTACAAACGAGTGTATGGCATGTGTTGAAAGAAAGGAAAAAATGCTCAAATTTTCTTGATTTTAAGAGGGGTTAGGGGTAGGTTGTAATGTCTACTCCTTTTAAAGTTGACCACATGGATTAAAATTAATACTTTCATTTTGAAGCTTACCTTAGTGCCGTATCACAATGTAAAGCAGAAGTACTGCTTTTTTTTGTACTGACAACTTATAAAGAAAAATAATTGCTAATCGGGGACTTGCTTAAAATCTAGCAAAAATCTGCTCCCCTGCCACCTAAAGCGCGAAACGCGTGAAAATGTTCCGAATGTAAATCGGGTGAAGTAGGCGCTCTATGTACAGAGTTTGATTTTGCGTCTTGAAATCAGGAAGGCAGAAATACGATATTCAGTGAATCATTTTTAATTTAAACGAAAAAACGGCTCGTCCAATATGGTTTTCTCAGCTGGGTACTCGTCTTAATATATCTCCTTATTGTACAGACCAATGTTAAATAACCTAAAATTATCAGCCAATCACGTTTTGGTGATTTAATGTCCCACAAGTTCGCGGCACACACTTGTCAATTTCGTAAATTATAAGAATCAGTATATACTTCTCAAGGGCTGCCACAAAAAAATCAAGTGGAACATATGATAAAACTTTACGGTAGATATAATTCCGTCTCGAAATACGGATATTCATTAGATGAAATGTATCATAAACATGATGTACGGCTAATATCAATAGTTTAGCGATACTTTATACATTATAATTACCTTTTAGGTCATTGTTGAAAGTTCCTTGAATGTCATCTGAAATGCGTGGAATATTAATTTTTTTATCGCAGAATCATATCTGATCATTGGATTTAAAAATGTCCAATGTACATATATGTGTCAGGCCATGAGATTTTTGGCCCAAATGAGATTTTGGTCGAAAATGGGGTTTTCAGGTAATCTGACAGATTGTCATGTTCCAAGTAAAAATCTGCTATTTGACAACAGAAATCAGCCGTTGTTATGGAGAAATTACCGCTTTTCGGACACCATATTTTCGTCTAACTGTATCAAAATAGAGGCAGAATATCTTAATTCAGACTCCTTAAAATCATATGAAAAAAAATACATAATGAAATATCAAACACAACATACAGTTAATTAAATTTATTTCTTTCTGTTTCTTTTTTTCATATAAGCACATATTATTTTCCCCTTAAAATCGTTTCCATGGCAACACAGTTGTCCAATTTGAATAGTTCCTTGATAAATCCAGCCAAAATTTACATCAAGAAAGTGAAGTTAATATACCGTCAACATTTTCCAGTGTACAGACAGAGTTTAAAGATAACAGTTTTTTTGCAAAAATCTTAATATGGCTTTCTTTTGTACAAAAACAGATTTACAGGATTACGGGTTAGATAACATGACAAAACTATGACAAATTAACCTTGTTGTTAGAACACTTGACTCATTGACATATTTCTTTGTAACTGTTAGACAGAAAATCAGGCAAAAAGATATAATTATTAGAAATATTATAAACTGATTTTGCTTAAAGTAGTAGTACAGATGTCACACTGATCAGTGACTCATTACCACAGCAACCATGATGTATTTTCTTACCAAAAGTACCATTTCTATCAAGTTCTTGAAATAACTGAATATGTTAAAGTGTTTTTCAAAATACTATTTACATTGAAAGCTGTCTAATTTCGTATTCAAAAGTAAGAAAACCTCATTTCATGTAAACTGATGTGACACTGTTTGGGATATACATAATTTTCTGATACACACGACACAACTCTTGCTAGTTTAAGGCAGATTCATATGATAACATAATGTTTTGTTGATGCAGTTATTACTTAGAAAAGAATATGACCTTGCATTAGTTTTTTTAACAAATAGAACATATAAACATGAAAGATGTTTTACAATAATCTATAGTCAGATTAATGTTTAATACCATGGCAACAATGCACTATTTTCTTATAAAATTAAAGATAGCATTTATTGTCAAATTTCTTGAAACTGTATGATTATTTAAATAAAAAAGAGCACTCAAGATATATTATGCATGGAGTATGTTTTTTAAAAAAAATTCTGTATTGCTTAAACAATGAAGACAGTTTTACTCTAACCACTTCACTGCTGTTCTGACAACAAAACATACTTTTACCAAACATTTCTCACAGTTGAACTGTGACAGTTCAGTTAGTTTTACTTTTTTCTTGACTCCCATTTGTAGTTTGAATCAACTTGGTGAACTTTTGCAAAAAACATGACCTTATTTTGTGCACTTCTGTGACAGTTGCACTTTATTTCATTGGCATACTTTCAACTGGATGGTAAGCAAATATATTAGTTCCTTGGGTTTCATTTCCATTCACAAATTCATAAAGAATTTTATTTTTCTGGCTGGAAATTCTTTCTTCCTTCAGCCATTCTGCAAAACAAAAATACATTAGTATTAGTACCTTTAAGTAGAAAGTTACAGAATAGAATACTGTGAAGCATTTTTTAAAAATGAAAGTGTCTTTTTGTGTAATCTACATAAAAGCATGACTAATAAGTATCCATTCATCCATCAATCTTATAATTTTCAAGAATACAAAAAACTAGCTAATCTTCTGACATACTAGTAGACATACACTTAAAAGAATTAATTCATTCAGTCTAACTAAATGAATACTCAAATATTGCAACAGTTTCTTAGGAAAATACATGTATGATGATATTCAATCATTATGTATATTTCCCCACTCTCCTCTTTTTATGCTAGATATGTTTGTTGAATGAATCTATTAGACTAGTAATGATTTCTTTCAAAATGCTATTAATACAATCAGGTCATTTATGTGTATGATATTTTAAGATTTATTTAACTTACTTGTACTTATTTTAAGAGGAATTTATTTTTTGTATATATTCTTAAGATGTATTTATCTTTCTTACAATAGAAAAACTGCAAAAATGCAGAAAATTACAAACCCACAAACTCTTCCAACATGTGGTATGTAGGCATGCCTTGAGAATTCCCATTTTTTTTTGTTTAAGGTCATAGCAATATGCCAGATGTTTCTCAGTAGTTCATCAATAGTTGATCTGTAAAATTAAAAAATACTTTAAAAAAAAGCTGAAATGTGAGATAAAGATGGCCTAGCTAGTTACCTCAGGACACAGAACACAAAGATTTATACTATGAGTGTTATATGTTTCAATCAAAAGCATAACTTTCTTAACAAAATGTCTTTAAAGTTTAAAATATATTCATTTAATGTGTAGAAGTTGTTTGTAACTTGTAAAGAACATTATGTAGTGGTGAATAATCCAACAATCATGGTCAAGTGAACTGAATGCAAACTTACATGAAAAGCTATTGAGCATCTGTTTTATACAAAATAAAAACAAACAGCTATTCTTTATACTTTTTTAACTGAAGTGAGTTCGACATGAATAAGAAATAATTTATTTAAACTGACAACTGTTCCTGTAAGTCACTACATAAATATGGATAAGGCTGTGACTTTTGACATACTGGTCTTTCATACTGATCAGAAATATGAGTGAAACTGTTGTGGAAAAAAGTAAGCTTCCTGAATGCCACCCCCCCTCCCCCCCCCCACACACACCCGCCCCCTTATTTGGAGGATATAGGAGGGGGGTAATTTACAGTTAAAAGAAATGGAGGAGGGGGGAGATGGGGTGTATTTAGTTTATAAATGTAGTGTGGAAGCAGTTCACAAGCTGAGGAAGGGTGTATTTCATATGACAATGGCTGGGAAAGAGAAGGGAGGTATTTGGAGGAAGTTGGTGGGAAGGGGGGTGATTTGAGGTAACCCAGTTGTGGAATGGAGAAGGGGGGTAAAATGTTTCCGGGAGGGGGTGATTTCCTTTGGTGTTCTGGCTGACATAATTTAACTGACGCTGTTTTAATTTTCTGATTATTTCCCATTATCATCAGAGGTCCGTAACAGCATATAAACATCTCTGAGCTGAATATTTTTAGCTAGAATTAAAGCCCAGATGACAATTCCGGGATATTTTCGAAGGACAAAACGGTCAATATGGATTTAATTAATATTTTAAAACTCTACATACTGTGTAAATATTACTACTTACCTGTAAATCGCTCAATGACATTCATTATCCCTTTTAAATCAATCGTCAAATTACTGTTTAAAAGTTTCCTTTCACATGACCTTTCATGTTTACAAATGGCGTGTTGATACAAAGGGCGATAAATTGTCAATTATTTGATAATGAAACGAAATGTCAAAACACGGAAATGTTACAATACCTGCTTGGTAAATGACGTTTGTCTCTTCATTCATTTATCGTCCCAATAATATTGTGTTAATTGATAAAATGCATTAATTGACGCGAAAACGTGTTGAACTCCACTCATTTTTGTGACGTAACTTTAATCGGGTTTTTCTCGAATGACGTAACGCCGCATTTGGGCCAAAAATCTCATGGCGCGACACATATTACAAATAAAGATTTTTTTTAAGATGCAATATTCAAATGTAGAAATGCCCTCAGTTGAATCTAATTTAGCCGAGTATGTTAAGAGAGTTACAGTTACAGTTTAATTGCTAAATACAACAGCCACCCTTTTAGTGTTAGTACACATTTATGTCTTGTTTAGTCTATATATGTATTAGGTATACATGTACTATGTTAAACCTAATATACAACACTTTTCATTCATACCCAAAATTTACTGATACTTTGAAGCAGTTCCTCGTATTTTCAAATTTCGGTCTTATATATCTTTAAGCGAAATGACAAGTAAATATTTATCTAGGAGCTGCATAGCGTAAAGTCAAATTAACCAAATAGATTTGTAAAAACGAAAGAGAGCATCATAAGCAAGAAAACTATTTCAAGAACATTGCCGACACACTACATAATGTTGTGTTATTGTCTTGTAGATATGAATTTATGCAATAACCAACTTAATGTGATGTCGTTAGTAAGTGCTTCTAAATGATGATAAAGAGAGTGAAGGAAAGGCTGGATGTCAGTGCAAACAGTTGACTTGATGCAAGTTCAATCACTCATGATAATATCTCTATTATATCCGTACAATTCCATATTGCATGACCGCTAATTTTCTTCGAAAAAAAGTTATTTTTCATTCAGTATATAAATGTTACAGCTGTTCAAATATGGCAGAAGGCTTTTCCTGCTATTATTTGCATAAAAAGCAGCATAGGGAAGCAGTAAACGAAAATATTGCATGGGAGTTAATATTTGTCAAAACAGTCTGGTACAGTGTGTGATATATGGATATTCTGACTCACACTGATAATTTTCAGTATTTTACCAGTTAGCATATGAGCCGTGCCATGAGAAAATCAATATAGTGGGTTTGCGACCAGCATGGATCCAGACCAGCCTGCGCATCCACGCAGTCTGGTCAGGCTCCATGCTGTTCGCTAACAGTTTCTCCAATTCCAATAGGCTTTAAAAGCGAACAGCATGGAGCCTGACCAGACTGTGCGGATGCGCAGGCTGGTCTGGATCCATGCTGGTCGCAAACCCACTATGTTGATTTTCTCATGGCACGGCTCATATAATACAAAGCGTAATACCGTGATGTATCTAAGGTCTAATAGGAAATTACATTTTGTGTCATACAGTTCGAATGGAGCTTGTGTAAATGCATATTTCTGCATTAGAAAGTTGGGGAAAGCCCCAAGTAAAAAAACAACGTAGGTATTTTTAATACAATATGTAGCATATATCAAAATGTTTGTTTGGGGTAATAAAATTCAGTCAGGGGTGATATCAGGCTCAAATATTCCAATTGAAGTTTTCGTGAGGCCCCCAATGGTGGGGAAGGGGTGGGAGAAGGACATGTGATAAAATATGATAATGACTGTAAAATGTTTTATTTACAGTTAAACGTAGAAATGACTTAAATATATAATAGAGTGGGAAAAGTCAATTAACTTGATTTAATTTATGGATGAAATTTAATTAAGACTTAGATACTGTAAATATGGGGTTCACCATCAGTCGATATATTCGTGATGATCAGACGTATTCACTTTATAATTTACGTTACATTCGTATAAATTTATTATTTGAGCCATGCCATGGGAAAACCAACATAGTGGGAATGCGACCAGCATGGATCCAGACCAGCCTGCGCATCCGCGCAGTCTGGTCAGGCTCCATGCTGTTCGCTTTTAAAGCCTATTGGAATTTGAGAAACTGTTAGCGAACAGCATGGATCCTGACCAGACTGCGCGGATGCGCAGGCTGGTCTGGATCCATGCTGGTCGCACACCCACTATGTTGGTTTTCCCATGGCGCGGCTCATTTATTGTTTTTCCTCTAAAATATCCATCGCATATAGAAACTAAGACACATTCCATTTTCTTTGAATTTTGAATGTGATGTTGCAACAACAATTACAATAAAATTACTTTACCCAATAAGTAGACAATGTAACTAAAAATACAAACTTCAAGTAGGAACAATCTATTTTAGATATATGTGTAGTTATCCGCATCAAAGTCCGTAGACTGAAAAAATAATTAAAAAAAACATATTTTGAAAAAGAGTTATTTGAGCTGAAAAAAATGATCTCGGATAAAATATTTGGAAAAATGGAAACAACTCCGCTAAGACTTTATTGTAGGCTTAAGTGGCTATTGACCTAGAATCTCATGCAAACTACCACTTTTTACCTCTAGGCAGGGAAAAAGCATGCATAATTGCCAAACAGATTAGCAATCTGAATACAAAATTATGTAAAGATCAAATAAGAAAATGTCCTGGGGGAAAGTGTGACATTTTCTATGGTGAAACTTGTCAACAAACAGACGATTTTGTTTTTGAAAAAGTCAAAACCCATAGAATTTCACACGGTAAAATATGTTTAAAAGGCTACAGCTGGAAGGAGAACAATCTCTATTACCCATATATATGCGTCAAAGTATGGGAAAATATCTAGAAATTTGAGAAAATCAAAGAAATCAATTTCAGGACTGCTAGATGCATGACTGTCTTATCATGCATAACATTTAGCATAGATATGTAACTTTTCCTTTGCACTGATATAACATGGACAGGATTGGGATTAACAAACGGTGTTCACTCAGCAATTTCACTATATAAACAGATTGTTTCCCTTGTGTAAAGGGGGCTAAGGGGAAAGTCTCGACAATAAGTTTTAGCATTGTTAATAGTTAGATTAAACAATGTTTTATTCATTTAGGGAAAACTTAAACTGAGACTTTCACAAAATGCATTGATAAGAGTGTGAGAAAAGAAAAATAATATGTAACTGAGAATTTCGATAGAAGAGTAGAGCCAGTATATTAAACATAAATATCACTCCTTTATATTTTATAATCGTTATTTTTTAATTGTTATTACAATAAAAGTGCGTAAAATACCGGTTTAGAAATAATCAATCCTAGGGTCACGGTCACACCGGAAGATCAAAAGTAAACATTGATCTTCTTGTCCAGTTTGTAAAATAATTTAATATAAGCTTATGTGTCATATGGACCCAGTTGCAAAACTTGTTGGTGCACTTTCTTCAGAACTACTCCCCTTAATATGATGATTTCTTACATATTTTCCCACCAATTTCAAATGAAGTGTTATCAAAGTTGAAATTGAATACTTTTAATATTTGTAAATGCAATGAAACAATCAACAACTGTGCAAATTTTAATCCGAATGTTGCGATGTAACACAATATTATTTGTATACCATTCAGACAGATATCAGATCATTATGTTAAACTGCAGTAAACGTTAAAATTAGGCGCCATCGAGTTGGTACTGTGTATTGCATAGTAATACGTCATTCACCTGTTTGACTTAGATTTGGTTGAAGTTTGCAAGTTGCTGCCATTACCAGAATAAAAAAAAATATTTTGTAGTAGTCTGAAACACGGTTTTGTGAGTCTTGCTCAGTTATCGACTTTTATCCATGTCCAGAACAACCGTAAAAAATGTTAGAGCATCGGTACCCCACAAGACCAGTTTAAATTCAGTTGTTATAAAACATTGGATTAACCCAGACTGCAGTATAAAAAACCTCGTGTGACATTACAGATAAATGTTTGTAATCGCGTCAACATGACACAAAAAGTGCTTTGCAACGTAAAAAGAATCAAACCTATTATACTTTAACATCTTGGTCAATTTATGAATCATTGTCAAGACTTTTGTGAATATTTGGTATTCCTTACTAAAATCGAATTTTTGTGTATCGGAATGTAATTAATCCGAATACCAGTTTCTAAGGTTGTGTATGAATTCAAAAGGCGCCACAAGCACATGTAACAAAGTAAAGGTCATGCTTAGACTATCCTAAAGTATGGATGTTGCATTTTTACTTTGAAAGTACCTTTAAAGTATAAAGCTAGACATAATTTTCTCAAGGATGAATGTCTATTAAGAAAAGCCACGTTCGAAGAAAGATGTGTACATGATTATAATTACACTTAAATTACCCGTTTTAATATTCAACTTCTATACCGACCGTGACATATTTCCAGACCATTTTGAAATTCGTCCTCGAATTTCAGCGGGTACTTATATAAGCAATTACAGGCGTCAGAGACTAGCCAATGTAATGCCGTCAAGTCTGACGTTGGGCACCAAATGTCACAGGGTGAGAAAATGTGCAGCCAGACCGGGAATCGAACCCGGGGCATCGGAATACCGTTCCAATGCTTTACCGATTGAGCTACCCGGCCGCCCACATATTTTTACCCCGTTTTAATATTCAAGATCTACACCATGATATCAGTTTCTGTCTTTCTTATATTTTGTAGAATTCAGTATTAGTACGGTAGTTTACGATACTCTTTATGGACAAGAGTCTAAAAGATGACATGGTGGGGCTAAGAGTGAGGTTAGGTGCACCATATACCGGTTTAAGATCCTCAGTGGTGGTTCTGCACTAACCGTTCCAAAACTGCGTTCCTTTGTTTAATTTGTTTTGTCATTGTGTGTGTTTTTACTTCTTAAGTGTTATTTTTCTGCATGTCTTGTATAGATTGACTTATTTTCATTTTTCATTTTCTAACCTTTAATTAACAATGTACTCTATTACTATCTTTTTCAAAAGTGGTATCATATTTTCACATACTATATTATAGAGACGAACGCGTTTTTTGTTATTAGTGCAACTTTTTCTTCGAGGTAGTCTGATTCTAGAAGACCGAACACAATATTACCAATATTAAAGTGCAATTTTTACCGTCTAAGTGTAACATCTTTTTAAACGTTAATCGCGTGGCAATCATAACTGTATGTTAGGAAAACATGACTGAATCATTTCAAGTGAGGAAACGGCATTTCTGCGAGGTTACCTAGCCATTTCTACAAACAGTTATGTTCTTCTCTTTCTTGTCACTGATTGAAATTGACAATCGCTGTCGGTATAACATCTAAAACCTTTAACAGGAACAAATGTCATTTTGACTGAAAAAGAACGATTATTTCCGATTTAAAGAATGATACACTGCAAAACTCATGATGAAAATATAAATCGAACTGAACATTTCTAGAATCTTTTCTTTTGTAAATAGTCTTGAAATACATGATATCTTAAAGAAACAAACTCGCCAATCATTAAATATCGATCCGCCACTGGACAGTTTCAGACCAAATTCAAGCCTTTATATTGGTCCGATAACGGTTTTGCAAAGCTGACATACTGAAGATAAGATGTAAGCCCATAGTATTTGTATATTTCCCTATTTGCACAAATATCGAAACGACATCATTTAGTTATTGATACATTTTAAAGTCTGGAGAAAGGGTTAGTGATATAAACTTCAGTTCAGTTAAAAGAGAAAAGTGTGAAAATGGTTTAGACAACTATGCAAGAAAGTGAACAGTTTAAACTGTGAATTTATCAGTGATTTAGAAGGTATTGGTTGATTTTAAAACTCACAGATTTGAAATAAAGGTTTTAATAAATTCTGTAAAAGACCCCATGGAAGCCAAGAATACAACCAAATAAAATAATAGCAGACTCGATTTGATTGAGTCAGTTCATGAGAAGTAATGGAATGTGCAACACCTCTCGCACCCCCTAGCACCGGTTTAAGCGGAACATTATTACACATCTATTGAATAGACTCCATGATTCAAGAGGACCAGAAAATATAACAACATTTATTCAAAGTCCCGGGAGACTTTTTACAGCCGCCAAAACACAGCGCTTTTAGCCTACAACTAGATATTAGAGAGTTTGAGATTTCAACCTTCGCCTTCCCCTTCAACGTCTCTCATATATATTTGGGGTAAAACGTCACCAATATGCGTGTATTTTAATAATATCAGACGTTGCTACTAAAATTTTCCATGTAATATCAAGTAAGCCTAAGACTTCTCTTTAATATGTGATTTAAAAAGCTTAGTTTCAGGATTTCTGCTTATTAAGTTATTCGATTATCCATATCATAAGTATAATTAGACTAAATCTGATGCGAAACACTATCAATAAGTATAAGAATAATGAAGTTTTGTATGGCTAAAGATTTTAACTAAATATATTGAACTGAACCTGGAAGTATGAGGTTATCAAATGATTTTTAGAAACTTTGTTTGCGATTTTGTTCAAACTTTAACTTCTACGGCATATTTGTGTCCCCAGGCGGAATGGATTATACCAAATGGGCCTTTTTTGTCGTATGAAGTGAAGTTTGGAACGTCCGATGATGTGATATCACGAAAGTCAAAACTTCAGTCTTTTTACATCTACTCTGTCTACATACTCTGCATCAAAGACTGAAATCTGGATGGAGGCACATGGCATGACATGAATAATAACGCGCGACTATCATTTGGTGGAACATTTTATTTTCACTTCCAAATAAAGTCAATCCGTTTCTGTCGGACACTTAATACGACAATTGCGTTTTAATTATAAACATAAAGCGGTTCTAGTAAGACGGATATTTCTTCTGAAGTATCAGACAATATCAGATCTATGATATTATGATGCGAGAAGTTTCCTGTTAGCCGTATGGGATAACTCCATTCTTTACATGCACGGTCCCAGAGCCTGGCAGAGGGGCACTGTGGGTCAATCCTCACTTTGATTCTTACATTTTACAAAGAAAATCGGTATTGAAACTCGGTGTGACCACCCCTCGCCCCACTGAAATGGGTGACCCCCTCTGTCGCGAAGTACGCGAAATCATTATAAACTTGAACTGTTGCAAAGTATGCAATATTATTCATTTATTTGTATCCGCCGGCATGGCGGATGAGTGTTTATTTAATGATTATGTTTACCGGCGGATCAGCGTCGGCGGACTTTTGTTCATGTTTTTCACGCTTTTCATGTGAATTTCATTGTTTGAAATAACTATAAATAGGTGTATTATATGAAAAGACTAAGGTTATTTTCAGTTTGGGATTTATAGAAGTAAAAAGGTGTTTAAGAAAATAAAATATGATTTAAATGAGAAGGATATTTGTTATCATTCAAAAATAGAATAAAATATTATGTAGCATTTAAAATTGGGGCATTCGCTATATAATTGGCGCCGGAACAAAGAAACACCGATAGATAAGTGCTTGTGATTGTGAATAAAAGTGTAAAAAAGGGAAAAATGTCGAAAATATCGTATTTAAAAGGAGTTAGGACAAGATTTTTCAACATCTCGAAAACGGAAGAAACTGCACAAGAAATCTTGCAATGTGATTTAGAATTCAGTGACATGGATGAATGCATAGATAGTGCTGAAAATGTGTAGAGAAAATGTCGATATATACTGAGAAACTTGAAATTCAAACGGATAAAATAGCAAGTGCAGTTAGTGAAGAAGAAGCTGATTACACCCAAAGTATACTTGAAGAGGATTGTTCTCTTTGTGAAAAAGTTACGGACAATTGCATTGCACTTAATAAAATGAAAGAAAAAATGTTAAAATCTAAAGAAGAAAGAAGAAGAGTCTAAAAGGAAAGAAGAAATGGTAAGTGCAGACCGAATTGTAGAATTACAATATGAACTACAAAATATTGTTGTTAATCAAATGAAACAACAACAAAAGCTAATAGAAATGAACGAGAGAAAAGAACACATGAAATCATCAGTAAAATTACCCAAACTAGACTTACTACCTTACGGTGGAGATAAACTTAAGTGGTTGGAGTTTTGGGAATCATTTGAGGGTACAATCCATAAAAATAAAATGCTCTCAAACGTCGAGAAGTTTACATATCTAAGGAATAAGTTGTACGGGGAAGCAAAACGGGCCATAATGGGTATTGCTCTTACTGAAGAAAATTATGATGTGGCAATCGAAATTCTTGAAAAATCGTTTTGGCAATATACATGAAGTGATTGACTTGCACTATAACCAGATGATAAATTTGTATCCAACAAGAAACAAAACAGAAAGTTTGAGAATACTTTTGGACAAAGTTGAAAAACATCTTAAAAGTCTTGAGGTGCTTCATCAAAATATCAATCAGGACGTATTTGTTTCAATGATACGTTCAAAACTTCCTCAAAATGTGTTGCTTCAACTAGAAATTCAAAAAGGAACAGTTGATAAGCGGACTGTCTCAACCCTTAGAGACAAACTCAGATGTTATGTAACAGCTCGTGAGAAAGCAGAGAAAAAATCATCAATATCAGACTCAAGTAGAAACCGATCAAATGAGAATTCTCTGAGTCGACATACGCCGAAAGATGGTCACGGAAACAAGTTTCAAGAATCAAGTTTTTTTACACAATTCTGGAAAACTAGGATCTGCCGAGGCTCTAGTTACCACCGAACAAAGGAAGTCAGTAAACACAAAGTTTAATAAATATCGATATTGTGAAAAGGGATATTGGAGTGACGAATGTCCTACTTTTCGCACTATTGATGAAAGAAAAACGAAATTAAAGGGAAGCTGTTATAAGTGTTTGAAAGTGGGACATTCTTCAGATGAATGTAAAGGGAACAAAAGTTGTGTATACTGTAGTGGACTTAACGTTCACCATCATAGTTTGTGTCCAAACAAATTCAAATCGACAGACGTTTTTGCGGTTAGTTCAGATACTACAGGTTCTTCTAAGAATAGTGAAATACGTGAAGAAAACGTGCTAATTTCATCTGGTGAAATGGTTTTAATGTAAACAGCAAGAGCGGAAGTGCTAAACCCCAAAGGAACAGCCAGAGAACACGCACGAATACTACTTGATTCTGGATCCCAGAGAACTTACATTACACAGTCATTAGCCAAGAAGCTCGGTGTAGAGAAAGGCAGGGAAGAAGAAATAAAGCTAGTTACCTTTGGTTGTAATAAACCGAAGATCATTAAAACATATGCCACACAATTGTGTTTAAAGTTAAAACATGGAGAGTATATTGAAATCAGTGCAAATATTGTTCCAGTCATAAGTGAGAACATACAGCAAAGACAAATAAACATGTCTACAGATGAAAGCTTAAAGCACCTATTGAAAAGTTTAGATATGGCTGATACATTTGAACCAGCAGAAACCTCAGCAAATGTAGACTTGCTATTAGGAAACGATTATTACCTGGAAATTGTTATGTTACAAAAGATTCAGGTTACATCAGGACTTTACCTACTAGCATCAAAGTTAGGCTGGATACTTACAGGCAGAACAACGGAAACACGCGAAAATGAAAATGAAACAAACATGCTAATTCTTACACACGGAACAAATATCAGTGCAACAAAGGTGTTTTCAAGTGTCGACTCGGTTGTTCCAATAAAGCCAGATTTGGATGACTTTTGGAAGATCGAATCCTTGGGAATTACTGAATGTGAAAATCAAAGTCAAATAAGTGATAAGGTTGCTCTGACGACATTCAAAGAGACGTTGAGATATAAAAATGGAATGTACTTTGTGACCTGGCCATGGAAAGAAGAAAATCCAGAACTACCGGAAAATAGACATCTTGCATTCTCAAGGTTAAAATCAAATGTAGCAAGAATGGAAAACAAACCTGAGATTCTTGAAAAATACAACACCGTAATAAGGAACAACTTAGCAAAGGTGTGATTGAAAAAGTAGATAACAGCACGGTAAATGGAGCGATACATTATATTTCACACCATGCTTTGATTACTCCACAGAAAACTACAACGAAATTACGTGTGGTGCATGATGCATCTGCGAAAGTTAGAAAAGAGAACAAAAGTTTGAACGAATGCTTGTATCGAGGCCCAGTAATGCTAAGTGATCTTTGAGGATTATTAATGCGCTTTAGGTTACATAAAGTGGCAGTGGTTTCAGATATAGGGAAGGCCTTTTTACAAATCGGGCTACAAGAAAACCAGCGGGACGTGACAAGATTTCTCCGGATAAGAGACATAAAACGACCTTTTGTAAATAATGAAAATGTACAGAGTACAGATTTTGTCGTGTTCCATTTGGTGTTATTTCCAGTCCTTTTTTGTTGGGAGCAACTATTGAAAGTCACTTGGAATCTTATAACAACAGTATTGCCAACAAAACCAAAGATGACATCTACGTGGATAATGCGATTACGGGCACTGACACATGGCAAGAAGCACTTGACTTGTATAGTGTAAGTAAAAGGATATTTAGTGAAGCCTCCATGAATTTAAGGGAATGGGCTTCAAATAGTTCTGACCTATTAGAATCAATTGCATCAGAGGACAAAGCAAAACATTCGGTTACCAAAGTATTAGGACATACCTGGGACACTTAAAATGATACACTTAGTGTAAGTGTACCACAGTCCTTGAGTGAAATAAACAGCTTAACAAAAAGAATCATTTTGAAACAGATTGCTTCTGTTTTTGATCCGCTGAGGTTGCTAAGTCCAGTTTTATTAAAAGGGAAAATTCTCTTGCAAACTATATGGAAGAGAAAATTTGACTGGGACGATCCACTAGAAGAAATCGATATTCTTGATACCTGGTCGAGCGTGAAAAAGAACCTAGAAGGGATAACAGCATTCACATTTTCTCGGTCCATGGCAGTGTATACGTGTAGGCAAAATACTGAGTACACCTAATTGTGTTTTTGTGATGCATCCGCAGACGCCTACGCTATGTCAATATAGCTTCATCAAAAAAGTGAATCAGGCACACAAGCGAATCTAGTGTTTGCTAAAAGCAGACTGGCTCCTTTAAAAGAAATAACTATACCCAGATTAGAATTGATGGCTGTCCTTATAGGTGTCCGATGTTTGAAATTTGTGCGTGATCAACTGAAGTTAGATAATAAAAACATATACGTGTGGACGGACTCTCAGTGTGTTATTCAGTGGATCAAATCATATAAAGATCTGCCCACATTCGTGAAAAACAGAGTTAGTGAAATAAAAGCAGATGGTAATATAAAGTTTGAATATGTTTCAGGAGATCAGAATCCGGCGGACGTAGCTTCTAGAGGTTGTTCCTTAACAAAACTTAGCGTTTGTGAATTATGGTGGAATGGTCCATGGTGGCTTCATGAGCAAGAAAGCACTTGGTTGAAGCACAGCGGCAACGTATGTGAAAGAAATTCCTGCGCAAAAGATGAAATAAATGATTCAGAAAATGTTATGATACAATTTTCTACCCGTGAAAATAAAAGTTCTTACGTGTTTTCATCTCCTTTTGAAATCGACAGTGAAAAGTATTCTTCTGTTACAAAAATGCTAAGAGTGACAGCCTTGGCTCTAAGATTTATACAAAAAATACGCAAGTTACCGTGCACAAATGAAAGCTTGAAAAGTTCCGAAATGAAAACTGCAGAAGAAATGTGGTTACTACATGTTCAAAGAAAACACTTTGCTGATGAATTTGAGTCAATTAGAAGTGCAAAGAAAAACAATCTACAACAACAATTAGGTCTTTATATTGATGAAGTTGGACTACTGCGACGCAATGGCAGATTAGAGAATGGAATGCGGATATCAGTGAAAATGCGAAACATCCAGTACTTCTACCAAGTAAACATCGTTTGACATATCTTTTCATTGACAAAATACACAAAGAAATTCTGCATAGTGCTGTTTCCCAAACGTTAGCAAAAACAAGACAAAGATTCTGGATTCCGCATGGTCGAGCAACAATAAAGTTTGTTATACATATGTGTACAGTTTGTCGACGGAGGTCCTTATAAGATGCCGCCGATTCCGTCTTTACCTCCATCTAGAGTGACAGAATGTAGGCCATTTTCACGAACAGGTTTAGATTACTTGGGTCCTATCTATGTGAAATCAAATGACACACCAAAGAAAGTGTGAGTTTGTTTATTCACCTGTCTCGTGACTATCTTGAAGTCGTGCTTGATATGTCTACTGTAGAATTTAATGTGCCTGCGACGATTTATTTCTCAAAGAGGCACCCCTGTTCAGTTGATCAGTGATAATGGTTCGCATTTCAAAGCTGCCAGTTCTATATTAGATCGAATATGGAACAGAACGCTCCATAGTAATGAAGTTCAAACGTATGCGTCTAACTCTAGAATCACTTGGAATTTCATTACAGAACTTGCTCCGTGGATGGGAGGCTATTATGAGAGACTCGTAGGCATAGTAAAAAAAGTGTTTCGAGAAACGTTAGGCCGAAGACTTCTAACACTTATTTAGTTGCAAACATTAGTGAAAGAAGCGGAAGCGGTCGTGAACTCAAGACCTCTTGTCTACGTAGGTGATGACGTAAATTCCAGCATCACATTAACCCCTAGTCATTTTTTAACATTAAACCAAAGTACTGGTATTCCGGAGTTGGAAGCAGATGACATAGATTCTGAATTTTTAGCTTGTTATAGTTCAAGTGATCGTCTTCTAGAAATTTGGAAAAAAGGTCAGAAATTGCTTAACATGTTCTGGCAAATATGGCGCAACGAGTACCTGTTGAGTCTTCGGGAAAGGACTCAAACACAATTAAAAACTGGGAGAATTCAATGTTCTGAACAACCAAGTATAGGCGACATAGTGTTGCTAAAAGAGGATTTGCCTAGAGGAAGTTGGAAGTTAGGAAAAATAGTGAATTTAATTCAAAGCCGTGACGGTCAAATTAGATCAGCAAAAGTTAAAGTTTCTTCAGGAAAAGTGCTTGGGCGTCCCCTTAAGCTACTTTTTCCTATTGAGACGTCATCTAGTGCTGGTGAAACATATTCTCATAGTGATAAATGTGGTACTACAGATGAAGATGGAAAGACATTTAGGACACCCCGAGCAGCAGCGGAGAGTGCTAGACAAAAAATAAGGGAACAACTGTCATAAATACAGTTAACGAAACTGTTTATACAGCATATAAAAATCATAGATTTAGCTTTTTTTTGTTTCGGCAGAGCATATTCAATAAAAATGTACTTCCACGAAATTCTCGTGAATACTGCTTCCTAGCGGAGCAAGGTAAAATTAATTCCCATGCAGTTCATGTGAACATTTTGTTTCGGCGGAGCATATTCAATAAAAATGTAATTCCACGAAATTCTCGAAAATACTGCTTTCTAGCGGAGCAAAGTAAAATTAATTCCCATGCAGTTCACGTGGACATTTTGTTGCGGCGGAGCATAGTATTTTAGTAAAACAATATCATGAAATTCACGTGCAAATCGCTTGGCGGAACAAAAGTATCTATAAATAAAAGGCAGTAAAATTTGCACGAGGTTTTCAGAAGATATTTTACATTGAATAAATCATTCTTAGGCTGTCATTTGTAAAAGATATAAGTTAAAATTGTCAAAAATGTTTCAGTGCGATACGTGTAATAAATACTACAAAAATATGAGGAATCTAAAACGACACATTAAAGAAAAGCACACAGCAATAGAGTTCTTGAACTGTACAGAAAATAATTGTTCATCGAAGTTGATCAGGAGAAGCTATCTCAGCAAACATTTGATATTGACACATAAACATGATGCAGCAACGGCAAGGGAAAAGCCATGTTGTGCACTTAGAGGGGATATTAAAGAACATGGGTATTATGAAGAAATTAGTGATAATGAAACCATCTTTAGCTTACTGGCAGAACAAAATTGAGAGCTTGAAGAACGTGACTTTGTTGGAACTGTTAGCGATTATAACTTATCATTACTTCAAGCAGATGCACATGTTGACAACAAAGAGATCAACGAAGAAACTGACATGTATTCCAACCATAATGAATCAGAAGTGAATGGATTACTAGTAAATGCAATTGAAAAAGAGTGTCACCATGGAGAAAGTGAAGTGATTGTTCAGAGTGTATTTGATTCTGTTGGTACTGAAGAATTAGATCAACAGATAAATAATGATAACACATTTCAAAAAATGGATGCTGTTGAACTGGATTATATTGACATCAGCAGTGTTACATAGGACATTTGTGACGTCACGAGTACAAATAATAATGACGTCATAAGTGAAACTGATAATAAGATCGACAGTGTATTGAGTCTGATGATGTCAACAGTGTTCGTGATGTCATTAGTAGAAGTGATGATGTCATTATTAGTGATAGTGATATAAATGAAAGTGATGACTGCATAGTCATAGAAGAAAGGTCTTATGAAGATATAAGTGAAAACAGTGCTGACAAATATCTCAAAGAAGAAGAGATATCCACGGATATCCTCGAATGTCACAACCCGAATGTGACAGGAAAGGCCGTACCGGCGACAGTAACCATCAGAACAAATCAACACCCTTTACAATATTTACAAATTTATTTACAAAAGATGATTATTAACAATGAATAGATGATATGAAGAAAAAAAAACTGATTATAAGAAAAAAAATAATAAAAGTTCAGTATCACCAGATACAAAGTTCTTATAGTTCCATTCTAATGTGACGTGGTACAGTTCTTTAATTTAATTGCGAACTTTAAGTTGCACAAACAATATATGAAAACAGATCTTCTAGTCAAGTCCCTTTAAACCGTGAATACCCTGATTCCGTATTGGCTCCCTAAGGTGGTAGGTGATTGCATCCCTGAGCTGACTTCAGAGGATAACAAAAATTGGATAATTTGTATTCAAATTTCATTTTTATGAGTAAATAATACCTACCTAATATACGGTTCGGATTCCGGACGTGCGTCGGAATTTAAACTCGCCCTAGAACGGAAGTGAATTTTTACCCTAACACCGTTTCACTTCCGAGAGTCATTCCATTAAGGCGTATTCGAAGTCGCCTAGGAAGACTTAAATACTGTGGGGATGGAAGGGTGGGATAGCCGTATATTAGGTAGGTATTATTTACTCATAAAAATGAAATTTGAATACAAATTATCCAATTTCATTTCGTAAATAAGCCTACCTACCTAATATACGGTACGGATTACTCCTGATTATGAAGCAGTATACTGGAGGAGGGTTATTTTAAGTCTTAAACTCTTGAAACCCTTCCTAAAAATACTATAATTAAAATAGTAACTTACCAGGTTTGGATCAACTCCACCTTAGTAAGTTAACCATCCCAATGTCATTTTCATCTGGTAAGGTGTAGATCTGTATTTACACACTTATATGTTTATCAGCATTCTTATAATACACTAATTGAATCATCCCCAACTATACAAAATCCTGTAAGTTCTGGTACCCACAGATATACATGTATATACATATTATACATTGAAACTTAGTTTTCATCTGATAAACTATCTCAGTATATCAAAGCAAACTCTCCGAAAAATTGTATTTACAACAGTTACTCTAAGTCTTATTCACAATCCTTGTGAAAATTCACTTCAATACATGAGTATCAACTGTCCTCAAATAATACTTTACAAATGTGGTCTCCCTTGACCAATCCGCAGATTCTAGAACACTCTTGAAAGATGCTCCCTTAAATAGTGCCCAAGAGGGTCCGACACTTCTGGTAGAATGACCTTTTAGTTTGCTAGAAAGTACAGGTTTATTGTTCTTCTTGTAAGCGTACTTGATTAAATTTACAATCCATTTTGAAATGGTTTGTGAAGATACTGGCTGATGTGGTTTCTTAGTGGCAAGAAACAGTTTCACTACATCTTTACCCTGAACATTTCGGAATTGCTCAGTTCTTTTCAAATACCAATGGAGGCGCCGTTTTGGGTCCAACATTTTATCTTCAGGAAAGGCAGGAACAAAAATATGTGATTTTTCATGATTTGGTCGATCCTGCTTAGACAATCCTGTGCGAACAAAAGTTATACCTCTTCTGTATACATTAACAGAGCTTTCCCCAAGTTGAAGAGACTGTAAGTCGCTGCACCTTCTGAAGGTTGTGATGGCTACTAAAAACAGGTCTTCCACGTTAAATACTTCAAGGAAATGTCTTTCAAGGGTTCAAATGGATGTTTCTTGAGACAGCCTAAAATAAAAGAAAGATCCCATTCAGGTGTTAAAGTTTTAATAGGTGGTCTTTCATTGAATACACCCTTTAATAAGCGAATTATATAAGGATGTTGACCTATGGGACACTTTCCAACAGGAGGTAGAACAGCAGATGGCATAGATCTGTAACTGCTTATTGTTCTGTATTTCAAACCCTTATGAAACAAAAATGTCAGGAAATCAGCACAGACATTCAGAGATGCATCATAGGGATCAACTGATCGTTCAGTACACCAGCCACTGAAAATTTTAAACTTTGAGTTATATTCCCTTTTTGTGCCTTTACGCCATGATGCTGCCAATAAATTTCTAGTTCCTTCAGAAAACCCTTCTGAAGACAAGTGTCTGTCGACAGCAGCCATGCCGTCAGTTTTAGTTTCTGAGGTTCTGGGTGAACAATTTGACCCTTTGACTGAGACAACAGGTTTGTTTTCGGTAATTGTATCGGAAATGCTATTAGCATCTGTAGTAACTGTGGAAACCAATGTTGTCTCGGCCAAAAAAGGAGCTATCAGAATAAGCTTGCACTGATACTGTTTCATGTGCTGCAGTACTCGTGGAACAAGATGCACTGGCGGAAAGGCATAGGCAAATATGTTCTGCCATGCAATTGACAGGGCATCCCCAGAAAAACTCTGTTGATGGGGTATCCATGAGCAAAAGACTGGTGTTTTCTTGTTTTCGAACGTTGCAAATAGATCTATCAAAGGATGACCCCAGAGACTGAACATTTTGCTCACTACTGTTTGATCTAGAGACCACTCGGTCTGTCTGACACTGTATCTGCTCAGCCGATCCGCCAGTACATTTTTCTTGCCTGCTATGTAACTTGCTTTCAGACATATTTTGTTCTTGAGAGCTAGAGACCATAATTTCCAAGTCAGATTCCACAAAGCTACCGATTTCGTACCTCCCTGACGATTGATTCATTGTACTACAGTCGTATTGTCTGTACGAATCATTACATTTTGGTTCTGGAGGTGTGGTAGAAAGTGTGTCACTGACAAAATTATGGCTTCCATCTCCAAGCAATTGATATGTTGTAGCCGTTGGAGATTCGTCCAGCGGCCTTGCACTGTATAACCATTCATGTGTCCCCCACATCCGTACAGACTGGCATCCGTTGTCAATGTCACTGAAAGAACTGCCGACTGAAGTGATCGACCCTTTAAAATATTTGCTTCCTGCAACCACCATTTCAGGTGTGGGACAAGTGAAGGTGTAACAACAATTTGATGTGACACTGACATTCTGGATGGGCTCCAGTTCTGTAACATGTGTATTTGGATAGGACGCATGAAAAGTCTGGCATTGGGAATCAAATCCAGGCATGAGGCTATTTTTCCCAACAGGACCATATAATGATGTGCTGTGTTCTGACCATTTAGCAAGTTCCATACTGCACATTTGAGACTCTGAACTCTGTCCTGTGTTGGGTAAACTAGTCCCAGACCAAGACTGAAATGAGCCCCAATATATGTCATTTCTTGACAAGGTACTAGATTTGATTTGCTTTTGTTTATTACAAAACCTAGTTGAAAAAGCAGACTGAGAATTGTCATGCGGTTTTCCAGTAATTTTTGTCTGATCTGGTTTAAATTTAACCAGTCGTCTAGATAAGTGGCTAGTCGGATACTTCGTTGTCTGAGATATGCTGCTACCACAGCTGTTATCTTTGTAAACACCCGTGGCGCCACTGTCGGACCGAAACACATGGCTCGAAACTGATAAACCTGGTCCATGAAACTGAAACGAAGGTATTTTCGGTGTGATTTGTGAATCTTTATGTGAAAATACGCATCCTTTAAGTCTAGTTTTATTGACCAGTCTGCTTGTTCTACTAGATTTATCACTTTTGACAATGTGTCCATCTTGATATGTTTCTTCACGAGATACCGGTTGAGAGGGCGGAGATTTATGACTGGACGAAGTTCGTTCGAGACCTTTTTGGGAACTAGAAATAATGTACTGTAAAAACCTGTCATTGAATCTTTTTTCTCGACGTTTTCTATTGCATTTTTGCTTAAAAGATTCTCGACTTCTTTTGCAAGTAAATTTTGTTGTGTCAAAGGTAATTTTGTTTGCTTTATGCCTTGGAATCGAGGTTTCTGATGAAATTCGAGTTTGTAACCGTCTCGAATAATTTCTAGAACCCATTTGTCTGAGGTCACACTTTGCCATTCTTTTAAGAAAAGTGAAAGCCGACCTCCCACCGGTATCTCGGGACGATTTGCTATAATATTTACCTGGTCATTGTCTAGTTGGCTTGTCAGCTTTTGTGCTGCTGCCTTTGTAAGTTTGAGAGCATCTGCGCTGCCCATATCCTTTTTTGGAGTCTCTCTCTCTGTTTGGTAGCTTTTGAATACGAAAATTATTCCATCTGTCACGGTTGTAACTGCGGAAATTTGTACTGAAACCGCCACCACTACTTCGTGTAGGTCTTGTACTGTCATATCTAGCATGTTTATGCGCTTGAGGCTGAGAATTGTCAGGCAATTTTCTCTTTTTAACCTCAGGAACTAAATCTTCCAGTTGTTTTTTCTTCTCTTTTCTGGATTTCAGTAGTTCTTCTAGACCTTTGCCAAAAACACCTTCACCTGACAATGGGAGATTAGAAAACTGTGAAGCATCTTCCAATTCATACAAGGCAGTGTCACACATAGTTGTTGTGCGTCTAACAATGTGATGAAAAGCGCCAGAACGTGCTATTTAGTCTAGGCACTTACTGGTCATTGCAAAATTGTTTTGGACATGTTCAATAGTTTGTTCTTTGTCACATTTGTCCTTGGAAATATTTTCAACCAAAGAACCTAACCTCTGCTGAATGTATAATTGCATAAGAATACCGAGTCGACTAGCTTGCTGACCTTTATATGCAATTTTTTCAATCATTTTGCAAGGTTGAGAAAAAAGAGCTTTTTGTTTATTCTTAGAAAAAGATGCTTTAGACCCATGTCTTTTTACTAGGCAGCTATCAACTAAACTGTCTAGGGAAGGAACTTCCAGGTACTTGTCAGTGTCAGAGTCTACAGGGAACTGCTCAAAATTATCTTCATTAAAAGCAGTCAAAGAATTTGGAGACTCAGTTCTATAGTTACTGTTCAACACCTCCTTTTGAGAAGTGTCAATAGAAATTCCAGATTTTTCATCCTGTTTCTTAAGAACAGCATCCTCACCAAAAATGTCAAACAAACACTTCTGAGTTGCACTGGACAATTTACTGGTATCACAATTTTCATTGTCACTGACAGGGTCCGACTCAGATTCAGAATTTGAGAAACGTCCCTCTGTCCTAATCGAGATATCATCCTCTTGAGAGCTGTGACTGTCAGACATATAATGTTTACTTCTTGACTTCTGTCTTTGTGAAGAAGTAGAACTTGAGGCTGTCTCTGTGACAGCTGATTTTTGCAACAATAAGTCTAATTTGTTTGTCAAATTAGCAAATTTTTCATTCCAAGCTTTTTCTAAACGTTTGTACTTGGATGGCTTGCGTTTCTTCTCTTGCGTCTGAGAGGAATTTTCATCTGATGAAGACGCACGTGGTTTGTCCACGTCGTCCAGTTGTTGACCGGGTGACCTTTGTGCCGGCGTAAGTTCATATTCTGAATCTCCTGCCCCGTTGAAACGGTTCTCTTTCTCCTCCGCCATCACAACTTACCCAAACTGATATCTAATAACGTAGTTAAACAAAAAATGTTTATTTACTAGAGCGAATTATTTTCAGAGCTCCGACTTCGAAGACGCCGAAAAATTGAAATGACTTTCTCGGAAGTGAAACGGTGTTAGGGTAAAAATTCACTTCCGTTCTAGGGCGAGTTTAAATTCCGACGCACGTCCGGAATCCGTACCGTATATTAGGTAGGTAGGCTTATTTACGAAATGAAATCATCGTCTTTGCGGTGTACGGCACAACCATGGGACGAAAGCTCTGCGCTGGGAATATCACCATCCAGGCGAGTGAAGACAAGTGAACCTCGGGCATTGTACTTCCGGGTTATGACATCACCAGGTAAAGTCGTCTGGCGGAAGAAGCTAAAATATATAACATATGGTAAGCACCATAGCAAAACAAATAAGTCAGGGCATAAAATTGCTCCTTTGGGTACACCATACCTCCGTAGGCTCCATAAATAATACGTGCTACTTATACAAAATATATGTGCTACTAAGTTCATACGTCACGTTATTAAAATACGTCACTAATTACTTCCATTATTACCAAAATTAATTACTTAAAAGTCTGACATTGAAGTATGAAAAAGATATGAAAAGTTTATGACGAAACATTATAGATACGGAAATGATAAACTGCAGCTATAATTTACAACTACAAATTAACAAAATTCAATATAAATCAAACGTTATATGATAGTTGGCATCCATATAATATCTAATGCCATACACTACAACGGACATTAATTAGATGTGCTATAGACTGTCACACAATTTCATATTACAATAATATATTACAAACATGGTACTAGACTTGCCATATAGATTTATACATAACAATACAATGCAGTAATGGCGTTCCATAATTAACAAAATGTTTGACATAAGTTTTTGAAACAGTGCTTTACAATTATCATGTTACAAATTTCAGTATAAATCTAACATCTTATATAAACGAAATGTTTAGACTCCTCTTTCTAAATAATTTACAAAAGTCTGAAAAATTTAATAAATTATCCTGACATACCGAAACTAGCCAAAATCATGTGCCGAAAAGTAAATGTTACAGAATTCTGTAGAATGAACAAACATTTACAAAATAAAAATCGTTATGCAAAATCATACAAAAATCTAACAAATAAATTTCTTACCTCGATCGAGCATAAATTTCTAGCAAGAAAATAATTCAGACATAGATTAGTCTATAATGTCGGAAGGTGGTGTGCGCAAGGCATATCTAGTCCAGTCTATTTAAAGGGTAATGTCCCGCCAAATACTAAATTTCATGGGATTAACGGCTAAGCCGTGAGCTATGACTATTGTCATTTTCACGGGATTCACGATATAGCCGGGAAATCTGACTACTTTGGCGCGAATTGAAATTGACAATTTGAGGCCCATTATAGTGGTTTTTGGGATAAAAACACGAATTACTGAAGTTTATAAAATATCAACTTTCTTATTACTGAACAGAATTTAATGAAATTTACATGGAAATTTATGTTATGAAATACAGAAAAACATTAGAGGTATTTTATGCATGAAATCTGACATTTACCTCAATAACTCAAAACTTTACAAAAAGATGATGCAATACCTGCATTTACACTACAGATAAAATCAGGCCCGTATGTCAATTTGTGACACCGAACACAAACGTTGATATTAACTTTTACGAAGAAAACATATTACATTGGTGATGAAGAAGTGGATTCTGTAGTAACAGCTGAACAAGAGTACATTGATGACTTTGAGTAATCTCCGGTATGGAAGTGTCGCGAAGTACACGAAATCATTATAAATTTGAACTGTTGCAAAGTATGCAATATTATTCATTTATTTGTATCCGCCGGCATGGCGGATTAGTGTTTATTTAATGATTATGTTTACCGGCGGATCAGCGTCGGCGGACTTTTGTTAATGTTTTTCACGCTTTTCATGTGAATTTCATTGTTTGAAATAACTATAAATAGGTGTATTATATGAAAAGACTAAGGTTATTTTCAGTTTGGGATTTATAGAAGTAAAAAGGTGTTTAAGAAAATAAAATATGATTCAAATGAGAAGGATATTTGTTATCATTCAAAAATAGAATAAAATGTTATGTAGCATTTAAAATTGGGGCATTCGCTACACCCTCTTTAAAGTTGGTGTCCATATAACCAAAATTCCTGGATCTGCACATGCTTCACTTATGAAATAGTATATTCAAACAAATATGTGCCCACATGTTATTTTTTGCGACAATTTTCGTTTCCACCTAACATTTCTTGACTGTTTCGCTAGACAACTGGTGACTTGGCATGATTATATTGTGCTGTCTGAGAGTTTGGCATTATACTGTCATGATGCCAAAACGCATGATATCACGAGAGTATCTTACATTTGTTTCAAATCGCTTGTTAAATGTATTCATAAGTTGTGTATAATTATTCACTCATGTTATCAACGTATCTGTTGAAAGGTTAGATTTTCATCAGGTACATTGTTTATGAGAGACTACAAGTAAAACGCGTCTTTTAAGGAATTCGATGTACAAAGTACCAATTTAAAATAAGTAAAAACCTTTAAGAAAAACTATGAAATACTAGTCAACAGCATGACGGATGAATATGTCCTTTATATTTTATTGTCATGCCTTTTGTGTTTGCTTTATCGCATATATTTTACTTAACTTCAAAGTATATCGAGAAATAATTGTAATAGTTGGTATCTCATTCTTTGTTTAAAAATATTAACTGTATTATCTATCAAGAACATTATCAACAATAGAATACGTTGATATGATTATCATTTTTATTTCCTGTCATGTATGATTTACAATCGTGCATTGTATACTGACATCATTTTATATAAAACCTAAATGTTCGGAGCAACACCAACAAGTTTTTACATTGTTCACATTGTTTCGTTTTTTTATCGTAATCGCACTAATATCCATGCGATGATTATTAATTGAAATGTTTTTATTTAATTTTCTTTTTTAAAACCCTTTTCGGACAATTGATATCAAAATGCACGAAAACAAAAACGATCATATTTACGGATAAATTAAAAAGGCGGATTAAAAGAAGTAAGGTTCATTCTCAAGTTTGAAAACTCAAGGAATTTTAATCGAACCTCAACTTCATACGTTAACTTCGCAAGAGACGTTGGAGGGGAAGGCGAAGGTTGAAATCTCAAACTCTCTAATATCTAGTGTGATCTTCATTTCGACATATAACTGCCATTAAACCACATAATGATGATGTCCACTTCAAACAAAAGCACATTTAAAAGAGCTTGCAAATTTCTCCAAAACGTGATTTTTTTTCTGACTACACTCCCCCAATAGATAAAAGTATACTTTATGGGATTACAATCTGGACAATACTCGTAAAAACGCATGAACGTTTGTCCTGCAAGAAATGCACGTGCATGGGGCTTGGCTTTATCGAACATAACAATATCGTGGTGCTCTTGAAGAAATGGAGCTACAAAATGACGTAATACCTCATTCACATAACGTTCAATATTCAAATTCCCCCTGATGCCAGCAAAATAATTTTTTTTCTAACAATTATTTCTCCCTAGACCGCGATACTCCCACCACAAAACGGTAATGTTCAAGAGGGCGGTTATAAGCCAATCTTACCCATCTAAGGAAAACACGCCATCTACCGTCTGACAATCTTTAATTGAAAAATTTCGTCTCTAAAAAAGCATTTTTGCCCACAGGCAAAACGAAGGCGTTTCATGTGACTACATCTGGCTAGAATTATTCCATTACACTGTCGAAAGGTTTGATCGGAACTTTGTCGGCTCGCAAACGGTTCAAATACTGTTTGCATTTTGACAACCAGCCGAACTGCCATTACTTATGTTGTTTGAAACATTGACGTAAATGCGTAAGGAGCATGTCATGGTTTTGCTTAGCCGCTGTTACCCTCGGTCTAACTGATCTTGATCTGTCAGAAATGTCTCAAGTTTGTTGAATTCGAACGTTTAGACTTGCAATTGTATTCCCGTGACTGTTTAATTGCATTTTAATGTCAGAAACGGAAGAGCTAGACGCCAGCAGTTCTAGCACCTGCAGTATCTCTAGTTTGCTTAGGTGTGGCATCATTATTCCTTATTAACTTTGGAATATTATGTGTTTTATTAAACGAAAGAAGTTATGCGAGAAAGGGTCATGCTGACGTTATTTATTGACTGATTATAATTAGAAAATAAAATTATAAAAGGAGCGTAAAATGCAACCACGAAGAAAAATACCAGACTATTTTGACTGAGTCTGTTCATGACATGCAATGAAATGTTCAACACCTCGTGCGCCCCCTAACACCGGCTGAAGCGGAGCTCTTTTAAAGCGGAACTCTATTACACATTTATTGAATTCACTCTCTATACACAATAACAGCGGTTTTACACTGCTCATCAAAACAAACAGAAGTTAGTCTGATATTTAACACCATGTCACGTCCGACATCTGCTGATACGTAATTCTTGCTGGGCTTTAAGCTGAAAAAGATCAACGCCCAAAGTCATAGTTTTAATATAATTATTTAGTTTGCCACATAGATATACAATTTATGTCAAAGTTTTACATACATTTGAAATAATGCTCAGATGGACAATTGACGTCTAATACTGCCCCTAGTGGTATTTTCTTAGTGTGTTTCTGATATTTTACGATGTAAATATAAGTGTCCTACATGAGTGTATATAGTGCTCAGACGGACATCTAACACATCTGGTATTATTCCAATTGAAGTTGTCGATTTTCCTGTTAAATAATTGAAGCAACCAATAGGTGAATGTTAAAGCCTATGATTTTTGGAGACAAATTCACCGCAAATGACATTGCTCCAGGTGTATCAGTGTTTTTGGCAAAATATCTTTTCCTTTAGATTATAATCAAAACATTTCCAAACGAGAATCTCAGGATGATGCTAATACCCGTTCTATTACCACTGTTACCTGTTTTTTCCCAGAAGACCAGCGTTAACAGACAGATTAATTACATAACATTATACCAGTAAGGATATATTACTTTATCTATACGTTTAAAGTAATATACTGAGTATTTATAGAAATCAGACAAAATGAGACAAATTCTTTTTAGTAGAAAGTTTTACAGCTACAAGGACATTTTGCCCTGGACTTCTAGAAGGGTTTCAATAGTCATGTAAATTAAAAATTGCAACACAATCGAACTTGACCAGCAGGAAGCTGGCAGTTAGCAGTTGCAGCAGTTACAGCAGTTAACTGCTACAACTGCTGGCAGTTACAGCAGTTAAACATTGCGAATGTATGAAATGTCAATAATTACAAAGCTGAAAAATAACAACGCTTTTAGTAAGAATATAACATCTATACAATGTATACAGTTTGAAGTAGCATAAACCTACGGATCACCGGAAGTTTGCACTGGAGTAGTACTTGTAGTTTTGCTGCTTTTAGGTTTTAATAGCAGTTACGGTAACAACATTCTTTATTCTATTACTGTTGTAACAACAAACATTAAATTAACAGAATCCATGATAATACTGTATTCCCAATTTTGAGGGCGAACCATATGTAGCTACGTTTATATTTGAAATAATATCTAGCATAAACATATTTTAACAAAAAAATTATATAAACAATACACAGAGTATAGGGCTTACACCTGCGAAAGAATTCCACGAGTCTTGTCCGAGTGAATTATCCACGCAGCTTGTAACTGACTAGTACTGTTATGATAATTAAAACATGGTTCCGCTGATTATTATTTCGATCGATTGTAATATGTTCTTTTTTATGTAAAAACGTAGATGGAAGAATGGGGAAGCACTAGTTCACGTCTCATTTAAGGCACCAAATATTGTAGGTGGACACGTCACCGTGCAACGTGTATTTGTGCTAACAACGCTGAAAAACGTAGGAGTGCGTAGAGTGAGTTCTATCCTGCGTAACTAGTAATCCATACACTGTGCCTAAATTAGCTTTTAAGTGTAACAAGCCTTTCATATGAAATAGAAGATTAAATGTATATATAGCAGCACTCTTTATTCGTACCTGTTAAATGTAATTTTCATATTAGAATCAAACTATCATGTATTGCTTCAGCAAAGGATTGTCAGTATGCCAGATACCTAATTACAAAATGTGCACATATCTAGTGCTCTGTCATCATACAGCATTAAAAAGCATTTTTTTCAGAAACATGTTGGTTCATCTTGAAAAAAATGTTACAGTTTTAAATTGTTGCGACATCAACCATTTCTGTCAATTCAGCATACAACGCGAACATCATGTCTTTGGTACTGAATTAATAGAATTATTGTGTCTAATACCTTTAAAAAGAAAAAAGACCTCAGTATGTTTAAATTGTAGTTACATTAATGTAACTGTTATGATATTACATTGTTATAGTACGTATAATATCTTGTCGGAACAATGTTGTCTTTTCCCCTAGTATCGTGTGCAGATGTAACTAATGTGTCAAGGTTCCAATTTCACTGGTTGCAGTTCCAATGTGGTTTTGTCTTTTGCCCGGCATTAAAAGATAGTCCCGACTGGAGATCACATGGAGTTAATTTTGGCTAGTGATTGATTAAAAAATCTTTAAACCGGGTCAATGTCAAGGTGTTTGCCTTTCGATCCTGGGGTTTTAGGTTCAAGCTCTTATAGGGTCGCGACAACACCTTAATCTTACTTCTTTTCAAGGAAGTGGGCAGAATAAGTGTGAATCTTTATCACAATTAGGGTGAAAGAGATAGATAAAACGGAAGACCATGTGAAACGCAGCAGGAAATCATTACTACTACAAACTCTAACGTAAATTATACTATAGTGTATCTGTCATCATTCTACATTTTATTTACATAGACTCATTTTATTTTATATTATTATTTTGTGTGTGTAGGGGTGGGGAGGGGGGGGGGGGGGGTATTATATAAACCTACTAGGTGAATGCTATTTAGAGAGAGATACGCAACGAGATACCGTTATAGCTTTCTGTACTGAAAACCTGTCATTGGAAGTGAAAATGGTGTCTTCAGTCAAAACTACACGACGATTATACCACTGGAGAAACATTAGAAATAAGCAAATAAGCAAGTCAAAAAAGGGGAGAGCGTTCCCGACCAAACACCAAAGTCCACCCTTGCTCGGAAACCAGACCTTAACCAGGATGGCCACCACCCGGGCGTGTCGGGCGTCCACCCTCTCTACAACGACCACCCGGTGGCACCCCAGTTTCTTCTGCTGTTGCGGGACTGGACCCCGACACAGAAACTCGCCATTTTACGTTCTGCCCAGACTTTGAAGCACCCCCACTCATTTCGTTTCTTGTCATACATTATGTTTATTCTTTTTACCTCTCCTTTGTTCAGTTATAATGATAAATAACTATTTGAATATTAATGCATGTAAAATGCATATACGTGTTATATATAAATTTAGTGCCCGGGACACATGCGAAACTATCAAAATCTTTTCAGTTTCCACTTTGAAATTTGGAATTCCCTACTTTCGTTTTAGTGAAAGATAATTATTTAATGGTTTTGACTTATTTCTTTATGCTAATATGAAGTTTGGTAACTCTTACTTAATTCTGTAATATCACATGAATTAATTCCCTTTTATTCTGAAAATTTAATTACATTTGTTTCATAGCATATATACAGTTTGTTAGAATTACATATTAATAATTATTCTAAGACCAATTTTATTTCTCTTTAAAATGTAAAAGAATTCTGATTATGATATGAGTAAAATATTTGTTACTTATGAATATGTTAATATGCTAATTTCATACCAGTTTAACTGTTACTGAAAGTTTACATAAATACTAATGAAATCTATGCAACCAGGTCAACAACTCTGACCCTACGACTAGCATATTTGTTTGTCACAAATCCGTGGGGTTACGGGCAGCCATTTTCTGTCATAACCCAGTTGATCACATAAATTTCTACATCTAGCCTCACACCCTATAAACGACTGTAGCCCCCCTCTTCCTCTTGCGAGTGATCAAAACAATAAACAGACACGCGAAAGGTAAGAATCGTCTTCAAATTCATTATTTTGCTTTACACTGTATGTGTATTAAAGTTTAACGATAAGTCTAACATAAATATGTGTATATGGTGATATAATAGATGAAACTGACAGGTAATGTTTACAAAATGCTGACTAATCACACTCATTACATGAAAATTCACTCGACCAAGTCACGAAACTGATAAAGATTACGCCAAATTGATTTGTAATCCAATTATCCATGATGCTTTCTGTAATATGTATGCATACTCCATAAATATATGTAAATGAAATGTTTCGTATTTATTGCGTTTTTGAATGAAATTGATTTTTTATCTAGTCTGTGTAAAAACATTAACTGTATGCCGACTTGCCAACTTTGATATTTGATCTGAACGCGTATTTGCGAGTGATACTTTATTCCATCTTGCGAGTACAGTAGGCGATTTATGTCCTTTAAAGGCGTCAATGAAATTTTAAATGCAAACAAAATTGTGTCTTTTGATCAGTCGTCATGTTTATAATGTCATTTAATGTCTAACCCCTCGTGCGATACTTGTACTAATCCATTGGGGGTGGGGATGGAGTGTCTGTGACTCGCTATCCTACTTAATTAAATAATTAATTGAATGCTTCAGCGTCGTTTTCATGCAAGTATTCGGTGTTGGTTTTACACACATATGTCATAAACTGACATACGGGCCTCAATGTATCTGTAGTGTAAATACAGGTATTGCATCATCTTTTTGTAAAGTTTTGAGTTATTGAGGTAAATGTCAGATTTTACGCATAAAATACCTCTCATGTTTTTCTGTATTTCATAAGTTAAATTTCCATGTAAAATTTATTAAATTCGGTTCAGTAACAAGAAAGTTGGTATTTTATAAACTTCAGTAACTTATGTTTTTATCCCCAAAACCACTATAACGGGCCTTAAATTGTAAATTTCAATCCGCGCCAAAGTAGTCAGATTCCGGCTATAATGTGATTCCCGTGAAAATGCAAATAATCAGAGTACACGCATAAGCCGTGAGTCCCATGAAATTTAGTATTTGACGGGACATTACCCTACAAATAGACTGGACTAGATATGCCTAGTGCACACCACTTTCGACATTAGAAGAATTTACATCAAATTGATATTATATTCATGCTAGCTTTTGTATTACGTTTATTTCGCATTACATCGTATTAATTTGTGATTATAAATAATAGCTGCAGTTTATCATTTCCTTATCTATAAATTTTTCATCATAAACTTTTCATATCTTTTCCATACTTAACTTTAGACTTATTAGTAATTTTAGAATAATGGAAGTAATAGTGACGTATTCTAATCACGTGACGTATGAACTTAGTAGCACATAATATTTCGTATAAGTAGCACGTAATTTTATGGGAGCCTATGGAGGTATGGTGTACCAAAGGAGCAGTTTATGCCTTACTTATTTGTTTTGCTATGGTGCTTACCATATGTTATATATTTTAGATTCTTCCACCAGACAACTTTTACCTGGTGATGCGTCACGACCCGGAAGTACAATACCCGTGGTTCATTTGTCTTCACTCGCCTGGATGTGATTTTCCCAGCGCAGAGCTTTTGTCCCATGGTTGTGCCGTTAACTGCAAAGACGATGATTTTTTGTGATCCACTGAAGTCAGCTCAGGGATGCAATCACCTACCATCATATGGAGCCAAAACGGAAGTCAACGTATTCCGGTTTAAAGGGACTTTATTTGAAGATATTTTGTATTTTTGTGCTACTTAATGTTCAAAGTTAACGGAAACATCTGTGTCAACGAACAGTCAGTGTTAGAACTTTACACTTCACAAAAGAGTTACTGAGCTCAGATTTTTTTCTTTCTTTCTTATAATAAGATTTTTGTTTCCTTTTCATTTATTCATTGTAAATAATCATTTTCTGTAAATAAATTTGTAAATATTGTAATGGGTGTTGATTTGTTCTGATAGTTATTGTCCCCGGTACGTCCATACTGTCACAGCATATACTATCATAAAATACGAATTAGAAACTGAAAGTATAAACAGGGTCCCTACTATTTCATGCAAGAAATAAACCGTCGATTCCCTACGGAAATCACGGTTATCTGACGATTTTAAAATAAATATGAGATGAGACAGGAGGGGACTATAGGTTGACTCCCGTCTGTCTGTCCGTCTGCAACAAAATGATCCTCTGATTTTTTTTAAAAAAAAACAAACTATTTCACCCGCAAGTATCCTGCGAATAAACGTATAAATAGAAAAGAATAACGAAACCATTACCGGGAAAGTCGATTAAGTCCTTATTAGTAATTCAAAGTTTACTTCATGGTAAACCAGTCAACATGATTCAAAAGTAGTACAACTATTTTGTCACGAATGGCCTAATGGTTTAACTACCCGAGTCCCCCTTCCTCAATAATAACATAAACATGTTATCGTTATAAATACCGTGCGCGAGTAGTACAGCCGTCGTGATTACTACCTGTCAAGATTTACTGCTATTTCTCAGGTTAGAAATAATTTACATTTGATAGTGATAACACGTCAGGAATGTGTCCTTGCGGATTTGACCTGGTGACCTAGTTTTTGAGCCCTGATTACCCAATATCAAATTCGTCCAAGATTCTATTGATGGTAACATTATGACCAAGTTTCATTAAGATTGACCCAAAAGTGTGACCTCTCAGTGTTAACAGTCAAATTGTTGACGACGGACGAGGACGACGCACACAGGGTGATCACAAAAGCCCACCTTGAGCACTTCTTGCTCAGGTTAGGTTTTCCTGTAATGGCACTTCTGCTTGTAAAATGGGAACTTATTTCTTTCGCAGAATGTATTTTCAGTAAAATAAGACACGTTTCATGTTAAAGTTCGTGTGTTTATGGCAAATATAAAGACAAAACTAAAATAATGCTGTTTACTGTGCGACGCTATCAAGAAAGCGATTCACAAAGGATTAGTAGATTCAGTCTGTCGCCGTTTCACTTCAAATCACCCCATTCACTGTTCATATTTTCACATCTTATTCATTGTAGTTACGATTATATACTGGTTTCAATGGTTTGAAATTCTAGAAAGTATAGAATTGTATGCGACACATTTTCTAATTATGGTCTCATGATGGTGAACATTTGTGCCAAGTTACTTCAAAATCCCTAAATGCATAAAGAAGTTACGGCACTGACACAAAAAAAGCAGACCATGTTTCACCTTTAGGTGTTACTTTAAAAAGAAAAAGGAAAATAATAAGATGGACATTAAGTACACATTGCCGATGTTTGTACGTAATCTTTGAGAGAGGTAGGTGTAATAGCATTGAAGTAATTGCACAACCAAATATATGAGGACACATATACAAACAGACGAACAGACAGACGCATGTTGACTGCTATATTCCACCTCCTTCAACTTTGTTTGCGGGTTATAATTATGAAGAAGTACTACTGGACCATAGGAAACGCCGATATTTTATAAAGAAGTCACTCACAAACAGGCATACAGTCTTTTTACGAAACTCGCAAGGACTTGTACAGTATTTAAGCAAGCACGCATACAATCAGAAAATAACACCGAATCTTCTTTCATTGACGGGTATGAACATATTGGAGAATTTATCAATGATTTTATTTTATTTTACCAAACTAGTATTGTTTCTTCAGCCATGAAACAGTGAAATTTACATGTAGGTCATTCTTCAAGCAAGAAAATAAGTACTTTTGACGCCGACAATGTATAATTCTGGACAAAATCAGTGATCAATCAAGTTTTTTGCTATAATTCTACCTGTCATCAGACTAACACATTATATACAGAAACAAATCATGTTCAGCTTCCAATAAAATGTAAATATACATACCTTCAAAGCAAATCAGTCACTTTAAAATGTTATTTTTTAACTTTTAGCTGTCAGTTTATTGTTTTGATCACTCGCAAGAGGAAGAGGGGGCTACAGTCGTTTACAGGGTGTGGCCTTTACCCTGCTGAATTTCTAAAAAGGACTTCCATCATTCAGTTTGGGCAATACCATTTACTATTAGAAGGGGCGTTAATAAAATTTACTGACTGAATAGCAAACAGTGCAGACCATGGTCAGCCTGCACGGATGTGCAGGCTGATCTTGGTCTGCACTGGTCGCAAAGGCAGAATCACTAGCCGGCAGCAGGCTAAAGGCTAAAAGGGTACAGAAAGCCCAATTTTGTCATAACCTTTATATAATATATGGTACATTATGGGTTACGGACGGCCCTCTTCCGTCACAACCCGCAACTTCTTAGCAAAGCCTCATCTATGAACTGTACCTAGTATTCATTATTTTACTTGTCACATTTTATTTTATGATGTATTAACTTAGCTGTTCGCTATTGTTAAGGGTTTTGAAAATTTTTTTGAAAACTGCTATTCAGCTTGGTTTTTTATTTGGTTTTTAACTTTACAGTAAATTTGAAAACCCAGTTAAACCTGGGGTAAAACCCCCCCGCAATTCTGCCTTTGGAGCTTAGCATGGCGGGAAAGCTGCATGCTTATAAAAACTTGGTGAATTGAGGGGTTTTTTAGTTAGTGATCCTAAAAGATCAGCTTAATTTGGCATTTTTTATTGGCAGTGAAGGGTTTAAAATTTTAAAAGGGGAAGCAATTCGGGGAAATCTTTCTGATTAAATTTCCCTTTGATGGATAAAATACAAGTACTGTAAACTGCTGAAAACGCCAAGTTTGTAGCAGTTCCCCTGCTGACTGCGCGTTCTGAGTTACTGTTGTCGCCTCAGTTCTACTTTACTGCTGACTGTGCAATGCTAACTGCTCACTTCACACCATTAAATTTTTTTAAAATTAGTAAAAGCGTTGAAACACATTATACTAGTATACATTGGTGTTATCTCATACTAAGCATTGTGCATTCAGATAAGAAATTAGGCCCTACATAAAAATGCTTGGTTCTCTGAATATCCAGCAACGAAAATTCTGCAAAAAGAAACTGTTCACGGGGGTTCTTACGCACAAATGTTTTAGTTTATGGTGGGAAAGGGTATTAAAAAAGGAGAATCCATTGTAAGGATCACTAAAGAAAGCTCCTCACTTTAAAATGCTGCTGCAGCGCCTTGTAGAAAAACCCCGAGATAACATTTTCACACGGGGGATGTGTTATGAAATTTTGACTAATCACTTCAATCTTTTGACGAAAAGCTAAAGGCCCCAAAACAAAATATTGCAAAAAAAAACCCTCTCCACACCCTAAAACAATTTTTCCCCCCCTTTTCCTCTTGCGAGTGATAAAAACAATAAACAGAACACCAAAAGGTGAATCGTCTTCAAATTTTTTTTTTTTTGGCGTTACACTGTATGTGTTTTTAATTTTAAAAACGATAAGCAACTAAATTGTGTTTTGGTGCTATAAAAATGAAACTGACAGGAAATTTAAAAATTTTGACGATCACACTCAAGTGAAATTTCACCACCAAGTCACAAAAAACTGATGAAATTATCACGCCAAATTTTTGAAATCCATTTCCAAAATTTTTCTGTAATAAGTAATGCTACCCCATTATATGTAATAAAATTTTTCGTTTTTTTGCTTTTTTAGAATGAAATTATTTTTTTTCTAGTGGGTGAAAAAACATTTACGTTTCCGACTTGCCAATTTTGATTTTGATCGAACGGTTTTTGCAGTGATACTGTATTCCATCTTGTGAGTCAATGGGGTTTATTCCTTGAAGGCGTAAATGAAATAAAAAATATGCAAAAATGTTTTTTTTTCAGATGTCTTTTTTTTTAATGTCTTTAAACGACCCCCCCCCCCCACCCCCCGTGCGATGTTTGTCTAATTTTTTTGGGGAGGGATGGAGTGCGTGACTCGCTTTTCTTTAAATTTTAAATATTTTAAATGTTCCACGTCGTTTACTCAAGATTCAGTGTTCTTTTAAAACCATGTAAAATACGTTTTAGGAATAAATGTTACGAGGGTCCCTACTATGTCAGCAAGAAAAAAACCGTCGCCCCCTAGGGAAAATCACACGAAGAATGAAAATTTCGTTTTCAAAATATCGTGAGATAGACAAGAGAGGACTTGGTTTGATCCCCGTTGTCTGTCCGTCTGCAAAAAAAAGACCCCTCGTTAAAAAACAAAACTATTTCACCACAAAACCTCAAAGGGAGTATAAATAGAAAAAGAAAAAAACCCCTTTATCAAAAGTCGTTAAAATTTTATTATAATTCGGATTTACCTAAGGGAAAAATCAGTCACAAGATCAAAAGGTAGTAAAAACATTTTGTCACAAATGGCCTAATTTTTTAACTCCCGTTCCCTTTCCCCAAATTTTAAAAATTTTAACGTTACATTTTAAATCCCGTGCGCGAAAGTACTCCGTCGGTTTACTACCTGTCAAGTTTTACCGCTTTTTCTCTGTTAGAAAAATTTACATTTATAATGATAACGACACCCGGGGAATTGTCCTTGGGGTTTTGGGTCGTTTTCACGTTAGGCCTTGCTCCCCACTTCCGTTTTTTTAAAAATGGGTGAGTTGTACCTAAACTTTTTTTTCGTATGTCGGCAAATTCCGACATTTATTCGAAAGCTGTATTTTATTTGGAAAGTTTAAATGTATGAGAAATGTTTATCAAATCACAGCGGGTTTCGGGGTGGGCAAAAGGGAAAATTGCCTTTTTTATGGCCGATAGAGAGTTAACGGTTTTTCCCCTTTGATTTTATCTGGGACCTAGTTTTTGACCCCACTTCCAGTTTTAAAAAGCCCATATAGTTAACAAATTAATTTCTGAAATTTTTATTAAAAATTTGGTCATGGTGGCCCTCTGAATGTTAACTTGCTTTTCCTTTGATTTACTTGGTGACCAATTTTTTGACCCTCTGACCGATTTGAATTAAAACCTAAATATCATCAAAAACACTTTTTGAAAAAATGTTTTTTAAAAAAGGGTAACAAATAATTTGGCCTTGTTTGTTACTTTTTTCCTTGTTTGACCTGGTCCTAGTTTTTAAACCCAGATACCCATGCAAACGGTCCAAGATTTTTAGGGAAATATTCAGACCAAGATACTTAAGTTTGGGACCAAATTGGTACCCCAGCTGTTAACACCTTTTCCTTTGATTTGACCTAGGGGACCTTTTTTTTGGGCCCAGATGCCCAAATCAAACTCGTCCAAGATGTTTTGGGGGAAAACTTCTGCCCAATTTATTAAGACGGACCAAAAGCGAAACCCCCCAGTTTTTAAACAACAAATTGTTGACGACTACACAACGACCAAAAACGGGTGTCACAAAAGCTCACCTTGACCTTCTTGCCCCCGGTGAGGTAAAAACCCTCTTTTTTCCATAAGGGCACTCTTTTGTAAAATGGGGATTTTTTTCTTTTCGCAAAATGTATTTTCAGAAAATAAAAAAAATTTTCTGTTAAATTCACGTGTTTATGGCAATACAAAGACAAAACTAAAATAGAGCTTTTTACGTGCGACGCTGTCAAAAAGCGATCCAAAAAGGATTAGGGGATTCAATCGGGCGCCGTTTCATTTCCCAAACACCCCATTTCTTTTTCAATTTTTACCCCTTTATTTTAACTCGCGCGATTATATATTGGTTTCAATGGTTTGTTTTTAGAAAATATAGTCTTGTATGGCACATCGCGCATTACCGTCTCATAGGGTAACATTTTGCCAAGCTATTTCAAAATCCTTAATGCATAAAGAAGTTATGGCACGACACAAAAAACAACCATGTTTCATTTTTAAAAGTGTACTTTAAAAAAAAAAAGGGGAAAATAATAGATGGACATTTATCATATGCCGATTTTGTTGTAACTTTGAGAGGATAGGTGCAATAGCTTGAGTAATTGCACGACCAAATTTTAAAGGGAACATTTTACAAAAGTCGAACAGCGACCGCATGGTGCTGTTTTAAAACCATCCCCCTTTTTAAACATTGTTTGCGGGTTCTAAATATGAAAAATACTACGGAGCGGGAAACGCCTTATTTTAAAAAAAAACACTCCCCAACAGGCATCAGTCTTTTAAAAACTCGCAACATTTGTACATAATAAGCAAGGTTTCAGTCGGAAAAACACCGAATTTTCTTTCTTTTAGGGTTTTTAGTATTTTTTATTTATCCGTTTATTAAAATTTTCACTTAAAAGGCGTTTCCCCATAGTTCAAATGCAGCCACACAGGGGAATAATCCCCTCTCAGTACGCACGAGCGACTACCAGAGGGAAGAGGGGAACAAACCCCCACCAGAAAACAAAAATCAAAACGGCTTGTCCGGCTAACTTCCCTACTCGTTTCAAAAAACACCCGGGGTTCTTTAACTTGCCGTTATAGCACTCTACACGCAAGGATTGCCTGGGTTCCTGACCAGACCCTCTAGTTGAGGGGAAACATGAAAAGCGTTCTGAAAATTCCCGAGTACTACCGGGGTCGAACCCCGCCTCGGATTGAATCCAGTGTGAAAAACCACTGAGCTACCGTCCCCATATAAAACAATTGGAAAATTTATCATGTTTTATTTTATTTCCCACATAGTTTGTTCTTTTTCCACGAAACAGGGGAATTTAAAAGGGGTCATTCTTCAAAAAGAAAATAAGTACTTTGACGCCGAAATGTAAAATTTTTGGGGACAAAATCAGTGATTAAATGGGGTTTTTTTGCTATTCTACCTGCATCAACTAACACATTATATACAGAAACAATCATTTTAGCTTCCAAAAATTTTAAATATACATCCCTTTCAAAAGCAAGTCATCACTTTAAAATGCTGTTTTTCCGTTTAACTGTCTTTTATTGTTTTGATCACTCGCAAATGGAAGAGGGTAATACAGTCTTTTTATAGGGGTGCTCTCAAGGCGAAAAAAGCTCAGTGGCTTGGGGAAAGGGCCCCGAACGACCAGCCCCATATTTGTCAACCTTAGTCCCCTCTGATCTTTTTCTTTTCCCCTTTGTGGGATAAAAAAGCTGAATGTCATCTCTAAATTCCCGGGAAAGCCCCCCTTTTAAAGTCTGAAAATATTAAACCAAACCCAGATTTTTTGGGGGGGCCCTTTCAGATATGGCAGATGAAAAAATTTTTTCTTTTTTATAGGGGGGTAATATTTTGACTGGTATAAACAATATGCTTAAATCAAGTATTTTCTATACAAAATGTATTTTATATGGACAGTCTCGAAATTGTCTGAACTCTCGTTGTATCATTGTTTTCATATTCTCAAAAGATGTTTACCATTTAGCTTGATTAATGAAATAACATTTCTCTTCGCTATCAATAACGTTTTTTTTGCGCATCATATAAAAAACCCGATAAATTAAATGATGACTTCAGATGGGCATAAACTTATTTGAACAAATTGAAAACCTACAAAAAAACCCCTTGTACCCGAAAGTTTTATTGCTCTTATACTTTTTCCTTGACTCAGGAACTGTGTTACTTTTTTAAAGGAGTGATTTTTTTTGTTTTATTACTTTCTGTATGGTTGAGGTATTTGTTTAAGGGGCAAAATCTTTAGATAACAACTTTCTGAACACTACCCCCCCCCTGATTCCGTGTGAAATAGAGTGTTTAGCCCTATGTAAAAACTTGTTTCCTTTAATTTTCATTTGACTGAAGTATGCCCCACAATCACTTTGTTTTTTTACTTGAGAAAGAATGTGTGATGAATGAGCTGTTACTGTTTTCCCTCGCATGCAAAAACATGATATATTTTTGGAAAGCGCGCATCTATAACCGCTTTATGTTTTCAGAAGCAAATTAATATACTAAAAATCTTTTTCATCATCCTGCTCCAACTTTGTTTTTATGTTTCGGGAAATAAACGTTGTTGAAAAATCTAAAGCAAGATGGTTCTCGCGATCGTGTCACACCGAGGAATGTCATTGCCGGTGGGATGCATAGATCAGCTCTTTTGCAAAATTTTGGGAGAAAAACTGAAATTTAAACATTTGTATTTTTCTTTTATGAAAGTTTTCAATTTTTGTGACAGCGCATATTTGTGCCATTAGAGGGTGTAATAAGCTCGTTGCCGCTGGTACCTTTTCGCAAACCGTACTGCAGAGTGTAAGATCCAAAAATTAGGAAGTTTAGCCCTTTCCCTTTAGTTTGAGAAAAAAAAATTTCGTAAATGTTTTGTTTAGTATTAGGGCTCGAGAGAAAGCGCTATTTTTTTTTTGTATGAAAATTGTGGCTGTTCGAATCTTGTTACGTCCAAACGTTTTTTTTATTTTTTAAATTTTTTTGCAGTATTTTAAAAGTTCAAAAAATTTTCGATGTTTTTTTTTTCACTATTTTGAACTTTTTTTGGGTCTTGGGCACGTCTTTAAATTAATCAGTCAGAATCTAAAAGAAGACGTACTTTTTAAAAAGGAAGTAGGTTGCCTACTGATTTTATATACTTAAAACCTTGGTGCTTTAGAATAAAAAGGCGAAAAAAAATGGAAAAAAGTAAAACTATTACTACAAATAAAGAACCGAGTTGTATTTAAACTAATTATGTGCGTTTTTTTATTTTCACATTACATTTTTATTTCTAAAAAAGTTATCTCAATAGTAAAATTTTTCCTGGTAAAAAAATAAATCTAAAATTTTAAATATGGCTTGTGCCATCTTAAAAAATATAAATAAACAAAATCTTTAAAACTTTTCGTAAAATTAGACAGTTTGGGCAAAAACGGAACCCGTTTGTGTTTCGACGTTTTAAAAAAAACTGACCCCTTTAAAAAAGGGCCCTGTTTTATAATATGTCCGGTGGCCATTTTAAAAATTGAAAATATCCCCTAAAGATAACTTGATGTTTAAAAACAGGACTAAAATATATTAAAATGGAACATAGGGAAATTCACCACTGGCCCAGACCAGAAAGAAAATGCTTTGTAATGCCCCATACCCTACCCCTGGGTTACTATAAGAACCAGGTCGTAAGGGGAAAAAATATACAAACACATTTCATCGCGTATTTCAATTAAAGACGCATTCAGTAATGTTATTTGTTTTTAAAACAGCGATAATTATCTTCATTCGTGCCCCCTGTCACTTTGTCTCAATATTCCATATTGCAAGTTACTCCCATATTTTATGCTTTAGTCAATGTTACAAAAAACTTGCGTGAACTCCCCAAATGAACTCCGGTCTAGAGGTCACGGCAGTGTGCACATGAAAGCGAAATGTAAACAAACAAAAACGCAAATATTCCAGTTTTACGAAAAGCTCGAAATGATGATGAAAATCACTTTTAAAATGTTTTTAAATTTGAATCATACTTAAACATCTATTCTTTATTTAATTCTTTTTTTGCACTTTTATGTTGCTTTTAAAATATTAGCGTACACGTGGGTAAAAGGGACGACGGGCATAATTTTACTCGCCATCAAGTGTGGTAACTAGACCGGAACTTCCCAGGGAAGCAAGCAAGATTTTTGGTACCTTGAAAAAACTATAAACTAACGTTTTTTTTTTCAAGAAAAGAATTTTGAAGAAATTGACGGGACAAACGGAAGATAAATCCCACTTGTTTAAAAAATACCCCAACATTTACAAACTGCGGTTTTGGGTATGAAAACGCGATTGAAAGGGGAAAATTTTATTTTCCCGCCCCCCATGGTTCTTATTGTACCTAGGGGTGGGTTAAAAAACATTACAGAGGAAATTTTTTTCCCTGTCGGGGGTTGCCGGGGGAAATTCCCCCATTTGTTTTTTTTTAAACAAAAATTTCCATTTAAATAGAAAAATTAAAAATTAGTCGAGGTAAGCGTATTGTCCTTGTTAAAAAATCTTTTTCCGTATGGGTTTGAAACCAACATTTTACATTTATTTTTTTATTTCATTTTTTCATAAAAAATAAGTTCCTTAATGTGCTCTGTACAAAAATTAGGAAATCTTAAAGCCATTGGAAAAGGGAAAGGTTTTTCTCATATAAAATTGTAATCAAATATATTGATTAAATACATGCACATACGCGAATAATGAACATAATAATATGCTATAAAAACATAAAATGCAAATACATGAAATACAAACTTCAAAGAAAGAGAGAAACGAAAATATGGAAACAAAAAAGAAAACGAATGGGAAAAACAAAAAAGAAATCTGAAAAAGAATCCTCATGATGATTCGTACTGTTATCATAAAATGGACTCGCCCTCGCGTTTCGGCGGGAATCACGATATCAGTGGGGATTAGTATAAATAGACCTTCTAGTTCCAAGGACTTTTAGGGACTCTTTTTAAATTTTTTCTAATTTTTTTGTCATGTTTAAAACCCAAAAATCCATGATTACCCTGTCTACCATCCGATACAGGGGGATTTGAACGGTACCTTTTTTTTCTTGGGTCCCATATGTTCCGGTATTGCCCGCAACCTTAGTACCTCCGTTCTTTGACTACGTATTATTTTATTGCTAACTTTTAAAACAAACAAAATTATTATCAACCAAAATTTTGGGGTCTATTGCCTTGTTTTTTTTCCGCTTTTTATAAGCCATCTTTCGCTTTTATGGCTGAAACCCAACTAAATTCGGATGCCTTTTCCCCTATAAAATCCGGTTACTTTATAAAGTTATTCCCTGGAATATCAGATTTTCAAAGACTTACATTTCCATAAACAACTATATCACTAATGTAGAAAAAATAAGGGTGTTTTTTTTAATTTGAAGCTCAAAACGTTCAATACAACCCCCAATTTACTCCTTTTGCTTTTCTCATGTCACATTTCGATCTTTAAGTTTTTAATTTACCCCCCGTCATTTTTATCTAGGATGCGACAGGAACATGCAAATTTCGTTAAAACGTCATAAAAACACAATGAAATTCAATAGAGTAAAAAAAAGCTCTTTGAAAATAAACGGAAAAGGAAATATATTTTTGATATTTATATTTGGACACTTGGCTTCATAGGGTTACATTTGTCTAGCAGCAGCAGACTCATAAGGGTGCTGTTACCCAAAAACATTGCATGCGACCTATACCTTAGACGAATAATTGAATTTGAAAAGCGAAAACAAATTAAAATCTAGAAAACCCAACAATAAGCCCTTAGAAACTGTATCGGAAATTGAGGTAGGTCCGTGATATTCGCAGGTTTTGTTTTAGACAATCACCAGCTCTGGTTTTTGTAACAGGTAAATAGACTATTTTACGACAAAATCATTTAATTAGAAAAAAAAACCACCCCCCATATTAGACCTGCTTAAATTTACCACAACATTCTTATTTTCTTGTGTTTGGGTTTTTATTTTTTTTTGTTGTATTACCCCAATGACGTACAGAGGGGTATCAAAAAGCTGTATATAAGGGTTTTGCTTTTTCCTCCCATTGGGGATAAATGGGGGAGTGAGCAGCTGAAATAATTTTACTTTCATTTCATCAAACGGAAACCGGAATGAGATTGGGTTGCGTAACAAAAGTTTCTGTTTGTTGCAAAGTGCATAGTACCGGGGGGGTTTAAGGAAAAAAAATCATTCTCTAACTTTTATGTCATAGCTATCGACTTTTATTTTAGAATAAAGACTGCGACTGCGAGGGAACAAATAACTATATTATGCTTTAGTTTGCGGTAAATGCTTATAAGGTTTTGGGTAGCAAAATAACAAACTTTTTTAATATTCATAGGGTATCGACATGGGTTACCCATAAATGCACCCCTGCCTCTTACCCCACCCCAATTCAAAGTGTGTCAAAATGTGCAAACGTAATGTCAGGTCTTATTTTCGATTTCTTTTGAACAAGGGAAACCAATAAGACCAGACTAACATAAAACCCCAAATCCACGAATTGCCTGGTTTCTCTATAAAACTAAGAAAAATAAAAATTACTGTAGTACTAGTAGAAACTGTAGTGTTTTTTGCCATTTTTTGGGAGAACTTTAAAAGTATGAACAGAGCCCTTCCCCCTATTTTCAAAAATTTTAATTTTTTGAAAATTTTTTTATACAGTAGGTAAAAAAAGTCAAAAAGACATCGTTTTGTACTGGAGGTTGTATTTTTGGGGCTTTTTTATTTTTTTTTTTTAAAAATTGTAAAATGAAAATTCAATCAAGATTATGTATTTTTTCCCTTGCTGGTTGTAAAAAGAGTAGTCCCTTCCATGATGGCGGCGCCACAACGTCATTTTGGGGATTTGCTAACAGTTGGCGACTCTGATCTATTTTTTGTCAATTAGCAGACTGGAAATTTTTAAGGGAAACCCTTTTACCAAAAATTTTGGATTCACTTACTGGAAGGCCTTGAAATTTTCATTTACTCGAAATTTTGCAGTTACTTCCTTTTTAGGTTTTCAGCTTTTTTTCTGAAAAAGTGTTTGTACCTATTCACTTTGTACATTGCGTAAAATTTTCAGTCAAGGGTAGTGCGTTTATTGTTTCATCAAGAAACAAGGTTCGCTCAACCCTTTAACTCATTTTCGTTTTGTGTCACGCTGCTTACAATCGTATTAAGGTTGGTGATAAAACCCCGTTTTTAAGCATCAAAAATGTTTGTGTACTGACACCTTTGTGCTTACATTTTTAGTGACCCTTCGTCTAGGTAAACAAGAAATATCTTTAAAAAAGAGGTCGGCGTGATGTAAATGAACACAATTTTTTGGGCAATTCGTATTTTAAAACTTTTGGCAAAGTTAAAAGGGGGCCCCTGTGAAATTTTGTATAATTGAGGACGTAGTACAAAAACTTTTAGCCTTTGGTGCTTAAAAAAAGGGGAAAAAAAGCAAAAATATTGAAATACGTTTTATACTTTATTTCGGAATTGTTGGAAGCAACATGAACCCTTACCCTACTTCAGTTTTATCAAATTTGTCTTTTCGATTTGTACTACTTTTCACAGGAAGGATTAATGTAAAAATTTAAGTAAAGTTCGGACTGTTTTTGCAGGTTGTTAATGATTTACACTGGTTTTAAAATTTTTGCTGTATGAGGGTAAGAGTTAAAGCTGTTAAAACAAAAAAAACCTTTTTGTAAAAACAAACTAAGGAAAGGAAACTTAACAAACCGAAAAAACTTTTAAAAAGAAAAATTAAAAAAACGAAATTTCCGTGACAATGAATATTGGTACGCACACCTGTTTAAGTTACCATACAAACCCGATGGTGCGTACTTAAAGAGGTTTTGATGACGAACCGTTGTCATTTCACTCATGTCACAAAGGGCTCAGAGTGAAAACTTTTCGCCTTTTTCCCCCATCAGCGCCCTTAACAAAATCTCCTTAGGCGAAAAAACCCAGAATACCTTACCAAGCAAAACCGATTGTCATTATTCGCGGTAAGGTCATACAGGGCTAAACGTGCTTAATACGGGACACCAAAAAATTATCCGTGCAAATTAAAGATGCAGTCTCGGTATATTTTAATTCGAGAAAAAGGCCTTAAAAGGCTCGTTTAAAAAAATTAATAATTGCCCTTTTGTCTTCGAATAAAATAACTATTTATCAATTTTTCGCGTCTTTTTTCTTTTTGCTCGGTCATTCAGTGAAATCCAGAACAGAGTAGCCGTGTGTTAAAACATTTTTTTGTGCAATTGATAGGCATGGTAGATCTATAGCGAAAAAATATGACCTTTTTTAAGGGGGTTTTTGTTTTTGTAGCAAAATGAAAAGAAGCAGATCAAGCGTCCAGTTACTTTCATTTTCGATGCTATGGGAAAAACAGTTTGACAATACAAAAATTTACTTGGTTTTATTTCCGATGGTTATAATGGGGGCAAGAACATAGCTGGCTACATTGAAAATTCGCCAAAAACTCGTGATTTTCGGCAGTTCAAACGTCATATATATTCAGTCGGAAATTTCGTAATTGCAGGAAACTTTACCTTACTGTTTATAACTAGCCTAACAAATATACATCAACCCATTTCATTTAAAAAAATAAACTCTCGCAAAAGTGATATACTATCAATGGAAACTAATGCGAAATGTACACAGAAAAAATAGTGCGGACTGTTTTGGGCCCAGATATAGTTTTCATGGCAAACGGATTTTCATTGTTAATCATACAAACTCATGAAAAAATAAAAAAGGGGAGATTTTTTTCGGAAGCATGGCACCTAAAAAACAGCCCAGGCACGCATTGCAAAATAGGCCACAACAAAAAGAAGCTGTAATGGAAAAAAATTACAACGGGTTGCTTTTAAAAATCTAACAGTGCAATTTTCTTTATGTGAAATTTTAATAGAGGGTGAGGAAGTGAAAAAAGGGGGGGAGGAGGGGGGTGGGGTGAGAATTTGAATGGGAAAAAAGAACAAGGATAAAAAAAACAAAACAAAGCTACGTTTCCCTTAATAACGTCACAAACAGTAAACGCAACACTCATTACACAAACAAAAAACCAACCAAACCCAACAAATAAATAAAAAACTGTGGGCATGTCCCTTTGACCACTCCACAAAACGCACCCATACAAACGGGAAAATCAATTTTGTACCTCCCTTGGATTCCGACCTGAAAAAGGGAGCACGAAAGTAACTCAAATAAAAGGGGGGGGGATGCAAACGTAGCGCAAATGCAAGGGGGAAAAGGGGGGACAAAAGGGGGGGGTTAGGTTTGGAAAAAAGCATACAAAAAACAAGAAAACTAACCCAAAGCAATCAAGACAGACAGAAAACCGTTGAAAATGGGGACCGTCTTTTAACGGTCAATAACCCATAAAAAGGAAACTAAAGGGGGGTTAAACGCGTTTGGGGGCCACATCGCACTTACCCTATTTTTCAAAAAGTTTAGGCAAAACATTGTAATAAAATCCCCTTTAGAAGGCTCTAACATTAGCGCAAAAATAACAAAAATATACAGTAAAACATAAAATTAAGGTAATCTAAGGGAAATTCCCAAGTTCAACAATTGTTTTAAACAGGCACCCAAGACCTAACTTTTAGGGACGACTAAGAAAACTGCAAGACAAAAACAACCCTCCTCCCCTTTTATGAGGATAAAGGAGAAAGCATCATGGGTCTTCATTTTTTAAAAACCGCCCCATCAAAAAGGAAAACGTAGTGATTTCGTGGGGGTCAATCACTAAAAAAAACATGTCTTCACGATTTTCGCTCGTTTCCCTTTTTATCAACTTTTTAAAACCCTTTTAAAATATTTTCTTAAAAAAAAGGGCTATGTTTTTAAATTTTCCGAATTTTATAACTACAACCCATAATATTCCGGGGGTGTAAATCCAAGTTTTAGAAGTGTTTTTTTGGTTCGTATTTTTATTTTCTAACATTTTCCGATTTTGTAAAATTTCTGAAAGCTTTTTCCCACCTTAGAAACGGAAAAACCCGTTGTAACATTTCTTTGGGGGAAAAAGATTTCTGTCATTAAATCTCTATCTTTTAGCAAACTCTTGCAAACGAAAAAGTTTTGAAAAAACAATCCGAAATTTTTTTTCGAGGGACTCCCATCAAGATGGGGGAAGTTGACAATTTTAAAAAAAAAAACTAATTTGTTTCCCAATTATTTTCACAATTGTTAATTTAAATCCAAAAATACGTTCTAAGTCGGGAAAAATTAGCCTTGTTAAGCTTAACTTTTGAAACTTCAGAACTAACGTTACCAAATCTTTTTAAAAAAAGCGATATATGTTTTTTTTTTGTTTTTTTCACACTTGGTTTTTCGTCACACCCCCACAAATTTTTGGTCATGGGGCTAATTTCCCGATTCGAGGTGAATAAAGACCCTAGGGTTTTCCCTTGGGGATTATTTCATCCGGAAGAGAAACCCAATGGATCTACAGACCTTCCGAAGCCCCCTTGATTTCTTTCCCCAAAATGCAGAATTCTACAATTTTTCAACAAAGGGGACTTTCGAACCTACGGGGGGGCGTTTTAGGGGCAAGTGATTCGAATAAGCGGCCCCCAATACAGGCCAGAACCCCTTCACGCGGTCAATTGAAAAAACATCAAATGCCCCCAAAAACTGTTAAAACAAAAAAAAGCAGTAAATGATTAAAACTTTGCTTCCCTTAAATTTGACACTGACTTTGTTGAAATTTTTATGAAAATGGGCCCTTCCACCAATGATTAGTTTTATATTTTATATTTTAAAGCAAATTTACAAACAGTATAATCTATTTGTTGTTTTTTATAAGACACCTTTTTTTTTAAAAATAAATTTTTAGCGACTACATGCGAGGGTTTAAAAAAATTTTATGAATTTTTTTCTTGTTTGTTTTAAACCCCTTCCCATAGGTTATTTCCAACCTTTGTATTTTTTTTTCTTTTACCAAAAACCTTTAAACCTTCAACAGAACTTTCCCCCCCCCCCCGCTCCCCAAGCATTAAATTTAAAAATGGTACCTCTGTAGGGATTTACAAATCACAACAAACTCTTTAAAAATAGATCCCTTGGGAAAAATAAAACCCCAATGTGAAAACAACTGGGAGGAAAACCGTTCTTCTTTTTTAAGAACCAGCTTGTTACATTGAAAGCATGGCAATTATGGGCAGGATATCAAAGCAAGAAACTGCGATATTTCAAAGAGTTTCCATTAGCTGGGTAAAAAAGACCAGAAACCCCTTTACCTGAACGGGTAGACAGTTTCAATTAGGGGGCCGAAATGAAGTTATTAAACCTGAGGTCAGAGTATTTAGGGCCAAGAGGATGTGAAAAAAACGTTGTTAGTATTCATTTTCTTGAAAAAAACTCTTGTTAACTTATAACTAGAAAGCCTCATTTTATTTTCAATTTGGAGAATGAGAAAAAATAAATTTGGATCATAGCCCCAACATTTTTCAGTGCGTCATTGAAATTACGTAGCCCCAGGGAAAACAACAAAAATTCTATTTGTGGTATGCCCGTGGGGTTTTCAGTCCCCTTTTTGTCTTTCCCTGCAAAAAAATGATGCCTAACGCGTGTAAGTGTTTTTTCCCGGGGTGATGGCCGTTTTTGATACAGATGGCCATTTTGCAGTATTTCGACATAAATTTCAGATCCTTTTTAAGTTTATTCCTGGTCGTGCCTCTGAGCCAGTTTTTTTCAGTTTATGGTCAAAGCGCAGGCGTAGGGATTTGGAAAAGGCATTAGAAAATTAAAACATTTTTTTTATTCGTCCTGCCCCACTTTACCATTTTTTTCCCCATGGAGTGCCTGTTATGGTCCTTTCCAAAAAATATATGATAACCAGTGCTATAAGAAGTTCATGCTACAACGTGCAACCATATCAGACAAGGATGGGAAAAGGCATGGAAATTTACCCAAAGCACTATCTCCTTAAATTCTTCAGTCAGGCTTTGCAAAAACAGGTACATTCCCCTTCAGTCGAGTAGCAATTTCAAGTCGCCATCTCATCCCAGCAGATGTATGTGACAGTGACACTAATGCAAGTGATGCTACAGTTGAATGTGGTATACCAGTAGTAGAGTAGAGAGTGCACCTTTCAGTCTATTTGAAGAAAGTGTAAACAATCTAAAAAAATGAAAACTGAACAAAACCTAGAAAAACAATGAATAAAATTGTATCAGGTAAAGAGGTCAGTGATGTGGTGGTACTTGATCAAATGAAAACACATGAGCATGAACATAAAATGTCTAAAGAACTTAAGGTCAGTAAAGTAAAGAGTACTAAATCAAAAGCAAAACCGGTTCAAACAAAGAAAGCAAAACTGCCCATTTTGGTAAGTGAACCAGTTCCAGGCCCATCACATCACGGAGCAGAAGATACCAATAGTTTGTCTGATAAATCTGACATTGACTCTGACATTATGGAGACTGAATTGTGTTGTGTTTGTGAGCGCTGGGAACCAGCGGAGTTGATTAAGAAAGGGTTAGTTGAATTGGTTAAATGGGCTAAATGTGATGGGGTAGAGAATGATAAACCTTGTGAGCACTGGACTCATTTGAAATATTGTAGCAGTGTCCGCTTTGTGAAGGTAGACGATAAGTTTTACTGCCCACACTGTGTTCCTCCTTCAGGGGAATAAACTGTTGTCAGATACATTGAACTGTTGAAACTGTTGGTTGTTTTAAAGTTAATGTTCAGAAGTTGTTAATTTACAATCAGTCTTTTTATGTCAGGAACCAATAGTTTTATAGTGTTTATATGCCTGGCCTTAAGTAGCAGGTACTTTTTATGACGCCACGAAGTTTGGAATATCAAGATGGCGGACATTATGTAGCAGTTGTACATATGAAATTTGTTTATTGGCTATTTATGTGTTGTTGTATGGAAGATTTCTGCATGAATGGGATTGAAATTGATTGGATTTTACAAGTATGTAGTAATCGAATATATTTATATCCTTGTGTATCTGTCATATCTAAATATTAGTATCATGAAGTTTGGGGTTCCGAGGATATGTAAAGAAGACTATATTCTAAGAAGGCTGAAGGAGTTGGCAATTTTGTAACGTACAGGTTTGTCTTGGATTATGCATTTTGAAAATACTGTGATTAAAGTTATTGTTTCATATGCATAATTCGGTTACTTACCTGAGGTTCTTCGAAACGATGCCGCTGATTGACTGGATCAATTTTCGGATGATGGATTTTTGTGTAAAACTTCCGGCTTTGAAAGTTTTGCATTGAACTGGACATCGATTGGAAGGATTTAAGGATAAATCAAATTAAAGGGAAATTATAACAGTGAATACCTACCCTGTTGTCTCCCCATTTCGTGACTTCTTTCGTGCAAAGTAAGTTCTTTTTCTAGTCTTCATTTTTGCATTTTTTTCACATTTCTTTCGTAGACCAAATTATTACGTAGGTTCTATTTCAACTCAAACGGTTTTTATGGGAGGAAAATAGCCAAGTGTAAAACAATAAGTGTGAAACGTCCCCTAGGAATAGCAATGGAAATTTCCCGAAAATCTCCAAAATAGAGTATTTAGCAATGGCGACCAAAAATTAACAACAGCGAATTTCCATAGAAAAACTGAAATTCAGTCGTACGGGAAAACCAGACGATTGTTGCAAAAATCCTTGAAATACTCGACGGTGACTTTTTTTTTAATTCACAAAACATGTTTTATATTCTTTGATCCCGTTCTATTCCTTGATATCAATCTAAAGTTGAGGTCCAAAATTAGGTGGGACAGACTATAATCGACATCTTCCTTTAAATTCCTTTAATATGCTATTTTGGGTCTAGTCAAGTCAGCTATAACTCTACTTTAATATGAATTTTGAGTGGTAGAACACCTGTTTCTCTATATACAATGTTTATGATGAAGTAAACTATTTCATATTAAAGATATATTTATTAAACTTCAGGTGGATTTTCTCTAAAACATCACCATTTCCAAATCCCCAAATTTCATTTCATTTCTGTACTGGTACTGATGATAAACCCGAACAGAAAATGAGGTTTTTTGACTTTTATATTTCTGCAAATTGTAATCAACGGTCGGTATCAAAATAAAGCTTAACATTTGCTGAAAACTACATAATTCAAATTTATATTTAGTAAGCAAACTCACACAAAGTGAGGCCCTGAAAGGGGTTTGTAAAATGGGGACTGTATGAACCTCGACTGATGATAAATTCGACCACTTTGTCATTTACAAAATTTTCTTTGTATTATTATATTGAAACTTTCCCCAAAATGCTGCAACAGTCATTCCTGATCAAGTAATGAAAAGTGACCAATGTCAGGCCTTCATGTTTCGACAGTGAGCATGTGCAAAAAACACCCTCTTCCCCAGTAATTTTAGATAAATATTTTTTATACAAATAAATGTAAGTCATTTATTTATACAGAATATTTACCAATTTTGTTTTTTTTACACCAGTTGGTGCTGTAAGTGGGAATTATTAGATGGTGTGTTCAATTTTATAAATAACCGATTGCAATCGAATATTTCCAAGGTGGTTGACTTTATCATCTGTTCTGGTTTATCATCAGTACCAGTACAATAAAGTTGATTTAATTGTCTTTTCAAATAGTTCAATTTGTAGATCAAATGGCAGAGTCCACAACTTGATGTTTCGTAGTAATGCATACATTGCTTTATTTGCTTGTTCGGCAATATTTATTTTGATTTATAAAACGAACCACTCCTATGTTAAGTAAAATGTCCTATATACCCGGATATGTGTATTCATTTACAATTTTCAAAACATTTTCTCCAATTGTAAATAATCTATTACATTTTGAACGGTCTGTACAGACAACTTTAGCTTTAGTTTTGTTAACATTAAGTTTAACTTCCAATTGTCACAGTATTCTTTGAAATTATTTAAGACATTTTTGAGATCCTGTTCACTTTTGCCGAAATTTACTGTATCATCAGTTTATAGTAGAATAAAATGTTTTAAATTAACTGTATCTTTAGAGACTACATTAATATCACCATTGTGTAAGTAACTTTTAGTTTATATGAATTAGACCTTTAAATATGTCATCAACAGTTGAATATTTCTCATGAAACCTGCTTACATTTTATGTATCAAGTTCGACCTATCAGCTTTCTTTAATCTGTGGTTTAAAATACATTAATAAAGATTTCCAAGACAACTCAAAAGTGATAATGGGCAATTTTCATGTAATTTTGGATTTCCTATGTTCTTGTATACTAGTACTTGTTTTATATGTCCTATAGTCCAGCATTCGCTTTATCGAAAACAATATCAAACAATTTCTTTTATTATATACCTATATAAATTCTGTAAAAAATCGGCTTGTATTTCACAATACAATATGAACAGACAGACAAAAATTCCGTATTGTACCTTTAAAATTCCGTATTGTACCTTCCGTATTGTATGCTGCCGGACTATTTTCATTAATATGCATGACCCGACACATTTCTATAAATAGCGCACATAGAAAACTTCACTAAGTTCCATTTAATATCGATAAGCATTGAAGATTTTGTTCAAGAACAAAACAAGAATCAAAATGGTAAAGGTATATAATAAAAGGGTCATTATAACAGTAGCTAGATCTGGGACTTTGTATTCGGCTGTCGTGGATTTTGTAAGGTCGGATCACACTCGGCGCCTGCGCGCCTCGTGAGATCCGATCTGGCAAAATCCACTCGAGCCGAATACTGCATCCCAGATCAAGCTACTGTTATAATAACCCTATTATATTTAACAGCAGACCAATAGAGTATTTAATTTGTTCATTCAAAATTTCATCGACCCTGAGGCCTTATTTCTTTTGAGAGTTTTGAAAGCATCTAAAATCTCTTTTTCGGTTAGAAGATCATTAACTTCCACATTTATTTTATCATTTATACTCACGTGAATTTCGTTTCCATTACTATAACCATCTTTAGCTGTTTCATTCAAAGTGTTGAAATAATTATAGAATTCGTGAAGAGGAGCTGTATTATCTTGCTTAGCGTTTTTCTTCCATTTATAATCTTTTTTTTTCTGTGCAAATAAAGCAAAAGAACGTTTTGAGCATTCGTTAAACAGTGTTGATATCGATACAATTTCATCTGGTTTATTTTGTATTACAGTATCATTTTCAACCATTTGGCCAAGCTTATTTTCAATTTCAGAATTTTTTAAAGTATAAAGGTTTTTTTTAAAGAAATAACTCAGCCTTTATATACAGTCCCAACCTTGTTTCAGGCATTAAATGTTCACATCCTTTCACAGCAGTTGTGCTGTATGCATCACCCGATTTAATTCTAATTGTAGTGTCTAATGTATTTTGAACAAAAGTCTATAGTGTTATCTCGAAAAGAAAAAAAATGACTATGTGTACGGGTAAAAGACTCGAACATATATTTAGTTCCGTTTTAGACAGGTTAGATAGAAGACAGTAGTTATATATACCAATAAGAACATTTGTTTTATGCAAATCATGATTCATCAGTATAATTACAGATTTTAAAATGTGTTTGAAAATTGGCAAAATCTGATGAATTTCCCTATATTCATTATTTTTCAACCCTGCAACAAATTTTACTAGTTTCAATTAATGCTCCAATATTGTTATATTTATTGATGCCATACTTCTTTCAGTATATTTAGCAGAATTTAAACAGTGGTGCATGATGCTAGGCAGTACATTGTATCCGAAAATTAAAACAAACATTGCCTATGTGCATAGGAAAAACCGTAACAAAAACAATACGGGCCTGAAAACTCAAGACGAAAAAGAACACCTAGACCGAAAGAAAACGCGTTATCTCTCGGTTTCAGAAAGTAATGTTTTGTACCAGGTAAATTGACTTTGGAAAAATCTTGTGTGACTTTTTTGTTTATACTTAATATATATACAGTAACAGATACAACTATTGCTTATTATAAATAAGACATGAAACGGGGACAAACATAGTATATCCAACACTACAAAAAGTTTTAAAACAGAATGTTTGCATTTGCTGCAGAAATCGTTCAAATGATGCCCGTTTGCTATTACATGTCATTTTTAATTATAGAACTGTTACTGGCTTAATATGGAAAAAGGGCAGAAATAAATGTATTGTTTAAATAATGACCGCTTATTCTAAGATTTGCTAAGGGTAAAGTGTTTTCTGTTTTGTAAACAAAATTACAAATGAAAACTGAGGACCTCTTAAAAAAATGCAAACTCTCTACGTTATTTGCAAAAATACTTCCATGTGCAAAGGAACTTTGCTTATGTACACACATATACGTAACGGTAATACAAGTGTAATTTTGAACCTTTTCTCCTCCAATAATTTGTCGGCTTCGAAGCCGTAGGTGTATGATAAAAATATAATGTCAATTTTCTAGAATTATTCGAAGTAAGACAGACGTCTGGCGTTTTATTCGGGAAAATAGCAATATCATTTAGCTGTCTGTTTCACCCTTGTCTAATTCAAGTAAATAAAAGGTGAATGTTAAAGATAATCACTTGTACAGACAAAACCACCGTGAATGATATAGTCCAAGAGATAGGACACATATTTACATCCCAAGCAAACTTTTTATTTCATTTCACAGCCAATAATATGAAGTTTCAGGTAATCCATTTCTTAGTTGCCAAAACGGATGGAATCACCTCAAGATGGCTACCAATTTTTTATTTACAAAAGGAAGCATTTAGTTTCTTTATCAAGATTAATAAAATAAACATGATAATGGTTTAATTATCTTTATCCTTTTATTTCTATCTATGTGTTTATTGTAAAACTGATGCCTAAACATGGACAAAAATTGTGCATTTTTTACAATTACACAACCTATCAATATTTGTCATTTCAAAAGCGTTCATGGAATATTGTTGTGGTACTCTGTAGTATGCCTTTGTGCAACGTTAGCTACAGAGTTTTTTTCACGACAAGCAATTGGCCGAAGTGTTTGAGAAAAGTACTGAGAGTTGTTAACGGACGCATTTTGTGTAGGAAATCACTCAATTTGCTGTCTTTGGCGCACTTTGTTTTATGGATAAGGAAACTACAGGCAAAACGTTACTTTGATATGTTTTCTCTGTGTGTATGGTATAAAAACGTCACGTGAGTTGGCCATCCTGATATTTCATATTGTATAAACACTTCTTCTTCACAAATTGCTTCACTTAAATGGAAGGAGAATATAATCTGCTTCGAAACGCTTTGAAGGCTTTTAACTCATTTACTTCATGTGAAAAAAGAGGCATTACCGTAAGAAAAGCTTTGCTAATAACCTCTGTAAATAGCTCCAACTGAAATACAAGTTTAGTGAGCATACATGAGAAAAAAATCCAACTCAAAACATTTAAAGGTCAAGTTTCTGTTAAATACATTTATTTTTAAAACGTTGATATTATGTCCACCTAGAATAGGTACACACGCAAAATGCTGCATACTATAGCAAAGCAGGTGAGTATTGGCATGGAATACATGAAGATATGATAGCATAGAATTCCTCAGTTATATAAAATACAGTCAAAATGGTCCAATAACAAGGTACATTATTATGGCAATCTCTACCATAGCTGTTGGCATTTATGGCCTTCAGATTTCTACTAACTACTAAAGTTCATATCCTTTATAAGAGTCATTCGGAAAGAGTTGAACAGAGACTTGTGAAAATAATGTACAGAATGTAGTATTGTTACTGATGCACACATCTTTGATTTTAGCTCATTTGATTTTGTAAGCTTGAATGCAAATCGGTCGTATAGCCATAAAGCGGACAATGACTGACGTTTACTTATAATACTGCTGATGACACTGGATCGCTCACCAGAGTAATATTAGCTACATGTTTCAAATGTCAAACTGATGATTTTTAGAAATTTTTTGGAAGATTTTCCGATGTACAATCAAGTAACCCCTGGGGCGGGGCCAATTTTACCCCGGGGGTCATGATTTGAACAAAGTTTGTAGAAGTCTACTAGGCAATGTTACATATCAAATATTTAAGATCTAGGCCTTCTGGTTTATTTTTAGCAAATTTATGAAGATTTTCCTATGTACAATCAAGTAACCGCTGGGGCTGGATCAATTTGACCCTGGGGGATCAAAATTTGAACAACTTTTGTTGAGGTCCACTAGGCAATGCTACATGTCAAATATCTAAGCTCTATGCCTTCTGGTTTATTTTTAGAAAATTTTGAAGATTTTTCTATGTACAATCAAGTAACTCCATGGGGCGGGGTCAATTTGACCCTGGAGGTCATGATTTGAACACATTTTGTAGAAGTCTATTAGGCAATGCTACACGTCAAATATCTAAGATCTATGCCTTCTGGTTTATTTTTAGAATTTTTTTGAAGATTTTCCTATGTAAAATCAAGTGACCCCTGGGGCGGGGTCAATTTTGACCCCAGGGATCAAGTTTGAACAAATTTTATAGAGGTCTACTAGGCAATGCTACAAGTGAAATATCTAAGCTCTAGGCCTTCTGGTTTATTTTTAAAAAATTTTTGAAGATTTTCCTATGTAAAATTAAGTGACCCCTGGAGCGGGAACAATTTTGACCCCGGGGGTCATAATTTGAACAAATTTTGTAGAGACCCACTAGGCAATGCTACACGTGAAATATCTAAGCTCTAGGCCTTCTGGTTTATTTTTAGAATTTTTTTGAAGATTTTCCTATGTAAAATCAAGTGACCCCTGGGGCGGGGTCAATTTTGATCCAGGGTCATGATTTGAACAATTTTAGTAGAGGTCCACTAGACAATGCTACATGTCAAATACCTAAGCTCTAGGGCTTCTGGTTTTTGAGAAGAAGATTTTTTAAGATGTTCCTATGTAAAATCAAGTGACCCCTGGGGCGGGGTCAATTTTGACCACGGGGTCATGATTTGAACAAATTTGGTAGATATCCACTAGTGCTTCGCACCAAATATCTAAGCTCTAGGGCTTCTGGTTTTTGAGAAGAAGATTTTAAAAGTTTTTCCTTTCTGTTGCCATGGCAACCAGAGTTCTGCATAGAATTAAATTCTCTGAATAATTTTTTAGAGCTTCACCCAAGGAACATTCCTGTGAAGTTTGAATGAAATTGGCCTAGCGGCTTATGAGGAGATTTCATTTAAAGTAAAAGTTTACGGACGGACGACGGACGGTGACTGATCAGAATAGCTCACCCTAAGCCTTTGGCTCTGGCGAGCTAAAAATAACCTGTTGTCATGTATGCACTTGATACAGAAAGTGGATATACATGATTTCATATGAACATAATTAAGATTGTTTTGTTTCATATCAATCGCATTTTTTTTGTCATAATTTACAAAAACTTAAAATCAAAGGCTGTAAATTCAAAGAAAGTAGAGACAAATGACAAGAAATAATGGACTTTGTATGCGATGGATTTGTTATTCTTTTTTATTTTTCAATCAAATACTGGTCTAGTGGAATGTCATATTAAAATATCTTACACAAAACTATGAATGTAGTAGGAGAACTATACGTATCTGCTGATAACAAATTAGTAGTGACATTTTATAATGATATCATAAGAGTTTTTGTTGTTTGTATCTGCTTAATACAGTTGCAATACATACCATTTTAACTGCTTCCAAACATGTCAATTTGCAGTAGATGAACAAATATTTATTGCCCATTAATTGACAGATTCAATCAAACCGAGTCTGCGATTTTCAGTGTTTGCATCGTTCTTGGTGCTTCCGAGGAATCTACTTTCCGGATTACATTTTTATTAATTGATATAATTCATGCTAATATAACACACTATATATATCCTAAGCCTGCCCGCTTAGCTCAGTAGGTAGAGCGTTGGTCTACAGATCGCGGGGTATTGAGTTCAATCCTCAGGCGGGGCTTATGTTCTTCGTGACTATTGATTTTGATAAGCGACATTGTGTCTGAAATCACTAGTCCTTCCCCTTTGATTCATGTAGGGAAGTTGGTTGGCAGTTACTTGCGGAGAACAGGTTTGTACTGGTGCAAAATCCAGGTTAGGTTAACCGTTATATGACTGAAATGCTGTTGAAAAACGGCGTTAAACCCAAAACAAAACAAGAGGGCCATGAAGGCCCTGTATCGCTCACCTGACCTGACCTAAAAATCATCAAGATCAACATTCTGACCAAGTTTTATTAACATATGGTCATAGATGTAGCCTCCAAAGTGTTAATTGGCTTTTCCTTTGATTTGACCTGGTGACCTAGTTTTTGACCCCAAATGACCCGGATTCAAACTTGATAGGTATGGTCATAAATATGGCCACTATAGTGTTAACAAGCTTTTCCTTTGATTTGACCTAGTGACTTAGTTTTTGACCCCACCTGACCCAGATCTGAACTTGAACTACACATCATCAAGATTTACATTCTGACCAAGTTTCATTAAGGTATGGTCATAAATATGGCCACTACAGTGTTAACAAGCTTTTCCTTTGATCTGACCTGGTGACCTAGCTTCTGACCCCAGATGACCCATTATCAAACTCGTCCAAGATTTTATTGAGGGTAACATTCTGACCAAATTTCATTAAGATTGGGCCAAAATTGTGACCTTTAGAGTGTTTACAAGCTTTTCCTTTGATTTGACCAGGTGACCTAGTTTTTGACCCCAGATGACCCAATATTGAATTCCTCCAAGATTTTATTGAGGGTAACATTCTGACTAAGTTTCATTAAGATTGGGCCAAAATTGTGACCTCTAGAGTGTTAACAAGCTTTTCCTTTGATTTGACCTGGTGACCTAGTTTTTGACCCCAGATGACCCAATATCAAAGTCGTTCAAGACTTTATTAAGGGTAACATTCTGACCAAGTTTCATTAAGGAGAATTCCTATAGCTTTTTTCCTTTCATAGAAATTTTTTAAATTCACATATATGATAGGAAAATTTGTGCTGAAAACAATGAACAAATAAAAACTATAGGTCACCAGGCTTGTTTTTGTGAAAAATTGTTTTCAACACACCCACTGTTGCTGAAACTGCTAGCGATTTTTCAACATTTTCATAATTTTCTGCTTTTTTGTATATACCAACCAAAATATACATCAAGACAGCACAATAAGTTTTTTTCTTTTTACAGATTTTATTATATACTTATTTGATATCATAGTCATATTTGTAATACTCTATCCTTACAATAATGGGTACAAATGAAAAAAAAAATTGTTTCATATTTACTTTTGTGAACTTTTTTCAGTGAAAAATGCCCATAGTGAAGAATATTTTTTTTAAATTTTGAAAAAACTCTTTCATAGAATTTTTTCCTGTTTTTCTTATGTATAGATAATTGTATTGTGAGCATAAAAATGGCTAAAAATGTATGGGTCACCAGGCTAATTTTTATGTTAAGACCGCTAGAATACAACACCTGTTCGGACGGAAATTGGCGCTAAACTGGCCAAACTGATTACATGTATGTCTGCTAGAAGTTAAAAAAAGTTTTGAAAATTCTTAATTCTTTTTATAATTTAATACTAAATAATCTGAAAGGTGATAATGTCTTATCAGTACTAAGTCAATTATCTTACATTATATGAACAACACTGTCTTTGTACTAAAATGCGATGTGAAAACACAACCAAACAAGAGGGCCAAGATGGCCCTAGGTCGCTCACCTAAGAAACACTCCGTAACAGTGTAAAACATGTTTGACCTAGTGATTTCATGGAAACAAATATTCTGACCAATTTTCATTAAGATTGGACCAAAAAATTGGTCTCTTGCGATAAAACAAGCATTTTCTTAGATATGACCTAGTTTTTGACCCTAGATGACCCATGTTCAAACTCGACCTAGATTTTATCAAGGCAATCATTCTGACCAAAATTCATGAAGATCAACTGAAAAATACAGCCTCTATCACATACATAAGTTTTTTCTTTGATTTGACCAAGTGACCTAGTTTTTGACCTCAGATGACCCATATTCAAATTCGACCTAGATTTTATTAAGGCAATCAACCTGACCGAATTTCATAAAAATCAATTGAAAACAAGAGCTGTCTCCATAGGATGACACATGCCCCCGATGGCACTTTGAATGAATAGTTATGGCCGATGTTAGAGTTTAGGACCTTTGACCTACGAACCTGGGTCTTGCGCGCGACACGTCGTCTTACTGTGGTACACATTCATGCCCAATAATTTTAAAATCCATGCATGAATGACAAAGATATGGACCGGACACGCCCATCAATGCACTATCATGAAATATGACCTTTAACATCTAAGTGTGACCTTGACCTTTGAGCTACGGACCTGGGTCTTGCGCGCGACACGTCGTCTTACTGTGGTACACATTCATGCCTAGTTATTTGAAAATCCATCCATGGATGACAAAGATATGGACCGGACACGAATGCACTATCATGAAAAATGACCTTTAACGTCTAAGTGTGACCTTGACCTTTGAGCTATGGACCTAGGTCTTGCGCGCGACACGTCGTCTTACTGTGGTACACATTCATGCCAAGTTATTTGAAAATCCATCCATCGATGACAAAGATATGGACCGGACACGAAAATTGCGGACAGACTGACAGACCGACAGACTGACAGACTGACAGAATGACAGACGGTTCAAAAACTATATGCCTCCCTTTGGGGGCATAAAAAGAGTCTCTATCGCATACACAAGATTTTTCTTTAATTTGACCTAGTGACCTAGTTTTTGACCTCAGATAACCCATATTCAAAATCGACCTAGATTGCATCAACGCAATCACTCTGACCTAATTTCATGAAGATCAATTGAAAAATACATCCTCTATTGCATACACAATGTTTTTCTTCGATTTGACCTAGTGACCTAGTTTTTGACCCCAGATGACCCATTTTCGAACTCGGACTAGATTTTATTAAGGTAATCATTCTGGCTAAATTTAATGAAGATCAGTTGAAAAATACCGCCTCTATTGCATACACAAGGTTTTTCTTTGATTTGACCTAGTGACCTGGTTTTTGACCCCAGATAACCCATTTTCGAACCTGGTCTAAATTTTATCAAGGGTATCATTCTGACCAAAATTCATGAAGATCAATTGAAAAATACAGCCTCTATCGCATACAAAAGGTTTTTATGTGATATGACCTAGTGACCTAGTTTTTAAACCCAGATGACCCATTTTCGAACTCGGCCTAGATTTCATCAAGGTAGTCATTCTGACCAAAATTCTTGAAGATAAATTGAAAAATACCGCCTCTATCGCATACAAAAGGGTTTTTTTTTTGATTTGACCTATGACCTAGTTTTTGACCCCAGATGACCATTTTCGAACTCGGCCTAATTTCATAAAGGCAATCATTCTGACCAAAATTCATGAAGATCAATTGAAAAATACAGCCTCTATCGCATACCCCAAGGTTTTTTCTTTGATTTGACCTATGACCAGTTTTTGACCCGAGATGACCCCTTTTCAAACCCTCGGCCTAATTTCATAAAGGGTTACATTCTGACCAATATTCAATAAAGAAGAATTGAAAAAATACAGCCTCTATCGCATACACAAGGTTTTTCTTTGATTTGAACTAGTGACCTAGTTTTTGACTTGAGATGACCCATTTTCGAACTCGGCCTAGATTCCACAGGTTATCATTCGACCAATATTCATGAAGAAGAATTGAAAAATACAGCCTCTATCGCATACACAATTTTTTCTTTGATTTGACCTAGTGACCTATTTTTGACCCGAGATGACCCATTTTCGAACTCGGTTTAGATTTCATCAAGTTATCTTTCCCTGACCAATATTCATGAAAATAAATGAAAAAAAACAGCCTCTATCGCATACACAAGCTAAATGTTGACAGACGACAGCCTCTAATCGCATACAAAAGGTTTTTTTTGGATATGACCTAGTGACCTAGTTTTAAACCCAGATGACCCATTTTCGAACTCCCCCAGATTTCATCCAAGGTAGTCATTCTGACCAAAATTCTTGAAGATAAATTGAAAAATACGCCTCTAATCGCATACACAAGGTTTTTCTTTGATTTGACCTAGGGGACCTATTTTTTTGACCCCAGAAATCCATTTTCGAACTCGGCCTAGATTTCATCAAGGCAATCATTCTGCCCAAAAATTCATGAAGAAGAATTGAAAAATAACCTCTAATCGCATACAAAAGGGTTTTTCTTTGTTTTGGACCTAGTGACCTGTTTTTTGACCTGAGATGACCCATTTTCGAACTCGGCCTAGATTTCATCAAGGTTATAAATTCTGACCAATTTCATGAAGATTAATTGAAAAATACACCCCTCTATCGCATACACAACAAAATGTTGACAGACGACAGACGACAGACGACGGACGACGGACGCCGGACATCAAGCGATCAGAAAAACTCACCTGAGCATTGCTCAGGTGAGCTAAAAATATATATCCTATGACATTATAGTTTAAAAGGAATGAGCTAAAATCAAACTTCGTATTTAATAGAAGCGGATGGGGATATAGCAAGTTATCTCTTATTTATATTTAATAGCCATAGGTGAGGAATTAAAGTGCCTGAAATGATATTTTAAGAGGTTGTATATCACTATAAACAGGTGTAGGTAAGATATGAAAATGGGTACTAAATAACAATAATGATAGACATATTTGTTTATAAGAACAAAGATTTACACAAGTTTTCATGCAATAAGTCACTTAATTTCAACCGATAGATTTCATCAACCTAAACTGTGTATATATATTGTGTGTAAAATAATGTTTAATGTTTTCCGCTTAAAAGGACTAAGAAACATTAATCCAGTACGTGAAAAAAATCATTTTAAAGTAGTACATAGCATATCCTACAATATTTTTCCTTATTTCCTTATTGAAGAGTTATTGCCCCTGATTTTCCAATTTACTGATGATTGTCGTTTGTGATATTATAGCCAGTTGAAACTTTCTTCTTTTTGTTTTTGAACCATAACTAGACTTACAGTGTCTGCTGGTTAACAAGTTAAGAATTTCTCGAAACACGGTAATATAAGAATCATTATGTGAATTAAACTAATTTTACGGCCTGTTGGTTATATGTAAACAAACATACATTTTTCCTGCTTAAAATGATGTATCTAGCAGATATATGCTACAAAGAAATAACCACAGCACATATGTTTTCATGTACATTTTTGAAATGTCAGATATTGACAGCTTGTGTGGCTATGAAAAATCGTAAAAATGCACTATTTCTGCGAATATTTATGCATTACTTTTACAATAAACTCATACAATAGAAATCAAAGGGCATAGGTATTTAGAAAATGTTGTTTTCTTTACAATAAATAAATTCTCGTTACAAATTGTATTAATTTAAAAAAAGAAAGGCATCCTTTTGTAAGTAAATGTAAATTTGAAAACTTAAGACGGCCATATTTGCGGCCATTTTGGATCTTTGGTAACTCCACCCGCTTTGAAAACACAACTAAGAAATGGGGTTCCTGAAACTCCATATTATTGGCGATCAAATGCAATTCAAATTTTCTTGGGCTTAAAAACGTACGAAATGAACTAATATTACACTAGATTATCCATTTTTCCATTTGATAATAAAATTATTCTTATTATCAGGTTTTCCTGTATAAACGAAAAATTTTGAAACTGCAAACAGTTCCTTCATATAGACTTAAACAAAATCATTATAACTGTTTTGCTACAGAACCTTTTGTGATTTAGAAATACAAATGACAGTGAAATTGACGAAAAATCATTAAAGCCCAAGTTCCTCTAAAACAAATAAAGCATTCAAGTTAAAAAAAAAAGATACATATATATGTGATTTGTATTTCAGTCTGCAAGGAACAAAATACTAAATTGTTTAGCTGTGACGAAATCGGAAACAGTTATCAATTAACGGTATACATAAATCATTAACTAAATATATTCTGTTATAATCAAACAGTTGATCTTCTTTTACATATTAATGTTTTCTTTGTTCTATGCAATACTCAAATGGATGAGAGAAAAACAAGATCATTTAACACAGCAATTCCAGTTGAAAACATATTTTGTGTTGAACACAATAATGACACTACGTTACAATACATAGTATTTCATTTCTTCCTTTTTCCCCAGATTTGCCTAGACAAAAAGGTGTAAATTGTAACAGTCTTGATTATGAGGTGGTCTTGCTTTAGGATCTGGTCTTAATGTAGAGTACATCTTTATATTCAAACAGATATAATCCTGTTGAATATCACAGATCGCACTTGTCATTTTAAACAAGCGGGTAGTGCTAAAGGGAAAGTCAAACTTGTTCTAAGATACCCGTGATTTGACAATATATACTATAGCTTTATCAACTGCAAACTACATTATGTACATAACAAGACATTATTTTCAAATATGACATTTTCTGTTTCAAAGTAAATTGAGTTAAAGCTGTAGATCAACATAAACTGAAAAGAGATTGAATGAAACTGAAATATGTTAGAGCATTTTTTACTTTTTACTAGAATCAAATGTGTCTTTTAGGTAATATTTCCATTTTGCTAGACTGAAGAGATAACATAATCCAGGATTTCCCCAAGAATAAAGTAGAAATATTCTTTCACTAGGGAATCTTTTCCGTCTAATGTTTCAAGTAGAAGATGCAGAGATATGCATTTTAGTTCCTTTGTGAATTCGTAATTTTGATTATTGAACTTAAGCGTAGAATGTCCACAAAAGTTCAGGCGTTTATCAGGTGCGACATTAGTAAAAGAAGAAAAGAAACATTTGGCTTAGAAGCTTTGAATATTGGTTTGGAACAAATGTATTTGAAAAGGAAGTCACACTTACCTTGATCTAAGTTAACAGCTACATACTACATTCTTTCATGATAATTTCACTATTTTGTTAATAAAATTTGAATTAATTGTAACATGTTTTACTAAAAGATAAACGTGCTATCAATGTGTTACTTTATCAATTATTATTATAAGTGTTTATAGGTTCCGTTGCATTTTACTTCAAAGGACTTTTACAACAGTTGTGTTAGTTCTTCAGATGGGCTTGAAATATGATCTGAAAATGTGCCCTAAAAGGCCTCGGTCGGCATTAATTATTCCAAATTGAACATACACACACACTGAATGTTCACAATTAAACATAGGTTAAACCCCACCCTAACCTTATGGCAGTATATTCATGACCCCTTCAAAGGAGGGCATCATATTGTTTTGCTGGTAAGGCGGTCGGTCTGTTGGTCGGTAGACCAATCGCTTTCCGAATTGAGAACGTTTGAGCCTAGGATCAAAGTTGATAGTTGATAGGGAGGTTGATAATGACCGGAAGATGACCCTATTGATTCAAAGATCAGTAGATCAAAGGTCAAGGTTACAGTGACCCGGAACAGTTAAACCGTTTCCAGATGATAACCTGAGAACGCTTGAGCCTAAGATTACGAAACAACTTAAGGGTGTTATTCATGATTAACAGATAACTCCTATTAATGTTGAGATCAGTAGGTCAAATGTCAAGGTCACATTGACAAAGAACAGTAGATCTTATTTGCCAAATAACTAGAGAATATTTTGATCTAAGACCACATTTGATACAGAGGGCACTTATGACTGATAAATGATCCATAGTTATTGATTTGAGGTCAGTACGTCAAACGTCCAGTGCACAATGCATCAAAAAAGGGGCGGGGTTGGTGCATTTCGTGTTCTATGAGATCTGGTATGCACTCCATACGTGTGCACAGCCAACAGGTGCGAGTTAATATTTGCGTCAAAACATCTGCTTATTTACACATAACGTGCAACTGCATTCATCAGAACTAAAGGTTTGATTAATCAATATTAATTACCCTTACTTATCATTGTAGATTTGAAATAAATTAATTCCAAAGCTACATGTACCTTTTGTTTCAGATTGTTGAAATACTCCAAAATCAGTCAAACGCAATATAAAACTAGTATTTATATTGAAATTAAAAAGCATCAACAACAAAAACAAGCAACAAAAAATCCACTCAGTTTTTTTTAAATACTTCCATATCAAAGGAAGTCAATTGAAAAAAAAAACACACACATACACAAAATTGATACAACATACATTTGTAATAGGTATCTATCTTTATGTATTTTTGTTCCGTAGATTAATCTCTAATGGAACATACAAACAGTAACTGGATACCCACGGGCAACATATCGAGCCCGCAAGCTGTCAAAAAGACTAGGAGTTGTACATGACACCCTGTCTTATTGAGGCAAACATTTATGATTGCAAAAAGTTACAATATATGTTATTTATAGTAACAACAAAGGGATGTAAATCTTTAAAAAATCTATGTCCACACAAAAATCCTAACCAGTAGAGATAGGTCAAAATACACCTCAAAATTGGACGTAACATGCTTATTGTACTACAGAAAAGTGGTCTTGATTTTTCCCTATGACCAGTAATAAAAAAAAGTTACAATATAAGCTATTATAGTAACAACAAAGGGAAGTAATTCTAGGTTCTTGCACATAACACTCCGTCTCATGATGGTGAACAGTTATGCCAAGTTACATCAAACTACCTCCATGCATGAAAAAGAAATGCTCCGGACAACGTCATTCTTCTATCTTACCTTTGACCGCTAAGTGTGACCTTGACCTTAGACCTAGGGTCCTGGTTCTTGCACGTGACACTTTGTCATATGGTTGTGAACATTTGTGCGAAGTTACGTCCAAATCCCTCCATGCATGAAGAAGAAATGCTCCGGACAAAGTCATTGAATTTAACCTTTGACCTCCAAGTGTGACTTTGACCTTTGAGATAGGAACATGCGATTTGCGCAGGACACTCCGTCTTACTGAGGTTAACATTCATTTCAAATATAAACGAGATTGCTCCATGTATGTCAAAGTTATGGTCCGGACAAACAAATCCGGACGGACGCACGGACGCACGCACGGACGCACGCACGCACATACACCGGATAGCCATTTGGACAACTATGTCTTCGCTTCCGCAAGCGGGCTCGACAAAAATGCACTAGAATATTGCTTAACTGTGATGGACCAGGTTTATTTATATTTTTTGTTACGTCTGTTTATTTATCGTCAGTACAGAAATACTTACGCTGCTGTAGGAGTTTGCTTTTGGGCATTGTGCTTTTGTGTCTAGGCTATTCCTTTTGAATATGTGTCCTTGTTTCAATAAATACATTTACTGAGTTCGTATCATTTAACAGGCTATATTTGTACAGATAGACTTACATTGCTCGCATATATACCTTACTTTGCACAATTTGTTTCGGAACGAAACAAAATGTCTGTTCTGCGGTATCGCCATATTACCAAATATCTTAAACATCACAAACAAATGTACCTTTAATACAAATAGGTCACATTGCATGTCTATGTAGAGAAGTAACTGGGGTATGTCTGCTACCGCAAGTGTCATATATTAAAATGTCGCCATCTGTAGATTTGTGAATGGCTATTTATTTTAGTCCAGTCTGGATGCGAATTAGTGATACCAAGATGGCAGCCAAAGATTGACAAACCAATTTTTGCAATATTGTTGGCACAGATTTTGCAGTGTATATTTTTTTAGTCATTTGACTGCCTTTTTATGTGTAAATGCACTATGAAATTAGGATTTAGGGTGTTGTTATCTATTTTTCTATTACATTTTGAAAAAATAGACTCATTTACAGTAACAATTACACAAATTTAGAGTGCGGGTTCATAATTTTAATTATTTTTATTCATTAATATTACCTAAATGTTCCTTTAATCAAGGGTGATTCAACAGATACAGTATACCAGAGATACTTTATTTTTTTCACCCTTTGGTTATGGTGCATGCTTTTCGATTTTCTCTTCTGAAAATTTCAGTGATAAAACGTGCTACAAACATGAATGAACATTCAATCGTTTTTTGTTTATCTTTCTTCGGAACCGTCTTAAAGGCTGACTCCAGTAACTCATAGAATTCTTCTACGTCGTCATCATCATGGTCTTAAGTTGGGGCGTACACCTGAACTATAGTGATGCTGTGCGGTTTGGCAGATATGCGGATAGATATCATCCTTCCTGCTGGCTATGGGATTATCTTTATTTTTGAAACAAATAGATGTTAACAGAAAGTACACGCCGATTATTTTCCCCTATCTTCTAACTTTAGCGATGCTTTTCATTTCTCGAGGGCTATCTGCTTCTCTTCATTTGTTATGCGGGTGGTTTCAATCGGAGCATTAAGGCATCAGTATATATATATATATATATCTAATCTATCTGTGTATAGCTAACTGTCTGTAAGCCAACATTTCATGTTGACGTTTACACAGGAGATGCATTGCATGTAGGGGAAAACAATGTTCCAGGAGAAAAGTAGCTGTCTGAACTGTAGATAGACGAACAATAAATAAACCATAATGAAAGCATGTTAAACGGAGCAGCAAACGACTAGTCACGGTACTTGACCTGCTTTTTCACCTGACGATAATAATAAAAAGATTAAAAAATTCAATGCTATAGACAAGTATTCACGCAAAGCCGATCTGAACAAGAATTTCATATGAAACATTGTAATTTCCTAAGTACATACAGGATCATTGTTCTCATAAAATGTGTATCAGAGTTATGGTTCTGACCTTACATACTGACATTTTCATGGTACAATTAGCCTAAGAACTATTTTATTATAAGTTTACTGTTATTTCGTTTAAATATTATGTAAATTGTGGTGTCAAGAGCTTTTCTTCTGATTCGCACGTTTGTACATTTTGATATCTGTCAAAATACTGGCACATTTCTTCTGGGAGATTTCATTAATAATAATGTTTCTTTGTGTAAGTATCATAAACATTTAGACCATTTGCATGCGCGATAATGTCGTTGAATTACACACAGATCTTAAAATGTACAAACGTCTGAATCAAGGGTAAAGTTCTTGACACCACAATATGCATTATATTTTTACGAAGTTACAGTCATTCTGTAAATATGTTCTTCGGTACTACACTAAAACTTTTTGAAATATATTCCATAGATGAAAATATAGAATGAAAAGTAAATTGTTCTTTGAAACCGGTGATAGCTGCACCACGAAATGCCGACACCTTCTTTCCTTATCACGAATTTTTGGTGGTGGCGCTAGGGTTCAGTAGTCGTGTCTTGGAGAAAACTGTAGTAAAAACTTCTCTATCCTTTATATCATTTTACCCTCCTACCTAATCCATCCGAAAATATTATAAACGATTAAATGTGGAAAAATATAATTTCTGAGAAATAAGCGTAATGTTTTGATAATGGACTACGGACTGGGAGGGTTAAACCAAATAGACGTTAGATTGTTTCTGTTTTTGTTGTATTTAAGGATGTACGAGCGTTTGTTTTTTTAATATCCGCCATTTTGAAAAATGTTTCTCCGAATATTGCTTTCTAACAAATGTTTTGCCAAAAGTTAATGACAGATAGTTAAAATTTGGCTAATAATGTACCATTTAACCAAACAGATTCTACTGTTTGCTTAAAAAAGAATTCACCCTTATTTTTAGCTGGTATTTGCCTAAAATTGACGTAAGATTTACAATGACTGATACATATAATGATACGCTATAACTGAAATAAAAGTTTTCAAGATAGCACATTATATTATCTAGAAAACAGAGACCAAAACAAAAAGAACAAAAGTATCAAAATTCATCAATTTAAAAGTTTTTTTCTTAATAAATTTCATAGATGCACGGTGACCCCAACTATTTTTCTTTCCATTTTGACGCATTTTTAAAACTGCAAAATATTTTGAAGATCTTAACGTCCAGAAATTTTTTTTTAGACCTAAATACGTTTTTTCATTTGAGAAAAATGGTTGGGGGTATAATTCAATATTAAAAATGAAAGAGAATTGTAAGTGACATTGATGCTTACATAATACTGGCATCACCTTGTATTGATATTAACCTGTAACACCTGAAATCCCTATAACATTAATTGTGATATTATTTGTTTTATAAAGTACCACTATTTTTATAATTTTACAAAATTTCAGAAATGCTTAAGCAGTGGGTGAAGAAAATGCACTATAGAATTAAAACCAGTTCGGTGACCTATGTTTTCTCTTCTCTTGTTTGTCTTGGAAACACATGTTCTTCAAGCTCACAGAGTATGAAAAAATTCTTAACTTTAGAAATAATTCGTTCCTATATCCTACATTAAAACGATTAATGTGCAAATCGAATAAAGGTGCACAGTTGGTTTGTGACCTACAAAGGGGCATTTCCGAACAGCCGAACATAACTTTGCTTTCAGTATTGTATAGATTCATAATGCCTTTGTTACTTGCCAAGAAATATTTAGATACTTGTAAACTTATTTCTAGCTGAATTTCTAGCTGTTAATTAAATCTATCAAACGCTACGAGAAGAGAAATTCTATATTTATTGCTACGATAAAAATGTGTACGACAATTGAAGTATCTAATAAATGATAAAATAAACGCTAGTTTCAAATAACATCTGTGTGTTTCTAAGTACGTCCTTTTCTCTGAATGTCATAAACAATGTGTTGAAAGTTCATCCAGCTTTGAACTAGATTTAGACCATCGACAAAAGCAGAACTTATATATTTAACAAATGCCAAGCTTCTACATTAAGGCCTAAAAAATTCTGTTTCCGGTAACATGTTAAAAAAAAAATAGGGTAAGTAGCTCGGATTTTTTTTGTGATTTTTTTATCAAGGGAGCCTTTTCGGAAATAATTTTTGTGTCAAAGAATAAAAAACAGGGGGTTATGCCTTAAGAGCAATAGTAAGTTGATTTCTGACATCACTGGCAATGTTTAAAGCATAAAAAGTGCAGTTTTGCAATTTTGTGTTAAATAGTTGAAACAAATATTCTCCAAGGCCATAAAAACATTTAGGGTCGGGGCCATAAAACATTTAGAGTCGGGGCAAAAATTTAGGGTAGGTCGGGATACCGGAAACAAACAGTTTTTACGCCTAAATTGGAATTATGTGCATATTTCAAGTAAATATCCTGCTGGCATAGATGTTTGTGTAAAAAGGGTGTAGGAAATTATAGCTTTTAACCCAATATACCAAACTCTTACTGTTACCAGTATGATTAATAACTTTCCAAATAAGACTTTTCTTATTTTGACTGGGGAAGCAAAATGCACACAGGAGTTGCTTCCCTTCAACTTCAGAAATCTCTACCTATCGGTAAGGGAGATCACTGCATAGAAAATTAAAGAAGATAACTATTATTCTATTAGTCCGATTTCTTTATTTCTAAAGCATCAACTTCAAATAATAATAATGCAGCATTATCGTTAATGTAACACTTTTAAATGCACAGCAACGGAAAATTGTTTTTATAAAGCAATCACCAAAAACCCACTATGTGCAGTAAGATGCGCATAATGCTACTTTTATCTTGGAATATTGCACAGGCCACCAATCATTTAACTTGATCATTTTGATTACCTTAATGTCATATACAAATAGATTGATTGTTGGGAATCTAGATATCATTGGATTTTTAAACAAAACTAGACCCTTGGTTCCTTTTCTGTGTTCACCACTCGTATCATAATGTCATTATTTATTGTTTCAAGCGAAAGTTTCTTGCGTTTTTTTTGTCATACTAAATGTGTATCATCTATCCTAGGTGCTTCTGCTGAACTGAATAGAATTACGTTTTAATGTTTGTAACTAAATTTGTGATAAAAAATAAATTACATCTCAGAAATTAATGAAATTACTTTTTAGAGGGATACATGACTAGAGAAATAACACACATCTTTTTAAAAGTTCTCATTTTTTAAATCCATTTCAATTTTATACTCGTTCATTGGAACGTAATTCATTGTACACACCGAAAAACGAAGTTGTACGGGGTGGGTATACTGATTTCAGGTTGTCTATCTGTTCGTTTGTCTGTCCGTAGACACAATCTTGTGCACACCAACTCTCCTAATACCCTTGACAGATTGTACATTTATCACCTTCAATGATAGCTCTTGTTAATTTTGGAAAGGTATTATTTTTTACCAAATGTCTGCGAAATCTGTTAAAAGATCTGATCGCTCTTAAATAAAACATGTTTTTTAGCAAATAAGCGTTCAAGGTATGCTTTGATCAGGTAATATAATGTGTTTACGAATAAGGTTACGGAAATAACAAGTGTATTATAAATTCATATTAAATTTTAATTGTTTTTGCCTGTTTTTAGCTTTAGCCTTGTCACTACGTAATAGGTGAGCTTTTGTGATCGCCCTCCGTCCGTCCACAATTTCTAGTGAACACGATAGAGACCACATTTTGCAATCGATTTTAATAAAATTTGCACACTACTTGTATTGGCAAAATATCATGGGTCCAGATTAATGGCTCCTTCAAGGGTCAAAATTTGTTATTTTGGCTTTTGCAGCCACAAACAGACTTCATGTATTGTTTGATTTGGCAAATGAATCAATCTGTCAGATCCAATCACAGGGTCCTGAAAAGGGCAAACTTGTCTGTTTTGGCACTTTCAGCCATATAGAGGTTTCATTTATGTTTTGATTTAATACAAAATAGCATGGGGAGTTTATCTTGATGATCTGTAGGCCAAGTTAAAACTGCTTTATGCGGGGTCAAAGTAAATGAAAAGCTGGTTAATACCATACATGCCACAATTATGACTCTGTCTTCATGAAACTTGGTTAGAATATTATCCTTGGCCAAGTGCAAAACATGGTTATGTGGGGTCAACAACACTCGCTCATATCAAAGGAAAAGCGTGTTAACACTCTATATGCCATACTTATGAGCTTATCTTCATGACAATTGCTAAAAATATTAATCTTGATAATTCCTAGGTTTGAGACTGGGTTATGTAGAGTCAAAAACTAGGTCACACGGCCAAATAAAAGGAAAATCTTATTAACACTCTTGATACCACCTTTATGACCCTATCTTCATGAAACTTGGTCAGAATGTTTATCCTTGTGATTTCAAGGCTCAGTTTGAATTCCGGTGATACGGATTCAAAAACTAGGTCATTCGTTCAAATTAAAGGAAAAGCTTGTTAACACTCTAGAGGCCACATTTGTAACCCCATCATCATGAAACTTGGTCACATGTTTATCTGGATGATCCCTAGGCCAATTTTGAAACAGGTTTATGTGGGATCAAAAACTAGGTCACCCACTCAAATCGAATGTAATTTTGTTATCATTTTAGAGGCCGCATTTACGGCCCTATATTCATGAAAGTTTATCAGACTGTACATCTTCAACAGGTTCGAATCTCGGCCATATTGGGTCAAAGACGAGGTTACGCGCTCACATAACATGAATAGCTTGTTAACAACAGGTGAGTGATATACGGTCATCATGACCCTCTTGTTGTATTTTTGTTTACTATATAAAAGTATAGGGTATAGACAGACGAACGATCTTAAAAATTATAAGCTAATGTAACTTAACATATCAATTGTTTTGTGGAATAATGTCCCATTTAACATCAGTTGTGATCATTTCCGATGTTATACTGTAGTCAGAATTCAGTTATTACGAATAAGTACTGTAATACTTTAAGAAATGGAAAAAACGTCTGAATAGAAGTAATTATGGGGTAGCTAGATTTTTATTTGTTCTTGTCATTTGTAAACATCCGTTGTTGCAGACATTCCTACTTTGGAAGGAACTGAGTTGTTAGAACGCCAATACACCTATTCCATAGTCTACTAAATGCTAGTGCATAAAAGATACTTTGTATTATTACAAGATCAGTCTAAAACTTCAGCAGATTGAATAAGTAAAAACATTTAAATATATCTTATATGGAGACAAATCTACTTGGCCACCGGAATAAGGAAATATTTTCTAAATATGTTTGCTATATAGAGAATAACTGGCTAGCCGAGCTCTTTCCGGGCCGATTGTTTTTTGCTTCTTTTTTTATCTTTTTTTTTTTTAAACGATGCCATCTTGTTTCTGAGAATAACTGATAACATACATATTATATATATTTTTTATTTATGCAATTATTTTCATAAACGCGCTCTTATAAGGTACGTTAGACCATGTGACTAATGTATAGGGTATGCCTACCGTATTTGCAATTACCACAAAAAGCTTTCTGCACTTACATCAAGAAATATTGCATCTGTAATGGAATGTTATTGAATAAAATCATCGAGAAAACGGTCATGCATATTTTTTTATGCCAAGCGGCGTTATGGCGTGTATATTTAAGCCACGTCTAACGTTTGCTTGGTGAGAATGGATATCCGACTTGCAACTAAACTTCGGATAAAAATTCACTTGGCAACAAATCAAACTTATTTGTTTATGTTCAGCAGAACAGATATGTCTGGTACAAAACACAAGGTTAGCCTTTGTCTTTCCTCTTTTATTTTATAATCTTTGGGATTTTAAAGGCCTATTTCAATGCAGTATGAGGGTGTATTAATTTTTAAATGCATCTGATGTCCTTGGACTTTATCGTATGTTTACACAGTGTAAAGTGTTCTCAAGTCATTGACCTGAGAAAGGTTGCTTTTCTTAGACAGGCTTCATCAGGCATTTGTAACAGTAATGGCATGATAAATAATATACGCTGTATTGGCAATGGTTCAGCGCACAAGGGACCAGTTAACACAGCCTTTGATGCTGTTGTTTTTGTTTTTTTTTGCTAGTGACCATTTCAACGCTGTGCCTTACGATGTTCCTTGACAGTGCAATAAATATGTTTGCGACATATCAATTCTGGGCATATGTAATGGTAGCTAAACGTACACTCTATCAACAACAAGAATGTACATGTAACAAAATAAACAGACAAACTAAAGAACTGTGTGTGCATGTAACATGTAAGTACACATGTAATGTGGTATTTCTTTGGAATGCTAACGTGTACTTACAAGAAGTTAGAAAAAGGATTTATGTTGATAGATAAAATATGTATCAACATAGTCGTACAGCTCGATACGTTATCATGCACATAAGCTGCGCAGTAACTTCGATCACGTGTTGCAAAGGTATTTTCTACTTTCTACAGTTTCACATATGCAAATACAGTTGTTTTGTTATGTTTTATTTATTGTCCAGTGCTTTGAAATTGTAAACGTTATACAATTAAGAATGCAAACAATTGATGGGAAATAATAAATATGTAAGAATAATAGAGGGAAATAATAAATATGTATAATATTAGAAGTTGATAATGCAGTCTGACTACCTTTAATCCCAGAAACAATGCCCTGTTTATAAGTATTTCTCCATACATCAGCGGATTCTCTTGTACATGACCTAAATGAGCTAATGTGATTAATTAATTTTTTCAACATGAAAAAGAAATAATGTATCGATACTGTTTCAGCTTTTAATTACCTGATGAAAACTGTTTTCCAAAAATGAATTGTCACTAGACGAATTTGATTAACGCAGAATTGCTAAGTGTACGGGATGAAGGCGATTCGCATCATAACCTGTGGGCTTCGGTTGTCGGCCAGATCTCGGAGAGGAGATGGGCGCCACTGAACCTTACTAAGCCCACAGAAAGGATATGAAGACGATGAAGCAAAACGACAAGCCGGATCGGTCGAGGCCCGGATCACCAACGGCTCCCCCCTACGATGAAGACTTCGTCAAGGGACGAGTAAGAGTAAGTAAGAATTGCTACATTTAGAATCTGACGTTTGATTGTGTTTGAACAAGTTAAAAACGGCTTTTGTATTAGTGGTTTGAAATAAACGAGATTATCACTTAATAGCTATTCTAGCTAGTAATTTCTGAAACGAAATGCACGTTTGATAAACTGGAAGTGATAGCGTAACGTCGGCGTACGGAAATGAAAATCATTTTATGAATTTTAAATGGCAACTTATAAGTAAATTTATTACAATGACATTATTACTATCTTTCTTAAGTATAATATTAAACATCTGACAAATGTACATTATTATTTCCTTTTACAAGTAAAAAACAGTAATGCCTTTGGCCCTGCAGATACGTAATGGTTTTTTATCAATATTTATAACGTTTACATCGTTGTAAACAGCTGCAATTGAAATTTTCGTTAATTGTCCCAAAACATTTAAAGGTATCTTTTTAGATTTGGCATTGGTATATCACTAAAGTGTAACTCTCAATATCTTGCAGTAAGCTTGACCCTACTAATAAATACTTATATATTGTGATATATTTTTTCATTGCAGATTCAGCATGGTTGTAGGTGTTTATAGCAATCTGTTAGAACCGATGGACGTGTTTAAAGCCATTGTATTTTGTTGAACACAACCAAAATGAAGAAAATAAGTTTGGTACGCTAACGACAAAAACCGCAAAAAAGTAAATTACAAGGTAACGCCAGAAATATGCAGTGAACAAAGCAGTAAATTACTGCTGATTCAGAAAATATTGAATTACATGTCTCACAAAGGAATCTACTAACAAAAAAGACCCATTTCCAAAAGAAGGAAAACCCCTTCAAAAAAGACAGATTTGGCAAATTGTGCAATCTGGAGGATAAAACACCAGAGTCGCCCAATATAAATGAAAATAATACAGGTTCGGTTTGATTGAATCTGTTCATGGACAGCAGAGGAAATGCATGCTACTGTCCACACTATCTAACCTTGCGTTGAGCAGAACTCAATAATTACAAATGCTACCAATACTAAAATTTAATTTAGAGACACCCACAGAGGTATTCATACGTCGCTGCACATAGAAACAAGGATGAATATCTAACAGGAGAATTTCTATGATACATAGAGTGCAATCCCATGGAAAGACGAGGTTTTATTTTAACAGTGGAATAAAATTGAAATAGTGAAAATATCATTTTTATTTTTCACTGAGTACGGAACTGCACTTAAATGCGAAAGAATATGAATTATAAATAATAGAAATTTCCTTGCAAAATATACTTCAGTAAAGATATAGATGTATAAAAATATTAACAGGATTACAAATATATACATTCTATCATAATAAAATGTAAAAGACTGAACCAGGAAACGTAATACAACTATTTACAGTTTTTTCTACAAAGATATCCTGACGTCACGACAATATAACGTCATGATAATATGACGTCATGATATCATTCACGTGACATTGTGCGGACAAACAGGATACAATTTGGTTAAACCCATTAAAATCACATAAAATAACTAGAAAATTTGTTTGTTTCAGTGTAAGATCGAAATGTATATCACTCGTCAACACCATAATTTACATGCTCCCTCGTGGCTGTGCCAATCTTGAAAATAATGCATTATAATGTTCACTCGGTGAAATATATTTCGATCTTTCACTGAAACAAATAAATATCTTCTATGTAAAAGAGATACACTGTTATAAGTCAAAATAAATGAACACTAAGCCTTTAATCAGTTTTGTTTGCCAAGGAAAGTTTCCTTTAAATGAAATACTTTTCCCAGTTATTTCCTGACGTTCTATCGACAACTTAGCTAATACGATGTATAGTGAAGAATGCAAGTTGTTTTGAAGGACCGGCTTCAAAATCTTTCGAGGAACAAACAATTATACATGTACAATTACTTGCATAACAGAGACCACATTTCTAACGCTAAATTAAAAGAAAAGAGAAAACCCAGACAGATAAAGACTGACTGACATTAAAGAAGGCAGCTGATCACTGTATCAATGTGATGAGAATAAAACAACTCCCACATAAAATACTGGAGTATTGAAAAAGGCTCTGTTGTGACAGAAAAATTTACTTAACATACTTTGGCCAACAATATTTTAAAAGCTATATTACAGTCATATTCACTAAGATATTTATCAAACAAACTTGAAACGTACACACAAATTCATGAAATAACAACTATCATAAACATTTTACATTTGGCAGTATGAATACATGCATAAATTCGGAATGATCTTCAAGCTAGCTCTTGATCGTTCAGATAGTTGTAATTTTTATTTTTTATGTTTGCATAGCAATGACATATCTTGCAAAATGTATTTCAAGTATAACATATGGCCACTGTTTCCTCTAGACTAGCGCCTAGACTGATTTATCTTTTTACATTTTTATGACTGGATGGAGTGAATTGAGCCAGTCTATATCCTATGTCCATTATCATAATTTTAACATCATTCTTCAAAACAGACTGGCTTTTGTCTCCATGAAATGGAATTAGACAAAAAGGGGAGAAATGAAGTACAAATACATTATTATCAGTCTAGTAGCAAGTCAATGTTTCCCCTTACCTATAAAAACAAATTGCTCAATGCATATGAAACCTATTTTGTTTCCTACGAAGCAAGTGGTGAGCTGAATACTTTTCAGAAACTGTAAAATTACAATAAATTCAAAGGAACAAAAATACCTTCGACTACATCATTTGTAAATAAATATACATGTCAGCTTTCCAATAGTTGCGCCAGGAATTGAATACAGGTTTTTAGAAATTTTAAAGTGAAACTAGAAGGTCTATGAAGTTCAAAGGTTCTAGGTCAAATGAGTCTAAGGTTACTGAGGACAAACCACTTTTAAAGGTAGCGGGAGATATATGTTCACAGCATACATTTATCAAATAATACAGTTGTCATTTTATCAACAATTGTAGCATTTCTTATTTACACCATTTGCAAAAGACTTTGCAACGTGGTGTAACTCTGAACATTATAACAGTATTTTATCAATTTTGTAGGAATAAGGCAACGAAACCACATCATCGAACACCAATTTAGAAAACAAACAAACAAACTATGACAAGTAATTAACGCAACTGAAATATCACTGCCTATAATATCTGTCTTTTAAACATGTACTTTTTATGTCTTTAGATATTTCTTTCAAAATTTTCTAGATTTTAGTTATATCTAAGTAAAACAAGTAATATATTACCGCTGTAAATTAAACCTATTTAACTTGTTTACGAGTCCATTTCGCTTTAATTACTTTCTTAATTTTCTTCTGTTTCCAGTATCACTGACATTTGCAGCCAGACATAAAGTTCTATTATTTGACATATAGAATTCATTAGTTTCTTGATTTATTAGGACTATTGTCTTCTAAAGAGAACTCTGCTACAAATAGTCTGCAAATTTTACCGTATCTACGCTGTCATAAAATAACATAAGACCTAAATTTCGTTATTTTGAGATTTAAATTTTATTTTCTGTTTGGTTGTTTACTTTTGTTAAAAACATTTGAGCCGCGCCACGAGAAAACCAACATAGTGGCTTTGCGACCAACAAGGATCCAGACCAGCCTGTGTATCCGCGCAGCCTGGTCAGGATCCATGCTGTTCGCTAACAGTTTCTCTAATTGCAATAGACTTTGAAAGCGAACAGCATGGATCCTGACCAGACTGCGCAGATGCGCAGGCTGGTCTGGATCCATGCCGGTCGCAAACCCACTATGTTGGTTTTCTCATGGCACGGCTCATTTTCTCTTCCTGCCAAATTTAATTCGTTCCAATATACATAACTATTTCTTATTTCTAACAAATCAGTTATAGTTTATGTTTTAGACAATACTTGTTTTGTGTTCGTTCGTGCGTGCGAGTGTATGTTCGTGCACGCGCTCGTGTGTGTTTTTAATCCACTAAAGAACTGTCATTACATGGTTAAGTCAGTATCAACTCAACAACAGTTATTTCTTCAATGTTTATTACATCTAATAATATGGTGGCTGATTTCTGCCATCTCGTTCTGGCGTGTTGGCGCGTTTGCAGAGCGCCAAGACGCCAACACGCCAGGACGACAATTATACGCGCCAAAACGACAAATATGGATTTTGTCGTCTTGGCGCGTTCATTTGTCGTCCTGGCGTGTTGGCGTCTTGGCGCCCCCGCCAACGCGCCAAAACGCCAAGACGACAAATGAACGCGCCAAAACGACAAATACGGATTTTGTCGTCTTGGCGCATATTATTGTCGTCCTGGCGTGTTGGCGTCTTGGCGCCCTGCAAACGCCGACGCGCCAACACGCCAAGACGACAAATGAACGCGCCAAAACGACAAATATGGATTTTATCGTCTTGGCGCGTATAATTGTCGTCCTGGCGTGTTGGCGTCTTGGCGCCCTGCAAACGCGCTAAGACGCCAGAACGCCAGGACGACAACTTCCCAATTTAGCGTGTTGGCGCCCCCGCCAGAACGACAAATGCCTTGTTTGTCGTCTTGGCGCGTATAATTGTCGTCCTGGCGTCCTGGCGTTCTGGCGCCCTGCAAACGCGCCAACACGCCAGAACGAGATGGCAGAAATCAGCCACCATATAATAATCTCTTTCTTTAGCGTCTACTTTTCAAATCGTACAGCGCATTTCTTGAAAGAAACTTGTAATTTAATTTGTTTTCACTCAGCTGTTATTTCAACCAGGTAAAACGTCATTAAATGCATGCATTGAAATAAATGCCCGATGTACGACTTGACATGTGATACTTATTTACATACATTTTCATTAACGTAATTAAAATACACAAAATTTGTGTTTGACCAACAGCTGTATATTTTGATATGACTTTATTATCGGATTTTAAGTCAAGCAGAAAATCACAGAGACAAGGCTGTCATTGCAAGTTATATTTTAGAAATGTCATACTTAATGAAAGATTAATGCCTTGTTAGATAGGAAAGGAGACTATAAGAAGCACGTTTAAAATACCAAGCGCAATTTAAAGGAACAATATTACGGAAATCGGTATGGCAGAAAATAAGGTTCTTTAAGCATCCATTTGGTACTTCCTAAAAATAAAAGACAAGGGAATACGGGAGATCTTGTATTTGTACTGTTGTACATCACCAAAGTGAAAGACTAGCAAAATTCCTTCGCGAACGTTTTCAAATGTAGTTTTAAATATTCTTGGGTTAGTCCAAGAAAATGTTGTTAAAGTGTATTTTCCGGAAGTTTTAAGATGATTACTTACTTATTTTAATTTTAACAGCTGAAATGATTAGAATGAAAAACAAGTACCAGTATCTTTATGCGCATCTTATTGCACAGAATGAGTTTTTGGTGAATGTTTTTTAAAAGCATTTTCCGGTTTGGTGTGCATTTAAATGTGTTTAATTAACGATAATGCTGTGAAAGTATTTAAAATTGATACTTCAGAAATAAAGAAATCGGACTAATTAAATAATAGGTCTTTCCTTCAGTCTTCTACGCAGTGATCGCCATTACTTTATAGGCCGAGACTGTCTCAGTCAAAATCATATTTGGAAACCTATTATTTAGTAACAGGAAGAGTTTGATATATTTGGTTATAAGCTAAAATTTCCTCCACCCTTTTTACACCCAGACCTATTTCAGCTGTTATTTTTTTTTCTTGAAAACATGCGCATATATTCATATTAAGTAAGTAAAGAAAAGAAATGTCAGTATATGTATTATTGACAGGAATACGTTCAATTTTACTGTATATCTCCTGAAACTGCAAAGCTAGTTTATATTAAAGGGATGCTTTGGAGGTCTTTTATTTCAAATACGCCAGTAAAAATGATACACTCATTACGAAATGATGTGTTTTTTTGTCTCAAATATATTCAATAGAATATTGTAGTTTCAATATTAAACAACATATATTCTTATAGACATATTTATAATTTTAATATGAGCGGCAACTATCATAAAAGTTTATTAAGCAAGCGATAATTTTGCAATTTCCATAAAAACAAAAAAACAAAAAAAAAAAACAAAAAAAAAAAAAAAAAAACACTTATGGCAGAAACAAATCAGAAATTAATATTTGTGAGTTTAAATTGATTTTTAATGTGTATTGTGCATCTATAAATTGGAAATTTTCTTCCAATAAATAACATAAATTCATAAATTTGTCACAGCAAATTGCTTCAGTCGAATAAACCAAACAGTCATATGGTACAAATTGAAGATTATTCAAAACATACTGCACCATGAGGGAGGATATTAGCATTTTCACGGCCTTTCCTATGCTTTATGTACACATTTCTTCAAATCAAGTATGCATAATGGAATTTAATATCATACCATGAAGAGAATCGATTTTGTTGACAGGCATTATATTGAAACATGAACATCAATCTCAGACAAAGACACTCGTCTTTGTGTATTTGATGCACACCATCTGCTGTATTTTTCCAATGCAATGAACACCTCAAACTAAGAAACTTGTCTTTGTGTATTAGATGCACACCGTCAATTTATTTTTCACTCCAATGTACACCTCAAACTAAGACTCTTGTTTTTGTGTATTAGATGCACACCGTCAGTTTTATTTTTCACTCCAATATACACCTCATACTAAGACTCTTGTTTTTGTGTATTAGATGCACACCGTCTGCTGTATTTCTCCACAGCAATGTACATCTCTAACAAAGGCATTTGTCTCTGTGTATTAGAAGAACACCGCCTGTTAAATTTTTGTTTTACTCCAATGCACACCTAAAACTAAGACACTTGTCTCTGTGTATTAGATACACACCGACTGCTGTACTTTTCAACTGCACTGAACACCTCAAATAAGACACTTGTCTTTGTATATAAGATGCACAGCGTCTGCTTTATTTTTTCACTCCAATGTACATCTCAAACTAAGACTCTTGTCTTTGTGTATTAGATGCACACCGGCTGCTGTATTTTTTCACTCTTATGTACACCTAAAACTAAGATACTTGTCTCTGTGTATTAGATGTATTAGATGCATACCGTCTGTTGTATTTTTCCACTGCAATGTACATTTCAAACGTCTCTCTGTATGTATTAGATACACACCGTATGCTGTAATTTTCCACTGCAATGTACACCTCAAACTAACACATTTGCCTTTTTGTATTGGATGCCCACCGCCTGCTGAGTTTTTCCACTACAATATAGACCTCAGACGAAGACACTTCTCTTTGTGTATTGGATGCACACCGCCTGCTTTATTTTTCCGCTACAGTATAGACCCCAGACTAAGACACTTGTCCTTGAGTATTAAATGCACACCGCCTATTGTATTTTTCACTACAATGTACACTAAGACACTTGTCTTTGTGTATTAGATTCACACCTTCTGTATTTTTTCCCACTCCAATGTACACCTCAACTGAGACCCTCGTATTTGTGTATTGGATGCACATCGCCTGCTTTATTTTTCCACTAAAATATAGACCTCAGACTAAAACACTTGTCTTTGTATTTTAGATGCACACCGCCTGTTGTATTTTTCCACTAAAATGTACACTAAGACACTTTTCTTCGTTAATTAGATGCATACCGTTTGCTGTTTTTCCCCCACAGAAATGTACACTTTAAACTAAGACACTTGTCTTTGTGTATTAGATGCACACCGCCTGCTGTATTTCCACTACAATACAGACCTCAGACTAAGACACATTTCCTTGTATATTAAAATGAACACTGCCTGTTGTATTTTTCACTACATGTACACTAAGACACTTGTCTTTGTGTATTAGATGCATACCATTTGCTGTATTTTTCCACTGCGGTGTACGCATCAAACTAAGACATAGGATGCCATATGATTACCATTAAATATTAATGTTTGATGATGGATGTTGTCGATCTGTAGACAACTCAGTTTCTGGATGATAACTGGAGAACGCTTAGACCTAGGATCATGAGACCGGGAGATTTGTCATGACCAGCAAATGACCCCTATTGGTTTTGAGTTCAGTAGGCCAGAGGTCAATAATAATCACATTGACAATAAAACTTTTTCGCCAGAAAACTAGATTATGCTTTGGTCTAAGATCACATTTGAATATGGAGGTCATTTAAGACTGGTAAATGACTCATGATTATTGATATAAGATCAATACGTTAAATGTCCAGTAGGCAGTGACGAAATAATTTCTTCCTTGTCAGTTAATTCATGCAAGTGTTCTACAAGCTCTTGTTATAACTAGAACCTCCAAACAACACATAATTATCAATTAGTACATGACTTTTGCTAAATTCTTTCCCTTGTTCCAGTAGAAGCAGGGTGTTTCCTATTGATTTGTTTAGAAAATGCTTATAATTCAAAAAAAGATTTTGAGTAAAATTAACCAGACCTCACAACATTTTCAATAAGCACACGAGCTTTGCTCATATATTATTTTATTCCCTTTGACAGAGTAAAAGCAGAGTTTTACCCCTTGATTTGGTAAAAGAAAAGTTGAAAATGCTTATTAATCAAAAGTAGTTTTACTAGAATCACCAAACGTAAGCTAACTGTTCATGTCCATTACCAGAAGCTGTCAACCGCTGCCCACATCAGTCCTCTCAGTGCTTTGAGTTTTGTGTACTGGATGCACACCGCCTGCTGTGTTTTTCCACTACAATTTAGACCTCAGACGAAGACACTTGTCTTTGTGTATTGGATGTACACACTTGCCCTTGTATGTAAGATTCTCACCATCTGTTGTATTTTTTCACTACAATGTACACTGAGACACTTGCCTTTGCGTATTAGGTGCACATCGTCTGCTGTATTTTTTCAATGCAATGAACACCTTAAACTAAGACACTTGTCTTTGTGTATTAGATGCACACCGCCTGCTGTATGTTTTCAATGCAAAAAACTCCTCAAACTAAGACACCTATATTTGTGTATTAGATACACACCGTCTGTTGTATTTTTCAATGCAATGAACACCTCAAACTTGGACACTTGTATTTGTGTATTAAATGCATACCGTGTACTGTATTTTCACTACAATGAACACCTCAAACTAAGGCACACTCTTTGTGTATTAGATGCAAACTGTTTGCTTATGTTTTCACTACAATGTATCCCTCAAACTCAGTCGCTCGCTTTGTGTATAAGATGCACACCGTCTGCAATGCCCTCCCATTACACTATCTACTGTATAATCAGTTATATCTTTACACTAAGCAGTCTGCTATATCTTTCCCATACACCGTCTTACATCATCAAACATTTGAAATCCTTAAAATCGTTCCACTAAAATGCCCACCTCAGACAAACACTTGCCTATATCTATAATATACATGAATACACTGTCCGATATATTTTACCGCTGCCATGTACTCCTCAGACTAAGACGCATGCTTTTGTGTTTTACATGCACAGTGCGTGCTACATCTATCTATTACAGTGCACATCTCAACATACTGGTCTACGTATAAGCTCTTTATCTTTTCTTTTCGCCGGATATATACGGAAAGCCGTGTAGGTTCATTCTCATGAACAGGATTAAAATGGCCTCAGGGGTTAATTCTGTTTAAGGCAGGAAATCAAAGAAAAATGGTTGTTCTGGGGATAATTGAGAACAAGTAGCAAGTAGCAATGTTTCGCTCAATAATTGGCGTTGCACACTAATCTTTAAATATCTGTGTTAGCTTTTTAGCTACTGAAACTATTTGAATGTTCCACGAAAGTAAATTTTCTTACGATTTCAACAGTTTCATTAAAACATATTGAGAAAATTGTGAGAAAAATGAACATTTACACATCTGATTCAATTTGAGAAACTACATAAAATATAGCAGTATGGAACAATTTCTCTTTCATTTTGCGAATTATAGGCTATTGATCATTATTAGACCGTCTAATGAAAAGAAGTTCTGCAGTTACGGAACAAGGTGACCATTAACAACCCCTATATTAATATGAACTCTGTAACATATCGTAAACAATCAATTAATGAATACAAGAATTTAATAAAACTCTGACTGCAGACTGGATGTTTAGACTAGTACGTGAAGAAGTCCTAAAGTTACGGGACGGAAGGTATAAAATTGTCGTGTTTTAAAGCATAATAAGTTATGCTATATCAGTATGCTTAATTTTGATGACTGCATAAAAAGTTAAAAAAGGTAAATAAGAATGTTAACGCGTGTACAGTAAGTCAGCACGGAACGTCAAAATTTTTCAACCCATTACCAAATCCTAAAAAACCAAGTGCCATCAATGTATCTAAGCAGGTGGCTTGGCGTATTATCTTGATAGAAATAAAACACCCTGTCTGCAGATACTGCACGTGTGTTAATAGGTCATTCCTGTCTGATATGAGAACCTAGTAGCAACACGTACACTGCTAGGTGTATTTCTGGGTTCTTGCTTCTATAAATGCTAACTACTAACTTGCTTCCTACGCACTACGTCCAAATTTTGTTTGGTTGAGTGTATGGAAAACGTACAACATCAAAATGTTCCAAAAAGTAAAAATAACGGATATCGAATTTAATAGGCAAAAATAAATTACAAACATTTTTCTAAGTGTTTCGTTACGCTCTAGCAGCACTGCCCTAAAAATTGTAATGTACCATATGCATGTCAGTAAAAACTCAAGGGATTTGACATCAGCGTTACTCACATGATGCTAGAGATGCATGAAAAAATTCTTTAACTACTCTTAACAATTTTGTTTGAAAATCAACAATACTTAAACACAAAGACTGCCTATCGTAGAACTATAGTTGTGCAAGTTTGATTTAAGTTGGTTTTAATTGAATCGGTATTTATTATTTCCGATTAAAGACATGAATATTTTGATAGTATTCCGATATTTTCAACACACATATAGGATAAAAAGCAGCCACGGACTTAAAATGTAAACCTGAGTTAAAACTTGGTCCAATTTCCAGAAGAACAGGTTAAGCCAATTAATTGAACGTGATTTTAGATTAATTGCTTCCAGACTGATTTCCAAGATGACTTGCTTAATTAAACCGTAGTTGGGAACAATATCTCATTTTTTCCCCAATTTAAAGTGGCATTTTCCTGTGTTTTATGTAAGCCATAGTGTACTAAATAAATTCGAGTCGTTCTTATTTAATATAAAGTGAGTGTAAGAAAGTCTAAGACGTGTCATGGTTTGTTTACCTTTATGATACAAAAGACAATTTCTTTTAAGCTGTATGTACCTTATTAAAGGACACCCGTACTTAACCGGTCACACTTTCAATAAGTACTACCTATTTATTTTCACATCTCCCTTTTTATGGTGGCTGATTTCTGCCATTTCGTGTGTTCGTGTCGGCGAGGCTAAATGTCGAAGTAACGAAAACACGAAAGGTCGAAATAATGCATATTTGTTCGTGTCGGCGGGTCGAAATGTCGGAAACACGAAAGGTCGAAAACTGCTTTCTTGTCGTGTGTTCGCCTTTCTGCATTCGAAGCGAATAAACGAAGAATAAGCAGTTTTCGACCTTTCTATACTTCGACCCGCCGACACGAACACACGACAAATGTGCAATTTCGTCCTTTCGTGTATTCGCCTTCCGGTAGGCAGGCGCGTAACAATTACACATATGCTGCTGAAATAAAAATGCTATCTAATAATGTGTTTTACCATTTATAAAATGAAATTTGTCCTAAAACGAAAGATAATGATTTATATTCCATAAAAGATGCCATTGTGTAGATATTCCATCACTGATATTAAATTTGTACATACATTAAGCTTCTGTCAGTCTTACGAGGCATATCATTACGCCGACCTGAGCTTTGAGTGCTACCTAGATAATGTGTTTTACAATTTATACATTTTTTTTTCTCAATTTATGATAGAAAATGTTTAATATGCAATAAAACATGTCACTCTTCAAATATTTCAGTTCTGGTATAAGATGCATATATACATTACGCCCAATTTTGCGCCATTATTTTAGTGTAATAAGGCAGACCCTACATGAAACATTTGTCGTGCGTTCGTGTCGGCGGGTCGAAGTAACGAAAGGTCGAAAACTGCTCAGTTTTCGTGTGTTCGCCTTTCGTCTTCCGAGGCGAATACACAAAGTAACGAAACATTGAAGACGAAATAACGATGTTTTTAATACCCGCCGATACGAAAAGTGTATACAAAAGTTCGTTTGTTCGCCTCTGAAATTTCGTTATTTCGCTTTCAATGTATCGTTATTTCTTGTATTCGCCTCGAAAGTCGAAAGGGGAACACACGAAAAACAAGGATTGTTTCGACCTTTCGTGTTTTCGTTACTTCGACATTTTGCCTCGCCGAAACGAACACACGAAATGGTAGATATCAGCCACCATACGCTTTTTTTCTTTTTTCTTTAATGAATATATTGTTATGATATATTTAAGTGATTGTAACAATTACACACTGCCTTTTAAAATCCTAGCAGAAAGTGCGTACCAGTAAAGTGCATTATAACCACTTTTAATTAAGGATAATGCTCAGCAGACTTTTTATTTGTGCTGCACTACTTGTGTCTGGCTTTACTGCCTACATATAATTGGAAAAGACAAGGATAAGTGGGCGTAAAGTGTAGAGCAATAACATTTGGAAAGAGGCGGTATGCATTTTTGTAAATATAATAACAATTTGAAACAGGCGGTGTGCATTTTTGTGAATAATATCACGGAAGACCCACATCTTTATCAAGCAGAGCGTGACATTTCAGAAAAAATCCAGACATCTAATCGGAATAAAATACTAAATCAAATTTTTGTAACAGTAACTAAGATCTTGATCACACAAGGCCAAATGTTATTGCTATTCTTGGTGCATATACACTCTTTCCTAGGACATTACTGTATATGTATCTAAACGTATCGACATGTAAACTTAAATAAACAGATAAACAGATACTGTAAGTTGTCAATGTCCTCTTCCTAGCAATAGAACATTAATTTAACCTTAACTGTGAATTTCTTATAACTGTCATCTCTCAGGTTATCATGTTCATGGTTGCAAGTGATACGTGTGTTCCATGTCCCTTCACTTTAGTTAGTCATCAGAATACATCGTGGTCAGCATGTCCCAACATTTAATTAGTCTCGATACTCGTGTTCAGCATGTACCCCTTCAACATTTAAGTTAAGTCCTCAGAATACATCGTGTTCAGCATGTACCCCTTCAACATTTAAGTTCTACATTATAAAGTTAACAGATATCAAAAATCTATTTTAGCAATTGATATGTAAACAATGTTGCTAATGTTATATCATAATGGCGTCACATTTGAATAATCGTCACGTCAATTCCGAGAACCTTACACAACTCTATCTAGAAGATTACTTATTACAACTTGGCAAAAGTTACGTTGTGTGGTAAGTTTCCTTGGTCATATATTTACTTCAGACCTAGGTTCGGGAGCTGTTCTACACTCGGTGTATTGCCTATGTCATAAAGAATCTAGTCACAGTGATAATGTCAAATATGGAGCACAAAACAGAATTGTTTAAAATACACTACAGAAGCATGGTATATGTCTGGATGAATTTTAATTTCACTCAAAATTCACTTAAAACAGAAAATGTATTAATTTATGATTAACTGGGCATATCAGCTTGATGCTCCGACTGCTTCTACCCTAAATACACATCCCTATCTGAATTGTTATAAATATTTATAGAATAACCTGAACCAGTCTCGGACGAGCAAAACATTGATAGATAACTCTTACACACACCTATTCAGAATTTAAAAATATGTATCCACAAAATGTATCAAATGTTTTAATCGCTTTTTACTCTTATTTGTAATGTTGCGTGGTTAAACTAATTTTATTTTGTGGCATAGATTTCATATTTCAATACGTAATCAATGTGAATAAAGAAAGGCTGAACACTAGAAAATATGTAATGTTTTCCAAAGTGAATGTACAAGGTAAGTGAATAGGACCATTATTCGTTTCTTATTTTTTATCAAAGCCATTTCGTAATATCTCTTCAAAACGCAGGCTCACAAGCGAAAGCCAAGATTACAATCATCATCAATTTACATTTCAGAAAATTGTATAAAGCAAAATTGTTGTAAAACCACTAGATTGAAACTGTCGTTCAAATGTAAGAACATCAAAATCTGTAATATTGAACAAACTGTCATGTGAAATTATCGGTCAGTTAGATGTATCTGTCATAGTTTGTCCCTAAAGTTCCCTGCACAAACACTTGCTGTATTCATGAATTTGATACTATTAACTTCCTCTCTTGGCGCTCAGCATTAAGGGGATAATGCTAGGACTGGCCAGCCAGATGTTAGTGTAATGTGACTATATGCGATATCATGTAACATGTCTACGACGTGATATACCAGTGAGGAAGCACTATGAAGTTGGGCATTGTGCTCACTGCAACAAGTAGACACCGTCGTATATACGACTTGAAAAAGATGTTAAACCCGCAGACACAAGCACGCACGCACAGTGACACACACAAACACACACACACACACACGAGATGAGGATTTACTGACCAAAAAGGATTTAGCGTTTTCAGTGTCTAAGGTCGTTCGTCGAATTCTGATTTATCCATCCTGGTTAAGGTTAACGTTAAAACGTTAAATAAAATGACTTAGGGTGAGGGGGTGGGGGTGGTGTGCTAGGATTTAAAAAAAAAATGTCTTTGTTAATTTTCTAGCTTTAACATACTGTAATACTGCTTTTTCACTAAGGAGTAAAAAAGTTCAAAGTAATTATCTACATTATGGCGTTCTTTTAAAAAAACAGTTGAAATACAAAACCAGAGTTTGCGTTCACACACACACGCGCACACACATACACACCAGACTTTCAAATGTTTGGCTTTAACACTCATATTTCTGGAAATTAGACTACATTTCGTTCGATTTTAGAACTTCGCAGTTTTCAAATTTCTTAAATGAATATCTCAATGTAGATGTACCTAAGATACCCATCCATCTGTTAGATCACGTCAGACTTATTAGTTGCTTTTAAACATTATTAGTCGAACTCATTATGTAAATGGAAATGGCACGTATTGTTTCTGGAAATTATGCATTTTTGCTCATGCGTTTTACGATATGACATCTGATGATTTCCGTGGAGATACATTTTTCCTGGGATTGCGGTCATTAACTTGACTTTTTTTCCAATTTCATTTAACAAAATGACAAATTAAAAAAGAGCGCTTCATTAAGAAATCTTAAATGCGAAGCTCGTCATCTTTTAAGTTAAATTTCAAAAAAAAATTCGACTCAAGTCGTATTTCTATGTGATTGTGATAATTTATGACGTAAATAATGTCAATGCCATACATATCCAGCCTTTATTACCTGGAAACCTATTATCTTATTCAAGCAAATGTTGAATGTTATTGCTGTAGGGTTATCAATAGATTGATGTCTGATTCATAAAACAAAATATGAGCCGTGCCATGAGAAAACCAACATAATGGCTTTGCGACCAGCATGGATCCAGACCAGCCTGCGCATCCGCGCAGTCTGGTCAGGATCCATGCTATTCGCTAACAGTTTCTCTAATTATTATAGGCTTTGAAAGCGAACAGCATGGATCCTGACCAGACTGCGCGGATGCGCAAGCTGGTCTGGATCCATGCTGGTCGCAAAGCCACTATGTTGGTTTTCTCATGGCGCGGCTCATATAACAATACGCTTATCATTATGAAACATACATAAAATTCTACTAGAGATTTACAGGTTCCGTATTAGGCAAAAAACCTGAAATTACCTCAAGGGCAGATCAACCACGCCCTACGATTTATTTTTGCATAAGCTATGCGTTGACTATGAATCTTTAATCATAAGCAGATAATACTTTTCAAAAACATTTTTCTACAAACAAACTTCTCAACATCGATTAATATTTTCTTTTCTTTTAAAATAAACAGCAACCATTAATAAAAGAAACTTAACGCATATATTCATCAAAGGCATAAATTGAAAAATGTATCAAGTAAATCAATCAGTCATAACAAATGATAAACAAAAATGAGCACCGCTAAACATGTTGTTCTTGTATTCATAAACAATACACTTCCTTTAAAACGTTATTTTTACATTTTCTAGAGACTCATATTCATGAAGAACTAAACAATGAAAAGGCAAAAATTGTGCTCCATTAACTACAACTGTTCTGAATTTATCCTTTCTTCCGTGTCTATTTCAAGGACTTAAAATTCTTTCACACGTCTCCCTTAATCAAAGGAGCTATATATCCTTCATATCCAATATTTATGATAAGATTTAAAAAAAATATACCAAATATGACTATGATCAAATGACTTTCAAAGATTGTAAACAACGTCTTCATTGAAATCCCATAGAAATCGCTACGTTTTAAGTCCCTGGTGCCAGTTAGGAGTCTCTCACCGAGAATGTGGCATAAGAAAGCGATGTGTTTGATTTTATTTTAATTTGTAATGCCATACAAAAAATGATCGTATCACTGATTGTATGTACAGATGGGAATATCCAGCTCTCATTCGGCAAATCCACCTCGTTACCGCCTTCACAGTTACCTTTCAACCTCATATACAACCGGTGAAAAACTAGATATGTCTCATATTTACTTTAATCGGGGTAGTTTCTGCTCCAAAGACAATGTCATGCTGCTATTTGTATACCTTTTATACCTTTATAACAAAATATGTTAAAATGACGCTACTAGAATTACTGTTGTCGTTTAGTTAATTTAGTATCAGTTAAACAAATGCCATTTCTTCAAAATTAAATCTTTCATTTAATTATAAAAAAAAATAATGGCCATATATGCTTATCAGAAAAAAGCTTATCACGAGTAGTTTATAATATAGCATTTCAAGGGAAAAAATAAACATTTGATTTATGCATTGACTTTAATTTTCTGCCTTAGCTTTCTGACCCGACGAATGTATCAAAATATAATCACATATGTAGTACTTATTCATTTCTAGCGTAGAAAAATATATAATTACTTTTATTTTACGAATATAATTGTATTTTGATATGAAATATTGATATGGATCAGATATCAAGCTGTCACACAGCATTAATTAAGTATACCATGTGTACTTTTATTAATTATATATAAAAAAATACAACAACAAAAAAAAAAGCAGAAATTACACGAAGACAAAGATTCCAGCGCAGACAAGAGAATAAAGCATTAATCATGGAACAAATTTGTTAAGGTCAGTAGAAAACTCGATTTATTAATTGTTATTTTTAGACAGATATCGGACAATAAAAGTATTCGCCGAACATTGTATTGACTAAAATATCGAAGACGGCAGCTTGCCTTGGAGCTTCAAACTTTACCGATACTTTTCTGTTCGCTGCAATGAAACAATATTCTAAATAAGCAACAATAATTATAAAAGGGATATGATGTCGCAGAAGTTCGCGTTCTGCAAACATCTTTCAAAATCTACTTGATATATGTATGATACTACTTGAAATCAAAAACAGGAAAATATAAACAAAGAATATGAAACATTGCAGTATAGCAAACTGTTGCAAAGATGCTACTTTAGACAGGTTAATTTACTGTTAATTAGGTCTAGTTTTGAAAAAAAGGGGAAAACGGTATACAGACGATAGTGATATTCTGCCATGGATTTTAACAACACAGCTTGCTTACATTATTCTAATATGACAAAACTTGTAGAAAACAAAACTGTTAGTGATTGTGCAACAGACGAACTTTCCAGCGGAAGACAGAGACCGGAAGTGCCATCATATCGCCTTGGTTCTCAAGTGACAGCTACCATGTTCTTCGTCATTATTTTTTTGATTGGCGTCCTTGGAAATTTACTTGTTATTCTCGTTATATGTTTGCACCGGAACATGAAAACTACAGTAAATATATATCTGATCAACCTGTGTATAGCGGACATTCTCGTCCTGACTGTCTGTATGCCAACCGTTCTTGTTGACGTGTATGCCAGAGATGCTTGGTACTTCGGAGAACCTATGTGTAAGTAGACACATTTTTTATTTAATATAGTCTGGTGGTTTAAGCCCCTGAAAAAAAGTTTATGAGGGCCGGGATGTTAATGCTTGGAGACAAAGACTTTATTAAAGTTTAAACATCCCTGGTTCATCTGGGTGCTGTCTCAAAAAAGTATATGACCATTATATGCAAATTATAGAGGTCAAAATTCATGCGTTAAAACTGATATTTTCACATAATTTTCGGCACTGATGCAATGGCTCATGAATAATTTCACATTATACAGGATTTGATTTACAATGATAGGTTTAAATAAACCATACACTTGTATCCAATTAATAAATTATGACTCACACTCGAAAACGCATTGTATGCTCATATATAAAGGTTAAAGGTCATAGGGTATATATACAGAACAAAATAGCTAACCGCATTTGCTAATTTTCCAATATCTTTTCAAATTCTGTAAATACAATTTTGAAATTTAGCGTACTTTTAGAACAAAATATTGTTAATAACATAATAAAATTTCAAAAATATTAAGTGACACTAACATATAATTTTATTCAATTTATTAACTCACCCCATTTGTAAAAAAGTCACAAAAACACATAAAAGCTGTGTTTTAGTAAACAAGTGAATACCATTTGTAAGAATAAGAACTGTTCATACTAATATTTTTTTCTAGCGAATGGTAAAATATGACACGAATGATGAATGCTGTTTTTAGAAAAAGCTAGTTAAAGAAGTTATTTCATTATCTTCCCAAAATACGTTTTCGTTTTTAGTATGTACATGCACATTGTTAACATTTTTGTTTACTTTTTGTATCCTATCAAAATTTGGTTGAAATCGTAAAATGAATGAATATTATATCTGAAGATCTGTTTTGGTCTTCTTGAAAGTTCGGCATTTTATCAATAATATATTGTTCTGAGTGTACACGACATTTCGAGAAGTATTTTATGTTATGTTTCGAAGATATTGGCAAACAAATATGGGGGCACTTAGCTATTTTGTTCAGTATATATTAGTTAATACAGTTTTAGAAAAGCTTTTATTTTACAAATTAAAAACGTCCCAGTAAATCTTTATGTAATATTTGCATACATATTATCATGAAATACTGTTGAAGTTCACTTTCTGGCAGGACATGTTGTAAAGTTTGAAATGTTTCTTTCGTCGCTTTATTTGCTCGACTTTTCGAAGGAAAAGTAGAGCTATTGCACTCGCCCCAGCGTCGGAGTCGGCGTCGCCGTTGGTTAAAGTTTTTGATAAAGTCAAATATCTCTGTTACTATCAAAGCTATTGATTTGAAACTTAAAATAGTTATTTACTATTAAAGTCTACACCAGGAGAAACAATCCCCATAACTTTGATTTGAATTTTGATGGAGTTATGCCCCTTCTTCACTAAGAATTTTGGTTAAAGTTTTTGATAAAGTCAAATATCTCTGTTACTATCAAAACTATTGACTTTAAACTTTAAATAGTCATTTACTATCAAAGTCTACACCAGGAGAAACAAACTACCTAATTTTTACAGAGTTATGCCCCTTGTTAACTTAGAATGTTTGTAAGTTTTATAAAGTTTTTACTGGCAAAGCACTATTTCAGAGTCAAGCAATGAGAAAAGTCAAGCGCGCTGTCTTACGGCCAGCTCTGATTTGTTTTAATTCGGGGTAAGACTACTTAACCAAATATTTCTGATTTCTTATATAATAAGATAATTTCCTTTATCTAACTAATGCAGTCAGTTTGATCATACAGATGCTTTTCAGTTTAAATGTCACAAATATATGTCAAAGGTCGCAGTAAGTGCTATGAAATATAAATAAACATGATCATATTGCCTACTGAAAAGATACATAACCTTGCAAATAAAAGGGTAAAAATCAAATTTCAACTTGATACCTTGAATAATTTTTCACTTATGTTCAGGACAAGCATAATTTAATAAGATAAAAGAATGTGGTATGTTGGTGTACAATTCCTTAAATTGTTCTCTTAAGAAACAATCCCTTAAACCATTTCTTGGAAAATATTTTAAAATGTATTAAAAGGGGTAATTTAAAAGTGACAAACTGTGGACCTTTAAGAGTTATGTTTTCTTTTCCAGTGAATGTATCTATCCCTGTATGCAGTTTATACAAACTTCTTTTCCCATTTGTAATGTTCAGGACAAATAAATTTGATAAAGGGAGATAACTGAAAAAAGTAAGCACGATAGCAACTCTTCCTCTCAACGTACATTGTCATAATGTGAAAAAGTTCCATAAAATCCCTTAGATGATTTTGGAGTTGTCCTAATACTAATATTAATTAAAGGAAGGTTATTATGAAGAAAGCAATGTTAAGTTATGGTTCTGGTACACAAGAACGTCTCTTAATGTCCTCTAATTTTGTATGCAGATTGAATAAAGTTTCTTCAGCACTTTTAGAGTTATAGCCTGGACAACTCAATTAGATAAAATAAGATACGTCGAAAAGGTTCTTGTACTCAGCAATTTCTCTTAAAGTACCTATTTTTATCTTTGTATGCAGTTCCCTTCGCACGTTTACACCAAATGCCATTAAGGATGATCAAAGTAGATGATTGGTAAAATCAAACAATATATTGTTACCAATATCATCCGTGTAGGGGCATTTTTCACAAACCGCATGCTAATAGAGCATTTTCTTCTCAAAGTAGCTGTGGGGGGACATATGTATATAAAAGATAACTGTATGTATTATATAATTCCTGAAGAGGTTTGTACTGTATGGCCCATATGTATATAAATTTTAACTATATATATGATATAATTCATGAAGAGGTATGTACTTTAAAATTGTCTGGAAATCTATAATTGCTGAATGCTTTCAAATGTTAATATCTGCATTTTAAAGAACAAATGTGATTTTTTTTCCATATTGGTAAGAAATAAGAAATAACAAGAAATATCTTTAAAAATGATGGTCGGCGAATTGTAATAAGGAAAGAAGTTTATTAATTTTTCATCTAACATTCATCTTTCATCTAACATTTTTCAAATTGCAAAACTAAACACCGCACTTTAACAATTTAAATGGTTCTCTTTTAATTTTTCGCAAAGGTTTCGTAGGGTTGCAATTTTGTTTCGTTTATCCTTAGACGAATAATTACAGCAGTAGTTTGATGAAGATTCATGAAGCGGTTCATGAGAAGAGGTCATTAAACGTGTTTATATTTTTAGCTAAATTGGTCCCTATCCCCATTTGTAACAAAATAGCAGGAGATCTTACGATATTGTTACACATCGAGTTTGATAAAAATCCATTACATTTTAGTGGTTAATGCGAAGAAAGGCACATCCACTATTAGCTATAGCGGTCCCTAATAGGGCCCAAGTTCCTATATAAATAAATTTGGAAGAGGACCTTATAATGATGCTCCAGACCAAGTATGACAAAGATCTACCAAGCTGTTTATGAGACGCTGTACAAAGGCATTTCTAGCTTTAGCTCTAGCAGCCCATAAAAGGGGTCAAATGTCCCAGCTGAACAAAGCTGGCTGCGGGCCTAATAAAGATGCTACAAATCAAGTTTAATTAGAATACATGAGAAAAAATCAATTAAAGGATCTTTTTATTTATTGTTTTTATTTATTTCTAAAATAGGCCAACTGATCCCGCTTTAACAAATGCATTTTCGCTATTCATGAATCTTTGGACAATGACGTCACACCTATAAAAAAGTGAAGGTCAAGCAAAACATACAATTGTAATTATTTCAATATTTCTGTTTCATAAGCAAAGTTTGACCATAGTCATATCACATAGATAAACTGTATGCAGCGTACCTTCATTTCAGTGTAATGAGATTCAGTCATTATATAGCATATATATAATAAAACAGATTTCAACTGAGTTCAATATTTGCATACCATACTAAAGAAAAATATTCATATATAATAAATCAGTTAAATAATTTATAACAAGCATATCAAAGCAAACAAGTACTCATTTTAATATGCAATCTGAATAAGTCACAAAAGCAAGAAACCTTTTCATACACAGACAATTGTAACAAGGAAAATCTTTTAAAAAGCACTTCTCTACATAAAAGACTCTTATCACACCCTTATTCATGTGATACGCAGACCGTATTCAGCTCTTTCTTTAATTTGATATATGTTGGTATTTGGACAGGTTTTTATCATATTTATTAAACTTACTTATCATTTTGAGATATATCAATATTCTTGCTAAATATACTGAGCCAAAGTTAGCTTTTAAACTGTGAACAGCGTCGTTTAGGATAAACGCTTTGTCTACATTTCACTCAGCGTAGCACAATCAACAGAGTGAAAGAAATTGACACTCTCGTCCAATCAGGCAGAGTGTTGCATAAATCTTCCATTTTGATAAATTATCTATAATGCGTTATCAAGTAATTTGATTTCCAAACTGAAGTCACGTGGCATAGGTAACGAAAACAAATTTAGACGGCGTCGCCGAAAAATGTAATTAAATAATATTATAATAATATCATATTTAAGGATATTTTAGGAATGCAAGATGTTTATATGGTACTAATGAATAAAACCACAGTGAAAGTTATTACCAGTGTTGCTCAATGCTGTATTACCTATATATACTTGCGTCTGTGTTCATATTCTGGAAATGTAATATTGTTAATAGCTTTTTTATATATCTATCAGAACCAATCGTAATTTCTTTTTATAATTAGTTCTAAAACTGATGAAAAACACATTTATTATACTATATGATATAAAAGGGAAGTGATTTCATCTACAGGCAAAAGGAAACTTAATTTGGGTGTATGTGACCTTGACCTTTGCACATGTCATATTGTTTATAATGGTGAATATTTAAGTGGCGTCGGTGGAATATACCAACAAAACTTGCAAGCCAATATATGTACATTGTATTATGTAAGGATGATGTCGGCTGTTTGTGGGAGTCGCTAAAACATGTACATGTACTTTTAAACTCATGATTACCGAACAATATTTAGTATTGTCAAATAGACGTTTATGTGAAGTTATCAGAATAACAGCATAGGGCAATAAGTTCATATAAACTTTCGGAACTATTTAACTGTGTTCCTATATGAAACCTCATCAAGGTTATCGGTATATAACACAACATTTACTTCTTTTGATTTAAAAGTTTTAAAAAGGTAAAGTTTCTTGTTTAAAGTGGGTATTGGACGAAAGTCCCCAACTGTAATGGATGGAACAACTTATTTCCAGCGGAGCCCACGGCAGGTGTGATATTTACCTTCCCAGCATCCAGTCTAGGCCGATAGTGCCGGAAACAGTACCATTACTGAACACTAGTCGGGATATCAGCCGCGACCTTGAATCGAACCCGGACCGCTCGACTTGTAGCCCAGCCTGCTAACCACTGCGCCACTCACTCTCAATCAATAGAGAGTTTTAATGAACAAAGGACATAATCTAATTAAGTAACGTATGTACCAATAAGCTGCATCTGGCGAAAGAATGCACTTTAAAGTAATTTACATAAAGAATTATTCAAAAATCATTCAGAGATGCTTGTTAACTAAGCACTGAAACTTAGTGCTCATTGTGTTACTTTGAAAAGTTTGTCAATCTTAACTGTTATAAAGTAACGTAGATTTTGGTGAAATAAATCGTACGCTAAACCAAGTATGATATACTAGTACTCATTGGTAGGCAGTCATTGCTCAAAGTGTGTAAATTGTGGGAGGGGGGATTTTAGTCATTAAAATTATGTAAAAGCAACTTGTAATAAGAATTCACAAATATAAAAAGAAATCGAATTATACCTGTGTTATGCAGTATATTTTTTCAAAAGTAAATATAAGTATCGGTACATACGTTACCATAAAAGCATGCTGAAATAAAACAAGAACACCGCCTTGCGAGTGCAGATGCTCATCTGATTTTCTTTGTCTCTGTATAATAGAAATATTGTCATACCTATGATATTTTAAGTTCAAAAGGGGTCGTCATTCTTGCAAAAGATGTAGAGTTACTGTACTTGCTTTGCAGAGTCAGCTTAAAATGGCAAATAACTGCTCCAAATTTTAAAGCAAAAGCTTTGACCGTTAATGAGAAAAGTTGACCTAAACGCAAAATTTAAGCAAGAAAACTGATATTTTCTAAGTCCAAAAGTGGTCAAAATTCTTGCATAAAGCAAGATGATGTTATGTTTCTTGCTTTACAGAGTCAGCTTTTGACGGTTAATAAGTGTTGCAAGTTTTAAAGCAATAGCTTTGATAGTTTAGGAGAGAAGCTTACCTAAACACAAAACTTAACCAAGAAATCTGATATTTTCTGAGTCCAAAAAGGGCCATAATTCTTGAAAAAAACAGAAGGGAGATATGTTTCTCGCTTAACAGAGTCAGCTTTTGATGGTTAATTAGTGTTGCAAGTTCTAAAGTAATAGCTTTGATAGTTGAGGAGAAAAACTGACCTAAACACAAAACTTGAACAAGAAATCTGATATTTTCTATGTACAAAAGGGGTCATAATTCTTGCAAAAAGCAGGATGGAGTCATGTTTCTTGTTATACAGAGTCAGCTTTTGATGGTAAACAAGTTTTACAAGTTTTAAAGCAATAGCTTCGATAGTTTAAGAGAAAATTGACCTAAACATAAAACTTAACCAAGAAATCTGATATTTTTTAGTCCAAAAGGGGCCATAATTCTTGCAAAAAGCAGAATGGAGTTATGTTTCTTGCTGTGCAGAGTCAGCTTTTGATGGTGCACAAGTGTTGCAAGTTTTAAAGTAATAGCTTTGATAGTTTAGAAGAAAAGCTGACCTAAACATAAAAATTAACCAGGCAACGCCGACGCAGACGCCGACGCCGATGACGATCAAGTGATGACTATATTTTTCAAAATATCAGATGAGCTAAAAAGGAACCCAATATTTTATAACAATGCTTATGATATCTGTGTTAAATTATATACAGAATATGCAGACAAAGGGAATATACATCTATCAAAGATCTTATGTTGTGCTGTACATGATATATATTGATGATAACGTAAGTGTCAAGGAGCTGAGGTCTGATTTAAGAAATACATAATACGGTAAATATTAATCTTTATGTTTATATTATTAATTGTGACCATATGCTGATATGTTTTCTATATAACTGAACAATCCCTTAAGCAAGTAGGGTACCACAGACCTTTTGAAAAAAGCTTTGTAACGATCAACTCATGCCAGTAACGTAAGTACTATTTAGACCAATGAATAGAAAGTAATGTCATTTAGTGTTTAACAATATGGTTTAGACAACTAAATTCTATAAAGGGAGATAATTTAAAAATGAGCGAGATAGTTAAATTTAGAGTTATTTTTTGGAAAAGAAATGTTATATGTAAGTTTAATAAAGGGAGATAATTCAAAAAGTAAGCTAGATAAATTTATTGTACTTGTACAAAGCACTTTTCCTTAATGTCCTTAATCTTTGTATGAAGTTTGAATAAATTCCATTCATCACTTTTGGAAAACATATTAATAGTATCTATAGATGACATAATCATTGAAATAAAAGCTACACAAAAATCGCAAACTCAGAATTTCATAGCATGACCTTTTGACCCCTTTAATTTACATAAAACATTGTTATATTTTTTGGAGACAGCTATCAAAGTAACCGGTAATGTTCAAGCTTCAACAAATGTGTTGTCTTCGGGCATTAACATGCCGGTCCTCATAAAATGATTTCTAGAGCACTTTTGTCACTAAAACCACCTGACTAATATGTAACATTAATATAAAAAGGGCCTCAAAATGTATTACTTAGACACGAGTACCGATTTAAAATCCAGACAGCAGAGATCGAAAGTAGTTGGAAGTAGGCGTTGAGAAAGGATGAAACGTAAGCAGATATGAATTTGGGGTTTTCTTCCATTTCAACCCATGATTAAAAATGTTTCCATTGATTAACCATTTAGTAAAATTTCAAGAACTGTGATGCATCATGAATGAGAACATTAGCACTTTCATGGCCTCATGTCATTTCCCTATACATGTACTTAATTTACATTTTTCTTCAATCTTTTTTTTCATAATAATGAAGAAATAGAAATGTCTGTATTTATTTTTACCTTTAATAGAATCAGAGTTTCAGAATAAGTGAAACACAAAAAAGATTGATGGTTGTTATATCAATGCATAGGGGCTGTTTCATAAGAAAACCTGTATTAGTGACAAAAAATCTAAATACAGATAACAAAATATTCATAAAGAATATTCTTTTACCATTCAAATTTGAAAATTTGAAGTAATTATCTTTCTTATTTCAAGTGTTACAATGACTTTAAGTAAATATCTGAAGGCATTTTGAGAAATGACGTTAAGAACGTCATAAAAGCAGAATGACGTCGCCGTGTTAGGCATGTAGCTTTCAAGTCATTAATGCAACAAATTTTACGTATCACTTGCTAAACATCATACGTTTGAATAATTAGGCACAGTTTAAAATGATTTTACTGCAAAATAAGTAAACGGTATATTTTTGGTTACATCACTGACCTGTATCAACACACCTCTATTTTTATGATGCATGGGTGCTTTGGAATTCCCGTTGCCAAGGCAACAAAATGACAAGCTAAATGTTGACAGACGACGGACGACAGACTTACAGACGCCGGGCATCGAGCGATCACAAAAACTCACCTTAGCATTGCTCAGGTGATCTAAAAAGAGTGAATGTCCGCTATAAAAATGGTGGCGAAGGGGCTTCGGAGTTCCTCTCTCGAGATATAGTTTTCGTATATAAACAACTAAAAAACTAAAACTACTTGGTCAGAATAGTTATTGGCATAATATCTCGCGCAGGTTAGATAACCAGCAGCAAAACATTTCCCTATATATCCAACACATTTTGGTACTACCTTTTTGTAAACTATCAAATTGCATTTGGCAGTGACTACCAAAACGCGTTGCTATCATATCGAGGTGCAACAATGCTGAAATAAAACATGTCTGTGTCCTTGTTGTAATATTTTTGCCCAGGATAAAGAGATCCGCACATTACACGCTGATTAGAAGACATTATTTTAATTTTTTCGGTGTGCCGTATTAAGCACGATTTTTTGACCTCATATGACCTTATGCCGCCTGAATAATGTACCAATCGGATTGCTTGGTAAGGTATTCTCGGTATTTTCAGCCATAATAAGAGATTTTGTAAGAGTGGCGCTGATTGGAGGAAAGGCTGAAAATGCTTCACTCTGAGTCATGTGTGACACTGAGTGAAATGACAACGCGTTCGTCATCTATAACCTCTGTAAGTACAGCACCACTTGAACAGGTGCTTCATCTGCTCATCCGGACATATTTCTGTTTTGTTAAGTTTTCTTTTTAAGTTATTTCTTTTTTGTTAAGTTTCCTTTCCTTAAGTTTTGTTTTTACAAAAAGGTTATTTATTTTATACATTCATTAACTCTTACCCTGCTTTACAGCAACAATTTCTGACCAGTGCAAATCATTTCTAACCTGCAACAACATGTCCGATACTGTTTTAGACTCTAAATTTCAAATTAATCTTTCCGGTGAAAACAGTACTGTACATATTCTGAATGATAGACAAATAAGCTGAAGTAGGGTAAGGGTTCATGTTGCTTCCAACAATTCCAGAAATAAAGTATAGAACGTATTTCAATATTGTTTGCTTACTGTTACCAGTTTTTAAGCACCAAAGGCTCAAAGAGAGCTTTTGCGATTGTTTAGTGTCCGTCGTGTGTCCCTCCACAATTTCTAAACACAGTCTTCTTCAGAACTACTATCCTCATTTATACAAACAAAGACAAATATCAAACAGGGAATGCCACGTACTAAAATCGCAGCCTCACCAAAACGAAACCCACAGCACGCAGACGTGCACACCACAAACACACACACATACACGTGCACACACACAAAGCCAACACACGAGGACAAAACGAACAAACAAAGGAACACACACACATACACGCGCACACACACAAAGCCTACACAAGAGGACAAAACGAACAAACAAAGGAACACAGTGGGGCACCGCCTTGGAACGGTCAGTGGCAAAAACACTACTGGGGAGCTTAAACCGGTTTATGGTGCGCACCCAACCTCACTCTTACCCCCCACCATGTTCCAAAGACACGGGACAGTGTAAATAAAAGTAATCCCCTCCAGGTGAATCTCTAACACACGTAATGGAAAAAAAGGCATGGCATGTAAAACACAGAATTTAACAGTGTTAAAATCGCGGAATAATCTATTAGAGCGCAGACATGTAATGAGTTACTTTTTGCACATAATAGTCTATACAATGTGTGCGAATAAAGTGCAACACCATTATGTTATAGCATTTTGATTCTGAAACGCCTTTTTGCCATTATTTGATTCCATTTTAAAAATAGAAATGAGCTGTTCCACGACAAAACCTGTATTAGTGACATGACATAATAATTGCATAATAAATAGTTTGAAATACAAGAAAAAAATCATCACTTTTCTTATGTTCATGCACAAACTAGAAACAAGTATGTAGTAATACAGGTATCAAAGGGAAATCAAATTCTACGATATTTTACAAATATATGCTTGTGTATGCGATAGAGGCTGTATTTTTCAACTGATCTTCATGAAATTTTGTCAGAATGATTACCTTGATTAAATCTAGGCCGAGTTTGAAAATGAGTTATCTGGGGTCAAAAACTAGGTCACTAGGTTAAATAAAAGAAAAACATTCTGTATGTGATAGAGGCTGTATTTTTCAACTGATCTTCATGAAATTTTGTCAGAATGATAAGCTTGGTAAAATCTAGGTCGATATTGAAAATGAATTATCTGGGATTAAAAACTAGGCCATTAGGTCAAATAAAAGAAAAACATTGTCTATGCGATAGATGCTGTATTTTTCAATTGATCTTCATGAAATTTTGTTAGAATGATTGCCCTGATAAAATCTAGGTCAAGTTCGAATATGGGTCATCTTTGGTTAAAAATGAGGTCACTAGGTCAAATCAAAGAAAAACCTTGTGTATGCGATAGAGGCTGTATTTTTCAATTGATCTTCATAAAATTTGGTCAGAATGATTGCCTTGATGAAATCTAGTTCAAGTTCGAATACGGGTCATCTGGGGTTAAAAAGTAGGTCACTAGGTCATATCAAAGAAAACACTTGTTTAAACTCAAGAGACCACATTTTTGGTCTAATACTATTGAAAATATGCCAGAATGTTTGTTTCCATGAATTCATTAGGTCAAACATGTTTACACTATTATGATGTGTTTCTCAGGTGAGCGACCTAAGGCCATCTTGGCCCTCTTGTTTATCTTTCTCTTTTGTGCGTAATGTAAAAATGAACACAGCCCCTGGTGTAGAAAAAATACCAAAATACATTCCATTCCATTCCATGATCCTTAACACATCATATGCACCCTTGCAACGCATTTTGTCGCTACCAAAACCCGATCAAATTTCAGTAGTGACTACTAAAATGCGTTGCTACCATTTAAGGTATAACACAGCATTTTATAGCTCTTATTTTTATTTCACTAGAAAAAAATCAATCTGCGAAGATCGTCTTTTGTCGACTTTTTAAAGTTTATTCTTAGGTTGGGACAAATTAGGGCTTAATGCAGAAAATGTTTGATCCGAACGTGCAAACTGCCTTAAAGATGATGTACATTTTGTAGCACGAGGCTAGACATGGGCAACGATAATTCATTTTTCGCAAACTTGAACAGAATCTACATGCTGACTATTCCCGGTTTTATCGAATTTTGACATTAGACCCTGCCGTCTCTAAGGAGCATGGGAATTCGATTGTATCATTCATAATTAATACAAAACTTGCTCATACATAGAACTATTTACAGACACACTAATCGTAAATAACCAAACAGAAAGTAAATGCATATAGAAAATCCACCTAATTATTATATTCAGAAAATATACCATGCAAAATTTTCAGTTTCGATAACAACACGAATCTGTACAGATAACTATAATACGGGACTATAGATCTTTTTCAGTCTCTAATTTCTTTACATTCATCTGGTAACAATTAACAAAATTCTCATCATGATAGCAATTAGCAATTTGTGCAAGCAGTACTTCGAACTGAATTTATCTTGTATAAAAGGGCATGTGTATTTCGGGAGATTGATTTTACATCACCTATCTGCGGACGTATACACAATAACCTTGGTTTGGCGTCCTTGAAGTCGGCTCAACGCCGCCTGTTATCACAATAACCTTGGTTTGGCGTCCTTGAAGTCGGCTCAGCGCCGCCTGTTATCACAATAACCTTGGTTTGGCGTCCTTGAAGTCGGTTCAACGCCGCCTGTTATCACAATAACCTTGGTTTGGCGTCCTTGAAGTCGGTTTAACGCCGCCTGTTATAACATTGGTTCTTCATGCCGTAAGCTCGTCGTTGATGTTGCGCCTAAAACTGTTCATTGGCAGATTTTAGATGACAATAAACATTTTGTTTCCAAGCATTATGAAATTTATTAATTTTTATGGCTCTTACAGGCCAAATATTCTATATACTTTAGGGAGTTGGTTATAATGATTTAGTTATGTCTGTACTAAAAACTAGATAAACTGAAGTATTTATAAAAAAAAACTGGATGGCAGATATTAATGATTCATCAGGAACAAAAAGTTATACTTTGTTTTCAAGTTTCAAGCTTTGACACTATTTAAAATTAGTAAATATAAGTAAGTTTAGAAATGCACTTTGTAGATTAAGTGTTCCATCTCGCAGACTATAAATTGAAAGACTCGTGACATAAACCTGTCCCAATTCCTCACAATGAAAATCAAAGCATTGTAAATACTGGAGGACGGATTGTCTTGAAATGCATTGATTCTGTCAGGTCCGAGATCAGCAATGTCCATTTTCTCTTAGTGTTTAACTAGTAAATGTCTTTTTCGGTTGTTTTTTTACAACAGTGTAACCATTTCTATGTTTATTGTGAATTTAATGACTAAATATGAACAATGCAGACTATCATTATCAGGCTGCACAGATGTGCATGTACACACATACACACAATTACAAAACAATCATACATTTTGTAATAACTATTAGGCAAATATACATCAAACTATAATAACATAGGGAACAGAACTGAAATACATTTTTAAGGTCACTAATTATAGCAGGGACGATCAGACTTTTAAGGAATACACATATAACTGATTACCGTGTTGCAAATTAAAGGTACTCTGTTGTAACTGCATTGCGTAGTTAACTTGTTCTCGCTTATGTTGCTAGGTTACTCTAACTGACGTATGTAGGATTTTGCCTACGTGAATGCAGAATGTGCTTACGTCAACATTACTCATTGGTGTTGCACAATATCGTATGAATATTTCATGAGACAGAGTTGCATACATTTTGTATAAACACAGCCTCTTTTCCATGTGTTCGTTCATAATTGAGAGAACGGGCATGACTGCCAGAAGGGGTATAACTGAGAGAAGGGGCAGAAATGTACAAAGAGCCGTAAGAAATAGGACACCTAGTAACTTTATAGTAGAAGAAACAAGAAACTTTGCAGATAAATTATCTTTATTAATATGTCTACGTTTATTTTGGGTGAGAGAGAAAACAAACTGGAAAATATTTGTAGGGAAAATAAATTACAATAGATGTAGAAAACGGACTATGTTTGTTTATCAAAAAGAACCTGGATGAAGTACTAATAAAATAGCAAACTACGTTACATCGTATTAATTGGGCTTAGCTGACTACGCAAGTCCTCGTGACCAGGCTACTAGTTTAGCTGACTATGCTACATAAATATACTAGTAAAACACCAATGACTGTATTCTATACAAGTAGGTTTTTGCAGCTTTCTTAGACGATGCACTGTACTGTTAGCAGAAGATCTCCGAGTAACATCCATTACAAATCGATAATTAACATCAACTAGCATTTCTCCTAGTCTCTTGAATTACAGTATACAGTAATTTGTAAGTTCTATCTATGTGTGTACTGAATAACAGTATTTGCATTCTAAGTAACCAGCGACTGTGCGATAAGATGATCCTGATTAGAAAGACGACTTTCTATTTTGTGGTTGATAAGACCAATTACCAGGATCAAAATTTATATCCTCTCCGCGGCAGAAACGTAGGAATAGGTATTAGCGTCTGATGACCCTTTCACGCTTCCGTAGAATCAACATTTATTGCACGAAACTAATTGTAAAAATATTTTTGAAATGTCTAGATCTTCAGCTCTTAAATATGGATATACTGACACTTTTAGACTTTTAGACAACATGAAAAAATACTCGGCGAAGAAAAGAAGGAATTGATCCATTGTAGACCCGTGTGAAATTTGTGTTTATTCTGAGTGTAAATATTTCTTTCGTAGATGAAAATCTGGTATGTCGTTCTAAAGCTCAGGTATTTTCAATCTGTTAAAAAGTGCTGAAAACTGACTCCCCATTAGCAAAAACAATACAAAACAAAAAAAATTAATGCCTCCGACTAAAAACCAATGCAAATGCGACGTTCGTTTTCAAGTTTTTCCTTCTTAAGGGTGTTAGTGTTTACGATCGTCTGCAATAATTTACACAAAACAGTGAATAATAGCAATTTTGGCAGCAGATCTGTCACAAGATGAAGACGATTGAACAAGATTAAACAGCTTAACAGCAAAGCGACAAAAATTTTCGAAGGGAAACATTCTTGCCAATCATTCGTGTTTTCATTCCATGCTCTTCTATAAACCGGAAATTTTGCGCTTATTTTGGCTCTGAATGACAACAGTGCATCAAACATAATGAATGACGTCATTACTAAACCCAAAATAACATTGTCTCACATCTTACATTTTATCTACAAAGAAACCCGACGTTTTACGCATTACAATCGTGTCTACAATAGCCGAGGAGTTAGAGGTAAGATTGAACAATGTATTTACTATATCTATAATTATCTATTATATTTTTACGGAAGCCTATTGGGGACATTATGTCTTAGTTTTATGCATTACCTCTTATGTGTGATGTATTATGCGTTAAGTATTATTTAGTCAAGACTCAGAATGTCTAGTAAGACTGCTCAAACCTATAGTGTTCAAATTTCCATACATGTACAAGATGCTATATAGAGAGCTATTAACACTGATTGAAGAAAAGTTTGATTTAATCACTTATTAACAAAATGAAAAGATCTTTCATTTCATTATATTCTTTTTCCTTGTATCTGTGAAAATAAAGGTACTATTGGATATGATACAGATCTGGTTAGGGGACACTTCTGTGACGTTTGAATCAATTCCTTTGCCTCAGGAAAACTGTATGTAAATTTATCTTGGGCTTAGAATATTTTCATCGAAATTATTAGTTGAAAAAGGGACACTGAAATGCCAAAGTGATATGTGTTTTATTTTCAAATGTTGGTGTAAGGTGTTAAATAGCTTTTAATACTGTTGAAGTTATAAATACGCTGGAAGAATGCTTCAGTCCTAAGTGCGGCGCAAACTGCGCATTCCTACTTAAGTCTAATTTATCAGCTCTTGCATATATAAAATGTACATAAAGGTATTTCATCTTACATCTTATGTCTAAGGTATTAGGCATTAGGTATTTCATCTTATGTCAAAGGTATTAGGAATAAGGTATTTCATCTTATGTCTAAGGACTTATATACTTTAAAAAAGATAAAAAAAAACAACAGAAAATAAGAAATGGGTAGTCTGTTTATGGAAAGTTATGAAATATATAATGCTTCAAGACAGCAGACTGAAATAAATCACTAGGAAATAACAAATGGGTTTTATCGAGTCTGTTTATGGGCAGTAATGAAATACATAATGCTGCATATGTCCTTTTGCATCATATTAAGCAATCCTCTATTTTTAGGAACGGCCAAACCCCGACTTCCTTTTACAATAAGTATATTTTAACTAAGTCATGGTTTGGTTTTGTAAACTCAAACCACAATACCAGATGTACAACGTAACATGTTTAATAACAATCCTAGGTCTGATGAGTCTAGTTTAAATACTTTTTGAGATATACATGACATATATTCGGAAAGACGTACGGACAAGAACAATTTTAGGACTCCCATAAAACAACAAGAAACAAAAGCTGTGTGTTGACAGTGCACTCGACTATTCGAAGAATTGATGGAAGTATGGGTTCAAAATATTAAGACTTTCTGACAAAAGAAAAAATAAATAGATAAGACAAACAATCTACCTGTATTTGTGGATCTGGATATATCTTGCACTATATGGCAATGTGTGGCCATGATGGTAAGCAAGTGTTCAAAGTTTCGAAGTCATATATCAAACATTTTAGACAAAATATAGAATAGTATGCGAAACGTAACTAATTTTTATGCCAAAAGAAAACGCCATGACTGAGCTAAAGACCTTGTCCTAGCTATGTAGTCTTGCCTACATATGTTTACTATGATGTTAAACAAGTGGTCATCAGAAAAAGTTGTTTAATGTAGTTCTGCACGTTAGGATCGAAATTTTTTCTGCAATGTAGAATTTGATTAACTTCTGATTTTTCAAAACTTCGGAATATACTAAAAAAAGATAGGGTCGTGGGCTTGATTTTTTGCTAGACTGAATTGAAAAATTCTGACCTCACGCATTTTTTCATAATGGGAGTCTATGGGAAAAACGCAGTTTTCATAACATTTTCGCGAATAGAAATTTTTCTACTATGTAGATTTTTATGAAACTTCTCACAGTCGTAAATAAACATATGGCCTATGATATGGTGAAATAAAATGTATAGGTCCATGTGCTTATTATTTAGATATTTGGCTATGATTAAAGTGAACCACCTATTTGAAGCTAATTTTAAGACATTATTTTGAATTATTTAGCGTGTAAGATGTTTTAATACCATATTTTAACTTTAGAAAGATTGTGACAGTGACATTTTAATACATTTACTCACAGGCTGTCCTTAATTCACAAATTGATTTTCGTTTCCGTACGCCGAATCCAGGCATTATTCTACGTTTTCCGGATAAATGACGTTACGCCATCACTTCCGGTTTATCAAAAGTGCAGAACTACCTTAAAGGTATTTCTATTTCAGTTTCTAAGAGCTTCAGAAAGGGATCAAATGCCCCGGGTTTAAACTATAGACAAAGTTTAATAAAAATTCAGCAGAAGACTTCAGGAAAAAAAATGTTTAAAGGTATTTCTGTGTTTAGCTCTAGAGGTCCCTACAAGGGGACCATTGCGCGTTTTGAAACAAATTTGGAAATGACCTTATAATGGTGGTACAGACCAGGTTTGATCAAGATCTATCATGCTGTTCATAGCAGAAGTTGTTTAAAGCTTTTTTTCTAGTTTTAGCTCTAGTGGTCACCAAAAGGGGTAAAGTGCCACAAGCAGTAACCGTTAACGTCTGCCATTTTTTTCCCTATTGAGAATTAGGCAAATTTAACTTTTGATAAATAACACACAAGATATAACACCTAAGAGGTAATACGTAACATGTACGAGGTAACTGATAACACGTAACACATAATATGTCATACAGAAGAGGTTATACATAAAAACTAAGACGAAATGACCCTAATAGGCTTCCGTATATTTACGATTGGTTTGCAAGCATGTAAACGTTTTTGAAGATAAGTCAGCGCAAAATCGAAAACGAAAGTAAAATTTTCGATCGACATCATTTTCTTTTATATAATGAATTGTTGTAACTGGTGACGTAGGAGCGATTTCAAAAAAGGCGGCTAGCAAGATCTACTCAAATTATTCCAGAAAATTTCAGACAAGCACAAAAAAGTCCTATTATTGTTATTAAGATATTTGTTTATACTGATTTATTTTAGCTCGATTGTGATGAAAGCTTTAAGCTTATTTGAACCACTTTCGAGTACGCTTCCTAGAGCTAGATGCCTACGGGCAACATGTCGAGCCCGCCAGCTCTCAAAAGGACACTCCCTGTCTCATTGAGGCAAACATTTATGCCAAATAAAAATAGAGATTGCAAAAAGTTACAATATAAGTTATTTAAAGTAACAACAAAGGGCCGTAAATCTTCTAGGTCCACACAAAAATCCTCACCAGCAGAGATAGGTCAAAATCCACCTGAAAATTGGATGTAACATGCATGTTGAACTACAGAAAAGTAGTCTTGATTTTTCCCTATGACCAGTAATAAAAAAGTTACGAATATAAGCTATTTATAGTAACAACAAAGGGAAGTAATTCTAGGATCTTGCGCATGACACTCCGTCTCATGATAATAAGCAACTGGGCCAAGTTACATCAAAATCCCTCTATGTATCAAAAAGAAATGCTCCAGACAAAGTCATTCTTATATCTGACTTTTGACCTCTAAGTGTGACCTGGGACCTGGTTCTTGCGCATGACACTCCGCCTCATGGTGGTGAACATTTGTGCCAAGCGATATCAAGATCCCTCCATGCATGAAGAAGAAATGCTCCGGACAATGTTGTCATTCTTGTATCCTTTGACCTCTAAGTGTGACCTTGACCTTAGACCTAGGGATCTGGTTCTTGCACATGACACTCCGTCTCATGATGATGAACAATTGTGCCAAGTTACATCAAAATCCCTCCATGCATGAAGAAGAAATGCTCCTGACAAAGTCATTTTTGAATTTAACCTTTGACCTGTAATTGTGACCTTGACCTTTGAGACAGGAAACTGGGGTTTGCGCATGACACACCGTCTCACTGAGGTTAACATTCATGCCAAATATAAATAAGATTGCTCCATGCCTGTCAAAGTTATGGTCTGGACAAACACACGGACGCACGCACACACACACGCATTTACACCGAACAGCCATTTGGACAACTATGTCTTCGCATCCGCAAGCGGGCTCGACAAAAACCAGTACTGGTGTCATATGTATAGTCATGGTCGTGACCCCAATGGGACTCGAACCCACGACCCATGGGTTGAGCGGCCGACACCTTAACCACTAATGGACATCGCAATACATGTATATACCTTATCAGCACATCTAAAACTCTTCAAAATTGGTTTTATTGTTCCACATTTAATGTTTTTCCTGTGAAATATCAGTATTTTGGCCAAAAGTTAATGGTGAGGGTGTGGCAAAGCATATAAATGCACCAATACTCTCTAGGCTGGAGAGGGGATGGTCTTCTTGTGCCCTGTTCCAACGCCTATGATATTTGTTTTTGAAAGAAAAGAAGAACATAGGGGCTTTCCATTTCTATGTTGTTTTGATATTTGCCTTATCACGCTTTGTTTTCACAAACACTGCAAAGAAAGTCTAATATTTCTTATTTGACGTTTAATGCTTTACATGTTATATGCTCAGTGTTGTTGTTTTGTATACAAATGTAAATTTTACATAGTTTCAATAATTTCACTTAAAGGTTATCAACGTGTTATCAACGTGTTTTCTTCTAGCGTTGTGTCGTAATCAAAGTGCTATTATCATTTACAAAAATTAAAAGTAATTACATGTTTTAGTGGACTACTTAATCAGTATTAAAGAATATTCTCAATATATTTAGTTGAAACGCTATAAAGCGGGAATATCAAAGACCATCCAGTAATTTCGGTATGGGAGAAGCGATGGAGAATAGGAATACATTAATGTACTAGTTCAAAATATATAACTGCAGTCTATTCTATAAATGAGTAACATGACATCAGACATAAACAAGAAAGAAAAAAACATTGCCATGCTACCTACTTTTGATAATTAAATGAGCCGCGCCATGGGAAAACCAACATAGTGGGTATGCGACCAGCATGGATCCAGACCAGCCTGCGCATCCGCGCAGTCTGGTCAGGATCCATGCTGTTCGCTAACAGTTTCTCCAATTTCATTAGGCTTTTAAAGCGAACAGCATGGAGCCTGACCAGACTGCGCGGATGCGCAGGCTGGTCTGGATCCATGCTGGTCGCACACCCACTATGTTGGTTTTCTCATGGCACGGCTCAAATGTGATTATATGCATTCAATAGGTCATAATATTATTAAGCCGAACAAATAAATATACTTTACGGTTTTTAGGAAACTTTATACAAACAGACACTGTTACAGAGAAATTAATAGGAATTCTGCTTTTATCTTTACGTTTAGATGTCGGTATGTCAGTATGACAATTGTTATTAACATTTGAAAGTCTGATGTTAGTCTACCGCCCATGAGCAGACTCAATCAAACCGAGCTTGCAATATTTTCGCTTTGGTCATTCTGAGCGACCTGTGGAGTTTCCACTTTTTCTATTTTTACATCCTAAGGCTAATAAAAATAATAGGTTTTTTCTTCAGAAATGATTGTTTTATCTGAAGAGTAATGATCTTTATATATCAAGTACAAAGGGGGGATCGCAGTTAGGTGTCTGCGCAAAATGTTTTTTGATTTTATTTATACTTTGTGGTAATATACCTACATGTATTAAGTTTCTTTAACAAGTATTGTTGTTACTAGTTTTGACTTCCTTTTATAGATATTCACATTTAAAGTGGGTGGGGTAATCTGACATGTGAGCAGCCAGGAACACAATTTTTGTTATTTTTTTAAAAATGGTTCTAACTTTTTACCTGAAACTTTCATGATAAAATAACTATGCAATGGACATTCACACAACATGTTGCATTTTAAATTGTACTGAATACTTTTTTCACAACAGAGCCACAAAGTGGTCTAATCAAATTTACTGATTTTCAATGGACGAACTTTACCAAAAAGCTAAAACATTTTTCATTAGTTGAGATATTAAGGTGTTATTTTCAGCAGATATTGTAAACTAAATAAACATTAAAATGACTGTATATCAGTATACTCTGATCAATATTGGAAGAGTGGTACACTCTCAAACTGGGAAAAAGTGGGTTGGGTAAATAAACATTCGAAGCAACACTACAAAAATTGTGCAGTTGTTAAGGAATGGCCTCAGATTGTCTATTACTATATTAATTTTATTAAATACAGCATTGATTGATAAATTGTAACAAAAAAATTCCCACTTTATACATGTGTGTCATGGAAAAAGCATGGACCTTGAACATGACATGTAGACAAATCAAATTAACCCTGAAAGCTCAAAGTATTTAACAAAATGTTTTGCCTGAGGCAGTATATTTTGAGTAAAGCTATTGTTCAAATTAACATTAAATTTTCTGCATTGATTGTTCCATGGCACACATGTATAAAGTCTTATTAAAGTGAAAAAAAAAAGTTAAAATTTATCAACCAAGTCTGTATTTAATAAAACTAGAATGTGTCTGTAGGACACAGGGTGTGTCCCCCTCCCCACCCCCACCCCCTCGCATGGTACATTTGTCACAAATAAGGGGAAATAATTCAAATGTTTGCAGTCTTAATGGGGTATAGCCTCAAAAAACTATGAAAAGGATTGATTATTCTATACCATATACTTTATGAGCATCACAAACAAAAATCCACTATTTTAGCTATTTCAAGGGCCATAACTCTGTAACAGATGCTAAAATTCTCAAGAAGTGCCATGTGTGCAAAGGTCACATTATGATAAAGACTCAAGCAAGGTTTCATGAATTTACATCTAAATACTTCTGAGTAAGGCACCGAGAATACTTCTGAGTAAGGCACATAATTAGGTAAAAATGTGCATTATCAGTTATTATTTCAGGGGCCATAACTCTGGAAATAAGGGGCAAACCCAGATAAAAATAGTATATGCGCAAGTTCATATCATAATAAACACTCATCAATTTATTTCAAATACTTTTTGAGCTAGGCATGTCACAAGGTGGAAATGTGCATTTTTGACTATTTCAGGGCCCATAACTCTAGAAATAGGGCGCGGACCCAGATTAGAAATAGGAGATGCGCAAGTTCATATCATGATTAAGACTAATGCAAGGTTTCATGAATCTATATCAAATACTTTTTGAGCTAGGCGTGTCACTAGGTGAAAATGTGCATTTTTTACTATTTCAGGGGCCATAACTCTAGAAATAGTGGCGGAGCCAGATGAAAAATAGAAAATGTGCAAGTTCATATCATTATAAAGACTCATGTAAGATTTCATTAATTTATATCAAATACTTTTGGAGCCAGGCGTGTCACAAGGTGAAAATGTGCATTTTTTTCTATTCCAGGGGCAGTAACTCTAAAATTAGGGGGGGGGGGGGCAGACGAAAAATAGAACGTGTGCAAGTTCATATCATGATAAAGACTCTTGCAAGGTTTCATCAATTTATATCAAATACTTTTTGATCTAAGCGCGTCACGAACTTCGGACGGACGCACGGACGGATTGACGGACGGACGCGTGGACAAATGAAAATCTATATGCCCCCACCACTCATGGTGGCACAATAAAGATAGTAATAGACAATCTGAGGCCATTTCGTAACAACTGCACAATTTTTGTAGTGTTGCTTCGAATATTTATTTACCCCACCCACTTTTTCCCAGTTTGAGAGTGTACCACTCTACCAATATTAATCAGAATATACTGATATACTGTCATTTTAATGTTTATTTAGTTTACAATATCTGCTGAAAATAACACTTTAATATCTCAACTAATGAAAAATGTTTTAGCTTTTTGGTAAAGTTCATCCATTAAAAATCAGTAAATTCGATTAGACCACTTTGTGGCTCTGTGATTAAAAAAGTATTCAGTACAATTTAAAATGCAACATGTTGTGTGAATGTCCATTGCATAGTTATTTTATCATGAAAGTTTCAGGTAAAAAGTTAGAACCATTTTTAAAAGAATAACAGAAATTGTGTTCCTGGCTGGTCACATGTCAGATTACCCCACCCACTTTAAATGTGATTATCTGTTGAAGTAAGTAAAACCTGGTAACAATAACACTTGTTAATAAAACTTAATACATGTAGGTATATTACCACAAAATATTAATAAAATCAAAAAACATTTTGCGCAGACACCTAACTGGGACCCCCCCCCCCCCCCCCCCTTTCTGCTGACTTTGTCGAACAATTGATTACATCAGCTATTTGAATTTGTTGAATAATTGATTACATCTAGGATGTAAAAATGTTTACGTAGGCTTCATTAGTATATTAGATTTACGCCGCCAATGAAACTTTTGAACTAGTTTTTATGCGTACATCTTATGTCTTGATATCAAGTGTGTTCTGTTAATACATTTACTTTTTTCTTCTTTCCGAATTAATTAAGGATAAAGCCCGCTTTGTAACGATTACTTCAGTTTCCGAATTAATTTTACCGTTAAAATCATAAGGATAGGAAGTGCTCACAGTTAGCTTCGGCCAAGTAAAATACAGCGATGAATACGGTAGCTTTTATCATAGCGTTATTTCTTTGATATTATTTGTTCCGAATTCATATTGTAAACCTATAGTAACTGTATTAAAACCATAAAATGATCAGAATAATTAGGATAATGATGATGATATTTACACCACCGATAATTTAAAAGGTATATACTTTATGCTTAAACGTTTATTTTTCATAACAGAACGTTAAGAAAAAACTGTGTTTCTTCAATGTTTGTAGTTTTTCGCAACTACATGCTATAAAAATAGTATGTATGCTTTGTTACAAGCATTCGTAATATATGTATATTTTAGAGTATCATAGCATTTTAAGTGCATTTTGTCCATTACTGTGTACAATTGTGTTTGTTTATTTTGCATCGTGTAAAGTTTAAGACTGAGTGCATTTATTTTTTATTTTCAGGAAATATCAGTGCTTTTATTCGCAGTGAGTGCCGTGCATTTGACGACCAAAGTGGAGAAATTTCAAACATCGATACGATATGCCACGAAACCAGATCTGTTACAGGCAGGGATTTGTTGGCCAGTAAATGTCAGACCGGCCTTCCAAGACCCGCAACACGTACCAGCCAACTGAATTTCATGTTTAAATAAATGTTTCGTATACGTACTTTTTGCCGAGAGAAAAAAAAAAAAAAACACGCGTGTTATACCGTCGAAAATAAAAGTAACTTACGCGCTTGAACATGTTGAAGAACAAAATACCCCTTCAAAAGGTCGTATATGTATTTTGTCTATAGATCTACCATGCCTATCAATAGCAAACCAAGAGGACCATGATGGTCCTGAATCGCTCACTTGTCCCCACATGACCCAGTTTTGAACTATGACCGTTTTTTCTATTATTTGACATAGTGACCCAGTTTTTAACTTGACCTAGATATTATCAAGATAAAAATTCTGACCAATTTTCATTAAGATCCATTGAAAAATATGGCCTCTAGAGAGGTCAAAAGGTTTTTCTATTATTTGACCTTATGATCTACTTTTTGAATGCACTTAACCCAGTTTTAAACTTGACCTAGATATCATCAAGGTTAACATTCTCACCAATTTTCATGAAGATCCATTGAAAAATATGGCCTCTAGAGAGGTCAAAAGGTTTTTCTTTTTTTAGACCTACTGACCTAGTTTTTGACCGCAGTTAACCCAGTTTCAAACTTGACCTATATATCATCAAGATGAATACTCAGACTAACTTTCATACAGATCCCATGAAAAGTATGGCCTCTAAGGAGGTCAAAAGGTTTTGTTTTAGACCTAATGACCTAGTTTTGGACCGCACATAACCCAATTTCGAACTTGAACTAGATATCATTAGGATAAACATTCTGATAAATTTTCGTGAAGATCCATTGAGAAATAAGGCCTCTAGAGATTTCACAAGGTTTTTCTATTTTTAGACCAACTGACCTAGTTTTTGACACACATGACCCAGTTTCAGAATTGATCTAGATATGATGAAGGTTAATATTCTGACAAATTTTTATGAAGATCTCATGAAAAATATGGCCTCTAGAGAGGTCACAAGGTTTTTCTATTTTTAGACCTACTGACCTAGTTTTGGACCGCACATAACCCAATTTCGAACTTGAACTAGATATCATTAGGATAAACATTCTGATAAATTTTCATTAAGATCCATTGAGAAATAAGGCCTCTAGAGAGGTCACAAGGTTTTTCTATTTTTAGTCCTACTGACCTAGTTTTTGACACACATGACCCAGTTTCAAACTTTACTTAGATATGATCAAGGTAAATATTCTGACAAATTTTTATGAAGATCTCATGAAAAATATGGCCTCTAGAGAGGTCACAAGGTTTTTTCTATTTTTAGACCTACTGACCTAGTTTTTGACCGCACGTGACCCAGTTTCGAAACTTACCTAGATATCATCAAGATGAACATTCTGACCAATTTTCAAAATGTGACCTCTAGAGTAGTCACAAGCAAATGTTTACGCACGCACGCATGCACGGACGGACGGACGACGGACGCCGCACTTTGTGACAAGTGAGCTAAAATGTTATAACATGCCGCCACACTACTTTGGATTTCACTGAACGGCCGAGCATGAGGAATAAAGACGCGAGGATGGAATTGATAGAATAGATATTATGTTATTATAAAGAATAAAGGCAATTATTAATTTGTTTAACGTAAACCCTTATATTGGCCTTTGTCTTAAATTGAAATATGTATATTTTAAATCATTATTTGCATTGAGGAATAATGTTTTACCTTCATCGAACTGTCACAAAAATAGTGAGCACATAGGTAACAGAAAGCACCAGTCAGTACACAAACATGTATTCATGCTATTTAAAAACAACATTTTAACAGACTGTTATCATCCGAACCTTTGATACGATTGTAAACAACAGTAACCCATAATGAAAATGAGTTAAATGGATTGCGCGAATCTCTGCTGTCCCCACCTCTTTTATGATATATATGGCTGAAACAATAATACGCACTTGACTTGAGACATGTATTTATTTTACGTCAATGCTAACGAGTAAGTACAAACACATTTTCAGAAAAAAATCTGAAAACCTGAAACGTAAATAACTGCTTAATTTGAAGTAAAATGTTAATTCATGGCCTTCCGTACAAGAAAATCCTACAGATTTGGACAAAGTTTGTTTTCCATGTCTCTCAACCATAAGACGTCGCGAACTGTGACGTTTGTATGGACGCCGCCATCTTGAAATGGACATCAAGTCATTTTACAACGCAAGTCAATGGGAATAACGTAAAATCTTGATTTTTAACTTCATTTTTGATTTTTTTCAAAAAAGAAAAGAAAAGGTGCCTAGAGATATTACGATGATATTTTTGACAATTTTACATGCAGTATGTATAAACTATCGGAGGTCCAACATTAGGTGGGACACACTATAACAGAAACTAACAATATTAATACTCATCAGTAAAAAATTTCGGGGTGTACTGTGCTTCCGGGAAACCTACCCTTACCTTTTATCTTTTTTAAACTTTTGTTCTGGCGCCTAAGCATGCCCCACACACATTAATAGAAAAACGTGATGCCAGTTTAACAAAACAATGTCCATGGCGTTGCACAGTTTTTTTTTTAGAAATAACTTGTAATGGCAATAACAAGTATTTAGTAACTTTAGGAAGCACATTCCTTTTTCATGACAGAAATTTAAAACAGATCATTTTGACCGTTCTCTGCAAGATTGCTGAAGTACATGTTTTTAAAGCCGGAAAAGGGCGGATTAAGAATGGACGAACACCGAAACTACAAAAGATAATCTGAATATTACCAATATCTCAGTACATTATTTACACTCACAAATTAAATATGAAACATTTTACAGACGGAAACTAAACGAAAAGAAGGAAACACTACTTAAGAAAGAACATCACTCGATTGTTCATGGCCTTTTGTAACGTAATTGTACTGTACAAAATATTATATGTATAGCATTTGAACGGAGTACAGTACTGTTCCACGTATTATTGTATATCGTTTGTATGTTGATTACTATTAACATAAGGGCAAATAGTTCCTAAAAGATAAAAAGAAGACCAGGTATCTTCTCCAGGAATTAACCTATCAAGTAACAAAAATATATAACGTTGCATTTCATCCATTGATGCCATAGTGAACTAAAATGAACTTAATGATAGACGAGAATACTAAAGAAGTCATATTCCTACCTCAATTAGGAATGATAATTCTAGGCGAAGATGATAGAAAGGCCTGTTTAAATATGTGTTGTCCGAGACCGCACATAAAACTGATTTGAATGAATCAAAACAATCAAAATATCTCAACATAAACACATGATATAAAACAATAAAATCTGGAAAGTAGATCCCTCGGAAGCATCGAGAACAAGGCAAACAGAGAAAATTGCAGACTCGACCTGACTGAGTCCGTTCATGAGCAGCAATGGAAAATGCAACACTGCCCACGCCCCCTAGCACCGGCCCAAGCAGCACTAAATCTTCAAATCTAAATGTGTTTAAATCAATGATTATCCCGAAGGACAAAAAATATGACAACACTGAGATGAAGTCGGGGCGACTTTTTACAGCTATACAGCACGTAACATGAGCTGTTGTGAAGTAAATAAAATCTGAAAAGTAGATCCCTCGGAAGCAATGAAATACATGTGTTTAAGCTGAAATGGTCTTAAATTATGATAACATTTAAGCCTAAGAGTTGCTACCAATGCTTGTAAAGTAAAATTGTCAAAACATGTTTATATTTTATAGCAATTTGATGGTTGTCGGCCCAATTTCTATTTTTGTTTCTGACGAGTAATGCTGGGTACTGTGCCAATTCTGAAACTGTATGACCTAAAGTTTCCGGAATTAAAGCGCGTGTTACCATTACATATTGATTTTTATTGGGAATCTAAGCCCTGGTTACAACAGTTCTATTTTGACGGCAAAATTGGAAGTGTTTCGTGCTTAGATCATAATTCCATAACTATTTAGTTTCACCATCTTTTTGCCGTGGTAGTATATAATGGCTGACCTTTCACTTCAGCGTCTTATAATGATTGAGACGACTAACCACTACTCATAAAACAAGAGGGCCATGAAGGCCCTGTATCGCTTACCTGACCTATTGACGTAAAGATCATCAAGATAGTTTCAGTAAGATATGGTCATAAATGTGGTCTCTAAAGTGTTAACTCACTTTTCCTTTGATTTGATCTGGTGACGTAGTTTTTAACCCCACCTGACCCAGATTCGAACTTGGCCTTAAGATCATCAAGTTTAACATTCTTACTAAGTTTCATGAAGATACAGTCATAAATGTGGCCTCTAGAGTGTTACCAAGCTTTTCCTTTGATTTGACCCGGTGACTTAGTTTTTGACCCCACTTGACCCAGATTGGAACATGATCTATAGGTCATCAAGATTTACATTCTGACCAGGTTTCATTAAGATATGATCATAAATGTGACCTCTAGAGTGTTAACTAGCTTTTCCTTTGATCTAACCTGGTGACCTAGTTTTTAATCCCAGATGACTCAATATCAAATTTTTCCAAGATTTTATTAAGGGTAACATTATGACCAAGTTTCATGCAGATTGGGTCAAAATTGTGGCCTCTAGAGTGTTAACAAGCTTTTCCTTTGATTTGACCTGGTGACCTAGTTTTTGACCCCAGAAAACCCAATATCAAACTCGCCCAAGATTTTTATGAGGGTAACATTCTGACCAAGTTTCATTAAGATTAGGCCAAAATTGTGACCTCTAGAGTGTTAACAGTCAAATTGTCGACGACGGACAGGTGAGCTAAAAACAACAAATATTGTATGATTGAATTGAATCTAGCATGTACCTGTCAACTGACCCGATAAAAATAAGCGAATGTAAATAATGCTGAAAAAAATCATACACACAATGTCAAACGGTTGTTATTTGTTTGAACATTTCTACTATGATGATACGATTGCTTAGCTCAAATGTCTTCTTCTTTTATAAAAATACATCATTTAAACTTAAAGTTTATATAAATACTTAATTACAGTCAAATATATTGTAATTTAATCTTGGTGATGGTCCCTTTTCTGATGATGCTCGTATGATCTGTTTATACGCTCATCAGAATAGAAGGTAGTGTGTTTGAGGTCCACTCACGGGGTAATTTCTCTGAATTATGTCAAGTGAGAACGACATAAACAGTCACAGAAAATATTCTGATGGCCTGGGACATTGGCGTCTTAAATTCAAGCAAAGTTACATGGTTAATCTTTTAGGACACATAATTCTATCGGATTGTGATGATGAGTTATTTAAATTTTGATGACTGATGAGCTATCACATTTAGATTTGATCTTCCAAGACACGAAACAAATTATGATGCCCTAATCAGAAACAATTCTAGAGGTAATGACCTGCCTGTGTCGTTCAGTCCTCCAATTTGCATGGCTTTCGAGATTTTATTTACTTCACAACAGCGGGTGTTAAGTGCTGTGTGGCGGCCGTAAAAAGTCGCCCCGACTTCATCTCAGTGTTGTTATATTTTCTGGTCCTTCGGGATCATTGATTTCAACTAATTTAGATTTGAAGATTGAATACTGCTTAAGCCGGTGCTAGGGGGCGTGAGCAGTGTTGCATTTTCCATTACTGCTCATGAACAGACTCAATCAAACCGAGTCTGCAATTTTCACTGTTTGCATTGTTTTCGGTGCTTCCGAGGGATCTACTTTCGAGATTTTATTGATTTTATCGTTCCCTCGTTAGATAGTGATAAACGATTAAAATCCTATAAAAATGCCAACCTATGTCTAGTATAATTCCTTGTTTAAGTTTGAAATGAATAAAATGTTTCAAAGACCTTAAAACTTCGAGAAAAAGGCTTCTCCGACGGCATGACACCACAACATTAACTACAGGAGCTTACGAGAGATTTCCACTTTTTGCAATTAGTTTAACATGCCATCTTACCAAAAATAAAACTATTGAGATGTTATTTACACATAAGAAATATGTAATAGAAAGGGCATTGAAACTCGAGGGTAAACGATTTGTACGAGGGGGCGTAGCCCCCGAGTATAAATCGTTTACCCGAGAGTTTTAATGTTCTTTCTGTTTTGTATCATAGCCATCCATATATGGTAGTTGTAGGCGTTCCACATTGCCATATACAGCAGTTCAGTGAGTACTTAAAATCCTTGCTTTACAAATGTGTAAAGCCCAGGTAAAATAAACCAATGCTAGAGCAGAAAATCAATAAAATACACGTCGCTGTCTACTGTTCCAGACATGCTGACATACTTTCCTATCCAACAGTGCGGTAACTAGAGTGCGGGTATTAAATACCTGCACACTTTTAGTTACCGCACCCTGTAGTCAGAGTATACGAATTACCTGCACCAGATTTGTTAAGAAAAAACACCAAGCTATGATACAAAATACATGTATGTTCTTAAAACCCTCTAAAAATGCTCCCATGAAATTTTCTGTTTATCAGTTACGTATATGTAGACATTTCTTCAATGAATAAATGAAAGTGGTCTAAGTCTTTTCTCAATACAATAAGCATTAGGGGATTTGACAAGTGAACTGTGTCATCAGTACATATTTCTTACATTTATAGTATAGTAACCTAAGCAATATCGAAGATATGTTAGTCTTCTGCCAGTGCGGTAGGACATACCTCACGGGTAAAAACTTAAAAGTGGTAATACATGAAAATGTAACCTATTTTTATTTTTGTTTAGTACATGATATAGATTTGTTTTTGCGTTTTCTTAATGTTCTTACGTGGGGAGGAAATAGACCTAAATGGAAATTTATATCGAAGAGTGAATTACATTATCTAATGTTAATTGCTTCAGACGACTGTATTTTTACGAGTTTGCATGAAGTATTGGATTTAGTCAGTTGATTAACCAATCTAAATCAATCAACTATTTCAATGTTGAGGATTTTGCCGTCATGATGTTATCCGGAGTGTGCATTTTTGCTTGTAGATTAAAAGTTATACTGTTGATTAATCAGTATCTGATAAAAAGCGGCTTTTATATAAATCATGAGTCAAGATTATAACCGTTTTAGTGACCACATCTTTGGTCGTCATGTACTTGCTTATGTTTTTCTATACCCTTATGGCTAATGATCTGATGTCTTGGCGAGCATCGATGTGGTCATTCAATGAAATGAAACAAAAAGAGATCTTGATTTTAAGACAGAAAAAGGTTATTTCTCGATAATCAGCTGATTGTTATAAAGAAATATTATTATTTTAACATAGCTAACCGTTGGAGTCAAAATACTCCAATATTTATTCAGCATTTTATTAAAAATCACGTTTTTTTTCTCCAAAATAACAATTGTAAAAATTAGTAAATAATACATTGAGATGGTGGGAATCCGCATTCAGCCTCGACTGTTTTAACAGTCCGTTATTTTAGATCTGTTCCAATCCGATTTCTTTTCAGCCTAATGAAAAAGAAAAACTTTTTTTTCTCAAAGAAAAAAAAAACAACAAAAAAAAAAACAAACAAAGTTGTTCGAGTTCCGCTGGTTTAATATATATCGGTCAGTATAAGCATTAATTTGTTAAAAATACGTTATTTCAATTTATTTCTTTTACTTCATTGTCTATGTTACATACTTTGGATGAATTCTTACATTATTATATTAGAAGACTATATATTAGACTGGCTATAGACAAATGTGTTATCCTCTTTTCATAAAGTTCTTCTTCTTCTTATTATTACTATTATTATTATTATTGTGGATATCCGTCTTGGACAGTTTACAACTTTGCCCTAGTCCTCAAACAAGCCTACTAGTTTCATCCCAACATGTGTACTGAACCGAACATACTGCAGAAAAGTCATGAAGAGTAGAAAATTTACAAATCACTGGATATTTGTTTTTTTTTTCTTAGGAAAGATGCCAACTGGCGATAAAATTAAATTTACAAACGGTCGTTGTGTAAAAGGACGAGCTACATTTGGATTCCTGCTTGTCTTAAGTTGAGAGTTTTTTTACAAGGTTCAAACTGATGTGTTAGAGAAACTGTTAACATCAAGATAAGATTAAATTGTTTTGTAAGGCTGTTCAAATCTAATTTATTTTTGGGAATCTATAGGTGCCGCGCCTATTAAATGGTCTCCGCCGAAAAGACCTATTAGGTGTGGATTGAGTTTGCGCTAGCTCTCGCGGACTTAACCTCGGTCGTTGACCATGATATTTAAATCATTTGTTAGTTAACCTGCAATTAGACCAGGTACAAATATCAGTATTAAAACCTGAATTTGACGCATTTCCCAAAACTGGTTTCAGCTGATTACATTGCTAACATGAATACGTTTCATCACGGTGATGGTAAATCAATTTCGCCTATGTGAAATTGCGTATCGCATTTGTGCCAGTTCAAATACCATTGACTCACTGCATCCTCCCGAATCGTGTACGAGGGGTGTTCAATAAATACCCGGAACAGTGCTCTCATTTCTTTATTTCTAGTCTCATTTTGCTAAAATTTGAAAATATGACGGATATGAACATACTGAATTCAAATACCTAAATTACAGATTTCATAACATGCACAATATTTATTTGTCGTCTCCTAGGCAACGTCATCACCTCAAAAGCGACCCAACGTCATTATGATGCTGTCACATCACACTTAATTAATCAATACTACTCATGATTACCATTGATTCAATGTTTATCACCATTAAATGCATTTTACACCTTCCTAAGAATAAATAAATACTGTTCGTATGATGTTCAGGACTGTCATGTTGAAGAAATTGGACACTGAACTGATGCCCTATCAAGGAGCTCTTTAATTTATTAAATGTGACTGAACGTTATTTTACATGTCTGTAACACAAGTCGTCAGCAGTATTCTCCTGACCACTTTTAAACGTCACGTCCCACTAATACAATTTTGTTCTCTTCAGGGCATTTCACATTTATAATTTGACGTTATTGGCGTAACACTTACTTTTCATATCAATATTCACCCAATTTAAGAAAAGGTAGCTTGAAAAACAAGTAAATGGCAAGTAATGTTTTAGCGCATGTAAAATAGAAAAAGAGACAAAATTGGGCCGGATGACGTCACATGACGTTGCCATGGGGACTCGCATTTACTTATTATTTATCCAAAGACAATCTAATTTTAACATATCAACTCAGTATTCCCTAGTCTACATTTTGTAGCATTTTCATTTATTTTTGATTATACATGAAGAATTGAGAGCACTTTTCCAGGTATTTATTGAACGCCCCTCGTATATGATGAAACATTACAGAACCTTTGTCATCGTAATTTGATAGGTACATCGACGCATTTATTAGTACTATATTTGTTCATTCATTTGCAATGCTTTTGGATTGTTTTGATATGTCTGTCTAAACCTTATCAATTTCCGGACATATTCACTGGAATTTTAATCATTAAAATACAATTGTCGATGCTGTTTTAATGAGGCGGTTAAGTGAAACGACTTCTCATATTGTCGGCAAGCTAACATTTTTTCAGAAGAACAAAGGATCTTGGACTGTTTGACAAAGACACATTGTTGTGAGAACATATATGTTTATATATGTTTGAGATACAAATAGCCTGGTAATGTTTTTATGCATAAAAAAACTGAAATTTCCATTGTCGCATAAACCGCATTTGGCCATATCGTATAAGACCCTAATTGCCATCTATTCTATATGTTCTTTTCTTCATTGTGCTAGATTGTAGGATTGTGATTCTTTTACAAAGGATTTTTTTCTATCTGATGTTTAAGCTAAATGATATCGAGTTTTATTTAATTTCTGAAAATTATGTTTTAACATTTTTTAAAAGTTTAATCAGAGCGTTGATATCAAACAAATACATGGGTATCCAGTGGTTTAAACCATGCTTATATCAGATACGATATTGAATTATTTAATGAAAACGTTTTTTTTTTTTAAATGTTTTCCTTTTTACAAACGTTGCTACGCAGCAACAATGTTAATTGATCAGGAAAGGTTGTGTTTTGGTCACGATGACCTTGATCGTGGTAACAGGAACGAAATCAACCTTCATTTCATTTCGTGCATTTGCACGCCGAAGTAATTGTGCGTTTGATAAATATTTCATACGGGTTATTTCAGGAAATTCTTTGTAGATTTATGTCTCATGTATTATGTCAATTTGTATTTAACTTATTTTTATTTAAAGAATACAAACATGGTAATCTTAAGATTAGCTCTTGAAATTCCATTTAAAAATACGAAAGTCTTAGTAAGTTATGATTGATATGACTTGAGTATTCGATATCATGCTGTTCTTCCCATTTGTACAGATCTTTTCATAACTGTCAAATACAAGCACGAACATTGTTGCAAGATGCAGCAAAAGGAAACTCCGTGCTAAACAAAGCAGTGTATGTAGTACATACAACGATGCTGCTGTCTTTGTTGTAGACCCTAGGCAAACAGTTTGATTGGCTTTCATGTATGTTGGACAAAGAGGCGTGAAATTCGCACTGAAAGGAAAAGCTAATGTGGCTACTTAGATTACCAATTGGCATAAATAGAAATAGGGACGTAAATAACGTCCTGGTAAAATTAACAAAATGTTATAAAAATATTCAGAACAAGTGAACGAAGTATTGCCATGCAATACAAAGTCCCCTACTGGAAGGCACCTAATTTTCTCTACTGAAGTATAACATAATGAACTGATATCTGTCAATGATGTATAAACAATATTGTACTATATATACAATATGTTATAACAACACACTTGGATTAATGTGCATATATAAAAACCCACAGTTGTTTTCATATTGAATTTTTTTTGGCTGATTATAAAAATGTTACCATGTAAGTTATTTATAGTAAGAACAAAGGAAAATTAATCTTAAAAAAAATCTATATAATATAAGTCCACATGAAACTCTTTACCAGGTAGAGATAGGTCAAAATACACCTTAAAATTGGATGCAACATTCATGCTGTACCACAGAAAAGTGGTCTCGATTTTTCTCTACCGCCAGTAATAAAGAAGTTACAATAAAATCTATCTGCATGAAGAAGAAATATACCGTACAAAGTCATTCTTGAATTTGACCTTTGACCTCTAAGTATGACCTTGACCTTAAACCTAGGGACTGGTTCTTGCGCATGGCATGTTGTCTCATCCAGGGGAATATTTGTTCCAACTGATATCTAAATCCTTCTTTGCATGACAAGGTTATAGACCGGACAGGAAGAAAATCCTCTTGACCTTTGATCTCAAAGTGTGACCTTGACCTTTAAGCTAGTGTACTAGGTGTTGCGCATGACATGTCGCCCTTGATGGGAAACATTTATGCCAAGTAATATTGTAATCCCTTGATGGATGACAGAGTTCTGGATCGGAGAGGAAAAAAATCTTATTGACCTTTGACCTCCAATTGTGACCTTGACCTTTGAGTTAAGGGTCTGGGCTTTGCGCATGAAATGTTGTCTCATCATGGGTAACATTTGTGCCAAGTTATATTAAAATCCCTTCATGGATGGCGGAGTTATGGACGGGACAGGAAAAAAACTCTGTTGACCTTTGACCCCCAATTGTGACCTTGACCTTTGAGCTAGGGGTCCGGGATTTGCGCATGACATTTCGTCTCATCATGGGAAACACTTGTGCAAAGTGAAATTAAAATCCCTTAATGAATGTCAGAGTTATGGACCGGACACGAAACAGACCCTGTTCATGCTATGTTAACATTTGACTGCTAAGTGTGACCTTGACCTTTGAGCTAGGGGTCTGAAAGTTGTGCATGACACATCGTCTTATTATGAGGTACATTTGTGCCAAGTAATATTAAAATCCCTTCATGTATGGGAGAGTTATGGACCGGACAGGAAAAAAGTCTTGTTGACCTTTGACCTCCAATTGTGACCTTGACCTTTAAGCTAGGGGTCCAGGTTTTGCGCAGGACACGTCGTCTCCTCATGGGAAACATTTGTGCCAAGTAATATTAAAATCCCTTCATGGATGGGAGAGTTATGGACCGGACAGGAAAAAAAGCCCTATTGACCTTTGACCTCCAATTGTGACCTTTGAGCTAGGCGTCCGGGATTTGCGCATGACACGTCATCTCTTCATGGGGAACATTTGTGCCAAGTAATACTAAAATCCCTTCAAGGATGAGAGAGTTGTGGACCGGACAGGAAAAAAGCCCTATTGACCTTTGACCTCCAATTGTGACCTTGACCTTTGAGCCAGGGGTCCGGGCTTTATGCATGACACGTCGTCTCATCATGGGAAACATTTGTGCCAAGTAATATTAAAATCCCTTCATGGATAACAGAGTTATGGACCGGACACGAAATTGCGGACGGACAGACGGACGGACGTTCTCACGAAACGGTATTTATGTGACACCCCCATTGTTCTCTCTATTGTTCTATCAGTCACATAAAAAGAAAAAGGTCACATAAACAGAACGGAATGAATGACATCAAAGAGAAAGTACCGTTATGAAGTCACTTAACCATCATTTCGCGGGCACGGACGGACGGAACGGAATGACGGAAAAGCGCATTCCTATAGTCCCCGAAACTGGTTTTCAACCAGTAGGGGACTAATAAAGTCAGGAATTGATATTTTATTCCTGTGTTTGTCGAAGTTATTTCAGTTTTAAAATGTTAAACTATAAAAGCATTCAAAAGCTACGAATAATAAATATTTATAAGATACATCTGGGATGACAATAAGAATCTCTAAAAGATAAGTATCACTTCTTTTGGTATCTAAAGAAATGAACAGAAATAAAATAGAACGGCTCGGACAATTAACACCTTCAGGTATATCTGGTTTTGTCGCTTGTATCATTAAACAATTTTATATGAAAGGTCCTCCTAATAAATTTGTAAATCACAAATTGGTTATTTGCGCTGCGCAATTACAAAACGCGCAGATTGGTTATTTGCGCGAAACATTTGGGCAGCTTACGCAAATTACGCAAACGTTAACTATTACAGCATACTAAACAAAATATGTGAAAACGCTTACATTTACAATTATTTTGGTAAGCCATCAACATGTGCTTTAGGAATGCACATGATCAAAACTATTTCTTTCTGGCACATTCTTCAAATTGAAAATGAAAGGAAATTTTCAAAAGATATCGGACAAAATTGCTTTCTTTTCTGCCCTTTGATTTCTTTCCTGTCTTAGGAAGCTTTTTGTTCTCGTTTGTGATTTTAAGTTACCATGGACCAGGCCAGACATTAACCTTTAGCCCGCTAATTTTCTATAATGGACTGGTCCATCATTCAGTTTGGGCAGTACCATTTATCATTCGAAGGGTATTCACATAAAATTTACTGACTGAATAGCGAACAGTGCAGACCATGATCAGCCTGGATGTGCAGGCTGATCTTGGTCTGCACCGATCGCAAAAGCAGAATAACATGCCGCCAGCAGTCTGAAGGTTAAAAATGAAAAATTAAAATTTTGCAAAGCGAAAGGACGAAATCGTCATTTACAATAGACATTACACTGACAAAATACCATCACAGAAACTCCGCGTCTGTAGAATGATTCAGACTGAGTTTTTATTATTCTGTTCATTTGCGTTGATGGAGCTCATTCAATATGTATGCATTATATAATTCCATTTAAGGACATTTCCAGGAGGTCTTACCGCGCAACCTTTCGAGGTATTGCCTCTGTTATTTACTAATTTTCCTTAAATCGATGTTGAATTTTTGCGAACAGTATTAGACTATCCGAGTGCAACGAATGGAATTGTTCCAGTTGATAAAATCTAACAACAAAAGGGCAAAGATGGCCTTAGGTCTGAGAAACACACCATAACAGTGTAAACATGTTTGACCTAGTGATTTAATGAAAACAAATATTCTGACCAATTTTCATTAAGATTGGACCAAAAATGTGGTCTCTTAAGTGTAAACAAGTATTTTCTTCAATTTGACCTAGTGGCCTAGTTTTTGAGCCAAGATGACGTACATTCGAACTTGCCCTAGATTTGATCAAGGCAATCATTCTGACAAAATTTCATCAACCTCAATCGAAAAACACAGCCTCTATCGCATATAAAACGTTTTCCTTTGATTTGTCCTAGCGACCTAATTTGTGACCCCAGATGACTTATATTCAAACTTGACCTTAGTTTCATCAAGGCAATTATTCTGACCAAATTTCATGAAGATCAATTGAAAAATACAGTCTCTATTGCATACACAAAGTTTTCCTTTGTTTGTTCTAGTGACGTAGTTTTTGACACAGATGACCCATATTTTAACCAGACCTAGATTTCATCAAAGCAAATTATTCTGATTAAATGTTATGAATAGCTAGAGTAAAATGCAGCCCCTATTGCGTACACAAGGGTTTTCTTTAATTCGACCGGGTGACCTAGTTTTTGACCCTAGATCTCCTATATTCAAACTCCTAGATTTTATCCAGACACACATTCCGATCAAATTTCATGAAAATCCGGTGTAAAATGCAGCCTCTATTGCATACACAAGGTTTTTCTTTGATTTGACCTAGTGACCTAGTTTTTGACCCAAGATTTGTAAAATCATTTCTAGTCCTTTGGAGGATTTATTAATCGACTCATAGGCTTTATTTATATGAAACCTTTAGGATCTGTATTTATATAGTACAGTTCATAGAAAGTGCCATTCAAACACGGATCTATTAGAAAATAAAATCTATGAGATACTTCGAAGCATAGAAACCAAGTAAAGCAATAGCAGACCTTGTCTTAGTCTGTTCATTAGAGGTAATGAAAGGTGCAGCAACCCACGCGGAATTCTGTTGTAGTAAAATTGAATGTACTCCGTGATACCAGGTACTAGGGGCCATTAAATGTAACACGGGGTATATTCATATTTTGGAAAGCCAAGGCTCATGATCAACTATACTGAACGTAAATTATACGCTGATATAGCCTAATGGCTCGTTAAAAATAGCATGATATTCAAATCTAAAACTTACATTTATCGATAGACACAACATAGACAACTCAATTATAAAAAATAACTTTCATACCGACGACAATATTGAACACTGAATTTTCATTATAATGTAAATGTATCAGATCTTTGTCTTATAACTCAATTACCGTACTCTTGATTGGATACCAGTCAATACCCTTGCAAACAGGTTCTTTGACGTCATATGTTTGTTATGTTCTAACAATGAATTACAATAACATTAATAAATAGAATCGTAATTTGGTACCAGCCAGATCTACTTTGGATCTACTCTATTAAACGTAGTCTGCCATTATTGTTTTTTCCAGGCTACTCTTATTGGCCTAATTGGTATTAAAATATTATGTGGTAGTAGTAAAATGTTTACCTGTATTTGAATTTAGTTATGGTATTTTTATGATCTTTCGGGATCATAAAATCCATTAAATATGAATTAGTAGCAGAGTTTAAACCGATGGGGAAATGGGATGGAAGGTGTAGGAAGGCGTGAAAGATGTATCTATTTATTTTGTCATATGCACGTCCTAAATCAAACCGAAACTCCTATTATTCTTTTTCAGATAGAATACAGATTTGATTTACATACATATGAATATTTTTATTGACCTGCGGTGGCATATTTCTGCCACAAGATAGCTAGGTAGCATTTACCTGCACACCTGCATGACACAAGTTAATAGGCGTAATAAAGTAAATATATAATTAAAAACTTGATAAGTCATTTCATTGTAACGCCATTGTAAATAAGAAAAGATAATAGGTAAGGGTAAAATTCTCGTAAGTACAGAGCACCTAAAACACAGCCTCAGAGCCACGCATTTGCAAAGTAGGCCCACAACAAAAAGAAGCTGTAATGGAAAAATGTTACAGACGCGTTGCTTCAAACATCTAACAAGTACATATTAATTTATGTGAAATATAGATAGAGGGGGAGGAAGTGGTAAAATGGTGGTGAGCGTGGAGGGAGGTGTTGGGGAGTAATTTGAAGGGGAAAAGAAGAACACGGATAAATATAAGGGAATGCTACGTTCCTTAATAACAGTTACACTACAACGTAAACCACAGAAGAGCAGACATTCATGTACCAAAATCAAACACACAACCACACCCAACTAAATAACATGGAAAACAGTAGGGCACCGTCTTAGATACACAATCGCACAAACGCACCCATATAAGCAGGACAAAAAACAAGTTTCAGAAATCTTAAATAGTATGCTTCAAAATGATCAAATTGAGTCTTCAGTATTATATTCAGTCTTAAGGTGGTAGGTTACCTTGATATTTGTATGTGCGCATGCCCAACCGGAAGCTAACGTGACGATTTACGACAACGTTTACGACAAACTAAATGTGTTTGTTTGTCCATTCTTCTGAAAAGCAATCATGAACCTGTCTCCGATCTGATGCTTCATGGTTTAATAATGCAGAAATAATGAATAAATTGCCGCAGAAACGCTTCAAAACATTGTTGATTTAAAATGACGTCATTGCATTATGACGTTACGTTTCAGTTACCGCGCAAAATTAATAGCTTTTATTTTGAAAGTACGTAATTCTGTGCATTTTCTTTATTTGAACTATTTTTAAACAGCCATTATTTGCTGAAATATTATTTATGAGTCTTTCGCTCTGAACAATGATCAATATTTTAGTTATATTGAAATGTTATGCGGAATGTAAGAAGATGGATGACGGTAACTGATGTTATTGGGAAGATAGTTAGATGAAAGGTTACTTAATATGGCCATTTTCAAACAAAAATCGGGCTGTTTGATTTGTAATACCTATGTTTCAGTTTCCGTTGATTATTTTTTACTTACATATTAAACCTAAGCTCTAAAATTGTTCAAATTTCAGTAGAAAATTGTGGTTTCTTGAATTAAACTGATATTACCATGGAAACGAAGTCCGTGACCTATATATCTAAATGTAAAATTCAAAAGAGTTGACAATGGTCTATTTAAGGAACACAGCTTCAGCTTCTCATTTACATTTCAACAATATCCATGAGACTAATAGAAGCAAGCAGAACGATTTTTCCATAAAAAAATGTCTGTCAAGGGGTACTGCTGTAAGCATTTTAAGACTTCTACGGATAACAATGAAACTGAAATACACTGAAAAGTGTTAAATATCCGGGATTTCTTTCTTTCAATATAAAATACCTTTGGAGGGTCATGTACTTCAAACCTGGATAAAATTGTAGTTGAAGGGACAGAGATAAACAAAATTGAGATTGTAGCAGTTAAAACATTTAATTACACGAAATAGAAAAAAAAATCTGCGGTTCAACTAATTTGAATATACCCTGTTAACAAGGTAACCTACCTCCTTAAATGTTACATATCAGCAACCAGCATTACTTTTTAAAGTGTTTCTCATAATCTACAATTTTATGCCACCATTTCGAACAGATGCCAGAGGCTGTCTAAAGTATATGCGATCCAAGCATTTCGATCATATCATACATAATAATGAGTTATGAACCCCCTTGTCAAATAAAGCTATAATAACTTGTCGGTGATTTTTTATTTATTTATTTATTTATTTGGGTTTTACGGCGCACCAACGATGCACATTTAAAAAGAATAGTCTTTCTTTCATACATAAATTTAGCCATAGTGCAGAAAGTCTTTCAAAAATAAAATAATTTTGTAATGATAATTTAGAGTCGTTAATGCTAATATCGAGATACAAGTTCTGCAGCTAAAGTGCTGCCTAGCTAAGGCGCTTCATCGTTTGGCTAAGAAAAATGAAAAATGGTTAAATGGCAAATCTGAAGAGTCTTATGCCATTTTGGTCGTATTAGTTTTTAATATATTTTGATAAGGTATATTTAAGGAAAACCATCCAGTAACGTTTTATAACTATGATAGATAATAAGACGCCGGATAGTTACATCTATGGCATCTCTCATACTTTGTATAAAGTTGCTGACCCCAAAATGTTAGTCTCGGCTTTACTATAGTCGAACTATTTTAAAGAAAATGAAATTAAATGAAAATAGAATAAATGAACCAAAACTCTTCTAAACAAGTGAATGAAATATTGCCACGCAACTCAAAGTCTCCTAGTGGAAGGCACCTAATTTTCTGTCAATAATGTATAAACAATATTGTACTATTATAAAAAAGGTATCATATAAGTTATTTACAATGTGTAGTAAAAAAATCTGTATAAATTCACGAGGTAGAGATAGGTCAAAGAACACTTTGGATGTAACACGCATGTTGTACCACAGAATACTGGTCTCAATTTTTCCTGCGGCCTGTAATAAATAAAGTACAGTATAAGCTATTTATATTAAAAACAAAGGGATATAATTCTAAAAACAAAGGTGTTTCATAGTAGTGAACATTTGTGCCAAGTTACAGCAAAATTCCTCCATGCATGAAGAAGAAATGCTACGGACAAAGTCATTTTAGAATTTGGCATTTGACCTATAAGTGTGACTTTGACCTTAGATCTAGGGACCTGGTTCTTGCGCAAAACAATTCGTCTCATAGTAGTGAACATTTATGTTAAGTTACACCAAAATCCCTTCATGCATGAAGATGAAATGTTCCAGACAAAGTAATTCTTGTTTCTGACATTTGGCCTATATGTGTGACCTTGACCTTCGACCTAGGGGCCATTTTTTTGCGCATGACGCTCCATCTCATAGTGGTGAACATTTGTACCAAATAATATTCAAATCCTGTTTCGCATGACAGTTATACACCGGACAAGAAAAATGTCCCATTGAACTTTGATCTCAAAGTGTTACCCTGACCTTTATGCTAGGTTCTGGGTGTTGCGCATGACAAGTCGTCTCATCATGGGGAACACTTATGTTACGTAATATTAAAATCCCCTGATGAATGACAGAGTTCTGGACCGGACAGAAAATATAACCATACTGACCTTTGACCTCCAATTGTGACCTTGACCTTTGAGCTAGGGGTCCGGGTTTTGCGCATGACACGTCGTATCATCATTGGGAACATTTGTGTCAAGTAATGTTATGGACGGCAGAGTTATGGACCGGACACGAAACAGACCCTGTGCATGACATGTTAACATTTGACTGCCAAGTGTGACCTTGGCCTTTGGGCTAGAGATCAGAAAGTTATGCATGACACATCATCTTATTATGAAGTACCACGTAATAAAAAAATACCTTCATGGATGACATAGTTTTAGACCGGACAGGAAAAAAACACTATTGACCTTTGACCTCCAATTGTGACCTTGACCTTTAAGTTAGGGGTCCGGGCTTTGAGGGGTGACACGTTATATCATCATGGGGAACATTTGTGCCAAGTAATATTAAAATAACTTCATGGATGAAAGAGTTATGAACCTTGACCTTTAAGTTAGGGGTCTGAACATTATGCATGACACATTATCTTATTATGAGGTACATTAATGTCAAGTAATATTAAAACCTTTTCATGGATGGCAGAGTTATGGACCGGACAGGAAACAAACCCTGTTGACCTTTGACCTCCAACTGTGACCTTGACCTTTAAGCTAAGGGTCCAGGGTTTGCGCAGGACACTAGGGGAACATCATGGTAGTCCCAGTAGGGGACTAATAATCAACCTACCGATAGAGTCATGCACGAACTAAAGAAAGCATAGCTTTTTTTTTAACTTGATGCAAACTGAAAGTCTGTAAGCAGTGTTAGACTTTAGTGCAATGTGGATTTATTTTTATCAGATGGGTTGGTTTGAGGTAAACTTTTGTGACATAAAGGCGCCTTTGATTACTAATAAGGTGGCATTATTTATTTTCGTACTAAACCTGATTTTGTCTACATTGTACTGAATTTATGAATAAATATCCGAAATCTAGGTGTAAGTTTCATAGTATTTTTATTACTGTGTTTCTTTTTACTGAAACTATTATAAATTTCAGTAAATTGTCTATGTCTCAATTTTTTAATGATTCCTTTTTATTTTCTATTTTTCTGTCATACATATATATTACACATGTTCTTTGTAAAATTCTACAGATATAAGATTAACATAACATTTCAAATTATTTCCCACTAAATTTTGCTTACAAAGTTGTTTTGTATTTCAAAAAAAAAATCACTGTTTTCAGCCTTCTTTGTTTAAAAGGAAAATGAGTCAGATCGTGTTAGAATACGTCATAGCGTCAAACGGCATAGCAGCGCGTTGAAAAAGTAATCAATAAAACAGGCAACTATTTGACGGACGTCGTCAAGGTTGCACTTAAAATGCTTTGTAACGTGTTAAAATCGAAATAATATATCTCATTCAGTGATTTGCTCTTGAATAAATTCATTGTTATTCGTTCAGATGCGTATAATAATATCACCCGGGCGCTCGTGATATAATTCCTTCGCATCCGAATTCCAATGATTTTATTCAACAACAAATCACTAAATGAGAAATATTATTTTTTAAACATTTCTTAAAATGCTTATCAATTTTAATCCTCTTTTTTCTCGTCAAATTCTGATATTTGAATAGAATAAAAACTGAGCATACAAAGGAACCCTATATCTATTTTTCATTTGAAAGATAAGACATAAAAATAAAGAGACAATCAAACATGATATTTTTTCAGCTAAGATATGTAGTAAAGTTAGATCTACCCTTGGAGGCAAGGTATACCATATCCTTAGATTAAATAACAGTATTCTTTTTTTCTATATTATAGAATTACATATCGCCAAATGGCAATGAAACATGTGTTGTAACTAAATTTATCGATCAATATCCTTAATTAATACTAAGCATTTGACACCGACCTTACTTTTTATAAACATTACTTCATAAAATGTCCCTGTGAAGCAATCATAGGATGTATTCTGTCTATAGAGTGCACCAAAGAACATGTTTTTGCTGAAATATATTACCTTTTCTCAGATCATAATCTATTAACGCGTGATGTAATCGAATTTAGTCCCCGACCAACTTTCCTTTTTATAAACATTACTTCCGTTTCAAGATTTCATAAAATGTCTGCGCAGCAACTATCGGATTTTTTATGTCTATAGGGTACACCAGATAACATGTTTTTGCTTAAATAACTGATTTTCTAACCAAATCTATTAACGCGTGGTGTAATCGAATTTATTCCCGACCGATCTTCTTTTTTTATAAACATTTTCTTCGTTTCAATATTTCATAAAATGTCTGCGCAGCAACAATCAAATCTTTTCTGTCTATAGAGTGCACCAAAAAACATGTTTTCACTGAAATAGGTGAAGTTTTCTTAAGCCAAAGTCTATTAACGTTTAGCATAATCGAATTTAGCATCTTTGATTGAAAGTCACAGAGGATTTTTTCTAATTAAGAGTGCAGCGCAGATTTTGAGAGGATTTATTCTGTACATTTTGGTCTCTTGAGTCCATGAAATTGAAAACGGGATGATTTCTCCTTCGATTTATGAATAAAAAGCATCATTAAACCGGAAAAAGAATTGAAATTTATAAGTTAAATAAAATGCAGACAACAATATTTATTGGTGCAAAAAGCGTTTTACGTAAACTTTATAATTTTCATGTCAGATTTTCACGTTTTAATCCTGTTAACTATCGGAGCAAAATTAATTGGTATAATCTGTGTTACGTGGCTGTCCCTGTTGGATATTTATCCTTGTTTTTTATTGTGTATAATATGCTGCTAACTGATAATTAAATATTGATATATACTGAAATTATTTGACTAATAAGGCGTAAAGAACAGTCCTTTATTACTTATTTGAGCTTTTTAAAACTTGCACGTGTTCAATAAACAGCTTGTATTACTTAGTTTTGCTGATTAGGAACTTGCATGTACTATGTAAATATCTTTCATTACTTTTTCATTACCTTATCTCTGCTAATTTGACACTGGCTCGTGTCTAATTTCAAACATTTACATGTGATATAATTAACGTGCGCTAAAAGTTTCTGTTGTCAGCCAAATCAGTGACAATAGAGATGTTCTTTATACTACACACATTTTTGTTTGCGAACTATCTATAACATTATGTTATTTTAAAGGGTAGCAGTAGGCAAAAACATATGCCGAGACATTGTTAGTGCAATTGAAAGTGGAAGTTTCTTTTTCAAAGTCAATTGTCGCATGATTAAAATATCGTTGCTGGTTTGTCATTTATTGTCACAACGATACAAACTATTCGTTATTGGTTATACGGTCTGGTCAACATAAAATCCTATTTTTCTGATTATTATGACAAAGTTCCCATTTAAAAGTGAATTTACACTCATAGGGTTTAGTCACGATTAAGAAATAAAACTTACCTTGATAAGATAAAACAACAAGAAGTTCTCTTCTGTTTTCAAAACATGTATAAAATAAAATAATTTATTAGACATTTTCGTCTTTAGTTAGGGTTAGCATGCTTAGCACTGAATTATCTTTAATGAATTTAATAGTTGTAACTCAAGAACATGAACCAAATTCTAGCAGGAAAGACCGCAATCATAGAACGAAGCCGCCTACATAGCACTCCACTAATACACAGGGGTTTGTTTATATGTAAACACGTAAAGGGGGCAAAATAACAAACAAACAAATAAACCGATTTAAGGAAGAAACAAAAACACCATGGAAGGGAGTATAAACGTTTAGTGGCGCCAGACCTCACTGAAGTTGAATCACATACACCCCTAACAGCAATCACATTCAAATCATTGTAAAAGAAAAAAGGATAAATATCAAACAGGGAATGCTACGTTAAAAAACGCAGCCTACCAAAAACGAAACTCACAACAGGCAAGACGCGCATAGTGCCAACACGCACACACTCATAAACAAAGCAAACACACGAAGACAAATTGAACAAATAAAGGAACACATAGGGGCACCTCCTTGGAACGGACAGTGGCAAAAACACTGTGGAGCTTAAACCAGTTAAGATGCGCACCCAACCTCGCTCTTATCCCTACCGTGTTCCAAAGTCACGTTATAACTAATAATACTCCCTACTAGATGAATCTCTAACATACACACGATCGAAACAAAAGGAATGGCATGAAAAACACAACAATGCTCCTGTATAATTATATGAAAAGCAAACCGTAAGAACCAAATACTTATGTACTCAATGCTTTTGCAGAATGCAGAGCATCAAGAGAAACACCAATAAGGACCCAACGAAACAGGCCAGAAGACAGAAATCAAAACAGTTCATGCCTGGTGGGATTTATAAACTGCTAATTACGGAGTTCCCCCTCTTCCGTCAGACGCAATCAAAGAGGGAAGCGTAGTATCCAACTGTAAACGGGTTGAACACTAAACATGCGGTATGTCTTAAAACAGTTGGGTCGTAACTTCTTTTAATAAAACGTGTTATAATTCTACAAAAACAGTTGGAAAATTACCAAAATCTTACGAAGTTTGTAAACCACATCGCCATTAAAATCGGTTTTTGAAATTCCCTCACGCAGAAGTGTCGTTTAATTACTACTGAATTCTAAAACTAAATCACAATTACGATATTAAAATTTAGCAAACTATTTACGCGGTTTGTAATAACGGTAGCCCTGCTGAAATTATTTATTTGTTATATATAGATGACATTCACTGAAATCATCGGCATGAGTACACGCTCTGGCAAAGCGAATTAATTGAGAAATATACAGACCTACCCAATAAGAGGTAGCCTTAGATACATTCCTATCCAAATGGGGTGAGGGGTGGGGGGGGGGTGGCATTTACAAATATTAAGAATATAATCCACATAGCGTGATGTATTATTAAATGCAGTGATAATGTCTGTCTGCATATCTGGACAAAGGTTTAACATAAAGTCTCTTTCATAACAATATAAAACAAGGGGTACACAATTTGTTCCCATGGAAATACCAATTATTTGTCTGAAAACTGCATTCCCACACCTAACGTAAATGTTGTTCAATAAAAAGGAAAAAGATTTACAAACTTCTTTACAAGTCCACATTGTATTATGTTCAATAATGCAGCTCTAAAAAAGCTTTATCGAGACTGCAAGCGGGATTTGTAGCATTCTCCCTGGAAAAAATTTTTTGAATTAGGGCAGGAAATTTGTTTTTTATTACATTATGCGGAAAGCGGTATACAAAGTAGAAAATTCGTATGTACTATCTAAAGATATCGTGTTATTATTAATTTTAAACATTTTAATCGACCAAAGTAAGTGTTTACCAGCGTTTTCTTTCACTTTATCGAAGTCTCTTTTTATTTTTAGTGGACATGATGTTTATAGTTTTGAAATATTTGTAGTGGTACAAGGGCTCGGAGTAGCGATGAAACGAGCTTTATATGGTTGTTTAAGCAATTTAGGAATCTAGGACATGGTTGGAAGTTTAATTTGTTGATCATCTACACGAACTTACAAATTAGAAACTATTGTTATGTGATTAGTGACCAAATTTAATTCAACAGAAGAACGCAATGTATAAGCTTTAGTGCTCTTTAGTTCGTTTTGTAAAGCATTAATATAATGTAGGCGTCAAATGATTATAAGTGGCCGCTTTACGATGAAATTCTTGGATTTCCTTTTCCAGAGGTCTTAAAGTAAACTTACGTTTTGGTGGAAGTAGCTATTCGTTTGCCTAATGATAATTTTAAAACGCACAGATACCCAAGTAAAGATTTATAAATACAGATACGGAAACGTAGACGTGGGTACTTGATGACTTTGAATAAGCCAAAGCACAAAAGGAAATACAAGTAGGAGCCCGACGGAGCAGGAAATAGGAAAATGAATAACCTGGGATTTAAAGACAACTTTACATTAGGTCCACCAACTGTTCAGTCATTGTACAATTAAAGACGCCAACATAATGAGTAACTGTAAAAAGACTAAATACTAAACATGCAGTGTGTCTCCGAACCAAACGAAACGAAAAAGACAATTATAAAACAAAACTTAAACATATTTTCACTATTATATTCAGTATCAAATACACTACATCTTTCTGATAAGTTAATTCTGGGTATTTTTATTCATGGATGTAACGTACGGCGCTTGGCATAAAAAAGAAAAAAGAAATGAAAACAATCCGTTTACCGGTTTGCAAGAAATTATAAGGTGTACGCTTACAACGTAGGCTACTTTCATCTTTGGAAGCAAAAGCAGATAATCTTCAACAAACTAACGATTGGCCGAGACAATCAATTTTTGGTTTAGATTGTGTAAAATTTCAAATAATATGGTTTACTAAAGAATGTTATTTTTATTTGAAGTCAAGTTCATTTAGATAGTATTATATAAAGCTGTCACAAGGCCCTACATTACTTTATAGACTGGTAGGTGGTGCCGAAAATCTGATACGTATGTATGTGACTGTTTGACATGTCATAGATTAACTTTCTTTTTTGTAACGAATAGTAAAATTAGAACTGTGTTGTTTTTCGGCACCGTCAAACATACACCAGTTATTTTGATGTTTATCTTACATTTTGATTTAGTACTTTATACTGCACACTTGATAACCTGGACAGCCGAGTCACAAAACTTTATATCTACTGACATTTGAATAATGAAACATACATTTATATCAAAATAGTATGTTTAAAACTTAATTTATACTCAAAATTATTTTCAAGTGGCTATTCTGTATTGGTGGTCTGTCTCAGATGGAATTTAACCTTGAAGTTTTAGCAAAACTGATATCAAAATATCAAACTCAAACTCAGCTGAGATCGAAAAATGTTTTGTGAACACGGGGCCTGGACGTAATGGCGAAACGTCATCACGAATAATCTTTAAATATATTACAGACATTTTGAAAAATGAAAACACACCAACTTGTTCATAAAATCAACTTGATTGTTTTTTTATTATGCGCATATATCTTAAAAATAAGTGCACGGACTGGTACATTTTGTTTAACCAAATAAAATACAATATGTCAATTGACAGCTGTGAGAAGTTCCATTTAGATCTGCATTGTAGAAATTATTCTGTACGCAAATATTGCATAAACATATAATTTATGATTTTCTCATACACTACCATTATGAAAACTGAATCTCGAATCTTTGTAGCAAAAATTAACCACCTATCTTATAAATGGCTGAATTCGTTATCAAAGTATATCTTGATGTTTGAAAACAATGTGGTTTAATCAAATCCTACATTGTAAAAACATGCTTGATCTGAACATGCAAAATTTCAATCTACTAAATTTCAATCTACTAAAGTTAAAGCTAACTTGTCATCTTACCAGAATGTTCAGAAGTATATACTGCTGTTTGATCAGATAACGGTAAGAACATTGTAGTATGACAATCAATATTCGGTTGATTTTGAAATTTATTCAAATTTGTAATTTCCCTTTCTTAGAAAATTATGATGTCAATAGCTCTAACGTATCCATTTATTTATTACTAGTAAAAACCCTAGGCCGCGGCTACCAACAAACCATGAAACAATTATCATACTAAATTTAATTTCCCAAGATAATGGTAAGTTACAGTATCAGGTCAGACTGGTGGCAGAATTGAGATTGTTTGAAGTAATAAAATCTACATGAAGATCTCTTGGAGGCGGCATAGAATGCAACCAAGCACACAAATAACAGACTCTGTTTGACCTTGTTATCGTTACTGAAGTGACATGAAGGAAATTGAAGTCTTGATTGGGGAATTGAACACGTCCCATTTGTCTAATAATGTAGCTGTAAGAACATTGATAAGAATAGTTAATATATAACAAATATGCTGCTAGAAAAAGGGAACTGAAATTCTGAGTGGTTTGGATAAAAAGTAAGACTGTCTGTCATATAACCCCAACAGGTGTCATTGCTTTTAATTGCAAATTGCTTAAATATTATATGAAATCCATTTTCAAAGATATCAAAATGGACAAAGATGACCAACAATTAAATTAAATAAGTGATTAAAGTTCATGATGACACCAGTCCGTGCATTTGTGCATTAATATTTTATATAAAGACTTATTCAAATTAATAATGTCTCAAACAAGTATCTGTTGTTAACATTGTAGAATGCAGGACTGCTTGGTGTTAGCCCTTTTACACCTGGACACTACGCTTTCCTGTTCGATTGTGCTTGGCGGTACAGGTGGTAAACTCTATGGCAGGCATTTATTAAACCCCACTGGAAATTAGCTTCTTTGATATTTGTCTCCTAACCCTTGCTGGAGTTATTATTTTGCCCTGGTCTTCCGGCACAATTTTAATTAGCTTTTATGTTAGTGTTTATGTACATGTATTTAAAACAACCCAGTTTCTTTTCTTATTTTCTATTAAGATTCCAGTATGATAAATCTCATAGTTCATAAATATAAGAACTAATTATAACAATATAAATTCCCCGTTGGTGTAACCGAACGAATTTAAAACATGTAATTTTTAATGGAAAACTATTATATTCCAATTGGAGATTCAAAAAGATAAAAGGTAAGGGTAGATTTCCCGGAAGCACAGAACATCCCAAAAACAACCAAAAGCCATGCATAACAACACTGTGACATAAACCTAATTTATGCTGTTGTATTTACGTTCACAATTGTTAATATCTAAAATTCTTCCTTAAAACAAGATTCGGACATTCAGTGATCTTTTACTCGTCCAAGCTGTTTCCCTATAGGTATGTTTGTTTCGGCATTGTTGTTTAACTGTCTTTTTTTTCGGCTATGTTCTCGTGTATATACTTCAGTAGTCGATACAATCATACAAATACTGCTGGGGATGTGATTTGTGGAGAATTCGTTCTTGGGACTATCCCCATTGAATCGTTACCCCGGATTTTAGGTCTTATATAGATGATATAGTTCTTGTTCATAGTTTATCGTACGCTTCGAAGCAGAATTTACATATTTTAGCTAAAACGGTTCACTTGAGAATGCTAAAATGCTTTTCCATAGACCTCAATGTGTTAGGAATCACTGAACAGCGATTTGCACTTACGTTTACATTTTTGTACCCCATTACCCAGACTAATACTATAGAACCAATTACATTACTGTAAAAACGATATAAGCTCGAACAACCAATATATTTCCAGTTAATTTCCTGTCATTTAAAGGTACATATAACACATTGCCTTTCAGGAACTTGTTTCCATACTATATCCATATAGCCCATATATTTGAAGACAGCATCGCTTGATAAAGCTCGACAGCCATGCTAATCTTTACCATAGGGTGAAAGCTTGGAACTGACAGCGAGCTTTCAATGCTAACGGGATCAGTTCTAGCTAAGTGCGATCCAAATTATCTATCTATTTAAACACGCTTCCGTCATTAGTGAATAAGCATGAAAGACAACGAACATATATGCAACATAGGCTCATTAATTAATAATACAGGGAAGCTACTAAGCGGAATTTACGTTTAGGAGACCGATGATGAGAGGTATAAAGTTTGAGATACAGAAAATTGCTTTAGTCAGTTTACAGTCAAAAGTTATAATTTAACTGATTTGTATTACTTCAAACTGTTTCTCAGTTTTTGTATTCTATATATTGTTTTCTTGTATCGTTATATCCTAATTCACTTATTATCTTATACGTTCAAATTCAAACTTTTATTGTAATATCTCTATACACAATGTATGTGTATCTTGAGTATATCATATTTTACATTTTCACTGGAGACTTTACCATTCGTGAAAACATTATATAATCATGGTGATCACTCGGTGTAGAAACTTCGATCATACACTGAAACAGACAAAAATTCTGTATTTATTATTGGAATTTGACCGAGTATATAACGTTACAACTAGTGAATAATACTCCTAATACTAGACTAAATGGGGTTAAGAATTTTCTTTGTCTTAGATCTTAAGGAGACAATAATTGATCTAGATATAACTATCACATAAGGAGACCACGGTTTACCTAGTCGTGATCTGTTGATCAAACTAGAACATAAGGAGACTACAGTTTACCTAGTCGTGATCTGTTGATCAAACTAGAACATAAGGAAATCACAGTTTACCAAGTCGTAACCTGTTGATCAAACTTGAACGTAAGGAGACCACAGTTTACCTAGTCGTGATCTGTTGATCTAACTAGAACATAAGGAGACCACAGTTCACCTAGTCGTGATCTGTTGATCAAACTAGAACGTAAGGAGACTACAGTTTACCTAGTCGTGATCTGTTGATCTAACTAGAACGTAAGGAAACCATAGTTTACCTAGTCGTAACCTGTTGATCTAACTAGAACGTAAGGAAACCACAGTTTACCTAGTCGTGACCTGTTGATCTAACTATAACATAAGGAGACCACAGTTTACCTAGTCGTGACCTGTTGATCAAACTAGAACATAAGGAGACCACAGTTTACCTAGTCGTGACCTGTTGATCAAACTAGAACATAAGGAGACCACAGTTTACCTAGTCGTGACCTGTTGATCAAACTAGAACATAAGGAGACCACAGTTTACCTAGTCGTGACCTGTGGATCTAACTAGAACATATTAAGGAGACCACAGTTTACCTAGTCGTGACCTGTTGATCAAACTAGAACATAAGGAGACCACAGATTACCTAGTCGTGATCTGTTGATCAAACAAGAACATAAGGAGACTACAGTTTACCTAGTCGTGACCTGTTGATCTAACTAGAACATAGGGAGACCGCAGTTTACCTAGTCGTGATCTGTTGATCTAACTAGAACATAAGGAGACCACAGTTTACCTAGTCGTGATCTGTTGATCTAACTAGAACATAAGGAGGAGACCACAGTTTACCTAGTCGTGACCTGTTGATCAAACTAGAACGTAAGGAGACCGCAGTTTACCTAGTCGTGATCTGTTGATCTAACTAGAACGTAAGGAGACCGCAGTTTACCTAGTCGTGATCTGTTGATCTAACTAGAACGTAAGGAGACCACAGTTTACCTAGTCGTGACCTCTTGATCAAACTAGAACATAAGGAGACCACAGTTTACCTAGTCGTGACCTGTTGATCAGACTAGAACATAAGGAGACCACAGTTTACCTAGTCGTGACCTGTTGATCAAACTAGAACATAAGGAGACCACAGTTTACCTAGTCGTGACCTGTTGATCTAACTAGAACATATTAAGGAGACCACTGTTTACATAGTCGTGACCTGTTGATCTAACTAGAACGTAAGGAGACCGCAGTTTACCTAGTCGTGATCTGTTGATCTAACTAGAACGTAAGGAGACCGCAGTTTACCTAGTCGTGATCTGTTGATCTAACTAGAACGTAAGGAGACCGCAGTTTACCTAGTCGTGATCTGTTGATCAAACTAAAACATAAGGAGACCACTGTTTACCTAGTCGTGACCTGTTGATCAAACTAGAACATAAGGAGACCACAGTTTACCTAGTCGTGACCTGTTGATGTAACTAGAACATAAGGAGACCACTGTTTACATAGTCGTTATCTATTGAACTAACTAGAACATAAGGAGACCACTGTTTACCTGGACGTGACCTGGTGATCTAACTAGAACATAAGGAGACCACAGTTTACCTAGTTGTGACCTGTTGATCAAACTAGAACATAAGGAGACCACAGTTTACCTAGTCGTGACATGTTGATCTAACTAGAACATAAGGAGACCACAGTTTACCTAGTCGTGACCTGTTGATCAAACTAGAACATAAGGAGACCACAGTTTACCTAGTCGTGATCTGTTGATCAAACTAGAACATAAGAAGACCACAGTTTACCTAGTCGTGACCTGTTGATCTAACTAGAACATAAGGAGACCACAGTTTACCTCGTCGTGACCTGTTGATCTAACTAGAACATATTAAGGAGACCACAGTTTACCTAGTCGTGACCTGTTGATCAAACTATAACATAAGGAGATCACAGTTTACCTAGTCGTGACCTGTCGATCAAACTAGAACATAAGGAGACCACAGCTTACCTAGTCGTGACCTATTGATCTAACTAGAACATAAGGAGATCACAGTTTACCTAGTCGTGATGATCTGTTGATCTAACTAGAACATAAGGAGACCACAGTTTACCTAGTCGTGACCTGCTGATCTAACTAGAACATAAGGAGACCACAGTTTACCTAGTCGTGACCTGTTGATCTAACTAGAACATAAGGAGAGCACAGTTTACCTAGTCGTGACCTGTTGATCAAACTAGACTATAAGGAGACCACAGTTTACCTAGTCGTGATCTGTTGATCAAACTAGAACATAAGGAGACCACAGTTTACCTAGTCCTGATCTGTTGATCTAGCTAGAACATACTGCCAATTTCAGAAAAGCTCGCCGAATGGGCGTTTACATCAAACGCAGGTAGTAAATGACGTAGTTGTCAATCTAGTGATCGGTGCGATGGTAATTTGATGACGCTTGTAGTTTGCTCCGCCCAAACGTATATTTCTATCGGTAGCAGTGGAAAGCAACCTCGTACGGTTAGTTACAAATGTGAAATATTACAGGAGTTTATTTCAGGATAATCCTGCATAATCATACATGTGCATGTACACATACGCAGCATATACACTTAAAAGTATTTACATTATAGATCTGAACTGTCTGAAGATCGACGTTGATGTGGATAATTTGTATTTATAAGCAACTTTCGACGATATACGACACAGGTGCCTGGTTTCATGTATTTATTTTGAATTGATGTATTTAGTCTTCGTATTATATACACAGATGTCGGTCATGGATTTTCAAACGCGGAAAATGCCGCTTTTTATCGATGTTGTTTTCCACATTGAACTATGAGGTTCGTTTACCCATTTTGCTTTCAATTGTGAGAAAACAAATTCGGCAATATTTATTTAAAACTACATGCAGTATCTTGTCAAAATACAACTGAATGTTTTGTCCATAGAATCGTGAACGTCTGGTAATACCAAGCACATGTTTGTATAATGCCTTTCTTCTATTTCAACCTTTAGCCTGCTGGTGGCAAGTGCTTCTGTCTTTGCGACTAATGCAGACCAAGATCAGCCTGCACGTCCTTGCAGTCTGATCATGGTCTGCACTGTTCGCCATTCAGTCAGTATCTTTTTTGTAAGTGCCCCTTTTAATAGTTAATGGTACTGTCCAAATTGAAAGATGGACAATGTCATTATAGAAATTTAGCAGGTTAAGGGTTAGAAGCGCAGCTTTTTGCATTTCGTTCTTGTTACACAGAGAATAGAACTAGATTTTGTAATAAAAAGCTTTATTGTCCAGTTTACATGTCATGTTGATTGCTATTTTAGCGCGCCAATTATGACTGATGTCTCTCTATTGAACATGCTTTCAGGTCACTGTTATATTATAGCACTAAGTCTTGTTCAGTAATTCCTTTCTTCTACACATGTTTATGGACAATTCTGTAAAGAACGCAACGGGCGCTGAGTGCGACCGAGTAAATCGCGTGCAGTCTTGGCATTTTTTATTTTATTTTCATTTTTGCTTCAAAAATTACTAAATGGTGCAGATAAACACGCAGCCATTTTTTAAAAAGCTAATATGCATTTCCTTTCCTACGATGCGATGTAATCCGATTGTCGGTAAAAATACAAAATGATGTGGTTCCTCCATCGGAGTCTGATTACCACATCCAGTCTTCCAGGTTTCAAGTGGGTTAATTTAGGTTGCCTTGATGATGTTTATTTCGATCTTTCCAAGTTTGACGCCGAGAATTTTCTAACTACGATAGGAAAATTATAGTTATGATTTTAAACTAACAAAAGCACATGTGATTCTGATTAAATGCATGTCATGGTCAGATGGTACGACCGTTAAATACTAGTATAAGTGACAGGCAAAGTATATTAGCAAGATCGCATTTTACAAAACGCTGTGAACATAGAAGTGCAATTTTACTACCACAGACTTAAATCAAAATATCTTTTGAGACACGGAAGTTCTATAAAATCTATTTTGTATTTACGACATAATCTGTAAAATACCAAAGCAAAGGATCGACATCGATTAGAATTTCATTAGAAAACTTTTCATTATACATTATTTCATAGAAGTTCTATGTCGACTTCTGTCTGTGATTTCTAGAATCCGAATTGTAATACCCATCCATCGTTTGACTGCTCCCGTAGTCGAGTGGTTAGTCGTTGTCTTAAAATCACTGTAACCTCCCACTGATTGGGGTTAAGGCACGGGCTCGAGCCTTACTACCGACCATATTTCTTTATGTGAGAAAGTTGGCAGTTTCTTACGGAGACGAGAGTCTAGTACTGGTTCTTTCCAGGAGCGATGCTTAATTAAGTAAACTAACCACCCGACATCAAAGAAGAACTGTTGAAATCTGGCGTTAAACCTAAGAAAATAAATTTCCGTCGTGAGCAAGTTTCTTGGCAAGGAGACTTACTTAGTCATGAATCCCGAATCAAGTTTCAATTTGCTATTAAAGCCAAATGAAGGAGCCCAGCACTTCATGTACAACGGCTAAATGACCGGAAGTTGAATCGTTGATAAGTAGGACTTAAATACATGTTCAATGTACGAAAAAAAAAAAAGATTTCAGTTAATTCAAGCATGTCTTCAGAATCGCATGTTTGCTGGATTACCAAACACACAGAAATGTTTAGAGCTATTACCTTTATAACTTGAGTAATGTATGTAAACGGCATTTATGTTTTAACTAAATATATAATTTTTAATGTGAAAAGAGATGCCCATCAGGCTATGATTTACTATTGTAAACTTTGATCCGTGACCAAGCGATAAAAATACACATTATTTTTTTTTTATCGACTTGTCACAAAGAAATCGATGTACATCGGTGACAGGAAAAAAAATACTTATAATGTGAAATGATCGGGAGAATGCGACGTTAATCAAGTTCAGTTTTACAGACATAATGTAATCAGTCCGAGTGCACATAAAAATGTTTGCTTTGAAACTAAGTCTGAGATACGGCTAAAAACTATACTATCATCCACTTCAAAAACCATAAATACATTTATCACAGACTTTTCAGTTTAACTTGACTCGCGTCTTGGGCGGAGTTTATGTAAATGACGGTTACAAAATTAGCCACTCACGATAAGAAAATCGATATCAGTCAGTGACTAAATGTGTATGATGCAAACACTGAAACGGCGCGCTATTCTGAAATTGGCAGATCAAACTGGAATATTAGGAGACCGCCATCATCGAATGATGTAACTTTATCATTAAACAATAATATTGTAATTATTTTATGAAATAATTCAGCATACAATCAGAAAACATTTTGCATGCCGATTTTGTGGTACTTGAACATCAATATCACAAATATTTTTATATTAAGGAGATGTCAATTCAAAAAACGGAAATTTAAAAAAAAATACTCATGTTAATGTCCAAGTACTATTTAAATAAAATTTTTCTTTCTATTCAAATAGAAATTTGCATCATTATATCTTAAGAGTGTGAAGTTGTGGTCTATTTTCAATTTTAATTAACGTTCACGATCCATGATTCTAAACTGCAATGATAAATACAAATGTTCAATAAATATAACGCAAACATTAATGACAAATACATATTGAAAACCAACATCTACAATACATGTTAAATGTTTTAAACTTAAAAAGTGACTTATATGGAATCTGGTTTTTTATGTAACTTTAAAACGGTGAATTCGGCTGTCTTTTCAGAGTGTCACAATTGAATTAATGATACTCGTAACGCATCAGTGACTTGTGATCTTTTTATGCTCTGCACTTTTATTCCTTCCTCTGTTTGATAAGGTATGTAACGCTAGCAGAAAGGGAACTATTTATGGTTAATCTCATTCCTGAAGCATTTAAACTAATTCATTTTAGTTCGATTTTGATGAAAGCTTCAGACTTGAACCACTCCTGATAGTGCCTTTACCATTAGACCATCCCATTTCCTATTTGTTACTCATATTTTCAGTAAGCTTGAGTTACTTTTGTCCGCAACGCATTAATACAATTTAGGAATGAAGCGAAATCTTTCAAAAACATAGCGAACTTTTGTGTCAGTGCAGTATAAAAAAACACTTTTACTGAGTTACTGAGAATAATGAGGTTTGTTTACATTTCTATAAATACAAAATATCTACTTGAAACAAGAGGACCATATGGTCCTGAATCGCTCACCTGTCCCCACATGACCCAGTTTTGAACTATGACGTCGTTTTTTCTATTATTTGACATAGTGACCTAGTTTTTGAGCTCATGTGACCCAGTTTTAAACCTGACCTAGATATCATCAAGATAAAAATTCTGACCAATTTTCATGAAGATCCATTGAAAAATATGGCCTCCAGAGAGGTCACAAGGTTTTTTCTATTATTTAACCTAATGACCTAGTTTTTGAAGGCACGTGACCCAGTTTTGAGCTTGGTCTAGATATCATCAAGATAAACATTCTCAAAAAATTTCATGACGATCTCATGAAAAATATGTCCTCTAGAGAGGTCACAAGGTTTTTCTATTTTTAGACCTACTGACCTAGATTTTGAACGCACTTAACCCAGTTTTAAATTTGATCTAGATATCACCAATATAAAGACTCACCAATTTTTATGAAGATCCATTAAAAAATGTGGCCTCTAAAGAGGTCAAAACGTTTTTCTATTTTTTGACCTACTGACCTAGTTTTAACCGCAGTTGACCCAATTTCAAACTTGACCTAGATATCATCAAGATTAACATTCAAACCAACTTTAATACAGATCCCATGGAAAATATGGTCTCTAGAGAGGTCACAAGGTTTTTCTATTTTTAGACCTACTGTCCAAGTTTAAGATCGCACATAACCAAGTTTCGAACTGGAATTAGATGTCATCAAGGTGAACATTCTGACCAATTTTCATGAAGATCCATTGAGAAATATGGCCTCTAGAAAGGTCACAAGATTTTTCTATTTTTTGACCTAGTGACCTAGTTTTTGCACGCACGTGACCCGGAAATTATTCGCAGAAGATATCAAACTTCTCTTTCAAAATAGTTTTCGTCATCTTTGTAATAATTGTAAACAGACCATCTTCCTCAAGGTAGTACCAGCTGTAAAATGTTTCAAATCATGACTGCAAGATGAAATTGCCACAGTAATCAAATGTGGCTATAGCCCAAGAAAGGTACACAATCCTAGCACTTCCTGGATATGTTTGTTACATAAATCTTTACAAAAAAATTCATGAAAAACATATTTGAAGGAGAAGCTTGATATACCATGAGCAGTCAAAACATTCAATATAAACAAGATAATTTATAATTTATAACAAATTAACCTCTCTAGAGAGCCGCTATATTCTTAATAAGTTATACTACGAAGATAAATGGTCAGCGAAGTATAAACTAAAAGCCCGCCCGCTTAGCTCAATAGGGAGAGAGTAGATCAACGGACCGTGGGGTCGCGAGTTCGAGCCATGGGCGAGGCGTATGTTCTCCGTGACGATTTGGGAAAAAGACATTGTGTCTCAAATCTTTCCACCTCTACCGCTGATTTATGTGGAAAGTTGGCAGTTACTTGCGGAAAACAGATTTGTACTGGGAGAGAATCCAGGAACACTGGTTGAGGTAAATGCCTTACATAATACTGTTGAAATACGGCGTTTAACCCAAAACAAACAAACAAATATAAAGTAAAACAAAACAAATTAAGGGGCGATACAAAATCACCCTATATCATATCTTTTACACAAACATTAAACACCCCATTATAAATGTATGGCCGCCATGTTTTTTTTTCAGGCAAGCAAACGAACAAAAAACATATTCTTGAACACTTCCGCAGCGGAAAATCCACTCGTCGAACCTTCATACAAGAATCACTGTCACAATTTGACGTAGATACTATCTATGTGACATCTTTTTACTTTTTAATACCATCTTTTTGATACCATCTACTCTATTAAGTGACAACACACTTGTCTTGTAGATCAATGTCAAGTTTTATATTCAATGTAATTTCATCTGATTGTGATCAGTTATGTCGCTTATAGGGTGCAAAAGAATGATGATAATAGCTCAGAAATCGAAACACTGTAAAGTAATTACGGGACAAAATCTTTAACAAGTGACAGTTTAAAGACGTCGAAACTTCTACGTACTGAGATGTTCGTGCTAGAACTAGGACTCGCGTATTATTGATTAACTAAAAGTAATTAGTTTCTGTATCTAATTAAAGTTATTGTCGCACGCGAAAGAAATTCCGTTCACCACCGATTTTCATAGTTGTCTCAGTCTTAATAAATAATGTCATCTGTACCAATCAGGTTTTATGTTTCATTAATCTTAAACCTTTGTAAAGCAGCTTTGTGGTTTTTGTTTATTATGACAAATTGGCAATTGCATTGCTGATTGCCAATAAATGGAGACTGATTTTTTTTGTGTCAACAACAAAACTAGCACGAAAACTAGATTAACAACACTGAAACAGAAAAAAAGATTCAAAAGGAATATTGACATTTCAAGAACTATGAAACTATAAGGTATCCCCGCCGTCTCATTCACTCGCATACGTAATAGTGGCCTAAATGAACGAAGTATCTTCCACAAGCCACGTTCCTATATTTTGTCGGATCAAGCCCGATAGATTTGAATTTAACTTGTAATGACTAACTGTCGAAACACATAGACGTATAGTACACATACCGCAGCTTATCTCAGGTTTCAAACGAAGTATCTAGAGATTATCTTTGAGGATAATTGCAACTGTCGTTTTGCCAATTGGTAAAATATGCTCTTATGCACTTGAGAAAATTCTCCATTATTTTCAAACAAACATTTTTTTTTTACTATTTTCCTCTGAACGGGCCTGAAGAAAAAGAATCTCTCAAAGCATTTACATATATAAAAGGGTTAAGGCATGTGTAATCAGATGCGTCTTTAATTTGTTAAAGATGTATGTATTCTTCCAGGAGGATAGAAAAAATCTTGTTTTTGTGATTGAATGAAACTGATGGAATTAAACATGCAGTTGATTTTTCGCAATAGTTTGTTTATACAAAATATTTATTATTGTACGTGCGCGTTGCAATACTTTGACCAAGTATTATTCATCGCCAATCTTTAAAACTCTCAGGTAAGAAAATACTGCAACTCTGTTTCCAACTAAGTTTTAGGCGATTTAGATTTGTAGAGTTTATGCCATTAGGAAACAAATAATCGATGGAACAAAGTAAAATACGTAAATATTTAGAATAAACGTCTACAAAGTGAATGTTGCAATTTGAGTTGGTTTCGTTTTGTGGAGGCTGCGTTTTTGGTACGTGGCATTCCCTGTTTGATATTTGTCTTTGCTTTTTATTAATCTGAACTAATTTTGATAGGCGCTTTTAAATGAAGTGACAATTCATTGACTTTGAACACTCACCTTTAGCCGTTGTTGCTTGCTTTATTGCTTGCATAACCAATGGCAGTTAATCCATACGAAGAGTCGACAAAAGGTCTACACATTTTCCGCTTACTCATTTACACTGGAAGATGTTATACAATTTTCACTATGACCACATCGCAAATTAATATTATTTATCAGTTAAAGCTACTTTCCATGGAATCGCAAGCAACCTTATTATTTGTCTATATTTTCTTTATGGTTTCAGACTATACAAATAGCAATTATTGTATTTAAATTCCATTTTGTTACTTTGTAATCGCTTATTTGCCTGGGAGTACCGAAACCTATTTTTTAGAACGTGAAATTGAAAGTACTAGCTGTCGCTTTTATTTTTAGATTTGGATTTTCCAGACTGTTCCATTTATCAAATAAGGGTTTGAAATATATTTGAAGAACACTGATAAATCTGAATCTCAAAAAAAACCCAAAGAAAATATCAAACAGGGAATGCCATGTTCCAAAAACGCAGCCTCCCCAAAACGAAACCCACAGCACGCAGACGTGCACACTACAAACACACACACACACAGACACGCACACAAAGCAAACACACGAGGACAAAACGAACAAATAAAGGAAAACAGTGGGGCACCGCCTTGGAACGGTCAGTGGCAAAAACACCACTGGGGAGCTTAAACCGGTTTATGGTGCGCACCCAACCTCACTCTTACCCCCACCATGTTCCAAAGACACGGGACAGTGTAAATAAAAGTAATCCCCGCCAGGTGAATCTCTAACACACGTAATGGAAACAAAAAGGCATGGCATGTAAAACACAAAAATGCTCCTGTATAAATATATAAAAAGCAAACCTTAAGAACCAGAAACGTATATACACAATGTCTTTGCAGAAGACAGAGCAATAAGAGAAACACCCTTAAGGGCCCGACGAAACAGGCCGGAAGACAGGTGTCAAAACAGTTCAGTCCTAGTGGGATTTAAAAACTGCTTATCATAGAGTCCTCCCCCTCTTCCGTTAGACACAATAAAAGAGGGAAGCGTAGTGTCCAACTGTAAACGGGTTGAACACTAAACATGCGGTATGCCTCAAAACAGTTGGGTCGTAACCTCTTTTAATAAAACGTTTTATAATTTTACCAAATACAGTTGGAAAATTACCATGACCAAATATCTTACGAAGTTTGTAACCCACATCACCATAGAAAACGGGTTATCCAAATCCACGCGAGGAACTGAAGTGTGCCATTAGGAATAATATGTAATCTCCTAATTCTATTTATCGTTCGTTTGTAGAGAGAGTTGAATGCCATTTTCCTTGCCAAACTGAGTATGACTATTTTCTCAATGTGGCAGAGTATGTAATACGCGAACGATAAAACGATGTTATCCTCGTGAAGTTCGTGCACTCCCGTGCAAGTACACACCATGTTAAATAATTCACAATCAAGAAGATATTTGAACCTATGTTATATGCAAAAATAGCAAAAGGATACCAGTAATGCAATTCAAATACATATTTAACATCATCATCATTTTAAAGTGTATGTTAGCAAAATAAAAAATGAAAAAATATTTCAAATGAAAAAACATAGTGATCTCCGTTGGAATTCGAACTCACAAAAGTAAGATTCTAGAGCCGTCACGCTTACCACTGCACCACGGCGTCTTATTATCAAAAGAGGCAGTCATTTAAATATTTATTATAAAAATAAGTTATAAAACGTTAAGGTACCCCTTTACTGAAGTGGTTTATTCCAGTAACCTTTCAAATCTATAAATAAAAGCCACAACTAGTAATTCCTTTACTATTTTTATAACTGCTAAATGTCGTCGACGACAGTTAGTAGTTTACCACTGAAATCTTTGAAGTACGCCGAATTTAACAATTATCAATGTTTCACTATTGAAACCAGAATTATTTAACCACGTACAAGTACAATTATTTTTTTCTATAACGAAATTTAATTAGACTTTTGAAAGCAGCTTTAAGTCAACAACAGCAATATATAGACAAATACTTCTTTCTGTCTGAAACTAAAGGCAAAGCTGGAATTTATGACATTACCGGTATTTAAGTCATTATTTCCAAACAACATAATGCAACTAAATCACCTTTCTAAAAACATCTGAATAGGCTATGTTTACGTTTTTGATGCAAGACAAAAATGAAAAATGTAACCGAAAATAAATGAATACGTACTTAAACATGGTAATTTTATCTTTTCATCCAGCTTCTCAACGCCAGGTTTAAGAAGTTGAAAATGGCCGGAGTCTCGAGGCAAAACCTCGTTGTTCAGTAGGATCTCTAGACGCGATATCGTTAATAAGTAGGGACGCGAGGCGGAAAGTCGAGATTTTTACTACTCAATCGTCGAGGCTGCGGGCTATACCAAACCGCAAACAGAAGGCTGGTTCCAGTGATTTGTCTTTTTTTTACTCCGCAATCACACCAGTATAGCTTTTAAATCTTTCCCTTCGCACCGCATCCCAATAATAAAGAGTTTTAATTTCGCGCTCACGCAGTTTAGCTAGTTTTCGCAATACACACTGTCGTTTTATTTCATAACCTGAATTTTGCCCATCACTCACCCATATCTTAAATCTCATGCTTTCGCCCCAAAGGGAATGTTTGTCCTGCGACCCCAACATTTTCCCTAAAATCTCGAACTTCGCTAATCGACGGGTTTTGCCCCACTGTTTTGCGTTCAGTAGTAGCTATTTAAAGAGGTTTATTTCTGATTCGCCCGAACCAGTCTGTTAATTTTTGCCTTTAAAAACGTTTGACCGGATACTAATATTAATAAAAACAAAATAAAATGTGACAGTTAATCAAATTGTAAGGTATTTTGTTGTCTACAAAGTTGTCTCATTCTACAAGTACTTACTATCTGGGCCATATTGATAAAGTACGTGTACTTAAAAGGGATACAGTGATACTCAGCACTAAACACTAGAGATCCAACAAACATTGAACATAAAATACAGCGTAACTCGATAATTACGCATGGAAGGGATATTTTTGTTTCTGATTTGTCCGTTCTGTCCGTTGTCCTTTCTAAAATTCCAAACAAACTTCAAATGACGATTTCTTGGATAGACCCCTTTCCTTCAAATTTAGGTTATCCATGCCGAATTCATTTTGCTATTGCAACCGGAAGCGAAATTTTCTCAATCTTCTTTACAGAAATGATGTGAATTCAAAATAGTTTTACAGACAGCTTTAAGTGAAAAAAACAAAACAAAGACAAATATCAAACAGGGAATGCCACGTACCAAAAACATAGCCTCCACAAAACCAAACCCACAGCACGTAGACGTGCACATACAAACGCACACAGGACAAAACGAACAAACATAGGAACACAGTAGGGCAACGCCTTGGAACGATCAGTGGTAAAAACACCACTGGGGAGCTTAAAATCACTCTTACACCCACAATATTCCAAAGATACGGGACAGTGTAAATATCTATCAAATGCATTCAAATATTCTTTTCATGAGAAATCATAGCCGCCATGGGGGCAAATTTATTTGAAAATCTTCTTTTGAAACGCTGTTATTTGGAAATAACTTCACAGAAATGATCCTTTGGGTGACCCTCTACCAAATTCTTTTAAATCATCCTGTTTCGTTTAGACACATTGCCACCGCGGGGGGAGAGCTAGTTTTTCCAATATGGCTTATTGGTTTTGTTACTGCTGTAAGATTAAAAAAAAACAACACATTCCTGTACTTTAAGTGACTCTCTACCAAATTCTTCAAATAATTCTTTTTCGTTAAAAACACGGCCGCCGCGGGACGGGGCTAGTTTTGTCGTATATGGCTGTATGAAAAACTTACAAATATCTTCTTCTCTCAAAATGCATGTTCGATTTCAAATTGATTGACAACAATGTTCTTTGGGTGATCCAGGACCAGTTTCTTCAAGTCATGTTGATCTTTTAAGAAACACGGAGGCGGAGCTAGTTTTCTCTATGGCTGTATGGGAAACTGTTATAATCTTCTATTCTAAAGCCGCCTTTACAATTTGACAGCAATGGTCCTGTGCTAAATTCTTACAAGCCATGTTGATTTATTACGACATATGGCTGCTTGAATAGGGCTAGTTTTCTCTATCTTGTTTTATGGAAAATGCATGAAAATCTCCTCGAAAACTGCTGACCCAAATTTGAAATAATTTCACACAAATGTACCTTGGGTGACCTTCTACTAAATGCTCCACCCCTCCCCTTGTCCTAAAACATCTTTTCAAATATTTTTGATACTGTATCTTAGTATCCTATATCCTCTATCAAAATTCTTCGAACATGATGTGTAACTCAGATGAGCGATCTAGGGCCATCATGTATAATTGCGGGGTCGTGTAGTGACAAGTCTCTAAACTGGCAGGGCGCTGGACGACAACAGACTTATTAGCGGGAGCTAGGGACGAGATTTATGAGACATCATAGCAGAGTCGCGGAGCAAATAGACGCTAATTACCACTGTCTCGCCACGCTGCCAGTGCACATAATACCATTATATTTACGAAAATAAATCTCTAAGCGAGATTCTCACCAGTTAGCAGGATAACATATCAATTTGACATTATGGAACTTCTAAATGGTATTATATTTGTAAACGAATTAAATACGAGCTTACATCATTACACCTTAAGTAAAACTAGAATGTGTATGTAGGACACAGGGTGTGGCCCCCACTGGTACATTTGTCACAAATAAGGGGCAATAATTCAAATGTTTGCAGTCTTAATGGGGTATAGCCTCAACAAACATTTTATGAAAAGGATTCATTATTCTAGGCCATATACTTTTTGAGCTATGAGCATCACAAACAAAAAATCCCCTATTTTGGCTATTTCAAGGGTCATAACTCCGTAATAAGAGCTAGATTCTCAAGAAGAATGCCAATTGGCAAGCTCACATCACGATAAAGACTCCAGCAAGGTTTCCTGAATTTAAGATCTAATACTTTTTGAGCTAGACACATAATTAGGTGAAAAAGTGCATTTTTTTAATATTTCAGGGGCCATAACTTAAAAATAGGGTGGAGCCAGCCAAAAAATTATAGGTGTGCAAGTTTATATCATGATAAAGTATTATGCAAGTTTTCAACCATTTATATTAAATTCTTTTTGAGCTAGGTGCGTCACAAGGTGAAAATGTACATTTTTGACTATTTCAGGGTCATCATTCAAAACATAGGAGGCGGACCCAAATGAAAAATAGGAGGTGCGCAAGTTCATATCATGATTATGACGCATGCAAGGGTTCATGAATCTATATCAAATACTTTCTGAGCTAGGCGTGTCACAAGGTGAAAATGTGCATTTTTGACTATTTCAGGGGCCATAACTCTGAAAATAGGGGGCGGAGCCAGATGAAAAATAGGAGGTGCGCAAGTTCATATCATGGTTAAGACTCACGCAAGGTTTCATGAATCTATATCAAATACTTTTTGAGCTAGGCATGTCACAAGGTGAAAATGTGCATTTTTGACTATTTCAGGGGCCATAACTCTGAAAATAGGGGGCGGACCCAAATGAAAGATAGGAGGTGCGCAAGTTCATATCATGATTAAGACAGGTTCAATGTTTCATGAATGTATATCAAATACTTATTGAGCTAGGCTGTCACAAGGTAAAAATGTGCATTTTTGACTATTTTAGGGGCCATAACTGTGAAAATAGGGGGCGGAGCCAGACGAAAAATAGGAGGTGCGCAGGTTCATGTCATGATAAAGACTCATGCAAGGTTTCATCAATTTGTATCAAATACTTTTAGAGCTAGGCGCGTCACGAACTTCGGACGGACGGACGCACAGATGCACGGACAAGACCAAATCTATATGCCCCCACCACTCATAAGGGGGCACAAAAATAATAAATTAGTAAACTTAAGACTTTGTATCAACAAATATGTTCATCTGGAAAACGAATTGTGTCATTTAAATCATTTGTCTTTCCAACCTGTTTAAATTGTAACCCTTGCGGGTCATGAATGCTTTCCTCATAAAACTAGTAAATAATATTGATTAAAATGGTAAAAATATAGTCTACAATTTTTAAGCCCTACATGACAAGTATTTTTGTTTTACTCAGTGTTACCACACACCTGAAATACAAATATTGCAATACAAACATGACTATATATGTCTCATTACAAATAATCAGCAATACATTTCTAATACCTAATTTTCAGTGTACAGCTGTGATTTTTGTGCTCTCCCGGTTACGACAAAAGGTAGCAAAGCTAATTGTTAAATTGTAAAAAAAAACCTGCAAATGATAGCACGAACTGCTACACGGTTTTGTACTCAAATAACACTGTAAAACCTGAAATTGAGTTTTAAGATATAAGCCATCCGTGTCAATTTCAATAGGTTCCTGTCAATATAACTGCTCCACTTTAAGCTCAGTGCAGGCATGTATTCGCATCTGCAAGTCACTATGACACAATTGCAAGGTCAAAGCTTTTCAACTAAATTTCATTCACTGAAATTTCAGTTTTAACATAGATTATTATTTCAAAGTACAAATATGAAGCTTAATCCGTAATTTCCTATCTTATTTGTGGATCTGACCCCCTGGCCAATTCGACAATAACAGCAGAGAACTCTTTACTGTCGCCTTAGTATAATATATTATTGTATTCTTTGCAAGAATACGGCGATAGTCATAATATTGCACTGAGTATTAAATTTCTATTACTAAAGATAATAGGTAAGGCTAGATTTGTCGGAAGCACAGAGCATCAAACACACATCCTCAGAGCCACGCATTTGCAAAGTAGGCCCACAACAAAAGAAGCCGTAATGGAAAATATTACAGACGGGTTGCTTTTAAAATCTAACAAGTACATATAAATCTATGCAAAATATAGATAGAGGGGGAGGAAGTGGTAAGGAGTAAAACGGGGATGGAGGGGAGGAAGTTGAAGGGGAAAGTAGAACAAGGATGACTATACAAAGGGAATGCTACGTTCCTTAATCACAATTACACTTTAACGTAAACCACAATAGCGCAGACATTCATGTACCAAAGAAAAACACAACCACACCCAACTAACTAACATAGAAAAACAGACAAGTAAGATACAAAAAAAAAAAAAAACAGTAGGGCACCGCTTTAGACTCACAAGCACACAAACGCACCCCTATAAGAAGGAAATAACAATCGTGTACCGCCTTAGGATTCCGGCAGCCAAAATAAAGGGGAGCCACAAAACTAACTCAAAGTAAAGGGGGAGGGAGATGAATGCAAAAAAGAGCGCAAATGCAAGGTAAAAGGGTGGGAAGGGGGAGTTAGGAGAAGGAAAAAGCGCTTACAATAAACAAGACAACATACGCAACAGACAATACAAGACAGGCAGAAAACCAGTTGAAAACTGGGACACCGCCTTAGAACGGTCAGTAACCGATATAAAGGAAACTGGGGCTTTAAAACTTATCCTTTCAGTTTTACATTAATTTCACAATGTATGGTGAAACAAGTTCTTCTAAGTTAAATTGTTTTTGGTAGCATACATTTATTAAGATAGGCCTCAAAACAATAATTCCCTAGAACTAATCAAATATAGTCGCAGCGGCTTATTGGATACTTATAGATTCGAGAATATCTTGTCTCCATTAACTACTGATAAAGCGGTCTCAAATGAAAATAAGATACCAAAATGGTGTGTTTTGAGTTATTTTTGTGTCCTATCTGCAAGTAAGCATATTTTCTATCTAATCGAGACAATGACATTCCCTACCAGCTTAGACAAGTGCATCCACATACATAGAAATAATAGGCCATATTTCGTTCACCCATAAATTTCATAAACGATTCATTTGTATACTGTATGTCATAGACACTATATTCCGCTGATTAAAGCAAGAATAAAAGCAGACATAAAGGCAGTACAGAGGACATTTTACATTATCACTTTTATTGTCGTTGATCCTATATAATAACTTATAATGATTTTAAAGATGGTAAATCACATATGAGTGACATGTTATGCCAATTTTAGTTAAGTGTTCATATATTTTGTTAAAAATTTACTTATGGAACAAAAAGATCCATTGCATCAAGTTAGATCTCCATTGGAAATGTATGATTCATTACTTTTCATAAAATTTTGTAAATACCTCCACTTTATTTAAGTGGACTACTTCTTTTGATTTCAATATAGTTTTTAGTTTTACATCTGCATTTGATAAATACTGGGGTTTTTTAACCACCTGAAACAAAAGGCAATGTAACTTCGTATTTAATCTATTTTCAATCTTGTTTGCGCAACCGAGATAGACAAACGGAGGTAAAATGTATGATAAAGGGAATGCCTCGGGATAAGTATGTATCAAGCGCAAAATCTTTAGCGATATATATATTTCTAAATTAATCAGAATTGCTTCAATGTCTAGTCATGTTGAAGATTTCAAAGTTGCGTATGAAATGCCATAAACTAGTAAATTTATATACTATCTACAGTAGTAAAGCATTAGGGAAAATAGTTGATTAGTTGCAAAAAATACGATTATTAATAATAAATCAGAGATTTTAACATAAAATTAAGAATTTCTAGAAAATACTGTTAATTGAAATTACGTGCTGTTTCATTAACAAAGTGGGATCAACCTCAACTATTTAACATTTGATTGGTTGTATCTGAGTGTAAGTTTATTACTGAAGAATAACAAATTTGTATTCAGATTAGATTGGTCTCCAAATAATGCTTTGAATTTATGGGTCCTTAAAATTGTCGCCGAGAATAAATTTAATTCAAACTAATATTTAATTAACAACTTAGTTTTCATTTTCTTATTTTTCAGGTGGCTTGGTGCCGTTTCTAGAGAACACAGTTGTCCATGCATCCGTTCTGACGTTAATTGCGATCAGTGTGGAGCGATACAGAGTTGTTGATCGACCGTTATTAGGCATTGATGATAATATAAACAGAAGTATTAAAGTAGTTCCTATGATTTGGTTTATAAGTGGGATATCCAATATAGCTTGGTTCTACATAGCTGATTATAGAGATTCTAAGCAATTGGACGATACGCCAATAAAAGTTTGCAGGCTACCAATGGTGCTGAGATGGCATAAGATATATGTGACCTTGTTGACTGTTTTATTCTTCATGATTCCATTCCTCATTCTTTTGGTTCTCTACTGCCGAATATGCTATTTATTGCAAATAACTCGGGATGGCGTCAGCCATCACGGATTAAGGAATACGTCTCAATGTCTCAACAGACGTCGCCTTCGTGCTCAAGTTATAAATACTATAATTTCTGTAGTTCTTTTGTTCTTTGTATTTCATTTGCCATACCGGGTGGTCAGCTTATGGTTTATATTTGCTGATAAATATGAGATACACGGGCTTGGGATTCACAAGTACTTTAATATCATCTATTCTGTCAGAATCATGTTTTATCTTAATCATGCGATTAATCCAATTGTTTACAATTTTGTGTCGAGTAAATTCAGAAACGCGCTGCGATATTTATTGACAAAACGTGAGCACCGCGGTAGTTTGCTTTTGTCTAGTTACCGAAGAGGTTACTACGATAACGCAGCAGAAAGACTGAAGAAAACTAAAAATATTATCATTGAAAATGAATGTGAAAATAACGCACCAGTCGGTAACTCAGACAGTTCGTCAACGAGGCAAAAAATAAACGAATTTTATCCAATGTATGCTTACATTATTCAGAATCAGGATTCGGACAAGATTCGGAGAAAAAGTAATTCTGATAATACTGACCCTTTATAACGTTTCACGAATTAAGAACGTTGCAACTGTTTACAATATCGTATTATTAAATAACTGCCTTTTAGTTAGGTCCATAAGATCATTTATCGACCTTTGAAAAGTGATATTGACAATATTGATCGCGATATTCAATGTAACAACGGTCGTTTGTGAAAATTGTTGCAAACGTTTTAGCTGTTAGTATTTGTTTTCTAGTGTTCAGTATACAATTATGTTTGACGTGCTGCTGACGGTCAACACATGTATGTATTTCAGTCCGCTCACAAGTCATCTCGTGACTATATTTTATATGAATACTTTTGTACCGATCAAAGAGCTAACCTACCAGTTATTATTTTGACTCGCGATGATAACACTATACCGATTAACTGGCAAGTTTGGTGATAGATATTTTGTTGTAATTATTGTAAATATTATATCTCTTTACAGTTCTTATTTCTTGGAAAGAGATCTGCTATTTTGGGTGAAGTACGCAAAATGTTGTTTAGTTATTGACAAACACTAGTTATGGGCCTTCTTTTCTCTTACATAGATCTATACAGATGTTTTTGTCCAGACTTGATCTTCGAAACTGCTTGAAGGTTTGAAATGAAATGTCTTAAGAATGATGGTATTTGGCTTAGGTGTGCATGTCTTAGGCCCATTTTCCTCGGATTATTTTGCTGAGGAGTTGTGACCCCTTAAATGTTATTTATAATACATTTTGCCCTATACTGATGAAACTTCATGTGAATGTTGCGCATATTCTACGTGTTTCACGGTTGAATGAGTTTTACTGAGCTATTGTCATTTGCTTCTTACACTAAAAGTCGTCATATCACTATTAGTAATTTACATATTTACATATACTTCCACATTCTATGTAAATAAACCTGCTTTATCACGATTCAATTCACTGGTAGATTTGCGGGTTGTTGTTGTTCTGGTTGATGATGAAATCTTACCCATTTATTGTTTAGTTTTGTAAAAAAGTTTTTGTTTCATACGCTTTGTATATATAGTCATTTTTATGAAAAGAACTCTGCTAGTTGTGGAGACTTTATGCAAAATAATGTCTTGTATTTGGTGAATAATGAAGTTGTATGAAACGATTCATCTTTAGTTTAGAAATTATTTCTTCTGGAACTCTTCCCTGATGTGTATTTGTATATTTTATATCCATATACTGTAAGTGTAATAACATTAGCGGAGTGTATATAAAGTACCGGGCAGAACTATTTGATACAAGGGTCACGTTCCGGCCATTCCGTATTTCATCGGAAATTGGTGTTTTAGATACCGCCAACTGGTTATTTTATTTATTTTAGCGCTGCTGATATTGCGCTAATACAAGAACGCGCTAATAAGTTGAAACTACTCAATCTAAGGCGTCTGCGCAAAAATTTTAGCTGCACTAACATAAGTACACTTACAGTATGCACAATCAACAAATAAGAGTATAAAGGTATTGCGGCGGCTGTGCTGCAGACTTCGTGACTCCCTCTGGTACTGACAAAAATTCTATTCGGGTATACAGATATTTTGTTAGCCTGGCTCCCTGGCTGCATGGTTATTTTTTTTTTAAATATAAATACTGGAAATATCTCAATCCTATCACATTAACATATGTTTGTTTGATAAACAAATATTGTACAAACCAAATACTGGAACATATTATAAGAAAATTTCAAGCCTTTAAAAAGCACAAATTTATCTGATGACTTAAGCATTCAATCCTATGTTTGGAGACAGGGGCGATAAAAATGACAATGTAGAAACAACCTTCTGAAGTCACTTTCCTCTTAATGAAGAAAACTGATAGATGTAAAAAAGAATAAACATAGGGACGGGAGCCAGTCTAATATTTTGTCGGTGGTAACGATTGTCGAATATCGGTGTAACTTTACTGTTACAACAAAGATAAAAACATAACAACCCTGACTACTTTCAAAAGACAAAATTAAAAAAAGTAAATACTAACATTAGATTTTTACATCAGCCAAATGTAAAGCATCACTGTGTTAGTGTAAGTGCATCTTTGGGTATATGGAATCATCCTAGTTGTAAGCCGTGTTCAATAGTTGATGAAGTGTTCGACATTTTATTTCTTTTACTTGCCTTTTCCTACGGGGAGCCGGCCCTAGCTGTAAATTAGTTATTTTTTTTTAAAGGTTAGACATCTTATTCCCCATAGTGATTTTTAGCTCGTCTAATTTTCGAAGATAATCTACTAGGTATTGTCAGCACTTGATCGTCGATGTCGGCGTCGGTTAACTTTTTTTTTAGGTCCGTCTTTTCTCAAAACCTGTAAGAGCTACAGCTTTGAAACCTTGCACACTTGTTTTTCATTATTAGGGAACAGGGAACATAACTCTAAAATGCATTTTATTAGAATTATTGCAATTTTTGTACTTATAAAAATAAGTTTCTTGGTTAAATTTTTTCCTTTTCTCAAACACTCTAAGAGCTACAGCTTTTGAAACTTTGCACACTTGTTTATCACCATTAGCACTGTGGGGAAACGGACACCGGATATAGGTCAGAAAGTGATAAGTAAACAGGCAAATGTGCAGTTGTTTTTCTTCACCAGAGGTAAGATCTTGCTGTACTAACGCTTATCTACCGTATCCACAAATGAAACCAGTGTTTGAACTAATAGCTGAATGCTAAATTTGGACTATGTTGTATTGTATAATGCTTACGATATAACAGAGCGTTAAAACATTTACTAAAATCTGAGATGATCAACCCAAAATTCACAGAATTTCGACAAATATTGTTATTTTTAAGAAATATTTCGAATAAATTAAAATTCTGAATCGTACGATTCTACAAGCATAAGCTAAACTATTTTTATTGTAAGAACTGGCAATTTTGTTTTTGATTTAACGTCGCACCAACACATGATAGGTCATATGGCGACTTTCCAGCGTTAATGGTGGTAAGCCAGCTGGATGGCTTCCTCACATGAAGAATTCAACGCCCCGAGTGAGGCTCGAACCCGCATCGATGAGAGGCAAGTGATTTGAAGTCAGCGGCCTTAACCACTCGGCCACGGAGGCCCCTTCAACTGGCAATGTAACTTTTAAACTGTTAAAGATATGCCCTTAGTAATGTTTACAATACCGGGATAAAAACCCTGTATTCTGACTGATAGAAACACTGTTCATGTACAATATATGTCTTTTTCAAACTTCTTTGTTTACTCCAGTCTTTAGAAATATTTACCTTACGTACGTCTAACACTAGTAACCAAATGATGTGCAAGTGGTAGCATGACATATCACATTTTACTACAGGCGAATAGGGCCAGGGCAACAACCTTTAATGTCATCTTTGTTACCAATTATTCGACTTATCACTAGGTCTTACCACAATGAGATGACAATTATAACATGGATCTATATAACGATCCAATATATTGTCGACTGTAACTGTTTGATCTGTGTTATCCGTAACATAATTTTTTTTCTTTGGGGAAGCCATCCAGCTGGCTTACGGAAGGTCGGTGGTTTTACCCAGGTGCCCGCTCGTGATGAAATAATGTACGGAGGGGCAGTTGGTGTCTTCTTCCACCATCAAAGCAGGAAAGTCGCGATATGACCTATGTATTCCCGATTTAATCTAAGTAACAATGAATTTGATCCATGCTCTTCAAAATCAACGTCTATAAGCAAGCTGCTTAAATATCAAGATTGGTCGCAATATTTAGTTTCTATCTGAAGTTAACGTGTAGAGACCATTTTTCTGTTCTAAGTAACAAGAGACCAAAACGCACAGCACGGTCTTAAAAAAAGCGCCAAGTGTACCAAATTAGATCACAATATCTCATTTCTAACTGATGACTTCTGTGTGCAAAACGTGCCTACGTGATTTACAAAGCTATACCATATATAGCAAATTCTAAAGACATATGTTTTGGTCGGCATTAAATCTCCCACATTAAGTGTACGCACGCACTGAATGTACACTGTTAAACCTATGTTAAACCTAACCCTAACCGTTAGTCAGTAGGTAGTACACTCAATGCGTGCGTACATCCAATAGGGGCGATTTAATGTTGACGCATATGTTTTGAGTCTCTTGCTAAATCAGGTTTAAACTTGATACCATATTCAAATATTTGCGACTCGAACGCTGAGGCTTGTGAAAACAAACACTATGGTTAACTAATCTATACTCGTGAAATCAATATTGTTTACCCATTCTTAACTGATTTGAAAAAAAAAGATACTTATTTTTGTGGATTGAATTGCAAATTGCACATAAGAAACTAAGGGAAGTAACTGAAACCCATCTGTTAATGCAATATCTACTCAGTTTGACCAACCATTGCTCTGGAAGGCCGAACAGTTAGACAAGTGGACGAAAAGACAGACGAGCATACTGAGACGTCAGAATGAAACTGTTTTAAGTACATACAGATTTCAAAAAAGGACTTTTGCTCTCAACCCTCGATATGGACAATGGTGAAATCATATCCCCACGACTTAACGTAGAGGTAAAAAGCCGTGTTCATTATCGCAGTCCCATTATACATCGTTCCTATCCTCGGTCAACTTAATAGCTATCCCTGTGCAGTTATGTTTTTGCTTCGTCTATACCCAGTACACTTTCAGGTCATCAAATAGTATAAATATCTCCGTAAAAACAAACATATCGTATTGATATCTTACACAATACTGGACGATGTAATTATAATAAAATCGTTCGATTCAGTTTTTATTCTTATTTTCTATTTGTTGTTTTATGTTTGAAATCCTACCACATTACTGAATATTTATAAGCGATCATGCAACTTTCAGCGAGAATTGTGCCATTATACAAGAGTGGAGACACATTTCCATTAAAGTTGTATACTGCATATGATCCACTGGCACCAGACCAGAAAGAAAACGCATCTGTACATGTTATACTCTAGCCCTACAGGTATTCTATAAGAACCATGGTCGTGAACAGGAAAATATACTTACCCATTTCGATCGCGCACTGTGTGCTGTGGATATTGAACAAGTGGTAATTTATCTTCCATTATGTACCGGTCACTTCTCTTCAATATAGAGAAACAACGCATAGTTTATAGTTTTTTTCAACGTCACACAAAAACTTTGTTGAACTTCCCTAGTGAAGTTCCGGTCTAGATTACAGACACACTCTGATTGGCTGATGTGAAAGTGTATGTCAGTCGTGGTTTAACTACACGTGTTAGCTAATATGTATGTATGCAGCATAAATGTGCAATATGAATTAAATAAACAGTACAGATGTATAACAATGTATGATTTCAAATTCAAAATCATATATAAGAAAAATTTCATTCATCATTTCAAGTTTTATTGTTAAACTGTGAATATTTTGCATTCTGTTTCTGTTTGTTTACATTTTGCCTAACATGTGCACACTGCTAGACCGGATGTTCATTAGGGGAGTAGTTCACGGAAGGTTTTTCAGTAACGTTAACGAAAGCATAAAATATGTGGAGTATCTCTGCAATATGAAATATTGATACAATGAGACTGGTGCACGATGGAAGATAAATTAACGCTTGTTCAATATGCTGGGTATCCTTTCACCGAACTGCGTGTTTTTGGTGAGAAATTTACGATTGAAATGGGTCAGTGCACTTTCTCGTTCATTACCATGGTTCTTATAGAATACCTAGGGGTAGGGTGTAACATGTGCAGAGGCATTTTTTCTTTCTGGTCTGGTACCAGTGGTATGATCAAGCTATTCGAAATTGATCGATTTTGATAAATATATCACCATGAAATATCCAAAATGGTAAAAAACTTACCGTCAAAATAAAACGTTTATTGATTGATCTTTTTCTGGGCTATTTCCGGTGTCCGTTTCCCCACAGTGATTAGGGGACAATGTAGGTCTAGAACAATAACTTGAGCCTGCATTTTGTCAAAATTATGATCCTTTTTGTACTTAGAAAATCTGAACTATAACTCTTCTTTTACATATTGTCCAGCACATGCAGACGAGCGGTTGCACCCGTAGGTGTGCTCTTGTTAATTCATATGGTTATACAGACAATGGAGTTTAAGTTACTAGGAGTGATTTTCAACTATAAGCTCTATTTTATAGCTGATGATGGGTTAGCTATTTTATTTCCTTTATTGTATCTTTGGTTTATAGCTGATGATGGGTTAGCTATTTTATTTCCTTTATTGTATCTTTGGTTTATAGCTGATGATGGGTTAGCTATTTACTTCTTTTATTGTATCTGTAAGCTTTGCTTTATAGTTGATGATGGGTTAGCTATTTTATTTCCTTTATTGTATCTGTTATCTTTGATATATAGTTGATGATGGGTTAGCTATTTTACTTCATTTATTGTATCTGTAAGCTTTGTTTTATAGTTGATGATGGGTTAACTAGCTATATTGTTTCCTTTATTACCCGCCGCCAGAAGGCGTAGGGTTTATTGGTATGCTAAATTGTTTTTCGCGTGTGGGACATGGAGATTTTTTTATTCGTAGATGTGTGATATGCTACTACTTTATTTAAAGGGAATTCCTATAGTTTTTATGCGCATCTTTCTGCGCAGCCGACACTGTCTATGGAAAACTGAACTGAAGTCAACATTTGTTGAAACATGTTACAGACAATCTTAAATATGAGGAATTTTGAATGAAATAACATTTTTGATAAGTTATATCAGTAATCAAATGTTGATACTGGTTTATGTTGTATTGACAAGTATCATGCCTGACTGGTATCTTGCTATTTTTGTGGTTGTGTTTTCACATCGCATTTTAGTACAAAGACAGTGTTGTTCATATAATGTAAGATAATTGACTTAGTACTGATAATACAATATCACCTTTCAGAGTATTTAGTATTCAATTATAGAAAGAAGTAAGAATTTTTAAAACATCTTTTTTAACTTTTAGCAGACATACATGTAATCAATTTGGCCAGGTTCGCGCCATTTCCGTCCGAACAGGTGTTGTATTCTAGCGGTCTTAATATAAAATTAAGCCTGGTGACCCATACATTTTTAGCCATTTTTATGCTCACAATACAATTATCTATACACAAGAAGAAAAAGAAAAAAATCTATGAAAGAGTTTTTTTCAAAATTAAAAAAAAAATTCTTCACTATGGGTATTTTTCATTGAAAAAAGTTCACAAAAGTAAATATGAAACAATATTTTTTTTTCATTTGTACCCATTATTGTAAGGATAGAGTATTACAAATATGATTATGATATCAAATAAGTATATAATAAAATCTGTAAAAAGAAAAAACCGTATTGTGCTGCCTGGATGTATATTTTGGTTGGTATTTATAAAAAAAGCAGAAAATTATGAAAATGTTGAAAAGTCGCTGGCAGTTTCAGAAACAGTGGGTGTGTTCAAAACAATTTTTCACAAAAACAAGCCTGGTTGTTTTTATTTGCTCATTGTTTTCAGCACAAATTTTCCTATCATATAAGTGAATTTAAAAAAAATTCTATGAAAGGAAAAAAACTATAGGAATTCTCTTTAAATGATAAAAAAGTTATATTCATGTATATATATTTCATCCTTTTTTTTGAAAATAAGAAAAAAAAAACTTGTGTCACGTGACACGTTTCGACCATCTTCGTAACACACCGTAAGTTACGGCCATCTTCAACTTTCGCTTTCGGATGGCTGTGACCTAGTTCACACGATCCTTTTGTTTACATTTTTATTTTTACAATTTTCGCCTTTCATGTGGTACATTTGGCTTCGATAGAAGAATTTTATAATTTGGTTGTGATGTAGGATTACCACGATTATCGGGATTTGTAGAATAATGCGTTTTGTTTATATTAAATTGTAACAACGGATTGATGCGTATGACGTCATCAATATCTGCGTACATAACATGTAAACAAATAATCAGCTGTTCAGTGAAATGATAACCTTTAATAGAGATTATGTAAAGTTTGTTGAGTAAATGGAAATGTGTTTACATTACATCTGTTAGGATTCTGGTTAGGAAAGTGTGGTTAGTTTGCATAAAGTGCCATGACCTGTAATGGCCCCAATTGTTTTTGAGATCATTAGCCCATAAAACATTGCTCACAATGAAAAAAAAGACATTCGTTATGACTGATCTGAATATACATTTCTGATGGCGGAAAAACTTTTGACTTGTTGTATCGGTAAACTGTTTTTATAGCTTATGTTGGGTTAGCTGTTTCATTACATTTATTGGCCTTTATCTATTTTTAGCTCACCTGAGCACGAAGTGCTCAAAGGTGAGCTTTTGTGATCAACCTGTGTCCGGCGTCCGTCGTACGTCCGTCCGTCGTCAACAATTTGACTGTTAACACTCTAGAGGTCACATTTTTTGCCCAATCTTAATGAAACTTGGTCAGAATGTTACCCTCGATTAAATCTTGGATAAGTTTAATATGGGTCTTCTGGGGTCAAAAACTAGGTCACCAGGTCAAATCAAAGGAAAAGATTGTTAACACTCTAGAGGTCACATTTTTGGCCCAACCTTAATGAAACTTAGTCAGAATGTTACCCTTAATAAAATCTTGGACGACGTTGATATTGGGTCATCTGGGGTCAAACACTAGGTTACCAGGTCAAATCAAAGGACAACATTGTTAACACTCTAGAGGTCACAATTTTGGCCCAGTCTTAATGAAACTTGGTGAGAGTGTTATCCTCAATAACGTCTTGGAGTAATTTGATATTGGGTCATCTGGGGTCAAAAACTAGGTCACCAGGTTAAATCAAAGGAAAAGCTTGTTAACACTGTAGAGTCGGCATTTATGACCAAATCTTAATGAAACTTGATGATCTCAAGGTCCAGTTTGAATCAGGGTCATGTAGGATCAAAAGCTAGGTCACCCGGTCAAATCAAAGGAAAAGCTAGTTAACACTGTAGAGGCCACATTTATGACCAAATCTTAATGAAACTTGGTCAGAATGTTAATCTTGATGATCTTTAGGTCAAGTGTAAATCTGGGTCAGGTGGGATCAAAAACTAGTTCACTAGGTCAAATCAAAGGAAAAGCTCATTAACACTCTAGAGGCTACATTTATGACTGTATCTTAATGAAACATAGTCAGAATTTTAGACTTGATGATCTTTAGGTCAAGTTCGAATCAGGGCCATGTTGGGTCAATAACTACGTCACGGGGCCAAATCAAAGGAAAAGCTAGTTAACACTTTAGAGGCCACATTTATAACCATATCTTAATGAAAATTGGTCATAATGTTAATCTTGATGATCTTTAGGTCAATAGGTCAGGTGAGCGATACAGGGCCTTCATGGCCCTCTTGTTAGAAAATGCTTTAAGATAAGTTTTGTTTTATATGGTTAGAGATTTAAATGACATTTAGAGCATAATGTATAGATACTTTCTAAATAAAATTATAAAGCCACTGACTTGTTTTAGCGATCAATATTTCATAATGAGGTTGGCCGGTTATCTAGTGGCTTGACTGTCAATCCAGAGGTCCAGGGTTCGAATCCCGGTCCATGCACTTGAAATTTCTGAGATACTCTTGGGTGTCTTTCACCTAGCTAAGAGGCCTGTACTGGTTCTTCCCAGGTATGACGGCTTCGTGTGTATCGGTGCTATACACCGAGCACGTTAAAAGCCAGACTGTTTATTCGCAAAGAGCTTCGCCGGACAGGCGGATTTCTCTCTATTTGTTCTCGGGGCTTTATCTCAGTCTGTCCCTCTAGTCAGATTGCTCTGTGTCTGTACTAGCAGAGGATAAATTTGGGTCTTATTTGGCTGTGTTTGCTATATCTAAAGAGCCTTTTGAAACTTTGAAAAATGTTTATTCGAATATTTCTTTGTAACAGAATGAATAGTAAATAACTGAAATATGGCATTTGACCAAAGATATTCTACTTGTTACGAAATACAAAAAAAATCTTAATTTGCTGGAACTGCCTAAAAGTTATGTAAAATGTTCAATGTGGTAGGGATCGTTAATTTCAAATATCTATTAAGGTAGATCTGGTTTGGTTCGGATGTTTTTTCTGACTGATATTTATAATGAAAAGCTATAGAAACTAGAAGATGCTTTTGAAAAAAAGCGCATGTCTTCCCCAATGCAAAGTGGTATAGGCAAGAAGTCAATAGGAGTCAGGAGCAAAAGTCAAAGAGACACTGATGGTTGGCTGCAATAGGGATCATCTACCTGGCATGTCCAGTCATCCTGCTAAGTTTCAACACTCTTTGGCCTAGTGGTTCTCAAGTCACCGTTCAGGCTCCCTTGACCTTGACCTTTGATCAAGTGACCCCAAAATAAATAGGGGTCATCTACTCTGCATGTCTAATCATCCTATTAAGTTTTACCATTCTAGGTCAAGTGGTTCTCAAGCTATTTTCCGGAAATGATTTCACATGACCAAGCCCCTGTGACCTTGACCTTTAATAAACTGACCCAAAATCAATAGGGGTCATCTACTCTGCATGTTCAATTATCCTATGAAGTTTCAACATTCTGGATCAAGAGGTTCTCAAGTTATTGATCGGAAATGGTTATCAATGTTCAGACCCCTGTGACCTTGACCTTTGACAGAGTGACCCCAAAATCAATAGGGGTCATCTACTCTTCATGACCAATCATCCTATAAAGTTTCAACATTCTTGGTTAAGTGGTTCTCTAGTTATTGATCGGAAATGGTTGTCAAATTTCAGGCCCCTGTGACCTTGAACTTTGACGGAGTGGCCCCAAAATCAATAGGGGTCATCTACTCTTCATGACCAATCATCCTATTAAGTTTCAACATTCTGGGTCAAGTGGTTCTCTAGTTATTGATCGGAAATGGTTTTTAATGTTCAGGCCCCTGTGACCTTGACCTTTGACAGAGTGACCCCAAAAACAATAGGGGTCGTCTACTCCAGCAGCCCTACAACCCTATGAAGTTTGAAGGTTCTAGGTCAAATAGTTCTCCAGTTATTGCTCGGAAATGAAGTGTGACGTACGGACGGACGGAAGGACGGACGGACAGGGCAAAAGCAATATGTCTCCCCCAGAGGGGGATGGGGGGAGAGATAATAAAAGTTTTCAACATAGCACTTTATTTTATCTAGGTAAGTGTAAATCAAAACAATAAGAACTAAAGTATCAAAATACACGAGTTTTTATTTTTTCTAAATATACCTCTGAGATGCAAGTTGACCCCAAACATGTTTTCTTTCAATTTCATTTCGAAAACATTTTTGTGTGTCATTAAAGCTGCAAATATCTTTAAAACAGGTGATTTTTTTTTCAGTTTTAAATACGTTTTACATTTCAGTTGAAATAATGGGTAGGTTATTATGCCAACATATAAAAATGAAAGAGATCTGTTAGAGAAATCCATGCTTATATATTACAGATATCAACATGTATTCATAGTAACCCGAAGACCAGAAATCCATATAACACTAAGTGGGATATGTTTGTTTGTTTGTTTGTTTGTTTTGGGTTTAACGCCGTTTTTCAACAGTATTTCAGTCATGGATTCTGTACCAGTACAAACCTGTTCTCTGCAAGTAGTTGCCAAATTCCCCACATGAATCAGAGGCGGAGGACTATGATTTCAGACACAGTGTCGTTTATCAAATAGACACGGAGAACATACGCCCCGCCGGAGGATCGAACTCGCAACCCCGCGGTCCGTAGACCGACGCTCTACCTACTGAGCTAAACGGGCGGTTATCTAAGTAGGGTATAATATGTTTTATAAAATATCCCCATATTTCAGTTTCACTTAATTTCAGAAATGCTTAAACAGTGGGTGAAGAAAATTTCCTATAAAATAAAAACGAGTGCGGTGACCTGTCCTTTTCCTGTCCTTATTTATCTTAAAAACTAATATTCTTCAAGTTGATATTTTTGCTATTATTTATACATGCTTTTTCAGATATTTATTCCATTTATAGATCAACATTATGCATCGAGGCTGTCTGTACTTTTAGCTAATAACAATACGGCGGTAAACACCGAGGATAGCGGAGAAGTCACGCCTCACTTATTGACGTTGAATATAACTGGTTTACCTATTTACAAACAAGTGGTGACTTATCAGAGTAAGAATGATAAATTTGAAAATCAACATGATTCAAAAACGAACTCTAAAATGTTGCACTGTACTACTTCCAAAACAAGTTTAAGACGTTTTTAATACGCATAATGTCATGAAATCTCCTGTTCTACTTTACTGTTGCTTTATATAGGATCAGAAACATTGACAAATGTCCCGTGCAATTTCACGCCTGGTAAACTACAGAGCTACCTCTTTAAAAGGTGTACGGTAAACTGCTTTGTCGCAACTTCCGATGTAGTGCACGTAGCGATAAAAGAACATCAACAAAGGTGAGTGTCATCATATTTTTTGCATTTTTACAAGCAGTGTATCGAATATAAAAACTCGAGGAATGGTAGGCGACGTAGATATGATTTACCTTTACAGAGAACTTTAAGTTTGCTAATTCATTCTTAATTTTCGGTCGTGGTGATGTTTACCAACAAGCTGATTTAGCAGTAAATTTGGCCATTTCGTCATGAAAGCACTTTCATTGTCAAATATTTACATTTTAACTAATATTATGAAGCAAACCAAGTAGGCGTGAGATAGCTGTAAAAAATACAATGCATTTGGAAATAAAATATGTAAGGAAAATGGTTGGGGAGTAAAATTATTCACTTTTTATAGTGAGAGATAGTTCTGTCGTGAAGAAGATAGTCATGTCGCTAAGGAGATAACTCTGTGTTGCATTAACAGTTTTTAGCAGTGTTGAATGTATCCGGATAGTAGTTATGTCCACTTACGAGATACAATTCAATTATCTCATTTTTATATTTATACATCATTTGTATAATACATATTGAATATTATCTTATATTTATTTTTCTTGTTTTTTTTTTTATTTAATGCCGTACTTCTCGGTTCAGCACCAGTACTAACTTGTTCTCAGCAACTAACTGTCAAGTCCTTCTACAGACACATTGTAAAATAGTCAGGGGGTTGAAACTCAAAGCCCATGATCAATAGATCTGCACTTTCACTATTGATCTAAGCGAGCAGGCTATATTTTCTTACAATCGGCATGTGCTACATTTTCTATAAAAACGATAAATTCAGTTAGAGAAAAAATGATGCGTGAAATTATTTTGTGGAAAGCAAGGATTGCCTGTAACATTAGTGGAAGTGGCTCTGATACTTGTTTACACTACCTATTACACTATATTATATTCAGATATGATTTTACAAGGCTTCTTTATAATTTGAATTTTGTCAGTAAAAGTGACCTTGTGAAAAATCAATATGACAATGCAACTGATAATTGGTGTTAATTGACACTAGGTTTGGTGAAGTGTGAAAGAGTATGAAGAAGTTTGAAGTCGCTTGTCCAACCACAATGGCAGGTGCGAATAATTACGAACGGACAGATCAAAAACTGTCAATCATTAATGTTTACATAAAACAGACTGTCCAATCAGGACTGCCAAATGCGATAAACCTAGTTTACACAACAGACACGTGCGGTTTGTTTGTAATACCGCTTGTGAGCACTTTACCTTGGTATGAATAGAAAAGCAATAGAGGGAGGAATTATGTGTAGGTTACTAACCGATTAGGAGGTGCTCATGAAATGAAAATACCTGTGCTCATGCGAATCGTGTTTCGCACGACCGCGAGTATTTTTAATTTATGAACACCGATCTAGGAGGTATTTAACTGACTTACAAAATGTCAAATTGATTTGTTACTTTTTATTAGCTCACCAGAGCACAAAATGATCAAGGTGACTTACTGTGACCGGTCATTGTCCGGCGTCCGTCGTGCGTCAACATTTGCATTGTGAACACTCTAGAGGCCACATTTGTGACCCAGTCTTTATGAAACTTGGTAAGAATGTTAGTCTTGATGATCTCTAGTTCAATTTTATACTGGATTATGTGGGGTCAAAAACTAGGTCAGTAGGCCAGATCAAAGGATAAGCTTGTGAACAGTCAAGAGGCCATCAATCTAAATTTTATGAATATCCAGTGTAACATGCAGCCCCTACTGCGTACACAAGGTTTTTCTTTCAAATGACCAGGTGACCTAGTTTTTTATCCAAGATGATCCATATTTCAATTTTACCTAGATTTCATCCAGACAAACATTCTGATCAAAATTCATGAAGATCCGGTATAAAATACAGTTTCAATTGCAAACACAATTTGTTTCTTTTATTTTTCCTAGTGGCCTAGTTTTTGATCCAAGATAACCCATATTAAAAGTTGACCTAGATTTCATCAAGGCAATCATTCTGACCAAATTTCATGAAAATCAATTGAAAAACTTCAGCTTCTATCATATATTCAAAGTTTTCCTTTGATTTAACCAGGTGACCTAGTTATTTATTCCAGTTAACCTATATTCAAGTTTATCCTAGATTTTATCCAGACAAACATTCTCATCAAATTTCATAGAGTGTAAAATGCAGTTCCTATTGCATAGATAAGGTATTTCTTTAACTTGACCTAGTGACCTAGTTTTTGACCCCAGATTATGCATTTTCTTACTTGACCTAGATTTAAACAAGACAATCATTTTGACTAAATTTCATGATCAATTGAAAAGTACAGCCTCCATTGCATAAAAAAGCTAAATGACAGACAGACGACTGTCGACTGACATCGAGCAATCACAATAACTCTCCTGAGCAAGAGGGTTAACAGAATGTACAACTATTCAAAATTTACAATTATAACCTCATGAAAAACCTTTATCAAAACAATACTTGGAAAATTCATACATATGTATATCAAATGGAACAATAACTTTATATTATTTCAAATGAGGATAACCCAAAGTAAATATTAAAACGTTTAAACTATGAACATATAGCTCTGTTCATGCAATACAGAGCTATCTCCTTAGCGACATGACTATCTACTTCACGACAGAACTATCTCTCACAATAAAAAGTGAATAATGTTACTCCCGAACCATTTTCAGTACATATTTTATTTCCAAATGCATTGTATATTTTACAGCTATCTCAAGCCTACTCGGTTAGCTTCTTAATATTAGTTAAAATGTAAATATTAGACAATGAAAGTGCTTTCATGACAAAATGGCCAAATTTACTGCTAAATCAGCGTGTTGGTAAAATCACCACGACCGCAAATTAAGAACGAATTAGCAAACTTAAAGTTCTCTGTAAATTTAAATCATATCTACATCGCCTACCATTCCCCGATTTTTTATATTCGATACACTGCTTGTAAAAATGCAAAAAATATGATGACACTCACCTTTGTTGACGTTCTTTTATCGCGACGTGCACTACCTCGGAAGTTGCGACAGAGCGGTTTACCGTTTACCTCTAAAAAAGGTAGCCCTGTAGTTTACCAGGCGTGAATTAGTTACCTTCCAAGAACTTATATGCCACACACGTCCGAAACACTATAGCAGTGTAAGTACGGACATGAAAGAGACAATTTGATATAATAAAATGAAAGCAAGGACAAAACCAACAACAGAAGAAAACCATAACAGCACCGCATAGGGATGACCATGGCAAAGCCAGATGGGGAGTTTAAACTAGTTTGAATCTTGAGAAAATCTAAACTTTAATATGTTTTATTACAATATCAAAACGTCTGCGACACTTTGCACACAGTGATTTCACGGGAATATCTATTATCTGTTGAAAAACTGTTGTCCAAAGCCAGAAATACATGTTTTGATGAAACGTAGAAATCTTTATTAACTCCTTCACGTGCCCACTTGATAGACTGAGTATAATATTGTAAAATGCTACTTTTAAACAAGCAAATAAAGTAGCAAACGTATTTCAATCAAAGCAGCGCGGTGTGGTAAAATGGTGTATGATGAAGGCAAGTGATTTGTGTGGCTGTAGCAACCTTGTAATTATTAATTTTCGATTAATTTAGGATTACGCCCGTATTTTCTACGACCAAAACAAATGCATATACATTATTGCAATATCGTTTCATTTAGAATTTTACAGTAGAAAGACAAAGTGTACAGCTTATATAAATTTGCAGTAAGCTTTGTGAAAAATGTCACATTAGCAATTGAACTAGCTTTATAATGTTGTTTCAGAAGTTAACGAATTCCATACATGCCAAAGAATTTATCTCATTGAACATTTACACGAACTTAGAAACTGGAGAGATGTCATTTGAGGAAAGAATCACGTGATCATGGAGGACACGTTTTGAATTTTGTTGACAGTTTGTAAACAAACAAATCGCTGTCAAGCTGCAAGGGCTATATATAGTACTATGAACATTAAAAATTATAAAACAGATGTATATGATTAAAATGACAAGAAAAAAACAAAAACAAAACAAAAGTAACATAGAGATAAAGACAGGTAAACAAACGGAAACAAAGAACAGAACCCCACCCACTCTATCTGGCAAAAAGAAGAACATTCCGATAAAAATAACGTAGTTCAGGAGTACAACAAAGGGTACAAAGAGACAATAGAAAGAGCAAAAACAACTGTACAATAAACAGTAGCCCAAAGAAATACAAGAGAGAAGAAAAACCATTATATGCAGAGCTCAAGAATGCAAAACGTAGTGGTAAAAAGTGAAATTAATAAGGGACAAATATTACACGAATAATGAATTTACACCACAAGAAAATAGAAGAACATGCAGTCCAACTGATTAAAGTTCACCCAGTGAATATCAAAAGTGACCTAGAAGAAACCCACAAGCAAGTTATAGAATGATTTATAACAGTAACAACATATTCATTACCTAAAAGACCCCAAAACAATCTAATATCTAACAGATTATACATTTAAGTAGTAATACACTATGAAATACAGAAAATCGAAAACAATTAGAAAAAAGAAGTGCCAGTCAGAGATCACTATTAGATATTGAACCAGATGCAAGAAATATAGAGCCAATGATGATTCAGAGGATGGAGATATGGAAGAGGAGCATGATTACCTGAAATTTTACAGCTGTGCGAGCTGCAATAAAACAATAATTATCGGACACAAGAAAAAAACAAACAAGAAAAAATCAATTCTTTTGACAAATCAAGCTAGATTAGCCCTTGTGATTTCATTTTCGGACAAGGGTAGGTCACATGTACTTTAAATCTGAAATATATGCTTTTACTAGCATGCTACTGCCATTATTTTATAAATTGAAAATATAAAGTACGCCTCTTACCCTTTCTTTACAGTTAAATCGCATGCTAACATGAAAGTTCTTGTAAAATTCCCAATGCGAATGACGTTCAACTGTATTTGATTTTAAAGATATTATTTAACTCCACAAAATGACACAGATGCTGTGAATTCCATTTATGAATATTTCTATCCAAATTAACACCATTTTCTGAAGAACAGCTTAATTCTCATTTTTTGACCTAGTAACATATTTATGGACCTATTCGGTAATCATTATAACTTTACGCAGGACCGCGTGCAAATAATTTGACCAATCAAAACAATCAAAACCTAACTACTGAGTGAGGTAATTAAGGACGTATGCTAGAATTTGATGCGAAAATTTTCCCAATAACAGAATTTCTTCAAACTTTGGATATTGAAGGACAATCATCTAAGAAACAAAAAAAAATGCAATAAAAATCATAGGTCACCGGTATCGGAAAAAAGTTATCTGCCCTTGAAAATGGCATTTCCCCCAAAAATGACGTTTTCAAGGGCAGATAACTCTTTTTCGATACCGGTGACCTATGATTTTATTGCATATTTTTGTTTCTTAGATGATTGTCCGTCAATATCCAAAGTTTAAAGAAATTCTGTTATTGGGAAAATTTTCGCCCATCTCATATACAGGGCATTCTAGCGTACGCCTTTAAAATATCCAATTATAGACTAGGTTACGATGCACTTAAATAAAGTTGACATGTCAAGTAATGATAAGTAATGAAGTTAGATTATGAATAAAAGTAAAATCCTAAGTTGAAACTTAAAAGTCGAATCCTTCTTTTACGTTTTTGAATAAGAGTTCCCCCCTACTGATCATGTGTCTTTATTATTATTAGAATGTGAGCTCATAATTAAGTTATATGCATACTGAGAACTTGGAAACTTGGATCATTAGTAACCAAACACTACTTGAGTGTTTTTTTCATCAAAGCACAGATAATTAAATAGGCTAGTCAAAGATTTTTTTCAAAAAACGCAATGGCTGCCTTTTCAAAAGTTTTTCCATTACACATCGAACCCACCCGATGGTCAGTTTTTAAACTATTTATCGATCATTCCGGACAAAAGGACCGATTTCCTGGACGAATCAAAAGAAGACCTCAAGTCTAAAGTCAGTCAGTCGGAATCTACTAAATATTCGTTTGAGGATATATCTGTTACTTATGGAAAACAAGTCTTCTATTTAACTAGTACAAGTCAGACTGACTTCACTGACTATATCGATAAATTGTTTGAAATCAGATTTTAACCGGAACTTGGTAATAATATGTTCTAACTGAATACTTTTGTCAACCTTTATTAGCTTCATTTTATCACCTGACGTTCTGTTTGACATCTTTCAGTTTATACAGCTCCTTGTTCGTTTAGTATTTAAAGATGCACGAATACAATATTAATTGATTGCAGACACGATCATCGTAGGGCTTCGCACTTCCGAAGTTCTCCTGCTGTAAATTATTTTATAATGAGGCACAGAAATCAAAATAGTGGGTTTCCTTCCGTTTCTGCGCTTGTCTGTCTTTTTATGCAAGTTTTATACCAGCCTAAATTAACATTTTCCTCTTTCCTCAAAATTGCATGTCTTATAGATTTTGTGGAGAACTTTATACCAGGAAAACTCAATGTTATAATGATCAGCCTCCATACTTCAAGGTTATATGTGACTCGAAAGTAAAACTAGAAATTTGTTCACAGCATCCACACTGTGATATTACAACACAAAACAGTGGGTCCTTTGAGTACTGGTACTTTGACAATATAAAATGTATACTGAATTTATGGCCTGGAAAAGAAAAATGATCAAACATGTTTTTTATTTTACTTTTAAATGATGAAATGTTACATTTTCTTGTTATGGTTATTTTTATTTTAATATTATTCTTTGCATATAAAAGTTATTGATCAGACAAAAACATGTGATATCCACATAAAAGTTATAGACCGGAAACTGCTTATTATGTAAAATTGTTACACACGTTTAAATGTTTTACTTCAAAGTCAATCTGACTAAAGTACTTGATCTTCTAGACGAAGATCTGAGAATGACCCATTCACACTTGTCTTCTGTATATTATGGATTTCCGATATTGCTATTTTTATTTTCGTAAATCTATTTTTATTTGAACCAGTCAGACGACTTGTTTCAACAAGCATTTGGCTGAACCATCGAAATAGCGTCGAATGTCAAAGGGTGAGAAAAATGTGCAGTCAGTCCGGGACCTTTCGTTTACAGGGCGAGTGCCCTACCGACTGAGCTAACTGGCTGTCTGACACCTTGCGTGACCAAGCCCGTACCATGACATATGATTTCTCTCAAAACACGAAGGCGTAGTCGCGATGTGGTCGCAATAAGAATTGTAAATATGAAAAACCCAGGCTAAATATAGATTTTTTAAACTTTCTGCTTTCGCTTATAAAATGTTGTAAGTAGGCTCTGATTGGCTACCGTAAGGGTCGTCAGAACGATGCTAATCTTATCACGTCTTCAGATCCTATGTACGTAGCGTTAATTGGAGCTGTACTTTAGTCAGATTGCTTCAAAGTGTAAACCTTGACCTTTACGGTAAGGGGCACGGGTTCTAAACGTGACATCTGGTCTTGTTATGGCGATTGTTTGAACCTTTAAACTAGGTGTCTATAGATGTTACACACCACTTTGTCTTGCTATGGTGGTTATCTCTGCCAAGTTACGTAAGTTTAACTGTGTTGGTCCATTACTTGAGTACTCGAGTATAATCAGTACAAGTACCATTCTTTCCAGTTTTTGTCAGTACTAAGTATACTCATGAAAACACATTGGGTACTCGTACATAAGTTCTGAGTACTTTACTAAAATACCCAGTACCCATGAATACATTGTTAAGTACCCATTAATATCGTTAAGTTTTAAAAAGTACTAAACATGGTGGTATACTCTTTTGAAATACTCTGATGTATTTTGATTATTCTTTTGGTTTCTTATAATAAATCTTTGTCAGTATATTACAATGTAAATTTTATAAGATAAAATCAGTTTTTACAATTCTATCTTGTATCATATAAAGTGTGTATAAACAATAATCATGTCATTAACACCCGTACTGATTAACAGATTATTTTTATATCAAGCAACAGTCACACTAAAATTACAGGTTCTTGACAATGTAAATAACGTAGTATTTATTTTCATATTATAGATATTGAAACATGTCAAAATAATCAGTACACGATAATTTTGTGTACCCGATGGTACAAATTATTTTGAATTATATATTGAATTATTTTCGAGGGTTTATCCAGATTTTTGCAAACATATCTATTTGCATACTATAAATATTATAAAAAATATTTTACTCTAATGGACGTACATATAACATCTTGTAAAATTAAGACAAAGTTTGAAGACGATTTCGTGTAAATTAGGTTTTGTCCATTCCTCATGTAAACTGAGTTCAGTTCCTTTTCTCACTGTCAGCACATTTGAACGCGTATTGTGTCAATATGCAGTGGGCTAACAACATAGTGTAAACGGGCCAATAAAGCAGTATATTTTGCTTCAACAAAGTAGTAGGGGCAACAAAAGCATATAAGTATTTTTTAAGACTTTTTATAACAATTTTCATCGAAATAATTTGCCTTGTCCGTCAACATTCCACATGAAAACACAAGGCTTAATATATTTAACATGATAAATTTTGAAAAAATATGCACTTGATCAATTGAGACAGATATAAGAACCGAAAGATAACAATTATACATCGAAATTATGTAGAAAATAAGGTTGTATCGGCTTTACATCCGCCATCCATGTTGGCACTGAGTCAGGGTCGCTGAACAGAGCCAAGATTATCCGGGTACATAGTGTGACAATGTGCATTTCTTTTGCTGCTTGCAGGTGTTAGCTCACAGAGTGGAAACGACTCGTGTATTCAAATTTCCCAAGTGATCTCCGAGGCGAAAGGTACAGAAAGCTAGTAAAGGTATCAAACACAGAGGACAATCGGAAGACAATGGCTTTATGATAGGACATGTTACAATAACAATAATCATGTATTTAAGTCAAAATGCTTTGTTTGTCTCGATGAACCGAGAGAATCCATTTTTCCGTGCGTGCTATCGTGTGATGTTACGTGATTCCCCACCGTGTTAAAGGTGAAATGGGAAAAGAAAATAGTGGACTTTGTACATAGGTTTTATTGTATCGGCCTTTATTCAGGGGTGGACAATATACACTAAACACCTAAATTTAACACTGCTGATACTTTTCAGACATTCGTTTCCTCCCTTCAGAAGCTACCTGTTTACTTAGATAAACCCCAAGCTAGGTTGTGCCTCTACATCGAACGCAGTTATAAAGTATATCCTCATCTAATTAATTGACTTCATGAAATTGTCAAAGAATAAAAACACATAAATGGTTCGTTTCACCTTCAGATTTCAATTAATTTCATTTTTTACGAGAGGAGGTTGCAATATTGTATTGTTTTGTTTTAAGAAGCTTATCAAGTGGACTCCATATCGTCTGGAATTATGAGCATTGTTCCTTTATTTATTGATTTCATTATTTCTATATTTCTTCAGAAGGCTAATAGATATATTTGCTTATAAGTACTGGCCTATGGCTAGAGTTATCATTCTTTGCGGATCACAACTTTAAATTAAATATTAAAACTTCTGTTATTGATATCAACAGAACTATCATAAATTTCACATTTATAAAATAATTTTTGGTTATTTCAATGGCTTAAAAATCAAATTTCTAGACTTCATTCAATGCATTTCTGTCCTTGATGTTAGTGTCTATATCTATGCATAGGATAAAGGATTAAAATGCTGACAAGTGTCTTTTGATTCTTCCGACCTGCTTGTTTATTGACTATTAAACACCTACATTGTGATCATAAGGTAAATTTATTTGTTTGAAGATTTGTTTTAAAGGATTTCCTCAGTATATAGATAAGTAATGGCAAGTAATGGAAAACTAATTGACCATAACCCTTATTTCGTTTTTTTAAATAATGCGTTGCATTACCATTACATTTAACGGGAAAATTACCCATAACATTCCATTACTGAACAAAAATAATAATGTTCATTACCATTATCCATTATCCTTTACCCATTACGACCCATTACCTTTAAGCGACTGTAGACTCATTTTTATATTTCAAGAATCTGTCGAATTAACACATTTAAATTTACATCACTAAAAATTATCATATTAGGATTTGCGTTATTGTTTTTAATAGCATGGAACATACTGTGGCCCGGTCCATTTACTGAACAACAGGAATGATGCACTTAGAGGCATTTCTATGACTATTACATTCAGGATTGTCGTGAATGATCATTTTTGAGTAAAATTATTGACATCATTAGCCTTAGTTAACGGGAAGAGAAAAAATGGCGAAAGCAACAACGTTTGCATTTTTATTTGTATGTTTACTTTTCTCTTACCCCTCACCACTATAGATCAGAAACCTAGATTGGGGTCTAGAATTCTTTCATTAGAGACAGCCGTCAAGCTGAAGGTGGGCGGATCTACGTAGGTGCCTGTCAGTCCCGAAAGTACGTATGAATATGAATGTTTTTAAATAGTTCAGAAATACGATTCAATAATTATAATTATTTCTCTCTCCCCCTAGTATTACTTAAATAAAAGAAATCAACAAAACTTTCAACAGCGTCCTGACGGAAAATTTGGAAGCTCTGAACTTTAAGATGTTAGCTCCAGGACCTTTGACTGCTGCTCTGAAAATGCGCGCCGATGAAAATCAGCGTGTGTAAAAATAAGCAGCTTTACATAGGGCAGACATGCGGCCGGAAACGTATATGTCCGTCCACACCAACGATTGAGTGACATAACAATTTAAAAATAGAACTTTATCAATAAATAATACATTAACTGGACAATTCTGTAAGAAGTTTAATACCATAAAATCTTACATTTACTGGTCAAGTGTCCTGCCAGTAAAATGACAGGAAGATTGTATTGTCAAATACATGTACTACATGTCCGGCGACTAGGCCATAGTTTATATAAGCACATATAATCTGCCTCGACTGACTCGTCAAGCCGACGGTCCGCGGTGTACCAAATTGCTAGCGTGTATATCATATTATTTTCTGATTCATACTATTTTCGAGAAATTACCGGAAGATGTGTTCACTGATGCAAAAGAACAATGAATTCTGAATAATTTAAAAATTATGAAAAAGATGAACGGTTTTGCGTTACATGTGATGGGTTCAACTGATACTACCGTCGTACCTATAATTAACGCTTTTTGTGCGATAAATGGAGAATAAAGGCATTCTAATGTCTTTCATCGTTATATTTAGAGATAAAAAGCACTGCAATCATCAATGTTACTGTAACTTTGTTAATGTAATAAAGTCCATTCATTATGTACATGTTCTCTTCTAGGGAAAAAAACGACGAAAGATTTGTGCTATTTTTAAGATGTCCTGACCAATCAGTGCTCAAGATAGCTGTGATAAAAGGAATAAATGCTGTTCAATTTTCATGTGAAACAACTCTTTCTTTCTATGATTTGATAATTAATGCTAAGCGTTAATGCCTGTAAAATGTTTCATTGAAATTATTAAAGGGACAAGATTTGAATATTAGGGGAAAAAGTGACTTAAGTAAAATATTGTAAGATGGTTTATAAACACAGCACTAGGATTCCTTTGTTTCATTAAGAAACAATACACTGTATTCAATCGATTAACATACATACCCCACCCATTTGTTTGACCGCAAAATTTAGCGTCGTCTTGAATATAGCGCATGTTTTGGTCCGAGTTTCAGCTACATTTTATCTGTATTAAACTTAACAAGGCACTAAAATACTATTACATTTGGAATTTTCACGACTTTACACGAGACCGAAGATGGATCTATCATGTTCTCTTTAGACATTCAGTGCGAGTACAATACCAAACGTAAGTAGGCCTATATATACACAGGTTATATAACAGCAAACAAACAAAATACACTGTTGCTGATCTTAGGAGCCTACCCACTTAGCTCAATAAGGATAGCGCAGATTTACGGAGAGTTCGATCCTCGGGCGGGACGTGTGTTCTCCTTGACAATTTGATGAAAGACATTGCTACAAATCAATCGTCCTCCACCTCTGATTCATCTGGGGGAGTTGACAGTTACTTGCAGAGAAGAGGTTTTTACTGGTACAGAATCCATGAACACTAATTAGGTTAACTGTCTATCGTTGCATAACTGAAATACGGTTGAAAAACGGCGTCAAACCCAAAACAAACAAACTAATTTTAGACATTCAGTGCAAGAACAATACCATTTAAGCTTTACAGAGTTTATGTACGGTTATGGATCTCGCTAAAGTTATTTGATACGACCATCAGACAATACACTCAACAAAATTCCTAATCGGTCAGCTTATATTGTATTACTATTTTGTTAATGCACGAAATTTCACATACCGACATTTGAATAGGTACTGCAGCTAATTATTGATTAAATTGATGTATATGTGTATAATTGTTTTTTGTGTATCCTCATGCCACAATTGTATTTGTGCTGAGAGTATTAAATAAACTGGTAAACTGATTTATTTTTGGCCGACACACGACCAAAGTAACCGCATTTATCATGCGTTTTGACCAATATAGCATAATTTGCATTTGTTTGACCGCAAAATTTAGCGTCGTCTTGAATATAGCGCATGTTTTGGTCCGAGTTTCAGCTACATTTTATCTGTATTAAACTTAACAAGGCACTAAAATACTATTACATTTGGAATTTTCACGACTTTACACGAGATCGGTGATGGATCTATCATGTTCACCAGATTAATCAACGATAGCCTGCAACACATGTTCTATTTTTATTATGTTCTTTTGGATTACGGTTAGATTTCAACAATATTTCGGCTGTTCTCACAGAAAAACAGTTTACCGAAACATCATACATGGGAAAGACCAGTGCTTGTCTCACATCCTCCGTCTACCAGAGATGTTATTGTATAGTTAAAATCAGTGACCATAAAAACGCTTAAAATGTATGTTTCCTCGTGGCCCGGCCCATTTAACGAAAAAAATATATGTTACTCTTTAGACATTCAGTGCGAGTACAATACCAAACATAAGTAGGCCTATATATACACAGGTTATATAACAGCAAACAAACAAAATACACTGTTGCTAATCTAAGGAGCCCATCCACTTAGCTCAATAGGGATAGCGCAGATCTACGGAGAGTTCGATCCTCGGGCGGGACGTGTGTTCTCCGTGACAATTTGATGAACGGCATTGCTACAAATTAATCGTCCTCCACCTCTGATTCATCTGGGGGAGTTGACAGTTACTTGCAGAGAATAGGTTTTTACCGGTACAGAATCCATGAACACTAATTAGGTTAACTGTCCATCGTTGCATAACTGAAATACGGTTGAAAAACGGCGTCAACTCCAAAACAAACAAACTAATTTTATGTACGGTTATGGATCTCGCTAAAGTTATTTGATACGACCATCAGACAATACACTCAACAAAATTCCTAATCGGTCAGCTTATATTGTATTACTATTTTGTTAATGCACGAAATTTCACATACCGACATTTGAATAGGTACTGCAGCTAATCATTGATTAAATTGATGTATATGTGTATAATTGTTTTTTGAGTCTCCTCATGTCACAATTGTATTTGTGCTGAGAGTATTAAATAAACTGGTAAACTGATTTATTTTTGGCCGACACACGACCAAGGTAACCGCATTTATCATGCGTTTTGACCAATAAAGCATATTTTGCACGTGCAGGACATATGCAACAATATGCATGTATTAATGAACACTTTTGCCAAAACTGACGAAAGTCCTATTTGAAAAACACATATCGTCGTAAAACTGACACAAGGGCAACGCGCTGGGGCTGTCGGAATTTTACAACAAAATTCAAAATCGGTCACTTCAATGAATTTTACTTGGGTTAAATTTCGCCAATAGAGAGCGCATGATGGATAACCAACGATTGAAGGTTCTTGTAAACGGAAATAGGATTAAAATGGAAATAACCATCAAAGTAACAGCTACAAACAAATTATATCGATTTTTTTTGAAATTGCAAAACTAATTATACACGTGTCGTAAATATATCCAGGCTAGCAACATTCCGACAGCTCGATCGCGTAAGACTTGTGTCAATTTCTCCATAATATGCGTTTTTTCTAGTATAACTTTCATCAGTAATACCAAAAGTGTGAACGAATACGTGCACGTTGGTGCACATGCCCTGCACGTGGAAAATATGCAACATTGGTAAAAACGCCTTATGCGGCTACCTTGGCCGTAAGTCGCAAAAATAAATTAATAATTAGCTTCAGTACCTATTTAAATGTCAGTAAGTGTAATTTCGTGTGAATACATTCATTCAAACTCAAACTGAGTGTTACCTCCCCTTATCGGTATAGTAGTCGTAGGTTGACATACATTATTAACAAAATAGTAATACAATATAAACTGATTGGTTAGGAATTTTGTTGAGTGTAGAAATAACGCCTGACCAACTTTGCTAACTAGAGCTAGATAATTCTGTGAAGAAAATCAAAATTCTGTCTGAAAAGAAATTCAAAACAAAAACTTTTTAAAAAGTCATTTATCAGAGATTTACACAGAGAAAAACACTGATCATAGAAATTCTCGAAACCCCATGTTTAATTTTCCAAACTGCTAACAGTCTAGATCTAGGGCCTTTTTAAAGGTTTATATTTATCCTCTATAGAGTAGGGGAATGCAAGTTCTCGTTTGTATGGCAACAATTTTTTTCCCAAGTGTAAAACACTGATCAATGATTTCTAATGATTTATGGATGCAATTATGTGAATGGAGAGAGCAGCACGCTACCTCCAAGCTTCAGAGGAACCACAGCCATAGTGTTTATAAAGACATATTTATATAATTTATTTCAGTTTCGGCAGCATACGTTGAAAATTAAGATAAATCAACGAAGAAATACATTTATTTTTATAGCTCTTTGTGTAGATATATCGGGCACTGTTTTTTTTATTTTCAAACACACATTTACATTGTTATTCACAGTTCAGAAGAGTAAGCGGGTCGCTATAATCATCCGTAAACTGCAAGCGTCTACTGACTCCGATTTAAACAAACAAAATACTGTTAAGTATAGAACAAGTTTATTCCAACGGACCTTCGGAATCACAGTGATCAAAAAATCAAATAAAGATTTTTCCCGTATATATATTTATTGGAGGGGGGAAGAAGCGTTTGCACAGGCTGGTCCCAGTATGCATTTGACGTCGGTTAGACGTCGTATAGACGTCGAACCCCGACGTCGGATTAACGTTGGATTTTGGTTGGATTTGCAAACCGTTTAGACGTCGGATCCTGACGTTGGCTAGACGTCGCAATCCGACCATTTTCCAACCTAAATCTAACCACTTTTCAACCAAAATCTGACCAAATTTTCAACGTAATTTGCAATCAAACAAGTAATCAACACATGTATTTTATCATCTTTATTTCATATTATGGCGACGTAAGTCTTATATAAAAAGTCCAAAAAGTAATGCAGTAATTGAAACTTTCAAGTTTCGTCATTTTTGTATGATTCTTCAACTCCGCCAACATTTCCACCTGAAATGTATAAAATTTGACAGTTCCATTATTTAACATATACAATTATACTAGTGATATTACTAAGAGCATAATTAATACGTGCCAAACAAATATGTAAGATTTTAAATTCTATGAAAAAAATATTCTATAACTTCGTAAAATGTAATTAAATGCAATTGCTTTTTAAAGTAACAAACAATAATAAGTCAATTTTTTAAAAAAATACGGAATATAAATCAGTATAACTTTTAAAATAAGTATAATTTTTAAAAATCTGTTACTCACGTTGCGGATCCTTCCCTTTGTGTAAAGTATTTATAAACTTGCTCTATCTTATCCCAATATAAATATCAAATTACAGGAAGACTGTGTAAACCGATGCAGGCTTATCTCGCGAATGTGTGACTAATAGACAACATGTGTAGAAGAGAAGATCTATGTGAATTTAGAATAATTTATACATGTGTATAGAATGCATTTTTATCTTGAACAGTTTAAAGTTCGTGAAAAAATCTGTCTCCGAAAATAGACAATCTCATGCGATATTGTAACATAATTAATATAATGAAATGTTGTGAGAATGAACTATTTGAATAAGCGCATGTCCAGGCCTTTATGAAAACAAGTAAATATCTTTAAACTATACTAACAAAATTATACCAGTTAGTTTTATAACTAAAAACATTTATCAGACTTTCTACCCAACCTAATTCCAACGTCTTCTAGACGTCTAAGTCTGACGTCTATTAGACGTCGTGGATATGACGTTAGTTAGACGTTGGATTCAGGTCGCCGACGTCGCGACCAAAATCCAACGTCTAACCAACGTCGGTACGACGTCAGGTGTTTACTGGGGTATGTCTTCGACAACCGTTCAAATATGGCGTCGTCCTTGGCAATGAAGATGGGGGTCACGTGACCCGTCATGTGGTCAGTTTTGGCGCGATCTTTTGGCATTGGAGCAATATTATATTGGGCTATTGGCTTTCGTATATATATGTAGATACACCACTTCGGTATCAAGCGTTTTCTCGAAGAATACGGAAATTCCCGATGTTTCACGATCAGACAATGCATATTCCTGCGACCAAAATCAATAAATAAAAAGAAAACTTGTAATACACCTATATCTGTTTTGTTACAATATTTTGACAGCTCTATACCACTTTTGGTAATAATTTTGCAGATCTTTTATCATCATATTTTTGGTTCCATTTTTTCAAAGCGACTCATATAGGGAACTATTCTATTTCAACGGAGTTTTACCAGAAGTGATTAAAAAATCGAATAAGACCTTTTTCATATATGTATATTTTTGTGCAGGTGTGGAGAAAGGGGGAGAAAAGTGGGAGGTGGGGTGGGGGGGGGGGGTGTTTTGATTGCACTGGCCGGTTTGTCTTTGACAAACGTCCAAAAAGCAGATTGATAAATATAATCTAAAATTACCTGCTAGTTCTACTAGGATAATTATGTCAAAAAAATGAGACGGGTCCAATGGATTTAAACTTACTAGTATATTTTTCTATTGATACTTTTAACAAATCAGCACGTTTGGGGAAGTCACTTTTATACTTTTTATTCAACAAACGTAGTTTTGTTTACTGAATTAAAATGTAAGCGAAATGTAATTGTCAGTAACATTCCTAAATTGTGATTCAAATAAAATCTTATTGAAAAATCATCCAATGACATATTATAAACACTCACCGGGTATTTGACTAGCGATACCGTCCTCGTGTGATTTATATACATGTAGACTGTTCAGGGTAAATAAAAACAATGTCAACGTATGACACATATTTATGGATGTTGAACATTTTATATTCAGGTTCGTCCGAGGAAATGCATTCATTCGTACTGATGAAAATATCAGTCTTCAGTAATATTGATATGACTATGAAATTTGAAGAAATCTATCGAAATTCATGCATTTTGACGTTTTGAGACGTATTTTTCTTTGTTCAAAGTTCAGAAAACTGAATTTGACACTTGGTAGAACTATACAAACTCAACTACAAAACGTATGGATCCTATACCTGCAATTTATTTTTGTTTATAAAATTTCAATTATGTGCACCCTGTCGTTTTTTGATGATACCTCTTACGATAAATGAAAATAAACAAAGATACATACCCGTTCGCACATTGGTACCGTCCTCGTTATGTCAATGAACATTTATAAAACTCCCCGCAGCGATTACTTCCATTTGCGGTACACTAAATGAACGCAATGGAAGGTAACCGCTGTGAGGAGCTTGGTAATTTATGAGAACTAGGTGATGGAATACCTTTTGTTGAATTAGAAACTTTTATTCAGTGACCAGGATGCGATATTATTATGCTTGTTAATGGAATCGGTCTGTATTTTTATGTATACCTGTACCTCATTAAAGATCTTTTCATTTTGTAAGTCAGTCAAAATATCCGCCACCAAAAAGAAGTTTGCGTGGGCTTAATGGATGGAAAGAGCGAGTGTTTTGAAATAGTTGTAGTCTTGCATTTCTGAATCGGGTGTATTTGAAAAATAAATGTTCTGTATCTTCAAGTCCATTTCCACATGCGCAAATAGGATAATCTCTGAGATGGTTTGTACAAAGGTCAAAATTTAAGTTGCTGCACCTATTTCTTCTGCGTGCGTGATAAATTGAATATAATCTTTCTCCGTATAAAAAAAAAATTAGGTACGTTAGGTGGTATGAACATATTTTTAACTGAGATCTGAAAGAAGTAAGCGTCGGTGATTCACGGATACCATTATCGTGTTCATTCCATAGATTCAGTGATGACGGGATTGTAGATTTAGAGTACATTTCAGTACGTCTTGATAGCGTGACAAAGTCAGAATTGTTTTTTTTTTAGATCTTAAACAGAATTGGGAAAAACTTCCCTCAGGTACGCTGGCTTATATTTGTAAATTAGATTCAGTTTTTGAATTATTTTACGATCTGACAAGTAGACCCAACCTATTTCTTGTGTAAGATGTTCTGTTGATACGGAACGCGTGAGACCTGTCACTATTCTGGCATCTTTATACTGGATTTTGTCCAGAGATTTTTTTCATATTCCGTGCAACTGTCCCAAACAATTGATGCGTATTCAGTAAGAGGTCTTAAATAAGCTATATAAATTTGAATAAGTGTAATGGATGTAAGGGCAGAGGAAGAGGAATTTGGTCAAATTAATGCTACAGGAGAGAATGTAGAACCCTTCTTTAATTGGGAAAAAACCTTAAATACCGATCAAGAAGTAGTTAGAAGGCTACAGACGGTAAGAAAAAAGCTTGCAAACAATTTCGGCTTAAACTAAAGTATTTCATTCCCTTTAAATTCACTTGGGGGCATTTTTGCTTAAAACCATTAACTATAGGAAGTAGTTCTGAATGAGGGTGAAATCACGTGCCCGTTGTATGGTTCTTTCCATGAGATTAAGAAAAGTAATAACTATAACGAATGTGGAATATGTGGAAAGATATATACATGTATAACGAAAGCGTCATTTAACAGTTCATTATGAAGATGCCATATGATATAGGTTATGCCATAGGTTTGACGATTCTTGGGAAGGCAGATGGTCTCTACTTTTTATATTATGGGTATTTATTTGATCCGAAGTCGGCGTAGGAATGCGTTTTAGAATAACACTGTAGACTTATTAAAGTATCGTAAAGAATTTGCATGTGAAGTTTCACCCCATCATATTTTTTTGTTGCCTGTGTCTTTGATATAATAACATTCATTCTAACTAAACAGCGATAAAATGTACCTTAAATTGAGAAATCAGTAAAATAGAAACACAAATAATACTGTTTTAGTAAGTTTTTACACAGTAAAATTTTGGCCGTCTTGTATTTTATCCTTTTCTTTCCTATCCTGCATTCATTTTAAAGCTATTGTTTTCATTCTTGGATTCTCAGCTTAAACCGTTGTCTGCCAACGGGCGGGGAAATACTTGTGGATGCTTAATCATATTTATTTACTTATTTTGTTGGGTTTAACGTCGAACCGACACAATTATAGGTCATATGGCGACTTTCCAGCTTTGATGGTGGAGGAAGATCCCAGGTGCCCCTTCGTGCATTATTTCATCACGAGTGGGCACCTGGGTAGAGCCATCGGCCTTCCGTAAGCCAGCTGGATGGCTTCCTCACAAGAATTCTACGCCCCAAGTGAGGCTCGAACCCACATCGGTGAGGGGCAAGTGATTTAAAATCAGCGACCTTAACCACTCGGCCACGGAGGCCCTGCTTAATCATAACCCTAAGTACTCCCTAGATATTACAACACTAATCCTTAATAAACTGTAAATAGCATCGCCTTAAAATATCTTCATTTCCGCGACAGAAAGGGTATTTTTTCACGATTATTCACATCATATGAGATAGAAATTTGGCATGGATATAGTTAAGGTGAATCTTACACATTCAATACTAAAACCTTTCAAATCTTCAGTAAAGTACGTAATAAATACCTGTTTTAGGTGTGAATATCCATTAACCAGTACATCTACATGTATATAAATCACACGAGGACGGTATCGCTCATACAAGTAGGTAGCCGAATACCCGGTGTGATACAGTAAACAGGTAAATGTTCAGACACTGATATGGAACAAGTCATTATTCATCATTACCATTCATCATAATCATTCATCATCATTAATCATCCACATTAATTACTATTATGCACAAGTATTGTTGAGTTCTGCTCAACCCGGGGCTAGAGGGCACGGACGGTAGCTTGCATGTTCTACTACCGTCTGTGTACAGGCTCAATCAAACCGAGCCTGCAATATTTTCGTTTATATCGTGTTGAGCGATCTGTGGTTTTCCACTTTTTTCATCATTTCATAAGCAATTATTTTTTTCACCATTTATCACTATCATCACCATAATTATCTTTCTTCTTTCTTCTCATAATGATACCGACATAAACTCAGAAATTAATCTGTTGGACTGTAAGGAGTCAACATAACTATTGATTATTTCAATATAAAGAAAGCACTGTGATATAATAAAACACTTGGTTTCTAATTAGCAAAACACATGTTAAGATATATGTTTGATAATTATGTTTCATTACCTACAGTAAATGTCAATTACTTCAATCATTTGCCAGTTGTATAAAAAATTGTAAATATTAGAACTTCTAACTGCATTTACGTTGTACTCTTTTGGTGTATATATACATGTTCAGAGGTACTTGAAATACATGTCTGAATAGGTATTCACAAAAAGGAAATACATACTTTGATTTGATTCTGTACAATTTTCTGTGCAATTTTGCTTTGACTATGTGGCATTTGATTCCAAGTCCGACCTTAATTCACTATTTAGAATGTAGTTATTTAAAGCGTTTTACCATTTTTCCTCTAATAAATATCCTTAAATTTGATTATGCAAATTTTGATTCCATACCTCATGTTTTTATTTCAAATTAAATGAGATATGAAACCAAAATTTGTAGTCCTGTTTGGCGCCATATAAGCTATACTGTGTTGGTGCGCCGTAAAACCCAAATAAATAAATTAATTAAATTTGATTACTATATATGAAATCAGATGCTTCTTACTATAAGGAATTGACAAACTACCAATACAGTGCCAGTTAAAAGTTGAATAACTGTTTCTTACCCTTCAAGAGCAGTGTCGGTATCTTTGAGTAGATATAATGGAGACGACCAATGAACAGGTAGACGGGTGATTCCCCTCTCAACACGAGCAGTTTTAGGGTTAATAACTTTTTCATTTGTCATCATTTTATAATTCTTAAAAAAATATGGTTCACTGTCTTATAAGGCTACAGGCGGTTAGAAAACAGCTTGCAGACAATTTTGGCTTAAAGTCAAGTATTTCATTCCCTATAAATTCACCTAGGGACATTTTTGCATAAAACCATTAATAGCTATAATAAATCATTTCCAGAATTTCACAGGAAATTACCTTTCCTATTAATGCTTCATTCAGATATAAGATTTTTTATAATGGCTCATTTACTTCCAGAAATTGATTTGACATAACGTTGAAAGCACAATTTCTGTCAAACTTTTGTGAAGAACTTTCTATTGATTCAACTTTTGATCTCATTCTTTTCCATCAGTTAAAAACGACATTTACCTTAACATCGCAATGTATGGACCTTTGAGTACGAATTATCTACAAAAACAAGTCAGTCCCAAAGGGCCTTAAGAACTTTCTATCATGGACCCCTCCACTTATTCCTTCAGACATACAAAAAGAGAAAGCGTAGCGTCCAGATAAACACCGGGGCTTAAAGCATGAAAGGGAGGTTATATGAATGCCTCTGGCGGAACAGATGGAGGTCTCCGTGATAGGCAATTTCTTTAAAAGCCCGATGTTAAACGTTACCTTGTATTCCATACTGAAACTGAAATTACTTAATCGCGTTTTATATTCTATATGTACAACTTTGCCGGATTTCTTTATCTGTAACATTTTAAATTCATCCAATATTGTATACTCTTAAAGGTTTTGATCTATATAAAACTAACGACGGCTGTTGGCAGTATAGGCAAAAATATTTGCCGGGACGGTTTTTACCAGAATCGCCGGTCTGTAAAATGCTCATAAAATCAGACTACCCATACTCCCTGTACATGGATTCAGTCTTGTTAATTCCACTTGTCCTTTGGGATCAAGAAAGTTGTACTTTGATAGAATTCAAGCTTGGGGACTTAAGGGTGTTGCACATTCCATTACCGGTGTGAACAGACTCAGTTAAACTAAGTCTGCTGTTATGTTGTCTGGTTGCGTTCTATACTTCCAAAGGATCTGTCATCGATGATATTGGCAGCAAATACTGACAACTGCTTTTTTTACAGGTTTAACGCATTTTTGACAGCATTTTAGTTATGATACAGTGGACAGTAAACGTAACCAGTGCTCCTGGATTCATTCTGTACTAGGGCCAACCTAGCTGTTCCGCGCAAGTAACTTGCAACTCTTTGCATAGATTAGTGAGGGGGATGGGGACAACTTCATCACGCAATTACATAAATGAGACTAAGTTTATCCCACAGGAATCTATAATAAAGTAAATTATTTACAAATATTCATACTCATACAATTGGCTTAATATTGTACATCCTTTTTAGTAACTGATAACTATTATAGGTAATGAAAAATTTAAATTCGAAATATATGAAAAGATTAATACAGTATGCTCAGACATTATCTGTAAACATATTTATTCACTGGTAATTGCAACTACAACTCTAGTATCCGTGTTTGTCTTAGCATGTTGTTACACAATACCAGCTGTGTATTACAGGAGAATAAATGAGGGTGAAGATCTCGGAGTCATTCACACCAGGTTTTAAACTAATTGTTTTAATGGAAAGCTAGTTAGATTTCTTATGTAAATCTGTAGAAAAATAATACCGTACGTTATTGGTCCTAATTTACTTAAACAAATTTATCAAATGCAAATAAGAATGAAGTCAACATTGTTTGACACTTGCCTCTTGAAAATGTTCGATAGAATAAATTATAAAGTTATAAAAGCGGGGTGGGGGGTGGGAGGGGTGTGTGTGTGGCGGGGGGGGGGGGGACTTGGAAATAAAACCCTGCCACGAAAGCAACGATATTGTGTGTGTAATGTAACAACAACGACAATGACGCACTAAACTACTATTTAATATTTTAATATTGTACTTAGTTCTACGAAAATATATAAATGTCAATGTCTGTCTTTATAATTTCTTTATAATTCTGTAACATAGTCTCAGTTATTTAAAGTGGCAACATTCCATGCCTCGGCAGCGAGTTATGCAGGTTTGGCATGGAAAAGCAAATATTTTTCACAAAACAGTAACACATTATTCTTTCACCTAATTCATGTAGGGAAGTTGTGAGATTCTGCGAGTTGATTCTTCTGAAATTAGTTGTATCAGATCAAAAGAATAGAATAGGCATTGTAACTAAAACTACAAACTTCAAGTTGGCACTATCTATTTTAGATATATGTGTAGCTAACTGCATCAAAGTATGCAGTCTGAAAGAAAAATCAGATATCATTTTCTGAAAAAGAGTTATTTGAGCTGAAAAAGTTATCCTGGGTAAAATATCAGGAAAAATATGGAGACAACTCCGCTATTACTTTATTGTAGGCTTAGGCGGCTATGTAGATAGTATGTCATGAAAAGCATGCACTCTTTACCTTTCTGCACGAAAAATCATGCATAATTAGAAGCAATTATGGCAGAGATCAGCACTTTGAAAAAAATATGTAAAGATCAAATCATTTAATGCACTAGGGGAAAGTGTGACATTTTGCGGTGTAATTTGTCAACAAACAGACGATTTATTTTAATGTTACAACCCACAGAATTTCAAAAGATAAAATATGTTGAGAAAGCTATTGCTGGAGAGAAAATTATCTCTTCTACTCATACATATGCGCCAAAGTATAGGAAAATATTTAGAAATATGAGAAAATCAAAGAAAACAATTTCAGGGCTAATAGATGCCTGACAGTTTTATCATGTATAGCAGGTAACATAGATAGCTTACTTTTCTATTGCACTGGCATAACATGGACAGGATTATGAATGACAAACGGTGTCCACTCAACAATATCACTCTTTAAAAACGTGTTTCCCTTGTATAATGAGGGCTCTGGAGGTCCAGATTCTGCCGGTATCCTGATACAGTAACGGCCTTTATTTACAAATTGAAATGACAGCTACACCAGTCAGTTTAAAGGCTATCATGTTAATTAATGAACCACGGCTATGTTTGTTTTCAGTTTCTTTTAACTGTTCATTTACGAGACTTATTTCTTGAAGAAAATCTGTTGCATGCCAGGATATTTAGGTATGCTTCTGATTTATGGGACTTTAGTTCCTTTTTGAGGATTTGGATGGAATGGGTTTCCAGTTTTGTTATGGGAGCTGGGCTCATAGTAAAAAAATACCATACTGGATTCACCAGTTTTGATTAGGCAAAAGGTAAAGTTTCTGACCAGTAATTATAGGGGATTATATAAAGAAAATAGACTGTAAGTAGGATTATTGGTTGTCACCGAGCACAAGCTTAATTTTGACAAAGGGCAAGGTGACACTCCGAAAGTATGTCGCAAAATTCAGTGTCATGAGTCTGGTAAGATTACAAAAGATAATGGGTAAGGGTAGATTTCTCGGAAGCATATATAGGATCTCAAAAGTATTGTCGGAATACCCAATAAAGAGTATGATCATGTACAAGTATGATGTTATCATTTTGACACCCTGTTATAGAACATGATCATGTACAAGTATTTTGTTACTAGTATGATGTGATTATTTGGACACCAAATAAAGAATATCATCGCGTGTAAATATGATGTTACTGCTGGGACATCCCATAAAGAATGTCATATCATATGCAAATATGATGTTGCTATTTGGACATCCCATAAAAATATGATCATGTCTTAGTAAGGTGTTACTATTAGAACATCCCATAAAAAATAGATCATGTTCAAGTATGATGTTACTATTCGGACACCCCTATAGACATTGTAAAGACAGACCTGCCAGAAACCTAAGATGGCATAATTGTTTTGTTCTGATGGGTTATAATAAACTCTTTAACAATTTACTTAGGGGCACCTATTAATGTTAGACTAATTGGTATATGAAATCTGACATGATATATTTTTTTCTGGCAGCAGCTTGTGAAAATGTCTTTGTCTGGAAAAACTGAATGATTCTGATATTTTTGTGAGAATTCAAACAATTCTTATTGATTCCAGAAATAGATGAAAGGTGTTATTCTACCTGAAAGTGTTAATTCCATCATGTTATATATTTTATATATTTAGTCAAATGATCAACAATAAATTTTATTAGCGCTTTTATTTAGGAATGAACGTACAGTTTAACTTTGCTAGCTGAAATACTTCACTAACTACAAATTGATCCCATCCCTTCATTCTAAATTTAATTTATATTTATTATGTTTTATGCCAGGGCAAACTTCCCTTCTTCACTAGGCCATGGTATATAGCCTTTAGCCTGCTGGTGGCAAGGATTCTGCCTTTGCGACCAGTGCAGACCGAGCACGTCCGTGCATTCATGGTCTGCTCTGTTTGCTATTCAGTCAATAAATTTTCGGTAAACACCCCTTCAAAATAATAAATGGTACTGCCAAAATTAAATGATGGATCAGTTTAAGAAGTTTAGCGGGCTAAAGGATAACTTTGTAAATTGTAGGCATTAAGGATGAATACATGTTGTTAGATTGCACACTGAGAGTAATAATTTGTTTATTATGTTTTTAATTAATTAAATTGATAACTAACAAAAATAGGCATTATGTGAAAACTACTGTAAATTAAATGCAGGATATAAATGTAACATTATATAATAAAATTATGAGATTTTCCATGCTTACATCGTGCTATAGTGTTCATTTAGAAACTATGAATCTGTCTTTATGCTTTCAGTTAATCCTGTCATGCAATGACATTAGCAGATTGAACAGTTTTTATGCCGTCAAGTGTGTTGCAGTTTGCTGAAAAATCACCCTCTTTCCAATAATTGTTTAAAGATATACAATGCTTATCTTTTACATTTATACTGTGTCTAACTATGTGGGTGTTAAGTGTGTATTATTTTTAAATGCATAGCGTAACTAATACGCACAAAATTGCTAATTTCATGTTTATATAATTTATATGGAGTAATTCTTTCCAAGTATGAAATTTGGAACTAGTACACATTTAATTGTAACATTTGCCTTTGTAATTTAAAAAAAGACGTTCTATCGAAGTTTTCTGCAATACAGTCATACCTTTTACATTTTGTCTTTTTAAGAGATTTCGCATTGCAGTTTGCTGCAATGGAGATAATATCGAGAAACGGTTGCCTATGTTATTCCATTGCACTTTGCTGCAATGCAGTCTACTGAGTTACAATTTGCCTTTGTAATGCAGTCTACTGAGTTACAATTTGCCTTTGTAATGGATGTTCTATTGCAATTTGCTGCAATGCAGTCTTCTGAGTTACAACGTGCCTTTGTAATGGATGTTCTATTGCAATTTGTTGCAATGAAGTCTACTGAGTTACAGTTTGCCTTTGTAATGGATGTTCTATTTCAGTTTGCTTCAATATAGTCTACTGAGTTACTATTTGCTTTTGTAATAGAGGCTCCATTGCAGTTTGCTGCTATGCAGTTTACTAATTAAGTCACATTTTGCCTTTGTAGTAGATGCTCCATTGCAGTTTGCTGCAGTTAATTCTACAGAGTTACAGTTTTCCTTTGTCATTGATGTTTCATTGTAGTTTACTGCAGTACAGTGTACTGAGTTACAATTTGCTTTGTAGTAGATGTTCCATTGCAGTTTGCTGCCATGCAGTCTACTGGGTTACAGTTTGCTTTTGTAGCAGCTGGTCCATTGCAGATATTCAAGTATGGCCTACTGAGATACAGTTTGCCTTTGTTATTAATGTTCCATTGCAGTTGGCTTCAGTGCAGTCTACTGAGTTACAATTTGCTTTTGAAGTAAATGTTCCATAGCGGGTTGCTGCAATGTACTATACTGAGATACAATTTACCTTTGAAATACAAGATCGATTGTAGTTTGCTGCAATGCAGTCTACTGGGTTTCAGTTTGCTTTTGTAGTCGATGTTCTATATCAGTTTGCTGCAACGCAATCTACTGAGTCATAGTTTGCTTTTGTAGTAAATGTTCCATTGCAGTTTGCTGCAATTCAGTCTATTGAGTTCTAGTTTGCCTTAGTAATGGAGTTTCTATTGCAGTTATCTGCAATGCAGTCTGCTCAGTGTCAGTTTGCTTTTGTAGTAGATGTCCCATAGCAGTTTGCTGCAATGCAGGCTACTAATTATAGTTTGCCTTTGTAATGGATGTTCTATTGCAGTTTGCTGCAATATAGTGTACTGAGTTTCAGTTTGCTTTTGCAGTAGCTGTTCCTTAGCAGTTTGCTGCAATGCAGTCTACTAAGTTATAGTTTGCCTTAGTAATGGATGTTCCATTGCAGTTTGCTGCAATATAGTCTACTGATTTTCAGTTTGCTTTTGTAGTAGATGTTTCATTGCAGGTTTCTGTTGGACCAGTCTGACTGCTTTCATTATTTGTTGGCAGTTTGGTTTCTGCAGTCTGCAAACGTTCAAGTTTGCTTCACATATGATTTGTTGTCTTTAGAAAATATTGTTGAATAATCTGTAACAGCCAGGCTTCCTATGGTTTATTCTTCAAACTCTTCAAATGATATGTAAGTAACCTATTTTAGAAGCTATTTGCAGATCATAGTTGGCTTGTTTTTCTACCTAAAATACTTTGTTGTTAATAAAAAGAGACAGTGTGGGTACTTTCTTTGTGACTTTATTCTTAATATCTAGGCATCAAAATAGAGTTTATTCCCAGAAATACACATCATAGATGAGATATGGTGATCCTGATAACTTTGGAGATAGATGAGACATGTACATGTTAATTTTGTGATAGCAGGAAACTTTGCTGTGATTGTCTATACGGTACATGAGGTATTTAATGAATTAACATTTGTAACATTGAAACATTCATTTAGTGAATGGTAGTGTATCAAAATTCCTATAGAATTTGATGGATTGAAAAGAGGAAGGGAAATAAGAAGAGGGTTAGTAAGTTACCAATGTGGTTTATGGAAGGGTAGTTCACTGGTGATACAGGTATTTTTCAACTTTTCTGCAGCTGTTTTTGTCTTTTCTATTAACACTTTAAGGTTAATTGTCCATTTACTCGTTTTGTAATGTGATTAAGAACCTCTTTGGAATTTAACCAAATACATTATACTTTAAAGATATTCTAATGAGATTAGGTAATTCCCAAAGCATGAAAAGATTAAGATAGAACTATTAATGAAGTTGTTTTCTACAATGCTTTTAGTCAAAGATTGCACAAATATTGCATATTTATATGTATTTTGTTTCCTAATCAGTCCTTTTTCCCCATGTTGCAATATTGATTTAATTATATTGCAAACCATAAACATCACCATTGATAGTTTCCATAATTCATTTAAAATAGCTCGTTAGACATTTTGATAATTTACCAAAAGGTTTCATGAAGTAAACGGATATTTTTACCAAGCGAGTGAGGTTTGCTAGTCATAATTATATTAGAGAACCATTGCATGTTAATTTAAATTGGTTTACTTTACTGTATCAGTTGGTAATCTGATTTACTTTACCATTTTACTCTCAAGCAAGTCTGTTTCAGTCTGGTTTTGTTCAAACTGGTAAGAAATTGTAACTGAAATATAAGTTTTAGTCCAAGCGTCTCGATCTCTCTAATGCAAAAACGTCTAGGTATTAAACTTAGATACTTAATCCTCCGCTATATAAATCTGGTATAATAATAGATAATAAAGTTATTTTTCTTGTCAACATTTTTTATTTTCGACTAAAAATGTTAGTGAATATCGTTGCTTTAATTCTTTTGTTTCGTAGACTGTGCTGTTAAAACAACTTACAGATGAGTAGATAGCTGGATATGGTAAAACCGTTACGTTTATTAAAAGTCCGGGGGAGAAAAGTTGAAACCTGTGATGGATTATTGTATATACTGTGACCGATTATTGCATACACTACATGTAGACTTTTAAATTACTTTTATTTTTAAAGATATTAAAGTGAAAGATGTTGAGAATCATGACCAAAGGTAATAAATGTTGATGAAATCACAACGTGAACAATTTATATAGATACTCAGGTCTTTGTACCATCTCTCCTGATAATCGTAAATTCTTGTCCTTTCCCTATAACTTCAACATTTGTTTAGATGCTGTTTTCCAGAAAATTCTCATCTTACTGAAATATGGAAGCGTGTTTACAAGCTGTCTAAGTACAATCCTGATAGGTTACATTAAAACATCATGATCTTGTTCAAGATTACCCACTTTTCCTGTAGTTTAACCCACAGGAAAATGTAGTTGATATGGTAATGGTTTTTTATTGTAATTTTTGACAGACATGTCTGCTAATCTCTTGTTTGTCCACGTATTATGTTCATTATATTCACTTAACTTTTGATGACCACCTACTTTGGGGCACTTTTCTGCATGAAAAATGGCCAATCTCTGTAGATAAATCGATGTTATAAAAATGTAGTTTTGTTATTGAGACTTGCAGTTAAATTACCATAAAAGTCTCTGACGTAAACTGGACTGAAAAAAAAATTCCATACAGGTTAAAACAATACAATTTAAAGGTGTATCTGACACCTTAATTAAGTATGTGTTAAAGAAATTTGTTTATAAATACAAGAGTCCAAAGTGTTGACCATCGTCCATCTTATGTGGAATGAATGGTAAATAGCGTTGTTAGTTTCTAGTACTCCAAAGCTTCAAGACATTAGTAATCTCTTTAATTCGAAAGGAAAACTTGAAAATAAAGTTGCCTCAATTTATATATACTGACGAGATAAAAAACGCCTCATTGAAATTTGGCGTTATTTTTTTTTCTAACGCTTTTAATTGTTGTGAAATGTAGTAAATCTACATGTACTCTGACCGACAAACACAGTGAACAAAAACTCGCGCGATTTCATTCAGCCATTTGTTCACTTCATGTACCTGGTCATGATTTCCTCGTGCAGTCCGTGCATGTAAACCATGTGGTTTGATTGAACAATTTTTGCACATGTACATGTGTAATACGACACACAACCATATTTTCAGCTATTCTCTGAAAAAAAACATTAGTTTTCGTAATGCCGAGGCTGAATTCTGAAGAGAGAGCTCAGGTTTTGGCTATGCTTGAATGTGGGCGAACGCAGGAACAAGTTGCTAGACGTTTTAACGTCTCTCGTTCGACAATTGTGCGTCTTATTCGACGTGTTAGAGACACGGGAACGTCTATCGATAGACCACGTTCAGGTAGACCGCGTGTAACGTCAATACGACAGGATAATTATATACGTCAACGTCATTTACGTGACAGATTTGTGACGGCGCAAACTACGTCACGTATAGTTGTAGGTAACCGTGGACGTCCAATTAGTCGACATACAGTGAGAAATCGACACAGAGAACGCGGAATTACCTGTCGTAGGCCCTACCGCGGTCTAATGCTGACGTTACGCCACCGTCAACAACGTCTTATTTGGGCCCGCAACCATCGCGGCCAGCGTTGGCAGAACGTAGTGTTCAGTGACGAGTCGCGTTTCAACTTGTGGAACGCCGACGGACGTATCCGTGTCTATAGACGACGCCATGAACGTTACGCAAACAATTGCGTTTTGGAGCACAATCGTTACGGTGGAGGTGGAGTAATGGTGTGGGCAGCAATCAACCATAGGTTTAAGTCCCAACTCGTCGTTTGCCAAGGTAATCTCACAGCCAGGTGTTACATCGACCAGATATTACGTCATGTAGCTGTCCCTTTATTCCGTCAACGTCAAGGATTAGTCTATCAGCACGACAACGCGCGACCTCACGTTGCACGCGTCACCAGGGACTTTCTACAGGCTAGAAACATTAATGTTTTACCTTGGCCGGCGTGTTCACCGGACTGCAATCCGATTGAACACGCGTGGGATTATCTCGGACGGCGGTTACGCCAACGTCAACCCCAGCCAGCAAACGTCCGGGAACTGGTAGCAGCGCTGCACCAGGAGTGGGCCAGAATCCCACGGTATCTGTTACGCAACTGGTGCGGCTCTATGAGGCGTCGCCTTGCTGCTGTGGTTGCTAGCAGAGGTGGCCACACGCGCTACTGATTTTTCTAATGCAATTTCTCCGACCGGGCTATTAAAATTCAAGATTTAAGCATAATGCGACAATGAAATGATTTCTTATTGACCATAAATTTTTGTAAAGCATCTAATTTGCGAATGGAATTGTTCTTTTCTAATTTTGAATCACGGTTAACGAAAAATTGTATACCGAGTTTGAATGAGGCGTTTCTTTATCTCGTCAGTGTAGTTTTTATTGCCTGCAGAATTAAGTGCAGCTGTGTAAGGGCTTGGCTATTTGATGTTTTATGTAATCTGATCTTGTCTTGGTATTTTACAGACTTCTTCATTAAGTGCTTCTGTTCCAGGTCATAAAGATTCGCTTCTGGAATTCCTTACTTGGAATGATATTATGCACTCGGAATACAGGAAGGTGTGGATGATACTATGAGATAGCTTTTTACATGTAAATAAATATAAATCCAGGAGAAGCCAGCAAGACTTGAAAATATGCAGCGTAAAAGGCATTTTCTTGAAAGAAAAACAACAACACTTTTTGTCTTGAAAAGGGATGATTTATGAACTTTATTTCTACTTTGGAAATGCATTTATTTTCCTTTTTTTCTTTCTTTCTTTTTAAAGTTTTAAACCATTTTTATGGCATGCCATAACTGCCTTCAATTTATACGTTTTTAGTCATGTCATTTCATGATGTGTATTTCACATTTCAGATGTGCATTTACTATGTTGTGCAGTAGATAAGTCAGTTCGTGATGTGCATTTTACATTTCGTGCAGTAGATAGGTCAGTTGGTAACGTGCATTTCACGTTTCGTGATGTGCACCTTACATTTTGTGCAATGCGGTAGATTAGACATTTGGTGATATGCATTTCACATTTCTTTATGTGCATTTCACATTTCTTCCAGTAGATATTTTAAGTTTTTAATCAGTTTGTGATGTGCATTTCACATTTCGTGCAGTAGATAGGTCAGTTGGTGAAATGTGAAGCGCACATGACTACATTATGACTACATCACCTCTTAAAAAGTATAAGCAGAAGGCAGCCATGGCGTGCCATACATTTTCTAAAGTTACAGTAATCAAATGTCAGTCAGTATACCTGTATATTATTCCAAGGTTCTGAACCAGCATGTCGTTTGTTCATTTAGTCTTACCTTTTGTATATACTAACCATGCTTGCTCCCCCCCCCCCCCCCCCCCCCCCCCCCCCCCCCAAGCAGGGAACATGTACCATATCGTACCTGGAATAATCTATAAGACTGTCACTCAAATAAATCTAGTATTATAGAAAAGTCTTAACAATCAATCATCTGTGAAAGACACATTAATAAATACCACTAGCTGCATTCTTTTGCACACAACATTGTACTTTTAACCTATTCAACTGTTTCCATCAAATTTAGACGACCCTACATAAATCATCAACATGGACTAGCTAAATCTCTTCTTATGTTTCCATCTAATTCAGAAGAAAACCTACATAAATCATCAACATGGACTAGCTAAATCCATCCTATTGTTCCCATCAAATTCAGAAAAAAACCTACATAAATCATCAACATGGACTTAACCTGTTTCCATCTTATTCTGAAGAAAACTTATATAAATCATCAACATGGGCTAGCTAAATCCATTCTTCTGTTTTCATTAAATTCTTAACAAAACTTACATAAATCAGCAACATGGACTAAACAATTTCTACAGTTTCCATCAAATTCAGAAGAACTCTTACACCAACATGACGTAGAAATGGGTATTTTGTCAAGGCCTTTGTGGCCCATTATTTACTGTTGAGTTTAGACAATTTTGGGGACTTTTCAGTATTACAAATAGAGTGTACTCAACTTATACAGATTTCATCTAATTCAAATGAAAATTTGTATGCATCATTAACATCAATTATGCGTGCACAGTTTATATGGAGGTCCATATCACACTTTAAGTTTGAATATTTGAAGAACAGGTAGAGGTAATGTACTCTCACTTCACATTCTGAATGGTTAAGTGTTGTATGTAGGCGCGTCACAGTAAATGTTAATGGAAAACAAGTAAAACTTCTTTAAAATACAGATATTAGCATTTGAAAGTATTCACCAATTATAGATTTCCATTTCCAGACATTTTCAAACTTCAATATGTCTTCATGAATTATATGATATATAGTTATGACTTATATACATTGTTAGTATGTTGCCCTATTACTTTGAATATGTTGTATTAGCAAGCTTATGTTTTATGAAAAAATGTCCCTAGGCGGGGGACGTAGGTAACTCTGTTACAAGTTCTTGTATGCACCGTATGGTGATCTGACATTGCACACGCTTGCTCACTGTACATACGGCGATCTAATTTTTCACACTTATTCATTGTGTATGTGATGATCTAACATTTCACACACTTGCTCACTGTACATGTGATGATCTGACATTTCACACACTTGCTCACTGTACATGTGATGATCTGACATTTCACATACTTGCTCACTATACATGTGGGGATCTGATTTTGCACACTTATTCATTCCACATGTGATGATCTGACATTTCACACATTTGTTTAGTGTACATGCGGTGATCCAATTTCTGCACACTTATTCATTGTGCATGTAATGATCTGACATTTTACACACTTGTTCAATGTGCACACGGTGATCTGATGTTTGCACACTTATACATTGTGAATGTGATGATCAGACATTTCGCACACTTGCTCACTGTATATGTGATGATCTTATATTTCACACACTTGCTCCTTGTGCATGTGATGTTCTGCCATTTCGCACACTTGCTCACTGTACATGTGATGATCTGATATTTCACACTATTGCTCACTGTATATATGATGATCTGATATTTCACACACTTGCTCATTGTACACGTGATGACCTGACGTTACACACACTTGCTCACTGTACATGTGATGATCTTATATTTCACACACTCGCTCACTGTACATGATGAACTGACATTTCACACACTTGCTCACTGTACATGTGATGATCTGACATTTCACACACTTGCTCACTGTGCATACGGTGATCTAAGTTTTGCAAACTTATTCATTGTGTATGTGATGATCTGACATTTCACACACTTGCTCACTGTACAAATGATGACCTGACATTTCACACACTTGCTCACTGTACAAATGATGACCTGACATTTCACACACTTGCTCACTGTACATGTGATGATCTGAGATGTAAAACACAGGTTCCTTAATTCTTTTTATTACGTGTTTTACAACAATTTTTGGCAAAGTTTTTGTATGTAAGCTGTTATCTGTGAATCTTTCTTGTGACCAGGCTTTTGAATTGTCTCTCATAGCTGTTGTCATTTTTTGTTAGTCCCCTTTTTTAACTTTATAGTAATTTACCCAGTATTTTCTGGCATGCATCATAATTGTTGAGTTTATTTGTGCAGTTAATACACTTTAAGTCTTGTGCAGAAGGTGTTTCCTTTGTGATAGATATGTTTTCTCAAAATAATTCAAAATTTAATGGATATGTTAAATGGCTTTGCTTGAAATTTTGTGTCAAATAGTTTTTGTATCTGTTTATTGCTGGCTCATTAGCAGAAAGATTACCACAAATTTCAATTTAAGACCCATTGTTGGGAAACGAAAAGTTTTAAATGTTGATATAATGATGTTACAAGAACAAATAGGGAAAGTGTTAAAATGATGAACAGAAAGTTCAAATAAATCAGTATTAATGAACAGTCGGATAAGCTAGTTTAGCATTTTGTTTGCAACTGGAAATTTTAGCAGCTGTGATGCATATTTTGTAGGTTGGTAACAAGTGCATTAATTTACATTTCAATTGCAGCAGCATCTTGGTAATGGGACATTTTATTAAAGACAGAGCTCTTCTTTCTCAGTTTTGAAGATATAAATTTCAGCTGTGTCAAATTTTAATAAGGACAAATTGCTTTTGTACATTGTTTCTTTACACTGTAATTGAACTAAGTGGTTTGGAGCTTGAAACAAGAGAAATTCAAGTTTTGTTAAAATTGAAAAGGATTTCTCTTCCAGTAAATTGTATACAAGTGTTTTAATTAGATGTGAGGAAATTCAATTCTTTTAGGTAACTCTATTGTACAGGGGCTTGTCAGGCCCAGATCCAGAAATATTTGACTGGGATGGGGGACACCACTATAGCTAAGGCTTCACCGGCGTGGTGCATAGCACCGAGAGGGGTAGGTATGGGAGGGGGACCTGTGTACATATTTGGGGAACAGTGGGGGTCTCCTCCCTAAAAAGTTTTTGATATACAGGTATGAAATTATGGCCTCTGGTGCATTTTCTGGTCTAAATCGTGAGGTACTGGAGGGGTACAACCCTCATTTCAAGGGTGTGTGCTCGCCCCTTGGAAAAGTTTGAAGTGCATGTATGAAATGCTGGGCTTTAGTGCATTTTTATCTAAATTTTGATGTATAGGAGGGTGTATCCTTGTCATTTTAGTGGAGTCAGAGTGCCCTGGAAAATTAAAACCCGGTATGAAATGGTGGTCTCCGGTGCATTTTTAGCTCTCGACTATTCGAATAGTCTTGTTATTCTACTCACCCTAGCGTCTGCGTCACACCTTGGTTAATGTTTTGCATGCAAGTACATGGTTGTCGTTTAAAGGCATGTAACTTTGAAACTTATTGTTTGGTTTTCTAGGTCAAATATCTACCTCACGTCTCATAACTGACATATTCTTTGGCCAGATCATGCCCACTTTTGAAAATCCTGGTTAAAGTTTTGCATGCAAGTTACTACATGTATCTCCAAAACTAATGCAGATATTGAATATAAACTTCATGCCTGTTTTCAGGGTTATAAATCTAGGTGATAGCATCGAGTCTCATAACTCTGACTTGCATTTTGGTCAAATCATACCCTCTTTTGAACTTAGAATATCATGGTTGAACGTTTGCATGCATGTTACTACATGTATCTCCAAAACTAATGCAGATACTGGTTTGATACTCTATAGATAGTTTAACATTTATGGTAATATTGAATATTTTTAAATAAAGGTATGAAATGGTGGCCTCGGCTGCTTTTTTGTCTAAATTTTGAGGTACTGGAGTTACTCTCCTCATTCGGATCTATTGTTTTTATTGTCTCAATTTCGATGAATGGTAAAGGGTGATACTTGTCAGTTTAGGGGGAGTCAGAGGGCTCTCCCCACTAGAAACGTTCGTAATATAGGTATGAAATTATGTCCTCTGGTACGTTTTGGGTCTACAGTTTAAGAAAATATTATTTCCTTGCCAAAATAGTTTGTTGCTACTTTAATGAGTATAGGTCACTTCTCAGTCAACTGTGTGTGTGTGTGTGTGTGTGTGTGTGTGTGCGTGTGCGTGTGCGTGCGCGTGCGCGTGCGCGTGCGCGTGTGCGTGCGTGCGTGCGGTATTTGGGGGTACTCTGGGTTTGCTTGTTCTTTCAAGTTTTTCCTGACTTTCACTGTGCTTTACTTTACATAGATTTTCAAAAGTATTTCAGTTATGTAACAGCAGGAAGTTAACCTAACCAGTGCTGGTACCAGTACAAGTCTGTTCTCCGCAAGTAATAGCGCCCTCCACTCCCCCCCCCCCCACCCCCACTCCCGCCACTCTCAGAGTTGGAGGAAGAATGATTTCTCATACACATTGTCTTTATTAAATCGTCATGGAGAACATAATGTGGTCCCCGGAGGTCGAACTCATGACTGCATACAATCTGTAGATCTGCGCTCTCCCTCAGTAGCTATGTGAGCGGACTAGGGCATATAAAGATATATTAATATGGCACTCAGTATATGATCTTGAAATAGAGTAACAATGTTTGAATCATTTCGGTAAAAAGTGTCCTTCACTCAAATGTGTATGCCCTGTTGAAAATAAATATTTTTCAGTTGAAGTCCTTAAAATGGACAGTTGACAGTTCTTGCAACTGAAATACTGCAATACATTTTGTCCTGCTGTGTAACAAATGCAGTGATATATTTCATTAAGAGGATTGTCTGAGACGTAGCCGGAGGTGCTGCAGAAAATACTCTTCTGGATGTTTTCAGTGTTTTGTTTTCCAACACCAGACACTGATGCCACCCCCTACAGAGATGGCAACAAATTTTCCTTGATGTTCAAACTAAGATAGATAGATATCATGTCAGCAAACTCACTTCTTGTTTTCTCATCGATAAACTGAAAAATTCCTCCCATTATTTCATAAAACACTCTATTCTGGCTACTGACTAATCATTTTATTTTTTAAATAATTTCTCTTATATTTTCTGACCGATCATTCATGGCTCTAATTTTTTAGTGTTTTGAGAAGAAAGGGACATAATTAAACAAAATTTGAATAGCGTCAGGATTTATCTCCTGTGAGCAAAACACAGGGTCTGAACATAGACTAAAACACTAAGAATGCTATTAGTGTGTGTTAAAAGTGCTGTTAAAAACACTAAAACAATTATTCGTTTGTGTTAAAGGTGCTGTTTTCTTTTATCTTAAGTTACTTGTATACCTGTTGAGTAACTTTCTTGTCTTTTAATATCTGCTAAATAGCTTAATGAATAACTCCTGTATTTAATGGACTGCTGCCCGATAAATTCACCATAAAATTGTTTAATATCAGTTACTGCTATAGTTTTGTAATGGACCATTTGTAATGGGATACAGTGTGTCAACAAGAGAGTGTGCTTTCACCTTTGACCTTTGCAGTACTGTTACTTGGGGTTAACTGAAAAAAGCTCTCGGGTAGGATAGGCTGCCAGGCTTATATTAGTTTTACTTCTACCTATAAAGTATAATTAACAAATTACAGTCTTGGCCCTGACAATAAGTAAAGACTGCCTTTGATCTGCTGTGTTCTATACCCTTACAAGTGAGGTATCAGTCATCCATGTCAGTTAGAGCAGAACCTTTCTGTGAGGAAGCCGGGAACCAGTCATCTCTGACAGTTAGAGCAGAATTCTTCTGTGAGGAAGCCGGGAACCAGTCATCCATATCAGTTAGAGCAGAGTTCGTCTGTGAGGATGCCGGGGAATAGTCATCCCTGTCTCAGAGTAGAGCTCTACTGTGAGGAAAGTAGCAGTCACTAGAGGTTCCCTAGTCTACAAGCTGAACTCTCTCCAAGAGTAGATTTGGTTAGGAGCTCTTGTTGGTAGGGTAGACTTTCACACTGAAACAAAGCGATTATGTTTCTCAATGAATACAATAAAAAACTTTATTATATACCTATATAAAATTCTGTAAAAAATCGGCTTGTATTTCACAATTAAATATGAATAAGCAGAAAAAAATCCGTATTGTACCTTTTTACATTTTAAATTCCGTATTATTATTTCTGTATTGAAACTGCCGGAGTACTTTCATTAATATGCATGACCTGACACAGTTCTATAAATAGCGCACATAAAAACTTCACTTAGTTCCATTTTAATATCGATAAACATTGGAGATTTCGTTCAATAACAAAACAACAAACAAAAAGGAAGGCATATCATAACAGTAGCTAGATCTGAGATTTTATGGCAAAATCCAATCGAGCCGAATACAACATCCCTGATACTGTTATAATAACCCTATTGTATTGTTACTTCAGTACATACAAGTTGTCTGTTGATAGTTTGCAAATATTGAAGTTAATGATATATCTGTTTATGAAGAGTAGTCTGATATTATCATATGTAAATGTTTACATTATTACAAAAGATTTTGCGTAAACTTGGCCATGTATCTGTTATCACGACATACGCATTTAATACTAGGTTAACCTATCATGTGAAAATCAGGCTGACAGAAATGTTAACATCATTACTTCCTTTAATTACCACGTACTTTAACCAATGACCTTTGTTCCGTTTTTTGTACAGTTTTTGTACCGGTTTAGTACGGAATTTTCATTTTAATTTTGTAAGAGTTGTGTCCCTTGGTATAAGTACGCCATTTTGTATAGGAAATGTCGCGTCATGCGAAAGGCAATTTTGCTCCGGCAAATTGTAAATTTATAGGCCTCCCTAGGTTCCCCACAGTCTTTTTACCTTGCCTCTCTGGAGGGATGTAATCGATGAATAAAATACTAGCAAACTCAAAGGTCGTTACAGTAAAAAGACTGTGTTTACCAGCAAGTGGAGGATAAGATGGATCCCGCTAAGACTTCCTCAAGAAGAACAAGAAAACTTACAATTAAGGGACAAGAAATGTATGAATTAAGAGTCTGCGAATTTGGCCGTGTTCTGTTTAATATTCATCAAACAATAGAAGAAAACATTACACTAGTAGAAACATATAAAGAAAATAAAACTGTTCTAGGAGAACTAAAACAAATATTAGAAGAAGAACACCACAAATACGTAACATTATCAGACCTTTTGTTTATTTGAAACAAGCTAAAACCAAAGAAGCAGAAGCCGAATTAAGTTCGCATTTAATTATCAGACAGTCTGTGGAAGAAAAGGTCAAGTATGCTCAAGAGTTTGTAAATGAACAAATAGGTGAATCTATTGAACAGAGTGAAGTAGCACAGAGTGAAGCATCGGCTACAGAGACAAAGAACCTTAACGACAATAACAGTCAAAGTCGAGATAATGTTTCAGTGAAAAGTAACCAACAACAGTCTGGTGGTTCGGTTAAAAGTCAAAAAACTCGGAACAGTCAAAGTGTTGGAAAAAGTCGAAGTACACATTCAACTTCATCAAGTAAAAGTAAGATGAGCCAAATGCTGATAACAAAGAAATCCAATCTTGAAACAGCTAAAATAAGATTAAAAATAGCAGAAGAGGAAGAAAAGTTAAAAAGGCAACAAACTGAGTTTGAAATAAATGTAAAAAGAGAACAAGCAGACAAACAAGCACAAGTTGAAAAAGGACAAAAGGAATTAGAAGCCAGTTTACACATTTTACAGTGTAAAAAAGAAGTACTTGAAACTGAAGCAGAGTTGAAAGTAGTAGAAGAAATAGCTAGTCTTGAAGTTGACAACACAGAATTACCTTCAGAATTTGACAACAGAAGTATCTTCGTGAAAGAGTACATAGACAATTTACCTGAAATCACTAGAGTTGACGGGTGTGTAAACAGTTTACCTCTACACAGCAATCCTTGTACTGAAGTAGTGGAAACTTCTATGCAAAATAAACTTGACAATACTAAAACTTCTTCATCACCATTGGACAACCAATCGAATCTTGGAATCCCCGAACCCACTTCACAAGTCGAGAAAGATGAAAACAATTCTACACCCCAAGGTGCAGGAGTATCAGAACTTACGAAATATATCATGAAGAAAGATCTTTTATTGTCGCGTTTATCTAATTTTGATGACCGTGCAGAGAGATACTTCAGTTGGAAAAATAGTTTCCTCAATATAGTGTAAGAATTAGACGTGACAGCCACAGAGGAACTTGATCTTTTAGCACGTTGGTTGGGACCAGAATCTAAGCGACAAGCTGTGAGCATTAGAGTTTCTAATCCACACGATGAACAGAACGCGTTAAATAAAACATGGGAAAGACTTGATGAGCGTTTTGGAGCACCTGAGCAAGTTGCGGAATCCCTAAGAAGAAGACTAGAAAGTTTTCCCAAAGTGACAGTAACAGAGAGACAAAAATTGTATGAGTTGTCTGATTTGTTATCAGAAATTGCAAGTGTTAAAGAGAATGAGAGATATAAAATGTCACTATCATATTTTGATTCTGCATTAGGTGTTAACAATGCTGTGTGTAAATTACCTGTATTTATACAAAACAAGTGGGTAGATCATGCTAGTTCTTATAAGGTTCAACATAATGTTATGTATCCTCCTCTTCATGTTTTTGTTGAATTTGTAAAGAAAATGGCTGTTAGACAAAATGACCCCAGTTTCAGAATTCAATCAAATGATAGTCAAAAAGGAGATAGTACAGTACATGTAAAGCAAATGTATAAGGTCAAATCAGTGAACACTAGAAAAACAAATTTAGAAACTTCACAAAGGTTTGAAACTAAAAATCTCAAGTGTGTTATTCATGGAGATGAATCCAAACATAAATTAAAACACTGTCGTACATTTCAGGCAAAATCTATTCCTGAGAAAAAGGAAATTGTGCAAAAAAATGGTATATGTTTCAAGTGTTTAAATGGTAAACATCTGGCGAAAGATTGTAAAGAATCTGTTAGTTGTGAAAAATGTAACAGTTCTCGTCATTGCACTACATTTCATATTGATCGTCCTGAAGCATTAACAGGTTATGGCGGGGAACATCACCAACAGGACCCATCTTCACGGGTTAATGTAAGCTGTACAGAAGTATGTGGAGATCCTTTAACCACTGGTAAATCATGTACAAAAACTGTGTTAGTGCGTGTATATCCTGAAGACCAACCTGACAGAGCAATTACGTGTTACGCCATTATAGATGACCAGAGTAACAAATCACTTGCTAAATCTGAACTCTTTGATAAAGTAGGTAACAATACAGACACTATAGATTATATTTTATCATCATGTGCAGGAAAAGTAGCCAGATCAGGAAGATGTACATCAGGAATTTGTGTTGTACCTTTTGATGGTTCATGCGTATTGAAATGTCCACAACTGATTGAATGTAATGAAATTCCAGACACCAAGAAAGAAGTTGCTACTCCAGCAGTTGCAAGACAATATAAACATTTAAGAGATATACAACATTTGATTCCAGAGATTGATTCTCATGCAGATGTTTTGTTATTATTGGGAAGAGACCTTCTTGCAGCACATCACGTTATAGACCAGAGAATAGGAGCTGAAAACGAACCATACGCACAACGTCTCCGATTGGGTTGGGTTGTCGTAGGAGAAACATGTTTAGGCATGATACATCGCAGTGATCAAAACATGATTATAGTAAACAAAACCAATGTTTTGTTTAATGGGCGCAGTTCAATGTTTTTGCCTTGTGAAAACAAATTTGAGATCAAAGATACTGTTTTTCAAAGAACTGTTGAAGACGATAGTCCAGGATTATCGCGAGAAGACAGAGAATTTCTTGACATGATGGATAAAGAAATGACAAAATCTGAAAGTGGTCACCGCACCGTTACCATTTCGTAAAGCGAGACGCAAGCTTCCAAACAATTTTGAACAAGCTAGACGTAGAGCAGAGAATTTATCACGGGATTTGAAGCGGAATCCTGCCAAACGAGAGCATTTCGTTGAATTCATGAAAAACATATTTGAGAAGAAACATGCAGAAGAAGCTCCTTCTGTAGATAAAGGTGAAGAAGTTTGGTACCTCCCAATATTTGGTGTGTATCACCCGAAAAAGCCAAACAAAATTCGTGTTGTATTTGATTCTGCTGCCAAATTTGAAGGAGTTTGTTTAAATGATGTTTTGTTAAAGGGACCGGACTTGACGAACAATCTTGTTGCTGTTTTATTGAATTTTCGGAAAGAAAGATTCGCTGCAATGGCTGATGTGGAGCAAATGTTTTTTAATTTTGAGGTTCAAGAAAAACGTTGAAATTTCTTACGCTTTCTCTGGTTCAAAGACAACGATCCAGCAAAGTCACTGGTTACATATAGAATGCGTGTACATGTTTTCGGAAATTCACCATCTCCTGCAGTTGCGACATACGGTATTCGTCAAGCTGTGTGTGATCATAACTCGGACATTGATTGTGATGATGTGTGTGACTACGTCAAGAAAAGTTTTTATGTTGACGACGGGCTGGTTTCAAAGGCGCATGAAAATGAATTGATAAGTTTAATCAAACGGACACAGGCAAGATTACAAGATGGAGGTGTCATTCGACTCCATAAGATAGTGTCGAACAGTACAGCTGTTTTAAGCAGTTTTCCACCAAGTGACTTAGCAAAGAACATTACTGAAATTGACTTTAGTTCGGAAACACCATGTATACAAAAAAGTTTAGGTCTGAGCTGGAATGTAGTGAAAGATGTATTCTCATTTCAGGTGTCTACAGATAAGAAACCGTACACCAAAAGAGGTCTGCTGTCTACTATAAATGGATTGTTCGATCCCCTTGGTTATGTGGCACCAGTTATATTAGGCGGTCGTCTTATAATGAGAAAGGCCATCCAAGACAATAATCTGGGCTGGGATGATCCATTGCCGGAAAACTTAGAGAGAATGGACAGACTGGCAAAAATCTCTTGTTCATCTTGTGCAGCTGGAAATACCACGTGCCTTTACAGAAATGTCATTTGAACATAGTATAAAACGCGAACTTCATGTATTTTCAGATGCATCCAAGGAGGCTATCGCCGCAGTGGTCTATATTCGTATATATGAATCAACCGGAAATTCTCACATTGGGTTTGTACTTGGAAAATCGCGGTTAGCTCCTACCCACGGACATACAGTTCCAAGGTTAGAGTTATGTGCTGCTGTAGTAGCTACAGAACTGGCTGCATTTGTACAGAAATATTTAGACATACCATCTCAGTCAACATATTTCTACACGGATAGCCAGGTGGTCTTAGGCTATATAAACAATGAAGCACGTAGGTTTTATGTGTATGTGGCAAATAGAGTTGATAGAATCTTAAAGTTGTCGTCACGTAATCAATGGAACTTTGTGCCTACTGAAAGAAACCCAGCAGATCATGGTACACGTCCAGTGAGTACAATCAATATGAAGGACTGTAAATGGTTGACAGGAATAGAATCTGGGTTGCAGAGAAATATTGAAAATCAACATGTACAGTTTAAACTAGTAGAGCCTGAAGAAGATGTAGAAGTTCGCCCAGTTGTAAAAGTGAACAAGATAGAAGTGAGAAAGGCGAATCTTGGTGGACATCGTTTTGAGCGTTTTTCATCCTGGAATAGACTGGTTCTAGCAATTTCATGTTTGAAAAGAATTGCAAATAAATATCATAAAAATGTACAGACTGATACAAGAAACAATGTAGAATTCAAGAAAGCTGCAGAGATTATGATTCTGAAAGAAGCTCAAAGGGAATCCTATTCTAAAGAAATAGATTTATTAAAAACTGACAAATCAGTTGCTAGAGACAGTAGTTTAGTGAAGCTCTCACCTATTTTAGACTCCAATGACTTGTTAAGGGTTGGTGGTAGAATAAGAAATGCCAGGTTAGACACAGGGAAGAAAATTCCTATAATAATACCAGGAAAGCATCATATCGCAATGCTTCTAGTTAGACACTTTCACCAGTTGATATCTCATCAGGGTCGTCATCTGACTGAAGGAGCAGTACGTTCAGCTGGATATTGGATTACAAGTGGAAAACGACTTATTAGTCGTGTAATTCATAACTGCGTTAGATGTCGTAAGTTAAGAAGACCTACTGAACACCAGAAAATGGCGGATCTTCCAATTTGTCGCTTGACTCCAAGTCCTCCTTTCACATACGTGGGCGTCGATACTTTTGGGCCTTGGTCTATAGTTTCCAGACGTACAAGAGGTGGTTTAAGCAATAGTAACAGAAATATTTAGACATACCATCTCAGTCAACATATTTCTACACGGATAGCCAGGTGGTCTTAGGCTATATAAACAATGAAGCACGTAGGTTTTATGTGTATGTGGCAAATAGAGTTGATAGAATCTTAAAGTTGTCGTCACGTAATCAATGGAACTTTGTGCCTACTGAAAGAAACCCAGCAGATCATGGTACACGTCCAGTGAGTACAATCAATATGAAGGACTGTAAATGGTTGACAGGAATAGAATCTGGGTTGCAGAGAAATATTGAAAATCAACATGTACAGTTTAAACTAGTAGAGCCTGAAGAAGATGTAGAAGTTCGCCCAGTTGTAAAAGTGAACAAGATAGAAGTGAGAAAGGCGAATCTTGGTGGACATCGTTTTGAGCGTTTTTCATCCTGGAATAGACTGGTTCTAGCAATTTCATGTTTGAAAAGAATTGCAAATAAATATCATAAAAATGTACAGACTGATACAAGAAACAATGTAGAATTCAAGAAAGCTGCAGAGATTATGATTCTGAAAGAAGCTCAAAGGGAATCCTATTCTAAAGAAATAGATTTATTAAAAACTGACAAATCAGTTGCTAGAGACAGTAGTTTAGTGAAGCTCTCACCTATTTTAGACTCCAATGACTTGTTAAGGGTTGGTGGTAGAATAAGAAATGCCAGGTTAGACACAGGGAAGAAAATTCCTATAATAATACCAGGAAAGCATCATATCGCAATGCTTCTAGTTAGACACTTTCACCAGTTGATATCTCATCAGGGTCGTCATCTGACTGAAGGAGCAGTACGTTCAGCTGGATATTGGATTACAAGTGGAAAACGACTTATTAGTCGTGTAATTCATAACTGCGTTAGATGTCGTAAGTTAAGAAGACCTACTGAACACCAGAAAATGGCGGATCTTCCAATTTGTCGCTTGACTCCAAGTCCTCCTTTCACATACGTGGGCGTCGATACTTTTGGGCCTTGGTCTATAGTTTCCAGACGTACAAGAGGTGGTTTAAGCAATAGTAAACGCTGGGCAATACTGTTTTCATGTTTGAATACTAGATCAGTCCATATTGAGGTGATAGAGGAGATGAGTGCTTCATCATTTATAAATGCGTTAAGGAGATTCATTGCCATTAGAGGTCAAGTGAAAGAGTTTTACTCAGACCGTGGAACAAACTTTATAGGAGCTGTTGGAGAAATGGGTATGGACAAAGTGAATGTAGAAGATACAGATATTAAAGGTTTTCTAAGAAATCACAGTGCTGTCTGGTATTTCAGTGCACCTCATTCATCACATATGAATGGATCGTGGGAAAGAATGATCGGTTTGGCCAGAAGAATTTTGGACTCCATGTTGTGTGATATTAGTACTAAACATTTTACTCATGAAGTACTTTGTACATTGATGTCTGAAGTCATGTGTATTATTAACAGTAGACCAATTACCACTGTGTCAGATGACCCAACTTCTCCAGCCGTTCTTTCTCCAAATGTACTGTTGACGCAAAAGGTGAATTCCGACATTGAACCTCTTCAGAACTTTGATGTAAAAGACATGTATAAATCTCAGTGGCGGCAGGTACAAGTACTAGCTGATCAATTCTGGAAACATTGGAGAGTTCAGTATCTTCACAGTCTACAAGTTAGGAGAAAATGGCAAACTGAACGTTCAAACATAAAGTCTGGTGATGTTGTATTAATGATGGATAGTAATGTACCGCGTATTCACTGGCCAGTTGGAATAGTAGAAAATGTGTTTCCTAGTTCTGACGGACTTGTACGTAAAGTTTCGATACGTGTGATAAATGAAGGCAAAGTTGCAAATTACACGCGTCCGATTACCCAATTGGTGCATTTGCTTTCTGAATGACTGTTGATTATACCGATACGTATACTTTTTGAGATGAACAGGAGATGTATTTGTTGATTAACATCATTTAATTGAAATTTAATTCTTTTAAATCAGTAGATTTACAGAAAGGTTGATAGCATTTATTTAAAGTTCTTTATATATACAGTTTCGTTGGAAATTTGTAATATATATCTCAGGTTAGAATTATCCACTAGTATATATTAGAAATAAGGTTTATGTATACTTATGTTAAATGTAAAATTAAGGTATATGTTAACCTTTGAAAATTGGTAAGATTAAGGTTTATGTTAACCTATGATTAAATGTAAAGTTAAGGTACACGTTAACCTTTGAAAATATGTAAATTTAAGGTTTATGTTTACTTGGGTTGTACCAAATTTCAAATATTGTTGTATTTTGATGTGAATTTGTTTCCAAATTCAGGCGGGGAATGTTCCGTTTTTGTACAGTTTTTGTACCGGTTTAGTACGGAATTTTCATTTTAATTTTGTAAGAGTTGTGTCCCTTGGTATAAGTACGCCATTTTGTATAGGAAATGTCGCGTCATGCGAAAGGCAATTTTGCTCCGGCAAATTGTAAATTTATAGGCCTCCCTAGGTTCCCCACAGTCTTTTTACCTTGCCTCTCTGGAGGGATGTAATCGATGAATAAAATACTAGCTAACTCAAAGGTAGTTACAACCTTCAACCAAACCTTTTTAACTGAACTTGAGATAGTAATAGAAATAATGTATCTCAAAAGTCTTCTACATAGTAATATAAATAATGTATTTCAAATATCTATAGTCTCCAAACTACCGCCACACAATATCTAGAAAGACTCTTTTAAGGTTGTTCATCGTTTGTTTGGTCTGATCTGAAGTGTGATTGTTTCGGTGTTGTTTCTGTGTCGTATTTTGTGCCTCTACAGTATGAATACACACGTACGAATATGTAATTTTAATATATTTCTTATCCATTTTCTAATTCTTGCTTGAAGTTCAGCATTTTCAATGGTACATGTTTTTATAAAAAGTTACCTAAATACATATATCAAGCATATTAACCAGACCTTTCAATGTTGAAATCTTGGTTCCAAAATAGACGATGTTTTAGGGCGTGAAATTGGTATGTAGGTAGCTAAATAGGGCTGAAAGGCTGAGGGACATTTTGCGACTAGGGTCAAGGTAACAAGTTTGTCAGGGTGACTGTTTCTAAAAATAGATTCTAAGAAAAGAATCCGGTTTCATGGATTTTCTATGTCTCTAAATGTCTTAATATGTTCCTTAATGAACGAATTTTCTAGTTTTTAGATAATAAAAAACATTTAAATGACACTTTAAGGTAGATCTGCACGTTTGATAAACTGGAAGTGATAGCGTAACGTCATTTATTCGGAAAACGTAGAATAAAGCATGTATTCGGCGTACGGAAATGAAAATCAATCTATGGATTAATGGCAACCTGCGAGAAAATGAATTACAATGGCAATGTCACTATCTTTCTAAAGTTAAAATATGATATTAAAACATCTGACACGTTAAACAATTCAAAATAATGTCTTAAAATTAGCATGAAATGTGCGGTTTACTTTAATCCTTCACAATAAAAATACAGGGACCATTACATTTTATTTCACCACATTAAATGCCATTGATTATTTACAACTGTGAGAAGTTTCATTAAAATCTACATTGTAGAAAATAGTAGGGTGACTATTGCCAAAAAAGAGGCCTTTTTCAAGGGGTAGGTGGTCACAAAAGTATAACAAATGATGTAATGTACCAAAATGTTGGCAAATGTCTGAAGTGTATGCGGGCCGAGAAATCCAAGATGGCGTCCAAGACGGCCGCCGATTTTGTCAGATATGACCAATTTTATTTAAACTGGATATTTCCTTTCCAAAATGTATAAAACATTAACATTTTTCAAATGTCATACAAAGAGTTAGTCAGTTTAAAATTTCTGTCAGAAAAGGGTATTGGATGGTTCAAGGTCAAGGTCAAATTCAAGGTCAAACCAATAATTAAGTCGAAAAGGTATATTTTGAGTATATATCATTTTCATTATTTTCTTTGTATTTTGATTATTCTGTTATCTATCATCATACTAGGCAACAATAATGTATGTCAAGTATTTTCTACATAGCAGAACTATCCCTCTTGGTTACAATGGAGGAATTCAATATTGCATAATATGGCATCCAATTTCGCAAAAAAGTGTGCTCGTAACAATAGAATATTACATCTTATGTCTTTCACTTTATCTAATATAAAATATTTCAGCTAAAAAGCTAAAAAAAGCAGAAAATAAAAAAAATCTCAAAATCTCCAAGAATGTTTTTAGAGTGTTCAAGGTCAAGGTCAAATTCAATGTCAAATTCAAGGTCAACACTATCAATGACACTTTTTTTGTATTTTGAGTACATATAATCAATATTTTCATTAAAGTTTGACCAAAGGTTTACCTCAAAGCAGCATAATGTAAACTGTATTACATGTAGTTTAAAAACATAAATTTCTCAAGTATATACATGTACATCGAGAATTACAAAACGGCATCCTATATTGCCGATATTTTCAACAAAAAATGGAAAAGAAAACTGTAAAATGTTATTATATTTGCTGTTTATTATCATCACGGATTTCAGAAGAAAAGAAACAGCAAAGAATAAAGTATGTTTTGACATCTATACAGACATTTTTGGAAAACGTCAAGGTTACAACTTAAATTCAACGCCAAGTTGCTCAAATGTCATTTTGATGACCCATGTGCCGAAGACCGTGGGAGGCATGTAGTATTTAACAGTCTGTCCGTCACTCAATTTTTGTATATTCAACTCCACTTACAGTGTTCATTCAGTTCAAATAAAAGTGTGTATGTCAACATGAAGTGGGCATGTACATATATAATCTGTCAGAACTTTCATGTTCTATTATTTTTTAGTTATGACCCATTTTTCTGGATATAGCCCTATTACAACTATATAGGTATCATGTGTATATTCAACTCTTCTTTAGATACACAATCCAATCAAAACTAAGTACATGTCGCCAGCATGATCTGGACATGCGCATATTATCAGGACTTATTGTCAAAGTATTTTTTTTAACTTGACCACATTAGAACTACTTCAGTACCTTGTGTACTCATCTTCTATAGTTTTATCCAGATTCAAATAAAATGTGGTATACATTGCCAACATTAAGCGGATATGCGAATATTATCAGGATTTTCATGTCCAAATATCCTTTTTCTAATAATGCCTATTTTTAACAATATTACAACTACATTTATACATTGTATATGTGCACTGAACTCTACTTACAGTTTCCATCCATTCAAATGGAATTTTCATGGTTTCCGTCATTAACATTATGACATGCAATTATTATTGGGATCGTTTGGGGTTTGCTCCTCTTTTTTAATTTATACTTTTTCTATCAAGCATTTTAACAAACGTTTTTAGTAAGCATGTGTCATACAATGTAGACATCATTCTTCTTAGCATGTAAGATACACATGTTTTTCAGTAGTTTCATAGTAATTTGATAAGTTGTGCTATTTCAGTGCCTCATAAAGTAAAGTGTGTTATGTAATTAATAAAAACATACAAATAATTAGTTTCATTTGTTAAACAAGTAAGGTTAATTTAGAATCTTGAGAAAATTGCAGGTGAAATGTCAAATTTTCATTTTTAACGTTTTTGCTAAAATTTCTGTTTGTGTTCAGGACTATTTAACATATTATTTATGAGTCATTTTATGCCTTTCAGCAAGAACATCTACATTTATTGTGTTTCTTTTTTCACTTGACCCCTTTCCTAGTAGACATATGATATACATATTTTATTCTGATACATTTTGTTATTTAATCAGGAAGTTACAGACCTGTTAATTCAAAGGTTTGGCAAAAGCCAATTTGTCTATGGGGCTGGCGAGGCTATAATGTGTGCTTGATCGGCTACTAAATTTAAAACAAATGTATGGGTTTGTGTCTATTATCACATAAATGAAATGTCAGAACAATTTTAGCTCGACTATTCGAAGAATAGCCTAGCTATTCTACTCACCCTGGCGTCGGCGTCACACCTTAATTATATGGCTATCATTTAAAGGCATATAGCTTTGAAACTTATTTTTTCTTTTTCTAGATCAATTACCAACCTCACTAGGACAAGTCCCATAACTCTGACATGTATTTTGGCCAAATTATGCCCCCTTTTGGACTTAGAAAATCCTGGTTAAAGCTTTACATGCAAGTACTATCTCCAAACTAATGCAGATATTGAATGGAAACTTTACATGTGTCTTCGGGGACATAAAACTAGGTGATAGCATCAGGAGCCATAACTCGGACATGCATTTTGGCTAAATTATGCCCCCTTTTGGACTTAGAAAATCTTGGTTAAAGTTTTGCATTCAAGTACATATAGCTATTACTTAAAGGCATATAGCTCTGTAACTTATTTTGTTCTTTTCTTGGTCAATTATCAACCTCACTGGGTCGAGTCCCATAACTCTGACATTTATTTCTGGCAAATTATGCCTCCCTCTGGACTTAGAAAATCCTGGTTAAAGTTTTGCATGCAAGTTACTGTCTCCAAATCAAATGAAGAGATTGAATTGAAAATTTAGTCCCATAACTGTGACATGCATTCTGGCCACATTATGTCTCCTGTGAACTTCAAACTTCTGGTTAAAATTTTGCATGCAATTCACTATCTCCAAAACCAATGCAGATATTGGATTGAAACACATTAAGGGTAATATTCCTGCTTCTGGGACAATTCGAATAGTCGAGCATATGTTGTCTTATGTACAGCTCTTGTTAAAACATGGTGAACATTTTTCGGATTTGGTATTTTGGTGAAAGTAATGGATACTCAAAAATGATAATGTTATGTGTAGGTTAGTTGGAAAATGAAGTGCATTAGATAGTCACAGTAACTCAAACGCCAAACAGTAAAAACAGTAAGTATATATGTAAATGTGTTTACAGGTCTTTAACCAATATATAAATGAAAGTTTGAACTTTAGAAGAAAGTTTTGCTTTGCCAATAAAATATGCAGGTTGCTATTATATATTTTATCTGGGCCTGCAATCATTTTATACATTTGACACTAACCTGAAAATGAGTTAGATTGTTTGTCTTTGCTATTCAAAACATGTGACTTATTAGTAATAGTGTATATTCAAAGGGTTAAATACTGACATAATACTTTTTCCTTAAGACCGACTTGGTTTTCGTAGTCTCAGAAACCCAATTTTGCTCCGTTTCTCTCTATTAAACAATTTTATCATGAAGGAGTATTCCATTATTATACTATGCAGCCTAACTCTCAGACTGTACTGCTCTGGAAATAACTCTTTCGGCTATTTAAATATCTATACACATTTTAGTCTGTCAGCTAACTTCCCAAACTGTAAGCACTGCCTTGGCGCTGTCTGTTACTACAAAAATAACAAATGTCCATACCCCAGCTGTTTTCACTATATGGTAATATGATACTAGTTAAAAATGCAAGACTAGATGGGCTTTCATACTGCCTTGTGTTTGGTGTTGGGGAGCACATTATCGGGGGGAGGGAGTATGCATACTACAAAACATCACCAAGAAACACAAGATAAAAGAAACTGAAAGAGTAAACAATAGTTTTTCTGAGAGTGTATATCTACTCCTAAATAAAACCCAAGTTGCACAACTTCACAACATTCCTGTTAAGTTTCAAGATTCAATTTCAAATAATTTTGAGATATATGTGATAAAAGTTTGTATGCCTTTTATGCATATTTTTGACGAAACAATGTTAAGAGCCATGACCCTGGTCTGGCAGAGTGAAATATCAAACAAAACTCTACATGCTATATAATAATCCTTAAATGTTTTAAGACTCTGTGTAAAACACATTTTAGATATATATGCCACACAAACCTTTAGACCCTTTATGCATATTTTGACTGAGTCAGTTGTAATTCGTCGGGTCTGCAAGAGAAAAATACCAAAGATTACCTCAAGTACACAAATACACTACACTAATATATACTATATAATATTTCTTTTATTTCTTTAAGATTTCAAGATGTTAGATCAATTTCTTTTTTGAGATACATGTGAAACTAACTTTAAGGACGGACGCAAAGACAAAGGTAAATCGAAGTGTATACATTCCAGAGAAAAAGTGTAGAGAAGGGCAAAATAAAAGGGATTATTATGTCGGTAGCAAGAAAACCTCAACAGCTTAAACATGTTAGGATCAGGTCTTCTTTCATTAAATGTATCCAGAGGCTGTAAAGAGGCGTGTGTGTGATATTATATTGCTTCCCAAAATCACCATATTGCATGACCCCTTTGCAGTGCTTCATAAAGGGAGTCATTAATGTCATGATAACACAGTTTTCAAGACCAAGATTTTATGCTCCCGCACCCCCAATAATTTGGGTGCCATTAGATTAACTTTTGTCTGTATGTCTGTCCGTTCAACTTGTAGTATCCATTTACCCTCTCTTCCTCCCGCCTCCCAAAAACCACTCCCGCATCAACCCAAAGTAATATGAAAGTTTAGCCTTGCATTGCCAACAATTCAAACACAACCAGACTTATTTTCCTATTAAAAAGATAGGACTGAAAACTGTGTGTTATTTTGCAACAACTGTTTTGTACGCCACAATAATTACACCATAGCGTCAAACGTCATAGCGGCGTGCTGGGAAAGAAAACCACACAAATAGACTCATATCTGATATATGTCACCAAGGATGTACATAATAATCCTTGATTTCGTGTTGGAATCAAAATGATATGTAACACAGTTTCAGGCCATGATTTTCTGTTAAATAACATAATATGTTTTTGTTTAAATGCGTATTAGTGTATAACTTGGACTGCGCCCTCGTGATATGTTTCCTTTGCATCTGAACCCAAAACCCAAAACAGTGATTTTATTCAAATTGCTGTTTGGGATATATTATTTCTTAAGTAACATGACCGTACTGAGCTGGGGCACTTCTATGGGCACGCATCTCGATCAGTTTTACAGTGCTCAAGAACAATGGTATTTGGAAAGCGCCAGTTCAGTTTTTCCATATTTTGTGTAAGTGCTTTAAGGATATCAAGTAAAGACACCAATATCATGTTGATATGGGGAAAATCCTATAATCAATGAAATTTGTAAGATTAAAATTTTTGAAAGTTAATAAATGAAAAGAAAAAAAAACACATATTTTACTATACTTTAATATCTCCGTAACAGTTTACGAAAATGTCGGCCATCTTGGACGCCATTTTAGGTTTTCCTTAGAATGTACTAGTAACTTTATGTTATTAAAAAAAAAACAAAAAACACAGTATATCACTGTTTTTGAACTTGCTTTCAACAACAACAATGGTAAAAGTTAGAAGTATTCACTTGCTATGAGAATATAGGTAATAATATCTTTCAAGAAAATCGGTGAAAAGATCCTTCGGAAGCATAGAACGTACAATGAAAAAGACACAGAAAAAAATAAAAAATTCGAGATTTGACCTTGAATTTGACCTTGACTTTACTTTCTTATAATCAGTCTCGTCGGCAATTTGTCTCGTCGGCAATTTAAGATATGTTCACCCTTTTATAGTTTTAACTAAAATGCTTTGACCATGGAGATATTGAGAACCATATGAACTAAATAGTAATTATTTTGCTTTTTAATAATGTCGGCCATATTGGAGCCCTCTTAGATTTCCCTTTTGTAATCTTTTTGTTTAATTTCTGCTATTAATGTATTATAGTATACTTGTTAGCGTTTCTTTAAATGACAATAAATAACACATTTTTCCAATTGCATTAAAATACAGGCAATAATGTGTACCTAAAAGACGTAAAAATTACTAATTTTTAGGTTTGACCTTGAATTTGGCCTTGACCTTGAAAATGTTTTAGCATTTTTTTCTTCTGTTTTTATTCTTTTTTAACATTTTCATTGATGTATATGAAATATAAGCAGTTTATTATATTCAAAACTAAAAAAAATGATTTAAAGATTAATTTGATCATATCCGACAAAATGGCAGCCATCTTGGACGCCATCTTGGATTTCTCGACCCGCACTAGCTTGAGAAATATATTTTTGCCAGAATCATAAACTTCAGACATTTGCCAACATTTTGGTATATAACATCCTTTGTTATATTTTTCTGACCACCCAATGTCCATTTTTGCCCTGAAGGTCACCCTACTAAAAAGTTATCATTTTTCCCATAAACTCTTATTATAAAAAAAAATGCGTCAGTACAAAAATATTGTAAACGTGCATATTAGTATAGTAGGTGGTTATGTTGTTGAAATATAAAACACAATTAATCAATAAATGATAGCTGTCAAACTTTTTCAAGCAAATTGTTTAATTAGCAATTTATAGAAAAACGGATGGAAGTAGATGAAACTGGACTTATGGAAAGGAACTTATGATTATATAAGCTTGTAATATACAGAGTGGTGTAACACAGTCATAGATCAGTATAATAGTAGCTGTGAATGATGACATATTCTTACAGGAAATTTGCTTTATTCTTATGAATTTATAAAATTAAAGGAGGTTTATCAGATTTTGGTCAAGTAACTTATTTGCTCAAAACTTTAACATCTGATCTGATAAACAGTAATGTTTGTATTTCATCTTAGACTTTGACTAGAGGTGTTCTCCTATCCTTGTTGCCCAACCAAGGTAAAGTTATTTCAGCATCAACTTAAAAATTGCATGAAAATTACTTAGCCTATGGAATGACAGGAATACAATAATTGTTGTATTATACTTGTCAAAGGGTTGCATTTGCACAAGTTCTGCGCAACTCGAGACGGTAGCATCCATTTTTACTACAGTCCATGAACAGCCTCAATCAAGCCGAGGCTGCAACGTTTTCGTTTTTTGTCGTGTTGAGTGACCTGTGGTGTTTCCACTTTTTCTTTTTTAGTCTGCAACATTCTGGCTTATACTTCTCTCAAATTCAGTCAATTATTAAGACAATCTCTTAACCAAAAGTAAATGGTTTAGAGGTGAAGTATTTTACAGAAAGCATTGGCTAGTGGTCCATTTCAAAGTTGCTTCAAGGCAGGTTCGTGTGACCAAAGTTTGGGTTGCAACAGAGGACAGCAATTTTACAAAGAATTATACACATGTATTAAGAAAAGTTAAAATTGCACGGATTAGAGCTAAACTATTTCACATGAAATTGGATCCTAAGTTGACTGCTACAGGATTAGAGTTACTTAAATAGGGACAAATTAAAAAAAATCGTCTCCAAGATTGTAAGGTCCGGTATTTCACATAATGATGACCCTTGCATATCTTCAAGGTCTTTTATCTGGTTTTCTTGACTGGATTGTATCTCATATTTCTATATGAATGTTTTTCACAGTTTTCTAAAAATCTGTGTATGTCATCAAGCATATCTATCCAATGTCAAATAGTCAAGGTCAGATGAGTGCCTTAAAATCAATGCGGACCTCTTGTTTTATGTATCATATAAGCAAATAGCATGCTGTATAGAAAAGATACATGCTTCAGCTCGAAATAAATTTTCCTTTAAACAGGGATAATTATACTTGTATGTAAGTTAGTGGCTTTCTTTTGAACTGTCTGAACTTGAATGATAGGTGTACATTTATGGTTTATTTCCTCTTCTTTGTTCATGACATGTTTAGGTTGGTAAGGAAATAAACAGGTGCAGTTGTAAATATGTCTGAGATTTGTTTGATAATCTTTTGAGATGTTATTGTTTAATGGAGGACAAAATTTAATTACCAGCTCTTTATCTGTTGTGCAGAATTTTATGGTTATACCCCATGAGAGGAACAGTTAGTCATTTGAAGGAAAATGCAAATTCTTTCTATGTTAATAGTTTCTACAAGGCAAAATGCAAGCCAACAGGGGGTTGTTTCATTATAATTATATATGTTTTTTTTAGTTTGTCTATTGCTACATATTTAATTACATGAGTCCAGTTTTACATTATTACACAATAGTATCTACTCAGTGGTTTCAATATGTTTTGTTTTGAAATATTGACATTATGTTGATGATTGATTACATGTAGGTTCCATCTCACTATTGAAAAAAAGATATAACCTACTACATAATTTGATATAAATGAAGCAAAAAATTTAGAAAGTCTTAAATTCTGATGTCAGCGATGCCTTTTTTCTACAAATATATGCTTTATGAATATTGGTCCAGATTACTAAGAAAAAAGAATTTTGACAAGTCATGAAGTTAATGTTTTATGGACAAAGCAGTCACCGAAATAATTTTGAAATGTCAGCAATTTTATCGTGCACAGGATATACCATGATGCACAGAAGAATCTAAATATCCCCTTTACACAATTAAAGAGTGCATTTAAGAAGACATATATGCAGAAACCTGCTGTAACAGCTGTATATGCAAACTGAAACTTGAAATATCTTGGCTATGACCTGGGAAAAAACATATGCACAAATCTATTATAACTTCCATACAGCTTTAAACATTATATTATTTGATATCATACAAAGAATTATAAAATTTCCAACTAAAATACACAACAAAAAAATATGCTAATCTTATTAACTTTTAAGGTTTTTAAACGGAGATTATTGAATGTATGATATGTATGCTCATCTACGAGTATGATGTTATAATTGAGACATGATTTTATCTGAAATTGCACATTATTCTCCTGATCACTGTAGTAAACATAACATTGACAAAACGGAAATGATTACACTTCCTTAGGAAAATTGCTTCGTTTGTAGAATTTCATGAAATCAAAATTGAAACTTTATTACCCATTCCTAATAAAGATGCATGTTGTATAATGGCATGTTCAAAATTGAAAATGTTTGCTTACCAAGCACAATCTTCAAATGTTTTCCCCAATATTGGAAAAAGTTAAGTGTTTAAAGGTTTTCACTGATACTGGAAAAAGTCGTTGTCAATTTTTTCACTGATACTGGAAAAAAGATAAGTGTTCAATGTTTTCACTGATACTGGGAAAAAAGCCAAGTTGTCAATGTTTTCACCGATATTGGAAAAAAGTCAAGTTTTCAGTGTTTTCACTATTCTGAGACCCGATGTTTTGTTCACAGAAAACTCCTGAGACTGTTCAAATTTTGATTACTTATGTCCCTTTTCATCTCAAAACATAGATAAATAATCAGAGTCAAGAGAGATCGGTCAGAGTATAAGAAAAATGATTTAAAAATATAAGAAAAAGATTATCTAGTCGGTAGCCAGACTATGTTTTCAACAACAATCGGGCACCGCCTTAGGATTCCGGCAGCCAAAATTAAGGTGGGCATTATAACTTACTCATAGTAAAAGGGGAAGGGATGCCAAAGCAAGGTAGCGCAAATGCAAGGGAAAGGAATGGGGGCGACGATAGCGGGTGGGGGAGTTTAAGGAGAAAGAAGAAAGAAACGCTTACAACAAACAATACAACATACGCAACACAAAGTACAAGACAGACAGAAAACAAGTTGAAAAGAGGGGCACCGCCTTTTAACGGCCAGTAAGCTATACAAAGGAAACTGGGCGGTTAAACGCGTTTAGGGCATGTCAACCTCGCACTTACCCTATTTTCAACAAGTTAGACAACACAATATAAATAAAACCATTCCACGCCTAGAAAGTCTCTAACATTAGTGAAAAATACCAGATCATATTTAAACAGAAAAATGTGGATCTCCACAGGTCGCTCAACACGACAAAAACGAAAATGTTGCAGGCTCGGTTAGATTGAGCCTGTTCATATACGGTAGTGGAAATGCATGCTAACGTCCACGCCCTCTAGCCCCGGGTTGAATAGAAGTAATGAAATCTGTAAAAAGATCCTTTGGAAGCAAAGAATGCAACCTAGAAGAATAATAGCAGACTCGGTTTGATTGAGTCTGTTCATGAGGGGAAATGGAATTGTGTAACACCTCTCACGCCCCCTAGCACCGGCTTAAAACATAAAATAATGATAAATCAAAGGTATAATTACACCAATGTACTCAACAACTTGTTTGAAGTCAGAGCACCAACAGCCTAACTTTTAACGGCACGACTAAGAAAGCTGCAAGGCAGAATTCCACTTCTCCGTCCGTTTTATGTAGGGTTTAGAAGAAAAGCATCAAGGAGTCTTACACATAGTTAGTCATCGCACCATCAAATAGGAAAGCGTAGCGATTAACTGTAGAAGGATCAATCACCGAACATGACCTGTGTTTCTCGATTTTTTCATCGTATCCGCTTTTCATAAACCTTTTAACACACTTTCCAAATATCTGATTAAAATAAGGACTTTGTTTAATTTTCTGAATTTTATAAACCAATTTCGACTCTTTTTTACAGAACTGCATGCTGTGAAGTTCATCAAAATAAATGAAATAAATGATCAATACACATGTTATTTGCATGTTTTGTGTCATTTTTGCAAGTTAATTATGATGACTGTAATTTTTTTTCTTATTTCACATGTGGTTTTACAGTTGCCTGCTGAGAATCAATTTATGATGCATGTCAAACATTTTATGACGTTTTCACACAGTTTTGCTTTTGTTACATTAACTTGGATAATCTTACATCCAAGTTGGGGAGGGCCGTCATCTGATGTTGTAAGAATTTGTGGCCCTATATGCTTGTAAATATTGAATGAGCAATAAAATATGTTTAAACTAAGTTATATTAACATTCTAACATGGCTCGATTTGATTTCCAGTTAAACAAAGAAGGAAATCAAGCTCTGTATATTCTGCGATAAACAACGGTTGACGCGCGGACCGGTAAGAGAGCATTATCACGTCAATTATGACGTCAAATTGCCGCATGACGTCCGATACATTACTCCTCGCGTAAATGAAGTCCAGCATAATATTTATTAAAACATGTCAATGAGCATGTCAGAATGAAAACAGTCAAGGCCTTCTTGTGATTTATCGTCTAATTTACCACGGTTCATTGTTCAGATGCTTCAGTTTTTAACCACTCGGGCTAATGCCCTTGTGGTTCAATTCCTACGCATCTGAACTCTGAACCGTGATATATCAGACGATAAACCACTCGAAGGCCTTGATTATTTGTTAATTAATATTGATTTCAAAATTTTCAGCCCGCCCGCTTAGCTCAGTAGGGAGAGCGTTGGTCTACGGATCGCGGGGTCGCGAGTTTGATCCCCGGGCGGGGCGTATGTTCTCCGTGACGATTTGATAAAGACATTGTGTCTGAAACCTCCACCTCTGATAATTCATGTGGGGAAGTTGGCAGTTACTTGCGGAGAACAGGTCTGGTACAGGTTTGTACTGGTGCAGAATCCAGGTACACTGGTTAGGTTACCTGCCCGCCGTTACATGACTCAAATACTATTGAAAATAGCGTTAAACCCAAAACAAACAAAATTTTCATTTTATCAAGATTACTGTCTGGTTGCAAGATATCGCGAGTAGAATACTGCTGTTATCACCAGACGTCACAACTACCCATTTTGTTTTTGCTTTTCCATCTGTTAATTTTAACTTATTAAGAGTGCATGACTGCGATATTTGTAACCCTATTGATTATCAATAAAATTCATAACCTTTGTTCGATCTGAAGACTAATGGTAGTTTTGGGGTTATGATGATACCTTTTGGCTAAATTAATATAATTTGGCTCAATTACTCGGCTGTTACAGTTTTTATGACATTAAGACATGGAACAATATCCAACAGGGAAAGCCACGTTCTAGAAACGCAGCCACCCAAAACGAAAACCCAGCACGCGGACGCGCACACGATCAAATAAAATCTGGAAAGTAGACACACACACATACACGCACACCGCGCGCGCGCGCGCGCGCACACACACACACACAAGGACAAAAAACAAATAAAGGAACACAGTGGTGCACCGCCTTGGAACAGTCAGTGGCAAAAGCACCACTGGGGTTTTAGAGTCACATCAGATTAAAATAAAAAATAAATAGTTTTTACGTTTTATAAATTATATTTACGTTGATTAGTGGGCGGTCAGAGTATGAAGGACAACAGCTGATTTTGTAAGTGAATTTGTGACTTACATTTCACTGTTAAACTGTAGCGTTTAGATACAAGTTATTTGGCGGTCAAAAGTGAACAATGAAACAAACGCTTGAAGGACTTTGTGATTCATAAGTAGATAAAGTAACAGATTATTAACAGTAAAATATTCAACGGTATCTCAATATAATTATACTTTTTATACCATTTCAATATTGGAGTGAAATATTTGAAGATTCTTCTATGGATCTTGCATGAATGATGCATGCACTTTTGATGGAACAGGATAAAATCAGCTTTTTAAGTAAGTCTTAAAACTACAAGAATTAGATGAGTGATCATTTCTGTTTGTCATATCTGATGTTCGTTCCCGTTTACTTCTTATACAATAAGATCAGTTACGATTGGCATATTTCTTGCAAAATTCTTAAAATAATACTAGGCAAGAATTATATTTCCTACTTTTCTATAAATGACAGAATCTTAATTGAGATTCCGTATAAAGAAAGTTATCTTAACATTGATGAATACTTGAAGTTTGAAGAAATCTTGAAATAGCTTGTGTACATGTATAATGCTTCGGAAAACAAAATTCCAGAAATTGTATGGGAATCAAATTTTGTGGTATTGCCCGAAATGGCTAATTCCTCCAGATATGAATTTGTTGATTACCGCTTTCTAAGGTAAAATATTTGGAACTTTTCTTGTATGTTGAGATTTAGTGTTGTTGATTTACGCAACCAAAAAATCCACGGAAAGTTCCATTAACCTTTACTTAATTTCTATAATGAAGTTGTCCATCTTTCAACTTAGACAGTACCATTAACAGTTGAAAGGGAAGCTAACCAAAACGATACTGACTGGATAATGCACGGATGTGCAGGCTGATCATGATCTACACTGGATGCAAACACAGAATCAATCGTGTCCAACATGATAAGGGTTAGATTCCTCTCCAGTACTAACGTTTTAAAAGTAATTTTAATCACAGCATTTTAGTTTTGTCCTTGGATGTTTGTTTGATTCTAGCAGACGACGCTGACACAATTGAAAAATGGCATTAAGCCCATATTCCATTCAATCTGCTTCTCTTTCAAAACATTTTGTAATAGTGCTTTTCTAAATGGGACAATGAAATTCAGAAGAAAAAAAATATTTATGAGTCATATGACAGATTAAGCATGATTTAATACCCTATCACTGTATTTCTCATTATAAATGGAAATTGTTTATCTTGATTTAAGATGAACTTGCATGTAAGATTATCCAAGTGATGGCTTATTAACTTTTGAGAACATGTGAACCGAACAAAAATGAAAAAGAGTTTCATCTGTCTAATGTTGATAATGCTAATGGGATAAGCGAATTAGAATGTATCATTGCAGTTACGGATACAGCAAGTTTCCTTATCACTTTAATATGATGTTTTATAGATTTTCCACCTGCAGTGATTATGTATACAATATCAATTATAAAATTAGAAACAGTTATAAAATTTGTTTATGAGAATTGTTTTTAATTGAAAACCGCATCCAGATGTTTGAAGACTTTACACTTCCGTTGTGGACAACTGTTTGACTGCTGAGTACGGACATAGTCCCTACTAGTTCATTTGCAAACTGCTAAAACCATTCGATGCAATGGGAGCCAGCTCCTACCTACAATACTTTAGGAGCTTTGTCAAAGAATGCTAAAGCAAAACATATTTGTAAACATTAACATGTAAGAAGGTCTTTGTCAAACACCCTCTCTAATAATCAGCCTAAAGGTAAAGTCCCTGCATACATTGCTTAAATATAATAAAGGGCACTTAAGGGGAAATGGGACAGTTGTGTGTTTTTTATAGGTAAAGAAGGACACTTTTAACTAGCGGAGAGAATTTTCTTAAACTTTGCATGATCATAGAGCATCATATTAGAAACAAATTTATGCAAAAATCTGGGGGTACCGGTGCTACTTTTTTGAGTTATCTGCACCTGAATGCGAGATTTTTGCTCTTTTAGATCATTTTCAAGGGCAGATAACTAAAAATCTAGCATACGGATACCTTATTTGAGTTCACATTTTTAAATTATATTTCCAGTCATTATGCAAAACCATTCTATCAAACAGAATGTTTGTTGTGTTTCGATGAGTAAACATACAGCATTTTTCTTGAAAAAAGGGGCATATTTGGAAGAAATTTTCTATTTGTTTGCCTAAGCGACTATAGAATAAAATCCGTCTCATAGAATTCCTGTAAATTTTGTACAGTTGCAGGAAATAGACTAAACTAAGCCCTAAATTGTTCAAATTTCAGTAGAAATTTGTGGTTTCTTGAATGAAATTGATGTTACCATGGAAACAAAACCCGTGACCTATATATGTAAATGTAACATACATAACGATTTTCCCTAAAAATGTCAGACGAGGGGTGTTGCTGTAAGTATCTTAAGCAGTGAAATTTATTTTAATAGATGCAAATAAGTCGAAAATATTACTTACGTTAGAAATCAGATGTTTTAAAGCTACATTAACAAGAAAGATAATTTTATTTAATATTTTTGATAAGAAATTTCGATAAAAAGCAAGATATAAGCTATTTTAAACATCTCTGTTGCCATGGTTACTTTAAACTTTAAAAAATAGGGTACAATGTAAAGTGATAAGTATTTTGCTGATAATATTACCCAAATATTCTATGTTGGTTATAAACAGAATGGCACTGAAGCCGTTGAAAAAAAAAAACGTTTTCATACATAGTTGTTTAAAAAATGAGAGAAATCGCGTTACCATGGAAACATGAGCCCCACGACATATACATTTTAAGCTTATATTAGAAAGCTAATGCTCATACTATTAAAATGATCAATTATGCTGACTTCTACAGATAATAATGAAACCAAAATACACTGAAAAGTGTTAAATATCTGTATTTTTCTTCTTTCAATAAAAAATACCTTTGGAGGGTCATGTACTTCAATCCTGGAAAATTGTACCTGAAGGGACAGAGATAAACGAAATTGAGATTGTAGCAGTTAAAACAAAACATTTAAATTACACGAAATACAAAAAAAAAATGCTGCGGTTCAACTAATTTAAATTTACCCTGGTAACAAGGTAACCTACCTCCTTAAACAGGTAATCAGCTGTCAAGCGTTTGTTTTATACTTCAAGTAGAAGCTGTTTTCTGGAGCTTCTTTAAAAAACATTGCTGTTTGTTGTCAGATATAACACAAATACCATAGTGTAGATAAAATATCCTTGGATCATTTTGTGTTACTGTTTATGATATTTTTTCTCTTACCAAAAGTACTATTATTTAACATAATTGCCCATATCCTTAACAAACTTGAAATAATATATGCGAGTATCATGCATAAGTATTTACAACCTATCTGAGTGCAAAGGTGATACATTCTTTCTCCAACTAAGCAATTTTTAAGGAAACGGTCCATTTGATGAGTAAACATGAGTCAGCTTGTCAAAACAATTAATAACTAGACACTAAACGATCATTACATGGCCAAAAGATGCATAACCTGGCAAGCGAGAGGATGTAACCTGTCACTTTTGCACGTGACTCAATTCTGAAGCTAATGGTAAAAGGAAATGCGAAATTTCTTTAAGAAAATGACTTAATCAATTGACCGGAAACTTAGTGTAAGAATAAAGCATAAAACTATTTGGTATACTGGGCTCTTTAGGCCATTATACCACATGTGTATCCCACTCGTGTTGATGATATTACACAAGATTGTTTTAAACTGAAATGTTAGAAAGTGAGTACACAAGGTAAAAACGCAGTTGTAATATTGGTAAGTTCAAAAACGGATGCAACTCGGAAAAAATGTTCAGAGATTAAAATCCTAATGTTATATTCATGTCCGCTTCATTCTGATCTTGATTTCATTTGAATTCAATGAAAACTTCAAGTGACTGGAGGACGCAATGTACAGATAGAGTGTTAAGTATAAAGATCAAAAACAATAATCTAATATATAACTTGCTATTATATTTATATTTTTATGTCCATTTTATGTTAATGGGGCATTACAAAAAAATGATACAAATTATTGGTCTCGACAGCATGTCGATATCTAATATAGTTCCGATACACAAGAGACTGTGACGTATGAACGGGTGTTAAGTTCAAGCACTATATATCTCCTTTGTCCCCAACCCCAGTAGTTGCATAAGGCTAATTTTAGGCTACCATTGGAACAATTTGACGGACTTCATTCGCTGTGAGAATTCTGTTTAAAGTATACAAGCCAGTCCACAATTATGTACGCTACACCGATATTCGCACAAAAACACCAAACTGGTAATGGAAAAAGTGAATAATATCGCCAGACGCCCTAAACAATGAGCATTATTCCACATTTTGGCAGATATATATGGTTGCAGACGATATATACGGTACATAAATTCTGTATGAGAGACATAAAAACATTTATAGTCTTCAACGTTCTACTAACAATCCCAGGAAATTCAAATAAAGCATTTTACACCGTGCCTGAAGATATTAATGGGCATTTACCTCCGTTTATCGCACAGTAAATCTCTGAATCGTCTTTGATCATCCTTTATAACTGTTCTGAAAACACTTTAATATTTTAGCAGTCCACGACTGCACAATAGTTAATGGTCTTATGTGAGTTTAATCATGCAATGAATGGGATATCACATACGATCTTAGAACATAAATGCACTGAATGGTTGAAAAGGACTTTGAACTGAAGCAAATAAAATTGCGAGATATCTGAAAGCGTCTCTGAACCACGTATCTTGAAATAACATCACCGTTATTAAATAAAAAAAAAACAAAGGAAGAAAATGTTTGACATCGAAACGAAACAAAATATTCTATTTCTGGCTTGAGTTCTGATAAATTCTGGTGTGCAATGATAACAATTATGAATATGTTACCAAAGGTTATGTGAAGGAACAGTATGTTAGTTGGAGACACACACTTACTTGTATTTCATTTAATTATCGGCTTGTTAAAAAGTATTATACTGTGTCTTAAACCGTTTTCATTTTCCACTTAATTGTGTATTTGCAAAGGAAGTAAACTAATAGATATCTCTTCTTATAAGTACCAGCCCAAGGCAAGAGTTGTCATTCTTTGCGGATGACAACTTTATATCAAATATTAAAACTTCTGTTACTGGTATTAACAAAACTATCATAAATTACACATTTGTGAAATTATTTTTGGTTATTTCAAGGTCTTAGAAATTAATTTCTAGTCTTTATTTAATGTATTTCTATCATTGAAAATTTAAGGGTCTATCTCTATGTATTGGTTCTTACTTCAGGTGCTTATAAAATTAAAATTTGAGGTGTATGTATTTCTAACGTATTTGTACATAGTTTAGAATATTCATGTTGCAAAAACATTTTATGATATGATTATGTGAACTTGGGTGAACTAAGGACTTCTGCTTTGAAGCCTTAGATACGTTAAAAATGAACATTAATTCATTAAATCGATTGTGTTTCTAAATAGAAATATACCTGTGGTGGTTTCCATACAGCTTGTAAAAAAAGCTTTGAATAACGTGCTACAAATACTTGCAAAATCAAAAACGCAGTAATAGTTAGTAAACATGCTACATATTCTAGTAATAGCTTCGCTGATCCGATGAGAAGGAAACGACAAACAGTTCTACGCCGTTTCCAACTGTATTTCAGTTATGCAATGGCGGTCAGATGGCCGGACTAGTGTTTGTGGAGACTTCATACAGGAAAACGGTGCCCCATAGTGTTGTTGTATCTTACTCGTCTGTTTATCTGAGTGGTTGTGTGTGTTTATCTTTGGTACATGAATGTCTGCGCTATTGTAATCTAACTGTGATTAAGGAACGTAACATTCCCTTTGTATATTCATCCTTGTTCTGCTTTCCGCTTCAGCCTCTTCCACCACCCCTTTCCACCCTTTACCCCTTTCTCCCCTCTATCTATACTTTGCATAAAAGTTAAATGTACAGGCAAACCTGTCTATAAAGACCACACAAGCCAAAATGTGGTATTTCTTGGAAGGTGGTCTTTATTCACAGGTTAAAATACACCGTAAATGTTAAAATGGGAAACAAAACATGTGGTCTTTAGAGCCAAGTGGTCTCTGTTCAGGGGTGGTCTTCAGCACAGGTTTGACTGTACTTGTATTTTCGAAGCAACCCGTCTGTAATATTTTTCCGTTACAGCTTCTTTTTGTTGTGGGCCTACTTCTAAACTGCATGGCTCTGAGGTTGTGTTTTTAGTGCTCTGTGCTTCCGAGAAATTTACCCTTACCTATTATCTTTTTATGCACTGGGGAACAATGTAACAAATGGATATAGTGTTAAACTTCCCAACTACAAAATATTTTTCATTTTATCATGCACATACTTAGTGGGTTCTATAGAGAATATTGACATTATTCAACTGTTTCCTTTGTATCTATCTACCGTCGTCAAATATATAACAACAGTTACTTTAAATGGGCAAAATATTTCATGATGAACCGTGGCTTGTAATAAGCGAACAATTTGGGTAGTAAGAATGTCCATGTACCTGAATGTCATTGCAACCTTAAAAGATATACGATATATATAAAAAATATGCGGCCCAGTTAAATAGCTTTTGATATATCTAAAATTAAAGGTACTATAGCAAACAAGACGTCTTCTGGCACTAGACTTAAACTGTTTGTCAATAATGATCTGTTCCGATTGTATAATGTGTGCTAAATATTCACTGCATATCTCGTTTTGGCGAATTTCATTTTCATAAAATGTTGAATGGCCCTAAATGCACGTAATGTGCTTTTCGGTATAGCATATTGTAATCCTTAATAGCATTTGAAATCTAAAAAGGTTCATATTAGTACAAATGGACAGTTTCCATCTCATTTCATAGGGATATCTGAGACTTCTCATTAGCGAGATTAACTAAACCCTTCAATTGCCTAATAGGTTTAGTATATTCTGCGCTTATTATCATAGTTTTATGCACCTTTGCGCTGCTATGTTGCTTCTATGCATCTTAGCTCGAGCAATATCTTTGGTATGTTCTCATTATTTTTTCTATATACCATGTTATGTATTGCAGTATTCCATAATTTTCATTTAAAAATTTATAATAAAGTCACGACCTTATCCTACATAATCTTTCTGCTTTTCTATTTCTTGGTAATTTAATGCGTCTTTAGAAGTGATGAATTCCCTTAATCAACTTCCACTGCTAAAACATGGTTGAGATATCGAATATCAATGGAGCTTATGTAGCTCCTTCTCGTCAACAAACACAACCAAACCCGTGCTCTAGACAACCTCCCAATAAATGTTATAAAGCCTGCTTACAAATGTCACTATTATCTCTTTATGTTTAACCAAAGAAGTTACTTTGCCTGTCTTAAAAGACCACCTGTTAATGAAGACTAACATTTTCAGTTCCCAAGATAACTTTTGCAGTCAGGTTCTGACTGTATATATATAAATATCCTAGCACCCACCAATATATTTAGGATATATAAACACAGTATAGATGTTTACTACCGCTAAAATGTTTTAACACTAAACGGAAAGTATAAAACATTTAATTATGATTGTAGCTCTGTATGCAAACTTAATAAATGTATTTAGTAAAGTTAAATACATTTGATGAAAATAATTTTATACATTTTGAAGTAAATATCTTTAGATAAAATAGTTAATTGAAAGATGACCATTGGGTATCTTTAAGATATAAATGTAAAAAAAGGCCTTGCATATTAATTTGGAACAAAACATTTAAAAGCTACCTGCCATATAGAAATATATTTTGGAAAAAAGCATACTGTGGGCCGATGACCTAGTGGTAACGCGCTTGACTGTCAATTCAGAGGTCCTGAGTTCGAATCCAGGTCCAGGCACTGGAATTTTCTGAGATGCTCTTGAGTGTCTCCCACCTAACTTAGAGGCCTGTACTGGTTCTTACCAGGAAAGATGGCTTCGCGTATATCGGTGCTATACGCCGGGCACGTTAAAGAACCAGACTGTCTATTCGCAAAGAGCTAGGCTAAGTTAGCCGGACAAGTCTGTATCTAAAAATTCTGGGGGCTTTATCACACTCCGTCCGTCTGGTCAGATCGCTCTGTGCCTGTACTAGCAGAGGATGAATTTCGCGCCTTGTGTGGCTGCGTTTGCTATATGTAAAGCGCCTTTGAACGTGTTTATCATGAAAAGGGCCCTATATAAATCTGGTATAATAATAACAATAATAATAATAATACTATCTGCCAATCAAATAAAAAGTTATCTTTTCATTTAATTTATTCTATTTCTTGTAGAATATGCTGTGTAAGAAATAGTATCTGCAACAGAGCCTCATTTACGCCTACAAAGTTATCGCCAAACAGGCCTACAAAGTTATCTTCGAGCAGGATATTCCATCTTAGCAGCAGTGATAAGTTCTTGTGTAATGCACCAAATATTCGTTCTTGTTATGATTTTCTTATAGATAATGACACTTTTTCCTGTACTTTCAGTAAATTAAAGAACATTTGCAAAATATAATTTTTCTAAAATTAAGTTTGTACGGATATAATAAGATAATTCTATCCCCTCGGCAAAAATGCAATATTTGATAGGTTTATTACCGTACATTACTGCTGGAAGACATTTTTGCCGTTTGATAAATTCAGTCTGTAGACTAAAATAAACAAACATATCTTATTAAAGAAGAAGACATACATTCAGATTTAGACATGTGACTTGTGTTTCTCCATAATTACAACAGTGTATCTGTTTTTTATGAATGCTGATATCCTTTCAGCTCGCTCCATTAAGGATGAGATTCAGGCCTTGAGAAACAAAACTCAAACAACACCAAATCATAGAAAGAAAGATTTGTTTGACATGAAAGTTGAACAGCATGTAAAACATATATATTACTTTACGAGACAAGTGTCAGTATACTTATAAAAACACTGAATTCCGGAAAGGACTGGCTAAAGGGGCTCCACTTCCGGACAGTTAAACGCCTTTAAAAACTCACCATTTTTAAAGAATAGTTACACATGTTCGTTTTGATGCATTTGCAATAGCGTGCGAGTGGTGAAATTTCACATAAGGTGGAACACGGTTTTCAGCAATTGTTTATCTTTATTTCCTTACAAATGGTATTCATTTTCAAAGGGAGACAACTTTTTCGGAAAACTTTAAGTACAAATGGCATTCATTTTCAAAGGAAGACAACTTTTTCCGATTATTTTAAGTAATCGTCGAGAAAAAGTTGTTTCCCTTTGAAAATGAATAGCATTTGTAAAGAATCTTTCTTTCTATGATTTGGTGTTGTTTGAATTTTGTTTCTCAAGGCCTACTTCGTAACCTTAACGTAATAAAACGTTTAAGCGTCTGGTGGTCCTTTCACGTTTCCATAGAATCAACATTTATTACACGAAATTCATTTTGAAATTATTTCTGAAATATCTAGGTCCGCAGCTCTCAAATATCTTACATCCGAGGCATATACTTTCAGACAACATCAAGAAGTCCACGCGCATACATTTGGAGGGGGTGATCCTTGCGCGTGACCCTTTGCTATCGACCAATGTAAATGCGACTTTCGGTTTCAGTTTAAACCTGTCATTTTCTTTACTTCTGGAAATAGCTGAAGGTCAAGTGACGTCCTTTTCTGTGTTGTCAAAACACATATGCCTGGCGAGATTGCATAAACATATTCTTAGTGACCTAAGGATATGCAGTCACTCGGATATCGGATAAATTTTAGGTGTCACTGGTGGCATGTAAAGCGGCCATATACATGGCACACGTGCGGTTTAACATCTGTTGGAATTACTTTCCACTTTGGTGACATTAGTAATAATTATAGGAAGCCGACTTATCTTCTTTTACCTATTATCTGTTTTAGTGAATTGAAACATTAATTTTAATACCCATAATTCGGTAACTGTCCATTTGTTAAAATAAATTATCACTGAAATATGGAAATTTGATTCGTCTTGTCAGATTTTTACTTTAAAGCATTCTACGTAAATAGGTCGTTGTAATGATACATGTGATGCCTTGTCTTGCGGTTACGACTTAGGGAATTAGCGCAAACCACAGATTGGCTCTTGACTTCCTCTAGAACAATTAGTCAACTGCTTAATTAGGAACTGCTACCAATTTTATCTTCAATTAAATACTGCAATTAGAGCATTTAAAATGTTTAGACAATTGTATACACTCCTGATTAAAATACTGACTTATCCAGAGCCGACATATTAATTTCTTTAACGGTTGTTTTGATCTGTGAGAAAGGGTTTCGCCAGCTATTGCGAAATACGTGACTGGCTTCAATGCCTTTCACTTATTTTATATTTGAATTATTAGTCTTATATTTTTGTTATTTAAAATCTGTTGGAATTTTGACGTAGAAAGTGGATTACCCGTGACAATCACGTACCATTGACAATGTTCAGTTTAGTTACTATGATATCCCAGATTTGTTATGATAATTAGGAGAAAAAATGCATTTTAGTTATTTTACGCTAGCATTCCTCAGATAATTCAGGGCTAATGAAGTGGTTCCTAAATGAAAATGGCAAAAAGCCCTGACAGACAGTTGCACCTATTTAGGTTTAATAAAGTTTGATATTTCCAAACAAATCAAAGAATAAAAGCTATAGCTTTGAAAATACTGGAACAAGTAGTACCGTTAGAACCTAGTCAGCTTTGTTGTCTTGCATTTATAAGGCATCAATAAAATGCACCTAACCATATTGCCAGCGCTGTCTCGGTTGCGTGATTATTTGAGCCGTGCCACGAGAAAACCAACGTATTGGGTTTGCGTCAAGATCCATGCTGTTCGCTTTCAAAGCCTATTGCAATTAGAGAAACTGTTAGCGAACAGCATGGATCCTGACCAGACTGCGCGGATGCGCAGGCTGGTCTGGATCCATGCTGGTCGCAAACCCACTATGTTGGTTTTCTCATGGCACGGCTCATTTGTATTTTCTTCTCTGTATTGGTAGTGGTCTCTACTACGATATCCTCAAAATGTATCGGTTGACCTGAGAATCAGTGGGTAGGAGCCTAAACATCCGCTCGCGTGTACGAAATGTATAACTTTTATCGTCACATTGGATTTTTTTTAATTTACCATCAAAGAAAAAGTGTAAGTTGGGCAGTTTGATATAGAGACACTTTATTTTTAAGACTGGTCCAGTTACTTATTTAGAAAATATGTTCATCTAACATGCCATGAATATACTACCACTTTAGATTCACTACAGTTTACCGGGTTGTAGTGATGAATATAGCCAGTCTATCACTCTGGTCCGTGACATTCCGCGCAAAGCATGGTTGTAAATTATCTAAAACTGCTGATTATTGTGAAAATTAAACCAACTAGAGCTAACAGGGAATTCCTATAGTTTTTAATGCGCATCTTTCTGCGCAGCCGACACTTTCTATGGAAAACTGAACTGAAGTCAACATTTGTTGAAACATGTTACAGACAATCTTAAATATGAGGAATCTTGAATGAAATAACATTTTTGATAAGTTATATCAGTAATCAAATGTTGATACTGGTTTATGTTGTATTGACAAGTATCATGCCTGACAGGTATCTTGCTATTTTTGTGGTTGTGTTTTTACATCGCATTTTAGTATAAAGACAGTGTTGTTCATATAATGTAAGATAATTGACTAAGTACTGATAAGACAATATCACCTAACAGATTATTTAGTATGCAATTATAGAAAGAATTAAGAATTTTTAAAACTTTTTTTAAACTTTTAGCAGACATACATGTAATCAATTTGGGCAGGTTCGCGCCATTTCCGTCCGAACAGGTGTTTGTATTCTAGCGGTCTTAACATAAAATTTAGCCTGGTGACCCATATATTTTTAGCCATTTTTATGCTCACAATACAATTATCTATACACAAGAAAAAAAGGAAAAAATTCTATGAAAGAGTTTTTTCAAAATTTAAAAGAATATTCTTCACTATGGGTATTTTTCATTGAAAAAAGTTCAAAAAAGTAAATATGAAACATTTTTTTTTTCATTTGTACCCATCATTGTAAGGATAGAGTATTACAAATATGACTATGATATCAAGTAAGTATATGATAAAATCTGTAATAAGAAAAAAACCATATTGTGCTGCCTGGATGTATATTTTGGTTGGTATTTATAAAAAAGCAGAAAATTATGAAAATGTTCAAAAATCGCTGGCAGTTTCAGCAACAGTGGGTGTGTTCAAAGCAATTTTTCACAAAAACAAGCCTGGTGACCTATTATTTTTATTTGTTCATTGTTTTCAGCACACATTTTCCTATCATATATATGAATTTAAAAAAATTCTATGAAAGGAAAAAAAATATCGGAATTCTCTTTAATATATTATGTTATTATTAAGTTATTAAGTAGATATCTACTTTAAGAATTTTACAAAAGCAGTTGATAATTTTAGGTTTTTATTTATCAATAGCATCTTTACATCTTTTAACGATGTTTCAGAAATAACTTTTTTTATTTACACTACACTATTTTCTTTTATTTTACCCCCAAGGGGCATATTAAAACGCTTTTGTCCGCCGGCCTCCGGCCGAACTTTCAAAATTTCTTGTCCGGGCTGAACCTGCCACCATAAAGGAAATTTTAAAATAATTTGCATGAAAAATTACCCTTTAATGAATACTTTTTATGTAATACTAAAACCTTTACTACAAGGTAAGGGTCCACTTAGAATCAAACGAATTTGGGTCTGTTTCTTTCCCGGTTCGTACTTTCCCATTCAAAAGGGGTTTTAAATTATTAGCATTAATGTTTATCATAATGAACACGTTCAGGGGCAAGACCTATTTTCCCAAACCCCAGGTCAAGGTCGACTTAGAGTTGGATGTAAACAGGTCTTTATTGTCGGCCCTGAAGGGATTTTGAAATTTTTTGCAAAATTTTAACCAAATCAGACATGCTTTAAAAAAAAACCAAAACCCTTTCCGGGGCCCATACTAAAGTAAAAATTTAATGGGATCTTTTTTCGTGACCGGTTTTAAACTCTGTTATCCATGAAGGTTTGGGAACATTTGGAAAAATGGTACCAAAACGAAGCAATTTTACTTAAAACCAGAACCTAGCTAAAAGTGAAGTTTACACTTTGAAGTCAAGTCAATTAATAGGGTCGTTTAAATTTTCTGTTCCTCCCTTATCTTCTAAGGAATTTCAAATTATTTGGCAAAAATAACCCAAATACGTTCACGCAAAAAACCAACAATAGCTCTGAGGTCAAAGCATTTTAGAGGTCAAGGGTTTTACCTGTGTGTTCTGTCTCCATCCTGAAGAGTTTAAAAAAATTTCATACAAATTTTCCCCTATATTGAAATGACGTTCGACCAAAACCCAAGACCCCTAGTTTAAAGTCAAAGCCAATTAAAGAAAAAATGATAAACGAGTTTTTGTCCATAAAATTTCTTGTTTTCATCAAATATAGTCACAATTCTTCCCCCGAGAGTTGGTGTGTCATGTCAAGACCCAGCCCTCCCCCCCAAGGGGTCAATTTACCTTCAGAAGCTTTTTTTCTGGCCCCAAAAATGAGTTCCTACCTTTTTGCATTTTGGGCAGCAACTGTCTCATTTGCGCCCTTTCGGGGTTTTTGCCCTAATGGGCCCCGCCCCCTTTTTTGAGTTTTAAATTTATAAATCACTTTTTTTTGAAGTTATATTAAACATGTATTTTTTTAGTGAAGGTCAGTAGGGCTTTGTCAATTAACTTAAAGAAACTCACAAAAATAACTGTAATAATTTGGTTTACCAATCTGGTTGTCCCCTTATTACGCTCGTTTTAGATTGAAAGTGTATGATGTCTATTCTGTCGCCTTTCCACTACCATCGTGGCTTTTTAAAATTTTGTAAGTTTTAAAAAAAAATTTTAACCTGTATTTTTTTTATTTTTTTTGTTTTTAAATTTTTCTGACGACCCTCGCGACAATTCCCCATTTTTGGAAATCGGTCAGGAGGGACGGCCGGTAAAGTGCAGTTGAATTATCGTGGTGGGCGTTTCCCCGTAAGCGAGGGTCCCGGTTCGACCCCGAAATTTATATTTTCTTACTAAATTGCCAGCGACGCTTTTCGAGGTTCATTCGAATGTTTGTTGAAACAATCCCGGGTTGGTTCAAATAAAAAAAATTTGCGAAAATAAAAAATTCAATATTGGAAATCCAAAATATACAAAGACGAATGGAAAGGGTCTTTCAGATTTTCGTTCAGAAAATAAATATTCATCAGTTTGTGAAATTCCCTGTCAGATGGTAATTATCACAAAATGAAAAAATAAAAATACCTAGTAAAAATTTGACAGTAACAGATTAAGCTAAGAAAAGTTTTTTCAAAAATATCATTAATTAATGTAGTAGTATGCCTTTTTTCCATTTTTTAATGATTGCCACAGTTTCATATGTAAGATGTTAAAAAATTTTTTCTGAAAAGAATGCTGAAAAATTTTGCAATGAAGTTTGTAAACAGGGATAATTCCCCCCTATCGCTTGTAAAAATTGTTAAATTAACAAATAAAAAAAAATTTGCACCGTTCACGTGGGAGGAAAATTTAACCAAATTTGGGTGGTCTTTAATACTTTAATTCTTGAATCCCGAGGGTAAAAATAAATCTATACCTTAATTAAGGGTTAAATCAAATGGAAAATGTTACACACCGATAGCCACACGAAATACATGCGAATGATTTGCCAATTCGTCTGCGAAAATCAAAAAGGGGGTAATTTTGGGGACGGGGAATTCATGCATTTTAACTGGAAAAAACAACCCTAAAATCCCAAAAATGTTCTAAAAAACTTAAAAAAAAAAACGCATAGATTTTAAACTACTGACTACCGCCTCTCAATTAAAAACCATTTGTTTAAAAAATCTGCGAACTGTCTTTACTCCCCCTTTTTACCGGGATAAACGAAATAAAGGAAATTCCAAAATGACAAAACCTTAGGAAATTCAAACCAGTGGGGCATTGTTTTTTGTCAGTATTTTCTTATTAATCATTTTTTTTGTTTAAAGTATTAAACGTTCACAGGTTTAGAAACTGTCCCGTTGCATTTAAAAATTTGAATAGGGACATATTGTTCAGTAGGGACCCCCAAACAATATGTACATTTTGCTTTGAGAAGAGTTGGCGATTCAAGCGTTGTCAACCTCTTTTAAAAAGGATTTCGTTAATGAAATTTTTTGTTTATTCTTTATTATATAAAAATGTTGAACATGTTAAAATTTTTTTTTAGATCAAAAAATCATGACAAATAATAAATATGAGTAGCCCATGGTAAGCCCAAATGTCATGAAATTCGAAGATCGGCTCGTGCTTTGGGAAAATACCCTATGTAGTTTGAAATTTTGTATGCTGGAAAAAGGGACCCTTGTTGTTTTAAAAAATACTCATAAAATATGGTAACTAATGGCTGTAGCCCCCCAAGTAAGTTTTAAACACATGGCATACCAGGGGTTCCTGAACATTTTTATCAAAGGAAAATGTTATTTTTTGAAAATTCTGTTTTTAAAAACCCGTCCGCTGTTTTAATTCACGCCCGTATCTTTTTTGTAATTTTGTAAAAAAATTAAACAAGCAAACAGGGAAATTTAAACCACCTGCCAAATGTACTGAATTTTACACGGGGGGGGGTTTACCATATTTTGAAATTAGTATGCTAGGGGGCGTTAGCATTTTTAAAAATGTGAAAAAAAAGTACTTTAACGGGCTCTTTCTGGTTATTGAAACTGCTGGAAAAAAGATCAAATTTCCCCTTAAACCTTTAATTGATAAATTTGTTTGATATTTACTAAAAAATTTAGTACAATTTTTAACTTTTCCCTAAAAAGTTGTCCCCCACCAACATTTCTCGCAATACAAGATTAATGCATTTTCTATCGAAATAAAAGTTGTCCCCCGTGTATAGGGAAAAAATCACGTTCATTTACTAATAATTTCAATACCCATTCCTCTTCTTCTGTAGTTCAATACATTAATTGGTGTTATGAATTTAAGAACAATTTTTTTTTTCTTTTTTCCTTGGGCTATAATAACCATGGTTTTTGACTCTGTTCAAAAACTGTGGTATGTTTTGGGTTTAAAATCCGGGGTTTTTAAGACAGTAAAAACTCTTTTAATCTTGGTAGGTTGATAAACCCCCACCAAAAATTCAAAAACCCTTTCTAAAAGGGCCCAAAAATCGATAGGTTGACTGCGGTACCCCCCCCAGCACTAAACAAGGCCAATATTTGGCCATATCTTTTCCATTTTCTTTTTTCGGGGCTTTTCAAAGTCATCATTTGGACAATTTGTAGTTTTAAAATTACTTCAGGAAAGAGAGTGTTAAAATTTCTTTCGTAACAAAGGGCAAAAAAAATCTTTAAACTGCATGGGTTTCATATGCCTAATTTTTAGGTGGCTGTGCCCCGTTACCAAAAATTTAAAAAGATGCCCGGCGCAACGCCCCCTATTCACCTTTTCAACTGAATGAATCAAAATCGAAAAAGGGGCATAATTTTGTTAAAATGGGGAAAGGGGTTTTGGAACCTTTCCCGTGCTTTTCGGGTCAGCTGAACTCATGGACGTTGATATTTCAATCCTTTCCCCTTTGATCAAAAATACCAATTAAACAAAAAAATTTAAAACCAAAAAATGTAAGTTTAAAAGGGGCATAAATTTGAAAAAAAAGCAAATAGAGTTCGGGGCCCGCGAAGTGCATGTAATTCATGCCGAAAAAAATATTGAAATTTCATCCCCTTCCCCCTTTGTGAGAATGAGAACCAGTTACATACAAAAACCCTTTCCCCAAGAATTTCTAAAATCGAAAAGAGACATGATTTTTTAAAAAAGAAAAAAAAGTTATGGATCCTTTGTTGTTAGGTCAGTTTACCACAGAAAAAAGTGTGTGGTTTCAAACCTTCCCCCAAAGGGGTTTTGAGAAAACCATTTCAACAAAACCAAAAACCCAAAACGGGACGTCGGGTGGTCAAAAAAACCACTATTCTTTGAAAAGTCAGCAAAGATCTTAACAAGACGACCTCTGTTTTTTACAAACTCATTTTCCCAAAAAAAAAGCCCACACACACAAACGGCAAGTTAATGGACGTAATAAAGAATCAAAGACGGCTAATCCCTTTTAAAGACAAAACATGTAGGTTTTCCTGGCATTTTCGGCTATTACCCCTTTTTTACACACGGGCAATTAAAAGTTTTGGCAAAAAAACGGGAAAACCAACCCCCACCCCCTTTTCAGAACAAAAAAGCAAATCAAAAAATTTTTTATGAAATTTTTAAAAAAACTACAGGTTTTGAAAAAAAAAACCTGTGTTGTATTCACAAAAATAAAGTAAAAAATTTTGAGTTTTCCCTGGAACCCAAACACCATTTGTTCTTTTTTAACACGGGGTTAAATCCTTTCAACCCAGCAACTTACCCCAAAAAACCCAAAATTTAAAAGCGTTTTTCTTCATTTTTTACATTTTTGGGTTTTATCACATCATTTCGTATATCCGGAAAAAAAAAGGTGTTACTTTGAAAACCCCAAAAATGAAGCTTTATGAAAATTTTTTGTATATTTTTTTGGAAAAATAAACGTCTCTTTGAGGGAATCCATATCTCGCTTTTTTTTAAACCCCGTTAATGTGAAGTTTCCCAACATATTTTTTATACTTTAAAATTTTTAAAGGAAAGCAGTATTTTAAAAAAAATATTTAACGTTTGGCCCGAAAATTTTTGATTTAATTTTTTACGAGTCAAAAAGTAAAAATCACCCGCCCCTACACCAAAAATTTTAAAAAATTTAAATTTTTGCTATATTTTTTAAAAATCATTAAGGGCTTTTTCCCCGTCTGATAAACCAAAATAATGGGTTTAATTTCACTGACCCAAAAAATTAAATAAACCGGTTTTGGGTGCGGAAAAGATAAAAAATTTTATGAATTTAAAGGCAACGGGATAAAATTTTAAAAAAGCAAAGTACTATTTTCTAAAGTTTTAAGTGTGAAATTTAAAATCTGACAATTAAACAATTCCAAACATTTTAAAAATTTTTTTTTGAAATCCGGATCATTTATCAGACATAAACAACCATGGACTATTTTTTTCATGAAATTTAAATACATACGTAAATTCCAAAAGCGAAGGAGAATTCAGTAAAAAAAGTTTTCCCAAACTTCCTATTGGGCAACGTGTGAGGTTTTTTTTTTTTTCAAATCAGTCTAGGAAAAATCCTGTATGTTTAATTGCCGAATTTCTCTAAGTATATTCAGAAGTTTTGAAAACTCAGGGTTTAATCAGGGTTTAATCAAAGTCTACTTTGTAGGAAAAAAATGATCCGAACGTATCATGGTAGTCAACGGAACCATTTTTCTCTTTATAGGGAATGTGTAGAAATTGTACTTTTTATTTCCAGGTTATTATTTTCCCCGATATATGAGGACGCTGCCTTAATTAAGCTCTAAATATGAATTATCCTATAGGCTGAACACCACTAAATCCAGCTGTTCTTTATTTCATATAAAATCCACTCACTTCATAACGGTGTTTCAACATTTTCTAGCATATCAGATTTTCAGAGACTTATATTCCCATAAAGAACTAGATCGCTACTTTAGAAAAACAAAAAGAAAAGGGGCTGTTAACTTTTATATAAGAAAACTACAGTTCGTTAAATACAACCCGCTAAATTTACTACTTTTCGCTTCTTTCAATTTCTCTTTTCGTGACATTAAATTCTTACGCCGCCATTTTTATCTAGCATGCGATAGGAACATGCCGATTTCATTACAATGCAAAGTGATGCATACTGAAACGCGGTAGGGTAAAAGTAAGCACGTTGCTGCCGAGAAAATGCACTAGGAAAGGAAAAAAGATTTGTACTATTTATATTTGGACTACTTGTGACTAGACCTGCGGAGGCTTACATTCTATTTGGTAGTGATCAGCCTATAAGAGAAAATTTTTGTCTGATTTTTCCATGAATTTGCATTCATTCTCAAGGTACACCTATTTCACAATGATTCTGCTTTGTTTTGGTGCAAAATATTGAGAAAATTTAGAGAAATGACAATTCATTACAGGTCACCCCCATCCCCAAAAATATGCAAAATTTAGCCCTGTGCAAGCAATATTTCAATTAATTTTACCTTATTCGTGGAATTTACATTTACCATCCATTTAATCGTTACGATGTTTGTCATTTCATTCAGAAACATGCTAATTTCAATATTGTTTAGACAACTGAAGTGCTAAAATGCGAGAAAAGACATTTACTAGGTCCTAAAACGAACCAAAATAGTGCCACCTGGTCGAAAATTCGATCTAAATTCCAAAAACACAAGAAATTTAAGCGTTTTCAGCCATTTGTTACCGTTTTACATCATAAAGAATAGATTAATGGCATTTCCATTCATTTTCGAGGGCTTTCAGAAAATAACATGTATTGCCCCTTATAGGCTGAACACCACTAAATCCAGCTGTTCTTTATTTCATATAAAATCCACTCACTTCATAACGGTGTTTCAACATTTTCTAGCATATCAGATTTTCAGAGACTTATATTCCCATAAAGAACTAGATCGCTACTTTAGAAAAACAAAAAGAAAAGGGCTGTTAACTTTTATATAAGAAAACTACAGTTCGTTAAATACAACCCGCTGAATTTACTACTTTTCGCTTCTTTCAATTTCTCTTTTCTTGACATTAAATTCTTACGCCGCCATTTTTATCTAGCATGCGATAGGAACATGCCGATTTCATTACAATGCAAAGTGATACATACTGAAACGCGGTAGGGTAAAAGTAAGCACGTTGCTGCCGAGAAAATGCACTAGGAAAGGAAAAAAGATTAGTACTATTTATATTTGGACTACTTGTGACTAGACCTGCGGAGGCTTACATTCTATTTGGTAGTGATCAGCCTATAAGAGAAAATTTTTGTCTGATTTTTCCATGAATTTGCATTCATTCTCAAGGTACACCTATTTCACAATGATTCTGCTTTGTTTTGGTGCAAAATATTGAGAAAATTTAGAGAAATGACACTGCGAAAAAAGAGTTAATATACGGGAGTGTACGGGATCCCGTATATTACCCGTATACGGGTAGAAATACGGGAAAACTAAAATACGGGCGTGTACGGGGCTTGTATATTTAAAAGTCCGTATACTAATAAAATACGGATTTCCGTATACTATGAAATACGGAATTCTTAGTATACGATACCCCGTATATTATTGAAATACGGGAAATTCTAAAAAGGGTTATTCTGATCGTATACAACACCGTATATTCCCGTATATGTCTGGTGTACGGGAATACATAAATCCGTATATTACGAAAATACGGGACGTATATTTCCCGTATATGTTTCATATACAACCCCGTATATTTCCCGTATATTCTGGATATACGGGATATGTATAGATTGTATATTTCGAAAATACAGGGATTAAATTTCCCGTATATTCTTTGTATACAACTCCGTATATTTCCCGTATATGCCGGAATTACGGGATTTAAATAATTTGTATATTTCGAAAATACGGGACGTATATGTCCCGTATATGTTTCATATACAACCCCGTATATTTCCCGTATATTCTGGATATACGGGATATGTATAGTTTGTATATTTCGAAAATACAGGGATTAAATTTCCCGTATATTCTTCGTATACAACTCTGTATATTTCCCGTATATGCCGGAAATACGGGATTTAAATAATTTGTATATTTCAAAAATACGGCACGTATATGTCCCGTATATGCTTGGTGTACAACTCCGTATATTTCCCGTATATGCCAGAAATACGGGATTTAAATTATTTGTATATTTTAAAAATACGGGACTTATATTTCCCGTATATTCTTTGTATACAACTCCGTATATTTCCCGTATATTCTGGATATACGGGGTATGTATAGTTTGTATATTTTGAAAATACAGGGATTAAATTTCCCGTATATTCCTCGTATACAACTCCGTATATGCCGGAAATACGGGATTTAAATAATGTGTATATTTCGAAAATACGGGACGTATATGTCCGTATATGCTTGGTATACAACTCCGTCTATTTCCCTTATATGCCGGAAATACGGGGTTTAAATAATTTATATATTTCAAAAATACGGGATGCAATCAATATGTGTAGTCAAAATTATATTCTCCGGCCATTTCAAAGGTCAAACGTTTTGCATGTTTTCGAATTTGTACGTGTATGTAGAATGAATGCCAATATTGAAAGAAAGAAATGTTTAATACTAATATGACATGAACTGAAAAAAAGCATTCACGGACCAAAACAGGTATAAATCTAAAATCAAACGTGAATGAATCCATCATTTCATCTAGCGCGTTCCCGATTTATTTTAACATTTAATCTAAATAGCCGATTGAGAAAAGAAAAGGATTAATCAATTCATCCCTATTTATTTGTATGATAAATACATCCGTGGATCCATCGCCATTGTAAAAATCTAATGCAAGCATAAATTAACTCTTTTTCTGCACATTTCCAACGCTTGTGCATACAATGCAAATATTTATAGAAAAAAAGAGGAACTAATCCATTTATATTTTGTACTGAAAAAGTATATAAGACATGTATTGATACTTTACTTATGAAATCAATTCTAATATTTTTACAGACGAAAATTAATCGATATAATGTGTCTGCGTCCAAAGATTCGAACAAACGTCTTTCGTTCGATTTAATACAGTATCGTCTGCTACCGACCGAGTAGGTCGTTTTTTTGTGTTTTTGTTGGGATTAACGTTGCGCTGACACACTTATTGGTCCTTTAGCGACTTTCCTGTTTTCTTGGTGGAGGAATACTCCAGGTGCCCTAACGTGCATTATTTCATCGTGACGAGCGAGCACCTGCTTAATGTCTTCCTCACATGGAGAATTTTAACACTCTGAGTGAGGCTTGAACCCGCATCGGTGAATGGCAACTGGTTTGAAGTCATCGATCTAAACCACTCAACCACGGAAACCCACTCCAGGTGAGTCGAATCTTTAAACCAACATGTAGATAACATAGCATTTTGGTAATAAAGAAAGCACATAATCTACCGAAGTCATTCAGTTTAATATAATTCAAAGAGCTATAAAATATGTATTTTATACCTTTTTGTTCAATGTTCACTTTCAACTGTTACTTAATTATAAATCATTAAGCGAAAAATATTTTCATATCCGTTGACTTTTGTTTCGAAGTAATTCTGCAGATGTTCTATGTATAGTACGGTGGCATAGCGAGGACATAGGAAATCATACCGAAGAATATTCCTCCGGCCACTAATCGATAGCGGTCAGATTTTCTATATAGAAATAAGAAGGGCATGTACACATTTTACTTAATAACAAAATTACTAAAAATAAGAAACCTTAGGTGCAAAAATATTCCCAAAGTTCAACATTTAATTCATCACAAGGTTTTTTTATTTTAAATTTTATCTTAATTTTTGATTCGTTCTTCGCATGAAGTTTGATGCCATCATTTCGTAATTTTTTCCCTTCTTTTTTTCCATATAAAATGTGCAAAAATCTCATACATGCGTTTCTTCAAAGCATTTTTTGTATAAAACCATTGATATGAAAGCTTAGGTGCAAGAACTTTCCTACTCTCATTGAATTTATCTTTTGAATGATATTTATTTCATTTTTGTGAAATAAAAATTTGATTCGTTCTCAGACGGTTTATTTCCACTAATTTCGAAGAAAAATTAACTTCAGCGTGAAGTTGTTGTTGTAGCGTCATAAGCAGACGATATTATAGTATGCCGCGTGAACATGCGGTATTGTGATCAAAAGGTTAAAGTAATGTTTTTAATCATTTAATGTAATTTTATTCGCGAGAAATTCATTTTGTGTTAATATCACAAATTAACAATATAAGATAAAAAATGCAATTAATATTTCGGTGCTAAAAAGAAAGATGGCATTTCTTTTTATGTTGTTGTTCTCACCTTATTTCATATACATTTAAATATCATACAAGATACAATTATGCCAATTACGTCAATTAAACATTAAAAGAGATAGCTTTCCTATCGACCCTTGGATCACAAATGCAAACTGTCGTAAAAAGGTAAAATACAGAATTTTTTGTATATATTTTACTTAATTATTCTTAGTAAATAAATTCAAGGTCCGCCTTGATCAAATTAAAGCGGGAAAATATGTCCGGAGCATTTTTGTGTATAAGAAGGTTTTTGCAAATGTAAATAATATCTGCATTTAAACAGAATTGAATTTTACTTCAGTAACTTAATGATATATTTTTGTTTTCGTGAATTTTTTACCTGGTTTCATGATCTTTTCAGTTATCAAAAATGTCGTCGTGATTAACTTATTTTCATAATTTATTGTACATGTTCAATTCAAAATAATTTTACATAAAACTAATTTCTATACTGTAAGTTTGGAGGATCGCTACGCCGCTATTAAAATCTTATGTCATTTAAAACGGTTATTCATTTTAAAAAATATTTAAATGGTAAAAATATGAAAATCGAAAGCATTTCAAAATTTTTTGATTTTTAAAATCCATAAATGAGCGAAAAAGTTATTTAAAATTCAGATCCCATACACAAACGATGTAAAAACATTTGTTTTACCCACCACCAGATAAACAGGTATTTATGCGTGACGTCATGGCGATCTCTCCTATTGAGTGATAGTTTATAGAAGTTATAAAATGTTGTATGCATCACACATAAATCCTTTTTATTGGACCTGTAATAAAACTTGCCAATTACCTCTAAATAAGGAACGTTAAAACAACACAGACGTTTATAACACTGATAAGGCTATAATTGCGTTTTGAATTACGTTTCCTTTTTGTAATTACAAGGTATAATTATCATGCGATTTTAATCTTTCGCATATTTTTTATTTTGCAAAAAGTTTTCATATATTGGTGGATAATGTGTGAATATTAAAGTGAATAATGTCTGCTTGAAACGGCAAAATACCTGTACCACGCTGATTGCCACTATCTTTTTCTTTTCTTTTAATTTTACAAACATACCATACTTTTCGATTCATTAAACTTCCTATTTTGCCAATATGTTAAGAACCTGTGTAATTATAAATTGTAAACAGCTGTTTAAAAGAAAACCAAAATAACTCACGTATGTATTTTTGTGACATAAGAATGGAGTGGTAGTGGCGCGGGGTATAATACATATCAATCAGACAATTTTTAAATAAAATCGTCAAGTTCTTTTGTATTTGTGACTTCCTGTTTGAATTTGTCTTTGTTTTTGGACAAGAATGTGTTATGGCCGTAAAAAGTTATAAAATCGTATAAAACATGTTCGATTTCTTTTTTTTTTTTTGGGGGGGGGGGGTGGGGGGTGGAGGTGGGGGGACGGAAGGGGGCGGGGGTTGTACCTAGGTCTTTTACACAAAATTATATTTAAAAAGACGCGCCCAAATAAAACAATGTAAAATCAGATCATATTTCTCAAATATATATGTCAGATTTTATTTTCAACGACAGCGTATTTTATAGATGGGACGCGTAAAAATATCAATGCTAGTGCTATATAAATATAAAAGGAAGTGTTATGGGTACGAACCCCTTTTTTCTAGAGAATAAGGGTCATTACATTTCAGATTTGGTTGAAAATGAAAAAAAAAAAAAAAAAAAGACTTCATCGATATTTGCCTTTAAGTTGAATCTAAATGGTAAAGGTACTTTGTACATTGTTTTTGAAAAACATGTTAAAATATACATTCTTCTATATATAAAATATGTATAAAAATAATTTTTATATGAAAATATGGTTTTTATTGCTGATAGATATGTTTATTGATATAAAATTAATTATTATTATAAAGTAAATTTTTAAAATGCTATGGTTCGAATATTACATATTAAACATTCTTTGATAAAAATGACTTGTTTTTTTTCTAATGAAAAATCCCTTTTCCATGTTTGTAACTCCAGTAAACATTTCAATTAAGCTTTTTTAAAATTATCTTATGGAAAACCTTCTTCTTTTATCACACTTGATATTGAAATAAACATCCAGGCGACAATACCCGGAGGCAATAGATATCGACATCGCAATACGGTCACCTGTTACCAATACCAAATAGCTGTTGTCTCCCCTGATATCGATTTTCTGCAATATCGGTCATGAGGCCATTTCTTCCTCATGATTTTATTTTTTCTGTCCGCACGTGTTAGCTACCACATGCGTTTGTGGTAATTCACACGTGCGCGGGTGATAACTATCACGTGCGCAAGTGACAGCACGTTATACTACCATGTGCCCATGTGATAACTAACACGTGCGCCCGTGTTAGCTGATCAATGAAAAAGCGTGAAAGATCTGCAATTTTTCTAAATGGATGTCTTTCATAAGGAAGTGTTATTTATAGTTAGCTCTAATTTACGAAGTAAGTGTTTCTTGTTTTTGAAAAAAGGCTGATATCTCGATTAATTTCGTTGGTAATATTTCACGTTCGCACGTGTCAGCTAACAACTGCGAACGTGATAGCTATCACATGCGAACGTGATAGCTATCACATGCGAACGTGTTAGCTAAGATAGTTATTACGTGCGCACGTGTTAATCAACACATTCGCACGTGGTTTTCTAACATGTGCGAATGTGGTGCTAACACGTGTGCACGTGATAAATAAATTTTTTCCTATGTCCCTCTATTCCACTGTAGTATACACTGTGGCAGACTATTTTATTTCTCGGGATGTAGGGTCCTTTAGTATTGACCTGCACATTGAATATTTCGTATATTTCCTTAAATTCATTTTCAATGTCCAAACATAAATAGCGATACAAATATTACATATATAATTCTTAGTTGATATTATACTATCGCATGTGCAGGTAGCTGGCGGCAAGCGTTTAGCTGCCAATATCAGGGTAGTGGGTTCGAGTTTTGGCCATACCTTTTCCCCCTAAATTTATTTGCAGACTTTCCACTTATTTGTCAAAGCCCGTGATATTTATGGTCCATTTATTTAAAGTTATCATATTCACCGTTGTAAAAAGTCAATTATTTAAAATATTCTAGACAAAAGAAAGACACGTTACAGTCCCCAAGCGTACTAAAAATAAATATTTTAAGAGAAAAAATAAAATTTTTATAAAGATAAAACAGGTAGCGATAACATCACATTATTTTACTTTAAAGCAATGATAACCGTGGAAACCGTGGATGGCGTGACACTGATTCCCTGTATAAAATACAAATATTGCAAAGATAATGAGTGTCTTTCATTAAATCAAATGATTAAGCATTTACACTGATTTACCATCTCCACGAAAATTAAACTGTACATATAATTTCTGCCGAACAGTTTTTACTGCAACATTAATTGATAATAATTGTATGCATATTAACTAAATCAGATAGATAGCCCATGTCCCCTAAGCCTGCTAATCCGTCTGAAAATTTCTAACATTTTTCTACCTGCAAATTGACAATATCAGAAACTCGATGAATGCCAATTAACACAAATTGGGCGCAAATTAAATTGGGATCTTTAATGCAAAGATATTAGGTATCCAATCATTTGGGAAAACACGCTTCGTCACGCTTCGCGGGTTAAATATCCCGAAGCGATAACATCGGGCCCCAAGTGACCGCACGCGATAATCGTATATTGCATATTTCAGAGGGAAAGGAAGTCACGAGTAAGTACTTATTTGATTTATATGTTTTAATTTTAATAAACTGATTTTTTTTGTGACAAACCAGACATGAATTATATTTCAATTAATCGGAAACACGGGTTGCTTTTTATTGCTTTAACAAATTCAGAAGCGTCAAAAAGGTCATTTTTATTTTTGTAATCTTAATATAAAAAGAAATTCAGAATAGCCATTAAATAGTTCATTCATTCATTCATTCATTCGATTGATCATTTCTTCACAATTAATCATTTAACTATTATTTCATTCTTTCTTTCATCCGATAGTCTACAAGGATGTCAGTCACCAAATTTTGATGTTGCAAGTGTTTGAAATATAAAAAAATATGTGCAAAAATCATTATTAAATACCATTGGGGTTAAACGAGATTAAGTTGAAAGGACAAAAACAACTCCAGTAGAAGTTTTATTTCGTAGAAGCTAGGTAGCCGAGGCAGCTTTAAGAATGAATAAGGCGGCACGCAACTTTCATTCATTCGATTAAAACTGGAATTCGGAAAAGCATTAATAAAGTTAATAATTACAGTCTTTTTTTTAGAAATGGGTACGTAATCTGACAAAATAACGCTTTTTCTAATGGCACTTTTGCAAAAAAATTACAACATCTCTTGCCTCTGTCTAGAGAGAAAATGTTTTTCTCTGCGAAAATATCAGTGTCAGTATGAAGAAATTAATACTATTACAGATTATTTTTCCCTACAGACTTTGTAAGTCTATGTAAGCGGTTATATGGTATTTTTTTTTCAAATATTATATAAAAAAAGGTTGGTAATAATAAAAATTTATATTATGTAGATTTTGATTATTAATCTGAAAGTTATAAGAATTTTATAGTGACTAAATACATACATACTATAGATCTTTTGCATTAACAATTTTTAGTAACATCTTTAAAACCGATAAAGCGGAAGAACAAATAATCCAATTTGTCGATTTCCGTTACAAATGTTGTTGTTGTACCCTGGGGGTGGGGGTGGGCTGAATCGATAAATAATAGCTTTGGTCATTATAAATTTTTTTTTTTGATGCATTTACAGGCAAACGGTTTACTAACGATGTACTTGAATGAAGTTTAAAATTTAAAATTAAAGTGAAATGCGGACAAGTCGAATATGTTATATATTTTATTGTCAAATAAAAGTATAAATTTTGTAATATGATATGGTATTAACATATTTAAAATCGTTACATATTAACATCTAAAACAAACATTTTACTTTCAGGACCATACATGTACAAACAATAAGTAATTGCTCAGCTTAGTCTGTTATTTTAAATCGATTTTCAACGGACCATTTGACATTTTAACAAATAAAGTTGACGATATTTCCGCATTGAATGGTTTTTTTCAGTTCTCTGTTTTACTCCATTTACAGCTGTAAATCTTCAAATATGACCACAAACGTCTTTTTTTTAGCAGGGCGCAAAATGATGTAAATTAACAGGTTAACCATAAAACCATAAAATTTTTAAAATACCTACACTTGTAGTAAGTGGGTTAACATATTTTTATGACCCAGCTTGAAACAACCCCTGACCCGGATATTCTTATCCCCAGGGAATATTGTAATACACAATGAAATTTAAAGGGTGATTAAACATTTGACACAATTAAATTATCTTATTTTTAGTGTAACTGTATGCAATCTTGGGTTAAATAAATTTAAGAAATAACGCAATGTTTAAACGAATACTAAAAAAAGGCATGGCTCCAGATTTGTCCCACAAGAACAGAAAAAAAAAATATATAATTGAGCCGTGCCATGAGAAAACCAACAATAGTCTTAGTTTTTCGACCAGCATGGAATCGAGACCAAACCCGCGCATCCGCGCAGTCTGCTCAGGATCATGCTGTTTGCTAACAGTTTTTCTAATTCTAATAGGCTTTGAAAGCGAACAGCATGGATCCTGACCAGACTGCACGGATGCGCAGGGTGGTCTCGATCCATGTGGTCGCAAACCCCCTATATTGGTTTTCTCATGGCTTATATATTTTTAGATATTGATATTAATGGTGTATAATTATGCTACGTATACTGACAGACTATAATGTTGCGGAAACACATGAGAATTAGATGTTTTAACTAATTTTTACGATAAAAATTGTATATTTAACGCGCATTAAACACTAAACCCTCCCTTTCGTTATAATTGGTAACGACAGTGGAAAACTTTTTATTTCCGCTGCGGCAGGTTCGTTTCCCGGCGCCCCCATCTTTTTTTCTTAATGACTTCTGCTTAAAAGGTTCCTTGATGAACTGATAATTGTGCTTTTTAATCGAAACCCCCTCTCAATATTTTACTCCGTAGATGTTATTTTTAGAAAATTTTTTCGTCAAGCATATCTGTGCTTTAAGGAATATTGATTAAGGAATATTAAAGCCTGTTTGCCTGGGTCTATATATTTCGAAAAAAAAAATGTGAGAATAATAAACATCTCGCGGGAAGGTTAAACTTTGCATGTCTACCGTTTTCTGTTACTCTAGCCAGGCCCGTTCACGTGCACGAATAGACATGCGCTCGTGCAAAACCAATCATTCTGAAAACAAAGTGGTCATTTATTAGGAATGAAATCGAGTATGTCTGTAAATTTCGATCTTCAAACATTCAATCAAACTAGTACCATTTCTTTCATTTTACCTCAGATTAGACATTATACACTGTTACATAATTTTTATCGAATTTTTCGGCAAACTCTAATATGAAATAATGTAAATTATATTGATACCCTGATATTATTTATTATATTTTAGTTAGGTTTAACTGTGAGATTTGGATAATTTTAAATCCGATTTACAGATGCATTATATTTATTTGAACATGATAAAAGAGATGGGACGTTTTTGATGAATATTTTACTTGTCTAAGAATATTATCTGACCGCGAGATTGGAAATTCTGGAAACCTTCAGATTGTTTAACCAAATATTAAAACGTTTAAGAGGCAAATATATCGTTCAGAATTTGTTCGTCACAAAGTTTAAAGAGATGTTTGGGAAAAATTAAATTAAAAAAAAAAAAAGCTTAACACGCGACGGGTTTCGCATTTCATCAGTCAGATGTTCGTCAAAATCCCGGGGAACCACGGTAGACCTCTGGTATTTCGAGAATGCTGTTATGTCCCCCCTGATATATTTTTATCCAAACTGTACAAAAGATTTTTTTGTGCATTTTGAATAAGTTCTAACACGGAGGATTGCGTAATGGCGGACAGGTTAAGGAACATAATTTAGCATAGTTTACGTTAACACTAGCGTTGGTTTAAATTATACCCTGGCTGTAGTTTTGACATTTGGTAGGAAAAATGGGAAGTGTTATTAGATCCCATTACCGCACTTTATTTTGCTTTGAAGTTTTGTGAACAGGTAAAATCTCTCTTGAAAAAAGTCTCCCCGTATTTATGTTATTACTGTATGTCAGTTTGAAGACAATCCATCAAAATGAGGTGAGAATTGACCGGACAACGTGTGACGGCCCCTATGAACACCATGCATTTTATATTAAATATAATTTGGGGGATAGATTTTAATAATATAACCATAAAATGCAAATAAAACACTACATAGATAACTTGTATTAAATATCAACAGGCACGTTTAATGAAATCAAATTTCTTTTTCGCGACCAAAATTTATATGGGCGTTCTCACACTTAATGATGTCGTCATCCCTGCCCACATGTCATTTTATTTTGTCATAATTTCACATCATTAATTTGATATAATTTTCAGTATCTATGAATTGCAAGAGTCCATTTTTGATAACTTTTAATGCGTGCATTTTTTTTTATTCCAGGTTGACACAAAGAGTTGTTTACTGGAATCAGAAAACGGGAAAGACTATTTAATTTCACGATAGAGAATATACATTGTACTTATGTGTGAAGTTTCTACTAGTTTGATCAACAGATGCAGACAGACATCCCGGATGAACCATTCGTTGACATCTTTAACAACAGATAAAAGCTTATACTTATTGAGATCAGGAAACTGAATATTTCCATGTGGTTCATCATTTGTAACCTGCTTCCATATCGTGTTCCAGTACAGAACCAACATGGCTCTTTTTAAAGTACATCTTCGGAATTAGGAGGGGTGTACTGCTCTTTTTAGAAGACGGCAAAACGAAAGCCTATAGCGGTAATCAGCATTCATGGGAATAACGAAAACATGTGCAGACAATACTAAAGAAGTGATATCAACTGATTTGTCGAGTCAACCGCGCAGAATTAAATGTGCGAATTGCTAGTTTTTCAATTAGAAATGAACATAATAATATTAAGAAATGCTTGATGTTATTGATTACTCACTTTTAATTCTGCTTTTTTCATTTGGACAAGAAATAAAAATGATTCATAACCGGTTGAAAAACTGATTTAAAAAGTATTTAAGTTGAATAAAATGTTAGACATGTCTTCAATTAATAACAATATGATTTTTTTCTCATACCCTGTCTTTGTCTTGCTTTTTCTAACATACCGTATTTGCTGTAGGTATCACCGACATTCATTTTGTCATCTTTCAGTTGTGCCCCTATACAAAATCAGTTCACATAAAGAAAAATACGGGATTTGTATACTACACATGCATTACGGGAAAAGTCTGGTAAAAGTATCTTTTAGAAATACTGGGCCGTGAATTCCCGAATACGAAAACCAAAATTTAGTCTTTAAAAGTGACACAAATGGGAAACTGATACTCTGCATATCTTGCATAAACGGGGGAAAAAAACCCGACCCGTATATCAAAAAATACAGGTTCGTATATCCCGTATATCAGATGCAAATACATTCCGTATATGACACAAGTACGGGATCCGTATATTGCGTAAAACATGCATATACGGGACTAGTCCGTAGCCCGTATATCAAAAAGTACAGCTTCGTATATGCCCCGTATATGACAAAAGTACGGGATCCGTATATTGCGTATACCATGCATATACGGGACTAGTCCGTAGCCCGTATATCGAAAAGTACAGTTTTGTATATGCCCCGTATATGACAAAAGTACGGGATCCGTATACTTAGTAATCATGCATATACGGAAAAATCCGAAGCCCGTATATTAGAAAATACAAGTCCGTATATGCCCGTATATTAGATGCAATCACAGTCGTATATGCCCAAAAATACGGGATCCGTATACTACGTATATCATGCGTATACGGAAAAAAATCGAAGCCGTATATTAGAAAATACAAGTCCGTATATGCCCCGTATATTAGATTCAATCACGTCCGTATATGATAAAAATACGGGATTCGTATACAACGTATATTCGGAATATACAGGCTCGTATACGTGTTCCGTATATTCTAAAATACGGAAAGTATCGGGAAAAAAGTCTCAAGACCCTTCGAATACATGAAAATGAAACTTATGTTAAAGCAGGAACGAAATAAACACCATTTCTAGGATTTTTTTTTAAAGTTCGATATTGCATATATACGGGAAATATGCATTTATGTTTATTCGGCGTATACGGCTCCCGTATATGCATGACAAATATACGGACTTCCCGTATACTAGATGTTCCGAATACGGGATCGTATATTAGGTCCGTATATTTGTAATATACATCCCGTATACTCCCGTATTTTCGAAATATACGGGACCGTACACTCCCGTATATTGACCCTTTTTTCGCAGTGTGACAATTCATTACAGGTCACCCCCATCCCCAAAAATATGCAAAATTTAGCCCTGTGCAAGCAATATTTCAATTAATTTTACCTTATTCGGGGAAATTTTACATTTACCATCCATTTAATCGTACGATGTTTGTCATTTCATTCAGAAACATGCTAATTTCAATATTTTTTTAGACAACTGAAGTGCAAAAAATGCGAGAAAAGACATTTACTAGGTCCTAAAACAAACCAAAATAGTGCCACCCGGTCGAAAATTCGATCTAAATTCCAAAAACACAAGAAATTTAAGCGTTTTCAGCCATTTGTTACCGTTTTACATCATAAAGAATAGATTAATGGCATTCCATTCATTTTCGAGGGCTTTCAGAAAATAACATGTATTGCCCCTTATAGGCCCGAACACCACTAAATCCAGCTGTTCTTTATTTCATATAAAATCACTCACTTCATAACGGGTTCATCATTTCTAGCATATCAGATTTTCAGAGACTTATATTCCCATAAAGAACTAGATCGCTACTTTAGAAAAAAAAAAGAAAAGGGCTGTTAACTTTTATATAAGAAAACTACAGTTCCGTTATATACAACCCGCTGAATTTACTACTTTTCGCTTTTCAATTTCTCTTTTGGTGACATTAAATTCTTACGCCGCCATTTTATCTAGCATGCGATAGGAACATCCCATTTCATTACAATGCAAAGTGATACATATGAAACGCGGTAGGGTAAAAGTAAGCACGTTGCGCCGAGAAAATGCACTAGGAAAGGAAAAAAAGATTATACTATTTATATTTGGGGGCTAACTTGTGACTAGACCTGCGGAGGCTTACATTCTTTGGTAGTGATCAGCCTATAGCGGAAAAATTATAATGATGAGTTATTGGGGCTACTATAATTAAACCCCATTAGAAGAATAAATCTTACTGCGTTAGATAATTGTCCTTACTTATTACAGTGCTGTCAAATTAAATGAAATACAGACAGTTTTCTGTCAATAGACGATCTTTACTGTGTCATAGACTCTAGTAAGACTTTAAAGACGTAAGTTTGGTTCTTTTATTCATGTTAAAGAAACGTTAAATGTAATATATCACTTAGCATTTAATTAAATTTCATATTCTTCAGATTCTAAAGGGTACCGGGGGAAAAGTTTTTTAAAATATTTTTTTTGTTTGGGTTATTTTTTTCTTACCAAAACACTATTATATTAACATAATTGCCCATATCCTTAACAAACTTGAAATACTGTATGCGAGTATCATGCATAAGTATTTACAACCTATCTGAGTGCAAAGGTGATACATTCTTTCTCCAACTGAGCATTTTTAAGGAAACGGTCCATTTGATGAGAAAAACATGAGTCAGCTTGTCAAAACAATTAGTAAACTAGACAACTAAACGATCATTACATGGCCAAAGATGCATAACCTGGCAAGCGAGAGGATGTAACCTGTCACTTTTGCACGTGACTCAATTCTGAAGCTAATGGTAAAGGAAATGCGAAATTTCTTTAAGAAAATGACTTAATCACTGACCGGAAACTTAGTGTAAGAATAAAGCATAAACTATTTCGTATAATGGGCTCTTTAGGCCATTATACCACATGTGTTATCCCACTCGTGTTGATGATATTACACAAGATTGTTTTAAACTGAAATGTTAGAAAGTGAGTACACAAGGCAAAAACGCAGTTGTAATATTGGTAAGTTCAAAAACGGATGCAACTCGGAAAAAATGTTCAAGATTAAAATCCTAATGTTATATTCATGTCCGCTTCATTCTGATCTTGATTTCATTTGAATTCAATGAAAACTTCTAAGTGACTGGAGGACGCAATGTACAGATAGAGTGTTAAGTATAAAGATCAAAAACAATAATCTAATATATAACTTGCTATTACATTTATATTTTTATGTCCATTTTATGTTAATGGGGCATTACAAAAAATGATACAAATTATTGGTCTCGACAGCATGTCGATAATCTAATATAGTTCCGATACACAAGAGACTGTGACGTATGAACGGGTGTTAAGTTCAAGCACTATATATCTCCTTTGTCCCCAACCGCAGTAGTTGCATAAGCTAATTTTAGGCTACCATTGGAACAATTTGACGGACTTCATTCGCTGTGAGAATTCTGTTTAAAGTATACAAGCCAGTCCACAATTATGTACGCTACACCGATTATTCGCACAAAAACACCAAACTGGTAATGGAAAAAAGTGAATAATATCGCCAGACGCCCTAAACAATGAGCATTATTCCACATTTTGGCTGATATATATGGTTGCAGACGATATATACGGTACATTAAATGCTGTATGAGAGACATAAAACATTTTAGTCTTCAACGTTCTACTAACAATCCCAGGAAATTCAAATAAAGCATTTTACACCGTGCCTGAAGATATTAATGGGCATTTACCTCCGTTTATCGCACAGTAAATCTCTGAATCGTCTTTGATCATCCTTTATAACTGTTCTGAAAATACTTAAATATTTTAGCAGTCCACGATTGCGCAATAGTTAATGGTCTTATGTGAGTTTAATCATGCAATGAATGGGATATCACATACGATCTTAGGACATAAATCGCTGAATGGTTGAAAGGACTTTGAACTGGAGCAAATAAAATTGCGAGATATCTGAAAGCGTCTCTGAACCACGTATCTTGAAATAACATCACCGTTATTAAATAAAAAAAAAACAAAGGAAGAAAATGTTTGACATCGAAACGAAACCAAATATTCTATTTCTGGCTTGAGTTCTGATAAATTCTGGTGTGCAATGATAACAATTATGAATATGTTACCAAAGGTTATGTGAAGGAACAGTATGTTAGTTGGAGACACACACTTACTTGTATTTCATTTAATTTTCGGCTTGTTAAAAAGTATTATACTGTGTCTTAAACCGTTTTCATTTTCCACTTAAATTGTGTATTTGCAAAGGAAGTAAACTAATAGATTCTTTCTTATAAGTACTAGCCCAAGGCAAGAGTTGTCATTCTTTGCGGATGACAACTTTATATCAAATATTAAAACTTCTGTTACTGGTATTAACAAAAACTATCATAAAAATTTTAAAACATTTGTTTAAATTAATTTCTAGTCTTTATTTAAAGTATTTCTATTTATTGAAAATTTAAGGGTCTATCTCTATGTATTGGTTCTTACTTCAGGTGCTTATAAAATTAAAATTTGAGGTGTATGTATTTCTAACGTATTTGTACATAGTTTAGAATATTCATGTTGCAAAAACATTTTATGATATGATTATGTGAACTTTGGGTGAACTAAGGACTTCTGCTTTGAAGCCTTAGATACGTTAAAAATAAAACATTAATTCATTAAATCGATTGTGTTTCTAAATAGAAATATACTGTGGGGGTTTTCCCTTACAGCTTGTAAAAAAAGCTTTAAATAACGTGCTACAAATACTTGCAAAATAAAAAACGCAGTAATAGTTAGTAAACATGCTACATATTCTTGTAATAGCTTCGCTGACCCGATGAAAAGGAAACGACAAACATTTTTCTACGCCGTTTCCAACTGTATTTCAGTTATGCAATGGCGGTAAGATGGCGGACCAGTGTTTGTGGGGGACTTCATACAGGAAAACGGTCCCCCATAGTGTTGTTGTATTTTTATTGTCTGTTTATCTGAGTGGTTGTGTGTGTTTATCTTTGATACATGAATGTCTGCGCTATTGTTAGTCTAACTGTGATTAAGGAACGTAACATTCCCTTTGTATATTCCCCTTGTTCTGCTTTCGCTTCACCCTCTTCCAACCCTTTCCCCCCTTTACCCTTTCTCCCTCTATCTATACTTTGCATAAGTTAAATGTACAGGCAAACCTGTCTATAAAGACCACACAAGCCAAAATAGGGTATTTCTTGGGAGGTGGTCTTTATTCAAGGTTTAAAATACACCGTAAATGTTAAAATGGGAAACAAAACATGTGGTCTTTAGAGCCAATTGGTCTCTGTTCAGGGGTGGTCTTCAGCACAGGTTTGACTGTACTTGTATTTTCGAAGCAACCCGTCTGTAATTTTTTTTCCGTTACAGTTCTTTTTGTTGTGGGCCTACTTCTAATGCATGGCTCTGAGGTTTGTTTTTAGTGCTCTGTGCTTCCCAGAATTTACCCTTACCCATTATCTTTTTATGCACTGGGGAACAATGTAACAAATGGATATAGTGTTAAACTTTTCCCCAAATACAAAATATTTTTCATTTTATCATGCACATACTTAGAGGGGTTTTATAGAGAATATTGACATTATTCAACTGTTTCCTTTGTATCTATCTACGTCGTCAAATATATAAAAACTTTAAATGGGCAAAATATTTCATGATGAACCGTGGCTTGTAATAAGCGAACAATTTGGGTAGTAAGAATGTCCATGTACCTGAATGTCATTGCAACCTTAAAAGATATACGATATATATTTATATAAAATATGCGGCCCAGTTAATTTTTTTTTGATATATCTAAAATTTTAAAAGGTACTATAGCAAACAAGACGTCTTCTGGCACTAGACTTAAATGTTTGTCAATAAAGATTGTTCCGATTGTATATTTTTGTGCTAAAAACTCACTGCATAAACTCGTTTTGGCGAAATTTTATTTTCATTTAAAAAGTTTTGAATGGCCCTCAATGCACGTAATGTGCTTTTCGGGATAGCATATTGTATCCTTAATAGCATTTGAAATCTAAAAAGGTTCATATTTGTACAAATGGACAGTTTCCATCTCATTTATTGAGATATCTGAGATTCTCATTAGCGAGATAACTAAAACTTCAATTGCCTAATAGGTTTAGTAATTTCTGCGCTTATTATCATAGTTTTATGCACCTTTGCGCTGCTATGTTGCTTCCATGCATCTTAGCTCGAGCAATATCTGATATGTTCTCATTATTTTTTCTATATACCATGTTATGTATTGCAGTATTCCATAATTTTCATTTAAAAATTTATAATAAAGTCACGACCTTATCCTACATAATCTTTCTGCTTTTCTATTACTTGGTAATTTAATGCGTCTTTAGAAGTGATGAATTCCCTTAATCAACTTCCACTGCTAGAACATGGTTGAGATATCGAATATGTAGCTCCTTCTCGTCAACAAACACAACCAAACCCGTGCTCTAGACAACCTCCCAATAAATGTTAGAAAGCCTGCTTACAAATGTTACTATTATCTCTTTATGTTTAACCAAAGAAGTTACTTTACCTGTCTTAAAAGACCACCTGTTAATGAAGACTAACATTTCCAGTTCCCAAGATAACTTTTGCAGTCAGGTTCTGACTGTATATATATATAAATATCCTAGCATCCCCCAAATATATTTAGGATATTAAACACAGTATAGATGTTTACTACCGCTAAAATGTTTTAACACTAAACGGAAAGTATAAAACATTTAATTATGATTGTAGCTCTGTATGCAAACTTAATAAATATATTTAGTAAAGTTAAATACATTTGATGAAAATAATTTTATACATTTTGAAGTAAATATCGTTAGATAAAATAGTTTATTGAAAGATGACCATTGGGTATCTTTAAGATATAAATGTTAAAAAAAAGGCCTTGCATATTAATTTGGAACAAAACATTTAAAAGCTACCTGCCATATAGAAATATATTTTGGAAAAAAAGCATACTGTGGGCCGATGACCTAGTGGTAACGCGCTTGACTGTCAATTCAGAGGTCCTGAGTTCGAATCCAGGTCCAGGCACGGGAATTTTCTGAGATGCTCTTGAGTGTCTCCCACCTAACTTAGAGGCCTGTACTGGTTCTTACCAGGAAAGATGGCTTCGCGTATATCGGTGCTATACGCCGGGCACGTTAAAGAACCAGACTGTCTATTCGCAAAGAGCTAGGCTAAGTTAGCCGGACAAGTCTGTATCTAAAAATTCTGGGGGCTTTATCTCACTCCGTCCGTCTGGTCAGATCGCTCTGTGCCTGTACTAGCAGAGGATGAATTTCGCGCCTTGTGTGGCTGCGTTTGCTATATGTAAAGCGCCTTTGAACGTGTTTATCATGAAAGGGCCTATATAAATCTGGTATAATAATAACATATATAATATAATACTATCTGCCAATCAAATAAAAAGTTATCTTTTCATTTGATTTATTCTATTTCTTGTTGATATGCTGTGTAAGAAATAGTATCTGTAGCAGAGCCTCATTTACGCCTACAAAGTTATCGCCAAACAGGCCTACAAAGTTATCTTCGAGCAGTATATTCCATCTTAGCAGCAGTGATAAGTTCTTGTGTAATGCACCAAATATTCGTTCTTGTTATGATTTTCTTATAGATAATGACACTTTTTCCTGTACTTTCAGTAAATTTAAGAACATTTGCAAAATATAACTTTTCTAAAATTAAGTTTGTACGGATATAATAAGATAATTCTATCCCCTCGGCAAAAATGCAATATTTGATAGGTTTATTACCGTACATTACTGCTGGAAGACATTTTTGCCGTTTGATAAATTCAGTCTGTAGACTAAAATAAACAAACATATCTTATTAAAGAAGAAGACATACATTCAGATTTAGACATGTGACTTGTGTTTTTCCATAATTACAACAGTGTATCTGGTTTTTATGAATGCTGATATCCTTTCAGCTCGCTCTATTAACGTAATAAAACGTATAAGCGTCTGGTGGCCCTTTCACGTTTCCATAGAATCAACATTTATTACACGAAATTCATTTTGAAATCATTTCTGAAATATCTAGGTCCGCAGCTCTCAAATATCTTACATCCGAGGCATATACTTTCAGACAACATCAAGAGTCCACGCGCATACATTTGGAGGGGGTGATCTTGCGCGTGACCTTTGCTATCGACCAATGTAAATGCGACTTTCGGTTTCAATTTAAACCTGTCATTTTCTTTACTTCTGGAAATAGCTGAAGGTCAAGTGACGTCCTTTTCTGTGTTGTCAAAACACATATGCCTGGCGAGATTGCATGAACATATGCTTAGTGACCTAAGGATATGCAGTCACTCGGATATGGGATAAATTTTAGGTGTCACTGGTGGCATGTAAGCGGCAATATACATGGCACACGTGCGGTTTAACATCTGTTGGAATTACTTTCCACTTTGGTGACATTAGTAATAATTATAGGAAGCCGACTTATCTTCTTTTACCTATTATCTGTTTAAGTGAATTGAAACATTAATTTTAATAGCCATAATTCGGAACTGTCCATTTGTTAAAATAAATTATCACTGAAATATGGAAATTTGATTCGTCTTGTCAGATTTTTACTTTAAAGCATTCTACGTAAATAGGTCGTTGTAATGTACATGTGATGCCTTGTCTTGCGGTTACGACTTAGGGAATTAGCGCAAACCACAGATCGGCTCTTGACTTCCTCTAGAACAATTAGTCAACTGCTTAATTAGGAACTGCTACAATTTTATCTTCAATTAAATACTGCAATTAGAGCATTTAAAATGTTTAGACTATTGTATACACTCCTAATTAAATACTGACTTATCAGAGCCGACATATTAATTTCTTTAACGGTTGTTTTGATCTGTGAGAAAGGGTTTCGCCAGCTATTGCGAAATAAGTGACTGGCTTCAACTCTGCCATCATGAAGGATTTTGAAATAATTTGGCATGAATATTATCCTTAAATGAGATGACGTTTTACGTGTAATACTCAAACCCTTAGCTACAAGGTCAAGGTCACACTTAGAAGTCAAACGTTAATTCGGTCTGTTCGTGTCCGGTTCGTAGCTTTGCCATTCATCAAGAGGTTTTGAAATTACTTAGCATTAAGGGGACGCATATTGCTACATTCACAATTCATACAGCAATGCGGAAGGGGTGCATATTCAAGAAATCGATGGTGGGAAAATAAAGAACATATTCCTAAACTGTGACAGGAAAGGCCGTACCGGCGACAGTAACCATCAAAACAAATCACCACCTTTACAATATTACAAATTTATTTACATAAGATGATTATAATGAATAGATATGAAAGAAAAAAAAACTGATTATAAGAAAGAAAAAAAAGAAAGTTCAGTATCTCTAGATACAAAGTTCTTATAGTCCATTCTAATCTGACGTGACACAGGTCTTTAATGTAATTGTGAACTTTAAGTAGCACAACAAAACGCAGCTTCTAAATTCAAAATACAGTCCCTTTAAACCGTGAATACGTTGATTCGTGTTGGCTCCTATGGTGGTAGGTGATTGCATCCCTGAGCTGACTTCAGAGGATAACAAAATCATCGTCTTTGCGGTTTACGGCACAACCATGGGACGAAAGCTCTGCGCTGGGAATATCACATCCAGGCGAGTGAAGACAGTGAACCTCGGGCATTGTACTTCCGGGTTATGACATCACCAGGAAAATCGTTCTGGCGGAAGAAGCTAAAATATATAAATATGGTAAGCACCATAGCAAAACAAATAAGTCAGGGCATTAAAGCTGCTCCTTTGGGTACACCATACCTCCATAGGCTCCCATAAATAATACGTGCTACTTTACAAAATATACGTGCTACTAAGTTCAGACGTCACATGATTAAAATACGTCACTTATTACTTCCATTATTACAAAAATTACTTACTTAAAAGACTAAAGTTAAAGTATGAAATGTATGAAAAGTATATGATGAAACATTATAGATACGGACATGATAAACTGCAGCTATTATTTACAACTACAAATTAACAAAATTCAATGTAAATCAAACGTTATATGATAGTTGGCATCCATATAATATCTAATGCCATACACTAAAACGGACATTGTTATGTGTATGCAATAGACTGTCACACAATTTCATATTACAATAATATTATTACATACATGGTACTAGACTTGCCATATAGAGTTTATACATAACAATACAGTGCAGTGATGGCGTTCCATAATTAACAAAATATTTGACATAAGTTTTTGAAACAGTGCTTTACAATTATCATGTTTACAATTTCAGTACAAATTTAACATCTTATATAAATGAAACATTTTAGATTCCTCTTTCGAAATAATTTACAAAGTCTGAAAAATTTAATAAATCATCTGACATACCGAAACTAGCTAAAATCATATGCCGAAAAGTAAATGTTACAGAATACTGTAGAATGAACAAAATTACCAAATAAAATCGTAATGCAAAAATCATACAAAATCTAACAAATAAATTTCTTACCTCGATCGAGCATAAATTTCTAGCAAGAAAATAATTCAGACATAGATTCGTCTATAAAGTCGTAAGGTGGTGTGGCAAGGCATAACTAGTCCAGTCTATTTAAAGGGTAATGTCCCGCTAAATACTAAATTTCATGGGATTCACGGCTAAGCCGTGGACTCGACTATTTGTGTTTCCACGGGATTCACGATATAGCCGGGGAATCTAACTACTTTGGCGCGAATTTAAATTGACAATTTGAGGCCCCATTATAGTGGTTTTGGGGATAAAACACGAATTACTGAGTTTATAAAATATCAACTTTCTTATTACTGAACAGAATTTAATGAAATTTACATGGAAATTTAAGTTATGAAATACAGAAAAACATGAGAGGTTATTCATGCGTAAAATCTGACATTTACCTCAATAACTCAAAATTTACAAAAAGATGATGGAATACCTGCATTTACTCTACAGATAAAAATAAGGCCCGTATGTCAATTTGTGACCACGTCCCCCCTAAAAAGAAAATTATATTTTCTTAATTGAAAGCAAAATGACATACTGAAAATAGCACCACCCAAAAGAAAACACACACTGTCACTATCTGTACACCATATAATATAGCCACTGTCTACACTCTACTCAAATAATCTGCGCCTACATTTTCTTACCAGTAATTGCTCTATACTGATCTCTATATGGCTGTAATGCCAATGCCATCTCATCAGCTGGAATTGCTAAGTTTCGCTTTATTCAAATAAGTGAGCGGCTGATGTCTGTCTCTAATTACAAAGTCTTTACCGAAACAAATACCGGTGAAACTTAGCTACTGCCCTTACTATCGCTAAACACTCCTTCTCTATCACTGAGTACTTTTGCTCCCTAGGTAGCAATTTTCTACTAGCATACGCTACAGGTAATTTCTCTCCATCACTTTCCTGAAGCAATACTGAGCCTAAGCCTACATCTGAAGCATCTACTCTCAATATAAAGTCTGATCTAAATCTGGCATATCAAAATAGGCGGACCATTAAGTAGCCTTCAAAGTCTGAAAAGCCTTTTCTTGACTTTCACCCCACTCTACAAGATTTGGCTGACCCTTTTTCGTCAAATCTGTGAGTGGAACTGCAAGGCTGCAAAATTTGGGATAAACTTTCTGTAAAATCCAACTACACTAAGAATGAACGTATTGCCTTCTTGGTTTTCGGTCTTTCGGCATCCTGTATGCCTGTACTTATTTGGAACTGGTTCAAGGGTCTGAACATCTCCTATCATGTGCCCTAAACATTCTAACTTCTGAAAACTATAAAACACTTAGTCGGTTTTGCTGTTAACTTAGCCTCTCTTAGTTGGTTAACAACTCAGTAAGGGCTACTACATGTTCTGGCCATGTGATTGTATACACCAGGATATCATCTTGAGCTATCTGAGTGCCCTAGGTCCTTCAACCTTCCGCATCAGTCTACAAAACGTTGCTGGTGCGTTAACTAATCCAAAGGGCATCTTACGGAACTGGAACAAACCTTTCGGGGTTTCAAAAGCAATCATGGGTTTTGCCTTTTCGGACAAAGGAACCTGCCAGTAACCTTTGCTCAAGTCTAGTTTAGAAAATTATCTATACTTAGATAGCTTTGATAACATTTCCTCCATTGTTTGGCATATGTTCAGCATCGAAAAACCGTCAGTTTGTTGACCTGACGAAAATCTATACAGAACCTTATACTGTTATCTTTTTTCCTTATGAGGACATAGGGGAGGAAAATGGAGCATTTGATGGTTCGATTACTCCCAACCCCAAACATTTATCTACTTCCTCTTTCACTACTGGCTGCGAATGAAAAGGAATAGGATAACCCTTTACTCTTATCGGATCTGTAGTTGACAACTGAATATCATGTTCAACTAAGTTAGTATTTCAGGAATATCTGTCAGTACATCTGAGAAATTTTCTAACAAATCTACTACTTCTGCTTACATGTACTGGTAACTCTGGATTTACCTCTACATCTTTGTACGTTTCTGTACCCTGCTGTAATAGGACACAAAACTATTATCTTTTTCTACTCTACTCGAAAGTCATCACTACTTTCATTCGGATCTATCTGTCATAATCTCTCTGATCCTCCTCACAATAGCTGCTCCAACCTTACTTAAAATACCCTTATCTGGTATAGACTTACTATCTCTTCCTTTCACAGTACTGTTTCAGCATGTTTGCGTGAAAAGTTTTCAACTTTCGTCTACATCTATCCTGTAATCAGTCTATTTACTTACCTCTACTACTACATATGGACCTTCCAATGTAACACAACTTATTATGTTTCGTAGGTAACAATACAAGTACCTTACTACCTGCCTTAAACCTCCTATCTCTAGCCTTCCTATTGTAATATTCTTGTATCTAGCACTACTTTTTGCTAACTGTTGCTGAGCTATTTACACGTATCTTCCAACTTTTCTTGCAAATCCATAACATATGGTAAGTGGTTTTTACCTCATCATTCTCCGTCTTACCAGCCCATAACTCTCTTAGCACAGTTATCGGTCCACGGATTGTTCTGCCGTAAAGTAACTCAAAGGGAGAAAATCCCAAACTTTCTTGCGGAAACTTCACGGTAGCAAACAACATAGCATTCAAATACCTATCCCAATCTCTAGGTCTCTCACTACACATACGCTTCAACATTTGCTTCAAATACCGTTAAACTTCTCTACTAAACCATTACACATAGGGTGATACGGTGTTGTAGTTAACTGTAATGACAATATCTACTACTTCTGCCATAGGTCTGACGTAAACTGCGATCCACAATCGGTAGCATTTCCTCTGGCACTCCTAATTCTATACATATCTACTAATGCCTCTGCTACTCTCTCAGTTTCAATATAGGTAGTGCTATGGCTTCGGATATCTAGTAGCATAATCTACCATAGTCAAAATGTACCTGTTTTTCCTATCAGTCATAGGTTCGATCGGACCAACGATATCGACAGCAACTCTCTTAAACGGATAGTATCAATCAAAGGCATTTTCCTAACGGAACTTTACTTACTTACCTTAGCTATAGTACGTTGACAAATACTACATGACTGACAGTACCTCCTAACCTCTGCCATTACTCCTGGCCAGTAAAATTCGCCTAATACCCTATCACTAGTTTTCCTTATACCTAAATGGCCTGACAGTAACGAATCATGTGCAACTTTCATCACAGTTTCTCTAAGACATTTAGGTACAATCAGCTGTCTACTTTTGTCTAAATTTGGGCGGTATACTCTCTATATAACAATCTATTCTAATCTCAAACCTAACTGAACCTTTACCTCTACACTGCTTAATCGTACCTTCCTCAGCTTCTTTCTACACAAATCTAAAGTGCTATTCATTCTGTTGCTTTTCTAGAATTCCTCTCTAGATACATCTAAAATCTGAGACGGAACTTTAAGCTTTACTTGCTTCTTAACTTTGGCTTGCGCCCTAGTTTCTACTGCTGACGCTAAGCTACTAAACTGAGGTTCTACAGCTCCCTCTACATTACCAATTATAACATCATTGGTAGGATTATCTACAACCAATGCCTCTACTGTACCTTGAAATACGGACAATCAATATCTATTCTAGCTACATCTAGCCTATGTTCACTCCCATCTATGTACTTACATCTACGGGTTTTCTCTAAAAACTGACTTGCTTCTACTAAGTTCGTTTCACTATCACACATGTACAGCCTGTATCTGCATAGCGATTACATCCCTACCATTACAAGTACGGGTTTTGTAGGACATGTACTTACACTAAGCATACCTAACTCCTCAACATCACTTAGTTCTATAATGCTATTTCCACTCTCTGACCTACTTGACTTATCCTATCTCTATCTCTATTTCTTCCTCTACCTCTACTCCTAGATCGGTCACGGCCTCTACCTCTATTTCTACTGTCCTTACTATTTCTATTTTCCCCTTTACTACTTTCCTGTTCCTGCTCTACTTCTAACTCTGCTGCTGCATTAGCACTGTTACCGCCGTACTTTCCACTCGTACAGTAATATGAACTATGCCCTATTCGACCACACTTATAACACTTCAGTACACCAAAGGGTTGATAACTCTTCCTCTATTAGCAACATTGCTACTACCTCTATTACTAGTGCTACATTACGACTACTAGGATAGTGTCTCTGAGGTATTTCATATGGTTTGTAGCTCCGGTCCTTATTGGTTCGATTCACGACATATTGGGACCTCCACGAGTCTTTGCAAACAAATCTGCATCTTCTGCTACATCCTTAGCTTTAACTAACTTCTTACTACTCAAATTCTGGTACAGTTCTCTATTACATACATCTAAAAATTGGTCCCTAAGTATATAAATCTAATAATCCTTCATACGTTTTCTTACCTTACTCAGTCTAAGCCAACCATCTAAATATCTACTTATTCTGGCTAGAAACATCACAAAGGTCTCATTATCCCGAGGCCTTTCAGTTCTAAACTTTTTCTTATAGCCATCGTCAGTGAGTTCGAACTGACGTAGCCAAGCGGCTTTCAGTTATCATAATCTTCCTATCTTCCAACGGAAGCCTTTCAAAAACTCTCTTGCCATTACCCTTTAGAAGGAACGGTAAGTTAAGTGACCATATCTCTTTATCCCAATCCTGCGCAACAGCGTACGTTTCGTACAACATTCAAGTACGCATCCATGGAATCAATTTTCTCATCAAAGGGAGACATCTTAACCTTTACCTTTTCTTACTCATCTTTTCTAAGTCTGTCTTAAACTTATGCTCTGTTTCTAATCTCCTACTTTCTGCTTCCTCCTTCTCTGTTTCTAACTTCCTAGCTAACATTAACTTCTCCTTTTCCATTTCTAACTTATCCTGTTCTAACTTACGTCCGTATTCTAACTTATCTAATTCTAACTTACGTTCATACTCTATCTTTTCCTTCTGCAACCTAGCCTCTAACTCTAATCTTTCCTATCTGCTTCTAACCTTTCCTTCTCTCTTTCTCTCTCTGCTTCTAAACTACTTTGTTTTTCATATTCTATCTTTTCTTTCTGCAACCTAGCTTCTAACTCTAATCTATCTTTTTGCTTCTAACCTATCTTTCTCTGCCTCTGCTCTTAATTTCTCTGCCTTCTAATCTATCTTTCTCTGCCTCTAATCTACTATGTCTTTCCTCCGTTCCCTAGCCTGCTCTTCCTTAACAAAGTTAGGTAACTCCTCTCCTTCATAACTAACTCCTGTCCTACCTTCGTTAACTCTACTACACTAGTCATGTTTGATTACACTATGTTAACACTATATAACACTACGCACTACAGCTACTTATAACAACCTGAGACACTAATAAACAATCGTGAGGGAATACTAGACTACACTAGTTTACACCAAGGCTCTACAGTTACCACTGAAGCAAAAACAAAATACTTACTCTACGTATATACTACACAAACGTCCTCACTAAAATAATACACTAAGTTGCGCAACAGTACTATGTGTCAATCAAGGTTGCATAGGCAACAATCAACAAAGTACAGTGACAGTAGGCTGTAACAATACCTTAGCCTTATCAAATATCAATCAACTGTAACTGGTGTTAACACTTTAGTGTAACAAATAAACAAAAATAAATCAAAGTGTTTTATCCCAAGATCAAGTATAGGTATAACACAACTGTGTAGCACTAAAACTTAAAAGTAGGTAAAAGTATATGCAAGTAAACAATCTTGCTAACACACACAAAGTAAAATACTGTATCTAGTATGTGTACAGTACACTAATACATATTAGGATCACTGGGAGAAGTAGGGCGACGCACAAGTAAAAGTGAGTAGGATAACTCTCCTTGTCAAGGGCGGTCACTCTCAGCACAGATATATGGTGGCTTAATCATAGAGTGACACAAAATAAACCCAAAAGAAAAATAAAAGGAACGAACTCACCCCAGAATCCAAGTGTCGTAAACAACTGTCTATCAGTCTGTGACCACTAAAGCTGGTTAGCTGAAGCTATGGATCTGTCTTGTCTTGTCTGAGGTAAGACGTCACTCTGAAAAATGAATAAAACTATTATATGTGTACCAATAGAACAAAACAAGAGGAATCTTTACAAATTATTGCTGCAGTTAAATGGGTGTTATAATGTTCGAATAGCTTACTGTGTCTGGTCGACCAATCCCACTTCTGACACCACTGTGACAGGAAAGGCCGTACGGCGACAGTAACCATCAAAACAAATCAACACCCTTTACAATATTTACAATTTATTTACATAAGATGATTATTAACAATGAATAGATATGAAAAGAAAAAAAAAACTGATTATAAGAAAGAAAAAAAAAGAAAGTTCAGTATCTCTAGATACAAAAGTTCTTATAGTCCATTCTAATCTGACGTGACACAGGTCTTTAATGTAATTGTGAACTTTAAGTAGCACAAACAAAACGCAGCTTCTAAATTCAAAATACAGTCCCTTTAAACCGTGAATACGTTGATTCCGTGTTGGCTCCCTATGGTGGTAGGTGATTGCATCCCTGAGCTGACTTCAGAGGATAACAAAAATCATCGTCTTTGCGGTTTACGGCACAACCATGGGACGAAAGCTCTGCGCTGGGTAATATCACATCCAGGCGAGTGAAGACAAGTGAACCTCGGGCATTGTACTTCCGGGTTATGACATCACCAGGAAAATCGTCTGGCGGAAGAAGCTAAAATATATAACATTTGGTAAGCACCATAGCAAAACAAATAAGTCAGGCATAAAGCTGCTCCTTTGGGTACACCATACTCCGTAGGGCTCCCATAATAATACGTGCTACTTATACAAATATACGTGCTACTAAGTTCAGACGTCACATGATTAAAATACGTCACTTATTACTTCCTTTATTACAAAAATTACTTACTTAAAAGACTAAAGTTAAAGTATGAAATGATATGAAAAGTATATGATGAAACATTATAGATACGGACATGATAAACTGCAGCTATTATTTACAACTACAAATTAACAAAATTCAATGTAAATCAAACGTTATATGATAGTTGGCATCCATATAATATCTAATGCCATACACTAAAACGGACATTGTATGTGTTGCAATAGACTGTCACACAATTTCATATTACAATAATATATTACATACATGGTACTAGACTTGCCATATAGAGTTATACATAACAATACAGTGCAGTGATGGCGTTCCATATTTAACAAAATATTTGACATAAGTTTTTGAAACAGTGCTTTACAATTATCATGTTACAAATTTCAGTACAAATTTAACATCTTATATAAATGAAAACATTTTAGATTCTCTTTCGAAATAATTTACAAAAGTCTGAAAAATTTAATAAATCATCCTGACATACCGAAACTAGCTAAAATCATATGCGAAAAGTAAATGTTACAGAATTCTGTAGAATGAACAAAAATTTACCAAATAAAAATGTAATGCAAAAATCATACAAAATCTAACAAATAAATTTCTTACCTCGATCGAGCATAAATTTCTAGCAAGAAAATAATTCAGACATAGATTCGTCTATAAAGTCGTAAGTAGGTGTGCGCAAGGCATAACTAGTCCAGTCTATTTAAAGGGTAATGTCCCGCTAAATACTAAATTTCATGGGATTCACGGCTAAGCCGTGGACTCCGACTATTTGTGTTTCCACGGGATTCACGATATAGCCGGGGAATCTAACTACTTTGGCGCGAATTTAAATTGACAATTTGAGGCCCATTATAGTGGTTTTGGGGATAAAAACACGAATTACTGAAGTTTATAAAATATCAACTTTCTTATTACTGAACAGAATTTAATGAAATTTACATGGAAATTTAAGTTATGAAATACAGAAAAACATGAGAGGTATTTCATGCGTAAAATCTGACATTTACCTCAATAACGCAAAAATTTACAAAAAGATGATGCAATACCTGCATTTACTCTACAGATAAAATAAGGCCCGTATGTCAATTTGTGACATAGACTGATATAATACTGATGGACACCTGCAATATTCAGTATTTTGTGGATAAGGATGTGGTACTATGAATGTAATAGGAAAACAGAGGTTTTTGTGAAAGTACATTCAACACAAAATATTAAGCTTTTGTATAAGGAAAAACAGGTTTTTTACAATAACAGTGTTCCAAATAATATTGAAGGAATGAGATTTTCTTTCTAACACACCAGGTTTGCTTAAACATGTAAAAATTTAACGCCACGTCAGTTCATCTCGGGATGGACGCCATATTTTTCATTGATAAAAAATGTAAACAAAAAAAATCAGAGTGGGATTAGCATTGCAAGGGCATAACATGACATTCTACACAATGAATACCTTAGAACAGATATCTAAGATGCTACACAGGTCAGGGGGTTAAATGCATAATGTCGATCACTTGAAATTCATCTTGAAAAGGTGGTCAATTTTAGTTGTTTACATGGTTTTTAATTTTCCACGACTTCTCGGCGATTCAACTGCAAATGTATTACTGCGCCGGACGAAGGTAACTCTAATAAACAACGGGAGACAACTAAGGTGTCAGCACGTGTTACGATTTTTAAAAAAAAATGTCGATGACTATAATTTCTTATCAAATAATGAATCCTATTCAGATATTCGTCTTTAATATTAGAAAAATTATTAATTTCTGTGGACATTGTCAAAAAATATTACTTACAGTGGACTACTTTGCGCATCAAACTGGTTTCCGCTTCAGTTGTGAGGCACTTCGTTATACTTTTTGACAACATAACAAAACACAAAATGAATCAATAAAGTCACTTATAAACCGACTGCTACTTAAATCAGTGTAAGTAAAGTTGTTGTTACAACATTATACATGTTCGTTACGTTATGAGATAAAGTTTATCTTGAACTGCATAATCCATTAATTATACGTTTAGATGATATTGCATTTACAACTTATTTGACCCGTTTTTTTACGTGAATGACAGCATTCTCGTGCAACTCGTGCAAACAGAGTTATGAAAAGTTTTGGTGGAGAATTCAAGGACAAATAATAAATGACATTAAAGTGAGGATAACTGTATATTCGTCCAGTTTTGATCATTGACATTCCTGCTGTGTATTAGTAACTTTTGTGAACAAGATTAGAATGTTGCTTTTGTACATATACATATTGATTGGACCTCTCAGCCAAATTTCATACCTTAGTTTAGGGATTTTTAAGACAATACATTTTCAAAAGTTTGTTGAATGTGTTTTGATATTTAAGTGCATTGTAGTTCATGAATACCAAGTTAAAAAATAATAATGGCAACATTTCTAGGCCTTTATTGTAAGCTACTAGACTTCTGTAACGATAAATGTTTAATGTATTAAGGGGAATATACTCTTTTAGTTTTAGAATGTGGCATTCCTTGACCACCGTATCTTTTCTTATGCACTACTTTGTAAACAAACTAAGTAATGTGTTTTAGCTCACATATGCTAAATGAAAAGCAAGACAGTGAACTTATTTCACATTCTTTCTTTAAATTAGAATCTGTAGGACATTGATAAATGTTTGGACAAAGTGAAGCACTATTATTTTCGCACCAAAAAGTCTTTAATTGTTGACTTTGAATGTACACAAGAAGTCTTATGTAATTCAACGATAACTTTCTTGTTTCAGTTTTTCTCATTTTTATTTTAGTGAGCAATCCTTTGTGTACTTATAACAGTTGAAACAGTATTCATTTCATTTACCAAAACCTTGTACTTTTTTGCAGGTAAATTTTATAATACCCCACCCACTTTTTTCTAATTTCAAAGTATGCGTCCCCTTAATGTTTATCATAATGAGACGACGTGTCATGGGCAAGACCTATATACCTCTAGCTCCATGGTCAAGGTCAGACTTAGAGTTCAGATGTGAACAGGGTCTGTTTATGTGTCCGGTCCATGAAGGGATTTTGAAATATATTGGCATAAATATTAACCATAATCAGACAGTGTCATGTACAAGACCCAGATCCCTTTCTCCAAGGTCATACTTAGAAGTAATAAGTTAATAGGATCTTTTTTCGTGACCGGTGTATAACTCTGTTATCCATGAAGGGATTGTGAAACAACTTGGCATAAATGTGTACCATAACGAAGCAATGTGTTACTTGCAAGACCTAGACCTCTAGCTCAAAGATGAAGTTTACACTTAGAAGTCAAGTCAAAGGTTAATAGGGTCTGTTTCATGTTCTGTTCGTAACTCTATCATTCATCAAGGAATTTCAAAATTATTTGGCATAAATAATCCTCATAACGTGTCACGCATAACAACCAGACAACTAGCTCTGAGGTCAAAGTCATATTTAGAGGTCAACGGTTAACCTGGTGTGTTTCTTGTCTTCCATCCATGAAGAGATTTAAAAATTACATGACATAAATGTTCCCTATATTGAAATGACGTGTCAGACACAAGCCCAAGACCCCTAGCTTTAAAGTCAAAGTCACAGTTAGAAGACAAATGTTAACACTGTATGTTTCTTGTCCAGTCAATTACTCTGCAATTCATCAAAAATTACTAGTCACAATTCTTCCCTACGATGAGTTGGTGTGTCATGCTCAAGACCCAGACCCTAGCCCCAAGGTCAAGGTTACCTTCAGAGAGCCTTTTTATCTGGTCCCAAAATGAGTCATACCTACACTATTCTGGCATATTTTGGGCAGACAACTGTCTCATTCTTGCGCACACTTCGGGGAATTTTGCCACTAATAGTGCCAGCTCCCTTTTGAGCTTTAATTATAAATGCTTACTTTATTTTGAGAGTTATATATACATGTATTTTCCCTATAGAATGTCAAGGTCAGTAGTGGCTATTGTCAAGTTAACTTAAAGACACGTCACAAAATAACTGTAATCATTTGTGTTTACCAATCTGGCTTAAGTACACCTCCTATTACGCTACGCTTAGGATCTGAAGACGTGCTATTGATAGTCTCATTCTGTCGACCTTTCCACTAGCCAATCAGTAGGCTTACTTACAATATTTTGTAAGCTTTAAAAATCTATATTTAGCCTGTATTTTTTTTCTTTTTTTTTTTCGTATTTACAATTTTCATGACGACCACATCGCGACTACTTCCTCATGTTTTGAGAGAAATCATGGTCATGGTACGGACTTGGTCGCGTAAAGTGTCAGTTAGCCAGTTAGCTCAGTCGGTAGGGCGCTTGCCCTGTAAGCGAGGGTCCCGGGTTCGAGCCCCGGACTAATTTCATATTTTTCTTACTCATTGCCAGTCGACGCTGTTTCGATGGTTCATTCGAATGCTTGTTGAAACAAGTCCTCTGGTTGGTTCAAATAAAAATAGATTTGCGAAAATAATAAATTGCAATATTGGAAATCCAAAATATACAGAAGACGAATGTGCATGGGTCATTCTCAGATCTTCGTTCAGAAAATCAAGTACTTCAGTCAGATTGTGGTAATTCCATGTCAGATGGTAATTATCACAGGATGAAAAAATAACAAGTACCTAGTTACAATTTGACAGTAACAGATATAAGGCTAAGACAATGCATTTAATGTCTAAATATATCATTCAATTAATGTAGTAGTATGTCCGATACTTCATTTATTAAGATGAGTTTAGACCACACTTTGTTTCTATAGTGTAAGATAGTTATAATATTATTCTTAGAAGAGAATGGCTGAATAAATTTGCAGATGAAGTTGTGTAAACAGGGCATAGATTGCCCACCTATCGTCTTGTGGAATTGTTGAATTATACCAGTATTACAAGAATTATTTGCACCAAGTTCACGTGGGAGGAAAAGTTAGACCACTAGGTATTGGTGGGTCTTTAATACTTCTAATTTCTTGAATACCGATGGATAAAAATAAATGCTATAGCCTATAATTAACGGTTAATGCAAATAGGATAATGTTACACACCGATAGCCACACGAGAACTACATGCAGATATAGATTTGCCATAGTTCGCTACTGCGAAAATCTAAAGTGGTAATATTGGACTGGGAATTCATGGCATGTTTACTGACAGATCAGCACACCCTAGAATGCCAAATGTGTTCATCAAAAACAGTTATAAATAAAAAACGTCATAGATATTAACTACTCGACTACCGCCTTCTCATTTATAAGCGCATCTTGTTTATAAAATGCATGCGATACTGTCTTTACTCACCCTTGTTATCCGGATAATACGAAATGATGTGATAATTCCAAAATGCTACAAACCTGAGGAAATGTCAAACCTAGTATGGACATTGTTTTTTGTCAGTATTTTCTTATTAATCATTTTGGTTGTTTAAAGTATTATAACTGATTCAACATGGTTTAGAAACTGTACCGTTTGCACTTAACAATTTGAATATGGGACATATTGTTCAGTATGGAGAGCCCCAAACAATATGTACATTTTGCTTTTGAGAATGAGTTTTGGCGATTCAAAGCGTTGTCAACCTCATTTAATGGACTTTCGGTAATGAATATTATTTTGTATTATTCAGTTATTATATAAACAATGATATGAACATGTTTAAAAGTTTTTATTTAAGATCAAATAACCTACATTGACAAATATATAAGCATATGTAGTAGCCCATGGATACTGACCCAAGTGTTCATAGAAATTTCGAAGATACGGCTCGAAATGCTATGAGGATAATAGCCAATATTGTAGTTTGAAATTTTGCATATGCTGTGCTAAAGGTACCGATTGTTGTATATTGAAGAAGTATACTCATAAAATGTGGTAACTAATGGCTGTAGCATGCCGAAGTTAATGTTTTAAACACATGATCAGTACCAGGTGTTCCTGAAACATTTTATCAAAAGGGAAAATGTCTATATCTTTGTAAAATTCTGTTTTAAAACTCAAGTCCGCTGTTAGAAGCTTACACGCCTGTATCTTTTCTGCTAGATTTTGGTAAAAAATTAAACAAGCTAGAACAGGTAAATTTAACACCTGACTCTAAATGTACTGAGATTCCACAGCGGGAGGGGGTATACCCATATTTAGAAATTAAGTATGCTAGGGGTCTGTTAGCATTTTAAAAGTGTGAAAATAATAGTACTTTAACAGGTCAGTCTTACTGGATTATGTTGAATACTGCTGTGAATTCATAGAAGTACATTCCCTTAATCCCTTAATTGATAATAGTTTGATATTGTACTTAATAATTTAGTACACTTGTTAACTTTTCCATAAAAAGTTGTCCCCTACCAACATTTCATCTGCAATACAAAATTCACATTCATTTCTATACTGAAATATAAAGAGTTGGTCCCAGTGTATAGGATAAGATCTACGTTCATTTACTTAATAAATGTTCAATATCCCATTCCCTCTTCTTCTGTAAGTTCAATACATTAAGTTGGTGTTATGAATTGTAATTGAGATCAATTTTTTTTGCTTTGTTCCTTGGGCTATAATAACCATGGTATTTTGACTGCTGTTCAAAATCTGTGGTATGTTTTGTGGTGTTGAAAATCCTGGGCATTTTTGAAGACAGTATAATACGTCTTGTAGATCTTGGTAGGTTGAAGATAACCTCCAGCCAAACTTCAAAAGCCATTTCTAAAGGAGCCAAAGATCTGTATAGGTTGACTGCCGGGTACCCCCCACCAGCACTAAAACAAGCGCCAATATATGGCCATATCTTTTCGGCATTCTTTTTCGGGTCTTTATCCAAAGTCATCATTCGGACTATCTCTGTAATTGTTAGAATTACATTCATGGAAAGAGAGTGTTAAAATTTCTTTCTGATAACATATGAGGCAAAAACTCTTAATCTGCGATGGGTTTCATATGCTCTACTTATTAGGTGGCTGTGCCTGTTACCAATATAACAAGAGCTGCCAGAGGACAGCAACGCTCGCCTATTCAACAGCCTTGTCAACTGAATGAATACAAAAGTCGAAAAAGGGGCATAATTTTGTTAAAATGGGGAAAGGGTTATGGAACCTTCACAGTGCTTATCGGCTCATGACTGATACTCATGACTGATCGTGTGATATTTCAATCCTTTTCCCATTAGTTGATACTGAAATACCAACTTACATACAAAAACTTAAAACCAAAAACTGCTAAGTTGCAAAAGGGGCATAATTTTGAAAAAATGCAAAATAGAGTTACGGGACCTGCGAAGTGCATGTCAATTCATGACAGTAAACAAGTATGTGAAGTTTCAATCCATTCCCTTTAGTGAGAACTGAGATACCAGCTTACATACAAAACCGTTACCAAGAATTTCTAAGTCGAAAAAGAGACATGATTTTCTAAAAAAGCAAAATAAAGTTATGGATCCTGTGTATGTGTAGGTCAGTTTACCACAGTAAATAAGTGTGTGAAGTTTCAATCCATTCCCACAAGTGGTTACTGAGATACCAGCTTACATACAAAACCTTAACCAAATCGGGACGTCGGGGTGAGTCAAATAGCTCTACTATTCTTTGAATAGTCGAGCTAAAGATCGTTAACAAGATCGTATCATCATGTTGTTACAAACTCATTCTCCAAAACATGTCCACACACACAAAACTGGTCAATGTGTAATGGTACGTAAATGAAAGAAGTCAATGACGGCTATTATCCACTTTCAAAGACAACACATGTAGGGCATTATCCATGGTCATTTTCGGCTATTATCCATTTTTCACACACGGATCAATATAAATAGTTTTGGCATAAAAACGGCAAACATAAACAACATACTCTAAACTATGTCAGATAGCATAAAAAGCAAATCTAAATATTTTTTTATGAATTTTCAAACTAAACTTACATGGATTTTGTAAACTAATTAACATACTGTGTATTGTATTCACAAAAATAAAGTAAAAACGTTTGAGTTCCATGGAAACAAATCACCATTCGTTCTTTTTGCAACATCTGGTGGTTAAAATCTCTTATCAAGCCACAGCAACTTACCGAAAAACCCGAAACTTTCAGAAGCGTTTATCTGTCATTTTGTAGCATTTTGGAATTATCACATCATTTCGTATTATCCGGATAACAAGGGTGTTACTAGTTGAATACTACAATACTATGAAGCATTTTATCGAAATTGTTTTGTATATTTATTTGGAAAAATAAACATGTGCTCTTTGCTAGGGAATCCATATCTCAGCTTTTTTTAACCACTGTTAATTGTGATAGTTTCCTAACATATTTATTATACATTTATTTGAACTGGAAAGCAGTATTTTAGAAGACAATATTTAACGGTTATGGCCGCATGTAAAATTTCTTGATTCAATTGTTTACAAGTCAAAAAGTTAAAAATCTACCCGCCCGCTACACTCATTATATTCTTAAGAATGTCTACATTTTGCTATATTTATATAGTCATTAAGGTCGTTCTGCACGTCTGATAAACCAGAAGTAATGGCTTAATTTCACTGACCCAAAACAGTTAAAATAAAGCCTGGATTCGGCGTGCGGAAATGATAATCATTGTATGAATTAATGGCAACTGGTGAGTAAATTTGTTACAATATTGCAACGTTACTATTTTTCTAAAGTTAATGTGTGATATTTTAACATCTGACACATTAAACAATTCCAAACATGTCAAAAATTAGTTTCAAATGCGCGGATCTATTTAATCAGGACATAAACAAGCACATGGACATATTTTAGTTCATGATATAATATGACATGACGTAAGTTCAATAGCGAAGTGAGAAGTTTCAGTAAAATAAAGTTTTCCTACAGACTTCCATATTGAACAACTTGTGTGAGGTTTTTTTTTCAAATCAGCCTAGGAAAAATCCTATATGTTTAATTGCCGAATTTTTCTAAGTATATTCAGAAGTTTTGAAAAAACTCAGGGTTTAATCAGGGTTTAATCAAAGTCTACTTTGTAGGAAAAAATGATCCGAACGTATCATGGTAGTCAACAAAACCATTTTTCTCTTTATAGGGAATGTGTAGAAATTGTACTTTTTATTTCCAGGTTATTATTTTCCCCGATATATGAGGACGCTGCCTTAATTAAGCTCTAAATATGAATTATCCTATAGCGAAAAATTACTAATGATAGAGTTATTGGTCTACTATAATTAAACCACCATTATGAAGAATAAATCTTACTGCGTTAGATAATTGTCCTTACTTATTACAGTGCTGTCAAAATTATAATGAAATACAGACAGTTTTCTGTCAATTATGACGATCTTTACTGTGTCATAGACTCTAGTAAGACTTTAAAGACTAAGTTTGGTTCTTTTATTCATGTTAAGAAACGTTAAATGTAATATATCACTTAGCATTTAATTAAAATTTCTATATTTCGTTCAGATTCTAAAGGTTACCGGGGAAACGTTTTTTAAAAGTATTTTATTTGTTTGTGGTTTAACGCCGTTTTTCAACAGTATATCAGGTATGTAACAAACCTGTTTCCGCAAGTAACTGCCATTTTCCCCACATGAATCAGAGGTGGAGGACGAATAATTTCAGACACAATGTCTTTCATAAAATCGTCATGGAGAACATAGCCCCGCCCGGGGAACTCACGCCTCGAACTCGGGACCCCGAGATCCGTAGATCTGCGCTCTCCCTATTGAGCTAAGCGGACGGGCTTTTTCTAAAGTAACATTTGTATTTATGGAATATTTGTTACTTCACAAGTATTCATTATTTTCGGGTCATGGGCATTTCCTCTCATGTCGTTGGTATTCCGTTAAGTTCCAGGCGGGAAATGAGTGTCTAAGATGTGGGATTGCAATAGATTCGTTTTTCATTTTACCTGCAGTAGAATTATCGGTCGGACAGACACAGTTGTGTTCACTAGATGTCTTTTGTTATAAATGTATCAGTTGGTTTGAGTTGCACTACCTCATCAAGTACAGGTTTCGGTCAATGGTGTTTTATAGCCGTAAGCACTATATCTCTTTTCAGCTGATGAAATCTATGTCGGTAGGAGTCTAAACGCCCACCCAGTATATCTGTCTTATTAACATATTTACGAATTATAGCACCTTTCTAATTGGAAGTTAAAGCATTGCGAAGCGAACAAGGCTGCTACTGCAACACGTATCCACAGGCGGCTCCTTAAAAAAACAGTTAATAGTTTTAGTTGGATGTTGTTGCAAGATACAGGAGACGCTCCAAGTCTAGAAGATTTCAAAGTTTAATGTGTTAGGTATACGGCCGCCTCACGGCACTTCAAAAGTTGATGAAATCTGAAAGAAGATCATTAAGGGCATAGAACGCAACCAACAAAACAATACTGCGGCAGATGCGGTTTAACTGAGTCAATGAAAAGCAAATTACACTACACACCCTCTAACAACGGCTTAAGCGGATCTCTATCATAATATGAATGCATATTGAATGCACCCCATGATCACACTATTACACTGATTTTAAATGCAACGTTTATACCTTAAAACTGTAACTCTTAGCACACCAGGCATCAATTACTTTTAAACGTAATTAACTAAATTTCAATTGCGTTATAAGATGTTCAGGTAAGAAAGACAGATCAATATGCTACCAAAAATTACAGCAGTTACTTTAGAAAATGCAGGTAGAGCCATGTATTTCTGTGCAAGTTAGCAAAGAGCTGCAGAGTTCTCATTTAATACTAAGGACTTGAGTAGGTATAGAAATCCCTTATCCCGTTTAATTCGTCGATAAATATCTAATTGGTTTCTACCTGAATACTGTCTGTGTGCATATTTTATGGAATAAAAGACAAATTCTCTGAATATATCTAACTTACCATTTTCTTTGATGGTGATGAAGTTCAACACATCATAATTCTGTGATATATCTAAAAGTTAAAAACTGGTTACAGTAAAATATTTGGTCATTTATTTAAAGAATAATACCTTTTTATTTTTGACATTACAGCACCTGTATCACAATACAAAACATTTACCGTATTTGGAAATAAGTTATAAAACATTCATGTGTCATCCAGGGATAACTATAAACGACACTAAATTTGCAGAATGCATATTATAATGCTTTAAGTTACTGTGATGCCGTCTGTTGTTATTACTTAAAAAGGGTTTTATAAAGTTTTAAACTAGCTGCCCTTCACTCCTCTTTATTTTCTTTCTAACAGTGAACTAAATGGCAATGATGTAAACGGTAATTTCACATACACATAACCGATGCGCATTTAAAAACTACCACGAACGTCTTTAAAAGTATATTAATGAATATACTAGTAATAGAAAGCAAGAAATGTGGAAATGTAGAAATTTCATGATAATCCTTTTTTCTAAACTTCAGAACATTTCACCAATTCCGAAACGGGCCAACTTTTACAAGATGCATTAGAGGGCTGTAATTCTTGCCCTACTCTACTCAACTAAAAATGATAAATAAGTGTAAAAATATTCAAAGCTGTAAGTGTTCTTATATTAAAGAAAAGTTAACCTACACAAAAATAAACAAGTAATACTTATTTCCAAAACACAATATAATACATAAGTCCGACAAAATGCAACAGGGAGTTCTCGTTCCCTGTCGTCTCGGTTAGTAAGTTTACAAAGTTGCAAGGCTATATATGTAACAGTTTTAAAAAGCGGATATAATGAAAGTTTTAACCCTATAGTTGAAGATGTGGTTACTGTGACCTTTGACTTTCTACTCACAAGTTATGCACGCACATGTCATTCAGATCTCCATGGAGTTGGAACACACTTTAGCCACCGCCAATACAGCTGAAGACATGAAAGGGGTTTTTAAACCTTTATAAACTACAACTTGGTTTTATCAAAGACGGAGAAATGCTACATACTGCTTCTGGTCTGTTTTAATAGAACTAGATATCATGTGAATTAAGCATTGTTCTTTATTTTGATGTATAGTACTGCATATTGTCCAACGCAGATCATAAGCAATTAGCTCCAAGATTTGTCAACGACTTTTTGTAGCTTCTGCTATCGATTTTGCACAGAAGAAGAACATAAAGGCATCGTTTATTATTGCATGAAACGCGACGAATAACACAGTACACTTTACAGCATGTACTCGAATGAGCAACAATATGAAATCTCAAAATATATTATTCATACAATGCATGCTAGCTTGAATAAAATCCTATTTTAATGGGCTTTTATGAAAATTATGTAAACAAACTGTTTAAGATAGAGAAATATTATTGCTGCAATTATGTTCTTGATTTCATATTATTACGACAGAGATACTTGAATATACTAAGAGATCCTTTGCAAAAGACATTTATGTCTATAGATTTTTTGAAAGACAAAGTCACCATCCGTCACATTCAATTGACCGAAATGCATATACTAAAATACGTGCGCGACATCAAATAAAACCACACATTGTAAAAGGAGATTTAAAAGCATGTGTTTTGCAAAATATGATGTTTTTGTGAAAGAAATGGAATACTGACGTTTATCATAAATTTCAATCTTTCTGTTTAAAAACTATTTTCATTTTGCGATTTTTAACTCCAGAGCGTAAAATGAAAGTCTCCATTTCAAGTTTATATCTGAACAATAAATGCGGTTAATCAGAGTTTGCACAATATATGGATTTCTTTAAAACTTTAACAACTGATTAAGTTTTCTTTCACAAAGAGTTTAATAAATGTTTGATTTTCACTGGAGTTAGTTTAGTAAAGGGTGCAAAGATAGTTCAATCCGGTTAAGCAAACAATTATATTATTTAAATGAAATGTAAAAGACAGAATGAAAGGCCATACCATTCACTGAAGGACTACGAATGATCATGCTTTATGGTTTCTATTTTACTATTAGATAAGTTGAAATGAATGTGTGACATTCGGAGAAAATTTGCAAAAAAAAACTTTGTAGAAAGTAACATTTTTCACAACACATTATGCGGCTAGGCCACTTCAGTACTTAATAGTACATTTATATTGCAATAAATCTGGAAGATACTTATTATTTTGTTTTACATTATAGTAGCTGAATTTATACCGAACAACTAATAATGCAAGAACCGACATAAGATGGCGATGTGAGAAGTTACAAAATAAGAAATTGCTAATTTATTTTCAAAAGTTGAACATTTAAGGACTTAATATTTAGAATAAATTATATTTTCTCCTACAAAGAAATCTGAAATTAACCAAATTTCTGTAGTAACATAACGTCAACACATCAACATAAAGTTGGAACAAACTTTCCTTAAACCCTTTACATTAATTTGTTGAATATACTGAGCCTACGGAATGTTGCGAAAATATGAACGAATTATTGTATTATAGTTATCAAAGATGTGCGTTGGTATGTTTTTATTTAGCCGAAATTTATTAGAAAAGCAAATTTGTAAACTCATTATTACCTCAAAGGTTAATTTAACCCAGACATATTGGAAATGAATGAAATAAAGACTTAAATGTCTTTTTACATATATCAAATGCAAATGTAATACTAGATAGATTGAAATTAAAATAAATACTCTGCATTTTAAATATTTTCATATCCGAGGTGATACATTACAAATTTCGTAAAAAAAAAAACAAACACATATTTTTTACAGCGATCTGAAAGATGCTGCTTCAATGTGTTTGACAATCTTCTTTCATACGCATACTAACAAAACCTGGAATAACTTCAGTTTTAATAAACTCTGAAAGTCATGTTTTCTTGACTTACTTAAAATATTTTGACAAGTAGTGATGAGATGCCGAATCGCGGGAATCCCATTACAGAAGTGTTAGGCACAATTTACATAAAAGTCGTCCAATGAGCCTTTCGATTTCTTGTTAAAAAAATAAACTAAATTATCGAAAGTAAAATTGAACATGAACAATATACAATTGAGTAAGATGATTAATCTACCAACGTATAATTTCGAAAATAATTGCACACCACGACCATTTTCTAGGTTTGATAACCTTAAGCGTCAAAACATTTATGTTTATAATCATTATTCTTACAGTAATAATTCAGTTAAAAGGTATTTCCCATCTTATAAAAATGTAATGAATGTTAATACGACATTAGAGCAACTCAAAACTGTTCGTGTTTTGATGACCTCAAATATAACGAGTTTTCAACTTTATGAACAGATTTGTAAATACTGTACAAAAGATTCACTTCTATATTCTTTATTATGTAAACGCTTGAAACATCTACGTTTTTTTCTATTTTCTAGTCTTCTTACTATTGTCGAAGGAATAAATCAGTATCAAAAGTGGAAATAAATCAAGATCTGCTTTCTAATGTCAGGTGACACTCCTGCTTTTAGAACAATCCGCCAACGTTTGATTTTTTTGTTGTTAAATATTTAGTTATGCTTTACAAGTGTGGGTTTTAATAAAGTCTAAGGGATTTGGAAAGAGCTCCCTTTAAGTTTTGTAAAATACTTCTGAGTAATAAACGAAGTACAAGCAATGCTGCCGTGTATGGTGAATAAGGTAGATACCAATAATAGGTATGTCCAAATTGTTAGGTAGAATAAAGCCTAGATTCGACGTACGGAAATGAAAATCATTTTACTAAATTGACATCTACAGCAACGTAACTATCTTTCTAAAGTTCAGATATAATATTAAAACATGTGACACGTTGAATAATTCAAAATAATGTTTTAAAACCAGTTTAAAATGTGTGGGACACGTTAATTGCGGACATATATCTAAAAAAAATAAGCACACGGACTATACATTTTATTTCACCATATTTTAGGCCATATGTTTATGTACGACTGTGAGAAGTTTCATTAAAGTCTACAGTCGTTGGTTAAAAGTGAGTCATCAAAATAGCCGCCAAGTAGGTGCTTGTTTTGTCAAACATGAACTTAACAGTTAACATTTTCTCACAAAACACCTAGATACAAAAGATTGTTCATATTTGGTGATATGACCTCTGTTAACTATCACTTGCCGAATTCTGTTAGGAATGGAGGCATAAACGCTTTTTATACAGTGCACTGGAAGATCATACCAACTTTTATTAACTTCATCAAGGAGATTTTGTTTAGATTTGATCAAGTATTTCTTCCTTTCAAGTCTGATTTTGATGGTTCGCCATACATGTTCTATAATGTTTATATCAGGACTCTGTGAGGGCCAAGACATACAGGTTATATCATTTTCATTTTGCCACTGAGAGGTCTTCCTTGATGTGTGCACTGGGGCATTATCCTCCCGAAATATATAGTCTCTTTGTGAGAAATGTTTGGCAATAACTGGCCACAAGTTGCTGTCTAGACACTCTATGTATTTCTGTGAGTCTATATTTCCCTCAATAGCTTCCAAAGTTCCAACACCATTATAAGTTAGACATCTCCAAAACATAGCAGACACACATCCACAAACACCTTTGACTGTCAAGTTTTACTTGTGCTTCGTCTCTAAAGATCACCTTGTTCCAGGTTCTATTTAGAGTCCAATGTAATTTCTGTTTACACCACGAAACACGCCTTTTCCTATTAGTAGTATTGATGGTTAGTGTCTTTCTTACTTTCCTCCTTGTATACATATGAAACTTAAATCGACGTCGAACAGTTCTAGATGATATTGGATTAGGCAAAGTATCATTTACTAGTCCAGTTAGTTCTGCTAAAGGAGCATTCCTGTTACTTCTAGCCAATCTCACAATCTGGCGGTCACACCTTCTACCTGCTGCCAAAGGCCTTCCACTTCGAGGTGCGTTTTCTACACTTTCTCTTGCGTTATACCTCTTCTGAAAACTACACACACCAGATTGACTTATTTCTAACACTTCTGCATTTTTTCTTTGAGAAAGTCCATCACTTACCAAAGATGTAACAATCTCTTTTTGTTCTGGTGTCAACTCTTTCATTTTGACAGCCATTATGTTGCAGACAACATTTGTTTACATTAAAGAGCTATTTCCTGTTTCTGTCAGTCCAAGGTAAACAAATGAACCTAAAGAGAATAAACAACAATGAAAACTTGTTCCAAAAAGAAAATTAACTCGTGGTATTGACCACCAAAGATCAGTCAGTGGTCAGTTCCCTTTGCTGGCGGCCAATTTGATGACTCACTTGTGGCCATTAACTGTACATTGTAGAACTAATTCTGTTCACTAAAATGTTATGAAATTTGTGACTTTCCCAAAGAAGTCCATTATGAAAACAAGGAAGAATTTCCAACAGAGAAAGCCACGTTCCAAAAACGCAGCCTCTTCAAAGGCACACACGAACAACACTCGCACACTACACACACACAAAATGAACACGCAAGGACAAAACAAACAAATACAGGAACACAGCGGGGCACCGCCTTGGAACGGTCAGTGGCAAAAGCACCACTGGGGAGTTTAAACCGGTTTATGGTGCACCTAACCTCACTCTTACCCCCACCATGTTCCAAAGTCAAAAGACAGTGTAAATTAATGTTAAACACAAAAATGCCCTTGTGTGTGTATATATATATATATATATATGAAGACGGAAATCATAATAGCTCAGTCCTGGTGGGATTTAAGAACTACTAATCATAGAGTCCTCTACCTATTCCGTCAGACACAATCAAAGAGGAAAGCGTAGCGTCCAACTGTAAAAGGGCTGAACACCAAACAAGCGATGTGTCTCAAAACAGTTACTTGCGTGAGGTCCTACTTTTTCAAATTAATCTAGCAAAAAGTTAAGGACATGACCCCTTATATCTTTATTTGCTGTATTGTCTACGCATATTATGACATTTTGAAAAATCAGGGTTTAATCAAATTCTACATTGTAGAAATATTTTGATCCGAACGTGCAAAACTACCTTTAGATATTGCAAACGGACAATGTGATACAGAAGGAAACATAACAAAATGCATTAGATAATAGATTATCTGGTGTAATGCATTGAAAAATATATTGAATGGTTTGTTTTCTGATACTTGGAGTTTGGGAGTACCCGAGTACCCGTCTGATATCGACAGCAATACGTCTTAACCTGTTTTAAATAAAAGTGATCGATTTTCAAAAATCTAATTAAACAAAATGTCTTAGAATTATTGTTTGTAAATCTATCCGAAAAAAGAAATATCAGTACGATTAAAATATCAGCACATAACTGGAAAATGTACAACGTCATGAAAGACTATGTTAATTATGTAAATAAGAGGCAATGAAAGATGAATGTATGTTCTAGTTCGTCTAAAATGTATGAAGCGTTGTTATAATATCAGACCAGTTGAATGTCAACCAAAGTACGCCGATCACTGCGTCTTTCAATAAGTGTGCATTTTAAATGAATATCTGCGATTAATTGAACAATACGTTAACATGCATCTTTGTACATTTTACAAATATTCTGTCTGTATTCAAAAGTTATCATTGGCATCCATTGAATGCACTTGAATGTCCTTGCAATTATTATGTGTGTCACTTTGAATACTCTCCTTGTAATTTAAGAAATTTAATATTCAAAGACCTGGCAAATTAACGTTAATATTTATTGCTTTTTACGATGTTATAAATGGAAGTTTCTGAGATTTTTATTGATCTGCACGCGGATAATATTGCACTATATATACCGTGCTACTGTACTAAACATAACAAAAGCGATTTTATATACATTATTTATTGATTGCCTATAGCAAAGCCAGTACTTGACTTTTGAAAGGTTTAAACTGTGAGTGAAAAAATGCCATAGTAAATTAAGAGTTCGATTACCTGTGCTTTTTTTGCTCTTGTTTGTCTTAGAAACTAGTGTTCTTCTATCTCAAAGAGTATAAAAAACTTCACGGTAGAAAACAACGAACCTTCATTATTAAGCCAATTATTTTCCGAATGCTTTTAGAACGTTGTGCGGAAGTTGCAGCAATTATACAAGTTTTAAATTTCTATTTCTTTTTGCGTCCGACGTTTTATTAACAATTTTAGATAATTCAAACTATTTCGGCTTTTAATTTCCAGAACAAATGACACACATTTAGCCTCTTTTACGCACAGTAAATTACAAACTCAGTAAACTGTCTGTTACCATTATGTTTGATTATATAAGGACCGTGATAGACTACACAGGACCTCTCGTTGTTATTATTATGGAAAGACGGAAAATGCAGCCAGTTAATTGTTGTCCCACACGAAATAATATACTTCACAGTTAAGTGTAAGAGGTATAAACACAACAAACTAGCTAAACAAACACTAAAGATGTAGACTAAGTGAGTATTGAGACTAGTCTTAATACTTACTAAAACAGATTGAGGTCATGTGTTCATGCTAGAAAATAATTTCTTTGACAACCTAAAAAAGGTTGCGGTCATGTGTTTATGCTAGAAAATATTTTCTTTGACACTCAAACTTAGCTTGAAATAATACATTAAGCAGAAGTTATGGTGTGTTACCTTATGAGTTATTATAACTAATACTTTTATGCTGTAATAAAACGCTACCAATATCCTAGACATGTGAGTTCAGGGAGATTAAGGGTAATGATAGCTTTTCCGGAAGCACAGAGCAACCCAAACACAGCCATAGAGCCATACATCGCTAAGTAGGCACACAACAAAAGGAAGCTGTAACGGAAAACTATTTTAGGGGGTTGCTTCTTGTCACAAATTGACATTCGGGCCTTACTTTATCTGTAGTGTAAATGCAGGTATTGCATCATCTTTTTGTAAATTTTTGAGTTATTGAGGTAAATGTCAGATTTCACGCATGAAATACCTCTTATATTTTTCTGTATTTCATAACATAAATTTCCATGTAAATTTCATTAAATTCTGTTCAGTAATAAGAAAGTTGATATTTTATAAACTTCAGTAATTCGTGTTTTTATCCCCAAAACCACTATAATGGGCCTCAAATTGTCAATTTAAATTCGCGCCAAAGTAGTTAGATTTCCCGGCTATATCGTGAATCCCGTGAAAATGACAATAGTCATAGCTCACGGCTTAGCCGTGAATCCCATGAAATTTAGTATTTGGCGGGACATTACCCTTTAAATAGACTGGACTAGATATGCCTTGCGCACACCACCTTACGACTTTATAGACGAATCTATGTCTGAATTATTTTCTTGCTAGAAATTTATGCTCGATCGAGGTAAGAAATTTATTTGTTAGATTTTTGTATGATTTTTGCATTACGATTTTTTTTGGGTAAATTTTTGTTCATTCTACAGAATTCTGTAACATTTACTTTTCGGCATATGATTTTAGCTAGTTTCGGTATGTCAGGATGATTTATTAAATTTTTCAGACTTTTGTAAATTATTTCGAAAGAGGAATTTATAAAGTACTTTGTTTCAAAAACTTATGTCAAACATTTCGTTATTATGGAACGCCATTACTGCATTGTATTGTTATGTATAAATTTATATGGCAAGTCTAGTACCATGTATATATTATTGTAATATGAAATTGTGTGACAGTCTATTGCATACACATACAATGTCCGTTTTAGTGTATGGCATTAGATATTATATGGATGCCAACTATCATATAACGTTTGATTTACATTGAATTTTGTTAATTTGTAGTTGTAAATAATGGCTGCAGTTTATCATGTCCGTATCTATAATGTTTCCTCATATACTTTTCATATCATTTCATACTTTAACTTTAGTCTTTTAAGTAAGTAATCTTTGTAATAATGGAAGTAATAAGTGACGTATTTTAATCATGTGACGTTTGAACTTAGTAGCACATATATTTTGTATAAGTAGCACGTATTATTTATGGGAGCCTACGGAGGTATGGTATACCTAAAGGAGCAGTTTTATGCCCTGACTTATTTGTTTTGCTATGGTGCTTACCATATGTTATATATTTTAGCTTCTTCCGCCAGACGATTTTCCTGGTGATGTCATAACCCGGAAGTACAATGCCCGAGGTTCACTTGTCTTCACTCGCCTGGATGTGATATTCCCAGCGCAGAGCTTTCGTCCCATGGTTGTGCCGTAAACCGCAAAGACGATGATTTTTGTTATCCTCTGAAGTCAGCTCAGGGATGCAATCACCTACCACCATAGGGAGCCAATACGGAATCAACGTATTCACGGTTTAAAGGGACTGTATTTTGAATTTAGAAGCTGTTTTGTTTGTGCTACTTAAAGTTCACAATTACATTAAAGACCTGTGTCACGTCAGATTAGAATGGACTATAAGAACTTTTGTATCTAGAGATACTGAACTTTCTTTTTTTTTTCTTTCTTCTAATCAGTTTTTTTTTCTTTTCATATCTATTCATTGTTAATAATCATCTTATGTAAATAAATTTGTAAATATTGTAAAGGGTGTTGATTTGTTCTGATGGTTACTGTCGCCGGTACGGCCTTTCCTGTCACACTTCTAACATCTAACAACAAGTACATTATAAAAATATGCAAAATGCAGTAAAATGGGGGCTGATGGTAAGGGGTAGATGAAAGGATCGGATGTAGGGGGAAGGTAGAGCAAGGATGAATATTCAAGAGGGACAATTACGTTCGTTAAACGCAGACAGGCATGTGCAAAAGGCAAACACACACACAAATAACATACACAGATGAACAGACAAGCAAGAAAAAACAACATTGTAGGGCACCACCCATGACAAACATGCACAGATACACACACACGCATAAGCAGGAAAAAACAACAGTCGGACACCGTCTTAGTACCGCCGGCTGACAAAATTATGGTGGGCACTATAACTTATTCAGTAAAAGGAGAGAGGCAGCAAATGCAAGGAAACGTAAATGCAAGGCAAAGGGATGGAAAGGAGCGATGGGGTAATAGGGGTAGTGAGGAGTAAGAGGAAAGAAACGCTAACAACAAACAAGATAACACACACAACACAAAGTTCGAGACGGACAGAAAACAAGTTGAAAATAGAAGCACCGCATTGGAACGGCCAGTAACCTTTAAAAAGGAAAGTGGGGTCTTAAACGCATGTGGGACATGAATACGTGGCAATATATTAAAGGAAACATGCTCTCCAAAGCAAAAACAAGTAAAGGACAAAGCACAGAACTATTTGAATCTACCAACGTCCCTGTTTTATGCTTTAGTTAATATATTTTATTCAAATAATATTTTAGTTAGCAAATTGCCTCAGTATACGCCCATCACAACCACTTTTAATTATTTTTTATTTTTTTGCTCCACTTTTTAAGCGGGCAAGTTGTCAGTGTTGTCAATTTCGACTTATTCGGCGGCATAGAGTATCCACCTTGTTATCGAACTGCTTTAGTTATTTAACCGTCTTCGATTCAATTCATTGTTTCAACATGATTTATATTTTCGATAAATAATTAATCAAAGTAACACTTAATTCATTAAAAGTTGCAATGATATGAAATTTGACATCATATTGAGCTGTTTAAGGAAACAACTTAAATAATCGTCTGTATCAATTTTTATTAAATACCATTCTGAGCTTTGTGTTGGTGTACCTTGGAAAAAACACTTAAGACATGTATTGTACAAATCAATAGAAAAACGTGACGTCAATTGAACAAAAACAACGTTCAGCAAGCGACCTAAAAAAAAGTTGAACTATTATTTATTGAGAAATAACATAACTTGTAAAGGCATTTATAAGTGTTTGGTATCTTTAGGGAGAATATTTCTTAAATTCTATATTGACTAGAAAAAGTACTTTCGTACAGTGTTATATATATAGCATTCTAACGAAATACCGTCCTTCAAATTACAAATCCGTATTGTCTTGCTCCTATTCTAGCTTCAACAAGTGTCGGATTTCATGCGCTTATTTCATTTTCAGCTGTAAATTTTGTCGCGCCATAAGTTCCAATGATGAAGTCTTCATCGTATTGATTCCATGATCGCCGGGTGTATAGCATTTGGCTATGCCTCAGGATTCTTTTCAGAAAATGTCGTCTGTGGTAATAAGCTAAAATATAGAACTTCTGGTAAATATCATGGGGCATTCACCTCAGGATAAATTCGTTTGTATGTTGGCTTATATTTACTTAAGGGCAAAAATAATTCTTAATATTTTATGCTAACTAGGAAAATACTGACAGTTATCACGGAGATATTTCTCTTTCTAACTGTGAGCCGTACGCGAGTCGCGTACAGCTTGACAATCCTTTGTAGAACACCTTAGCTTTTTTTTCAAAGAAATAATAGTAATGCTCTAGAAATGTTACTTTCGTTGCTTGTTTTTCCTTCAAACTTTTCGGCTTTGGAAGCTTGTGCTGGTGACAACACATTTAGCTTGTTGTTTCTTAGTTTCCCAAGATAACAACTCAACCTTCTGTAATTTGCCAGCTTTTTCGTCGAAGTAGTTTTCCATCCGTGGCCATGTTTGTTTTCTGTTGTAAGGACCCAGTTTTTTCTATCCCATTTTTGTGTCATTTTTCGTTATGCTATGCAGCTCCTGGAAGAGTATTACCTACATACCTCTTCTCTAATAAAACCATGGAAATATCATATTCTGCAGCATGAGTTATCTCGGCCTTTCGGTTATGCCTCAATTGTTTACGTTTTTATGTTGTTTCTTAATCTGACCTTCAATAGACATGTCTACAAACAAGCTTTCGGTGTAGCAGGAAATACGTCAGCAAACAAGGAAAAAAATTGATATACAAGTTCAGAATATTGAATTGTAGCCTATTACATAAATAACTGACACGAAATCAGACAATCAAGAACAAAAACAAAGGGATCTCTATCAACTGATGATGACAAGTGATCTATTTCAACTGATGATAACAAGTGATCTCTTTCAAGTGATAACTTTATCAAAATATGTTTAATTTAATTTTTACACATAGTGATACTGTTTTATTTTTGGACACAAACGTGCAATATTCTTAATTTTAATTAATTATCTCAAGACATAAAAAATACATTAGTAAAATTTTAAGTGTTAAAACGAATCAGCTTTCGTTTTCATACGCCTGGTCTTCTATGCACCACTTATAAATTTAGCCGGCTTACCAGCAAAACAGAAATAAGTCCATTACAGAAGACCAGACGTGTTTTCTAAATGTTAAGCGTTGATGCTTAAGTAAAATACGATAAACCAAATGACAGACGTGTCGTTACGTTTAACCATATTATAAATGAAAAATAACAAAGTCACGTTCCCGCTTGAGCTGAGAAAGATAATACTTTGTACTAGGCGAATATGGCAGAAAGACCTATTTCTATATGTGCTGTGCGAAACCGCTCAATCCAGTCTTTTCTTTTCTAAATACACAATAGTCAATTCTTGTATATTTAACTTTGGCTTTCATGTGTCTGTAGCGTGCACCGCAGCCTAATACGGATTAGAGTCGCTGACATTTCAAGCGTTTAAATAAAACAAATAATGTAAATTTATCCGTTTACTTATATTTAATCATGACAAAATTTAAGCTCTAGGATGATTAGCAATGCTTTTACAATTGTCAATACATACATACATCTTATAGCAATCTGAGGATCGTCGGCCATGTCCATAATTGTTTCTGACTGGTAATCCTAGGTAGGCAACAATAATGATTATTCTGAAACTATGTTAACTGAAGTTTCTGAAATTAAAGAATCTTTCTCCGTTAGGCATTGAAAAAATCTTTGGCAAATTGAGAATTAGTTGCAGTAGTTCCATTTTTAAAGCAAAATGAAGTGTTTGGTGCTTATTAAGAAGATTTCATGTTCAGTTTGTCCACTGAGACAATGATGATATTTTAAATATGGACAACCTAAAATGGTGAAACACATTTATTCAGAAAGATTTACAGCTTAACAGGGCTTATAACCTAAGATTTAGAAACCTCATATTTTGGACTTAAATTTAACAATTGTGCACAGCAATTTAATAATGAAAATATATGAAAAAGGAGCCTTTTTACAGTCTACTTCCTCCAGTTTGATGGAGATGCCCCTCGAGCGGCATCATACGTCGTCCATATTTCACAACATATTCGTTTCGTTTTGCAAAAGCTTGCTCAACGTTAGAGGATTTTAATGATAGATATCGTCATATCCCCAAAACGTATTACAACAGGGTTACCTATATCGTAAACTAAAGAAGGCTTTCACTAAATTTTACAACAGGTCGTCCAAATTTCTAAAGAAATATAACACAAACCTTAAAACACTTTTAAAATTTTGTCTTACCTGGAATATTATGGTAATGTAGTTTATAAAATTCGTAAAATTAAATATAATGCTTATTTTAATCAAATATTTGAAAAATGTGTAAACAAACAAAAGATGATACAATGCGAAAATCGTTATGTAAAGTGCAAGTTTTGTGATTGACCCCTCTACAGCTAGTCGCTACGATTTCCTATTTGATGGTGCGATGACTAATAGTGTATAGTAGAGATGGTACCTAAAAAATTCAAAATCATCTTTACAGATTTTTTTCAGAGTTAAATGATAGCTAAGTGCACCAATTTACTAAATATATTTATGATCTGCCTCTTCTCCATGTAAAAATAGAAATATCTGAAATTTAAAAAATGACTTTTTCAACATATCTGAGGCAAAATGAACAACTCTTGTATTGACCGTTTTTCACTGATTTTAGGATTTCCCCAGTTATAGTCTATGTCAAAAGTTTCCACAATTAAATAAATTTAATAGAGTATATTGTAAGTTTAGTCTACTTTCAACACTTCGAAAGAGCCTATACTGAACTTCCTTTTGTCTTTTAATAAAGTCAAATTCCAAGACAGTCCAAGAGTCTAAAATTCATGAAAAAAATCTGAGTAAAAGAGAATGACATGCTCTGTATTATGAGCTTACCAAAACCATACAAAAATCTTACCTGAAAGAAGTTATTAAAGATTTTGTAATGTAAACAAACCCCAACACCATTTTACCATTAGTATTTTCCGCTCATCAATGCACTCAATTCAGGTGATAATTATTGACCTAACTGTAAATTAGAGGCCCCAATGAAAATCATTTTTAAGTAGTGTAAACAGTTCAAACTGTAAAATTAATCTTGATATCTGAAGTTACCCGCTTACTTTGTATTCAACAATAAATAAAAAACCTTATAATTTCTTTAAAGTAGTTCACCTGTGACGGAAACCGTCAGATAAAGTAATCTTCGTATGCCTTTTCAGCATTTATTCGTTTTTCATGGAAAGCAATAATCGTGATAGTTCCATCCAGAGAATGTTGAGGAGGCCTCCGTGGCCGAGTGGTTAAGGTCGCTGACTTCAAATCACTTGCCCCTCATCGATGTGGGTTCGAGCTTCACACGGGGCGTTGAATTCTTCATGTGAGGAAGCCATCCAGCTGGCTTACGGAAGGTCGGTGGTTCTACCCAGGTGCCCGCTCGTGATGAAATAATGCACGGAGGGGCACCTGGGGTCTTCCTGTACCATTAAAGCTGGAAAGTCGCCATATGACCTATCATGTGTCGGTGCGACGTTAAATCCGACCAAAAAAAAGAGAATGTTGAATTGCTTAAAATATATTGCATATAGTCATTACCTATCAGTTACCTGAAAATGTTGTAATTACAACCAATACCTTTAAACATTGTAATTTTATTTGATGACAATGACTTTTTGTGTTACATTATTTGCAGCCAAGTACTCTTGAACAGCAACAGAAATGCTTCAAAATGACTAAAGCATAAGGAACACTTAAAAATGATTCATTGAAGTGATGAATATAAGCAGTCTTGCTACTTTTTTACACAAACGTGATACCAATTTAATTTCTTTTTTGTTATTTCACATTGTTGGGTATATACATTTTACATTTTAATATATAAATTTTGTGTAAAACAATCTATCATCATTGAGAACAATAAATAACTGGCTTAAAGATTAAAACTTGATAACGTTTCTGAAAGTCATAAAATTTCCTTAAAATGCATTACTTTACTTTATCTTCATGCACAACTAAACTTTTTATCAGGGCCTCGCTACAACTTATGAAATAACTGTCAGTGTAAGCCACAGGAAAAGTGTGCATGATATATGTTGAATACAAAGAGATTTTAACAAAATGTAGGTCATATTTTGTCTGCCTGATCAGTTGTTGGAAAAAAGGACCTATCTGATTTTTCTTTCACTTTTGAGCAATGTTTTATGTTGGCTTCAGTTAATTGATCAATTCAGAGTTGTTCCCCATAGATTTTCTTAGGTAGGTACCATCTCTGTGTATATAGTCTTGTGTAAACAATTGATATACATGAGCCAAATATGCCATTCAGATATGTGTTTGTACTTATTATACAATTCAGTCATGAAATCAAATTTATCCGAGTAAAAGTCTTTAGCTGTAAAGGTGGCTGTTTTGCATGCTGTCCACGAACAAAACCGTGACAAAAAATGTAGGTTGTACTAAAGAGATAATCCTACCGTGCAAGCTCGTGGAAAGCATGCTATTATTAATTTCTTTAATGTTTTTTTTTTCCAAGCTTGGATTTCATTTCTAAAGTAGACATGATAAAAAACAAAGACAAATATCAAACTGGGAATGTCACGTTCCAAAATCGCAGCCTCCCCAAAACGAAACCTACAGCACGCAAAGGTGCACACCACAAACACACACATACACACACACAAAGCCAACACACGAGGACAAAACGAACAAACAAAGGAACACACACACATACACGCGCGCACACACAAAGCCTACACACGAGGACAAAACGAACAAACAAAGGAACACAGTGGGGCATCGCCTTGGAACGGTCAGTGGCAAAAACACCACTGGGGAGCTTAAACCGGTTTATGGTGCGCACCCAACCTCACTCTTACCCTCACCATGTTCCAAAGGCACGGGACAGTGTAAATAAAAGTAATCCCCTCCAGGTGAATCTTTAACACACGTAATGGAAACAAAAAGGCATGGCATGTAAAACACAAAAATGCTCGTGTTAAAAATATAAAAAGCAAACCTTTAGAACCAAAAACGTATGTACTCAATGCCTTCTCAGAAGACAGAGCAACAAGAGAAACACCCTTAAGGGCCCGACGAAACAGGCCGGAAGACAGATATCAAACAGTTCAGTCCTGGTAGGATTTAAAAACTGCTTATCATAGAGTCCTCCCCCTCTTCCGTCAGACACAATCAAAGAGGGAAGCGTAGTGTCCAACTGTAAACGGGTTGAACACTAAACCTGCGGTATGAGTTGTGTCGTAACCTCTTTTAATAAAACGTTTTATAATTTTACCAAATACATTTGGAAAATTACCATGACCAAAGATCTTACGAAGTTTGTAAACCACATCCCCATAAAAAACGGGTTTAGAAATACCTTCTCGCAGAAGTGTCTTTAAATTACTATTGAATTTTAAAACTAAATCAGAATTACGATAGTAAAATTTAGCAAAATATTTACGCAATTTGTAATAACGGTAGCCTTGCTGAAGAAGTTTACTTGTATTATATAGAATACGTTCACTGAAATGCTTGACATGACTACACGCTCTGGCAAACCGAATTAATTGAGAAACCCTTTCTTTGCACAGCGTGGACACCATGCTGCATCTTTTATTACACATTCATCGCCCCACCATCTTTCACTGATTGCCTAACTTTGTAAAACTATTCTTTGACGTACTATTAGTTCTTCTCCTGTCGTCGAATGTTTCAATATAATGAAGATATTTAGCTTTCAGTCGGGACTGATGTAGCATGGTCCCCCACGGTACCGGTGCACTTAACGTAAATGTCAAACAATAAAACAAATTATAACTTACCTGAATAAAATTATATGTCTGCCTGTTCAATCACATGTATTCTTTTATTTAATCCCAAAAAACATCTCCCAAACTTTGAACTGTGACCTCTGAGAAATGTCAATAAACAATACCATATTGAAGAGCATATTGGGAGACAACTCCATGTAACCGGTGCAACAGTAAATAAGTAAAATATGGAAGGCCAGTCTTACAATAATTACATCACACACTTACAATGTCTCAAACAGTCACACTAAAATGTCTTAACTGTTAAAATATTGATGTCTAACATATGAAATTTAACCTTAATAAGAAATTCAACAGCAACACTGGAACAGTCAACTTTATGCAATTTTACTTAATTTTCCTCACAGTGAGGGCACTTGAAATAATCATTTCTCCTAAGAACTCTGACTTTTGAGCATGTTTTTAAGTGTGTCCAATGGCCACAAACATCACATTTGCCCCAGTTCACAATTGTTATGTAACTGTTGTTATCTGCAATGTCAGGCTGCCATTTCTTGCAAATACAACATTTCTCTTCTTCAGAAATTTCAGATTCTGAGTCAGACTGAGAGTCTTCTGACAGAAGTGGAATAGGTCCGCCAGACTTGGAGGTTCCAGATGACTGGGCTTTGAAATGGGCACTGCAGACATATGTGGTTATGCACTCTTAGAGCTTTTTTCAGATTTTGTGGATCCAGTGTTTGGCTGAGAGTAGTATAGTAATTGTTTGTGCGAGCGTTCGACCCCACCTGACCTTTAACCCCTTGGTCAGGACTGACCAATGCCGGACAATTTAAAACCAAAAAATAAACAAGTTTTCATAGTACTATATGAAAACCTGTAGTAAAATATGATTAAACACTTCCACCAAATATTTGTCAAAATCCTACCACGGAAACATGGTCAGTTTAACCTCACTTAACCTCTTATCCCTATAAATTTTAACGACACCGGTGTCGTTTTCTTTAACAAGTTTATCAATCAATATCGTTTGTGAAGCGACGAGTTTAAACAAATATTGGCTCAATGTAAAGCGACACCGGTGCCGCTTTATTGGATTTATTTTCATTCATAAAACCGATATGTTTACATTTGTAGTACAATTCGTTTAAACTTCCTTGTGATCGATTTACGTTTTACAGCTGATTTAATATAAGTGTCATAGGTAAATCAAGTGCATTTTTTAAAAATGGTTATGTGGGAAACCGCAAATTTAACCAATCAAAAGCCTGCCATTTTTCTGCCACGAAGGCAGCAAACTGTCATTTGCTTTTACTTTGGCCAAATCTTTGGCAGAACTTTGGAAAAAATTTGGCAGTTTATTTTTTTTTAATAAAATGAAATTTATTTGATCTTTTTTTCCAATTAGTAATTTATATTACCCAGGGCACAAAAGAATTAAAATTTTTTAATTAAGTTTTTAAAACCCAAAAGTTGTTTCTATTATAGGTACAGGTTCATCCGATAGGTGGGAAATCTAAAGAAAACCTATTTATCAAAGCATAGTTGTTTTTTCTGTAGTTGCAAAAATCTTTAAAAGGGAGAATACCCAAAAAAATTGCCCCTTTTTTTAGAAAAATTTTTTAAATTTTTTTTTTATACATAGATATTAACTTATCAGGGTCAAAGCCCTAAAGCTGCCTCAGCTGTTTTATTTACATTATCAAATATATAAAAAATTTTAAAACACCCTTCCTGGGGCCTAAAATTTTTTCGCCCCCTAAATATAAAATGTGATATTGGGCTTTTAGTCTTTTACCCGGTTCACCTATGGGAAACTTGAAACCTTTTAATAAAATCTTAATATCAAATTAAAAATTTTTCCGGTTTTTCTGATATAAAAACACACCCACCAAAAGCATTTAGAAACATCTATTTTATTTTTTTGGTTTCTAGGAGTTTTAAAATCTTTATAATCTACGATAACCCAGTTTATTTCAAAAATTTTTAAAATTTGTTCAGAGGGCCATTTTTTTATTTGTTAAATTATACCCGGCCACCACGACGGCCCAAAATATTTTTTCATTTGTATGAAATTCAAAAGTATGATTAAAATAGTTTCAAAGAGAAACATTTCACTTTTTAACTTTTTTTCGTTTTTCTTCTTTTTTCCTGTTTTTTCTTTTTAAGTTTAAGAAATTTTTTTTCATTTAATCATCTTTCGTTTGGGGTGAAAACTTCAAAGCAGAAAAATTTCCCCAACAACCCTTTTTTTTTCTAGCAAAATTGTTTTTTCTTTTTTTAAGAAAACATTTTTTATTTTTGAAATTTTCTTCAGTATTAGTAGAAATTTCTCCAACATTAGTTTTTTATTGTTTAATTTTACATAATTACTTGAGTATTAGCAGTAAATTGATTTCCTTGTTTATGTTATTTCAACTCCCAGGTCCTTTCTTTTATTATTTTTTTTTTTATCTTTAAATTTTTATCTTTAAAATTCATTAAAAATTTTTTTGTTTAAACCTTTAATTTACTTAACTCTTCTACTTTATATTGTGACTCATCGACTTTTTTAAACAGTTTAAAAGTTGTTTTTTTAAAATTTTTCCCTGCTAAATTATTAACGTGTTAATTCCCTTCAGTATTAGAAATTAATTTAAACTCTCCTTGTTTAACTGTTTTTTTCAATAAAAATTTCCATTAATTTTTTATTTCTTAATTTAGCTTTAAAATTCTTTAAATCATCTTGTAATTTTTTGGTAATATTACTTAAGTCTGCATATTTTTAAATTTTATGAGGGTTTTGCCCAACAATACAAAACCCAAATTTTTCGAATTTTTTTTTTTAAAAGTCTTCTTTTTTAGAATTGAGCTTTTTTTAAAATCCTCAAACTGTATCATGACCCATCCCCCTTTTTTTGTGAAGCTCCCTTTTTCCCCCATTTCAGATTTATTTTTCTTCTTTTTTTATTTGAAATTAATTCTAAAAAATTTTTTAGTTTTTTTCAGTTTCAAAATTTAAAGTTTATTTATTTCTTTTCAAATTTCAAAACGATACATTTTTTTTGTAACTTTTTTTCAGCTTCAATAATCTTGTCTTTTTTTTTTCCCTTTGTTTAATCAAACTATTTTTTTTTTTCCCTTAAATTTTGAGTGGAAAAATTTTTAAATTTAACTCGAAAATCCCTTCTTTTTTATGTTATCATCGGCCCAAATCAGATTTCTCTTCAAGTTTTTTAAATGGGAATCAACCATAGTTTTCATTTCTTCTTCAATTTTACCTTGTAATTGTTTAAATTTAAATAATGAATTCTTTTTAAAATCTTTGTTAATTTTTCAATATTTTTTTCTTCGGCTTCTAGTGTTTGTTTAAATATTTTTTGAATTTTCCAAGTTTATAGCCCTCAATTACACTTTAATTTTTCTATAAAAAAAACCGTCTTGGAATTTACACCCGCGCTTTTTATCGGATTTCCTAGGTTGATTATTTTTTACCTTCCATATCAAATTGCTCTTTTCATTGTGTTATCAATTTTTCCTTATTTCTTTTAAGAATGTTTCCATTTTCCTTTTTCTAAGCTTTTTGTATTGTTTTTTTGCCATAATCACTTAAATCAATATCAAATTTAACTTTATTTTATACTGTCAGGATAATTTATTTTTTTCATCTTTAAAAAAAATTCCCATTATATAATTATTATATATTACCATAAAGTTTTTTCTTAAAAATTTCCCTTGGGTTTGTCAATATAAAAGGGAATCATTTTTTTTGATTTTTTTCATTAGCAAAAGAGTTGGGGTTTAAATATTTTGTTCATTAAAAAACCTATCATTTTCTCTTTTTTTTAAACCCCGGGGACTTTCAAATAAAATTTTAATGTGAACATTTAATTTGAATATCTTTGGTTTTTTTTTGTAAACTGACTTAGATAAAAAACAAAACGTTTTTGTGTCGCCCTTTTGAATAAAGTATTTTGTTATTCTTTTTGAATTTTTTTATCTTCACAAACAAAATAAAAAAATATTACTTTTTTTGTTTTTTCTGATTCAAGATTTCAAAAGGGTTTTAAATTTTGGGTTGGGGGTTTCATGAATTTTAAAAGTTTTTCTTTTGGGAAATCATTTTAAATTTTTTTTTTTTTTTGCAATTTGGTTTAAGTTTTTTAATAAATCTTGATTTTTAGATTGTTCTGGGTTTTTTAGCATAAAAGTTTTTTTTTAAACAAATATATAAAGGTTTTCGAAGTATATTTTTTAAATTATTTTTTTTTTTCCAGATCCAGAAGATCCACATTTAACTTCAAAAACAGGGAATCTGGCATAAAAGGAAAAAATTTTTTTAAATTTTATTGGATTTACCCTTTTTTTTGTTTTAAATTTTGGGAATTTCCATTTATTTTAAAATTACATTTTTTTTTTACATTATTTTCCCAATACTTACATTTTTTTAAAATTTAATTTTACTTTATTTTAAACATTATTATATAAATGAAATAAAAATTTTAGGGAAATAAGAAGGGGGAAAAAGCTTATTCGGGCAAAAGATGAGAGCTTTAGAAAAGGGAAATTTTAATGAGAGAAAAAATTAAGAAAGCTAAAAAACGGGATATGTACACAAAAATTTTATAAACCAATTACTAAAAAATAAAAAGGGCCCAAAAAGAACAATTTTTGAGTCATTTAAAAATCTTTACCGGGGAAATTAAGGAGCAATTAGCGTTATTTCCCAACAAAATTTTATCAAAAAAATTTGCACAAGGTATTGCTGAATTAACTAAAAAAAATTCAAAAAGAACCCAAAAAAACAACAAATTTTAAAAACCCCGGGCTCCTTATACTTCAATAGATTGGGGGGGGAAAATGAAAACCGCTGGATGGGTTCCTCAAGATAAATTAAAAAGTTTTAGAAGTTAGGGAAAGAGAAAAAAAGGGGAATTAACTAAAAATTTTCAGAAAAAATTTTTCCTAAAAATTGTTAAAAGGAAAAAAGGACCGAAAAAAAAAAATTCCTACAGAAAGATTTAGATGTTTTTATGGATAATGATGTTTTAGAAAAATTATTAAAATTTTCAAACCGTTGAATTATTTTTTTTTTTAATGAAAGGGGGAATTTTTTTTTTCAGATAAAATAAGAAAAGACGATCTTAAAAGCTACTTTTTTTAAGGGGTTACGGGGAAAATATAAAATTTTTTAAATTTGGTTTAAAAAAAACTGGCTCTTTAAAATTAAAAAAGACCCAAAAAAAACAAAAAAATTTAAAAAAAAATTAAACATAAATCGAGATGAACTCATAAAGTACAAAGCCCTTTTTAAAAAAAAATAATATTCTTGGAAAGGGTTTTTCTACATATGGACAAGGAAAAAAAACTTCATAACCCATATATTTTTCCCCCAAAGGGACAATATGGAAATTTTAATTTAACTTAAAAAAACTTTAGGGTCAAAATAAATTTTTTGCTAAGGAAAGAAAAAACTGAAAAGGAAGAAATTAACACAAAAGTAGTTTAGATTTTTTTTGTTTTGGTTTTAATAAAAGTTATAACAATAAAAAAAATCCTTTCAATTCTTTCAAGAAAAATTTTCAAAAAAATTTAACAGAAAAGCCCAGGATTCCCTATCAATAAAAGATTATAAAAATTTAAAAAAGAAAATTGGGGGAAAAGGTTATGACATTTGCCCCATGTTTTTCCAAAATTTTTGGGTTAAGGGTTGGGAGTTAATTTGTGGTTAAATTTAAATGCGGGAAAAAATAAAAAGGGAAAAACCCAAAAAAATGAAGGTATTAAATTTGTTTGAACAAATTAAAAATAAAAAAAAATTGTTCCAGAACAACAGGGAAATATTAAAATAAAAAATATTTTTCTTAAATTTAGATTTTAATTAAAGTTTTAAAAACTTTAATTTTTTAATTTATATATAAATGGAACAAAAAAAAGCATTAAAGTTCTAAAACATTTTTAAAGATGATAAAAATAAACCGAGTGTTTTTTAAAATCAGATTTATCTTTTTTAAATTTTTAAAATTTAAAATAAACTTTTTTTGTTATTTGGATAGTTTTAAACACAAGCCCCTACTCGGGCAAATATAATATGAAATGACAATAAAAAAATTTCTTTTCCAATAATGGAAAGAAGGGAAAAATATAAATATTTACAAAGGGTTCTTACAGTTACACAGAAAAAAAAATAATTATTTGGGGAAACATTAAAAGAAATTGGGTGTTTTGATTTAAAATTTCCGGAAATTTTGCCCCCTCGGGGTTTAAAATTTAAAATTTTAAAAAAAGGGTTTTTTAAAAAATTTTTGATTTTCAACCCCGGGGGGAATAATTTTATGTTGGTTTATAATTTATTTTTCATAAATTGTTTTGGTTTTGAAAAAAAAATTGGTAAAAAAAAACTGAATGGGGAACTAAACCCCCAAAAAAAAAAAAAGGGAAAACTTTTGGATAAAATTTTAAATATTCTTTGTGATCTTTTTGTTTAATCACTTGTAAGGGTAATTTTTGTGATTTTATCTTTTGGCTTAGTACTGCGATTTAACAAGGCTTTTCCTTTTAAAAAAGAACCACAAAGATTTGGGGGTTATTTAAAATTAAAAAAATTATTATAAATTAAATTTAGAAAAATTTTTACAGATGTATTTTTTAGAATAAAAAAATTTTTAATTTGGGGTTTAAAAACAATTTTCATTTATTTAAAAAAAATTTAAATTTAAAAAACAAAAGGGTTTTTAAACTATAATTAAAATTTTAAAATTAAAAACTTTTATTAATTTTTTTTTTTTTATAATGTAAAAAAAAAAGTTTATGACAAAAAAAAAGGAAATATTTATTTATGTTGTTGCTCAAGGGAAAAGAAATCATACATGGGAAAAACCCGTGGTCCCGGGAATTTAAAACTCTGGGCAGGTATCTTTGACAAATTTTAAAGAAATTGTTTTTTAAGCGGAAATTGGGATCTTTTAAATTTGCACAGCTGGGAAAAAAAAACTTTGGAAAAAGCAGGAAAAACAGCACTTGAAAAATGGAACAAAAAAGGTTGGAAAAAGAAGTTGGAAATTTAGCTGCCGAAAAACTTTTTGAAAAAATTTTAAAAAAAAACCTGCTCGGCAGTTGGGAATTTAAATTTCTAAGGGAAATTTCAAAAAAAAGAATTAAAAGTAAAAATAATAATAAAAATAATTTTGATAAAGAGGAGGATATTTATATAGAATTTAAAAAGAATAATTTTTCGGGTCTGGAACTTCAGGGACCCAAAAAAAACGATTAACAATTTAAATTTTTAAAAACAAAAAAAAAAAATTTGAAAAAAAAATAAAAAAATTTTATAATTTTTTTACATGTTTAAAAAAAAAAATATTGTGAAAGATTGAATTAACTCCCAATTTAATTTGATCCACCTTAATATCTTCTTGGGGAAAAAATTTTTAAAAAACAAAAAAAAGGGTATCACTTTCCAATTTAAAAAAAAAGTTAATTTTTTTTTGGGGTTTTAAAGGTTTTTTTTGAAGTAAGTTTTTTAAAGGGAAATAAACTTTCCCGATGGTGGTGATTAAAGATGGAGCCCAAATTTGGGTTAATTTAAAAATGCAGCCTTTATTAATTTATCATTTTTGTGGTTTAAAAAAAATGGAAAAAAATTTTTTATGATTTTAATTAAATTTTTACAAAATAATTTTTAAGTAAAGAGTTTGGTTGAACTTTTTGAAGTTTTTGCAAAAACAAAGGGGAAAAAATGAAATTTTTTTTTTTAGATACTTCTGCAAATGGCCTTGGGGTTTTATTTTTAAAATTTGGGGGTTTTCAAATTTGAAAGGTTTTAAACAAGAAAAAAAAAAAGAGGTAAATGTTTTTAAATTTCCCTTAAATTAAATTTTTCATTTTTTCAGGGTTTAGAAACTAAAATTATAAAATCCAAGCAAATTTTAAATAACACTGCCAGCTGAAAGATGATGATGAATTAATTTTTAAGCTTAAAAGTGCTGATGTGTAGGAAAATTTTAAAAAAAATTTAATTCCCAAGGGTTTCCCCGTTTGGTTTTTTTAAAGAATTTTGGACTTAATTTTAATTTTTTGAAAAAATTTACAAAAGCAAGATGGTCATCCCCCAGGGAAATTAAAGCACCCTCAAATGTACACAAAGTTTTTTACAACTTTTAGAAAACCGGGGGGGGGTAACAAAACCCAAAAAATGAAAATTTTTTTTATTTAAACGACCCCGATAAAAAGTAATTAAACAAAAAATGAAACCACATTTTTAAGGGTACATTTTTAAAATTAATGCAGAGGTATGTTTGTACTTTATTCGGCGCTTAAGGGTTTAAAGGTGTTTTTTTTCCAAAATCAGAAAATACAAGTATATCAAGAAAAATTTGGGTGTAATTTAAATTTTTAAATTTTAAAAAAAAAAAAATAATAAGACTTCTGGGAAATCTGCTAAATAGATCAAACTTTTAAAAGTTTTATGGATTTGTTCAAATTTTTAATTTGGGAAAATAAAAAGGGAATAACTTCCCGAAGACCTAAGAAAAATTTTCCCTTAACATTTTAAATTAACTACACTTTCCCCCTGCCCCAAAAACCTTTACCCCAAATTTTTAATTTTTATGAGGGGAAAAAGTTGAAAAAAAATCTATTGGGAAATTTAACTTGTTTTTTGGTTTTTAAAAAAAAAAATTTTAATTTTTATATAATAGTATTTTAAAAAAACGGGGTTGTAAAAAACCACACATCAAATTAAAATTTAATTTTAAAATTTAAACCTTTTCAGATGGAAAAAGAAAAAAAATTTTGCACAAGCTTTTAATAATTAAAAATTTCCCCATACTTTTTGATTAAAAATAACAATTACTTGGAAAACTTCCCTTAATTTTTTAAAAAAAACACAAATTAATCAAATTAAGAAAACTGTTGCAAAAAAAGGGGGTTGAAATTACCCAAATTTTAAAAAAAAAAAATGTCCCTTTTAAAGGGCAAAATGGTGGATTTTTAGGGCTTTTGCTGGTTTTTTGGGGAAAAAAAAATTCCCTTTCCAAAGGCGCAAAAAAAGCTCCAAAAAAAATTAGCCCCTTAGGCATTGGCGCTTTGTCTGGGCTGGCCCCGTACTGGGGTTAGTAAAATAAATTTTGGAAAAAGGTTTTTGATTTCAGTAGCTAATGATAAGAGAAAATTGGAAAACACCATATTTTTACACCAAATAAGAAAGCAATTTGTAATCGGAGTGAAATTTAAATTTAAAACAAAAACAAAACAAGACGGGGATTTTTTGGCATGTTGGGTGCTTAGTCTTGGGGTACCTTTGTTTTCATTTTTTGTTAAGTGGGAAAAGGGTTTTCAGATTTATTCTCAAAAGGAGCCTTTTCAGAAGAATTCCTATAGGAAAAAAAAAAAAAAATTTTAAACAAACCATTTTTTTAACTTTGAAATGAACAAGGGGAAAACAATTTAAAAAATTAAAAAAATTTTTGGTGGTTTAGTAAAATAATTTATTAAAATTTTAAAAAAAAAGGACGAGTGGGAATTTTAATTTGGGGGGGAAAGCCATTGGTCCTGGAAAAAACATTGGGTTTTTTACTTTTAAAAATTTTGGGCTTTGATCCATTTGGCTTCCTCCCCCAAAGAAGAAATTTTTTATATACCAAATGTAAAATACAAAAATGTTTTAATTTTTAAGACAAACAAGATTTCTTTGCGGATTTTTTATTTTTTTTTTTCCCTTTTAAAAAATTACAAGATAAATTTCCGTTGTATGATTTTTTTGTATAAAATACTAAAAATTCATAATAAAAAGTAAATGAACAAACTAAATAAATTATTTTTTAAAAAAAAAGGACATGTATTTTTAAATGGAATTTAAATTAAAATTTTAAAGGGAATTATTTAATAAAAAAATGAAAAAAAATAAAAAAAAATTAAAAAACAAATAAAAGGGGAAATTTTTTTTAAAAAACCTCCATTGTTTTTTTAAAAAGGTTTTACCCAAAAATCCCCTTGGGGGATTTTTTCAATGGAAAACCCCTAAATGCTTGCCCGGTTTAGGTTTAAAATGGTAATTAAAGTTTTCAATTAAACAAAATTCATCTTAATTATTCTTGTTTATGCAATTTAAAATTAAGAAAGGAGAAGCTAAAATTTCAACTAAAAAAAAAGAAAAAGTTAAAACTTCAAAGGGTTTTTAATGTAAAAAAAAACAGAAAAAATGAATCCCATTTCTATTAATTTTGCCCAATTTTAAAAAAATTTTTTTTAAAAAAATGGTTTTTTATATTAATTTTTTAAACGTTATAATATTTTAGTTAACAATTTTTAGGGCTAAAAATTTTTAAATTTTTAAATTTTAAATTTTAATTTTAAAAATTAATTTTAATTTTAATTTTAAAAATAAGCAAAAAATCAATACCATTTTTCAAGGGAAAATATCTTTTAAGGTTTAAAACATGAAAAGATGTTTTATTTAAAAAAAAATTAAAGATGGGGTTTTTTCACAACGAAAAACTTTTTAAAGGGTGATTTCTTTTGGTTGGGAAATTAAAAAAAAGTTTCTTTGTAATTTTTTATGAACTATTGTTTCTTAACAACAAGTTTTTTTAATTCCTTTACATTTTTTAACATTTACTTCGTTTTCTAATAAATATGAATACATTTTACTTCTTAATCCGAAAAATTCAACAAGGGGAATGCCGGCAGCTTCATCTTTAAATTTTCCAATTACTTTTTTATTTTTATCAAAATAAAATTTTGAATTACTATCGTAATCACTATTATCAAATAAATCTTTGTCCTTATAAAAATCCTCATATGCATCTTTGGTTTTTATTTCATAACATAATGAATCAGGGTCAGTGAATAGAAATTTTTACAATTCCCTCATACTTTTCCTTAATGTAATTAAAATTGAAAACCCATACATTAAATATTTTGATAAATCTAGAATGCACATTCCAACTAACAAGGTCTGTTTAATAACAACTTTCTTTTATTCTATGAATACCAAAAAGGTTAAGTTAAACATCGTTGAACTAACAAATAAAGGGTTTTGGGGCTATGTATTTTAATAAATATTTTCATCATGAGTTAATTTAATATTAACCCTCTTGCGTAAATTCTCCATCGCTTACCGAATACGAATTGTTCATTAACTTAAAAAAGTCTTTTTCAAATGAATTTTTTGCTTTAGATCTTTTTTGAGTATTAAAATCCAATATACTTTTTTAACCCAAGGACTTTCGTCAAAAGTTAATATTTTTATGTATTTTTGTTACTTTTAACCCTAATTGTGTATATAGTTCAAGTTTTTATATAATGAACTACATAATTTTGTTTTTTCTTTAAAATTTGGGAACTATTTTTTTTACATTACTTTTTCCTATTTCAAATTCTGTTTTAATAGTTTTACTATAGTCAGAAAGCCATTGATCTGGTATTTTAATTTTTTCAGGAGCTAAAGGATAATCGTTGTGGGTTTTATGTAATTCTTTTGGATATTCAAGATCACATTCAACTATAAAGTTACTTTTACCTTTTGCAATTAATTTCTTAAATTGTTTTCGGATATAAATTTAAAGTTTCCAGAGGTAAAGGTTGACACATAGCCCAACCGTAAAGGGTTTTTGGCGTCGAGGTACATAATGTAAATTTTCTGTCAAGTTTAGGATTATAATCCTTCATATATTTATTGTTTGCTATACTATATCTGTTTGAAATATAACTTATTCCTCCTCTCAGTCCCTTTTCAAAAAAGATACATATCAATATCAGTTTTTTAAATCAACTTAATTCCCGTCCTTTTTAACATTGCATCCCAAGCTAAACCAGGACTACTAAAATAATGACAAGGATCTAAATTTTTAGTACTCTAAAAATAGTTTTCTAAAATTTCGAATACATCAGCTAAAAGTAAACGTCAGTTTTTAGATATAGATCATGATATTCTCCCATTGTTTTAATTTTAAATTTATTCCAAAAAATTTTTTGCATGTTCATATTCGTTGTCAGAAAATTTTGTTTTCATTCAAAAATTGAATAAAACTCTTCTTTGGAAGGTAATTCTGTTTCTTTGAATTTTTTAAATGAATCCATGTAATCATATGGATAAACACCTTTTGTCTTTAATAATTCAACATTTTCACAATTAAATTCAGTTGATGTGTATTTAAATTCTGGAATATTTTTTACTAAAGTTATCCAATGATTGAGACATAAATTGGAATGAATCAATAAAGACCAAGTCAGAAATCATAAATGCCATATATCTTTCCATATTGTTAGGAATAACATTAATTTCTTTTTTAAATTTCCCTATTTGTTGCATAATAAAATGACCGTCATAACCTCTTAAATTATGAAAAATAACAGGAATTTTATGTGTTAGTTTAAAATTAATATTACATTCTGAGTGAGCACTTCCTCTGAATTTTCCTGTTATATGACAATGATCCCGGACCTTTGGTCCGTTTGGAAAACTTTGTTTTTCATCACGTACTGGCACTTCACCTTCTATATATTCTTTTTCACAGATATGACAAAACTTTTGTTTTTTAAATTCACTTTCATCTTTTTTAGACATTCTTAGTTCTTTGTTAAAATGTTCTTTAAATATTTCTTTACAATATTCCTCTTCCTCAAGCATTTTTTCAATAAACTTATAAACTGCATTAGGACCTCTATAAATCTGGGTTGGTTTAGTATTATTTATCGTCATAGCAACAAACAACTTTATAGCCGTAACCACAATCATATGATTTGATATGGTTCAGTAAATAAAGATTCAGTTGATGGTAAAGCAGTTAAAACTTTTTTAGTTATTGATTCAAAATCAGCATAAATTACAAAAGGTACTGCTAAACCTTTTTGATAAAATTTTTTAAAATTTTACTTCACTTCCCTCTTTTGGGATTTTCACACCTTGGGTACCATTAATGGCTAAACAATTTGGAATATGTTCATTTAATATTCTTTCTTGAGTAAAGTGTTGCAGACAAGATCTACAAAAATGTTTCTTGTTTGTATTTTTTGTTTTGTTATTCATTAATCTATTAAAGTCTTTTATCCAAACATAATGTTGGACTACAGTTCTTGAGGGCTTACAGTCATCATCAGTTATTTTATCATTTATTTTATCATTAGTAATTAGCAACATGTCACAGTGTTCTTCGTATTGATATTTTGATATGTACAATGGATAAATACTATTTTCTTCATATCCAAATATATTAAATGATATTTCATTTAAAACTTCTATTTTAGGTATTTGATTTAATGTAACAGGAAATTTAATTCCAGTATAATCAAGATCGTTTATATGTTTTTATATATTTGAAATTTTTTGGGGGTCTTTTTCAACAGGAAATTTGTAAGCTAAATGACACCATCTAAAACATTCGTTATCATCATTCTTTATATTTATTAATCCTTTCATTGAATTTTGTAATGGTTTTGGTAATTCGAAATAACTTGAAGCAGCCAATGGACTATACTTATATCTATTTATATAATGAGTATCAACTGACTCTATTCTCCAGCCACTTCCTTCAGAAATCCAATTACCAATTCTATTTATTATTTCATCAAAAGCTTGATGTAAAGTTTTTTTATTTCGTTTGTGTTAATAATTTCTAAGCCTTTGATTGAAAATAAGCTGATTTATATATTGTATCAGTTTTATCCATTTTTGCAAAAGTTATTTTTAAAACAATGTTTATTTTTATACCTTTTAAAGTTTTAAGTTCAAATTTAAGTATTTCATAAGAGTCGTTTATAGTTAAATTTAATTGATTTTTTGGATCTTGTCTATATGTAATTTTAATTTCAAATTTCTTATAATATTGTTTTGTAGATCTCTCGATTTCCATCTATATATTATATTTAGAAAATAAAATTCGTTAAGCAAAAAAGGATTAAAAAAATAATTAAAAAAATAATTAAAAAAGATAATAAAATAAATAAAGTTTTAAATTATCTTTAAGAAGAAATAAAATATTTAAATTTATATCTTTTTCCATTAGTTTTTGATATTCCACATTTTACTCGGTTTTCTCCTTTGCAGCACATTGTTATTAACCCAGAATTAATACCAAGGTCTTTAGACGCTGCATAATTGCTTTTATATGTTTTTTCTTCATTAGTATCACAGTCGGTTACAATAACTTTTTTAGGATTGTTTCGAATATTATTTGGTCTGGGACAATCACATAATCTTTCAGCATTTTCTTCTTCAGTTAATAGACAACCACAGTTCCATTCAAATAAATTATTTTTTAAAAGATAAGGATCTATAACATTTTGTAATTTATCAACGACGTGGTTTTTATATTCATCGTTAACTATTTGATCAAGTTTTGATTTAATAATATTTCTTCTTTTAAGAACTTTCTTATATGAATTTTTGTCTGGATTCATTATTTCTCCTAAAGTGCTAGATAATTTTGGCATAATCATTCTATCTACCTTTCTATTAACCATCTATATATAATATACTTATAGAAAAAAATCTTTAAAAACGCACCTAATGAAATTATATTGATTTGAGAAATTTGTTTACATTATCTATATCTTTTGAATAAGATTTTAAAGTCATTTTTTCTAAATTGTAATCAACTGTTAAAATTTTAATACCTTCTTGAAACATTCTGTTTAACCATTCTTCGTGTAATTTGTGTAGTTTTTCTAAATAATCTAAACCAACTTTGTTTTCTTCCGTTCTGTTTCTTTTTTGGAGTCTTTTAAAACATATTTCTTGGTTGGTTTTAACATAAACAAATCCATCAATAGGGTTTTTTCCGTATGGTTTTATAATATGATCAGTTAAGAAAAGATTGTATACTGCCCACTCGGGGTCATTTATAACACCGTTGTCGTGATGTTGTTTTGTAAAAACGTTACTGTTAGTTAAATAACAACGTTCAAGGACAGAAACACCATCAAACTGTTTAGCAGAAGATAACATTTTTATATGACTGTTTAAAGTTGTTAGCTGAAAAGGAAATAAATATTTGGAAGGTTCTTGAGCAGCAAGTTCAAAAAGGTTATATGAATTATAATCAAAGTCCGTAACATTTTGCCATTCGTGAATTGGTTCTGGAATTATATTAAAATTAGGATTATATTCTTTAATAATATCTAAAAACGTACTTTTTCCTGATGCAATATTACCTTCAACTGATATAATTTTTCTCATTTATATAAAATACTTATAGAAAAAATCTTTAATTAAAGTTAATACAACTCTTCTTCTTTTTTACTTTTATATCCGTTAAGTTTAAATTCCTTCATATGCATTTCAAGAGGTGTTGAATAATTTTTTTCTTTCTGCATTTCTAATAGTATTGTAAAAATATCCTGAATAACTTGTTTATCTTCTTCTTTATTTACTTTTCCAGGATCATTAGGGTCATGAACAGCTAAAGCTGCAATCCGTGCTTTTGTTATTAGTTGTTTTATTTTGTGATGATGTGCTTTTAAAATAAATTTCTTGTCGTCAAGTTTAAGTCTGTTAGTAAATATGGTAATTACTGATGGAACAGCGCCAGCAACTACTACAAATATAGGAATAGCTGGAACAAGTGCTAATGCAGCTGAACAACCAAAAACACCTGCTGTAATATATAATCCGGTACTTACTCTCCCACAAAATTTATAACTTTTTCTGTAAGCAGCAGCTAGTTTAGTTAAGTGAATAATTAATTGATCTATGATTTCTATTCCATTATTATTAGAAATAAGATTTTTATTACTCATTTATATAATTAAACTTTTTATTTTCTAAATTAAATTTTTTCAAGATCGCTAAACGGAACCCAACTATTAAATTTTTCATTGTATCCTTTCCATTTTACTAAAGCTTGTTTTTTCTTATAGTCTCGTCTAATAACTTTTTCTATTCTAAAAACTTCTTGTGTAGTAGGTAAAAGTTCTTGTTCATAAAATGAACCTTGAATTATTTCATCATTTAAATCTTTAATAGTGTATGTTCTGGGATTTGTATTATTAATTTTATAAATTATAAATATTTCCTCTGTCCAATTTGGTGTATATCCTTTTTCAAAATGTCTTTTAAGTTTACTTAAGCGAACTCGATCACCAATTTTAAATTTTGCTTTACTCTTTGGTATCTTTAAATCACCATATAAATTAAAGTAAACAGCACCTCTATTTAAGTTTTTACTAGCTTCGGTTGGTGTCATTTTTATACTAGAATGTTTTGTTTTGTTATATTTATCAACCATTTCCTGTAAATTATCTAAATAAGTATAAGTATTATTTGCTGTAAAATATTTCCACATTATTCTTTTTAAACTTCTATTAAATCTTTCTATTACTACAGCTTTGCCTTCATTAAATGTATGATACATATTAATCTTATTTTTATTCAAAAATGATTCAAACTTTTTATTATAAAATTCTTTTCCTTCATCCACCCATAAATTTACTGGTAATCGTCCTTCTAAAATTATTTTTTCAAATGCTTCAGTAACAGATTCTCCAGTTTTATTCTTTAATGGAATAACCCAAGCATATTTACTAAATATATCAATAACGGTTAACAAGTACTTTACTCCTTTATTATATTTTGAAAAAGCTTGCATGTCAACTAAATCAGCTGACCAAGTATCATCAATATCATTAACTATCACTCTTCGTTTCCTAAATTTTCTTTTAATTGGTTTGTGTAATTCTTCTGCTAATTCATCGCTCCAGCGGTAGCTCAGAGTTACCGGCTCTGCAGTGATTCCGGGGGTAGTAAAAGTTTGCTCTACCCCCTTTTCCCGTTTTTTGATTTTTGTCCGAGACCAAGTGTGTATTTCGTTTTGATGGCTGGTTTTACAACTAAATGTTTTGCAATCTTTTCTCCAAATGTTTTTGATTTAGTTTTATTTAAATTGGAAAGCATTTGCTTATCACATGTACCCTTTTTTACACCACTGTCATAGCAAAAATCATGGTCCATACATACTGCATCCAGTTCATTGACAGGGGGTCCATTATCTAGGGGATTTCCTGGCCCACAATAATTATATCCTGGAAGTGTTAAACCTTTCTTAGGTAATAAAGGTAACATTGCTTTATGAATATCTAAATTACCTGCTTTGATAGTACTTTTAACGAATTTTGATTTCGTTTTTCCGCAAGATGAACAGGTAGCTTTTATCATTTTTCTCCCATTTTTTGTTATAATATAATGGGGGTTTATATTATCAGTAAATCTTCTTTCTTTCAAACAATATATTTTATTTTGTAAACTCATCTTATATTATATATGTTTAAAATTTTTTAGTTGGTTTAAAATCTGTGGATTTTAAATTGTCTGGCATTGGTCGGTTTTTTAGAAGTGGTCAAAAGGTCAAGTGGGGTCGAACGCTCGCACAAACAATTACTATACTACTGCTGAGTTTTATTTGCCTGAGCTACAAGGACATGTTGCACTGACTTTTTATGAAGATCTCCATATACCGGTAGGAAAGATGGAACAAACTTCCTTTTCGGTTTTGATACTGGCTTAGTTATGGTCCTTGACTTGAAAAAGCTGTCTTCCGTTTTTGAAGAATCAGAGAAGTTATCTTCCATTTTATCTTCCATTTTTGAAGATTCAGAGTTGGGAATAGGTTGACTGTTGTCATGCTGAGGATCTTCTTGTGTGGTTTGGGATTTCTCAGCATAAATAGTTGATGGTGAAATCTGAGAATCAACAATAGCCTGTCTGTCAAAAGGATGAATACCAGTTCTGCGAAATGCTGAAATAAGATTTTCTGCAGATAGTGCCTTTAGGTAAGGTTTGCTAGTAAGACTTGCAATCTGGTACTTTGTAACATTCATGCCTGGGTTCCTTTTCATGAAGTTCTGACATTCGGAGTAGTACATTGATTTGAAAGGTCCAAAGACTCCAACATCCAAAGGCTGCGTTACATGGCTTGAATGAGGAGGAAGTAGGAATAAAATAACATTGTTCTTCTTTGCCCAGTCAGTCAGAGTAAGAGAGGTATGTGATCTATGTCCATCATAGAGTATCAGAATTTTGGATCCATCAACATTTCTAGAAAGATTTGCATAAGTTGCAAAGTGGTTCTTCAAGTAATTCTCAAATATACATGTATTGGACCAGCCTGTCTTGGACATTTCACCTGCAGAACCAGGGCATGCATCATTCAAGAATTCAGGATTCCAACGTTGTCCTGGAAATACATAGTAAGGAGGTATGGAGTTGCCTAAAGCAATTCCAGAGGCTATGATAGTTACTGTTTGCGATCTGGATGAAGTGACATTCTGTGGGATAGTGTTTTTATCACACACAATTTTAGGTGGAGAATGTTCAGAGTTGACACCTGTTTCATCAATGTTGGATATACATTGTGGTTTATCAGTCAAATCATTAATTGTCAAGATAAAACCAAGCTCACTGTAGTAGTTGTTGAGAGCTTCTCTGGAGGCAGACTTTGCACGTGCAATTGACAGCTTCTGGGGTTTCTTTACACACAAATCAGGCCACCTTTTCAAAAGACCATAAAACCAATTATCACTCAGGGACTCTTTGGCTTTAACTTGTTTGCCTAGAGATTTTGCATAATCCCATGCCATGTACTGGATTGAAGATTTGTTGTACCCATAGCCGATACTTGCCATATATGTAATGTGGTTGACAAGTTTCTGTTCTTCTACATTTGAAAAGATACTGTCAAAACCAATGTGACACTCAAGCGGTACCAGTCCTAAATGCCTGTCTCTTAATGTAGACTCTGGAACAGAATAGTCCCTGGCTGCCCTATAAACTGAAATTCCCTTCCTAGTGGCCTCAAATGCTCTCCTAAGGTTGTCTCGGTCATACTGCAGCTTCCTTTTCTTCGAAGGAGGACCCTGCAAAAAAAGAAAAGCAATCATGACCAACCAACTCAAATTTAAATATAGGTCTGAATGGCGGATTCGTATTGTTCTCATAAACCGTTAGTAGTTATATATATGGGGTAGCGAGCCCGATTTTGACCCAACTTAATTTTAACCCTTGACCTAAACCGACCAATGCTGACCAATTTCAACAAATTTAAAACAAATTTTAACAAATTGTTGTTAAAACCTATAGTAAAATATGATTAAAGATAATTTTAAACACTTCCACCAAATATTTGCCAAAATCCTGCCAAGTGGCAACAATGTGGCAGTCGCTGCCAACTTGACAAACTTTTGGCAAAACTTTGGCAAACACAAATTCAACCAATCAAAAGCCTGCCATTTTTCTGCCAAGTGGCAGCAATGTGGCAGTGTCTGCCAACTTGGCAAACTTTTGGCAAACTTTTGGCAGATTATTTTATTGATAAAATGTAAAGGTATTTGATTTTATTTCAATTAATAACTACATTATTAGTCTTTAATTATTTTAAATACATATGATATAGATGAGTTTACAGAATAAATATATTGTTTGAAAGAAAGAAGATTAACTGATAATATAAATCCTCATTATGTTATAACAAAAACGGGAGAAAAAATGATAAAGGCTACTTGTTCATCTTGTGGAAAAATGAAATCAAAGTTTGTTAAAAGTACAGGGGGTAATTTAGATATTCACAAAGCAATGTTACCTTTATTACCTAAGAAAGGTTTAACACTTCCAGGATATAATTATTGTGGGCCAGGAAATCCCCTAGATAATGGACCCCCTGTCAATGAACTGGATGCCAGTATGTATGGACCATGACTTTTGCTATGACAGTGGTGTAAAAAAGGGTACATGTGATAACAAATGCTTTCCAATTTAAATAAAACTAAAATCAAAAACATTTGGAGAAAAGATTGCAAAACATTAGTTGTAAAACCAGCTATCAAACGAAATACACACTTGGTTGGGACAAAAACAAAAGTCAAAAAACGGAAAAGGGGGTAGAGTATACCCCCGGAATCACATGGAGCGATGAATTAGCAGAAGAATTACACAAACCAATTAAAAGAAAATTTATGAAACGAAGAGTGATTGTTAATGATATTGATGATACTTGGTCAGCTGATTTAGTTTGACATGCAAGCTTTTTCAAAATATAATAAAGGAGTAAAGTACTTGTTAACCGTTTATTGATATATTTAGTAAATATGCTTGGGTTATTCCATTAAAGAATAAAACTGGAGAATCTGTTACTGAAGCATTTGAAAAAATAATTTTAGAAGGACGATTACCAGTAAATTTATGGTAGATGAAGGAAAAGAATTTTATAATAAAAAGTTTGAATCATTTTTGAATAAAAATAAAATTAATATGTACCATACATTTAATGAATGAAAGGCTGTAGTTATTGAAAGATTTAATAGAAGTTTAAAAAGAATAATGTGGAAATATTTTACAGCAAATAATACTTATACTTATTTAGATAATTTGCAGGATATGGTTGATAAATATAACAAAACAAAACATTCTAGTATAAAAATGACACCAACCGAAGCCAGTAAAAACTTAAACAAAGGTACTGTTTACTTTAATTTATATGGTGATTAAAATATCAAAAGTAAAACAAAATTTAAAATTGGTGATCGAGTTCGTTTAAGCAAACTTAAAAGACATTTTGAAAAAGGATATACACCAAACTGGACAGAGTAAATATTATAATTTATGGAATTAATAATACAATCCCAAAACATACACTATTAAAGATTTAAATAATGAAATAATTCAAGTTCATTTTATGAACAAGAACTTTTACCTACTACAACGAGAATGTTTTTTAGAATAGAAAAAGTTATTAGACGAGACTAAAGAAAAAACAAGCTTTAGTAAATGGAAAGGTTATAGTGAAGAATTTAATAGTTGGGTTCCGTTTAGCGATCTTGAACAAATTTAATTTAGAAACTAAAAAGTTTAATATATAAATGAGTATAAAATCTTATTCTAATAATAATGGAATAGAAACAATAGATCAATTAATTATCACTTAACTAACTAGCTGCTGCTTACAGAAAAAGTTATAAATTTTGTGGGAGAGTAAGTACCGGATTATATATTACAGCAGGTGTCTTTGGTTGTTCAGCTGCATTAGTACTTGTTCCAGCTATTCCTATATTTGTAGCAGTTGCTGGTGCTGTTCCATCAGTAATTACCATATTTACTAACAGACTAAAACTTGACGACAAGAAATTTTATTTAAAAACACATCATCATAAAATAAAACAACTTATAACAAAGCACGGATTGGAAAAGTAAATAAAGAAGATCCAAATAAAGTTATTCAGGATATTTTTACAATACTATTAGAAATGCAGAAAGAAAAAAATTATTCAACACCTCTTGAAATGCACATGAAGGAATTTAAACTTAATGGATATAAAAGTAAAAAGAGAAGAACTGTATTAAAGATTATTAAAGATTTTTTCTATAAGCATTTTTTTATAAAATGAGAAAAATTATATCAGTTGAAGGCAATATTGCATCAGGAAAAAGTACGTTTTAGATATTATTAAAGAATATAATCCTAATTTTAATATAATTCCAGAACCAATTCACGAATGGCAAAATGTATAAACCCAAGCGGAAATTCATATAACCTTTTGAACTTGCTGCTCAAGAACCTTCCAAATTATTTATTTCCTTTTCAGCTAACAACTTAAACAGTCATATAAAAATGTTATCTTCTGCTAACAGTTTGATGGTGTTTCTGTCCTTGAACGTTGTTATTTAACTAACAGTAACGTTTTTTACAAAACAACATCACGACAACGGTGTTATAAATGAACCCCGAGTGGGCAGTATACAATCTTTTCTTAACTGATCATATTATAAAACCATATGGAAAAAAACCCAATTGATGGATTTGTTTATGTTAAAACCGACCCAGAAATATGTTTTTAAAAACTTCAAAAAAGAAACAGAACGGAAGAAAACAAAGTTGGTTTAGATTATTTAGAAAACCTACACAAATTACATGAAGAATGGTTTAAACAGAATGTTTCAAGAAGGTATTAAAATTTTAACAGTTGATAACAATTTAGAAAAAATGACTTTAAAATCTTATTCAAAAGATATAGATAATATAAACAAATTTCTCAAATCAATATAATTTCATTAGGTGCGTTTTTAAAGATTTTTTTCTATAAGTATATTATATATAGATGGTTAATAGAAAGGTAGATAGAATGATTATGTCAAAATTATCTAGCACTTTAGGAGAAATAATGAATCCAGACAAAAATTCATATAAGAAAGTTCTTAAAAGAAGAAATGTTATTAAATCAAACTTGATCAAATAGTTAGCGATGAATATAAAAATCATGTCATTGATAAATTACAAAATGTTTATAGATCCTTATCTTTTAAAAAATAATTTATTTGAATGGGACTGTGGTTGTCTATTAACTGAAGAAGAAAATGATGAAAGATTATGTGATTGTCCCAGACCAAATAATTATCGAAACCAATCCTAAAAAAGTTATTGTAACCGACTGTGATACTAATGAAGAAAAAATATATAGAAGCACTTACAAAGCATCTAAAGAATTTGGTATTAATGCTGGGTTAATAAAAATGTGTTGTGAAGGACAAACCGGTAAAATGTGGAATATCAAAAGTTAATGGAAAAAGATATAATTTAAATATTTTATTTCTTCTTAAAGATAATTTAAAACTTTATTTATTTTATTATTTTTTTAATTATTTTTTTAATTATTTTTTAATTTTTTTTTGCTTGAAGATTTTTTTTCTAATATATATATAGATGGAAATTGAGAGATCCACAAAACAATATTATAAGAAATTTGAAATTAAAATTACATATAGACAAGATCCAAAAATCAATTATATTTACTATAAACGACTCTTATGAAATACTTAAATCTGAACTTAAAACTTTAAAAGGTATAAAAATAAACGTTGTTTTAAAAATAACTTTTGCAAAAATGGATAAAACTGATACAATATATAAATCAGCTTATTTTCAATCAAAGGCTTTAGAAATTATTACACAAATGAAAATAAAAAAAACTTTACGTCAAGCTTTTGTGAAATAATAAATAGAATTGGTAATTGGATTTCTGAAGGAAGTGGCTGGAGAATAGAGTCAGTTTGATTCTCATTATATAAATAGATATAAGTATAGTCCTTTGCTGCTTCAAGTTATTTAGAATTACCAAACCATTACAAAATTCAATGAAAGGATTAATAAATATAAAGAATGATGATAACGAATGTTTTAGATGGTGTCATTTAGCTTACAAATTTCCTGTTGAAAAAAATCCTCAAAATATTTCAAAATATAAAAAACATATAAACGATCTTGATTATACTGGAATAAAGTTTCCTGTTACATTAAATCAAATACCTAAAATTGAAGTTTTAAATGAAATATCATTTAATATATTTGGTTATGAAGAAAATAGTATTTATCCATTGTACATATCAAAATATCAATACGAAGAACACTGTGACATGTTGCTAATTACTAATGATAAAATAAATGATAAAATAAATGATAAAATAACTGATAAAATAACCGATGATGACTGTAAACCCTCAAGAACTGTAGTCCAACATTATGTTTGGATAAAAGACTTTAATAGATTAATGTTTAACAAAACAAAACATAAAGAAAAAAAACATTTTTGTAAATCATGTCTACAGAATTTTTCACAAGAAAGAATATTAAATGAACATATTCCAAATTGTTTAGCTATTAATGGTATCCAAGGTGTAAAAATGCCAAAAGAGGGAAGTAAAGTACAATTTAAAAATTATCATAAAGGTTTAGCAGTACCTTTTGTAATTTATGCTGATTTTGAATCAATAACTAAAAAAGTTTTAACTGTATTACCATCAACTGAATCTTCATTTACTGAACCATATCAAAATCATATAGATTGTGGTTACGGCTATAAAGTTGTTTGTTGTTATGACGATAAATATACTAAACCAACCCAGATTTATAGAGGCCCTAATGCAGTTTATAAGTTTATTGAAAAAATGCTTGAGGAAGAGGAATATTGTAAAGAAATATTTAAAGAACATTTTAACAAAGAACTAAGAATGTCTAAAAATGATTCCAACCGAATTTAAAAAACAAAAGTTTTGTCATATTTGTGAAAAAGAATATATAGAAGATTCAATCAAAGTACGTGATCATTGTCATATAACAGGAAAATTCAGAGGAAGTGCTCACTCAGAATGTAATATTAATTTTAAACTAACACATAAAATTCCTGTTATTTTCATAATTTAAGAGTTATGACGGTCATTTTATTATGCAACAAATAGGGAAATTTAAAAAAGAAATTAATGTTATTCCTAACAATATGGAAAGATATATGGCATTTATGTTTTCTGACTTGGTCTTTATTGATTCATTCCAATTTATGTCTCAATCATTGGATAACCTAGTAAAAAATATTCCAGAATTTAAATACTTATCTCAAGAATTTGATTGTGAAAACATTAATTTATTAAAGACAAAAGGTGTTTATCCATATGATTACATGGATTCATTTAAAAAATTCAAAGAAACAGAATTACCTTCTAAAGAAGAGTTTTATTCAATTTTAAATGAAACACACATATCTGATAATGAATACGAACATGCTAAAAATATCTGGAAAAAATTTAAAATTAAAACAATGGGAGAATATCATGATCTATATTTAAAAACTGACGTATTACTTTTAGCTGACGTATTTGAAAATTTTAGAAAACTATGTTTGGAGTACTACAAATTAGATCCTTGTCATTATTTTAGTAGTCCTGGTTTAGCTTGGGATGCAATGTTAAAAATGACTGGAATTAAGTTAGATTTAATAACTGATATTGATATGTATCTTTTTATTGAAAAGGGACTGAGAGGAGGAATAAGTTATATTTCAAACAGATACAGTAAAGCAAACAATAAATATATGAAAGATTATGATTCAAAGAAGAAAGCAAATACATTATGTACCTTGACGCCAATAACCTTTACGGTTGGGCTATGTGTCAACCTTTACCTCTGGAAACTTAAATTTATATCCGAAAACAATTTAAGAAATTAATTGCAAAAGGTAAAGTAACTTTATAGTTGAATGTGATCTTGAATATCCAAAAGAATTACATAAAACCCACAATGATTATCCTTTAGCTCCTGAAAAAATTATTATACCAGATCAATGGCTTTCTGATTATAGTAAAAATATTAAAACAGAATTTGAAATAGGAAAAAGTAATGTAAAGAAGTTAGTTTCCACTTTAAAATGAAAAAACAAATTATGTAGTGTTCATTATAAAAATCTTGAACTATATACACAATTAGGGTTAAAAGTACAAAAATCATAAAATATTAACTTTTGACGAAGTCCTTGGTTAAAAAAGTATATTGATTTTAATACTCAAAAAAGATCTAAAGCAAAAAAATTCATTTGAAAAGGACTTTTTAAGTTAATGAACAATTCTGTATTCGTAAAACGATGGAGATTTACGCAAGAGGGTTAATATTAATTAACTCATGATGAAAAATATTTTATTAAAATACATAGCCAAACCTTCATTTGTTAGTTCACGATGTTTAACAAGAATTTGTTTTTGGTATTCATAGATAAAAGAAAGTTTTTATTAAACAGACCTTGTTATGTTGGAATGTGCATTCTAGATTTATCAAATATTAATGTATGATTTTCATTATAATTATATTAAGGAAAAGTACGAGGATAATTGTAATTATTGTTTATACTGACACATGATTCATTATGTTATGAAATTAAAACCAAAGATGCGTATAAAGACTTTATAAGACAAAGATTTATTTGATAATAGTGATTATAACCCAAAATCAGAATTTTATTTTCGACAATATAAAAAGTAATTGGAAAATTAAAGATGAGCTGCCGGTGTAAGTTGTTGAATTTGTCGGATTAAGAGTAAATGTATTCTTATTTATTAGAAAATGAAGTAATGTTAAAAATGTAAAGGAATTAAGAAAACTTGTTGTTAAGAAAACAATAGTTCAAAAAATTACAAAGATACTTTGTTTAAGTTCAACCCAAGTAACACACCTTTAAGTTATTCGGTCTGATGATAACACAATCTTTCCAGTTATGTTTAATAAAAATCTTATCATTATGATGATAAAAGATATATTCTTGATAATGGTATTGATACATTAGCTTATTCTTAAAATTAATTAAAACTTAAATTAAAACTTAAATTAATTCTTAAATTAAAACTTATAATAATTAAAACTTAATTAATTCTTAAATTAAAACTTAAATTAAAACTTAAATTAATCTTAAATTATAGAACCATAATTGTTAACTGAATATTCGTAACGTTTTAAAGAATTAATAAAAAAGCATCATCCATTTTAAATTCATTTGCATAATTAATAGAAAGAGATTCATTTTTTCTATTATTTTTTACATGATAACTTTGAAGAATTACACTTTCTTTATTTTTTATTTGTAATTTAGCTTCTCCTTTATCTAATTTAATTGCATCAACAAGAATAATTAAGATGCAATTTTGTTTAATTGCCACAATATTACCACCCTGAACCAAACCAGGACTAGCATTTACAGTTTTCCATTGAAATAATCCACCATCAGTATCTTGGGTATAACTTGTTAAAAACAATGGAGGTTTTCTTATTAATTGTCTTTCTATTTTATTTACTTTTTCATTGATATTATTAAATATTCCCATTATATTAATTATTCCAGTTAAATAAAAACACAGTTTTAATAAGTTAAATAAATGTCCTTATTAGTTTAAAATAATTTATAATAGTTTGTTCATTTTGTTTTACATTATAATTTTTAGTATTTTATACAATAATCATACAAACGGTACTTTATCTTGTAACATTTTAATGAAAAATAAACAATAATATCCACAAAGCATACTTGTTTTGTCTTGATATTGAACATTGTTGTATTTTACATTTGGTATATACTTAATTACTTCTTTCGGCGGAGGAAGTCCAAATGGGTCGAAATACATGTTATTTACATAACAAACCCAATGTGTTCCAGGTCCAACAAAGTCATCCAAATTTATAATTCCACACTCGTCCTTTTCTTTTAATTTTGGTAGACCTGTGGTCTCCGAGAGTTTCACTCTTGGTAAGTTATTTCTACTAAATACACCCCTAAAGTTTTTAATTTTTAATTGTTTTACCCATTGTTCAATTTCAAAGTTAGAAATAGGTTTGTTTATAAATTTTATTTTTTTTTTTACTATAGGAATTCGTCTGTAAGGTCTTCGTTGAGAATCAATCTGTAGTCCTTTCCACTTAACAAAGATGTAATCAAAGGTATTCCTAGACTAGCAGCCACATACCTAAAAACCCACCGTCTTGTTTTGTTTTTGTGTTAATTTAATCACTCCAGATCCTACTAGTTGCTTTCTTTGATTAGGTGTAGATATGGTGATATCATATTTCTCTTATCATTAGCTACTGAAATCATACCATTTCCAAGTATTTTACTAACACCAGTACTGGCTAGCCCGGACAAAGCACCAATGCCTAAAGGGGCTAATATTTTTGGAGCTATTTTTGCTGCCATTGGAAGAATTGTTTTTCCTAACAAACCAGCCAAGGCCCTAAAAATCCACCATTTTGACCTTGACTGGACATCTGGCTTTTTGAAATTGTAATTTCTAATCCCTTCTTATTTGCAACAGCTTTTTTAATTTGATTAATTTGTGTTTTTGTTAAAAGTAAAGGGAAGTTTCCATGTAATTGTTCATGTTTTAACTTAAAAGTATGTGGAATTTTGTTGTTGTAGGCTCGGGCTAAATTTTTCTTTTGTCCATCTGTAAGGTTAATTTTATATTCAATATAATTTGATGTCATTATATATTTTATATTTATTTTAATTTATATTTATTTTATTTAAACAATGACAAGTTCATTTAAACAATGACAAGTTCATTTAAACAATGACAATGACAAGTTCATTTAAACAATAACAAGTTCATTTAAACAATAACAAGTTCATTTAAACAATAACAAGTTCATTTCCAATAGTATTTATTTCAACTGTTTCCTCATATAATACAATAGCGTAAACACGAATATTAGCTGCCGGTGGAATATTTAATTTAGCTATTAATGTAATATGCTTAGGATCTTCTGTTATTACTTCCTTTTTATATTCCAAGTTAAAATGAATAAATCCAAACAAACTTTGAAAATTAAATCTATTTAAAAGGCTTCCGGTAGTCTTATTATTTTGTTTATAATAATAATTAATTACATCATCATATATTCTTGATATACTTGTGTATTCTATTTCTGGATAAAAAACACCATTACCAACTTCAAGACGACAAGAGCTCAAAGTGCAATTTTCATTTGCTGCATTAATTTTAAATGTATCTAATAAATGTGGATTCATTTCTTGATTATTACTTTTGTCAGGTCGTTGTAAATAAACAAATACATGTTGTGGTTTTGTTACACCAGCTGTTATTCTAAAGGTTATATTAGTTTGTTGTGTATCAGTTGATTGTGTTATCATTTCCCTAAGGTATGACCATCTTGCTTTTGTAAATCTTTCAGTAGCAATTAGTTCAAACCCAAATTCATTGAAAACCAAACGTGGAACCCATAGAATTAATTTTGTTACAATTACTCTACCAGCATCAGCAGCATTAGCTCTAAAAATTAATTCATCATCATCTGTCAGCTGCAGTGTTATTTGAATTTGACTTGGAGGTAAAATATTAGTTTCTAAACCCTGAAAAAATGAATAATTATTTAATGGAATTTTAGCATTTACTTCTTTACCACCTTGGAGTAATTCTTTTCTAAATTTGAAACCTGAATTATCAGCAGTAGCAGCAGTATCAGTAGTATCTAAATAAATAAATTCATTTGTTCCAGTTGATTTTGCATAATCTTCAGATAGTTCAACCAAACTCTTTACATTTATTACTTTGTATAAATTATTACAATCATAAACAATTTTTCCATTTTGTTTAACCACTAACTGATCAATTAATGAAGCTGCATTATTAATTAGAGCAATTTGGTTATCAGCATACCCAGCACCATCAGCAAGCTTATTTACTTTAAAACTTACTTCAAAATAACCATTAAACCAATCAAAATATGAACTTCTATCATTAATTGTAAAGTGATATCCGTTTTTTTGTTGCTTAACATTATTTCCTAGGACAGATATTAAAGCTGTATCTAATTGAATAGGAGTTAATTCATATCTTTCACAATATTGTTTTGTTCTAAACATGTATATATTATATATTATTTTATTTTTTATTTTATTTTTTATTTTATTTTTTTATTTTATTTTTTATTTTATTTTTTTATTTTATTTTTTATTTTAGTTAAAACTTTATTTTTTATTTTAGTTAAAACTTTATTTTTTATTAAAGTTAAAACTTTAGTTTTTATAAATTAATCTGTTAATACGTTTTTGCCGAGCTGAAGTTCCAGATCCTGACAATAATCTATTTAATCTTATATTAATATCCTCCTCCTTATTATTTTTATCATTATTTTTACTGTTATTCTTTTCTTGTAATTCCTTAGCAATTAAATTACCAACTGCTGGAGCAGGTTTCTTTTTAAGTTTTTCACAATTTTATCAGCAGCTAAATTTCCAACTTCTGTTCCAACCTTTTTTGTTCCACTTTCAAGTGCTGCTTTTCCTGCTGTTTCCAAAGCTTTTTTCCAGCTGTGCCAATTGAAGATGCAACTCCGCTTGAAAACAATTTCGTTAAAGTTGTCAAAGATACCTGTACCGTGTATGATTTCTTTTTTCCTGTGTGAGCATCAACATAAATAAATATTCCTTTATTTTTGTCATAAACTTTTTGTACATTATATAAAACTAAAATTTATCATTTCATAATTAAAGGTTTAAAACTTTAGTTTTAATTAATTTCTTTTAAAATTAGTGTAAAACTTGTTTCAACCTCATTAAATATTAATTATTCTACCAATACATCTGTAATATATATTCTAATTGAATTTATAATATATTTATTAATTTCAGAATATCCAACTCTTTGTGGTTCTTTTGTAAATGATAAGCTCTGTTAAATCTGCAGTACTTAAAGCATAGATAATATCACTGAAATTACCATCAACAAGTGAATTATCAATAAGATCACAATGAATGTAAATTGTATCCACAGAGTTAGTTATATTTGGTGTTGTAGTTTCCCCATTCAGTATTTCTCATGCTTTTTTCTCAAACCCAAGCAATGTATGAAAATTTGACATTCTTAAATCCAACATAAAATTATCTGTAATTGAAATCAAAATCTTAAAACTACTTAAATCAAATTCCAACTTATTGGAGCAATTTCTGATTTATTAAATTCAAAATCATCATTACTTATTAATGTTTCTCTAATATAATTATTAATATCTGTGTAACTGTAAGAACCATTTGTAAATATAATATCTTTCCATTCTTTACCATTATTGTAACGAATTTTTTTATTGTCGTATTCATCACTAATATTATGCCAAGAGTAGGTCATAGTGTTAATACTATCCAAACCAACAACATAAGTTTTTATTTTTATCTAAAATTAAAGAACGACTAAATCTGATTGTAAAATCACTCGGTTTATTTTTATTATCTTTAACTGTTTCAGAACTTAATACTATTTTTTGTTCCATTTATATAATTATTAAACATATCTTTTTAATTAAAAACTAAATTCAAGAAAAATAATTTTTATATAACATTTCATGTTGTTCTGGTAAAAGTGAATTCATTTTTAATAGTTCATCAATTATTCTAATACCTTCATTTTTTAGTTCTTCATTATTATTTCCAGCACAATTGAACCACAATTAACTCCAAGTCATTAACCAATTCTTTTGGATTACATGGACAAACGTCATAACCTTGTCCTCTAATTACTTTTTTAAATTTCATAGATCTTTTATTGATAGGTAATCCTGATTTTTCTGTTAATTCTTTAAATATTTTTCTTGAATGAATTGAATGTTTTTTATTATTGTTATATCTTTTATTAATCAAATCAATCAAATCATCATCAACTTTAGTGTTAATGACTTCTTTTCCAGTTATTCTATCCTTAGCAATTAATTTGTTTTGACCATAAAGTTTATTTAAGTTAATAATTAGATTACCGTATTGTCCATTTGGTGAAACTTTATATGGGTTATGATATCTTATTCCTTTTCCTTTATATTTATCTGTGTTAAGAATATAATTGATCGTTTCTCTATATTTTCTTAAATTATTCGACTTAGCTATAATTTCTTCCTTTCGCTTCAGATCATGATCTGTTTTGTTTGTCTTTCTAGTTATTGCACCAGATTTATTACCCAATTTTTTTATTTCATCCGATACATGTTCTATGATACCCTCTACTTCTTCTCTAGTCATTCTTTTATCAGGATTTTTAGATTTGCTGTGAAAAAAGTTAAACACTTCTTGTGGTGTGTTATATTTTTTATCTAAAAGTTTTAAATCAATATCTTTATTAAAATTAACTGTAAATTCTTTTGGTCTTGCTCCCAATTCTTTTTCTTCTGATTCTTCAAGAGATTCTTTAGTGTCTTCAAACTCATCACCATCATCCGTATCCGTATCCAAACCCACATGATCTTCAGGAGACCCTGTAATTGGTGGTGGTTCTTGGAATAGCTGTTGGAAACCCTGATATGTTTGTATGTCTTTCATTTCATCACCTAGTAACGCTAATTGCTCCTTAATTCCAGGTAATGCTTTTAACTGACTTGATAATTGTTCTTTTTGACTTTCTATTTTTTCAGTAATTGGCTTATAAATTTCAGTGTACATATCCCGATTGTAGCTTTTTTAATTTTTTCTTTCATTATTTCTTCTCTAAGAGCTCTCATCCTTTTGTCGACTAATTTTTTTTCTTATTCTTATTTCATTAAGTTTTGATTGCATTTATATAATAATGTAAGATAATGTAAGATATTGTAAAATAATGTAAAATATTGTAAAATAATGTAAAATAATGTAATATAAAGTTTTAAAACTTTAGTTTTTAATTATATAAATGGAAATTCCAAATTATGATACAAAAAGTGATAAATCCAATAACTTTAAACAATTTTATCCTTTTATGCCAGATTCATGTTTTAGAATGTTAATATGTGGTCTTCTGGATCTGGAAAAACAAATACATTAATGCATATACTTCGAAAACCTCTTATATAATTATGATAAATTATACTTGTATGCTAAAAACTTAGAACAATCTAAATATCAAGATTTAATTAACTCACTTAAGTCAAATTGCAAAAAAAATTAAAGTATATCCAAATGAAATACTTGAATGTTCAGCTGATCCCAACCAATTGAACCTTGTGAGAATCTTGAATCAGAAAAACAAAAAGTAGTAAATATTGATGATTTTGTATGTGAAGATAAAAAAGTTCAAAATGAAATAACAAAATACTTTATTCAAGGACGTCACAAAAACTGTTGTGTTATTTATTTAAGTCAGTCTTACTATAAAACACCAAAAGATATTCGAATTAACTGTTCACATTATATTTTATTTGAAAGTCCAGGTAAACGAGAAAATGATATGATTGGTAATGAACAAAATATAGATCGTGATACTTTTGCTAATGCAACAAATCAAAAATATGATTTCTTATATATTGACAAACCAAGGAAGTTTTTAAGAAAAAACTTTACTGGTAATATATAGATGGGTGTTTTTAATGATACAAAACAAATAAGTGAAACTGAAAGTGTAAGTAAAGTTAAATTTGATATTGATTTAAGTGATTATGCTACTAAAAAACAATTCAAAAAGCTTAAAAAGGAAACGGAATCGTATCTTCACAGAAATAAGGAACTCGATAACACAATGAACAGAGCATTGGATATGGGAGGTAATGAAATAATCAACTTAGGAAATCCAGATAAATCCACCGATGTAGTTTCAAGACGGTTTGTGTATAAAAGAATTCAAAGTGTAATAGATGACTATAAACTTGAAGATGTCAAAAGTATAAAACAAACACTAGAAGTAGAAGTAAAGAATATTGAAGAATTAACAAAAGATTTTAAAAAGAATTCATTATTAATTAATCAATTACAAGGTAAAATTGAAGAAGAAATGAAAGCTATGACTGATTCTATTTAAGAACTTGAAGAGAAATCTGATTTGACAGATGATAACATAAAAGAAGTATTTCGAGTTAATTTAAACATTTTATTCACCCAAATTCAAGAATTAAAAGATAGTATGATTAAACATGAAGAACTAAAAGACAAGATTATTGAAGCTGAAAAAAAGTTACAAAATATGTATCAGTTAGAAATCAGAACAGAAATAAATAAACTAAATACTGAAACTGAAAATAAGCATAAAGATTTATTAGAATTAATTTCAAATAAACTTGCAGAATATAAATCTGAATTGGAAAAGGCAGCTTCACAAAGAGGTGATGATCATGACACAGCATTAGAGAATTTTAAAGAAGAAATTAATTCTAAAATAGATGACTTTAAAAAACAAATTCGAAATTGGATTAGTATTGTTGACAACCGTCATAATTTAAAGTATGCAGACTTAAGTAATATTACAAAAAAATTACAAGAAGATATGACGCAGCTTAATGCTAAAGTTGAAGAACATAAAAATGAACTGGACTTTGTAGTTGAAAAATCAGTTAAAAAGGAGAGGTTTAATACTGCTAATACTGAAGCAATTAACACAGTTAATAATCAGATAGAAAATTTGAAGAAACAACTTGTAGACCTGATTAATAATGTTGATGCAAGTCACAATATAAAGTACGAAGAGTTAAGTAAACTTAAAGGTTTATTACAAGAAGATATTAATAAATTTAATAATCAAATTAATGATAAAATTAAAAAAATAATAAAAGATATGGACTCTGTAGTTGAAATATCAGCTAAACAAGGAGAATCAATCACTGCTAATACCCAAGTAATTACTGCTAATACTAAAGCAATCACCGCTAATGTCGAAGAAATTACCACTAATACCCAAGAAATTACAAAAGTAAAAAATGTTTTCTTAAAACAAGAAACACAATTAGCTAGAACAAAAGGTGTTGTTGACAATTTATCTGCTTCTGAAGTTGCTACAACAAAACGAGTTGATGATTTAGCTGAAATAATTCTTAAACTTAAAAAGAAAGACAGGAAAATAGAAAAAAGGGTAGAGGAAGTGAGACATGAAGCGTTTCTCTTTGAATACTATTATAATCATACTTTTGATTACATACAAATGAAAAAGTATTTTGACCGTCGTGGTGCCTGGATACATTCAACATATAAAAATATGGCCGATCTGAACTATTTAAATATATTTGAAATAAGATCTGGAATTATCTTAGATTATAAAGATTTTATAAGCATAAACCAACAATATAAAATAGATGTACTAGATATGCTTTTGAGTGGTGTGTTTATAGTCAGAAAAACCGGAACTTATATAATAGATATTAAGATTTTATTAAGGGTACGAGCTCTTTAGGTGAACCGGATAAACCGACTAAAAGCCCAATATCACATTTTATATTTAGGTGGCGGAATTATAGACCTCAGGATGATGTTTTATTTTTTGATATATTTGATAATGTAAATATAACAGCTGAGGCAGCTGAGGACTTTGACACTGATAAGTTAATATCTATGTATAAGAAAAAAATTAAAGTTTATCTAAAACAAGGAACAATGTTTGATATTCATCCTTATGAGGATTCAGCATCTACAGAAGTAACATTTATGCTTTTGATGGGTAGTTACATTAGATTCTACATATCGGATAAACCTGTATCTTATGATGGAAACAGACTTTTGGATTAAAAGTTTAATTAAAGTTTTAATTACTATGTGTACCCTAATAATATACTTACTAATTGAAAATAAAATCAAATACCTTTACATTTTATCAATAAAAATAATCTGCCAAAAGTTTGCCAAAGTTTTGCCAAGTTGGCAGCGACTGCCACATTGTTGCCACTTGGCAGGATTTTGGCAAATATTTGGTGGAAGTGTTTAAAATTATCTTTAATCATATTTTACTATAGGTTTTAACAATAATTTGTTAAAATTTGTTTTAAATTTGTTGAAATTGGTCAGCATTGGTCGGTTTAGGTCAAGGGTTAAAATTAAGTTGGGTCAAAATCGGGCTCGCTACCCCATATATATAACTACAACCGTTTGGTGAAAAATCAAATCTCTGTTCTATCGTGTTCTTTTCATTTTTGTGTCTAATGAGACAATTATGAACGTTATTATATCAAAAGTCTATATCGTACGTCAGTTGTTGGCATATGCAGTTCCGTAAATTAACACCGTTTAAGGTACAGCAGAACTTTAAGAAATCCACAAGTTGTTTCTTATTTCTTGATACACTTTGAAGTTAAATGGAAGCAAGAAGCCTTTACCCTGTTACAATTATAATTATACTATCGTATTGTTTATAAAGTCAAGAATACCTACATATGTGATAATAAATTGTCATGCTTTGGAAATTATAATTTATTTGCCTCTAAGAAATTGAAAGGTTAGTGATTTTCACTATATATTCAATATAAGCGATGGTGATACTTTTAAAACAAAATTGGAAGCAAGAAGATGTTCAGTTAGAATAAATATTTTCACATTAAATTGAAGAGAAGATATTGATGTATACTGTCATATCTTCTTAAATATTCACAAACCAAAAGACATTTGAAATTGATTATTGAAAATAAATTTCCTATGTAATCTATTGCTCAAAGTAATATCAGTAGGGAAACCAATATTGATCATCGGATAATTTTCAAGGGGGGCAACCTACCATGATAAGCCAGTCAAATATAATAAAATCTGGGGATGTATATAATTATATAAAATTTGAATGATACACTCAGTGGCGGTATATTAAATGAGTAAATGATTGTTGAATACACGAATGAATACCTATGCAATCTGACATATTCTTAAATATTTTTTAATCAAAAGCAGTTTTGTCAGTTAACATGAAATCACTAAACATATCTACTATTTATAATTGCTAAACTTGTTATTAGATGGGAAACTAAATAAAACGTTTAACATCCTGGATATATTCCAGAGAGGAGAAAAGTGTTTAGGATAATGGATAGTTACTAGTATACGAAGTTTAAAAGCCCTGTATACAAAACTGGGCAGTGTTTTTCAATTCAGTTGATAAACTTTGGTATGTTTGGTTTTTGTATATACTTCCTCTAAGGTCTTTATATAATTTGCATGCTAACAAAAAGTAAAATGCATCCTATTAATAGATGTATATAACATATAATACATTTCCTATCAATCTTTGGATGTTTTCTTTTTGTGCCATCTACATGTCAGTATTAATAACTTATGCGCTGACAATCTCAGTCTTGTTAAGGATAGTCTGCAAATTGACATTAGAAATTCATGTGAAAAATCAGCATCCTCGAAACAGCTTTGGAAATACAAGGACACAAAAAATAAATGATAAAAGTTGAAATAATATATCTGTAGGTAAATTTGTGAGCATGATAGCTAAGCTGAACCCTATCTCCACAGTGCATTGGAAGAAAATGAGTGAAAACTTTTGGCGCAAATTTTTTGTATCGTATGCAACCCAAACTGCTACACAATATTTATTTTCAAATCAAACAAATGCCAAAATAGTGCATACGAGCGTTACTTTTTCAAAACAATGTCGTTAAACATTCTAATGCACTGAACGCGTGCACAGCTTTTCTAAAATATTTCGCCACCATGTTTATTTCAGGGAATTAAATATATGATTGTTCTTTTACCTCAGATTTCCTTATTGAAATAAATATGACTTCTTATTCAGTGTTGGAGATATACATTTAGTATAGTTTTGCACTGTCCGATCTCTTTAATCTGTTACCGATCCTTTACAATTAAAGAATGAACGCAATGTGTAAACATAGTTTTTCGCTTTACACACCTCCCTTGGACAAGAAAGCCGTTTCACTTAAAATATGTAAGCATCCGCTAGCAAAATATTAATGAAAGATCGGAACTTTTTCTAAAATAAATTTCAATTTCAATCATTTTCAGAATCTGGAAATATTGCACATTGTGTTGAATATATAAATAAAACAAAAAAAAAAAAAACAACAAAAAAAAAAAAAACATTTTAGAACTAATCCGGGAACTAAATGTTTCAGCCGAACAACGCATTTCAAGATGACACAAAACTGATTTTTCTTTGTAAACAATGTCAAAGTTCACCTGAGGGAAATTGCTGAAAAAGTAAAAGTGCTTACTTGTTTCTGTTTTATGTCATGTAGAAAACAATCAACTCTCAACTTTAAATGCATATATGTTCTATAATTACTCTAATATAAAAAAATTGCCCGATCTTTTCTGTAAGAAATAAAACGAAGCAATTTAAACTATTTGTTTACACTTCAACAAAGTGAAATTAAAGGCATGTACTATCTCGAGACTCCCGTGCATTTTGAACCTCGTGGTGAATAAAACTGAATTTACTTTAGAGTATGGTGTCTCAGTTGAGCCAGTTATCTGTTAATTTCAGAGAACATACATTAAAGAAGAGGTTATGACATAATGCATGTGTACGAATATTTGAAAGTCTACCCTATATAGACGACGATAGAAAACATGTGTACACTCTATATAGCAAGTCTATTATTTTCAGGCATATATTGGACACTGATCCCAATGTGCGTAATTTTCAGATGAAGAACTCGTGATCCTTGGTTTTGTAGACAGTCTTAGTACTGGACCGCTGCTTCCGCTGTCAACACCATAATAATGTGAAGTCAGTGTCCATTTCTATGTCGGAATTGCAATACACATTTATTATCAGTTTTAAATCTATGAAGGTGTTAAAAAATAGCATTCTTTAACAAAGAGCCAATATACAAAAAAAGTTACTTTTGAGATATTTCTGATTTTAATCATCTGGTTTTTGCGCGAAAACTTAAAGTGCATTTTGTATGTTTCGTAGTTATCTACAATTGTATACAAGTTGTATTACCTCCGAACATAATATTATTTCGATGTACATTTTCTCTGCAATTTATTCTCACTGTGTTTTTAAAAACATCCTGCATAAATTCTCATATTGTATAAAACATCGATAAGTCAAAATTGGTTCTAAAGTTTACGACGCATGAAACATGTAATAAGGAATCACTGTACACATCTAACTTGTCCCGGACCAGTATGTGGAAATACAGTGGCCCAATGTTTCAAGACTGTCTAAAAAATATTTGCATATATCGTGATAAGCAAATATTTCGATTTTCCGTGAGATAAGCAACGCGTAAGTACATCAATTCCAGTGTAATAAATTAAACCATTCTTAAACTTGCACAATCCCTGGATCGTTGCTAAATATTGTTCACACTAAGTCTTACAGGTACACCGCATATAGAAAAAATCTTATTCACACATTGCACTACTTTTATGCATGCTGAAAAACTTTTATGTATGCAGAAAATTTCGCTTTAATAGATGCAGTGGTCAGATTTGAAAACAGGTTTTGTAATAAGTTTAGTTCTATTTAGTAAGACAATTCTCCTATGCATTAATTGAAACTTTGAACTAACTTTTGCCATTCATGAATTTTTAATAAAGTAATTGAAAAGGATTTATAAATGTAAGCGACAATTTAGAAAATTACAGGTAAAATATCTGTTTTGTTTATTTCCAAATTTCAGTTTTACTTTTTATACCGCTACTTTTAGTTAAGGTTTTGCAAACTGACCTTTTTTGTGCTATGGAACAGCGGCATTTGAAAGTTTTTGTTCACTATATTTTTACACCCAAATGAAGATCACTCTGATTTAAGATGGCGGAAGTACCTTAATACTTTTCTAAACTTCATGATATTAACATTATCTAAATACGATTTAAAATCGAAATTTTTTTTTGAAAACAGTTTATAAGAAGAAGACATTGGAATTTTTTTTTATTTATACCAGTGCTCTCTTATTCTTTGTTTGAAGCTGAGCATTTAATACTCCTTGGTTGACGACATGATGAAATTCCCATTGCTCTAATATTGATTTGATTAAATTTTCCAATCAAATATAATTTGGTTAATGTTACATTTTATATATAATCATTTTTTCTAATGTATCTGTTTCTTTCCAATATATTAAACCAAAACTCCATTATCTGACACAGCCTATGGTTTATAAACGTCCTCTTCCTAACTAAACGGACTTTGTGACTGTAACCATAATTTCTTCCAAAACTGCCAATTAATATTTTTTAACTTGTTAATTCTTAACATACCTCACATCCAAAGTTTAAAATCTGTTTGTTTGTTTTTGGGTTTAACGCCGTTTTTCAACAGTATTTCAGTCATGTAACGGCGGGCAGTTAACCTAATCAGTGTTCCTGGATTCTGTACCAGTACAAACCTGTTCTCCGCAAGTAACTGCCAACTTCCCCACATGAATTATCAGAGGTGGAGGACTAATGATTTCAGACATAATGTCGTTTATCAAATAGTCACGGAGAACATTTAAAATCTGTATAATTAGCATATCGAAAAGATCAAGTGTATGCGATACTGATTAATTATGAAAATTCTGTACAATTCCCTGTAACGCATAACCTGATAGAGCTGCAAATGTTTTCAAAAATGATCTATCGGTGGTGAAAAAAAGACCCGAAATTTGTGAAATTATTAATTATTTAAATTTCTGCATTCCCATATAGTAAACTACAAAACTAAGTTTCCTATTAGTCTTTCCCCCCACCCCACTTAAAAAATCAAAAAAAAAATCGGATATAACAGTGGTGTCGCCAGCATTCAATAGTAAAAATATTTGAACATTCCTGGATCAATGCCATGAAACCCTTTTAGCATAAAACTATATTCCAGATCACTAATGTACATAGCAAGGTGACAGGTACCCCTTTGACGAACCCCTAAAATACACATACAACTTTCGCTTAGGGAATTTTGTATCTTACTTCTTGACTTAACATTTTAGGACAGAAATTATTCTCCTTCTTACACCTATCTGAATTAATTTTAGCTAAAGATTATCTCTCCTATAATCAAGAACTTTCGTATAATCTACAAAGTAGACAAACTGGCCCAGTTGTTCAAAACTTTCGTTAAATTTAACGAATCGTTAAGTTAACGGTCGTTAAATTTTGATTATTATGTTAGCTAACGAAATGTTAAATTTTCAGTTGTTGAAAGTGCTGTTAAAAATTTTGTTAGCTAACGAGGCGTTAAATCATTTAACGAAACGTTAAAAATTTTAACGAATCATTAAAAATTTAACAAGGACATCATATTCCATAATACACCACTTTTTACACTTCCTCTTATAACATTGAAAAAAATGCTTCAATACCAAAAAATGTGTTACCTTGGCCTTTTGTGTAGCTAATAGCTTTTCATGTTGTCCATTCTTGTATATAATTTTTATGCAGTCCCTCTTTCTTTTAACTAGTAATGTCACTGACACTCGTTTTTGTAGTCTTTACTGACGACAGCACATTTAGTTGATTGTTGTTCTAGTTCAAAATACAAAACAACGAGTCAACACCATGTAATGTGCCAGTAATGGTTCACCCATACTGATCCTGTCACTAAAGCAAACATCCTTAATAAGCAATTTGAATCAGTTTTCTCCCCACCTAAGCCCCTAAGCCTTAAACATTTGTGCTCCAAACTGTTAACATCCCCTTCCTCCCTAATGGACCAAATAAATGTGACTCCAGAGGGTGTTGACAAACTCCTTCTTGGCCTATCCCCACATAAAGCGTCGGGGCCAGACGAATTATCCCCCCGTGTTCTCAAGGAACTTCATCAAGAAATCGCCCCCGTCCTTTGCCACATCTTCAATTTATCCCTAAATACAGGCATTGTCCCTCAAGACTGGAAAAAGGCAACAGTTGCACCAGTCTTTAAAAAAGGTCTCAAATCAAAACCCAGCAACTATCGACCAATCTCTCTGACCTGTATTGCGTCCAAACTCCTTGAGCACATCGTGGTTTCAAATCTTATGTCCTTCTTTGACAAACACAATATTATCAGCCAGTTCCAGCATGGTTTCAGGTCGGGTCATAGTTGCGAAACTCAGCTTATTAATTTTACCCAGGAACTTTATAGTAATTTAGAACAAGGCCAACAACCTGACGTCATCGTAATGGATTTTTCTAAGGCATTTGACAAAGTTGACCATTTGAGGCTAATTTACAAGTTACAATCCCTAGGTGTTAGTCCCCAAATAACTAATTGGGTCAAATCCTTCCTCTCTAATCGTACCCAGAAGGTCGCAGTTGAAGGTCACCTGTCCAGCGAACTTCCAGTCCTGTCTGGAGTTCCACAGGGGTCTGTCCTTGGGCCTTGCCTTTTCCTTGTATACATTAACGACCTGCCTGACTCAGTCAAATGTAAAACCCGTATGTTTGCAGATGACACCATCGTTTACCTCACGGTCAAATCAAATAATGATAGCATAGCCCTTCAAGAAGATCTCCATAAATTAGAAACATGGGAAAGAGTCTGGCAAATGGAATTTAACCCCGACAAATGTGAAGTCCTTAGAGTAAGTAGGAAGAGAAATCCCTTTATATATCCCTACAGGTTACATAATACAGAGTTAAAGTCCACCTCATCAGCTAAATACCTAGGAGTAACTATCTCCAATGACTTGAACTGGTCACAACACATAGAAAACATAACTTCTAAGGCAACCTCTTCCCTTCGATTTATTCAGAGAAATGTCAAGACAGATAACATAAAGGTCAAAGAAGCTGCATACACCACCTATGTCCGCCCACAGCTAGAATACTGTTCAACTGTGTGGCATCCCTGGCAGAAAACCCTCATCCATAAACTTGAACGAGTCCAAAGGTCAGCAGCTAGGTATGTTATGAATGATTACAACTATACAAGCAGTGTAACTGAAATGTTGAAATCCTTAGAATGGAAAACTCTCCATTACCGTAGGTTAAACTGTTCATTACTTTTGTTTTACAAAGTAAGGACCCAGACCGTTGCTATTGACCAAGGTTACTTGTCCCCCATTAGAAAGAGAGGCTGGCGGCGGTCACTATGTAATTCTTCCATTCTGTCCTATTTTAACTGTAGCATACTGTCCTTTTATCTTTTACTTTTAATACTGTAATATACTAAATTTCTTTAACAACTGTTTCTCTGACAGCGCCGACCAGTCATAATCGGAAATCGATTGTTGGTTGTAACGATGTAGATGTAGATGTAGATGTAATCTTTCATATTTTGTCACACGTTTTCGCTACCTTCTCTTTTGTTATTCTTCAAAGTTTATCCACTTCATATCACAATATTTCCTAGTTACTTGCAATACATCCATATTCAGGTATAATTCTGCAAGTTATATCAAGGTTATTATCCAAGCACTTTTGTTATTCTTCCAATTTTATGTAAAACTACATCTTCTTCCAAGAAATGTCAAAGGAAGTACTGACTGGATTAACTCCCTTCAATTTTGAGGCCCACCTCGGGGTATTGTATACCTTTTGTTATTTTCTTTTATTTAGACAGTCAATTTGATTTGTGTCCTGGGAAGCTGTTATCTCTGATCAGGTGTACTTCTCAAATATTATTTAGGAATATAGAAACAATTATTTTTAAGAATGACACAGATTTGCTTTTAAAGTAAAGCAGCAGTTTATGTTCCTAAATATGAGCCACGCCATGGGAAAACCAACATTTTTTTTGGTTGGGTTTAACGTTGCACTGACACAATTTTAGGTTTTATGGCGACTGAGAAAACCAACAGTGTGGGTTTGCTGTTCGCTAACATTTTCTCTAATGCAATAGGCTTTGAAAGCAATCAGCATCCGGGCAGTCTGGTCTGGATCAATGCTGGATGCAAACGCACTATGCTGGTTTTTTCTTGCTGCGGCTCATATAACTATCTCCCTTTTGTTGATCATGAAATGGTTGATAAAGACTTTTTTAAAAAGATCTTTCATTGAAATTAGTAGAAATATACGGCTTTAAAAACCAAGTTTTAAACAGAGGCAATAATCACAAAAAGATGTAAAAATAAATTAAACATGCATTTTACAATTTCAAGCATTTTATGCCATAAAATCTTTTAATTAACAAATATAACAGCGATCATATAATTTATGGTTTTATTTGGTTCTATTCTATTCTATTCTGATAGTCAGAATGGATAAATAATTTGGTAAGCAAGATTTCTTTCCCTTTAATACTCTTCATAATGAAAGTCAAATAAATATTAAAAGTTACACATGAATAACTTTGTATTCATCCGCTGATAGTTTAAATCAGCTGTTTTGCTGGGACTACTTTACAGTTTTTGTTTGACACGATACTATACACATCGTTTTAGAAAATCTTTGTTGAATTTGGCGGTCTTCACTGTGGCCATATTGAAAATTGGATCACTTTAGAAAATTTAAAACAGAAATAACTTTTGATGATGGACTAAATTTTAAATTCTTGAGTGAGAGTTTCCCAGTGGGGAATTTCATTGTATAACGTTTTTTAAAAACGGCGAAATCCAGTGACTTTGTTCATGAAGAAAAGTGAAAGATCTTCCAGAAAGAAGATAGATTATAAGAAGATGGCGTCGGGGTTAAGCCCGGTTACCGAAGTGAAAGAGGAGAAGAGTAAAATCGCCGAAGTGACAGCTCCCGCTGGAGCCTCAATAGCAGATAAACTTTCTGAGCCGAAAGACACATCTACACCGGTAAAACTCACACTTCCGGTGAAACCAGGTGATGAAAAAAGTTCGCTTCTAAACAAGTTAGCAGAACTGGATAAGAAACAGAAACAACTCCAAGAGAAGAAAGAACTAGAAACGTTACGGAAACAGGTCGAGGAACGAGAGGAGGCGGTGCGTGAATTAGAGAAATCCCTCACCGAACCGGTACGTAAAGGTAAATCCAAAGAATCATCTTCAGGGGAATCAGGCGGTGCCAAGCCGAAAAAACACAAATCAAGATTAGCAGCTAGTTTTCAGGAAGGACAAACACCATCTACCTCAACAGAATCAGGACAATCAGGTACGAGTTTATTAAATATTGATACGTTGAGGCAGATGCCCAACCTCAGAGAACAAGTCAGAAAAGAACTGAAAAAACTAGGGCTTGAGATTGCAGACTCTTCTAGCAGTAGCACTGACTCTAGCTCAGATTCAGATAGCTCAGAGGACGAAATTGATGACACAATGGTAGAACAAGTGTTAAAACGTAAAAAACATAAAAAACACAAAACAAAATCTGGCATTACGTCCAAGTCATCAGATTCAGTGAAGAACAAACAAAAATACCCTCATTCGAATCTAAGATATGATTTTGTAAACAGGAACATCTCTTTTGAAAAAATCGAATTCAACCTATTTATAGCGGGAGAGTTGGAAATCATTACCTCCACAAAAAAAGGAACAAAAGAAAAAGAAGCACGATTAAAACTGTTAAAGAAATTAATGTACCTTAACAGTTCTTATGAATTTTCGGTAGTTAAGTCATTATATGCCGCTGTTCTGAGGGAAATCGAATTAGGTCATAGTCAATGGGGAGATGACTTTCAGTATGTTGAATCGACGGTTTTACCCAGGTACAAAGTACGTTATAGTAGAAACCCAGAGCCCGTTTCACTAAGACCTAAACCGTTTTTTGAATTACACCAGGAAAGCACAAGTACTGGTTCAAATGAAGAACCTAGAATATAGTTCTGCAGTAAATATCAAAGGAATAAATGTCCTCAGAAATCTTCACATATTATTGCACTAAAAGGAGGTAAAACTCGTTTTGCAAAACATGTTTGTGCTACGTGTTGGCAAACAGACAAAAAAGAATTAGTACACCCGGAATGTTCAAGTGCCTGTCCTCATGCCAATCCGTGACTCTTTAATGATATTCAGTCAATGCCTTCAGATTCAAAACATGGAAAAAGTTCAAATGAATTAGTTGATATTTTCTTACCAAAATTTTGTAAAAAATCTATGAATGCTCCAGATTCAACTAATAATAAATCTTGGTCAACTGATTGCTTCTGTAATCACAGGAAAGATTGCAAAGTTTGTTCATCTGTTAAAAAAGAATTATGTACTACGTCTCAAAGAAAAATTGAGATTAGTGAAACAGTAAAAGCATCTGGTAAATACAATTTTGAAGGATGTAAAATTCCTGTAAATGAAAAGATTGATACTGAATTTCTTCGTAAAATGTTGGGTGGTTATACAGACACATTAGTATGTGATTTATTGAAATATGGATTCCCTATTGAAGTAGATCAAGAAGATAAAAAGGTTTTAATTTGCAAGTCAAAAAGTGTAAAAAATCATACGGGTGCCCTAGCTTACCCAGGTCACATGTTAAATTACTTAAAAACGGAAGCCTCACATGGTGCTATTATTGGTTCATTTACTACATGTCCTTTTCAAGAAGGTATGGTTATTTCGCCCCTCAACACAGTACCTAAGGCAGATCCTAATAAACGTAGAGTTATTCTAGATTTAAGTTATCCAAAGGATGGTACTGGAGTTAATGAATTTGTGTCAAAAGAGTTATATCTGGGTGAAAAAGTAGATTTGGTTTTTCCAAAGATAGATGACTTTGTGTCTTTAATTAAGACTAAAGGTCAAGGTTGCCTGATGTTTAAACTTGATCTTCAACGGGCTTACAGGCAAATTAGTATCTGCCCGTCCAGTTATAACTTGGTAGGATTTACTTGGAAACATCATATATTTTTTGACACTGTTCTGGCCATGGGTTTAAGGTCATCTGCACATATTTGTCAGAGAGTAACTAATACCTTTGCCTTTATGATGTATAAATTTGGGTTTTGTGTCTGCAACTATTTGGATGATTTCTGTGGAGTTGAAAGAAAAAAGGAAGCTATATTTGCCTTTTCTTTGCTCAGAGAACTGTTCGTTAGGAGTGGTATTGAGGAAGCCTTAGATAAAGCTTGTCCTCCTTCAGAAATAATGGTTTTTCTTGGTGTTCTTTTTAATAGCCGTACTATGACAATGGAGGTCACGGAGGAGAGACTTGAAGAAATCAAACAACTAGTTTCAACTTGGTTAAACAAAGAAACTGCCTCTTTAAAAGATATTCAAAAATTACTAGGAAAATTGAATTTTGTAGGTGCATGTGTTAGATCAAGTAGGATTTTCGTGAATAGAATTTTGAACTGGTTACGGGAATGTTATACTGATACAAAAAGTGTGTTTGTAATTCCAGTTGAAGTTAAAAAAGATTTATTATGGTGGCACAAGTTTTTGCCTTTATTTCAGGGGAAAGCACTCATTGATTATGGAGAATGGTTACAGATAGATTCGGTTTTCAGTTCTGATAGTTGCATGACAGGTTGTGGGAGTATTTCTAATTTGTACACAGAAATTTGGCTCTATTTTTTTTTCTAATTTTGTACATTTTAGTTCCTGTTTGAATATTAATTGTCATCTTTAATAATCACCCACTTTAGAAGATATACTTTAGTCTAGCAAATTAAACCAGAATTACTTCCCTAAATTAATAATTTAAAGGTCTTTGAACAGAATATATTAAAAGTCAAAGAAGTACAATGTATATATATTTAAAGCTCTTGGTACAATTGATTAAATGTGCATGGTCCAAAAGTGTAGCACTGACCCTTAAGATAGGTGCCTGGGAATTACATGTGAAACTCTGTCTCATTTTCAGGCAGAGTTTTATGCTAAATAAAAATAAGAATGCTTAGAAATATTCATATCAAATTTGTCCTGCATCAGAACACTTTAGATCTTACATGAGACTTGACCCCCTAAGTGTTACCAGAAGTTTGAGGCTATACATTTATACCAAAAAGTAATAAAGCTTGTTCCATACTTGTAACATTAAACAGCTATTTGTAAATTTGGTAAAAATGAAAATGTATAGTCTACAAAGAAAAAAAAAGTACTTTGCCTCAGTATGTAAGTGACCAGTATGATTATGTCAAACATTTAAATTACAGACATATCTAAATACTCCGAAGCCGGATTATAAGATTGAATTCTTATCTCAACAATAAAAAGTATATTTTTTACACTTTTTTTTTAAAGAAAAAATGTTGCAAATTAAGCTACATCAAGTACCATTTTGTAGACAGAAATGACTCAAAATGTGTTATTTTGTATTTATTCCATTAATAATTTGACCTTTTGCTGCTATATATGCCACATTAAACATTACCACCATTCACATTATAATCCAATACTTGATATGAGTATTTTCCTATTTATTAGATGCATCTAGTATCTTGTTTTAACTAGTATTTCCAGCAAAATATATTTTTAACATTACCCAAAACTTCAGCTACATTAAAAAACAATTTAAGTGCCTCAATAACAGTCTGTTACATGAAAACTGGAACTTCAATTCCCAAATGCAGTAAAACTGCATGTTTTCAGTGACTATGACATTTAGTATTTGATGTATTTAGATTTCTCAAATGAAGTTACTTAAGGTTAAATTTTGCGATATTTGTCTATTTACAATGAGAGAATGAATTTTCAGCTTATTAATTTCCAGAAAATCATTTATAAATGACTTCACATTGATATCAAGTGCATATCAATTAAAAGGGGGTAATTTTACACCATACTGCAAAACATGCATGGGGAAATGCAGACTTGTGTGATTGTTTTATTGTTAAAAGGTGGTCTAAACATCCCTTAGTGTATACAATCAATCAAATTGTTCTCTTTTATAATACTTGTATTTTAGAACCTGGTTGTAAAAAAATGTCTCTGTCTGTCAGTAATATTATTACAGACAGACTTTTTAGATAAACATTATTAGTAAAATACAAACTGAAACATAGAATCAGCCAAAATAATTTTTGGAGATAATAGAATATATTTAAAAATCCATTTCATTGCCTGACATTACTATCACAAGAGTAATATAACATGTTATGATTTTAGACAGAATAAAACCACATGGAGGTATGTAAAATCATGAATAGTGAAAACATTAAATATCAAAATGTAATATAGCTTAATTCTTCTGCTAAAATTCGGCTGATTTAATAATATGTGACCATAAATTTTTACCAGAATTATTATGTATCTAACAAATCATGTAAACAATATCAAACTTTTTTTTTGGACAAAGTAATAAGGATATGGCATTTCTATATTATATCATTCAAAGGTACAAAGTGAAAAAATAAAAGATAGAACTGCATGATTGTACAAAAAAAAGATGAAAAATTCCTTGTCCAAGTGTATGAATTTTTACTTTCTGCTGTCTTATATACTTTTTTCCAGTGAAACTGGAAATATACATGTGCCCTTTTGAAATATATATTTATAATATTCTCAAATCCTGTTGCATTATTTGGAAAATATAGATCAGCCCTAGTCTTATTCAATAGGTAAACTATATAGTTGTGTAAATGTGGCACCTGACAGCATTTTACTTACTCCACCATTCATTACATTCTCCTACATATGTAAAATGAAATTCTTTTGGTGTATTATACCTAGATGTAATGTATAAATGAGTGTGGACAGAAAAATAGCTAAAAAGTCCAACTTAATTTTCCTTTCACTAAATTATTTGCATGCAGTACATGCAATTAATATCAACAGTACTGTAATGTTTGTGGAATTTAACTTCAAATCCAAGCAGGTACTAGTTAGATACTTTGCTAGTGGACTAGCCTGTGACATGTCCAGGAAGCAGCAGCTGTGGTTAAACAAAGTTAAAGATTTCTCTATATTTTATAGTTAAATTTAAACAATTTTAAACTCCACTAACTATCCAGCAACTAACTAATTTCTAGCTGTAGAAGTCCTTAATCTGCTTTCTCCTTTTCAACTATTTGCATGTCATGATCTTTGTGAGTGTAAGATTCCATAGCTTATCTTTTTATGATTTATAAAATAGCAATGATATATATGTAAAAGGCCCTTGACTGCATAAAATGTGTTTAACAAACTACTTAAATTCTGTATTATCAAAAATATGTAAGAATGCATGTATATTAGCAGCCTAAATTCATTTCCAAGTTCAACTTATAGCTGTAACAGAGATGTCTGGGTAAATCTAAATCATCAGACATTTCTAAAGACTGAAAAAAGTAACCATTTGTTAGAATGATTATCAGATATTAGGTGTGGTACCATAATTTAATTCACATGGCAGTCATTAAAAAGTACTATTATACGCCCGTTTGAAAAACGGGACGTATTATGGGAACGCCCCTGGCGGGCGGATGGGCGGGCGGGCGGCGTCCACAGACCTTGTCCGGAGCATATCTTCTACATGCATGGAGGGATTTTGATGAAACTTGGCACAGTTGTTCACCATCATGAGACGGAGTGTCATGCGCAAGAACCAGGTCCCTAGGTCTAAGGTCAAGGTCACACTTAGAGGTCAAAGGTCAGATTCAAGTATGACTTTGTCCGGAGCATATCTTCTTCATGCATAGAGGGAGTTTGATGAAAGTTGGCACAATTGTTTATCATCATGAGACGGAGTGTCATGCGCAAGAACCAGGTCCCTAGGTCTAAGGTCAAGGTCACAGTTAGAGGTCAAAGGATACAAGAATGAAAACTTTGTCCGGAGCATATCTTCTTCATGCATAGAGGGATTTTGTTGAAAGTTGGCACAATTGTTCATCATCATAAGACGGAGTGTCATGCGCAAGAACCAGGTCCCTAGGTCTAAGGTCAAGGTCACACTTAGAGGTCAAAGGTCAGATTCAAGTATGACTTTGTCCGGAGCATATCTTCTTCATGCATAGAGGGATTTTGATGAAAGTTGGCACAATTGTTTATCATCATGAGACGGAGTGCCATGCGCAAGAACCAGGTCCCTGGGTCTAAGGTCAAGGTCACACTTAGAGGTCAAAGGATACAAGAATGAAAACTTTGTCCGGAGCATATCTTCTTCATGCATAGAGGGATTTTGATGAAAGTTGGCACAATTGTTCATCATCATGAGACGGAGTGTCATGCGCAAGAACCAGGTCCCTAGGTCTAAGGTCAAGGTCACACTTAGAGGTCAAAGGATACAAGAATGAAAACTTTGTCCGGAGCATTTCTTCTTCATGCATGGAGGGATTTTGATATAACTTGGCACAATTGTTCACCACCACAAGACGGAGTGTCATGCGCAAGAACCAGGTCCCTAGGTCTAAGGTCAAGGTCACACTTAGAGGCCAAAGGTCAGATACAAGAATGACTGCCCGAAGCATTTCTTCTTCATGCATAGAGGGATTTTGATGTAACTTGGCACAATTATACACCATCATGAGACTAAGTGTCATGCGCAGTTCCCTTCTTTAGAATTACTTCCCTTTGTTATTACTATACATAGCTTATATTGTAACTTTTTCATTACTAGTCGTAGGGAAAAATCGAGACCACTTTTCTGTAGTACAACATGCATGCTACATCCAATTATGAGGTGTATTTTGACCAATCTCTACCTGGTAAAGATTTTTTGTGTAGACTTAGAATTTTTTTTTTTTTTTTTTTTGTTAAGATTACCTTAAGACTTACAATGATTACTAAACAACCACAAAATTAAAATTCCATTTGGAAATACAGGTGCTAGAGTAAAGAAATTTGCTGTGAAGGGCGTATATTGTGACATTCTGGCACTCTTGTTTTATATATATCTTTAAGCAGAGATATAACAGCAATTTTAATTTCACATCATGGCTTAAATTTAAAAACACAAGCTTTGATTTGCAGGTTGTGGGGAGTTGGTGTTTAAAATGTAATAATAACCATAGTTATCATGGTGATGCTTATGCAGTATTTCTGGAGGCAGCATTTTGAGTTTATAAATATTCTGAATGAATAAAGTAACCATATTATTAACAACTTAAGGTCATGCATATCCATGGTCCTCTCTTAAAATTTCCTGCAACATCTAACATTGACTAGCTCTTGACTATGATATTTTTCATTTAATTTTTGTTTTTAAAGTTGTGAATATAGCCAGTCTATATTATCCTAGGTCCAACATTACCATCACTTCTCTGAGACAATATCACATTCTGTAAAATAGACTGGCACTAATTTTGTCGCTATTATGGAAAACAAAAATAAAATCACAAAAATCTGAAATTTTGTGACAAATTCTTTGCTATCAGTCTAGTGGCTAGCCTACCTCTAGGCATACAGACACTTAATAGAGAAATTGCGGGAAAAAATGGTAGTCTCATAATAGCAGATTCAAATAGTCCTCAGTTTTTTTGCTCTGTCACTAAGAGCCATTTTCCTTATTTTCTTTGCAATTTGTTTTTGCTAAAATCACATGACAGATCTATGCTGGACATGTAGTTAGCATTTTCATAATGAAATAACAACATGACAAAATATTTCATGGAAACTTAGATCATACACCACCAATTTGGGGTCTCATTCTTTAGCTGATTTTGCAGTTTGTAAATATTTTTCTTGCATCAAACATGACCCCCACTTTTCTTTTGATTTTTATTTAGCACTGACAATATTCTTCAAGAAAATGTAGTTTACAGACATTTAAAATGGGTCCTGATGTGTGCTGCAGACATAATGGAAATAGGTCAATTTTATATAGAATAAAGAACAAAAACTATTTAGTGTGTTATAACCTCTTACCCTCTTCATAACACTTACCACTAAGTAGGTACAGATACTAAACATTTATTTTGAAAGTGACTACAGTTGAACCGGCCTAAATGGCCACCTTTTAAGCAGCCACTTTTCTTAAGCAGCCAATCAGCTAACTTCCTAAACTGACTTCACATTCTTATTTCAACTTGTCTGAAGCAGTCACCTGCTTGTCACCTGCTTTAAACAACCACTTAATACTTCCAAATATGCATCAAAATAAAGAATATTAAATAAACAGTCACAGGAGATATACTGCCTCAATGGCTCAATGGTTATGTCAGGTGTTCCATTAGGGCAAGCGCCTGCTCCCTGTGAGTGCAAAGACAAAATTGTACGATGGCGAAGTATGACAGTATGATGGTGAAGCATAACAGTACGACTGATAAGTGCGACAGTACAATGGCAAAGTGCAGTATTAGGATGGTGATGCACAGCAATACAATGGCTATGCATGACAGTACGATGGTGAAGTGCGACAGTACGATGGTGAAGCGTGACAGTACAATGGTGATACTACAATGGTTAAGTGCGACAGTGCGATGGCAAAGCATGACACTGATGATGAAGTGTGATTGTTTGATGGCAAAGCACAAAAATATGACGGGCTGTCACCATTGTACTGTTGCACTTAAAAATGCCAGCATACTGTTTGCGCTTCGCCTTCATACTGTCGTGTTATCACAATTGTACAGTTGCCATTGTACTGTCACGCTTGGCTATCTTTCCATCATACCTTATCGCTTCATGCTCATTGGGAGTAGGCGCTGGCCCTAATGGAACACCATGGTTTTGTGTGTCTCTGTTGTGTTATACCAAATATGTTGGAAAAGTACTGGTAACTCTCTTAACAGTTTATGCAAGAGAAATAAAGGTACATAGTACACACCTAGGTTAGTTTTATACAGAATAAAGAACATTTTAGATGGTGGAAAATTGCACAGGATCAAGTGTTTTGCGTTACTCTTGTCAGGGCCTCATTCACTTTTTTTATTTTGATATGTTGTAAGCAGAAAAAATCGAAATAATTTAGTAAATAAAGAAAAGTATACACTTGAATTTTAGTAGAGATTTATATAAAAAAAAATAGGACAGTTGATTGTTAGACACTGTGTATTTACCGGTACCTATCGATTTTCCTTTGTCATATTCTCATTGTTGTAAGCAACTTCAAAATTTGTTGTTATTTTTTGAGGTTGTGTTTACGATTGCAAATAAATGCAAAGGAAGTGGAGATCAACATGTATTTCTGAACTAATGAGAAGGGGTATCTCCTGCTTTTCTCTCATTCTGCATTACTGGCTTTTCCAATAAACTATCTGGCATTCCAACCATATTCAGCGAGGTCAGGAAGTATAACGATGAAATATTTGTTTATTGAATATTGTTTTATAAATGCTGTACCGGTAGTAAAATTTCTCTTATCTTATATCAGTTTTATTTTACACAGGCCTATTATATACAGTACTAGCTATACATAGCATGCTTGAAGAGTTTGGTGTTGTCAGTCCTTCAAAACTAAATGAAATGACATGAAATCATGAGAACTGTTGACAAAATCTCTCAAAACAAGTTTCAGGCATGTGTTTCAAAGAAATGTTGTGAAATACACAAATTTTGAAAATAATTGGGAAATATTTTGACATGGTAGCCATCTTGAATTTCTTCGTTAAATCTTAACGAACATTTTAAAGTACCTCCTGAGGTGAATTAAAATTTGCGTTAAATTTATCGTTAAACTGCATAGTTTAACAGAATTATTGTACTAACGTTTCACCAACAACAGATTTTTTTAACGAAAAAATTTAACGAAATATTTAACGAAGCTGCGCTAATTTAACAAAATTTTTATTGTTAAAAATTCTGAACAACTGAACAGTTTAACAGCAAAATTTAACAAAATAATTAACGAGCCTTCAGCTATTTAACGAAAATATCTTTGTTAAATATTAAACGAAAGTTTTGAACAACTGGGCCACTGATGCTTACTTTCGTTAAGGATGTGATTTATTGCTATTTTTGTAAGACAAAAATGTGGTCAACTGTTCCCATTTGCGATCTTAACCCTGCTCGTGCTTCAGAATCAGTATATACGTGATAGTATTAAGCCCATTTATGAAGTCATGTATTCAGAATTCTCGTGTAAAGTTTCCCTAGCTTGCTTTGTAATGTGACACTACTCTAATTTTCTTGTAAGGCTGTTTATTTTATGTTTTCCAGTGAAATATAGAGTTTTCTCAGGGAAATAAAAGTGATAATCTACAGTTTTGAAACAGTAGATTATCATTTTTATTTTTCACTGTTTTTGCCGAACTAGTTCCGGTCCTCTGTCGCGATTTAAGTCAAATTGTATATCGAGCGTTATGAATACCGGGGACCATAATGACGATGACGTCGTTAAAATGACGTCATTTTTGTTATGCTTTCTGTTGATCTTTCCCGCGATTTTCAACATTTTATAAATTACGCAACAAAAGGAGTGTTTTACACAAGAAATAAACAGAAAATTTGTTTGTGTCAGTGAAATATCAATTTTATTTCACTCGTGAGCACCAAAAAAAAGTCATTTTCACTCGTGGCTACGCCACTCGTGAAAATATCAGTTTTTGATGCTCACTTGTGAAATAAAATTGATATTTCACTGAAACAAACAAATATCCTCTATATCTCTTTTCTTGAATATAGGTATTATAAACCCTTCAGACCATTTTATTACAGTCACGTATATTGTAAATGACGTTGGAAGGGTCCTTTTCCGAAAAAAAGTGTAAATGATTAAGGAATCGGCAAGAGGAAAGAGAAGTTTTAATCATTCCTAAATTTAGATCAGCATTATATACCAGCGACGAATTTGGCGCTAATTATGCTTGAATGAACTGTCTTTACGCCCCACAGAGAAGAAAGTAGTGTCTTTGAGGTTCCCTCCCGGTGTAATTTCCGTTAATGGTGTCAACTGAGAACAAGATAAACAGTCACAGACAGTAGTTTGATGAATTGGGGCATGGTCTGCTAAAATTCGAGCAAAGTAACATAATAAATCTAATGAGACTTACAACTCTGTCAGGTTTAATGATTATTTATTTGGTTGTGCACCACTACTGAGTTATCACCCTTAAATTTGATCTTTTTGTGTGCTAGCAAAGACCCTAAACAAGTAATTGTATCACAATTGGAAACAACTCTAAGAACATTATCTCCGAGGTAATGCCTCGTTCATTTCATTTAGTCCGCCATTTTGCATTACATCAATGACTTTTATAGCAAATCTATAACCCTTGATCGCCTCCTTGTCAATAAATTGTACATTAACGTACATCATTCAGTAGTTAAGATACGAGCTATATGACCCAGGGAAGTGCCTACGCCTTGAGTACCTTGAGCGTTAAAATTGGTCCAGCACATAAGATAACTATGTTTTAGACTAGCCGATGAATTATGCAGAATGTCCTTTGTTAAAACGAAGAGCTGGTGAATATGTTTCTCATATATACATACATTTATTTCTCTAGCTACCCTACCTACATAATGATTCGTAAATGATTTGATTATGAGTTAGATAACGTCAGGGATCAGGAAAAGCACTGAATGTTTTTAAGACAACTACTTTCAATTAATGACATACAACTAAAAGGCTTGAGATACGTAGAACAGGTTTGTTTCGGGTTTGTAAAACGTTTGTTTTAAGTACGCATAATTGAAACAAATTCAGAAAAATAGGAAGGACACCATGTGCCTAAAATGGTCGGGTACTAAAATTGCCCGACTTTTTACGCACCTGATAATATACGACATTTTTATTGCATGAACGACCCATGCCCATTTGGTACACAGTAGGATAATTAAAGGTTATCAATGTTTGTCCAAACACATCCTTTCATAATACGGATTCTTCAGGATATGACACAGATTTTATTTTATCACAGTTTTTAATCAGCTTTGAAGAAACTGTTAAGTTTATTTATTTGCTGCATTGTCCTATATATAAACATGTATTTATAAAGATTTATTATTAAATTATAACAATATCGTCTGGATCACGTGTCATATAACTCTCTTGTATGATCTTGTAATTACCTCTCCCAGTCGGGTACATTACCTCAATCGGATTATATATCAGGGTAATATAAGAAAAACAGAAAAGTAAAAAAGCTTGGATAACTTTTTAGTATAACTTTGACAACTTTGTGATATATCAAGAATCAAAAATAGAGTGAGATTATTCCGATGTTGGTTGTTAAAATTCAGATTTTATTTAACAAAACAAAATAGATATAATTGTTTATGGGTGATAAGTAGATATATCAAAAATATTAACTATTATATGAAAACTTTAGAAATAAGAACTTATCTGGAGATACTGTAACTTTTGACAATTCAAGTTTATTGTTGTTGTCAGGAACACAACTGAAAAAGTATTCAAGGTATTAAGTTGTCATTTCTTTCAATTTACGGTATAGAGGACATTTAGATGAAATTCGATGTTTCATCTGTCCTTTTTAAATTATATTGATGACTCACCTTTCTTGAACAAGCTATGCCTCAACCATTAAATATGGCGATGTAGCGGAGAACAGGCCCCGTGTTCACAAAACATTTTTAGGTCTTAGCTGAGTTTGAAATTTAAAAAAATTAACATCAATTTTACTAAAACGTGAAGACTCAATTCCAACTGAAATTTACAATCAATATTGGAAAGTCATATGACAATAGTAATTAACTTAAAATTTAGTTTTAAACATGCTATTTAGATGTAAATGACAAATACAGTTTCATTATCAAACTCAGCTGAGATAGAAAATGTTTTGTGAACACGGAGCCAGGGCATATGATATGCAAGTAATTATATTTACGTGAGTTACCATATTAAATATATAGTTTTACACCAAGGTACAATTATATAATTGATTATTCAATCACTAATTACAACAGAAGAGAGAAAATTGAGTTTGATGATTTGGGGTAGTCACATGATACTTTCTTATTTGAAATGTTCTCAGTGTTATAACAAGTTTTTGTCATGCAATATTTAATTTGAACCGCCTTTTCAAGAAAATCAATGTAATCCTGATATATACAGTTTCTCTAACTTCTCAACCTTAATCTTGTAAAACTTGTACATATTGACAATGCAGGAATCCGATTTTCTACATAGTTTTACAAAAATAAATCGCAAACACTGAATTTAAGATCTACAGTGCTAAATTCTGATTTACTAAAATCCGAAAGCAGCTCGTCTTTTCACACAATGACCGTTTCAGAATTTGATTTTGTCGCCAATGAGCATCTTTCCTATGAAAAGACCAAAGCAAATATATGATGATTTGTAATTTGTCTACTCTTTATGACTTTCTGATCTGCATTATGTTCGGTTCAGCACACAAGTTCCGATGAATAAGTCGGCTCGTTCTTTTATTTGCTCATTTTGTCCTAGTGTGTTTGCTTTGAGTGTGTGTTGGCCGTGGGAACGTCTATGGACGGCGATTACCGCAAAAATTAATAAATATACAATCCATCCATAATTAAGTCAGTCAGTGCAGAGCATTTCAACGTCATCTAGTCTAAATCTCTATCCCGTTCAATAAATTTGCATTCAACGCATTGTATTTTGAAACCATTTAATACAAAGCTTCAAGCCGCCCATTGAAACATAAAACGATGCATTGTATATAAGATTAGGTGCAGATGGAAATATCCGGCTCTAGGGTAACTGTCTATGGCGGTAACGAGGCTCTTGCCGAGTTACCGCTTAAACAGTTACATGAGAGCCGAAGGATTGAATCCTTTTCTTGCATGCCATATTCAAGAAATATTAGTAAAACTAAATTCAAACAAATGATTTTCTTATAGCACATTTTTCTTAAAGTAGCGTATTAACAAAGCGCGGGAACTTTACGTCCGTAAACAGGAAGTACGTAATGATGTTACCAAAACGGAAACAACGTAATAGTTTATCATCTGCAGTAAAACGTTATGTTTTTCCGTAAAATGAATTTTTACCCGAAAAATATGTTATAAGGAACAAAGAGAAACTTTCAAGGTATTTGATTTTTATTCTGTTTTACGTAAAACATTATTGTTTAATTTCTTGTTGAGGATCTATAGGTGCCGCCCCTATTCAAGGGTCTCCCATGTTCAGATCTATTAGATTTGGTTTGAGTTTCGGTTACGTACAAATTAGATACATCGATGCATAAATTAAAAATATACTTATCAATTTCCTTGCATTTTTCCTTGGATTGGTTCGATATATCTGTCTGAACCTAACCTTAAAATCGAATCTTTATTTTTTCTGACAACTTCCGCCACTTTCTACATTTAAACATAGTCGTTGTTGAAAACGTGTTGCTTAAGTGTGAACCGGCTACCTGTATTGTTGGCAATCTAACATTTTTCTTTAAATTGCAATATACCTTGTACTGTTAAACAACGACGAATTATTTACAAACAAACATGCTAATGTATGTTTCAGTTATCAATTACGTTGTTATATCCTAATGCATGGCAGCTGTAATTATCATGTTTTTGCTGCGACTGGCATTGACCGAATTTGACCATAGTTTATAAAACCCTAGCGACATATATATTCTGTATGTGCTTGATTGTGAATGCAAAATATTACCATACTTACACCAAGAAAATTGGATAATTATTCTTTCACAAGGGTATTTCTACTATCTGATAACTTCGGTAAATCATATAGAGATAAATATTTCATTTCCTTGGTGAATTCTTATCTTTGAATATTTGAAATTTGAATTCACGGAATAAGAATTATGCGTTAACATTAAACGAAGATCAATGTAACTACTGTTTTAAGAACTGCAATTATCAGATACGACATTGCACTTTATTTAAATTTTAAATAACATACCCTTTCCTTCTCCAAACTTTGCGACAGCAAGATTAATTGAGCAGGAAAGGGTGTATTCAAGTCACAGTGACCTTGGCTATAGCAACAAAAACAAAAGAAACCCTCCTTTCTTTATTGTGCATAATACTAGATTTGGTAAATATTTCATAAATATCATATCACAACTTTCTTGTTAACATTTTGGCCTCAAAGTTGAACGTGTACCTTTCGTAAGTCGATTGCTATTTTTTTATGAATCAGTTCGTGTAATTTAGTAAACCTCTCTGATAAGCTTTCGTTCTCTGCAACTTCAAATGATCCTCTTAAAGCGTGTTTATGTTTCTAACTTGTATGTAATTTGTCTGGCAATGAATCCTGAAGGATAGACGTCTGTCGACCCGATACAGAAATTTAGCAATTTAACTTTCCACAACCTACTGTCCTCTTGCAATTAGTTCCTGGATTTCTGGCTTTGTAACTGACCGTTCCAAGGCGGTGTCCCTATTTTCAACTTGTTTATGTTGGGTATGTTATCTTGACTGTTGTTGGCGTAGCTCTCTTCTTTCTCCGCCCCACCCTAACCTTATCTCCCCCATTTCCCCTTGCATTTTCGCTACCTTGCATTTGCATTTGCGCTACCTTGCGTTTGCCCCCAATACCCCTCCTTTGGCTAAGAGTTATCGTGCCCATAATAATTTTGTCCGCCGTCCGTCCAATTGCATGCAGTTAAACAAGGAGCCAAAATGCATATCGTCCGTTAAAAACCAGAGGGTGGTATCTAGCAAATTTTCTGAAATTTGTGTTTTCGTATTTTCTGTTTTTTTACATCGAAAATACGTATTGTGTGAAAATTTGAGCTCTAGATCTTTATTCGTTTTCGAGTTATTGATCAGAGATCAAATGTCGTATCTCACAATATCAATCTTTTCTTCAGCCAGAACCAAGCATACATAGATACTATGATTTTTTTTCAACTTATGTGGCAAACTATCATACCAGATTGTATCATTCACCCATACAAGGGTTTGGTTTTCATTAACATATGAGTATATGAAACATACATTTAAACCAGAACATATCATTTGGTAGTAGTATCCTATGGCATTCATCAGAATGAATTATAATTATTTTCTCAATATGCCACAACCTAGCATCTGGAAATGCGAAATGTTTACTAGTCAAATATTGCCATATTTTATCTGCCAGACTGTGATACATACGACTAATTGTTTTTGGTTTTGGGAGATTAAGGACACTATCTGCAATTTTCAAATGCCAGATTGTCTCAGTTATCAATGATACATTTTAACAGCTCTCTTTTGAACTTTAAAAGGGCTAATTGGTGTTGATAACATGGTATATCAGATTTCAGGAGTGTATGTTTTGTTTTCAAGAATGACATTTTTTAGTCATTTTGTGATTAATAAGGGAACAAAATTATTCCGAGTTGTCAGATTCAAGCAAAAAACGTTACAAAAAGGAAAAACTGGTGAAGAAATCATGGAATGAAACTGTTCAGAAATTATCTTCAAAGAAAATGCCACACACAACCAGAAAACAGCGCAAGGCAGTATCAAGCATTCATGCTCATTCTGATAGAGAGGCAGATGTAGAGCGCTTGAAGACATTGAGCTATAATGAAGAAATAATGAGACAAACGTTAATAGCAGCAAATGAAGGGCGTTTAGACCGATTCTTAAATGATGAAGGACTTAAACGGGATAAGGTTCCTGCCGATGGGAACTGTTTTTTCCAAGCAGTATGCTATTCAGACCTTATATCAGAATCACATTCTCAACTAAGAAACTCAATGTGTACCCACTTAGAAGAAAATGCAGTGGAATATATGGGGTTCTTAATAAACAAGTATGGTCCCGAAAAAGAGGAGGAATTTGTTGCTGAATATCTCTCTGAAATAGAAAATATTAAGAATGATGGATATTGGTCAAGCAAAGATATACACTAGCAAACCAGATCAACAAAAGATTATTGTTGAACCAACTTTAAAGGCAAATGACGATCATAATGAAATAAAATTAGCATATATTTCAATCCCAGACATTCTAAAACATTATGATGCCTGCATAAGTCTTGCTCATGGTGACTCTGAACAGTTTGTAGCCACACCATTACCAAGTGCAAGTACTGACATACCTGATTCTAGCGTTAGCAGTGCGTCTGTGCATCAAACCCCGAAAAAGGCTGCAAAATTTGTATCCCCAATGAAAAAGAAACTGTTCAGAAAGAGAAAATCGACACCGGAGAACTGGAAGAAAAATGTTAGGAAAAGACTTAGACTCAGTGGTGAAGAATATATATCCAGTTCTGGTAAGAAAATATCAAGAAAGTTAGTTCAAGAATGTGACTGTACAAAATGCAAATACAAATGTAATGACAAAGTTTCATTTGAGAAAAGGTGTGCCATCAGGGACTTCTATAATGGGCTTGCTTCTTATGAAAGGCAAAAGGATTTTATCTGTTCAAATGTACATGAGAAAAACACAAAAACATATTTAGACGATGATGGGAACAAAGTTGAGAAGAAAAAGCAAGTAATGAGGATATATTCTATGGAAGTAAATAATCACAGAGTTCGTGTGTGCAAAAAGTTCTTTTTGAAAACATTAAGCATAAGTGAAGCAACTGTAGCACATGCTCTTACAAAAAAGATGTCTGGATATAAGGAAGGGACGAGCGTGGAAGACAAAGAGCTCCGAATAAAACTTGTGAATCAAAACTGCAAGAGATCAGAAATCACATAGAATCATTTCCAACCATGGAAAGTCATTATGTTAGAAAGTCTACCAACAGGCAGTTTCTTGCACCAAACTTAAATATCAAGAAAATGTATGAAGAATATGTTTCAAAATGTAAAGAAAATCAGTCAGAAGCCGCGAATTAGCCAATATATAGAAAAGTTTTTAATAACGAATACAACCTGTCATTTCATGTTCCAAAAAAAGACCGGTGTACTTTGTGTAACAAGTATGAAAATGCAAAAACAGATGGAACATTGGATGAAAAACTAGAAGAAGAGTACAAACTGCATCAAGAAAGAAAGAAAGTGGCTAGAGAACAAAAACAGAAAGATAACCATATTGCAAGACAGGATAGCAAAGTTAAAACTTGCACATTTGATTTACAGTCAGTCTTGTATACGCCATGTTCCCTTGTCAGCTTGATGTACTATATGAGAAAACTTTGTTGTTATAATCTCTCCATCTATAGTGCAGGTGACAAAAAAGCAACATGTTACCTATGGTCAGAAACAGATGGAAAACGAGGATCAAATGAGATATCAACATGTTTGAATCTGTACCTTTCGAGACTGGAGTCACCAGTAGAGCATGTAATACTATACTCAGATGCATGTGCTGGGCAAAATAAAAATCAGATAGTTGCAACCTGCCTCCTTAATTCTGTCACAACAATACCAGGATTGAAAATCACTGACCACAAGTTTTTGGAGAGTGGACATACGCATATGGAATGTGACTCCATGCACTCGGCAATTGAATTTGCTAAGTCCAAGACAAAAACCTTTGTTCCAGGTCAATGGGAAACAGTTATATCAATGGCCAGGAGGAAAAGCCCTTACAATGTTGTAAGTTTAAAATTCTATGACTTCAAAAATTTCAAATCAGCAAGAACAAAAGCAAATTCTAAGACTGAAAGTGGCAAAAAGCCAAGATGAAAACAAATGAAATGGATGCGTTTTATAAAGTCTGAGACAGAGATGTGCTATTTCAAGTACCATTTTGATGAAGCTGAAGAATTCGAGAAAGTAAAGCTTCTTGGAAGGAAGCGTCCAAATGAGACCATTCAACCTTTATATAAAGGGAAGCTCCCAATATCAAGTGCAAAGAAAAAGGACTTAATGTCTTTGTGCAAGCAAAGTATAATTCCTATGGAATTCCATGATTACTACAAAGGATTATCTGCTAGCCAGGGTGTTAAGGAACGTCTGCCTGAACCAGATAGACAGGAAACGCATGATGGTATTGACATGGATTAAGAACAGTATATGCTTATACTATGACTGGAACCAAGTACAATATACTTTCACAAGTACCTTTATACACTAAGGTACTTCACAGTACTTCATGTCAGTGCAGTCTTAAAATATTTACAAAACAGCAATAGCTCTTGTGTTGTAGATAATTACCTTGTTCTATTAACGGCTACAAACTCTTTTAATAACAGAAATATTTTATAGCAGAAGTATTTTTGTGGGTGCAGAGCCATCCGTGTTTTAATGAACTATGAAAAGGAAGCATGTATTACTTTTGAGGAGATGTATATGTTACAGTTTTTCTACATGGTTACATTTTTAATAACGGGCGATAGCAACAAGTATGATAAAAGATATTTTTGTGTAATGACTACGATTTGCAAGAAGTATGATATAATATAGATTTATAATGACTACTGACTGTATAATGTACGAATGCAATAGTGTCTTTTAAATGACTACATACTGGGTGAATAACAAGGTATTCAATAGATGCCATTTATTATGTAAATCATATTACTTACCATTTATTATGTAACTCATATTACTTTTTGACGAGACCTACATGTTTATTATTACTAGTAATGGCACCAAATATGATAAAAGATATTTCTGTGTAATGACTACAGAGTGCAAGAAGTATGATATAAATGAAATTTATAATGACTACTGACTGCATCATGTACTAATGCGATAATATCTTTTAAATTACTACTTACTGGGTGAATACCATAAGATTTTCAGTATATACCATAGGCGTAAACTACTCGTGTATGTTACTTTATGTTAGATTTAAGTTCTGTGACACGTAATAAAATGTAAAAATGCATATTTACCTAATATGATGATTTCAAGTATAATGGTCTGAAATCAATCGTGAAATATTTACAGATTTGTTTGAAGGATCAAAATAAAGTATCATCAAAGTCTTTTTTTTTCAAGTTACTATGTTTTAGATCAAACTTTTTTGAATCAAAATAAATATGTATTACAACCAAAATACCGCACGCCAAGTTACTCTGTTCTGTCCGATAATCTGTGATTTTTTTAAAACAAACTGCATTGCCATATCAGTGTATACATAAATACTATTATATAGCACAATGGAAATGCGTGTTATGTAATCTTTTTATTAAAACCAAACTATGGCTTTGGTATATACAATAGGCTGACCCGCAGTTTGCAAACAATATTCCCAAAAAATGTAAAGCTATAGTATGTTATGGCCATATACTAGGTTCTGGCATATTTTTCTTTATCAGATTTTCAGAAATCATGAATGCCAAAAACACGCATCTTTAGCTGAAATGTTTTGGCTGGAGAGGCGCAGAAAGAAAGTTATATCTGCTTAAATCCAAAACATATTATCTGAAAATGAGGTGTTTTGCCTGTAAGCAGGGTGGCGAATCACGTGATCGTTGTACGTCATATCGCTATTCCGCAAAGAAGAAATTATCAACAAAAATCGTCGATTCAAATCTTCATATCAATGTAAGTTTTTTATTTCTCATCCAATTTCTATGAAATATGTTGCATGCGAAGGAGAAAACAGTATTCTATCACCCATGCTACTGGTTTCCTTCTAGACCGTCGCTAAATATACTAACACCCTGGAAAACCTTTTCTACTCTGCCCGTTCGCATTGGCTTATCCACCAAGAAAATGTTATTTTTGACATGTATTTTATACAAATCCTGTTCCAGTGGTCATGTATTCGCAAAGAAAACTTCCAAAGTTTTCTATTTACTCGAATGAAACATATTTAATACGAAATCAGAGTTTCAGTGAAAGGGAAAACGTGTATTTTGTGAATATGCTAATCCACAAAGAAAACAATTTTACGCTAATCCACCAAGTCATTTTTTCAGGAGCATGGCCGATCCAGAAACGGGTGATTTAGCTAACCTCTGTGGAACTTGTGGAAGAAGTTTTAAGTACAAAAGAAATCTATATACCCATGAGAAAGAGCATGCTGGTACTTTGCCGTTCCATTGTTGTGGAAAGTCATTCGCTTCTCGCCAAAGTCTACGACGACACCGGTAATATGCATGTTTACACTAGTACAATTCGCAGACATAATTAGTGATCGATCTGTTTGGCAACTATTGGTATGCTTTGTTGCTACTGTCCTTCAGTTTGTAAAGTACGAATCTATATAAGTACTATATCTTATACACTTATAAATCGAATTTTATATAACTTTATAAAGCCTGAGAGCATACGATGTACAGCACCGCGCTGACTAAATCAAATGTCAAGTCTCACGGGGGATTCAAACCTATTATATAGAGTTAAATAACAATATTTCATGTCCGATATATAGCTTAAACATAAATGTATCAATTTTTCATACATGTACATGTCCGCTAGTGTTGAAAAATACCACACCACCCAGCATGTAATTATGTAATAAAGAAGAAATTGAATTGGTAGAATGTAACCTATATCTCCGTAACTAATGCAGATACTGATCTGAAATTTCATTTACGTCAACAGATGGACTTGGACAATCAGTGAAAATACATATTGACTGAATTTATGACAAATTACCTCCCTTTATTTTTTATCTAAATGAATACACCTTAGCAGCTTCTAATGAGATTGGTTTCAAATGTTATTTATGTCTTCCATGGTAAGAAATAGTCATATTAGATAACTCTTGATTGAACATTTATCGATATCAATACTTTATTAATATATTGTTTTATAGGCTTGTACTTTGTATCTTCTACATGCATATACCAATGCATGATTACCTCCCCTGATTTTAATAAAAATGGATTTATCTCGGTAAATATTTATAGAACTCATTTGAAATGGCAATCAATGTAGATAGCTATGGACTGATTTTATGTCAAATTACCTCCCTTCGTTTCAAATTAAAATGGGTGTATCTCAGTAACCAATGAAGATACTGATTTAAAATGTCATTTGTGCCATCAGATGGACTCGGACAATCAGGGTAGATTACTTTTGACTGAATTTATGACGAATTACCTCCCTTCATTTTATGTAAACGAATATATATCAGCAGCATCTAATGAGATTGGTTTTAAATGTTATTTAAGTCTTCCAGGGTAAAGAATAGTCATGTTAGTACAAAAACGCAGCATTTGAGCCTAGGACCCTCAAACTTGGTATGGAAATTGGCCCTGACTAGGTCAAAAGGGACTGTTACAAGAAAATGTTTATCCTGATGATATTTAATGTGTATGCCATTGTGCTTTATGTCAAAACTTGATCATATTATTTTGAGCAATGGTACTCAGGTGAGCGATACAGGGCCATCATTGCCCTCTTGTTTTCAGTATCTCTCGTATAGAACATAGGTACTCGATTGCCAAGTACAGATTATTTTATATATTATATAATAATATATAGACAGTTAGACGGACGCCATGAATTACGGGAATGGAAATGGTTTCTATCCCAATAACGTTAGTTTTATGCGTAACCGAGCCCAAATGAAGTGGGTGCAGTTACACATACAACTGTCACACTGAGATATGAACCAGCTACTTCCGTTCCTGAAAATGATTGCGATCGTGTAGCCTTCTTTATGTATTTTATAGAGAGTAGTATCAGGAAATAATTAATCCAGGTAATTCAGCGCCTATGATTTTATATTCTATTACAGGTGGAGCGTTCACGGAGAACTGTTTGTACCACAAGTCACAAATAATTTTCTACACAATCAGGCCTAAATGAACACGAAAGAAATGAGAAAAAAGATCAGAAATATTCATGTGACATTTGTGGACTGAAGGCAAGCAAGTACTCTGGGCTGAAGTCTCAAATGGCAACACATCAAGAAGAAAAACGGAAAAGATGCCCTGTGTGTAATGCATGTTTTACATATTCAATGAGAAACTAGAGACACAAGTGATGTATACCAACAAAATTAATATAAACATAGTCTCGAGTAGCTGTTAGTACATGTAACTTATGTTTTATACGACGTATGTTTTAAACGAATATATATCAATATATCCTTAAAATATTTATCCCTGCTTTTACATTTTGTATCTCTCCATTTTAAAAACTCATTTAAATAGCAAAACCGCTTTGCAAGTCAAACTGAACGATTATGGTAGCTGACTTGGTGGATTAGCGTAAAAAAATTTCTTGGTGGATTAGCATATTCACAAAATACACGTTTTTCCTTTCACTGATACTCTGATTACGTATTAAATATGATTGTTTCGAGTAATTAGAAAACTTTTGAAGTTTTCTGTACGAATACATGACCACCGGAATAGAATTTGTATAAAATACATGCCAAAAATAACATTTTCTTGGCGGATAAGCCAATGCGAACGGGCCGAGTAGAAAGGGTTTTCGAGGGTGTTTGTATATTTAGCGACGGTCTGGAAGGAAACCATTAACATGGGTGATAGAATACTGTTTTCTCCTTCGCATGCAACATATTTCATAGAAATTGGTTGAGAAATAAAAAACTTACATTGATTAGAAGATTTGAATCGACGATTTTTGTTGATAATTTCTTCTTTGCGGAATAGCGATATGACGTACAACGATCACGTGATTCGCCACCCTGGTAAGAAAATGCTGATAAAACTCCAAAGTTATAATGCCAAAACAAAATTGTCCAAATTTGTCCTCAGTTTAAGAGCAAATGAGTAGAAACATTTCCTAATTTCTAAAGAATGTGATTTGTCACCAAAGTACTAGAAATGGTACAAAAATAAACATTTTTACTGTTTTCGTCTACAATAAAAGCCAAGAATTACTTATTAAGTTGTTTTATGAATAACAAATATACTTAAGTAAAATAAATTTCTTACCTAAGTAATACTTAAGTAAATAATCAATTTCTTATACTTATACTTAAGATGCTTAATGAATACGGCCCCTGGTCAGATTTATATATAAGATAAGATAAGGTAAGATAATCTTTTATTATAGTGACTTGTGTTTACGTACATAATAATGAACAGGCATATATACAATAATAGAGAACACCCGGCCACACGGGCCTATAAGTCACCTTAATTAACAATGTGACATTTAAACGCAATTACACACAAATGGACAAATTAATGCTCATTCTATATAGAAACTCAATAATCAATATCAGTTTAACGTTTTTAAATGAAAATGATAAATAACAAACGTAGTTTCAGACCTGTAAACATATAAACACATACACACACATATGCTCTTGTATGTTATTACCATTTTCATAAATATATTCTGATAATTACAAAATGCAAAATAAAGAAAGTGGAATATGTCTTCTAAAGAGAAAATGATTAAGAAAATTTTATAAAACATGCACAAATTTACATATACAAGACGACAGTTGAATATCACTGGGTATACAGCATACTTCTTCTAATATAATAAGCCTGAACAATAAATTTTGCACATTTTCTTGGGTGCCCTCGGACTAAGAAGACTAGTTTATCTTTGTTTGATTTGCTTAAATATTCATCACAGTTCAAAATTTCAACAAAAATGACAGATCTGGTGTTATTATATAAAGTACATTCAACAAGAAAGTGAGGTTCGTCTTCTATCAAGTTCCTATCACACAACCTACATAGTCTTTGTTCTGCGGATTCACCGATATACCTTCCGGTTTCAATTCTGAGCGGAAGAATTCCAGTTCTAAACTGAGCAAAAAGGGCACGTTCATTTCTTTTTAAATTCAAGTTGATATATTCTTCACAGGTAAACTCAGTTTTAAAGGTTCTATATGTTCTAAACTTTGACACTCTTTCATAGCCTTGAGACCAGAGTATTGAATAAAACTGATGCATGTTTTCTTTGGATATATTTATCAATTGACGCAACATAGACAACTTAAATAAGAAAAAAAAAACTTTCATACTGACAACAATAATGGATACAAGAATTTTCTCTGTAATGTATCAGCTCATTGTCTTATAACTAACTTAATTATCGTACTGTTGATTTGCAGAATAGGTATTAATCAACAATCTGCCAATACCCTTGCGAACAGGTTCTTGGCGCGCAAATGTTTATTGCAAATCAGCTACTGTCACTATATAAATGAAACTGACACTATTACAGAAAACCACTTTTTCTTCAAGGTCGAATAGTACCAAATAGGTAGTCAATAAAATCTGGAAAGTAGATCCCTCGGAAGCATCGAGATCAAGGCAAACAGTGAAAATTGCAGACTCGGTTTGATTGAGTCTGTTCATGAGCAGTAATGGAAAATGCAACACTGCCCTCGCCCCCTGGCACCGGCTTAAGCAGTATTCAATCTTCAAATCTAAATGAGTTGAAATCAATGATCCCGAAGGATCAGAAAATATAACAACACTTAGATGAAGTCGGGGCGACTTTTTACGGCCGCCTCACAGCACTTAACACCCGTTGTTGGGTAATAAACAAAATCTGGAAAGTAGATCCCTCGGAAGCATCGAGAACAAGGCAAACTGAAAATTGCAGACTCGGTTTGATTGAGTCTGTTCATGAGCAGTAATGGAGAATGCAACACTGCCCACGCCCCCTGGCACCGGCTTAAGCAGTATGCAATCTTCAAATCTAAATGAATTGAAGTCAGTGATCCCGAAGGACCAGAAAATATAACAACACTGAGATGAAGTCGGGGCGACATTTTACAAGCAACACTTCAGGGCTAGTCGGATAATGGCGAAAAGAAAAAATCCTCAATTGTTTCCCAGTTAAAGTGGCATTTTCATGTTTTATGTATTTTACTTAGTCAGTTCCTGTTTTTATTTCATTGTGGACCTATACTTGACATTTTGTAGCATTTTCAAGGATATTGTTGGCATTTGTAGAAATACAAATAAACCTTATTAGTTATTACTCATGTGTTCATACCCACATATTATAGTTTGGAAGGTATTACATAGGGTTGACCTGTCAGACGAAAATTCTCTCTTAGAAGATACATGACCCATATACTTTTCTAAGTGTTTTGAGTGGTTTATAGGTCATTTAAGAACATAAGGGAAGTAATTATTTTTAAAAATGGACCTGGCTATGTGTTACAGCTCTCAGAAGATTGTTAATTTTATATTGAACATATAGCAAATTTATTTACTATTGTACAGCCTAAAAATGCATTTATGAAAATAATTGGATAAACATGTCTTTTACCAGTTATCATTTTCAAAATGTGAAGATGGCGTCATTTTGGAAAAACAATTCAAAGAAGAAGTCCGGCAAAAGTTTATTTAGTCGCTGACCTAATAAAGCAAAATTTATTCTACCCCTACATTTTGCCCTTTATATCGTCGCATGAAGGTAGGATAAATTCTCCTCTCAGTTCCTGATCACAGAAAGCGTCAAAACTGTACAGAATACCTGTCTATTTCCCTAAAATAACTGGAATTACAGTAGTAAAATAAACCACATGAATCATAAGTCCCGACGTGCAGTAAAGCTATATTCACATATTATCCATTATACAATACAATGTGTTAGTGATTTATTTATATTGCCTAGTGTAGATAAGTGTCTGGATTCGATAAAATGATTAGTAATTTATTGAGCACAACCACAACAATTTGTCTTTTCATTTGATGCAGTCGGAAAATCTGTAACCAGTTTCACAATAAAGCGTGATGTGGGATTTTTGTATTAAAATTGTGTCGTCCACTTTTTGTTCAGCCAGTCTGCATTTTCATCGTTCCAAGGTTGATTTGCTTACGTTGTAATAGATATGTAACATTTTGTACTGACTTCATAAACCAGCTGTTAGATTCAAAACATGGTATATCTGTGGGCATCTTTTTATATTTTTATTTTATTTCTCTAACAGTAACTTCTATAACATGTCTGTTTCCTCCTACTAGTAGATAAAATAATGTTATAGTAGATTCATGTTTAATATATTTAAACACGACGAAGATGTTATACGCCTGCGGAATAATTATTTTATCATGTCTAAGCCGTGTAAAACCGAGTGTATAAATATATCAGAACAAGGTTATGCTATATCTTATTTCGATTTTAATTAATACGTTAATCAAGTGTATAAAAAGGGGAGCACTATTTCATAACGCAAAATATCATATGTTAACATGATGTTTTCCTAATCATGTTTTTACAATGTTAAACACATTAATTACTGAAGGTAACATTTCCCGGGGAGTAATTTATGGGTGTAGATGATTAGTGAGCTAAATTACTAAGTAACATGTAATTCCGTTTCGTTGTTAAATTTCGATTCTCAATTTATGTCTTTTATATAGCTAATAAATCATTTATGGTAACATTATTTCTCGGCAACTGTATGACACTAAATAACCACGTCGACGTCTTAATGAAAAATGCATAATATGTTCATATAATAATTTAACTTAAGATTTTGTTCCATATTAAAATTCCAAGGAAAAGACAGTTTAGCGTGTAATCTTATGTTATAAATCTGCATTTGAAAGTTTATCAACAAAGCGAAGCAATGTAAGACCGAAGTTTTAGATCAGAGGAGGGGGAAGTTTAATTGTTTCTAAAAGCCCGTGTGTGCGCGCGCGCGTATGTACGCGCGTGTGCCTATGTTGGAGGAGCAATGTGGTGTGGTGGGGGTTTTGGGAGGTACTTTTTATGAGATGGCAGTGGCCGGATATAAAGACATACGGAACTAAAATGTCTCATCACCACCATCCTATATTCCAAGCTTCAGGTTAGTACGTCAGTGCGTACTTAAGCTTTGATATTAGTTTAAGTAACTTAATTAAAATGAATCCAGTATATAACTTACTATTTAGATAGAATGTTTTAAAGCTGCATGAAACATTAAACAGGAGAGTATTTGATTTTTTTTAAGAAATCACGAAAAATAAACTCAAGAAATAAGAAATTTTCTAAACAACTTTAACCCTTTGCCATATCCATGCAGTCTGTCTGATCATGGTCTTCACTGCTCGCCATTCAGCCAGTGCATTTTGGTTAACAGTTAATGGTACAGTCCAAATTGAACGATTGACAAATTCATTACAGAAATTTAGGAAGGTACTGGTTAAGCTAAGATTTGGTACAATGTTAAATGTTTGATATTCTGCTTATATGTTAAGCTCAACATTCCATTTAGGTCATCAAGACAATTTGTCAAATATCCGTTATCATATATAGTTGTTTAGAAAGGAGAGAAAATGCGTAACCACGGAGCTCTGCGACATATACATTTTAGGCTTAGATTAGGAAACTAGTATATGTACCGATAGAACTATCAACAAGTCGGACTTCTATGGATAAATGTGGAAACCGAAATGTTTTCCTTTTTCTTTCTAAATGAAATATATTTTAGGGGTCTTGTACCTCCAGCCTATATAAAAACATATACATAAATAAACATATACATGAAGGGTCAGAGATATCAGCGGTTACAATGAACTGCTGCAGTGCAGTAAAGCTGAAACCACTCTGGAGACAAGGTATACTATATCCTTGCCTATGACAGAAATAATCGCAACATCCTTTTCCTATGTTATATAATTGTAGGGATAATACGCGTTTTTTTTGTGTATTAACGTCTGCAGAAGCCCATGGGATTGTTTGTGACCGAGACCGAACATATCCCAAGGGCTTCTGCAGACGTTAATACACAAAACAAACGTGTGTTGTCGCTATTCTTGCATAAAAAACATTACTAGACGACTAGATGCAATGTTTTCATATGTGATGACTTAACGATTCCGGTACATTTTTTAGTTACCATTCGGTTGTTCTTGGAAACGGTAAACATGTTTTAAATACCCATAACCGGGGCTCACATACATATCAACAACACTACCAAAAGCGTGATTTGAAGGTTTTTGAGCATCTTACTTCTATTTCTAATTATTACAAACGTTACATTATCCATAATTTTGCATATAACTTAAAAACTTGATTAACAGGAACACAATTTTAAAAATAATACCCTAACATTTGAATTATTTTGAGTACGAACACATTTAAATTTAGAGTACAGATCAGTACGAAGGTAGTGACAACCTTTCGAGGATTATTATATGAATTCTGCGAAAAATCAGGTAAAAACATACAGACTGATACTAACAAAAATCATTAATATAATACCCAAAAACGAGCAATAGCACAAGTTAAACGCGATACTTATTTATTCACAGTTATTTACAATAACCCAACAGACGCTTTGTAAATGGAGTAAACTCTAAGAGAAGCTAGTGCGTACATTGATGGGGGCAGTACCTTTGGGGTTGGAAACTGATACAGCTAAACATACTATGGATTGCATTGTATCTATAATGCTACAAGAAGAAGTCATATGGAACATAATTACTTGTTATTTGCATTTTGTAAATAGTAAGTTTAGTTTATATTTATACATCTTGTAGATATTACATTAAATGTGAAAATGTTTCGAGAAACCCTTTGACGGCTGCTTACAGCATTATGTACTAGATACCTGTGAAAATTGTTATCTCCATTCTATTCATCTTATAAAGTGTCTATTAACGTTTGCACCTTTCAGGTTTAAACCCCATTTACCTAACTGATTTCAGTCAAGGTTAAGAAATAAATCTTACCTTGATAAGATAAAACAACAAATAGTTCCCATTTGCATTCAAATAACGTATAGAATAAAGTGATGCAAGTGATTCAATATCGTAAATTAGATAGTTTCGTCTTTAGTAAGAGTTAGTGTTTTAGCATTGTATTACTGTTTATGAATTTATTAATTGTAACTCAGGATCCCAGCAATAAATGTGCATTCAAAGAACGCATGCGCAGTGGCCCACGCAGCACTTCTAACAGACATAGGGTTTGTGAATATTTAAAATACACACTTCGCAAAAAAGTGCAATAATAATACCAAAGAGTAAACAAACAGATTCAAACATAATCAAACAAGCAAATTCGATGAATTGGTATCCCCCGCCGAAAGGGTTTGTGGTGAGGAATGGCAAAAAGATATATCCGGCAAAAAGTTAAGGATGTTAATAAGAAGCAAATAATTTCATTAGTCAAAATCAATTTAACAGAAAACAAATGTTTAATTAAAGAGTACATAATAAATGTATGATACTTTGATCCTGACTAAAGAATTTATTTTGAATGGGATATGCTTACTGTAATAAGGTTAGCTTTTAAAATTAAATGCAGTTAATTGAAATGTGAGCTTGAAGTTTAACTAGAATGAAATATTGTCTTTGAGTGGTTTGGCACCAGGTGTTGCTGTTTTACGTTTGAAGTTAAAAGATCAGATGTCCTTAAGAGAACACAGGTAAGATATCTTGAACATGGCTGAGGGCAAGGTTTGTGCAGTCACAACTTAAACTTAACATGTTGAAGGTTTGAACATTTAAAAAAAAAAAAAAAAAAGGGAATGGAAATATATATATTTATTTTTTTAGGGGGTGGGGGTGCAGGGGAACGGGAGAGGAAACAAAATTTCACATGTCGATTATAAATATTGATTGAAAATTAAAAATAAAAAAAAAATAAAAAAGGTAAAAGGGTGAAGTTGGAGGGAGGGGGGTGGGGGGGGGGAGGCAGAGGATGCATGATCAGTGGTGGGCATGACTGGGTGAAGAAGTGAGGTGGGAGAATGGTACAACTTGGAAGGTTTGAAAAAAATCTAAAATAAGAAATGAAAATAAAAAAAAAAATTTTTTTTTTTGGGGGGGGGGGGGTTGGGAGGGAGAGGGGTGTGACCAAGGCAAGTGGGTGACCAGGTGTGGGTGCACAACTTCACATAATAAATGTTCACAGAAAAGAATGAAAGAAATTTAATGAAATTCTGCCAAATGGTAAGTTTGTTATGTACAAATATGTGGATTTTTAGACAATTAAAGGGCAATAACTCTGAAGTTACAAAAAGAAATCCGTACAAAATTGTATGTGCACAACCTCATTATAGTGCTCTAAATTCTGTTAAAGTTTCATAGTTCTAGGTCAAATATATCAAAAGTTACGATGCAGAAATTGGCATATCTATAGATCTATAGTACCCTATATAGTTAACACTAGAAACTTCTAAGGGCCATAACTCTGGTGTTACTTGGGCAATCTGTCTGAAACTTGATGGGCTCCATAACCTCATAGTGGTGAACATGTATATGAAGTTTGTTTGAATAAAATCTAAAATAAGGAATGATTTTTTTTTTTTTTTGGGGGGGGGGGTGTCGGGGGATAGGGGGGGAGGTGTGTGATCAAGGTAAGGGGGTGACCAGGTGTGGGTACACAACTTCACATGTTTACAATAAATGTTCATGGAAAAGAATGAAAGAAATTTAATGAAATTCTACCAAATGGTAAGTTTGTTATGTACAAATATGTGGATTTTTATACAATTAAAGGGCAATAACTCTTAATTTACAAATAAATCCAAATGAAATTGTGTGTACACAACCACATTATGGTGATCTAAATTCTGTTTAAATTTCATAGTTCTAGGTGAAATATATCAAAAGTTATGATGCAGAAATTGCCATATTTATAGTACCCTATATAGTTAACACTAGAAACTTCTAAGGGCCATAACTCTGGTGTTACTTGGGCAATCTGACTGAAACTTGACGGGCCGCAAGAACTCATTGTGGTGAACATGTATATGAAGTTTTAAATAAATATTCCCAACCATTTCCTAGATATGGCTCCGGACGGACGGACGGACGGACGGAAAGACGGAAGGACGGACGGACGGAAGGACGGACGGACAACGCCAAAACTATATCCCTCCGACTTTCGTCGGGGGATAACAAGGAAGAAAACCACCTTAAAGGGGTTAGCAACAATGACCAGCTTGGGAGTTTCAACTGGCTTAGTGGCGCCAAACCACACTACAATTACTAGCCGTTAGGTGAATCACTTACAACTGTAACAGCAAACACATAAAATCATTGTAAAATACAAATGAGCCGCGCCATGGGAAAACCAACATAGTGCGTTTGCGACCAGCATGGATCCAGACCAGTCTGCGCATTCGCGCAGTCTGGTCAGGATCCATGCTGTTCGTTAGCAGTTTCTCTAATTGCAATAGGGTTTGAAGGCCAACAGCATGGATCCTGACCAGACTGTGCGGATGCGCAGGCTGGTCAGGATCCATGCTGGTCGCAAACGCACTATGTTGGTTTTCTCATGGCGCGGTTCAAATATGTTAAAGATGTATCATACAAAACACACGGAAACGTTTACGCGTGTACTTGATGACTTTGAATAAGACAAAGCACAAAAAAAGAAACACCGGGAAGAGCCCGCATTAGAATAGAGGATAATTAAACAACTTGTTCCAAGAGAGGATTTAACGGCAACTTTACACGGAGTTCCTTACAGTTTCGGTCATTGCACAATTAAAGAGGACAACATAGTGAAGAATTGTACAAAGACTGAACACTAAACATGCAGTGTGTCTCAGAACAAAACGAGTAAGGCAATTATAAACATATTTTCTACTATTTGTTTTCAATATCACATACACTGCATCTTCTGAAAAAAATGTATTATGCAAATTAATTTTATGGATGTGAGATATAGGGCTTGGCATTAAAGTTGAATTCGTTTACCGTTTTGCAAGAATTTACAAGGTGTACACTTACAAACTTAGGCGAAGTTCAAGCACATAATCTACAAACTAAAGACTGGTCTGGATAAACACGGTTTGGCTTGGGTTGTGTAAAATTTCAAGTAATTTGCATTACTAAAGAAATGTCATTTCTACGTGAAGTAAAGAATTTAAGTATATATAAAGCAATACAATCTTTAATAATATATGAAATGTTATGTAATATGGCATAAAACAGCATGTGATAGTTTGACATGTCATATCTTATCTTTCATTTTTGTAATGAATATTAAAATTAGGATAAATAGCGGGATGATTTAACGAAACATATTTTATATCTGATCTTAAACAGGATATAATTAGATTCCTTTAAAACTTTGGTGATTACTGTTAACTTTATTTGCTTTTGTTGTTCAGCAGTGTCCAATATATACCATTTATTTTGATGTCTATCTTACTATTAGTCTTACTTCATACTTTATTTAAAGTAATTCTGCACGCTTGAAACCTGGAAGTAATGGCGTAACGTTCTTTATTAGTAAATACAGAATAAAACACGGATCCGACATACAAAAGTGTAAATAAAATCACACAAATCACACTATGTTTAAATATATTAACAGACATTTTGAGAAATAAGAACATCAAACTAGGTCAAAATATGAGCTTGATTTCTTAATCAGGGACACATAACTCAAAAATTAGCAACTTGTGCATTTTTTAACAAAATGAAATATTATATGAGCCGCACATGAGAAAAGCAACATAGTGCATTTGCGACCAACATGGATCCAGACCAGCTTGCGCATCCACGCAGTCTGGTCTGGATTCATGCTGGTCGCAAATGCACTGTGTTGGTTTTCTAATGGTGCAGCTCATATGTCAAATGACAACCGTGAAACGTCTCACTGAGATCTACAATGTAAAAATTATTATGTAGGAAATCGTGTTTTTTTCCGTTGTCTCCCATTATGAAAGCTTTATTTCTAATCTGTCTAGCAAATAATCAACCACAATACTCCATCATTTTCATCGGCCGAATTCTCTAAGTGTATCTGGATATTGAAAACAATGTGGTTTAATAAAAACAATCTACATTGTACAAAATATTTTATCTAAAACTGCAGGACGAAATTATACTAAAATTAAATCACCAATATATTTAAAATGTTTTCACCACTGTCTGATCAGATAAAGATAAAAAATAATTAAGAATCATAAGTAAGTTTTGATGGTTTTGAAATTTATTTAATGTTTGAAGTTTCCCTTTCTCAAAAAAAGGATGATGTCAGAAACCATTTATTTCTAACAAAATTTCTATGTTTAGACGAACTAGAAAAACAAACAAGTGTACTTAATTTTACTTAATTTTATATCACAAAAAAACAAAGACAAATATCAAACAGGGAATGCCACGTACCAAAAACGCAGCTTTCCCAAAACGAAACCTACTGAACGCAGACGTGCACACCACAAACACCCACACACATACACATACACGCACACACACACAAAGCCAACACACGAGGACAAAACGAACAAACAAAGGAACACAGTGGGGCACCGCCTTGGAACGGTCAGTGGCAAAAACACCACTGGGGAGCTTAAACCGGTTTATGGTGCGCACCCAACCTCACTCTTACCCTCACCATGTTCCAAAGACACGGGACAGTGTAAATAAAAGTAATCCCCTCCATGTGAATCTCTAACACACGTTATGGAAACAAAAAGGCATGGCATGTAAAACACAAAAATGCTCGTGTATAAATATTATAAAAAGCAAACCTTTAGAACCAAAAACGTATGTACTCAATGCCTTTTCAGAAGACAGAGCAACAAGAGAAACACCCTTAAGGGCCCGACGAAACAGGCCAGAAGACAGATATCAAAACAGTTCAGTCCTGGTAGGATTTAAAAACTGCTTATCATAGAGTCATTCCCCGCTTCCGTCAGACACAATCAAAGAGGGAAGCATAGTGTCCAACTGTAAACGGGTTGAACACTAAACATGCAGTATGTCTCAAAACAGTTGGGTCGTAACCTCCTTTAATAAAACGTTTTATAATTTTACCAAATACATTTGGAAAATTTCCATGACCCAAGATCTTACGAAGTTTGTAAACCACATCCCCATAAAAAAACGGGTTTAGAAATACCTTCTCGCAGAAGTTTCTTTAAATTACTATTGGATAACAAGATGATGGTAAGTCAGAATCGAGATAAGAAGATCCTCTGAAGGAGTCGTAGAATGCGACCATGCTAAACAAAACCAGACATTGAGTTTGACATTTTTATCGTTACTGGTGTGACATAAGGAAGATACAGTCCTGACTTGGGAATTTCCAATAACCTAACTGTCAGAGCATTGATCAGAAGAGTTTGATACATAACATTAATACTGCTAGAAAAAAAGGAAATCTGTAATTCTGAGTGGTTTGGGAAATTCGAACGAAAAGTAAGAATTTCAGTCAAATAATCGTAACAGGTGCCATACAAATACTCTTTTTAATTGCAAATTACGAAAATATTTTATTAAATATCTTTTAAAGATATCAACTTGGTAAAAAGATGAACAACAAATAAACAGAAAAAGTGAATAAAGTTCATGCTGGCATCATTCCCTGCTACTCTTTGTTTATGTTTTATCCAATGAGTTATTCAGAAAGGAAACTGAACTTCATAATGTCTTTAAATAGTGTCTTTGTATGGTTCTGGGACGATCTGTGTATGAAAAGAATTGGAACCACTGCCTTACCCTTGCATGATCGTAAGAGGCGATTAATAGGGTCTTAACACTAAGTTTTGCAGTAACTCTGTGATTCCAGCAGGTATGCAGATTTTGATTCCATACCTGGAACCATAATTTGTAGTCCTGTTTGGCGCCATATAACCTATACTGTGTTGGTGTGCCGTAAAACCCAAATAAATAAATAAACTATGTGTTGAGTTGACACTGTAGAACAATGGACTTTTTCTGAATCATGTAGATGTCCAGATTGTTTAAGCGTCATGTCTTGAAATCCTTTATTAAAGCAGGTTAAAACTCGGTTATTTTGAAAAACGTTTAGCCCTTTTTACACCTAAACGCTATGCTTTCCGTTTTGATTGTGTTAATGCGGAACAGTTGATAAACTCCATGATAGACAACGCATTGGAAATTAGCCTGTTGAATATTTGGCTCCTGACCCATAATTTAGTTTGGGCTCTAGGTTTCTTACACGATCATTTTATTGTTTTACAATTGCCATAGAACTGTTTCCCTGTTAAACTGAAACAAAGAAATATACTTTATCCATTTTCGTATAACAAGAACATATGAAATCTAAAAATTACCTAGTCGTGCTCTTAAGATCTACTAGACCATATGAAGACAGTAATTTACCAGTCGAGATCTAACGATATAACCAGAACATAAGAAAACAATAATATACACCTTCCTTCTACAAAGGTCTATCGAAAACGTAAGAAAAACATAATTTACACTTTCCTTCTGTAAAGCTGTAACAAGAACATAAGTAAAACAATAATTTACAGATTCCTTCTATAAAGATCTTACAAGAACATAAGAAGACCATAATTTACACTTTTCTTCTATAAAGATCTAAAAAGAACATAAGAAAAACAATAATTTTCAGAGTCCTTCTTTCAAACTCTAACAAGAACATAACAATAATTTACAAAGTCTTCATGTAAATATCTAACAAGAACATTAATAAACAATAATTCACAAAGTCCTTCGGTAAACATGTAACAAGAACATTAGAAAAGTCCTTCTGTAACTGCGAACAAGAAAAACCATAATTACACAGTCCTTCTGTAAAGATGTAACAATAACATGTGGGTACCGGCATTTACCAAGTCTTGCTGTAATAACCTAACTAAAACACAAGAAAACCATAATTACCAAAAGTATTTTATTTATAAAAGAGAGATAATTTCAGAATTAATGATTTCAAAATGCTTTTGCTAACTCTCCAAGTTATATCCTTTCTGTAGCAATGAAAATCTGCAGCATTATATATCAACCATGTGATTTCGTGGTCTATTTTCAATTATATGTGTATTAAATACGCTCAACCAAATTTCGCTTATAGTTATTAGCAATAAGATAAATCAAAATTCCAAAAGATAAGAATATAACAATAAATAATACGCACTCTGTAAAATTTAAAAATGACCTGAGCGAAATTTGGCTAAGTGTATTTCACTTTAAATCCGTGACAATCGCTCGGATTTTTGCAGTGTCAAAACTGAGTTAAGAAAAATCGTATGTGTATGTCATTTTTGTTTCTATTAAACTATGTAGATGTTATTTCTTAGTCTGTTTGATAATGTACACCAGGTACATACAGCCCAAATATTGGAACTTTTTGTAATATAATGTATTTTACCTGTAACTTTCAGCTATTATGTAGTTTCATATCAGTATGTTTAATATAACGTTTTTATTAATTCATATCAATGATATATGAGAATTTATAGTACACATGTTTAGGCATAGGAATCTATTAAGATCCATTATTAGTTTCACTTCTTCATAATAGCATCAATGAGGATGTTACTGATTAACATTCAACAGTGGATCTATGTGTCGACATGTAAGTGTCATAACAAGAAAACTGTAATTATTCTGCACAGATATTGTATTACTAATGTGTATCTTCTTTTTATTTATGGCTTGTTATAAAATTTAATTTTTTTTTTAAACAATAATGTAAATGTGTTGCACAAATTATTAGGTAACGCATGGGTTCATGCATGGGTTCAATAATAATACTAATAATAAAATCCTAAATGATTTCTGTTGAAGAAATATGTTAGGATTGAAATTGTTCTCGGTAAAAACAGGTCACTTTTCAATTTTCACTTAATATGTGTTATTTGTCAAGGGAAGTAAACTAATTAGATATTTTCTATTATAAGAACGTGAAGCCAAGCAAGAATCGTGTATTCTTTGTGGATCTACAAACTTTAAATTAAAAATCTTAAACAATTGAATATTTGATATTCCAATAACTTATAATTAAATTCCATTTAAATCGAATATTGATTATTCGGATTGGAAATAATTTCGATTTATTTAAATTTGTAATCCTATCATATGATAAATTTTAGAGCTATAGTTAACACATGATGTTTTTTATTCTAATTGTTAAAATATGTTTCTGCATGTAACTTCAAGATGCGCTTCACAGTGGCAGAATAAACAACGTTCTGGCAACGCCTCGAGGTAGGGATAGTGACCGGTTGTACTATCTCTGTTATTCTCTTCTCTGCAGCAATGAATCTCTTAGTGAAGACAGCTGAGAAGATGAGCCGAGGTCCAATCACAATCACAGGGATTCGCCAGCCGCCAACAAGGGCCTTCATGGATGACATGACGATTACAGCAAAGTCAGTTCTAGAGAGAAGATGGATGTTGGAAGACCTAGAACGGCTGATCTCGTGGTCAAGGATAAAGATCAAGCCGTCATAATCTAGAATAAAATCTGGAAAGTAGATCCCTCGGAAGCACCGAAAACAAAGTCTGTTCATGAGCAGTAATGGAAAATGCAACACTGCCCACGCCCCCTAGCACCGGCTTTGACCTTTGTGTCAAAAATGATCCTAGATATCAACTTTCATGATCCTAGGTCGAAGGGAGTTTAAGGTATTGTCCGGAAAAATATAACTGTTCCACCTTTGACCTACTGACCTTAAAATCAACAGGGGCATCTGGTGGTCATGACCAACCTTGCTTTTAACTTTGATGATCCTAAATCAAAGCATTCTTGAGTTATCATAGGAACATGTTTCACTGTTCCGGGTCATTGTTACCTTCAACTTTGACCTACTGTCGTCAAACTTAATAGAGATTATCTGCTGGTCATGACCATCCTCCCTATCATTTTTTATCCTAAAAAATTAAGTCACAGAGGAATTCAGGGTCACCAAGGCCAGGCAAGTCATGATGCTAAGAGACAGCTTAGATGAGAAGGTTAGTGGAGCTCGGGTGGAAGTCAACACAGGTCGTAAGTGGAGAGCAGCCAAGGCTGTCAGCGACGCAGAGGCCAGACTCAGACACAGCGATATCGTGAGGACGACTACATCGGGCAGGGTAGGGTTGGGATGTGTTACAAGAGCAAACTGGAAGCACGCAACGCTTCCAGAGAGGAGAAAGCTGGTACAGAAGGAAGTCCGGTCAGCAGAGGAGGAAACAAGACAAGCGGCGGCAGTATCTATGAAGAAGCAGGGCAGTTGGCTGAAATAGGAAGGGGCCAGGCAAGGAATGTGTCGCGGAATGACATGATGAAGATAGACCAGCATAGGATAGGATTTCTGCTGCGCTCTGTGTATGATGTACTGCCAACACCAACCAAGCTGCGGACATGGAACCTCAGTGAAGACCCTAACTGTAAACTTTGTGGAAGGCCGGCGAACCTTGAGCATATCCTGTCTTCTTGCAGGGCAGCGTTAACGGATGGGAGATACAGATGGCGACATGACAAGATCCTGAGCGAGATTGCGGCCAGCCTGGATACAGCACGAAAGAAGAAGCTTCAAGCACAGACAAGGCCAGCATTCATCAACTTCGTGAAGGAGAGAGGATCGGTTTCAAGCAACAACAGATCAACAGGACTCCTGGTCACAGCAAGAGATTGGGAACTTCTTGTAGATTTGAAGAGACAGCTGAGATTCCCATCAGATGTTGCCAACACAAATCTACGTCCAGATATTCTGCTGTTGTCCAGGAAGACCACACAGATTGTTCTACTTGAAAGACAGTGCCATGGGAAGAGAGAATGGAAGAAGCCCATGAGAGAAAGAAGGCTAAGTACCAGCCATTGATGAACGAATGCCGACAGCGAGGATGGAAACTTGGAACCTCCCTGTCTAGGTTGGCAGTCGGTGCTTTGCTGGCAGTCACTGTGGAGAGCCTATATCATACTTAGCATCACAGGGATGACAAGAAGACGGGCAATCGCAGACGTCTGTCGGCAAGCAGAAGCAGCCTCACAATGGTTATGGCAGAAGAGAGAGAAGCGAGGGACAGCTCAACCAGTCCTTGGCCAAGACTGATCACCTTGGTCAGCGCAACTCTGGAGGATGTCGTGGACTGCGCCGAAACATCCGATGAAGGAGCCATCCACCTGATGATAGGACTGGTGCAGTGGACATCGGCCATTGTATTTAGGTAATGTTTTAAAAGGTTTTACATGAACTTGTCAGTTAAATGGTATGTTTTTAATTCGAGTCTGTATATTGTCTCTTGTAGTTCATTTACAATTGTTTTATGCTGTATGCAAATTTTAATGTTTGCAAATGAATGAGACATGAATAAACTATAAAATCTACATAAAACGTTAGCAAAAGTGTAAGAGTTGTACTGATGTTTTTACAGTTTGCATTTTTTCTGTAACATTTATACAAAATTATTTCAGCTCGATTGTGAAGTGCACTACTCTCAAATCATTTTCCTTGAGAACCATCATTAGAATCCGTACATTCAATGTATTTATGTGGCCCCGTTTTACTACTTAATTCACATTTCTTCTAAGTGATAACACGCTTAGATTAGATATTTATTTTCAGCCTAACTGTAGGCGGCAGTCAGTGATCAATGTTGCTTAGAAAGTGCAACATAATTCCTATAATAGCTCAGAGATTGAGACACTATGAAGTAATCACTGAACAAAATCTTTAACAAGTGACAGTTCAATGATGTAAGAGTTTAAATATTCTGAACCTTCACCTTATTAAATTGCCAGAATACAAGTAAATAGTTTCTCTGTCAAATTAAAATTATTGTGACAAACGAAATTAACTTAGTTTAGTGTAATGCCGTAAATTATGATGATTTTATAGGTATTATGGCACTAATGGCGTTACTTATTATGTCCAAATAATAAATCACAGTTCCAGATTTTCTTCTTTATTATTCTTCAGTGGAAAACCACACAGTTTATAGAATAACAAGTTCGTCAAAGGTTATCCTGACGTTAACAACTAAAGTAAAAGTACATACATTTAAAAGAGTATCAAATTATTTTCTAGTGGAGAACCACATGTTATCACAATCCAATTCTATTCTCCTCAAAACTCTGCTGTCTTGAAAATATAATTTTTTCTCACCATATAAATAACTGACCAGTTAAAATGACCCTTATTGTGACTGTAATTAACAGTATAAACCAATAAAATTCAAGAAAGCGTACATGGTAATAAAATTACAAGTATTTAAAATATTAACAAGTTTTGACAGCAATCAACACCTTATCAGTTAGGAAGTCTTAACATTTAAATTATCCAGTCAGTCACAAGACCTTATTATAAATACATTTAGAAACCTTTTAGCACATTCTGGACTATCAGAGATTAAAGTGCATAAATGTGTCAAAGTTGAGCTTGTCGCCTTTTCTGCACCAAACGTCAGGGCCGTAGGAACAGAGGGGGTGCAGGGGGGGGGGGGCGCCAACCCCCGCCCCCTCCCCCTCACAATACTTTGACCGATTATAGTAATTATCTTAGCAATTTTTGACAGCGAGCCAATATTAGACATGGAGTTTTATAATTGTTCTACATGGGCTAAGCATGCACCGTGTCAAAATTAATCAAAAAAGAAACATGTAAAAATGAAAGATTACAATTAAAAATAATGAAAAATGTGTGAAAATTAAGAAAGCCAAAAAAATAAAAAACATAAAACTAAACCTGCCTGAGAAAAGCGTTTCTTTGTCGGTTAAAAGCCCGAGAAAAAGGTGAGGGGTTTTATACTATACTGTATTCATTTGATCCGGATCTGTTATAGGTCGGCTGATTTTCATAATGTGTGCCCCGATCTGAAAATGCTTCCTACGGGCCTGAACTAAGCCTACATTAATTTTAACTTTTGTTTAGCAGCTTCTATTGTGTCAGCAGCAAAACTAGGAGAAAAAATGAAAGGGTTCAGCAACGTTCAAGAATTTACATTGAAACAAAAACAAAGATCCGGTAAGTTTATACGAATTTAATTCTGGTTGATTCTGAAGCAAGTTCTACCACTTATATATAATCACTTCCGATGGAATCGAATGCCGCGGGGATATAAGGAAAACGTACAGCTTCCCTTTTAAGGTAGTTCTGCACGTTTGGGTCGATTTCTTTTCTATAATGACGAATTTGATTAAACTCTGATTTTTCAAAACTTCAGAATATACCTAGAAAATTCAGCAAATAAAAAAGATATGGTCGTGTGCTTGATTTTTTGCTAGACTGATTTGAAAAAATTAGACCGCACGCAATTTTTCATAATGGAAGTCTATGGGAAAATCATAACTTTCATAACATTTTCGCGAATAGAAATTTCTCTTAAATGTAGAATTTAATGAAACTTCCCACAGTTATAAATAAACATATGGCCTATAATGTGGTGAAATAAAATGTATAGGTCCATATGCTTAATTTTGAGATATTTGACCATGATTAAAGTGGACCACACTTTTCACGCTAATTTTAAGACATTATTTTGAATTTTTAACGTGTCAGATGTTTAATATAATATTTTAACTTCAGAAAGACAGTAACAGTGCCAAGAAAACAAAACGTCGAATTGTAATAAATTTACTCATAGGTTGCTATTAATTCATAAAATGATTTTCATTTCCGTACGCCGAATCTAGCTTTTATTCCACGTTTTCCGGATAAATGACGTTACGCCATCACTTCCGGTTTATCAAACGTGCAGAACTACCTTAATGCTGAGCGCCAAGCAATGGAGCTACTGGTACTATTTTTCACGCCTTTGGTATGACGCGGCCAGAAAGTAAATTGACATTCCAACAATTGGGGAATTTAAGCCGGTAAGCTTAATCTCGACTAAGGTACAAAGTTACAGGACAGTATAAATATATAAATATGTTATCCCCGCCAGATCAATCTATAACATACGTAATAGTGACCGGAATAAACTATATATATTTATGAACCGTAGAAATACTTGTGTAATTACATACACTAGATAGTCGTCTTTCGTTTACTATCACATAACCGAGTTTGAATAATCTGTAGCTAGGACCTGTGTCCAGTTTCTAAGGGCAAGGCAAATGGCACATATAGCCAGTCATGAAGTACATTGTATTACATTTTTTTGCCTAGTTGATAAAAGAACAAGTATACCCATAATAGGGTAGCTGTTCCCGTCATGCAGGTTTTTGATTGCACAGAAAAGAAAGTTAAATACTGTTCTGCATTTGAAAGTTTTCTCCATCATTTTAAAACAAACATTCAATCTAACAAAAAAATAACATATATAACGGCTTAGTATGTGTGTGCTCAGATGCTTCTATGTTACAGATGTATATGTACTTTCAGGAGTGTACAGAAAAACAATTTGCAGGATTAATTGATGAGATTGTGCTTGCAACTAGATTTTTTTAAAAAAATATTTTATCATTATACATGCAAGTCACAATTACTTCGACAATGTATGTCAAAATTATTTGCCAATCTCAAACTGCTTCAGATAAGCATATACTGAAATCTGTTTTCCATTTTCCACTAAGTTTTAGGCGATTTAGATTTGTAAATTTGATGCCATTAGGAGGACAAACAATCAATTGAAAATTATAAAATACTTATAGACATAAGCTAAAGATAATGGAATTAGAGCAGCCTTTAATCCCAGAAAACCGAGCTAATAAGTTCCTGTTTATCAATATTGGATTCCCTTGCTCTTGTTCTTACCTTATTCGAGCATACTCTCCCGACTTAATTGCGTAATGCGCTTTTAAATGATGACTTGAAACATTCATCTATGGTTTATTGCTTGTGTTACCAAGGGCAATTCATTTATACGAAGAACCGACCAATCGTCTACAAGTTTTCTACTTATTCATTTATATGAGATGTTGTATAATATTTGTCAGCTTAACAGACAACAGCAATAGATATATAGACGAAGATATCTTTCTATTTGAAACTAAAAGCAGAGCTGGAAATAAGACATGTGACCTAACCAACTAAATCACGTTTCTAAAATATCTGAATGGGCTCTGTATAAGATTATGAGGCTAGATTTAACCGAAAATAAATGCTTATATTCTTTAAAATGGTGGCTTAATTTTACCATCCACGCCTCGACACCAGATTTAAAAAGTTTAAACGGGGCGAGAGTGAAACCTCGTTGAACTGTAGGGTCTCATGATGATATACCGCTAATTAGCAGGGACGCGAGTAGAAAATTAGAAATTATAGTACTCAAAGATCAATGTCGTGGGACTAAACCTCAGCGAAAACAGAACGCTGGTTTCAGTTATTTGTGTTTTTAGTCCGCAACCACGCCGTTAAAGCTTTTTAAATCGTGCCCTTCGCCCCGTGCCCCAATAATAAGAATTTTCATCTCGCGCTGTGGCTGTTTAGCGAGTTTTCGTAATATGCACCGCCATTTTATGTCATAAATCTTTAATTTCGCCCTCGACATTCAAATATACCAATACCCAATACCAGTACCAATAAATATATTAAATCTCATGCTTTCGTCCGCGACCCCACTGAGGAAAAACTCGATAGTACAGTCATCTAAACGACGTTGTCGTGCTGCAAAAACACGGTTATTATTAAAATGCAAAGATTCGACGAATAGTGGGTGCTTATTGTGTTTATCAGCTATTCAAATAGAAAAAGTGGAAACTCCACAGGTCGCTCAACACAACAAAAACGAAAATGTTGCAGGCTCGGTTTGATTGAGCCTGTTCGTGGACGGTAGTGGAAATGCATGCTACCATCCAACCTAACATTTTGTCTCTAAAATCTTCCTCCCGCTTCTGCTGTTTGTTAGCGAGTTATCGCCCCACCGCGACCACACGTTTTACCTCCAGCTCGAGCTTTTTCTAATAGCTCAATAGTCAAAGAGCTTTTCAATAGTAGTTATCTCAATAGTTTTTATTTCTGGATTGCTCAAAAGTTTTTGCCCTACAATATATTTGACAAGAACCTTATATTGGAAAGGCGACAGATATGGACTGTCAAATAACGTTCACTCGAAATGCACTCACTGTACAAGCCATGCTCACTCAAAATAAACATGTCCAGGTTTACCAACTGGTATCTTCAATGTCAATCAAATGCAGTACTTGGCATACGATGTTTAGAACAGTTTTAATCCTGGCATGAGAAAAATCTGCTGTCTCGATCAACTGAAACGGATAACGTCAAATTGTTTTCACACCTTTGATTGGATAAGTGTGTTCGCGTGTCTCGGCTTGTATTTTGCTAATTACGTTGTGAGTGTCCTACAATCCTAAAACTGTTAATTATTTTAAACAAACTTGAACTTTATTCCTGAATGCCATGTTCATTACATTGAGTGATTTTTTAAAATTATTTCACTAATATTACACCGTAAATAAAGGAATACAATAGTTTAAAACTTTAATCATTTATAATGATAAAAGATACTGCGGTGTAATACAGAGAATGGCCCGGAATTACCGAAAAAAATATCCCTAGCAAACATGATAGATTATCGGATGTGGTCGCTCGACAGACGCGTTTACTCGAAATGATAAGATAGTCCCTTGGCACTTCGATTGATCGCAATTTGACTGTATAACTGTTAATCAAATTGTAAGGAATATTGCTGTCTACAAAGCTGTCTCATTTTGCAAATACTTACTTCATGATAAAATACATTAAAACTGATACAGTTTTACCTCGCCATTAAACTGTCGAGATTCAACAAAACATTGACCATAAAATACAGTGTGAATTCGATATTCGGCATATAACACTTACTTTTGTTTTCTTGAGATAAATCATTAAGGATTCCATTATCATACTAACTAAATCAAAAACCGAATAATTGCAAAATGGGTGCTGTTATTATACTGTATATATATGTATCATTGCGTTTTTTCAGTTAGCAATAACAAAACAATGTTTCCTTATACTATGCATTTTAGATGTTGGGTTAGGTTAAGATTTCAGTCCGACAAAAGTTTATTTTCATAAGAAATCAAGAATGCTACTACAGTTTAACTACGCTGATTATAGTTTTAATTCAAGACTGACATTTCGGTATGCTATGTATGATTGAGTATTATCTTTCCTGCAGGATGTTTTATGGTGAAACATAATTTGCTTGATCTTTGAAGTCCGAACGTGTTTATCTCACGTAAAACACAGTGTCATCTTGTAATTAAAGCATGTAAAGGAGTTTGAATCCAGTCAAGAGTTTTGATTCCATTGTTCAATGAATTTTTTTGTGTAATGTGTCTAGATTTCGAAAACGGATTGCAAAAATACTTGTAACTTCAACGGCATCCTGTTTTCATAATTCCAAAGAGTTTTGTATAACCGTATATAATGGCCTAGCAGTTAAGGAACACGCCACGAGAGGGAGGTCGAAGGTTTGAGCCTCACAGTTTGATCATGAATTTACAGTACATTTGTCCAAAGATGTTTTTGCTGCATTAAATGTTTGCATACGGTTTATTGTATTTAGAAAACCAAAATTTAGCTCATGTACTACTAATGCAATTTCAGTCCATATCAGCGCACTTGTGAATTTGATATTTCTTTAATAGCTATATATCAATTTCTTAAATAAGATATGTCTATCTCTTCTGTCTGGTTTCTAATGAGTTTCCACAGGGATGTTAAATTGTATCTGAAATGTCTAATGTGAAGTACGTATTACGGGAAATATGATCTACCAAGGAGGCCGGATTGTGAAACCAATTACTTTTACAACTTGGTGTGAACAAATCTGAACAGACTTTGCACGCTCGGAATTGCTTTAGATTTTTATGACCTCATCTGATTGTGAGCTCTTAGGATCGTTGAATGTCCGTCCGTTTGTCCGTTGATTTTCTTTAAAGAACATCTCCTCCTACACCACTATGACATTATCTCAAACAAGCTTGAAGGCTTGTTCCTTGGATAAACTCATTTCCTTTAAATCTAGGTAGTCCATGCCGAATTCTTGATGCCATGGCAACCGGAAGAAATATGTTTATTTTCTTCACATAGATCTTTGGCGTAGTTTCAAAATAGTTTCACAGCAAAAGACTTTAAGGAAGAATGCGTCCCAATTTTTTTGCCGAATTTCGTTCTGAAATTCATACTATACAAACGTCAGGATATATGCGATTGAGTTCCGATTTTATTTTGTCGCCATATTCTTTGAGGTTTTAGCTTTATCGTCAGAAACATGGCCCCTGGCGTCACCTTTCGTGCAACGTCCAGTTCCGAGTGTTCTCGGCATTTTTCCGCTCTGAATGTCATATAAATTAAAAAATACAAAACAATTGCCACTTTGCATACAAATGGTACAAAATTCAGCAAAAGATTGACGCTTACGACGTCAAAGACGAATTTGTAATGTCAGAACGGGAGTACTCACATCAAGTTTTGCTACAAATTTTGCCTTAAAATCCAATTTATAAAAAATCGGCTCGATAAAAAACGTATTACTTTGGTATGTTGTCTCACAGTATTTGTACGTCTAACAGACACACAGACACGTACGGGTCTCAGACGTTTATAATTCAATATTTGACGATTTTTTACCCCTACCCCATTACGAGATGAAATGGTGTAATCCTGTATAATTTTGTTACAGACCAAGTTGAAATTGTCGTTAGTGAAGACGTTGCATGGTCAAAATGCGGCCGTGGAATGAATATAGTTTATCAGGTTAGTATAATTGTTCTTGTTTTCCATATGAAAACGATTCTCAAGATTAATGGAATAAAACACTATTTGGCTTTGATGTATCGTTGAATAATTCACTGAGCGAAGTTTAGGTGTATATATAGTGCTATGCACCGTTTAAAAGAACTTCTGTGCATTGCTTACAATGGTTCATCACTATCAATCATATGTATGAAATTTACCTGGACTATACCAGTACATGAAATAGTTACTGTCGTTTCTGAATTAATCGTATTTAATTTTAATACAGCATTTAAATGTTTCTTTAAATAACTGTAAATAGCGGCATAAGCTGTTTGTAGATCATTGTAATGAAAATCAAAAATTTAAAATGGCTTGAAGGCAGAGTATTAACTAATGTATTAGCTCACCTAAGTGCGAAGTGCTAAAAGACAAAAAAAAGTTACCATTTTATGCTTTGTGAGATCACGTGACTTGAGTAAGCGTAAAAATTCTTCTTCTCCTTCTTCTTTTCGCTCGCGACTACACTGTCAGACCAGTAGCCTCGGTGAAACTTGTGGTTTGCCGCAGATCCTCAATGCCTCCATACAGTTTCTGGTGAATTGAGGTATCTATCGGCCAAGTCGGAGCTCGCTCCTGGTCATGCCTTTTACATCTCTGAAGTATATGCTCCGAAGTCTGATCTTCTTCACCACATGGACAAGTTGGCGATGATGTCAGTCTGTATTTCTTGTACATGTGAGCATTGAGCTTGTTGTGCCCTGAGCGGAGCCTGATCATCATCATTTGTTCAGGCCGAGATGAAAAGCATCTTCCTCCATCCTTGGTCTCGTTAGTGCCTTGATGATGGCCACTTTCTCCTTGAAACTCACAGGTTCTGTTGGTTGTTCTGACTGAGCTCCTAGCTTAGCCAGTTTGTCTGCCTCTTCATTGCCTGCAAGTCCACAATGGGATGGAATCCACTGAAGTGCTACTTTGCAGGTTATACTCAGGCTCTGCATTCTCCTGGCTAGCTGCGGAGCTTTATTGTTGATCAGAGCTTCCATGACAGACAGTGCATCTGTAAGAAAGACGACTGAGGAGCTTTCTTCTGCCGAGTCTTCAACCATTGAGACGGCCTTCATGAGTGCTTCAGTCTCTGCCTTGTAATTGCTGCAGTGTTTTCCCGTGGCTGCATGTAGTGTTTCCCTCTTGCCAGATGAGTATTGAATGAAAACTCCTGCTCCTCCATCTTTGACGGCACATGTGGCTGATCCGTCTGTATAGACATGAGTCCATGATTCCGGAGGATAGTCTTCATTGATCATAGCAAGTGTGAGGTTCTTCCGAATGCCTTCATCCTCTTGCTTCCCGCGGTCAAGACGAGGAACAGCAAGTCTCACAGTCACTGAGGACAGATCATTCGCTAGTGGGTTTATAATGTCTTCACTACCTAGGGGAGTCGTTGGTATGCTCAGTTCAGTTTTGAACTCTCGGTTGAGTTTCTTTGCCTCATGTACGAAGCTGCTACGTTTGAGCCGATTCTTTGTGTAGCCATCTAGCTTGGCTTTCATGGGATGATCTTGAAAAGACCTGAACTTCTCTGCTTGAAGCAGAACCTTTGCATGTCTTCTGTCTTGTAACGGCTGTGTTCTTGTTAGCTTCTCCATGAAGGAGATTGGTGTAGACTTTGTAGCACCTGTCATGATCCGCAATGCTTTGTTCTGAGCCTTGTCTAAAGTCTGTTGGTTAGTTTTGGCAGTAGTGGACCAGGCAGTTGAGCTATATTCTAAATGGGGTCTCACTGATACCTGATATACTGTCTTGAGTATTTGCTCATTTGCTCCCCACGTTGTTCCAGCAAGTTCAATCAGCGAAGTATTTCCCATCTTGATTTTACCCGCCCTCTGCTTTGAAGACAGGGAGAATAGTGTGGTGGACGATTTCTCTGTATTGATCGATACACACCAATCTTCAGCCCAAGCTTGGGCGTAAAAATTCATCTTCGTTCTTTTTTATTTAGTCACTGCAGCTGTAAGATAAGACAAACTTTTTTCTCGCCTGCTTTTAAGCATTTAACTGTTTGGCACATTCATTCTCCAACAGGTTGGGGACATGCAAGGAGTCAAAACAAAAACGTGTTTGAACTATTCTATACGTGTCAATAACTGTGCAAAGTGTAACTTTAACAGCAAATCGGTGGAAAATGTAGAACCGCATGACTGTCGTCCAAACTGGACAGGAAGTACTTAAAGTATGGAACCAAATATCGTAACGAGTCTGCACGAAAAAGCGAAGTATTCTGGCATGAAACTTGTAGGTAACGAAGATTCATCATCAATTAAACATACGGGAGAAAGTGAATCCAAATATCAAAAAGTTTTCAGATTTCGGACAAATAAAGTGTTTGAGACGGAAACTTGAGAATATTCAGAAAGAAAATAAAAGTCTTACCAGCAAAGTTACAAACAGCTTCTTAAAAACGTCTTGTATGCTGTCAAACAAAATAGAACAGGTTCAGAGGATGACGTGAGCAAGTTTGTAACGGCAATAGTACCTCAAAGGTATGGCAATCACAGTATGTGTGATCATTAATGTTCAATTACGAATAGAAGAAATGAAAAGCATGCTAATTTACCTGAAGGCAAAGCTACTGAGACTCGAAATGGAACATTTGTTGGCGCCTATATTTCCTAACCCGAGAAAACTAATGACAGCTGGCACAACCCAGTCAAATGAATTTCTAAATAATGTTGCTTGGAGCAAGGCTCCTAAAATAAGAAACTATAATGCCAGTGAAAGTTTTGACATTCGGTTTTCGGCTGGAGTCGCGAAGTATAATGATGGAATTGCATAAGTGAATAGAGTTATAGAAAATTTATTCTCCACAGAAAATACTATTAAATATACTTGTTTAAAAGACAGACAGAGAGATTATCTTAAATCTTACAAATAAGAAAAACACGTCAAGCAATGACTTTGTGAATTGAAGAAGAAAATACTCTTTGTGAATACATCTTCTGAAATTTAGGAAGGCACAACATAATTATGCATCAGAGTGTACATTGTAAACAGAATATATCGATACTGTGAGAATCCCCGATGCCACAGACTTCTTCCACGCAAACGAAAATGCAGGAAACATTGACGGAAATTTCATATTTTATGACATTGAAACTACATCACTGGGGAACAAAACTGAAATTGTACAACTTTCTGCCATGTCCAAGAACGACGCAAAATTCAACCAATACGTCGTTCGCGACGGGTGCATCAGTAAACAAACATCAACAGTGGCCGGAATTATGATTTTCGTAATAAACAATAGAAAGGTTTTATATAAAAGAAAGAAAAGCACACCCTAGTCGCACCATTGGTGAAGTGTTAAAAAGTTTGATTGAATGGATTCGGTTGCTAGATGAAAAAACTAATAGTTTAATTGCTTGTAATGGAAAACAATTGGACATGAGAATCTTGGTAGTTGTATAAAAGCGGATGCCTGAACGAGCTGTCAGAACATACTTATGTATTTGTGGACACTTTACCACTGTTTAGATCTTTTACAGAAAAGGGACTTTCAGTATCGCTAGTAGATTTATATCAGAGGGAGTTCGGTTGTAAATACAACGCACGTGACTCATGTGAAGATACACAAGCACTTATGCATTTGTTCTATCACAAAAATCTCGAACAAGGAACATTATCTTCTTTCATTAAATTTGATCATGCTTTGAAACACTTGAAAATTGTAATTGTTTTTAAAAGAAATCACAATCAGACTGAGCGTAAACTCTGTGTCGAGAACAAAATAATTTCTAAGTATTTAGCAAGGAAGATAGCTGTCATCGGACTTTCCTATGATCATTTACAGTTAGCATTTGCAACAGACTGTGTGAATGGTTTGCGGTAAGTATTAGGAGAAAAGGTTAACGGTAAAGTGAGTTACTAAATGTTACTGTTAATAAATGCATGTCGTTTTTAACTTACAAAAATATCATCTCCAAGATTAACGAACGTTGAAAACACATTCTTTTTAATGCTAACGTCATATAGACTCAGACCATGTGTGGGTAGGGGTCAAATTATATAATATTGTGCAAAAGTCGCTGACCCCTGAGTATCTATATGCAAATACAGTGAAATAACAAACCAAAGTTACATGTTCTTTATCGAGCATTTATCGAATTCCTTCAAATAATTGACTGAGCTAACCGGTTATCTGACACTTTACGTGACCGAGTCCGTACCATGACATATGATTTCTCTCAAAATACGAGGGCGTAGTCGCGATGTGGTCGTCATAAGAATTGTAAATATGAAAAACCCAGGCTAAATATAGATTTTTTAAGCTTACAAAATGTTGTAAGTAAGCCTTCCTTTTTTTATGGGGATGTGGTTTACAAACTTCGTAAGATCTTGGGTCACGGTAATTTTCCAAATGTATTTGGAAAGATTATCAAACGTTTTATTAAAAGAGGTTACGACCCAACTGTTTTGAGACATACCGCATGTTTAGTGTTCAACCCGTTAACAGTTGGACACTACGCTTCCTTCTTTGATTGCGTTTGACGGAACAGGGGGAGGACTCTATGATGAGCAGTTTTTAAATCCTACCAGGACTGAACTGTTTTGATATTTGTCTTCTGGCCTGTTTCGTCGGGCCCTTAAGGGTGTTTCTCTTGTTGCTCTGTCTTCTGAAAAGGCATTGAGTACATACGTTTTTGGTTCTTAAGGTTTGTTTTTTATATATTTATACCCGAGCATTTTTGTGTTTTACATGCCATGCCTTTTTGTTTCCATTACGTGTGTAAGCGATTCACCTGGAGGGGATTACTTTTATTTACACTGTCCCATGCCTTTGGAACATGGTGAGGGTAAGAGTGAGGTTAGGTGCACCATAAACCGGTTTAAGCTCCCCAGTGGTGTTTTTGCCACTGACCGTTCCAAGGCGGTGCCCCACTGTGTTCCTTTGTTCGTTCGTTTCGTCTTATGTGTTGGCTTTGTGTGCGTGTGTGTTGTTCGTTTTGTCCTTATGTGTTGGCTTTGGGTGTGTGTGCGTGTGTGTGTATGTGTGTGTGGTGCGCGCATCTGCGTGCTGGGGGTTTCGTTTTGGGGAGGCTGCGTTTTTGGTGCGTGGCATTCCCTGTTTGATATTTTTCTTTGTTTTTTTCTGATTGGCTAGCGGAAGGGTCGTCAGAACCAGGCTATCAATAGCTCGTCTTCAGATCCTAAGCGTAGCGTAATAGGAGATGTATTTTAGTCAGATTGATGTATTTAAGTAATTATATTTCGTTAAAACACATGACCATCAGGGGGCGGGGTTGGTTTTCCCCATATGACTATATTCTGTTACTGCTGGTCAGATTTTAAAAAAATGCAGTCACGTATTTTAAGTGACTCTGTACCAAATTCCTTCAAATAATTCTTTCGTGATAAAAACACGGCCGCCAGGGGGTCGGGCTAGTTGTCCCATTATGGCGATATTGAAAACTTTGAAAAATCTTCTCCTCTCAAGCTGCACGTTCGATTTCGAAACAATTCGACAGTTTGACAATAATGTTCCTTGTATTTACCTGAACCAAATTTCTTTAAGTCATATTGATTTGTTACGAAACATGGCTGTCTGCAAATCAGGCTGCTTTTCTCTAGATGGTTTTAGTTAAAACTTTGAAAATCCGTCTTTCTGAAGCTGCTTACCCAAATTTAAAATAATAATTTTACACAAATGTTCCTTTGGTACCCTCTACTAAAAGCCCTCAAAGTCCCACTCACATCACCCATCCCGTTCCTATTTTTGTTATTGTCTCTTAGTATCCTTTATCCCCTACCATTAGCATCCTATATCCTGTACCAAAACTCTTCGAAAATGTTTTGTAATTCAGATGAACGATCTTGGGCCGCCATGTATAATGGCATGGTCGCGTGGTAAAAACTGTGTAAACAGTCAATGCGCGGGACGAAAACAGACTGATTGGCAGGGGCTAGGGACGAGATTTATGAGACATCATGGAAGAATCGCGGAACTAATAGACGCTAATCAGCACTGTCTCACTATGCTGCCAGTGCTTATGATACCATTTTAATTACGAAACTAAATCTCTGAAAGAGATTAACACATATTAGCAGGATAACATGTCAATTTGACATAATGAAATTTCAAGATAGTATCATATTTAAACAAGTTAATATATAAACAAACTAAATGTGTGCTTATATCATTACATTTTAAGTAAAAAGATAAAATTGTAACCTGTGCGAATTATAAATGCTTTTCTCATAAAACTAGTAGACATACTGATTGAAATGGTGCCTACAATTTTGAAGCCCTACATAAAAGTACCTTTTTCTGTTTTCTCAGTGTTTTTCTTAGGAGGCAGTCAACCGTTTTCAATGCTTCTCGGACTACAGTCGCCTACTTGACTTTCAAAAAAATAACACAAAAATCTGTAACCACACTATTGCAATATAAACATGACTACATTTATATGGCGGCATATATTTATCTTTATGCATGCCTCAAATATATACTAATTAAATATGGTCGCGACGGCTTATTAGAGAATAATAGATTTATGAATACCTTGTCTCCATTGATTACAGATAAAGCGGTCTCAAACGAGAAGAGACTACTAATGGTGCATTCAGAGTAATATTTGCGTCATAACTGCAAATAAGCATCTTTTCAATCTAATCCAGACAATGACCTTCCCTTCCAGCTTAGACCAATGCATCCACATACATAAAATAATAGGGAATGGTATGTTCATCCATAAATATTACAAATAGTTCTTGTCTATACTGTATACCATAGGCACTATATTCCGCTGATTAAAGTAAGAATAAAAGCAGACAATTACAGGCAACACAGAGGACATATTGAATTATCAAGTTCATAGCCGTTTGTCCTATATGATTTATAAATATATTTAAGATGGTCAATCACATTTGAGTATAACATAATGAATATTATGATATTCTGTCAGTTTTCATATAGATCTATTATGTTAGTGATTTATTTAAGGAACGAAAAGACCCATTACATCAAGTAAGATCTCTATTGGAAAAATATATTTTATTACTATTTATGAATTTTGTAATTATCTGCCTTCAATATAAAAGTATTTCAAAAGTGGACTATTTCTTTTGATTTAAGAAATAATAAGTATGTCCTTCATAAAATATGGACAGGAGTTAGGATGTATAATAATTAAATCATGAGTGCGCAGCATAATGATTTAATTATTCGCATCCAAACGCCTGCCAATATTTTATTAATTGGTAAATGTATTAGATTCGATTCTAACCATGCAAATTCTTCACATTTTACAGCACTAAATTTTAGCTCGATACGTCATTTGGCGGTCCGAACGCTGTTATAAACATCTCCCCTCAATTGGAAAGTGTTGTACAATAGATTTTTTCGATATTCAGTCGTAAGGTATGATATAAAAGAAATCAGAAGTAAATACTTTACTTAAAGTTCATGAATTCTATGTAGTTTCTAAAAATAGTACACGTCACTTTTGATGACACTCAAACACACAAATAGTGAAATACACACAAGAACATTGCAGCATATAAAGGAGAAATTGTAAAATTCATAGCCATGTATGTTTCGGTTGTTATATCTGTCTCCATTGATCAAATGTATATTCATTTCAAAATGTATCATATTAAATATATTAACCCTTGTGTTTTCAGGTGGAATACTGACCGTCAAGGCAAAATATTCAATGAAATTTTCTATAAAAAATCTTTAAAAACTCTTACATGCTTTTGTTGCCGCTACTTTGCTGTTTGGAAGCAAATATGTACTGCTTTATAGGCCTGTTTACACTATGTTGTTAGCCCACTGCATATTGACACAATGCACGTTCAAATGTGCTGACAGCTAGAAAAGGGATAAAAATCTTATGTCAAATTGATAATAACCGAACTCAGTTTGCAATGGGTAAGAACCTTACTTACACGAAATCGTGGAAGGATAAACACCTAACTGACTAATATTCTATAGAAATGAATAAGTTCACATGTACATGAACTTATGATATATGTTAAACGACCACATCTACCTGTATATACATGTATGTGTCTATTTTTTTAATTACGAAAGGTTGTCCTAGAAATTCGCGAACATCATGTCCACTTTAATTAAGAACGCATTAAATGAAAAGAAATCACATAATGTTTCATCAATGAGTTATCGTATTGCCGTATACTTTCAACATAATTATCCCCTAGTCTGGTTATTGTACATATCTCTGTTTTTTTATAATTGGTACAGCCTTCAAACTTTGTCGACTTTGCGTACGTTGTTGGCAAACATCGGGAATGTGTTCAATGTTTCATGAAATTCGTTTTAGAAATACGGTTGTTTATATTCTTATATCACAAGAAAGCCAAAACAATTGCCCTCTTAACAAATGTGATCGCATTTTCGTTTAATAATTAGCATAAATTTAATTCGACATAGAATAATAGAAAACATTACAAAAACGTGATGTAAGTTATAACATAATTTACCAATGCGCATTATTTAACGGCTTGGTAAATTCATAAAAGGACCTCGGACACTTTCCTATTCAGATTGCCTATCCAATTAAGTAAAATTTGACCAAGGGCTAGACTTCTGAAATAGCATAATAAATTTAGTTAAAGATCATTTCTTGATACATTCGACTAAATTTTACAAGTTTGTGAACAAAAAAGATGACTTTGTAGACATTTCTCATTCTCATTTCTATTGAAATGTGAACAATAAAAAGTTTTCCTTTTTAAACATCTTTCCCACCAGTGACGCAATAAAATATTTTACATGCCTTTGTAAATAATTATTATACACATGTGTTGCAAAAATGGTGCTTGATCACAGGTGGGAAAGTGTTCAAAATTGAAAAAAAACTATCTACAGGATGTGAGTACAATATTGTTACATTAAATATTTTTGACAATTATTGCATGCATTTCTTAAACCTTAAATATTGATATTTTATTCGTTTTTTTAAAAAGTTCAAACATGAAAACACTATAATATATATATATATATATACATACATACATATGAACAAAATGTCAAAATATTTAGAAACCAGTGTTTCTATGAAATGAAAAATGGTGTGTGCATGATATAAGATATTCTTCTGGTTGTCAGTTGCAGTAAGCTGATATATCATTAAGATATTTACCCTTAAAATACATATATTAACTTACTGTATGCCTTCCCTGCGACGTGCACGCCACCAGAACAGAGGAAGTTTTTTTTTTGTATTTGATATATTTTATTTTTTCTATATTTTTTATTCCTAGTTTTTTTTTTGTTCAAAGTTTATTCAACAGAATGCTACATTTGTTCTGCATCCAATACATTCCTGTCCGTTTTCTTGGCCAAGTTTATTGTTTTGTCAGTGTGTCTGACTGATCCAAAGTACCACATTAAACTGGCTATGTGAGCACAGCAACCAACACTGTCCTCTTTCCAGCCTTGCATTGGCAAAGCCGAGCTTGGAGGTTGTCTATCTCGTATTTAATCCAACAGAAGTATTTTTTTTTGCGTTGGAATGTCTGGACTGAAAACGAGATCGAAGCATGCCAGGAGCTAACAAGTGTACATCTATATTGTACTCTCCATCATCTGAAAGATGCTCCCGTGTATAACTCCTGGCTTGCTTTAACTGGTAGCAGCCAAATGTCAAAGCTTGGAGTTGCTGTTGCGTTAGTTGGGGAAAGTCTGGCACAGCATCCTCAGCGTCCACCGCCCACAACTTGAAAGATGACCTCTCTCGACCTTCTCAAAAAGTTCATGTTGAGAGGCTTCTGCTTTGCAGAGTATTTCTCTCGCAAGCTCAGCATCATCCTCATTTGTCTGTATGTGTGGCGGGCGGTATGCATTTGTGGCAGCTGTCAAGACCCTGTTAAGGCAACCAAGGATATCCTGAAAATCGTGGTGAATCACACGATCAAAAAACAACCACTTTTTCATTCTACCATTGTATGCCTCGACAGCCCATCTGATCTTGGTCACTAACCGACTCTGGTTGGTGTCTGTCAAACTGTGCTGGGCAATACCTGTTTTAAGAAATGCCGGCATCTTTGGTTCTAGACCGAGATCTTCAAAGACTTCTAGAACATCACGGAAACCCCGATCCAGAATGCATACATCTCCCTCCTGGAACCAGTCAGTAAGATCATTGTGAAGAGAGAGAATGTGCTTGGTTATGCCGGCATCATTGTTCTTGTAGTTAGCGAGGTATGGTCCAACAGAGTCTAGAACATATCCACTGGGCAAGACCAAAGACATGAACTTATACAGGGGCCTACCTTTATGACCAGAATAAGTTTGACGTGCAAACTTATTGTCAGTACTGGATATAATAGTATGTCCCGTCCCATATCACACACAGTTTGCCTTCGTATATGACAGAAGAATATGCTGTCATGTGCTTACTCAAGGCATCGTCTCTGGTTATATGGTTTGCACCAAGATACAAAGGCACTAGATGCCAATCTAGGTCTTCAGCTACAGATTTGAATGATCTAGCTGCAACTCGTCGTGCATTTTCTAGATCATTTAGGTGTCTTACGACCAGATTACCTATCTGCTGAAAACTGAGCTTGGTTTTCAGCTTAACCCAGAAAATAAGCATGGCATTGTGTCTGTCCCGGTTTCAGCTAGACTTAACGCTTGGCAGGTATCCCATCATGGAACTAAACGGCTGCTTTGTCCACCCTGTCCATGAAGCGCAGTCCTCAGCTGTAAATGATGGACTTAGAAAGTCAAGCTTGAAAGCAGACTGATCCTGTGATGTATATCTTTTGAAATCTTCAATCAGGTCTGCTGCCTCTTGACAATCCAAGTCTGTCAATGCAGTTTCATCAGAACCGGAAACAACTACATCTGCCGCAAGTCGTGAACCAAGCAAGTGGCTTAGACATATACGACAAGATGTATGTGTCAACAACCTAAACCTGACCAAGAGATCTGGACGAGCTGCTATGGGGATAATAGTGCAAATGTCTTTTTTAACCTTTGTAGGACATACCACGCACCTGGAATGCGTTTTAGGGGCAATTTGTGCATTAATTCTTACCAAAGAACTACTTGGTCTAGCAACCTCAACTCCACCAATTCCGGCATATTCGGAACTAACCCCAGCGCCTCCAGAACTAATACCGACGCCACTAGTACTAACACTGGCACCCACAGCAGTGACCCCGACATCACCGCAACTAACGCCGATGTCGCCAACATTAATCCCAACCCCGATGCCACTGGCAGAACTATCCTTTTTCTTTTTCTGTACAACTTGCAAATGCAAGAGTTACATAATATGGAAGTATCGTCCACATTAATGTCGATACAGCTAGATAGGTTCTGTGCCATTGATATGCTGGGCCACTCAGTGTTCTCCTACCATTATATCTTGTTTTATTCTTTTTTGTATTGGAGTTACACAAAGCACATTTATCTGTTTTGCTGGCCATTATAAAAGTGCATGTATATAGTATATAACTCTTAGTATAATGCCCTGTCAGTATTGTACATGTGTACTGCATGTGCCGATACAGTATAACAGCAGATGTATAGAAAACAAACTCAATGCATCAGTTATCATGGGCACTCGGGTGGAAAAAACTAAGTACAGTTGTGGTATCAAAAGTTTTGTACCACTTTTATTTTTTGCTTTTCAGTTATTTTTTAAAAATGTTAATAATACCGACAATCTGCATTGTAAAAATGTAATTATTGTTTTAAAACATTTTATAATAGGCTTATCTTAAATTCATATGCTTATTTCACTGAAAATAGACATTGCACATTTTACGGAAAATATGACCCTTACTCGCAAAATGCTAGAATTTCAACAAAACAAATAGAAAATGAAATTATTTTTTTGTGACAGTTTGATAGCCATATTACTCATTTACGGGTATTTGAAGCCAATACACAACATTATATGTTATTGAAGTCATAAGATGGTATTCAAATTTGGGCAAAATCCCTATCATAATGTCCGATGTCCTTATTTCTTTCGGCCAAATAAGAAGAAACAAGCCGGAAGCGGAAGACAGATCCAACTGAAAACATTCCACGACCGGATTGTTAAAACTTCTGTATTTTCTTTAACTATTGTATGCTTTTTATAATTATTTTGACAAATTGTACATAAATTGTACTTTTGAATTAATAAGTTTTTGTCCTATTTTGATTTTCATTTTGGCGTTTAAAATATGTGTTCTTTAATCTAGACGCGATGTCACTCGTGTCAGAAATGCAAAAAATAGAATTACGAATTTGTTACGTGCCGAAATATTTAAAGAAATATGTTTGTGTTTACAAAACTGCGGGGGTGCGGTCGGTGGGTGGGGTGGGGTCGTCACAGAACTTCGAGCATCTATGGTTCATACATGAAGCACAGACTAACAGCTATGTTTTCGTTTTGTTAGGTATTTATCCATTTTAAATTCGTATTTACCCAGCACTTTCCTATATCAGTTAGGAATTATCCGCAAATAGATCCAAATCCACCTCATAATCAATACAGTTTTTAAGCTATAAAAAGTGCATTTTAAACATTGATACTATTACACATTGTCATAGAGATGTTTATTGAACTAATACAGTTGATAAGTAAGGTATCACTGCATTTTCAGGTACTTTCAAAAGGTCGGAAACATAAAAGACCTTTTCGGGTACATTTTAATGAATTCCAGCGACATAAAGTGATTTGTCGAACAAAATATTTAGTACACAAATCATGTTACCAATACAGGATATTATGGCTATTAAAAGTTTTACGCTAACATTGCAGATAAACATAAAAACACGGAAAGAACAAGAAAATTAACTACATACATCGTCTTTACGTCAGCCATGTTGGCACTGAGTCAGGGTCGCTAAACAGAGTCAAGATTATTTGGGTACATAGTGTGAAATATGTAACACTATGGAGCTACGCACATGAATATTACCTGGAGTTGGAAGCAGGTAGATACTGCTGCGTCTAAATATACCTCTCTGAGAACTGTTACCTAATCAGGTAGAAGCCCGTGACTTGCAGGTTGTACAAAACAAGTTTACGCACAGACGTGCGGGCAGAGTTTTAAGGGTTTTGAGATTGGGCTAGACTAAGGCAATTACGGACTATTAGAGATATGGAAGTTATTTGATTTTAGAAACGAACCTGGGATATGAGACATTTAATGCAATTATGTATATTAAAGTAGAGTTACAGACAAAACACATCGCGTTAGTTATCTATACGCCATTAAAACATGGAAAGTGTTACATGTAATAATTTATTTGGCGCCTTTTGACCAGGATAATTAGATAACTTGGAGATAAACTCAATGGGGACTTTGTTTGTGCTGTAACAATTTTGTACTGGACACTGTTCCTGTCAGATGTGCTGTGCTTTGATGTTTGGATTTTTAACTGTTACTCGCAACCGTGAGTATTATTGAATATTCTAGCAAACATGGCAGAACGTGAACAGGCCGAATATTTTCACATGTACAGGACTATGGGGGTCAAATTTCTGGTTTAACAACCACAGTAGGAGCACAGGGTGTTGCCAAAGTCATTAAACCTTTTGAGGGGGATACAAAACAATTTAGAGAATGGATTAAGAGTATTGAAAAATATTCTCTTCTGGTGGGGATGGCAGAGGACAGCATAAAATTGGTTGCTTATCAGGCTAGTAGAAGCCTGGTCAGTGATTTCATACACAGATATATGGATGCTCATCCCAGAAACACATGGGATCAAATAAAAACCGAATTGCAGGCTAGGTTTGCAGAGGTCGTAGACCCTCAGCATGTATTATTGTTACTTAGGAAAGTTAGACCAAAGCCACATGAATCAATTCAGGTTTATGCTGAGAGACTTATCACTCTATGGGAAGATGCTTTTGAGGGCCAAGATCAAAATGCTATGAACAGACGACTTGTAGGGTACTTTATTGATGGGTTGTTTGATGACTCTATGAAACTTAAGGTTATGTGTTCGAACCCTGTAAATTTGCAAAATGCTATTGACACCGCTACTGAGCAAAATTTACAGAAAAGATTTAGATTAAGGACTGGACATAAATATTTATCCAACGACGGAAAATCTCATGAACAACCAATGGACGTTGACAATTTTCGGAAACTAAAATGCTTTCACTGTCATAAACTAGGTCATTTGGCAAAACGTTGTTATAAAAATCAGGTCAATGCGGTAATGCAAGGTCAAAAGGACAGGACTCAGAGACGACCTGTTGACAGGACAAAAATAGTCTGTTGGAATTGTCAATTAGTTGGTCACTTTGCACGTGAATGCAAAGCTGACAAGCCAAGGGGTGCGAAGTTTGATAGACAAAGCGGTCATTTAAACGAAATGGCTCCTCGCATGTAGAGGCCGGTGTGAGGGGTACACATAAAGGCAGAAACAAAAGCATTCCAACTTAAAATATTGCAACAATATCAAATCCAAATTATTGTTTGATTAGAATTCAGAAACTAAAATATAGGGCGTTGATAGATTCCGGGACTGATGTCTCATTATTACATAAAGATGTTTTTGCAAAATTAAAGCCGAAACCAAAATTAGATAAAAGTCGAAAAGCTTTCTTGCAATCGGTGACTGGTTGATCGTTGACTTGTGATGGCAGTATTAATATTATTTTTGAAATTGGAGGTATAAAAATGAGTCGTACTTTCCATATTGTTTCTGAAATGAAGCATTTGACATTTTGAAAAATCGTCTTGCATAATTACCAATGTTAGGTTACCCTGACCCAGATAAACCATACATTCTGTACACGGATGCTTCGTGTCATAACGTTGGGGCCATACTTATGCAACCGACAGACGAACCCAATGACCTACTTCCAGGTGCCCGAAATAAGAAACCAATTTACTATCTGTCACATAAGTTAAGCGATACCCAATCCCGGTACTCGGTAATAGAAAAGGAAGCATACGCGATTTTTTATGTTCTCCAGAAAATGGACCACTTCCTGTACAAAGCGGAGTTTGTTATAAAAACAGACCATCTCCCGCTCAAGAAGGTCTTAAAGAGTCCCATTAAAAACAAGAGAATTCAATTATGGGTCTTGAGTATAGCAGGCTGTAACTGCAAAGTTGAGTACATTGCAGGTGCAGATAATTCAGTCGCTGACTTATTATCTCGCATGCCAGAAAACGCTACCGCTCAGGACAACGAGATTTGTGAACCTGATATCAATAAAAACACTTATGATGCTTTAAAACCAAAATTCAATAAAATATCTGAGACAGGGCTTTAAAGGCGGAATTTCGTGATTCTGATACTATTGAGATAGATGCTTTGAATTCTAATCATTTCAATCCAAAACTATATGCCAGAGGTCAAGTTAACCTTGAAGATCAAATACAAAAACCAATTTTGTCTCCTGACATTGATATGGCTTCTGAACAAGAGAAAGATGAAGTTGTGATGGAAATGAAAATAGGTCTTAATAGGTCTTAAAAACGACAAACTTCGCCATCACTTGCAAACAGATATGTTATACATGAAAACATTCTCTACTACATCTCAAATGTTGATTCCGATCCAGTTTTACGTCTTTACATTACCTCTCATTTGAGACAAGAAGTTATCAAACAGTACCATGGACATAATGGGCATTTAGGTATAGATTAAACCTATGATACCACCAAACAGAAATATTTCTGGTTTAACATGTATAAAGAACTTCTAAACTGTGTTGCCAGTTGCGTAGATTGTCAAACAAGGAAATGTAAAAAAATAAAACCGCCGTTGCAGAAAACTGATATCCCTCCATACGCATTTGCAAAGATGGGATTAGATATTTCTGGCCCTTATCCAACTTCTCTTTCTGGGAATAAGTACATAGTGAGTTTCATTGATCTATATTCCGGTTACCCAGAAGCTTTTGGTGTCTCAGATAAAAGTGCTGAGACAGTCGTTCACCTGCTAATCGACTTTAGAAATTCAGACAGACAATGGTTCTAAAAATATCAATAAGATGATGCAAGAAACTTTAACCGCTTTAAATATTCACCATGTTACGACCTCATATTACCAATCTCAATCTTTCAAAATTGAACGTTATCACCGCGTCCTTGGAGATGTATTAAGCAAGAAAATCAAAGATAACATGAATACTTGGGACGTATACCGCAATCAAACGTTAGCCGCTATTCGTTTTAGCGTCAGTGAATCATCTAAATTCTCCCCATACTTTTTGCTATTTAGCCGGGATGTTGTTTCACCCTTGGATACAATTCTGAAACCTGTAAAGAAAACACTTGTGTCTAGAATTAAGACTAGACAGGTGAAGATGAGAAATCTGCTTAACGCCATAAGCGGATTACTATAAATTTTATTGCTTTTGTTTCTAAGAAGGCTTCTGTGAGTCTTGTTATTATAAGAATTGTAAATAAGTAAGTACATTTCTGATACAACATCACTGTTTTGTATTTTTCAGAAAATGGGAAATCTGTTACGATATACCTCGTTATGCATATTACTCTTTAACAAAACAGCGACTGTGATAATACGTCACAATATCATTTTTCAGAAAACAAATGAAATTACAGCATCACGAGAAAGGTGGCATGCTAGTTTTATAGTTGACCTTAAACCTCTTGATACATTTCTAGCAAAGATACAGATTGATGTAAGGCGTGCTGCAGTTACTGCAAATACCATTGCAGAACAATACGATGCATCGCGGGAAAAAGAATATTCGGATATTTTTGAAGCCATTGGAAATGAAGTTCAGTACTTGAATGAAACGCGTGAGAAACTTGTAGGCGATTTCTATGATCTTAAGATGCGTACACATTCTCCACGTGCACGTGCGCGTCGTTCTCTCATTCCTATTTTAGGACAGGCAGTGAGCTGCTTGTTGGGTTGGTAAACGAATCTTCCTTAGAGAGTATTCACAAAAATATTCAGACTGGCAAATCGCCAAACAAAATTTATACATGTGGTAGAAGACAATATATTGATTTTGAATATTTCTCGAATTCAAACTAGTGAAAATAGACAGGCTATTATTGAAGTGATAAGCTCACTACATTCATAAGACGATAAATAAGATGACATTATAAAAAATTTCAATAAGAAAATTCAAGAAACAAATTATTTCTTAGATTTGTGCCTGAGACTTGACCTCATTATTGAGGAAATCAAAGGTATGTTGTTGTTCCTTGTCTTGAGAAGGAACACTTTAGTTCGATAAGTCACACTTGACTAAGCAAATGACCTCGAAAGCTGTTGTCATTACAAGCTGGCCAGTCAAACTCCGTGACCTTAGAAATAACCTCTGATGTAAAAATAATTCTTTCCTAATTGAGGCGACTCTCCGGCGGATTATATATTACTAAACCCGGAGATATTTGATTGCTTCTTTTATTTCCTCCATTATCGAAGAGCATAACATATGTACAAACAGACAGACATGTATCGGCAAATTTACATGTAAACAACTAAATACTAGTATTATCGTTACCTTCGAATGCATGGTTAATATGTGAAAACAAACCCCATTGCGATCCTCTAATTATGCGCAACAAGTTCACGCATCGAATCTGACACAACATGTGGAAATGGATTGACCGGGTCATTTCTTACTGTCGTAGTTACTCAACTGAAAGTGGTTACAGATTTACTTTGATGTTGGATTTAACAATTTATGTAGTCAAAATAATTCGACGTCCAGATTGTTTTATATTTGTTACGGGTCAATCAAAACGTTTTATTATACGCCCGAAGGGACGTATTATGTTATGACGCTGGTGTTCGTCCGTCCGTCTTTCCATCTGTCTGTTAGCAATTCTGTTTCCGCTCAGTAACTTTTGAACCCCTTGAAGGATTTCAAGGAAACTTGACAAAAATGTTCACCACACCGAGACGACGTGCAGAGCGCAAGTTTTAGATGTCTCGCTTCAAGGTCAATGTCACACTTAGGAGTCAAAGGTCATGTCAGTTTGTTTCTTGTCCGCTCTGTAACTCTTGAACCCCTTGAAGGATTTCAAAGAAACTTGACACAAATGTTCAACACACCAAGACGACGTGCAGAGCGCATGTTCTAGATGACTCGCTTCAAGGTCAAGGTCACACTTAGGGGTCAGAAGTCATATCAGTTTGTTTCGTGTCCGCTCTGTAACTCTTGAACTGCTGGAATGATTTCAAAAAAACTTGGCAGAAATGTTCACCACACTAAAACGATGTGCCGAGCGCATGTTCCGGATGACTCGCTTCAAAGTAAAGGTCACACTAAAGGGTCAAATGTCATATATGACTTTGCTTTGTGTATACTGCTCTGCATTGCAGTGCTCTTGTTTTTATTTGGCAGATCTCTTTTTTTTTGTACATACAATAAAATTTTTTTTAATTACTTCCCTTTTATTTTACTATAAATAGCTTATTTTGAAACTTGTTTTATTATTGCCGTAGGGAAAAACCGAGACCACTTTTCTGTTGTACAACATAGATGGTACCGCCAATGTTTAGGTGAATTTTTACATACCTGTACCTGATAGGGATTTTTTGTGGACTTAGATTTGTTTTTAGAAGTTTTCTTTTTGTTGTTCCAGTCCTTTGGGCTACAACTGTCAAGTTCTTTAAATTTTGCTCCCATCCTGTGATGTAACCCTTCGGGCGTATATTGCCCCGCTTGATGGAACTCTTGTTGTGTTCAGTACACATATCGGTTTAAATCACCAGAAAATTCATAATTCTGGAAATTATTTGATAATTTTTACATAAATCAATGAGGAATTGAAACATTGATTCCCCTTTTGATACATGTAAGTTTTATTTGAATTTATGGCCAATTTGTGACATAATCGGTATTTAAAACTGTAGCATGTAAAGCGTCGGCAGAAGTTTCCTCCACTATTTTGGTCTTTCCAGTGTTTGACGCGAGTGGAGATATTGCCCACATGAAAAAAAATATCTTAATATTTCTTAGGATCGCATCAAATTAGTTTGACTAACAATTTATTTAAAATAACTAACTTGACATTTTTGGCAGTACAACATCGTTCTTTTTTTTCAAAATTTTAGTTTTTTGGGGTATTTTTGGAAAAGAAATAAACGCCCCCTTGGTGCAAAATGTAACGCCAGAAGGGGCGCTATTTAACACGGGTAGCCGACGAAAGTCCCCACCTGGAATGGATGGAACAACTTATTTCCAGCCGAGCTCACGACAGGCGTCATATTAACCTCCCCAGCATCCAGTCTAGACCGATACTGTTGGAAACAGTACCAAGTAAAGTAAATCACCCAGCAATGAACACTAGTCGGGATATCAGCAGCAACTGGGAATCGATCCGGGTCAGGGAATCGAACCCGAATCATTGTCGTTGTAGTCCAAACTGCTAATCACTGCACCAGACTCCCTGATTACGAAATGTCAATTAGGTAGAATGGTCTTGTCCTTGTGTTCGATCCTTGAGTTGCACACTCTGGTGACTTATATTTAAAACAGATATTACAACCAAAATTTTACAAGATTTCACAATTTTACAATCATTCATCATTATATATTTATATAGATGAGCCCTAGAAGGAACTTTTGCTATGCTTTAACTTGTTTAACGCTATGTTTTGTCTTGAACACCTGAAGGATCAGATAAATTTTGTAAGTTTAGGAACAATTTCGCCGACTGTGATATCACCACGCAATTTACGATCTTTGTTATTAGAAATCAAAACACACTTACCGCACACACTGACATTAATCGGTGATCCCATTTCTGACTTATGGACATTTGACAAGGATTTATCGTCTACCACGATTTTGGACGACCATAAAATTATAATTATCTTGTCCATACCTCTCTTACGATTATCTGATGCCTCTGAAGTTTACCAGGTTACCTTTCTGCGGGAATATACAAGTTAGGCAAGACGTACAGACTGATTTACTAGAGTCATATAATTTAGAAGCAGACAGTTTTCTCATAGATAAGGAAAGAAATCATTAAGCGCTTCTAACAAACGATGAAAGTAAATTATGCAATTTACCTCAGACACAATGGTACAATATCAACTTATCAAAATTATGTTTAATTGGTTTATATTTGGATTAAATGTTTAATAGTTACTCATGTTTGGAATTATAAAGTGTTTAGGAAAATAATTGTAATACCATCTTTGATTAACGTAAAAGACAATATTGGCACAGTGTAGTATAAAGACTCTTTTAGAAATATTTTATTAAACAAATAACTATATTTCTTGTAGGGTGACTCATGTAACACTATGACTATTATGCACATGAATATTACCTGGAGTTGGAAGCGTGATTCACAGGTAGATACTGCTGCGTCTAAATATACCTCTCTGAGTAACACTCAGGAGAACTGCTACCTAATCAGGTAGAAGCACGTGACTTGCAGGTTATAAAAAACAAGATTACGCATAGACGTGCGGGCAGAGTTTTGAGATTGGGCTAGACTAAGGCAATTACGGACTATTAGAGATATGGAAGTTATTTGATTTTAGAAACGAACCTGGGATATTAGACATAAAATGCAATTATGTATATTAAAGTAGAGTTACAGACAAAACACAACGCGTTAGTTATCTATACGCCATTACAACATGGAAAGTGTTACAAATAGATCTGTCAGTAAGTAAATGATTGTCTCAGAAATACTTTTTGTATTTTATTTTACTGCTATTTAGCACTAGACAAAAATGTATAAATGGCAAATAATGGAAGCAGAGTAGAATATCTTCTATGTTACAATCATAGGGTGAAATTATATTTATATCATATTTTATGAAAAATCATGTATATGCTGCTTACTATAAGTTTGTATCGCAATTGCTGCGGATCGTGTTAGAATTCATTATTATTCAACTTTACAATATTACACACTTTATTAGACTAATTGCGAACATGATATGAAACAGATAGTTTTAATACAAAACACAACTGACCCAATATGACAAAAGCAGGGCCGATATGAGAAAACAGGGCCAATACGGAATTCAAGCATTTTGATTGGTTCAAAAGAGAGGGCCAATACGGAGAAGTCACTTCCGTTAGATTTTTAAATGACGCCATTTTGTTTTAGAATTATTTTCACATTTTTGACACAAAATTATCTAACATGTTCATGTAATAACCAAATATGACTGAGCGGACGTACGATATTTCCTGTCAGAAATTTCAAGGAAAATAATGAGAAAATATGCGAAACTGAGATTAATTAAATGGATGAGACTTATCTTTAACAGACATTTTGATAGTGTGGACTGTTTGTGCAATGATAACTAGTGATTCACATGCTGGAAAGTGGATGAATAAATTGGCGAATACGGGTGTCAGTTGTAAACTGCAAACAATTTCGGATAAGAATTAAACGAGGCATGGGGTGTATAATATGTGCTTTGTTGGTTGTATTATCTTGATAAACACATATGTGTACAATTTTGTGTCTCGTTGCATGCAGCCTAAAAGGAAATGACTTTTAAAGCAGTTTTTATCACAGTTCAAATTATAAGATACTCCCTAAAGAAAATAGATAGGAATTCCAAAAAATTAAGGTAAGTTCTAGTTACTCTTGATTATGTCACATCAAAACTATCTCTAAAAATTATTCTCAAGTACCTACATACAACTCATTCTGTTTAACTGGCTAAAATGCATATGATTTTTAAAATAAACAACTTGTCAAAATTTTCCACCTGAACGTGCAGAGCTGCCATAAGGTAACTCACAGAATTCTTATGGGTTTACCGCCAACAGTAGAAAGTTGAATAATAATATTATCATTAATCAAGCGATTTCATATTGGCCTAGTTATTTGTCCTCGGGCAGTCGTATTGGCCCGAGGCCTACGGCCTCAGGCCAATACGACCACCATTGGACAAATAACAAGGCCAATATGAAATTGCTTGATTAATAACATCATAATATAATTTCTAGTTTTACGTTTGCATTTGATGAATAAATGGATATATCAACTACCTGAAACAACAGTTTTAATTCGTATTTCATTTATTTTCAATCTATCTTGGTTGTGCAACCGACAAAGACAAAGGGAGGTAATGATACTTTTATATACTTTTATTTTTATGCGTGTTGGCAAAATATCTAACGACAACTTTAATACAGCATTGCTGATATTCATATTATCCTCATGTTGAAGTAACGCTATCTAGGTTGGGCAACCAGGATAGGGAAATCAAATGTAAAGATTACTTGCAGTAGAAATCTGACGTGCATCAACTCGGTGAACGCAAATTAGTGTAAATGATCAGTTGGTTAAGTTTCAAACATATCCATTGATTCGCCAAACTTTTATTAGCCGCCTTTAAAAGTGAAAGTCAACATCAGATATTGTATTATTATTATTACTATCGATTATTATCTGTTTTTAGCCAAGCATTAAAGAATTTCATGGAATAGAGTGAACGAACAACACATACACAGCAAATTATTGTATGGCATTTTAAGTCTGCACAAAAGTCAATCATTTCTTGACATAATTAGACAACCTTTTTAGCCCTGTGGATTTAACTGCAGATGTTTGGCTATATTCAATTGTGTCTTAAATAAAGACAAGAATTTCTAATAATATTATCTAAACTAAAATGTATGATAAGAGAACTGCTTGGGGATAGGGGTGTACCAAGAGCAAAACCTTTAGTGATATATATATTTCTACATTGATCAGATTTGCTACATTATGTAGTCATGTTCAAGATTTGAGTGAAATACTATAAACTAGTAGAGTTATTTATTATTTGAGTGTAGGTTCATAACTGTAAAATCAGATTAGATTGCTTTGAATTCATAGGTCCTTAAAATTGTCGCCGAGAAGTCGGAGACCATCATTTTCAGCTGATATGAAATAAATATTTCATTCTCTTATTATGCAGGTGGATTGGTACCGTTTCTAGAGAACACAGTTGTCCATGCATCCGTTCTGACGTGAATTGCGACTAGTACAGAGCGTACAGAGTTATTGATCGGCCCTTATTAAGCACCGACGATAATATAAATAAAAGAATTAAAGTAGTTGTTATGATATGGTTTATAAGTGGCTTCCGTTATCATAAATTGCGTAAACATTTTGCTTAACTTCATTATCGTAATTCTGATTTGGTTGTAAAATTCAATAGTAATTTAAAGACGCTTCTTCGAGTAGGTGTTTCGAAACCCGATTGGTAAGATTTTAGGTCATGGTAATTTTCCGTCTGTATTTAAAACGGTTACGACCCAAAACTGTTTTGAGTCAGACCGCATGTTTGGTGTTCAACCCGTTTACAGTTGGACGCTACGCTTCCCTCTTTAATTGTGTCTGGCGGAAGAGGGGGAGGGGCTCTACGATAAGCAGCAGTTTTTAACTTGTTTTGACTTGTTTCGTCGGACCCTTTATGGTGTTTCTCTTGATGCTCTAACTTCTGCGAAGACATTGAGTAAATGCGTTTTTGGTTCTTACGGTTTGCTTTTTAAATAATTATACAGGAGTATTTTTTTGTGTGTGTTTTACTTGCCTTTTGTTTCCATTGCGTGTGTTAGAGATTTATCTGGCGCGGATTACATTTATTTACAGTGTCCCTAACATTTGGTAAGAATGAATGTGGGTGCTCCCCATAAATCGATTTAAGCTCCCCTGTGGTGTTTTTGCCACTGACCATTCCAAGGCGAAAATGAATATACCAAATACTACTCTATATTTCGAACATTGGCAAGAATGTTACAAAATAAAAATGCATTGACATTACAGACTTTGCCACATGTCCACATGATATAATGTTTTAAAATGCTACATGCTGAAAAAAAAATAGCGTGCTCTCCCGAAATACTACTGGGATATCAAACCAGTACATACACCCTCCAGCTGTATGTTCCAAGTTTATTAGACACTGTAAATAAAAAAGAAATCTTGCACTAATGCCTTTGCAGAAGGATGAACAATAACAGAAACACTGTTTTAGCCAATAAAGGCAGCCCAGGCGAATACTATCAAAGCAACTCATGCCAACCGAAAACATCGTAGCGAAGGTCAGGAAAAACAATTTAATGGCTAAAACATGTAAGACTACCTTATTAGATTACATTCAGTAAAGACTTAGACAGAAATGATGCTAGAGAGAAAACATCCGCTTACATTCGTTTCATCCTTTCAAAAGTTAAATGTTTTCATCTAGGATAGGTTTCTACACAACATTGCATGCAACCAAACAGTCCATCCTCATCAAATTAAATGACTTCATTCATTATCTTGTGTATTTGAAATGAAACCGACAGAATAAATGCATCAAAATGATTCGATTTACCTTCAGATTTCAATTTACTTCTGTTTTTTACGAGAGGAGGTTGAAATGTTGTATTGTTTCGTATTAAAAAGCTTATTATATGGGCTCACACTGTCTGGAATTAAAAACCTTGTTCTTTTGTCATCGATTTCACTTACATAACAATCAAGTTTATCAACCTTTTCAACATAAAACAAGCCAGAAAAAGAACGAAAGAAACAAACCGCCAATCAGCTCTGAATAAAATATATGTAGACACCATGGTGGTGAACAGACTGCACATAGCATAATTATAATTACAAGATGTCGTTAGAGTCAAATTTCTAAACGAGGAACCTTACGGCGATAACACTTTATCATTGAAAATGTTTTTGTTATGCTTTTTGTTTTGTTGTTGTTTTTTTTTTTTTGCACCAAAAAGTCCACATTCTCAGATTAAAAGAAATTGAATACGCTTTGGTTCATTCCTCTTATCAAATAAAATGTAAAAGATATGAAACAATAGAGCTACAATGAAAACATCACTTATATAGCACAACATGTAATACAATACAGAAGTTAGTTTGGATGAATAATTAACGTGTAAAATTCACACATAGTTCATAACAAAACGAAAAATTTCAACAAGTGTATGCCGACAACAACACCTTAACAAAAGTGTTTATTTGCAATATGACCGCCTTGGTAGCTTAGTAGTAGAGCGCCCGAATCGAGTGCGGGAGGTCGTGGGTTCGATCCCTGGCCGCGTCAAACCAAAGACGTAAAACTGGTGCTAGTAGCTTCCTCGCTTGACGCTCAGCATTAAGAGGATAGTGATAGGACTGGTCAGCCCAGAATCAGTATAATGTGACAGAATGGGGTATCATATCACGTGTGTAAGGTGTGATATTCAAGTTGGACAGCACTATAAAGTTGGGCATTGTGCTACACACCGTCGTTTATATGACTGAAAAATTGACTCACGCACACATTTGAAATGGCGATTGAGCATTAGTGTTTCTTGTTATATCTGTACAGAAATATTAGTTCTTTATTCACAAATATTATTTGAAATATTGTAGTTCGACTAGTTTTTTTCTACATATTTCTTATATTCTTTTATATGGATTTTCTAGTTACGTTTTCGGGTGTACAAAGAAAACATATTCGACGTTTCGAAGAATCATTGAAAAAGTGACAATCCGTTCTTGTTTGAGAGTTCTTGCATCCGAGCTATAGTACTTGGTTTGTGTTAAAATGTCGTTTGAGAGACTAGTTTGTTCAAAATTGGAGTGGTAGTTTCCATAGTATGTCTAAACTTGATTATTATGTTAGATTTAACTTAAAGAATGAATTTAAATATGAAAACTATCTTGACATTGTTGAGAATGAATATCTGAGAAAACTATTTACATGTTTTAGGTTATCGTCACATGCCCTTGCAATTGAAACTGCAAGATATGTGGGACTTAATAGAACCGATCGGATAAGTAGAAATTGTAACTTCAACGTTATCGAATCTGAAAGATCACTTTTTATTGACCTGTCCAAAGTATAGCCATATTCGCACTAAATATATACCAAATACATCGTCAAGTATCATTTTCATCAGACAATAATAAGCTCTTAGTGGCACATTCTGTGACAATTGCACGTATTGACAGCAAATGACTGGTCTTAAGCGGTTAATAAGACCCACAAGATGAAGCTATGACATAAGAAATGACAAAGAGAAGTGTTTCATAAGCGAAAACGTATCGCACGTTTTAATCATAAAGTAGGTCGATCAATAATCATACTCGTTTTGTCCCATTGTGAGACGCGGTAGGCACTTAATTTAGCCAAAGCCGTCACTATGTGCTAATAATGAATAAGCACTAAGAGCTTATTATTGTCTGATGAAAATGATACTTGACTCTTTTTCATCGCATAAATGACTGAGTGGGAAGAGTAAAACTGGTGAACGAAGTGTGAGTTTATGTGTTTGTTGTGTATGTTGACTCTTCTCTTACTCCTCACCACAATGGATTCTAATCCTAGCTTGGGGTGTAAATTCTTTCATTGAAGGAAGCCGTTCAGTAAAGGTGAGCAGTTCTACCTAGATGCCTCTCAGTTCCTGAAATAATGCTTTGGAAGAACCTAAGGGGTTCGTGCAACAGGAAAAGCTGGGAAATCTCTATATGACCTACAGTCTGTACAGATGCGTTTACTAATTAATATGCCCAGAAATATTTCGAAATACCTCGAATTATTACATGTTCGTTTTTATTCCCCGTTAAGTTACAATGGTACCGGAAACATCAATATTTTTCCTTACACTGACGCCTGAATTTCATATCGGATGCATGACGTAATGTAATGTGTGTCGTTGCATTAATTAGCTCGACTATTCAAAGAATACATTAGGGTAAATAAAAGAAATAACTCACCTTCGCTAATTTAAGACGTAAACAAGATACTTTTTTACCATTTATAATGACGTTCAATCTGTATTCTGTTTTACCATAACCGTTACCTTTATATTTGTAGCTGAAACTAGACGACATGTTCTCTTGTACTGAAATTTAAAACAAAGGCCTTGACAAATTAAGAAAATTTATAAATTGTTACATCTTAATGATTTATAATTAGTAACAAATTATATATGAATCTTGAAAGTATGCCAGCGGTTAAACATGTGACCTAATATGAATCAAAATATATGCCAATACCTGGCTAAAGCCTTGCTAATACTGTTACTGACAGAAATAGTATGAACTAGACATCATAATCTTCTCAAGCTCATATCCGAATGCCTGCAATTTCATAACTACATACTGGCAACAGCTGATATCTTTTAACGGACGCTAGAAGCGGCTTATGATAAAGACAAAAGCGTTTGCTGCAGTTGAACAATCAATTTGATTTTCCTTTTTATAAGGCAGTTGGATTACTTCTTAAATGCTGCATGTAACCCTGAACGTGGTTCGAACACCAAACAGAGAGCGACAAGTGATCCGTACCTTATGACTAATAATTTGTCGACTGCAATAGCATATTTAAAATGTATTATATCTAATATTTTCATAAATATATTAATATCATTCCTATTAAATTAAGTTTCTGAAATATTTACCAATGAAAACAGTTTCAAACAGCTTCAAAACTAAGTCAAACGTAAGTTTACCTTTTACGTGACGTTTACCTTTTACCTTTGATTCATTTTACCTGATGTTTCCCCGTAATGTTAGAGTATTGCTAGCAAACTGAAATACTTAATTATTACAATATATTTAAACGAATCAGTAATATGGAACATTTTCATAATTATTGAGATAAGTAATTGTCAACATCATCAACGTCATCATCATCGCCATTATTGTCTTATCATCGTCAGAATATTAACACCATTGTCATCTTTACCATCAACGACATCACCATCGTCCTTAAAGTACTATAATGTACCAACATGATTTCATATCATTATCATTTCGTAATATCACAATCATTATTGCCATCATTATCATGCCATCACAAAGATCATAACAGATTCGTTATACCATATCATCATCGTAATCAAAACATATTATAGTATAATATCATATCATGTTATTCTTATAACTTACCATCATGGTAATCATTCTCCTCTCAGCATTATTGTATCGTCATATCATCATCATGTTATATCATTATCATCATCATTAATCATAACTATTGTCATATTTATGATCGTAATTTAATCGCTATCAACGCCATATTGTCACCAAATCATCATCTTACCATCATCATCATCATATCGTTATGATCATATAGACACAAACTGAATATCACCATATTATCATAATAGCATAAACATCATCATTATGAACAACATTATTGTCATATCGTCATAATATCATAATATCCACCATACCGTCATCATCATCAGCTTCATCAACATCATAATAACATTATCATACTAGATAAATATCATTGCATATCGTCATAATCATCTACAATACCTGTCACCACCCCACATCACACTGACAAAACTGAACATTTTGATACCGATTTTATTAATATTATCATCATTGTCCGTACTTTCGGTTATCTCAAATTACCTTAAATTAAGCTTTTGTGACATGATAATTGTCCAACTATTAACAAATGTACATGTGCACAGAACTGGAGATTTTGAATGAATGTTTATTATAAGCTGAATATTGTTCTAAATCAAGCTATGTTATGCACGACAATAACAAAAATGTATAAAACTTATCTTCCTTTCGTGTCCCAGTAACCATTCTTTCTCTAGAATTCCATCCAACTAACGTAACAGCTTAAATTCATACTACAAGGTAACTTTTATACAGCAATTTTTCTATCGGTGTTGTTCGGACGATTTCAGCTAGCAAACTGGTTCAAGGGCGTGGCAAATACATGCACGGACTTGTCGTATTTTTTGCCGCCAAGTGTGTAGATAATAGATAAACGAAACAAACCGTATAACGGAATGCAAATAATGATAATAGCCGACAAGTAATCTCTTTCAACATGACAACAAGTGAATATATATCACCAAAAAATAACACCATTTATTTCTACAAGAGAACATAAATGCATCTATTACATAGAACTTTTCAATGATTTAAATTTCCCGCGCCGAAGATGACTCATCGATTCATACAAAGCTAGCAGCAGTTAGTTTTACATCTGACATTAGAACTTTACATGTATTAGCTGTTTAAATTTTCTAAAGAATTAACAATCATTATCTCTCACTGTAATTTACAGACATCCAAACTCACGAAGTTCTAATTATTACAAATATTGACGGGGCAAAATTCGAAGTGTACACTGCAACCTTAGCGGAAGAATATTGCGCTTTTAAAGTCGCGCAATATTTCCGCTGCAGAAAACTCATGCATATTTCCCGATACAAAGCTTATTACCTTTAAATATATGCAATGTTCAAGAACCAATAACTTCACAATTAGAAAAAAGTTTTGTTCATCGAAATCAAATAGCAAAAAATTCTGAATGCAGCGTTTGTAAGGCTTCTGCGTTACACTTATCGCGTTCAACCTTCTGATACCAATATTCAAAATTATTAAAAATGAAGCTATTCTTTCCGTGTCTGATACTATTAACGGGCATTAACCTCCGCTTGTCGCACAGTAAATAGAGAATAAATGTCAACGTTTCCTAAGGATAAAAAGGCCTGCACTCCAGTGAACAAGGTTATATTTCGTATATGTTCTTTGGCATTATAGTTAATTGAAGAAAAAACATCGAAAGGTCGGTCCTTTCTTAAAACAATCATTGACCTACCAAGTGCTCACGTAAGCTGTAAGAACAATATTGTCGTAAGTTGACAGTGATCCAGCTAATGAATTCAAATGAGTCGTGATTTCTATGGTCAACATGTTATCAAAGTGTTGCAACACTTATTTACCATCGAGCAGTTACACAAAATAGGAACACGTTTCATTAAGAAAGAGTCTCTTTGAGTTTATTTACTTTGGTTTTTTCTTAAAATCGGCTAATTATTGAGAAATAATCACATTTAGTTTGGCCAACTGTTTAATTTAGTTATAATATGTTGGTAGTTAAATCTAATGGTTGTAGTGTGTTGGATTTGGATAGATTCATATCTAGTCTAGTCTATCAAGTTTTAATCTAGTCAGACTTTTTTCTTTTGTTAGATCATGTCAAAAAAATAAGTCTTTCAAAGGGCTGTTTACACCAAACAGGAAGTAACTTCTCAGTGTTACATGTGCATTTAGACTAAGTGGTCCAAAATGTAGTTCCTTATTGTTATGAGACATAAAAAGATGTGGCATTTTATCTCCGGCTTAGTATTATTGCTTATTGTATTGAGAAAAGACCTGTCTATTTGACTATTTGCGCGTAATTGCTAAACAGCTGAAATTCGTGAGAACATCTCCAGAGGGTGTTGTCTTTCAGAACAGATTATAGTTCTTGTATGTAATTGACTTTTCAATATTTTTTATATTTTTTTTTAAAGAAAACATGCTATACATGTCTTTACTGGCTATATATAGCTTTTAAGTCATTGAAATGTTCTTATGTACTGAAAAATATGGTCTACAATTTAATTGTTTTTGTGAAATAACATATTTGACATCTAAAGAATTATCATTCGTTCAATGTTTTTCAGAATATACACTTTTTGTCCTGTTTTGAAATATGATGTCTTATTATGAAACCCTATTTATTTAATTCTGTAATCCGTAAAATGGGTTGTCCATTCAAATGTCTCCTACAAAGACAGCAACGTCATATTTATCTATTCCAAAAAACTGCCGTTCTATTTTTAAAAAAATGAGGATTTATATTTAAGAAATGTCCCTACGCTAATTTATGCATTAACGTTGACGTTCAGATAACATTTCTTACTTTTGAAGAATTATAAGGAAAACAACATCTATAAATTTAATTTTCGCATAATTGGACAGTCTCCTGAATTTCATGTTCATTATTTTTCTTGAATCTGTTTTCATTTTTTCTTAGGTTGGGTAAAAAAAAGAAACCTTCGTGTAAATTGAAAAAATACATAAACTGGTACATTTGTAAAAGAAAAGAACATCGCCGTGAAAATAAAATCTCTACGGAAACAGCCGAAATAACGTGTAAAATATAAATACACAAAGAAGGTCGAGAAAAAGAGAAAACAACGTATGAAAAAAAAAGAAAGAAAGAATGGAAAATGAATAGAACAGAAAACGGGAATACCGCTAGCGCTGTAGACTTGATTATGAAGAAACTGAAGATCTTAACTTGTGCCAAATCCCGTTTTCCAACAGAACAGCGAAACATAGAGCGGTCAAAAAATTGAAAATGTCACACCCGAAAACACCAGAAACTGAAAGAATGGTTACCATTAAAACATATTTAACAGCATCACCTACAGTAAAGTCATGAAGAAAACGAAATCATACACACAAGTGTCGCATTTTTTTTTTGAAGATGTGCACACTGTGATAAAGAAATCTAAATATTGCAGATCACTTGACAATTGATGACATTGTCGCCTCAGTGAGCGGCGAATCAACTGAAAAGTCGAAACAGGAAAGGGAACCGGCCAAGGTACTGGAGAAATTTCTTTTTCCAATGGTGTTGAAATTTTAGTTATTTAGTACACAGGGTAATATTGGTAAGTTTAAAAAGAGACATGAATCAGGAATAATAATCAGAAACACCAAACTTAAAATTATGTAAAAGTACGCTTCATTTGAATTCAGTGGAAATCGTAACGAAATGGAGGTCACAATATACAGATGTAGTTGTAATATTGTTTAGTATAAAAATGGTTCATCAGTCAAAAATAACTAGGAATTGATTTCATGAAAAATTTTATGTCTCCCCCCACTTATCACGCAGAAATCATTGAATGCCGCAAATTAAGGGCCTTAACTCCAGCGAAAATTACTGAACCATAAAATCCCAACTATATATAGATAATAGGTTTGGAAGTGAAGTTTGGTGGATTTTATAGGCATCAGAGAAGTAGCAAATATCAAAGAATTGTACAAAACTCTGAAAATAGTTTTATTAGAACATGATGGTAATATGCACAAAGACGCTACACAATATTATGAGGTTTGGTGACTGGTGAAATTCAGTCTAACGGTTTATAGAAAATAGTCTTAACACTGTAAGATCAAGGGTCATAACTCTGCTGAAAATCACTGAAATGTAGCACGCAAATAATATGTAAAACTAGGCCTCCTGTAAGGTTTGGTGGAAATCTGCTCAATGATTACACCATATAAGTTGCCAGAATATTATGTTATTTGACAAAGAAAGGGTCATAGCTCCACTGAAAATGAATTAGAACATGCCAATAATATGCGTAATAAGACTTGGGACTGATCACATTTTTCAGATCTGTTGGAAATCCGCATTATGATATAAGAGAAGTGGCTAAAACATAATAAAATTTATGAAACAAGGGTGATAACTCTGCTGAAAAACAAGGAAAATATGCACTTCTAGACTTGGCAATGATCAGTTGTGTAAAGTTAGGTGTAATTTCTCCTAGTGGTATCAGAGCAGTTGCCCGGACAAGGTAAAATACAACAAATCAAGGGCCATAACTAGACTGAAAATCACTGACCTAGAACACGCCAATAATATGCACAATGAGACTTGCCACTGATCACTCTTGGTAGAAACCCTCCAAACAAAATAAGAGAAGTCCCCAAAACATCATAACATTTGATGAATCAAACATACTTATGATATGTATAACTAGGCTTTCCAGATTTTATTTACTTCACAACAGCGGGTGTTAGGTGCTGTGTCGCGGCCGTAAAAAAGTTGCCCTTACTTCGTCTTAGTGTTGTTACATTTTCTGGTCCTTCGGGATCATTGATTTCAACTCATTTATATTTGAAGATTAAATACTGCTAGGGGCGTGGGCAGTGTTGCATTTTCCATGACTGCTCATAAACAGACTCAGTAAAACCGAGTCTTGTTGCCTTGTTCTCGGTGCTTCCGAGGGATATATACATTCCAGATTTTATTTACTTCACAACAGCGGGTTTTAAGTGCTGTGTGACAGCCGTAAAAAGTCGCCCGACTTCATCTCAGTGTTGTTATATTTTCTGGTCCTTCGGGGTCATTGAGTTTAAGTCATTTAGATTTGAAGACTGAATACTGCTAAAGCCGGTGCTAGGAGGGGGCGGGGGAGCGTGGGCAGTGTTGCATTTTCCATTACTGCTCATGAACAGACTCAAAAAACCTAGTCTGCAATTTAAACTGTTTGCCTCGGTGCTTCCGAGGAATCTACTTTTCAGATTTTATTGGACTAATAACTCCTGTTCAATTTGGTGGAAACCTGTCAAATAGTATAACAGATGGCTAAAACATCATAAAATGTATCAAGGGCCAAAACTCGGCTAAAATCATCAAATGCTGACAGCATGCACAACTAGGCTTGACAATGATCACTCTTGTGAAGTTTGTTACAGACGGACGGACAAACTGACAGAGTGACTGACGGACAGCATTAGTCAATATGTCTCCCCCACTACATGTAGGAGACATAATAGTCTGATATAAAAGTCATACTATATGCTCAGGTCTGCTTTTGTTGATGATGAATACAAAGTTTCATTTGAACTGAATGGAAACTGTAGAATTTGAGTGCACAAAGTACAGTTGCAGTTGTAACATTTTTTAATACATAAAGAGAAATAATTTACAAAACAATAACTGGTCTTAACAGATCAGACAATATTTGAATGTCCACTTTATGTTAAGAAGGAATATCAAATTTCACTTGAACCAGATGTGAGCTGCAGAATGTTTGCGCACAGATTTGGTTGTAATACTGCCAAAAGCAAAAAAAAGCGTATTAAAAATGATGATCAAACTTTATGGTCTCGACATAATTTCCATATCCATTTCAGTTCATATACACAGGAATTGTGCCGAATGGGCGTGTAGTTCAGACACATACTTGGTCCCCGACCCCATAGTTGCACAAGGCTAATTTTTAGCTAATAATAGAACAGAGTGTCAGATTTCATTCGCTATGAGAATATTGTTTCAAGTATACAAGCCTGTCTGCATTAATGTATACTACACTGATTTGAACTATTAGTAACCAAACTGGTAATGGCAAAACAGCAAGTAATATCGCCAGACGCCCTAAACAATGTGCATTATTCCATATCTTTTTATGGTTCCAGACGTGATATATGGTACATAAAGACTATATGAGAGACATAAAAGCATTTATAGTAATAAACCTTAGGGGATTCAAGTGAAACCTTTTGCAACGTGTCTGAAAATATTAACGTACATTAATCTCCGTTTGTCTACAAAGTAGATCACTAAATCGCCATTGATCATTACTTATGATTGTCTTAAAAGCATTGAAAGGTTAGCGGTCTTATGTAAGTTTGATCATGCAATGAATGGCATATGACAAACACTCTTTAAGACATCATTACACTAAACGGCTGAAGATGACTTTGAACGGAAGCAGTACAGATTGGACAGTATCTGAAAATGTCTCTGAAAAACGTGTTCTGGAAGAACAGTATCAGCACTAAAAAAATATAAAAAAAAGTAGAATAGGACTATGTTTTATGCCGTAACGTAAATAAAAAATAAAAAAAAAATATATTAAAAATATATATTAAAACAATCTTCCCGGCTTGTTATCAGTTAATGAAATCAGATGTGTAATAACGTCTATGATGAACATATTACCAAAACTGTTGTGAAGGAATACCTCAAAACCAGTAAGGCTGATTAATTTACAAAATACTCGTTTTTTTTTTGTTTTTTTTTTGGGTGGGGGGGGGGGGTTGAGATTTGGCGTTTCATACATTATAAGCGCACGTGTTTTTTTTTTCAACAGTATGTTAGTTGAAGACATACACGTATAAAAACTCGGTTCAGAGAGTTGCAGAAAATAAAAGAAAACTAGTTGCATATTTATTTTTAACAAAACATTAACAAGTTAACAGTCTTCTTTTATGTTGCCAAAGTTATATTGTCGTCAGCGACAGACACGTTGCGTAATTTAGACGAAGTTGTGTTCAAACGTATTTTAGACAGGCATTTATAAGATTTGCAAGATAGGCCACAAGGCCAACACCTCGAAAAACATTGTAAAAACTTTCCAGGCTACATTTTCTACTAGATCTACATGAAAGTAGGTATGTATGATTGTCTTTATAAAGTCTGGATCACACGTACAAGGCCTAAGTTTATTTGCTTGATCTAATCAAACCCTGATCAGAGTATTATTATATGTATAATGGTTTAAAAACTGATCATCTGGGTTAAAACTAGATTACTAGATAAACGGCAGAGGCTGCATTTTCTACTTGGTTTGCGTAAAACCTGGTACATGAATTTTCAGTGCGTTACAAATTAAGCCGGTAATTTGGTCAGATTATACTAAACCTTGTAAACACTCTAAATGCTACAATTTTGACATGCACTAAATTAAGCTTGGTATCATTATCTATCTTCATCAACCCTAGCACAATATAGAATCCGGGTCATTTTTAATAAAAAAATAGATAAATAGGTCAAAGTGGTTAAATTTTCTACTTACTTTAGATGAAACCTGGTTCGAATGAAGGCATGAAGACCTTGTTTTCAATGCCAGATTAACCAGGTCTGAACTTGACCTACATTACACAAAAACAAATATCTTTATTACTGTCGGCGGACGATAATAAAAATGGCGCGAAAATGTCAGGCGAGTCTAAGAAAGATAAATTAGGTTAGTCAGTTATCCCGGTAAATTAGACAGGCATTCTTATGATACTTGTCAAATAAAAATATGCATTTACTTGAATGGTGAAATAGCTCAGGTGGCTAAGCTGTCGGTTTTCAATGCAGTGCGAAAAATAGCACGAGTTCGAAACTCGCAAGTGGTTTATTTTCTAAGGAAATATTTTATGTAACCCTGCTTTATTTCTGTTTTATTTCAGTTTGATTCTCAGTTGGTCTTCTCTTTTATTATTTTTTCTTATTACGTGTATTACTTTTTTTTCTATTTTATTTCTCTTGTTTTTTAATATCAATAAAATTTTAATCAATACAATTCACAATTCATTTCATTTCCGGCTCGTCCGCGGTATCTGTTGCAGAATCGTCAACTGTGTCCGTTTCAGAATTTTCACCTTCATGCGCTGTTTCTGTGTCAGAGTCACTTAAATCGCTCATCAAAAGAGTTTTCAATGTTCGCCATTTCGAGCTATGTAATTGTATGTTAGTGTTTAATGTGGGGGTACTGTACTTACATTCCATCGATATAGATATTCACGAAAAACCAGTGTATGCTGTATTACCGTATTATTTTCAAAGCCACTGGGGAAAAAAAGGTATTGTATCTATGATGAAAAAAAGTAAAAAAAAAAGTTTACTTCAACCCAGTATCGAACTCCGAACCTTGGGTGTCATACCTAGTGGCCTAACACGTTGCGCTAATACAGTTGGTCCGAGAGCTCACGGACTTTAATTGCAACAATTGAGGCCAAAAGAAGTTTATACATTTTTGGAAACAATATTTCATGTCCTCCATGAAAACCCATTTCTTAAGTGTCAAAGCCGTGCCTAACTATATTTTGTTCACTTATGTTTGTGATAGGGGAGGTAAAACTCACTTGTTAAAATTTAGGGGGTAGGGTAAAGTTTACGACTACCAGTTTTTTTCACTGTTTAGTTACAGTAACTATCTTATTGTCAGTAAATGTATATATGTCAACCAATGTCAGCAAAAAGGAATTCATCAAAAAGGAATGAAGGGTACACTTGATATTTAAGGTCAAAGGTCAAATTTATGTACAAATCACAAAAAATGGCATATTTGAAATTTATTTTTATTTTTAAAAATTAGTTTTTTATCATAAGTCACTCAGCTTTATATATGAAATGTGTATATATCAGTCAAAGTCAGAAATGCAAATCTTATTGCAAAATGTCAAGGTCAACCCTGATAATTGAGGGTCAAAGTTCATTTTCATGCAAAAATATGAAAAATGTTACATTTACTTTTTCTAACGTTTTTAATATGTATTCACATTGTTAGTCACTGAAGTTAATTTGTTTTAATGTCTGTATGCCAGGTAAAGTCAGCAGTGCAGATGTAACCCCAAAACTGCCAAGGGTAAAGCTTATATCATAGGTCAAAGGTCAAATTTGTGTGAAAAATTGCATGAATAGCTTCCTGTTTGAAATATAACAGCTATTTCTAATCATTATTAGTAATTGCTAGTGGTTTATTTTAATGTATATATGTCCCACAATGTCAGTAATAAAGATATCGTCTGAAATCAGACAAGTTCAAATATGATATTAAGGGTCAAAGGTCATTTTCATGTAAAAGAATGAAAAAAATGGCTCTTTAACTTTTCTAATATTTCGTCGATATAAGCCAACGATATCAGTTCATTTTAATGTATAAATGTTAGGCGATGTCTGGTATGCACATATAATTTCAAAACATTCAAGGTCAACCATAATATCAAAGGTCAAAGGTCAAAAAAGTGAGTAAAATTTTGCAATAATATCACCTGTTTGTAATAATTTTTATTGTTTAGAAGTATTTGTTTTGTCATTTTAGTAACTAATCGTTGTTCATTTTACTGTATATATGTCAGACGATGTCATGGAAGAGAAAATAAGTCAAGGTCAAACCTGGTATTTGAGGTCAGGGGTCACTTTTGTAGAAAAGATCACAAAATTTACAATACTTACTCATTACTTTGACCAAAAATAGGTTGTTGTTATAATTCACTGTTAGCAATTCACTTTAATGTATACATGTCAAGCAAGGTCAGCAATGTAGGTCTTATTCTTATAAGTTAAAGGCAAACTTATTATCAAAGGTCAAAGGTCAAACTTGTGTAAGAATTCGCAAAATAACTAGAATTTTGCAATTATTTTTCTTTATTGTGTAGGTTATTTTTGTCACTACTAGTAAAACTGATCAGTATTCATTTTAAAGTATATACAACTGACAATATTACTGTTGAAATAATAAGGAAAAATAAGTCAAGGACAAACCTGACATTAAAGGTCAAAGGTCATTTTCATGTAAAAATTCAAAATACAGCATTTTTAATTTCTTCTTCGTTACAAATTATCTTGTCATTTTGTTCAATTTTGTCTTATGTTTATTTGTAAATCAATGTCAGCAATGCAGATCTAATTTCAAAAACAGTGATTGATAAAGCTTATATCAAAGGTAAAAGGTCAAATTTGCGTGAAATATCGCAAAAAAAAAGCATTTTTGCAATATTTTTCATTGTTTAAAGGTATTTTATCATTATTAATATCTTATGGTTATTCCTTGAAGTTTCATACATGTATATATATGGGTCAATGTCAACAATGAAGATATCATAAGACATGAGTCTAGATCAGCCCTGATGTTAAAGTTTAAAATTCATTTTCGGGTAATAAATTCAAAAGATAGCACTGTTATTTTATTTCTTTGTTCAAACATAACTTGTTATAACTTGATGTTAATTCATTTTAATGTTGGTCTTTACTTATTTACTTCTTTACTGCCTTCCATCTTCTTATGGCCGTTTTTTATCTTATGATTAGATGCGGCAATGAACTGCACCGTATTCTGCAGGTTGCTGGCGTCTCTCCACGGCTTGGTCTCAAATGGGATGTCTGTTGGCCAAACTTTCTGCCATGCTTCTTCCAGACAGGAACAGCTCTGCAGAATGTGAAACGGTGTTTGTTCCTCTGATCCGCACTGACATTTAGCTTTCTCTGCAGCTCCCAGCTTCTTCATATGTTTTCTCAGGCCACAGTCTTCAGTGCGCAGACAGAAGACAGTTAATTGGCTGTTTAGCTTGTATAGACAGTCCTGATTTGGCAGGTAACCTCCATTTATGTTCTTTCAGTCTGACGCAAAGCTGTTCTTCTACAGAGTCTGAGATTATCTATATGAAGTTGGAGGTTGGGGCTGTATTTGCCTGGCTGCTGTCTTTGCAAGTTTGTGCGCAGCTTCATTTCCAGCTATGCCCACATGTGCAGTAATCCATCGAAATGCTACATTGTTGCTCTCAGGCAGGAGATTGATGTTTTTCAACAACTGTCTGTTTAAGTTGTCTGATGGACCTGCTGAGTGAGCCTGACGAGCTGACTTGGGGTCTGTTAGGAATATATTGTCCCTTTTATCCTCGCCCATACAGTTCGAGTGTCGCCGATGTGAGGGCTTACGTCTGGATCTATTGTTGGAGCATCTCTTGCTGACTGGATGAGAGAGTATGAAGAAGGTGCTGTCTGAAAATTTGATATAGGTACCACTGCCAGCTTTCTGAACAGCCTTTTCCACTGATCCATCGGTATATGCTTAGATCCAAGAGTGTGCTGGATAGCGGTTATTGATCATTTCTAGAGATTGTTGGTAAGCCTGATGTTGCTTTCCCTTTTCTTCTACTCCTGGCACCTCCAATCTGATCTTGGGAGCACATTGTATGGGAACCCATTCATTGGGCTCGAGCAGCTCTGTCTCTGTGTCCAGTGCTGCTGGTTTCCCTATTTGCAGTTATTTGACGATGTGGTTAAGACTCTGCCTTTTCAGTCTGTTCTTGGTTCTGCACTCGAGTTTTGAGTGGAGTGGGTGGGATGGTAGTCTCTTTGCCTTCTCTGCATGCACAAAAGCTTTGTTCTCTCGCCTTGTCTCTTATGGCTCAGGGTTGGCTGTCTTTTCCATTTATTTTATTGGAGTTGTTTTCATTGTCCCGGGATTATCTTCAGACCTGAAATTTAACCTTGTCCAGTTTATCTTTACTGGTTTTGGAAACAGGTACCAATGAAGTTGATGCGTACTCTGCTATGGGCCGTACGTTGCTTATGTAGATTTGCAGAGGATCTTTGCATTTACTCCCCAACTTGTCCCAGCCAGTTTTTTTCATAATGGCGAGTTATTTTAAGGCCCTCTCCTTTGACCTTTAATCTGTTATATATACTTTAAAAGGAATAATAATTAGTTCATAGTTTTGATATACCTTCAAAAACTAATGAAAAATCATTGCAAAAATACTGTTTTTTTGGCTAATTTTCACGCGAATTTGACCTCTGACCTTTGATAATAAGTTTGGCTTTGCCTTATTTGGATAAGACATATATTCATGACCTTGCTTGACATATATACATTAAAATAAATTGCTAACAGAAAATTCTAACAAGCGCTATTATTTTTGAACAAAGTAATGAGTAAGTATGCTACAATTTGATCTTTTACACAAAAATGACCCCTGACCTTTAATACGAGGTTCGACCTTGACTTATTTTCTTTTCCATGACATTGTCTGACATATATACAGTAAAATGAACAACGATTAGTTACTAAAATGACAAAACAAATATTTTTAAACAATAAAAATAGTATCAAACAGGTGATATTATTGCAACATTTTACTCACTTTTATGACATTTGACCTTTGAAATTGTGGTTGACCTTGAATGTTTTGAAATAATATGTGCATACCAGACATCGCCTACTTTTTATACATTAAAATGAACTGATATTGTTGATTAATATCGACAAAATATCATTAACTAGAAGAAAAGTTAAAGAGCTATTTTTTCATTCTTTTACTTGAAAATGACCTTTGACCCTTAATATCACATTTGAACTTGTCTGATTTTAGACGATATCTTTATTACTGACATTGTGGGACATATATACATTAAAATAAATCACGAGCAATTACAAATAATGATCAGAAATAGCTGTTATATTTCAAACAGGAAACTATTCATGCAGTTTTTCACGCAAATTTGACATTTGACCTTTGATATATGCATTACCCTTGGCAGTTTTGTGGTTACCTTTGCACTGCCGACTTTGCCTGACATACAGACATTAAAACGAATTAACTTCAGTGACTAACAATGTGAATACATATTAAAAACGTTAGAAAAAGTAAATGTAACATTTTTCATATTTTTGCATGAAAATGAACTTTGACCTTCAATTATCAGGGTTGACCTTGACATTTTGCAATAAGATGTGCATTTCTGACTTTGACTGATATATATACATTACATATATAAAGCTGAGTGACTTATGATAACAAACTAATTTTTAAAAATAAAAATAAATTTCAAATATGCCAATTTTTGTGATTTGTACATAAATTTGACCTTTGACCTTAAATATCAAGTTTGCCCTTCATTCCTTTTTGATGAATTTCTTTTTCTGACATTGGTTGACATATATACATTTACTGACCATCATATAGCTACTGTAATTAAACAGTGAAAAAACTGGTAGACGTAAACTTTACCCTACCCCCTAAATTTTAACAAGTGAGTTTTACCTCCCCTATCACAAACATAAGTGAACAAAATATAGATAGGCACGGCTTTGACACTTAAGAAATGGGTTTTCATGGAGGATATGAAATATTGTTTCCAAAAATGTATAAACTTCTTTTGGCCTCAATTGTTGCAATAAAAGTCCGTGAGCTCTCGTACTTCTTTATCAAGTCTCAGTTTGAGATACTAATCCATATCGTCTATGCGTGATTTACCTACACTGGTAAAAAAACGGTCGACTGCGTTTGTTTACAAATATCAAATTATCGTTCGATTATTGTCCGTAAGTATTGACCTGGCACTCATGAATATTCCGTTTATTTCCGTAAATTAATTCTCAGTTTCCGAAACATGAATAGCGATATAACTATAACAATATATTTAATTCCCTGACAACGTAATGTCATATGTGCAGGTAGCTGTGCGGTCAAGGCGTTTAGCTATAAACCTCAGGGTTGTGGGTTCGAGTCCGACGTCTGACCGGATCTGTTTTTATAAGTTTTATATGCAAACTAACCACTTATCTGATCAAACGTATCGTGATTTTTATGGTCCATTTACTGAATTTTGTCATATTTAGCCGTTGTGTAAAAAGTGGAATAAAAATGATTTTAGAAGGATCTTATACAAAAATACAAAGTACTTGTCACCAGCGTTTCCAGAAAATAAATACTGCAAGAGAAACAATTAAAATTCATAAAAATATGATGCATAAAATAATGTAACAATAAAACAGGCATCGATAACATTACATTACGTAAAAATGCATGAAATGATTTAATGTGATTTCGAACCCTTGGTAACATGCTTGGAAGTCAGACGCCTTACCACTGCGCCACCGTTTCATTGGTCAATTGTATCTGTTACTTTAGTGATATAGATATTTTGATAATACAGTCATTGCGTAAATTAACGAAAACGTCCGAAAATATTGGCGAAGATTAATGAGTGCCAGGTCAATACTTACGGACAATACTGTAGGTTCAAAACAGATCTGGTCTCTATTTATCTTAACAATGTTTTTATTTTCTCTACAATTTGACGTTTGCTATGTAAGTTTATTCACGCGTAACCAGTTTTGTATTTGGGCTTGCATTTGTAAAGAAAATATTTTTATTAAGCTGCGTGTATAAAAAAGGCGTCTATAGTGTTTATGAAGTTTTTATAATTTGACTGGGTGAGCATTTTTTTTGACACATTTGAAATGAAGACTTGCATTCTGTCCAGGTTTAATGTAAATCAAACAGTAAAATAAGGTGGTCGATGATTTGTCTTAGTCGCATTGCATTTGACCCAAGATTATCCATTTCCAAAATTTTCTTTTATTTTATCAAGGTACACATTTTACTTGGAATCGTGTAAATAAAAAGAAAACATTGCCCATAAAATTTAAACAAATGTTTATACATGTTATGATATGTAACCTTATGACCTAATTTTTGATCACACGTGACATATTTTCGAAATTCACCTAAATTTGAAAAAAAATTCATGAAGATAAGAATGAAAAGGTTTTCCTATTGTAAGGTTTAGTGATCTAATTTTTACTCCTAAGATGACCAACTTAATCTACTTTGCAGAAACCATGCAAATCAGGTAGAAAATAACGGTATCAAAATGCGTTACTCTCAACGCAATTTGGTAGTTTACAAAAATGAGGTACCAAAATGCGTTGGATACACAAAACGGTATTAATAAATAATCTCGTGATTTACAAAAAGAATATTTTGTGATGAATGAACAATATTATTTTAAAGAGAGTCATAATGGAACTAAGTCGCTCATCCGACCTTGAGCTTTTGACCTTGAAAATATAACGGGCCAAGATTCAATCAAACAGGACCATTGGAACACACGTGGGAGAGGTCAATGCACGTCTAACTTTGGCATACATCAAGATATATTGAAGGAACTTGGTACAACTGTTCACCACAATTACTTAATGCGTCGTCTGCATGACACTGGGACAGGTTTCACAAGCGTCCATAAGTAAGTATAGACTGTTTGAGACTGAAATTCAGGAGATTCACGAGAAAAAGTCTTATAAGACGGGTTGTTTAATGCCTTTGAAAGTATATGCCAGGTAGACACGCAACATTTATCTACCAAAAATCTTTTTTTTTATATAATAATGAAATACAATTAAATAATCCAACCCGGTAGTGAATTAAATTCCGAGGGTTACCGATTAATTTATTCACCGAGAGTTACCGAGGTTGGTCGAGTAAATATCAGACACTCGTATTTTTATATACCGGACATAACTTTCTCGTATTTTACCTGATGCTGGAAAAACGTTTCTTACACCCCGGGATGTAGGATTGCCGTTGGGCTGAATGCACAAATGTACGCTCCTAAATTGTTACATCTGTTCAGTGGCATATTTTCTTAAGAGTCTGTTCATTACTCGACTAAATGTTGGTACCTTGGAAACATGAGCCTTATTATTACAACTGAATATTCAGGGTAAATACTTATGCGACTTGTAACGAGAACCATATATCACATAAGGAACTCCCAAAGACGTTTTAGTTCAACTATTGCACTTTTTCCAAAGAGAAGAGCTGTTGTCACCCTTTCCCTCCGACAACACTAACACGCATATTAAAACAACAAAACAATACTATGAGCGTCGTTTGAGGCGCTCAGGAATCTACATTTTGGTTGGGTTTTTTTTATACGAAAACTATATCTCTGGATATACGGTGGTCTACGGATCGTGGGGTCGTGAGTTCGATCCTCGGGCGTATGTTCTCCGTGACGATTTGATAAACGACAGTGTGCCTGAAATCATTCGTCCTCCACATCTGATTCATGTGGGGAAGTTGGCAGTTACTTGCGGAGAACAGGTTTGTACTGGTACAGAATCCAGGAACACTGGTTAGGTTAACTGCCCGCCGTTACATGACTGAAATACTGTTGAAAAACGGCGTTAAACCCAAAACAAACAAAAAAAAACAAAACAAAAATATCTCTGGAGGAGAACTCCGAACCCCTTCCCCTTCCATTTTTATATGAGGCATTCCCTCCTTTTTTCTCTCTCTTTTCTCTCTCTTTTCTGCGTAATGTAAAAATGAGCACAACCTCTCATGTAGAAAATTCTACCAAAATACGTTCCATTCGATGATCCTTAACACAACATATGTACCACTGCAACGCATTTTGTCGCTACTAACACTCGGCCGAATTTTGGTAGTTACTATGCGTTGCTACCATTTTGAGGTCCATTTTGAGGTGTAACAATGCTTTTATAACGTTTTTTGTTTTCAAAAAGTTGCAGCAATTATTTAAGTTTTGAATTACTACATTTATTACATTCAACGTTTTGTTAACAATTTAAAACAATGCAAGCACTTTCAGATTTGATTTTCAGAATTAATGGCACACGTTTAACTATTTAGCTAGCCACACAATAAATAACACAAATATAAGGTAATCAATTTGACAGTAAAAGACTGCGAAAATATCGCTGTTATTATGAAAAGATGCAGCCAGTTTACTGTTGTCCCGCAAGGAATGACCGTCGATATTCTTTGTATTAACTCTCGAAAAAGCTGAACATATTTGGAAGGTGTAGTTCACGTCGATGTCATTTTAAATGGCTCCTGCATGGTAGTCTCAAAACTAAATGAAAAATAAAAGAAATGTTGAGGTCGTGTGTTCATGCTAGAAAATATTTTCGTTGACACACTATAAACTTTAGTAACATGAGCTGTCCGTAAGACAGCACGCTCCACTATTCGGGGATTTGACAGTAAATTGAATATATGTCTGAATAAGAGACCTCTACTTTAAAAAGAATATACTCAAAGGGGTATAGTGTTCCATCAAATACACAAATTTGAGTTATTAGGATTGTTACAGCACATGCAGATGATGATGATAAAGATATATTTTGAGTTTAAAGTCATTATCTTATATAGTACCAAAGTTATGTCCAGAAAACGAAGTTTGTAAAAATTTAAGTATAAAAGGGGCATAATTCGGCCAAAAATACAAGTCAGAGTTATCGGGATTGTTACCACACATGCAGATAATGATGATAAAGATACCTTTTAAGTTTCAAGTCTTTATCTTATATTGCATTAAAGTAGTATCCAGAAAGAAAAGATTGCAAAAAAGTTTAAGTACAAAAGGGGCATAATTCTGTCAAAAACACAATTAGAGTTATGGGATATGTTATAAACAAATACTTTTAATGTCAAGTCATTATCTTCTAAAGTACCAAAGATATATCTATAAACGAAGCTTTCGAAAAACTTTAACATGAAAATAATTCAAAGTATAACTCCTTGGTGACCTTGACCTTGGGTATAATGGGCCCAACCCCTAAGTATACTTTGTTTGTATGCTGGACAATGTTTATGTGAACTTACAGTATGATATAAGCAATAGTAACAAAGATATGACAGAAAAACAAAGGTTGCCGAAAAACTTTAACCTTATAAATAAGACCTTGGTGACCTTGACCTTGGGTATAATGGGCCCAGTCCCTACACATAATTGTTTGTATGCTGGACAATGTTTATCTAAAGTTACAGTAAGATATAAGCAATAGTAACAAAGATATGATAGAAAAACAAAGGTTGCCGAAAAACTTTAACCTTAAAAATAACCTAAGTATAACACCTTGGTGACCTTGACCTAGGGTATAATGGGCTCAGCCCCTACACATACTTTGTTTGTATACTGGACAATGTTTATGTGAAGTTACAGTAAGATATAAGCAATAGTAACAAAGATATGACAGAAAAACAAAGGTTGCCGAAAAACTTTAATCAAGAAGGGTCACAGCCGACGCCGGGGCGAGTAGTATAGCCCCCTCCCCCCCCCCCCCCCCCCCCCCCCTTCTCTGAACAGTGGAACTAAAAATGAAACATCAAATAGTAGTTACTGTGTTCTAATGACCAGTAATTACGTGCTACAATAAAACGCTATCAATATCCTAGACATGTGAGTTCAAGAAGACATGCCAATATAATAAAAGGAATATGCTCTCCAAAGTAAAACCAGCTTCTCTATTTTTAGTTTTAGTGTATGTATATTTTCTAAATGATATAACTCACCCAGCTACCAGTTCCTTGGTTTCCAATATCCATATTTGTTAGTTTATTTAAGTCTCTTCCATTTATATTTACATAAATATACATATAAAAGACAATAAAACTGCGTGTAAATGACTATTCATATAGATGAATTATAAGAGGCTATACATATATCATATCACACTGTAACTATACAATAATAACACTGGCAGAGTGTATTTCTGTGTTGTAGCGTCAAGCAACCCCAAACGACACCCCGCCACACAGTCCAGCGATTACCGATGACAGAGCACAACATCTGTTTTACTATGTCTTTCCATCGACAGGAGCATGACCCCCCTAGCAAATCACAAAGTCCCGTCCCACGTAGCAACACTACAAGACCTGTGCTCTTTACATTAATTAAAAGTCAGGCAAACTGTGTCAATTCTACCATTGGTTTCATGGTTAGAAACTTTCATAAAAGCAAGAACAATAAAACACTGAGTTGAAAAGATAAGACTTTTGCCAAGTTAAGAATCGCCTTAAGACTTTTATCATTTTAGACCAGGTATAAACTGAACTGATTAGTACAGCCTGCATGCACTCTTATAAAACATATAATTCATTAAGACAATATTGCATTACTCATATTTACTGAATTATATAAAAAAAAATATATCTTTATTTAAAAAAGAAAACTTATTATTTACATATGTTTGAGATTTCTGAGGTGCAGAACTTCCTTTTTTTAGTTCTTCTTGTATAATGCGTTATTTCTTGTACTAAATATGTTTGTCATTATACAAGAACAACTTCTACTGTTTGTACATAGAAACACTTTTTTAAAACAATATCTAAATTGTGCCTTATTTACACATAAGAAAGCTTCGTCTCTGAAAAATCGAAAGCAGGTTTTGGCACAAAGTCCTATCAACGAGTTATTTGTAAAATGTGCGACTAGGTTATCTTCATAATGCAGAACTTGAAAACCTGGGACTACTTCATTTGTTTTTTCAAACATAATCAATCTGGTCTTCATATAGAGAACATTCTAGAATAACATGTCTCTCATCTTCTAAAATCTTACAAAATGAACACAAGCTCTGATCTACAGATAAACCTTCATATCTTCCGGTCTCAAGTCTGATTGGTGCCACACCACATCTAAATTTACAAAAGGCTGAACGATGTTTTAAGGTATTAGATCACTTATAGTAAAGTCTTCAAAATGGACTTTGCTTGATATATTCTGAAAGGTTACCATGTTTTGCACTATTTTGAAATTTTTAAACAACTTTTACCGTGCCGATTTTTATAAATTTTGTATAACTTATGGTATCTCCTCAAGCTCAAGTAGAGACAAATTGCAAAGTGATAGCCACTATCCAAAACGTTTGCAGAGACCTCATTTTACCATTAATTAAGAAACATCAAACTATTGGTAAACAATTATAAAACACAAAATAAAAATGTCAATATCATTTTTTTCTATGGTCGAACACAAACAGATTTAATGAGACAGAATTCATACTTTAACATTGAAAAAATAAAGTCGAATGCTGTGTTTCTGTTTTGAATTTTGCTTACTCCATTTAAAAATAACCTTAGGACAAATGTAAAACCTACCTAAATTTTTTCCACAATATATAACCTAAGTGTGAAAGCAAAATAGAGAACTTTCACTGCGTGAAATTCAATATTTTTAAAGATGTGTAACTCTACCCCTTCTGTTTAAGTAGTAAATTCACTTTGAACACCAAGAAATCGCTTATAAGATTCATCTTTTTCCATTTGTGTACAAGAAATCAATAATAAGTTTTGAAAGAAGTAAAAACTTACTATAAAAAAGGAAAATAAGAAGAAAATATTGGTCCCAGTAGGGCTTGAACCTACGCCCCCCCCCCCCCCCCCCCCCCCCCCCCCCCCCCCCCCACACACACACACACCCTAAGAATTGCAGTAAAAGTAGGTTGATGGTAGGAATTGAATACTCTTCAAAAAGGAGGTTCTCTATTAGTGATCTAATACCTTAAAGGCAAAAGCATGGTACAATATTTCCCCACACCATACTCTTATTTAGAGAAGGACCAGTGACAGAATTGATTTTCAACAGCCAATTATTTTTAATTTGGTCTAACAAACACTGCTCAACTGACTTAACAGGTAACACTTTAGACATAGGCCTGCCGAAATCAGAATACATATCAAGACCAATATCTTTCTTTTTTTTAACACTAAAGTACAAATTTGTAATTCTGCCAGGTCTGGAGCCCGACCAGAGTGCTATCCGTTTATTCAGCCTAGAACTATTTGTATAAGATATTCGAGCCCAAAAATTAGCAATTACTTTCCAAAGGATTTATTCCGCCAAATAGAAGCCCCATACGCTATAACAGGACAAGCATCTGCATCATACAGTTTTGTATACACATTATAAGGCACATCCCCTATAAATGAATTTACAAATCATAAAGCCTAAGGCACGACTAGCACTCTGGGCGACCACCTTAGCTGTAATTTGAAAATCTAAGTGTTCACGGAGAACTAAACCTAAATATTTATATCTATCAGTGTACTTAAAAATATACTTGCCACATGTAAATACATATCGAGATCTAATAAAGGACGGTGGGCGAATGTGCACAAAATTGCTCTTTTCTACATTTATAAGTATATTCTGAGAACACCAGTCATTAAAGGCATTTAACAACAACTGCAATTAAATGTGCCATCCTTTACATATGTACGAACTTTTATCGTCTCATTGGAAGTCAATATCCTGTTCGGGAGAGGTGCATGGCCAAGTGGTTAAGGTCACCGATTTCAAATCGCCTAGCCATCACCTTTGTTGGTTCGAGCCTCTCGCTTTGGATGTAGAATTACTCATGTGAGGAGTTTATCCAGTTGAAGTACAAAATCTCTTTTTGGCAAGGTACCCGCTCTTGATGAAATAAGAGGCTAAGGGGCACCTGGGGTCTTCCTCTACTTTGAAAAGCCATATGACCTCATGTGAAATTATTTAAATTCGCTCGCAAACAGCAAAAAAATGACCGTGTTTCGCGCGGGACTTAATTCGCGCATTTTCAATTTTAGATGAAATCTTGTTTCTATTTTTTTTTTCAGTAATTGCCTGCATCGAGCGTGTCACTATGGTGAACTGGGGAGATTCCCACTATTTATTGTAGCAAAGGAGATATCTATTAAATGTTGGTTAAAGATAATGAAATCTGAAAATTTATCATGATATAGTATGTATACTGACCAGTGTAATAATATTGTTGGAACTTGCTGGGCAAGTCGTATTAATTCTATTATTGACCATTTGGGTTTTTCATATCTTTTGAATAATTTCAATAAAGATTTTAATTATTTTTCTAAGATTAAAAGAAGATTGAGAAATCAATTTATTCAGCACTCGAATGGTTTACCAAAGAAGTATAAAATACACAGAATGGAAACTGACTGTAATCTCGCGTGAGCTCGTGTCAGAGCGTGATTCGGCGTTATCTTACTAAAAACAAACATCGGCGAGCATGCAGTTACAATTTGTACCTTTAAAACTACATTTAGAATACATGTTAGCTTCTAAAACAAAATTAGTTTAATGAGAAATGGTCTTAAGACACGAAGTACAGGGGGGGTTTTTTGCCATCGACAGAAGCGTGGTCATACGGTGATAATTATTTTACCGATGAATAATTGCTTTCGCATACAAAATGGCGCGTGGAGAAAGCGCCACTTCCGGCAACGAGATCTCGTTTTTTTGTCACGGGAGGTTGGCGAGATTTGCTCTATATGCCTTTCAAGTTGCCAATCTATTTACTTTATAGCTCTTTGGGTTTACTTAATAATAGCTCAAAATTAGACTATTACAAGAAATTTAAAAGTACATTCGGTTACGAACATTACCTGGATAAAATTGAAAATGATCCACTTCGTTTTGAGTTGTCTCGCTTAAGATTAAGCTCACTTAGATTAGAAATTGAAATATGTAGATTTAGGGGGATTGATAGAACTAACAGATTATGTAAAATGTGTAGTGCAAATGTAACAGAAACTGAGTACTAAATACTCGCAAATCCGAAGAAAATACTTGAATCAAATATCATGGCCAGCGATTAATAAATTTAATACTTTAATGTCGTCTACAAATAAAATCAAAGCCTTGAAATGTCTGATGGTTGCGGGTTTTTGGTGTGTGTGTGTGTGTGTGTGTGTGTGTGTGCTCGGGTTTAACGTCTTTTTCAACAATCTTTCAGTCATATAAACGACGGGGTTTTTTGATAGATTCATTTCTGTTTAAATGCCAGTCTATGAATATACATGAATGAGAAACAAATACAAATTTAATGTGCCTCATATCTAAGATGAACTCTGCCTGACCCAGCTTGTGATGTAACCATGGGCTGGAATACCTTATCATTGACAGATCTTATATAATCTAAATGGTCAGTGCAAGCGGATACAGGTTGAATAAGAACTGCTTGTTCATTGATAATTCATCCGCATTGTTCATGAATGGGACTATTTTGTGTAGAACATGGACACCCTTTGGATGTGATTCGGAATCAAATAAAGATGCTATGATTGTCAGAAATACACTTTAACTTTGGTAGCGGGATAAATCCGCAACCAAAAAAAAACATTGTATAATTTGACTCGGTTTATTAAAGAAGCTTTAAATTCGCAATAGTACTCTGGAAGTTATGACTGTTTCTTAAACTGAACTATTTTTGTATATTTTCTATTTGTAATATATTGATGTGCTTACAGGAGAGATCGCCGTTAAGTCACCTATTAACACCTGTTTATCTGGTGGTGGGCAAAACAAATGTTTTACATCGTTTGTGTATGGGATCGGAATTTTTGATTTTTAATAATTTCTTCGCTCATTTATGGATTTTTTAAAATTCAAAAAGTTTTGAAATGCTTACAATTTTCATATTTGCGTATTCAAATATCTTTTTTCAACAAATAACCGTTTTAAATGACATATAATTTTAAAAACAACGTAGCGATGCTCCAAACTTTTAGAAAAGTTAGAAAAGAAGAAAACTGTAAGTTAAGCGTTCATAATTAATCCATTTTGAAATATTGATTAAAAGTAACCAATAAATTTCTTGTTTTATATCCTTTCCATTAGTCAAAATATTATAGATATCATTTGTGTCAAGATGGTTGACAATTTTGAATTTCCAAATTAAAGAAATAAATTTTAGTAATTTTGGTGATAAATATTGGATATATTTGATGGATTTTGATTAAAAAGTTTGGGATATAATACGTTTTGACGATACAAGTGTGTTTAATACCACAGTCACACATACGGCGCAAATAGCTACGTCGAGCTACGGATAGAAACGTAGTAACCCGTATCGATCCGTACCTGAGACATACGAATTGGTACGAATTGATACGGCTTACTACATTAAGGTACGTCTCAGGTACGTTTCAATACGGGTCGATACGGATTACTAAGTTTTTATCCGTGGCTAGACGTAGCTTTCCGCGCCGTATGTGTGACTGGGGTATAAGCTGATATACTGTGTAAATTGAGTGCAAACGAAAAGGATAATCAAAACAAAGAAAATAATGGCGATGCTAGAAAAAAGGAACAACAAAGTGACTCTTATCAGGTAAAAACCATTCCGCCCTACACAAGCCCTACTGGTTTCTTCCCACCTTTTGGAATATCTGTATTACATGGACAGCAATCGCCTGAGTTACACCGCCCTCCGTTACCGTTCTCCGGTTACCCCACACAGGGCCAAGACAATAGCATGATGGGACTTTTCCAAGAAATGAACTCTAGACCACTGGCACCAGAACAGAAAGAAAATGCCTCTGTACTTGTTATACCCTACCCCTAGGTATTCTATAAGAACCATGGTCATGAACGGGAAAATGTACGTACCCATTTCAATTTCGCATTTCATACCTAAAACGCGCAGTTCGGTAAATGTGTACTATTGATATTGAACAAGAGGTAATTTATCTTTCATTGTGTACCTGTCACATCTTTCAATAATTCTTACTTGCGAGAAACAACGCGTAGTTTATGGTTTTTTCAACGTTTCACTAAAAAAACGTTGAACTTCCTTAGTGAAGTTCCGGTCTAGATTACAAAACCATTTTGATTGGCTGATGTGAAAGTGTATGTCAGTCGTTGTCTAACTACATGTGTACGGCAATATGTGTATATGCAGCATAAATGTGCAATATGAATTAAGTAAACAGTGCAGATGTATGCAAATGTATAACTTCAAACTCAAAATCATATACTAGTATAACATTAATTCTATTCATCATTTCGAGTTTTATTGTAAAACTGTGAGCATTTTGCATTCTGTTTTTGTTTGTTTACATTTCGCCTAACATGTGCACACTGCTGTGACCTCTAGACAGGATGTTCATTAGGGAAGTTCACACAAGTTTTTTTTCTGTAACGTGTACGAAAGAATGAAATATGTGGAGTATCTCTGCAATATACAATATTGAGACAAAGTGACTGGTACACGATGTAAGATAAATTACCACTTGTTCAATATGATGGGTACCCATTCACTGAACTTCGCATTTTAGGTGAGAAATGTACGATTGAAATGGGTTAGTGCACTTTCCCGTTCATGACCATGGTTCTTATAGAATACCTAGGGGTAGAGTATAACATGTACAGAGGCATTTTCTTTCTGTTCTGCCTTCTGGTGCCAGTGCTCTAGACTCAAAACAATTGAATCGAATGTTTCTAAACTCGGTCCAACGGAACGTGAAATGGCTAACCTTAAACCACAGATGGTAAATATCCAAGACACTAACTCCATGTTGACTCACAAAGTGCATCAAAATTGAAAGATCCTGTCAGTTCAACAGTGCTCAGTTTGACCAAATCATCCTTACTAAGGAACAAACCGATCAGGATATTAACATTTAAAAAAACACAAAATTCCTGCCTGAATACACAAATCCAAACACTGTTTACACTCAATTCCGAACTGAAACAGCGTTGTTTAGACTTACAATCACGGGCCATGGAGAATGACCTCATTATATTCGGAGTAAACGAGGAGGCCCGTACTCACGATAATGGTAAGCCCCTTAAAGACGATGTTGCAGAAACTCCCACAGAAACTCTGACTGAAAAGCTCATTGATTGCCTGGCTATTCAGGAAGAAACTCCGTTGTCTCGGGAAAATCTTAAATTTGAAAGAGTTTACCGTAAGAGCGAGAGAGACAAACAGACCACGCCCTATTATAGCTCGTTTTGAGAGACCTAGTGATAGGAATACAGTGCGTAAAGCTGGCATTACACTTAACACATTAAAAATGCGTTAAAATATATGAGCATTTCCCACGAGAAATCGAAGAGCGCAGGAAAAACCTATATCCCATCGTCCGTCAATTGTCAAAACAAGGGGAGAAAGTGTCTCTTGTCAGAGATAGACTGTATGTTAGCAATAAACAATACAAATTCAATACGGGAGAATACATCGATAAAAACGGCATGTTACGTCCGTCCCAACGCCCTAGCATATCCTGGTCCCCCAGTGTGGGGTCACCCCGGGATAGAAGTACGTCCGGGTCGTTGTATCCTAGAAAGTAGTTCTTTGAAATTTTGAAGTTCCCAATTTAACGCTATCCCTACTTTGACATGTTATATTCCAAATGTATGTATTGATACTGTGTACATTTTTTGTCATTTCTGATGTCTTTAACAGTTGTTTTATGTGTGTTTTTCAGGATTACATTTCTGTGCGGAAGGATTAGAAAAACTACACCAGACTGGTGGCCATGACAGATGTCAGTGGAAAATTTAAACATGGACTGGATACTTTGATGTGTAGCAAAAAAAGTTCATCGTTGATGGTGGTGTTTTTCTGTGATATATTGACTGGGATAGTATTACTCTTCAGAAATACAGAGCTGTCAATGCTGCAATTTTGTTGTGAAATTCACAATGCATGTCCAAAAGTGCTTGTTTTACTATACAGCAAAGAAGGAAAAATTGTACCGGGCCGACACCTATATGCCAAATTCAGAAAGAGGAATATCTCAGCAACCATAGGTTTACGTCATGAAACTTCACACACTAGTAGCTGATAACAATACAAATCAGTGGCTAAAAGGATATTTCCAAGGTTTTGAAATTTTAATTTTATTCAAATTTTAAAAATTCAGTAGTTGAATTTCTTTGAAATTTGAGTAATAGTTGTCTCCTCTTGATTTGTCAGTCTTCTACTAAGTGAAAAGACACTGAACAAGCAGGAGCTTAAAAACGGCTATATAAAAGAAGACACATAGTTTTTCACTTTAATTTTAAGAAAAAATATAAATTTAAATTTCTTAAATTTTTTTTAAAAAAATTCTATTTCGCATAGCGTCTCTTTTCCGAAGAATTTATAAGTATATATATGTGAACAATGTTACATAGTGCCGCAGTAAAGACCGTGGATGAACAGTGTCGTATGTGTGGAAGCCGTACAATTTTGGACCGGATAGTTCATATTGAGGCTATAGTCGGTTTCGTAACAGGAGTCGAGAGACTGATTGCTTGTCGGGCCTGGATCTCGAACCGGTCACGGTGTTATTACACTGATGTTAAAACCAGTCAGCAGGCATCTCATATATGATAAAAGAAATTGCGTGAATGTTCGTTCCCTTGCGTATGAGACGCATAACTAATATTACACGAAATAATTATTTTCTCATTTCAGTCAAATCCAACGTACTACCGGCATTTTCGCATTGAAGGACATTGCTTACCGGTGTGCCGAGTGCATTTGTCGGCATTATTATTGTATAACAAGTTTCTTTACTGACAGGACATTGGTTGTATTACACAGGGAATTACATGGAGGTTGCTTCAGTTTGATAAAATAGTTGTTGTTGTTGTTGTTTGTGTATTATTTTATTTATTCATTTGTTTTTTCAGTTTAGAACATATTCCGGGCTTTCAGCTTCAGCCCGCATCAGGCCGTCGTCAGATACAGTCTGTCTTGAATGGGATGCTTCTATTCTGATTTGCTTTTCAGGTTACAACGCAGGTCTGTGTTACTAAGAAAATATTTAATGGGGCTGATTTCCTGGGTCGGCCTCGTGCAGTTTCCTTAATATGTATTTGTCCTGGTACCGACTGGAAACACAACTTGACGGTATTTGTATTTCAGTTTTGCTCGATTCATTCTACTTCATTCTTTAGATAGGACTTTTCCTGTTGGGACTTTAATTCATGTTTTTCTGTAATGTTGTTTTTTCGTAGCATTTATGGTTTCAATTCTTTTAAATGTGCATTTCAGATACTTTGTTGTCTGTGCTGAAAGAGGTTGTCTGGTAATACTTATTTTAATATTCTTTTCACTATTTCAGCTAACATATATGTAGAAAATTATTCAGTTGCAGACTTCCTGTAAAGTTCCTGAACCAGTTGATATCAGAATGATAAAGAAATGATAGATGGCACCAATCTGTGAATATTATGTGACTTTTTTCTATAGGTGTTCCTGATCAGACTTAGAACTAAACAAACACACTCAGTTGTTTCTCAAGAAAGGCCGACACCGGTTCACAATCTTTCTTTTGTCATTTGCAGGCGATGAATTCCATATGTCAGTAGGAATTTAGAATCGTACAACCAGTCAGCAGCTACCCATAAACCAGACCAACCTATTTAGTCGAGCGGGCAGACGCTGTGATTCCCAGTGTAACACCGCGCACTGGCGGCTAGTTTTCTCGACGCGATTTACATGTTCCACCGGTGCATTTCCCTCTGGTCCTAATGTCTTTAGTCAGAACTGTAGCCTAAAATGTCAGTAACTGCTTGACAGTTTCATGGGTACCCTGAGCTGTGTCTGGCTCCAGTTGGAGTTCTTGACCTTCCGCACTTGCCTGCTTCCAAGATGGCGCGGATCGGCTTTGCATTTGACGTTTCAGGCATTGTTCGGCTCAGTCGAAGAAATAATTCATTTTTAAGATAGGCTGTGATGTATTGATCTGTTTTTACTTCCAGTAATTGTTATAAATATAATCACATATTGGTCTTTGCTTGGGGTTCTGGTCTTTCAATCATTAAAAGTTTCATTTTTTGCAATTGTAGTGGTAAAATTATGCATTTTTACTAAAAATTGCATATTTTTAATGTAAATTATCATTTTGATACATCATTTTTCAAACTAAATAAGCTTAAGTTACATAAAACATACTATATAGCATTAACTAGTGATATCACAGTTCATTTCATGAAAATCTGATTGAAATTTTCAGAAGGAAGGCAAATTTTGTAATGTGCCTTTTTTCTTCAAAATTCCGGTTTCCGAGCCAATTCTCCGCAAAGTAGGTCTAATGTTTGAAATGTTTCTGCGGGACAAAATTTTCTTTGCGATAACAATGTCTTGTGTAACTTTTCTCGCAAAACCCTAAGTTACAAGATTTTATGGGAAAAAAATGGCTAAATTAACAATTTGATAAGATTTAGGTGTCACCCCGGTATAGAAGTACTTCCGGGTCGTTGTATCCTAGAAAGTAGTTCTTTGAAATTTTGAAGTTCCCAATTTAACGCTATCCCTACTTTGACATGTTATATTCCAAATGTATTTATTGATACTGTGTACATTTTTTGTCATTTCTGATGTCTTTAACAGTTGTTTTATGTGTGTTTTTCAGGATTACATTTCTGTGCGGAAGGATTAAAAAACTACACCAGACTGGTGGCCATGACAGATGTCAGTGGGAAATTAAAACATGGACTAGATACTTTGCTGTGTTAGCAAAAAAGTTCATCGTGATGGTGGTGTTTTTCTGTGATATATTGACTGGGATAGTATTACTCTTCAGAAATACAGAGCTGTCAATGCTGCAATTTTGTTGTGAAATTCACAATGCATGTCCAAAAGTGCTTGTTTTACTATACAGCAAAGAAGGAGAAATTGTACCGGGCCGACACCGTGTATAACGATAATCCACCGCCGCCGCGTGCACAGTATGGATCACACCACACCGGACGTTCATATAACCAGAGAGGCCACATATCTTACAACGGTAGAACCCTTAACTTTGAAACGCCAAGCAGGTTCGACGCACTTGCGCCCAAAGACGTTGACAGAACGTCACATAAACGTAAAGAACGTTCCCCGCTCGAAAATGACACTGAATTAAAGAGACAAAATACCGAGGATAACCAGTCGAACGTTCATTGGGTAGAAAACAATGATGTCTTAAATGACCGCGGACCCGCAATTCAACCTGATGAAACTGATATCTGTTGGGCTAATTGTCAGCACTTTTTCACAAGTGAGATTTCAGTGACCCCAGTGGGGGCCTCAAATGTGACAAGTGACACAAATAACTAGTGTTGATCAGTCGTGTATTCAAAATAGTCGGACTAGTGGACATCCACCTGTGACTTTAGTGTATGACTCTACTAGTGTATCTATATTGAATGGATATTCATTTTATTATCACTATAATATGTGCTACTATACTTACTGCATTATTCATTCATAAATTATTTCTGTGCATTGTACAATATATATAACGGGATTAACTATAACTGGACTTTGCTAAATTGTCTAAATGCTGTGGCGTATTATCAAAATTGTATACTTGAACTGTATAGAAGGGTCGTTTTTGAACAGTGACTTACACGTAGTATAGTGGACGCAACTTGACCCCGATGGTTGAACTTTGCATTATAATACATAATGAGGCACAGCCTGTTATGTAAAAGGAGTGTACGTAAAACACGAGCTGCACGAGAAAAAGGAAATAAAAATTTGTGTAAATATAGATTAGTGTATTGGAAAGTTTTAATTGATCAAGCGTAAGTATATTTACTTTGATACTGCACTGTATACAAACTAATTCCATATAAGTATACACGGCTACCCTAAGCACCCTTGATTTCTATAATGAAATAACCAATATGAATAATCAGCGTAAGGTCAACCACCGCGGTCAAGTTGCGTCTATTATACCCGGGTATGATATTTTTATGATAAATAGAAAATCAACAATGAGTCGCCGCTAAAGTGGGGGACTCGCTCTACTTGTTCGAAATGATATTTCTAAGCATATAATTACCAAGGAAATCGTAATAGTAAATTGACTTTATGGTTTATAATATCAGAATCTCTATGTAATACAGACAACTCTATAGTCTGTGGAATTGTGTATATTCCCTCGTAGTACACTGATTTTTATATAGAAGATCCCTTTTATGAAATTCAAAATTTAATTCGAGATCCAAAAGTTTACAGGATTACATAATACTTGATACTAAATTTTTTGAAAGTCAAAACTTAGATGAACTCTGTTCTGAAAACAATCTAGAGATGAGTATGTTCGATAGATGTTTAAATGTAAATAGAACAAGTATAAATAGCGATAAAATTTCTAACAATTATGGACCCCAACTAAATTACATGTATATTTTAAATGGAAGAACCACTAGGGATATTCCTGAAAAGGTCACGTGTAATGGAACGAGTGTTGTTGTGCCCCCCGTAAGTGGTGCGGGGCATATAGATTTGGTCTTGTCCGTGCGTTCGTCCGTCCGTGCGTGCGTGCGTCCGAAGTTCGTGACGCGCCTAGCTCAAAAAGCATTTGATATAAATCGATGAAAACTTACATGAGTCTTTATCATGATATGAACTTGCGCACCTTCTATTTTTCGTCTGGCTTCACCCCCTATTGTTAGAGTTATGGCCCCTGAAATAGTCAAAAATGCACATTTTCACCTTGTGACACGCCTAGCTCAAAAAGTATTTGATATAGATTCATGAAACCTTGCATGAGTCTTAATCATGATATGAACTTGCGCACCTTCTATTTTTTATTTTGGTCTGCCCCCTATTTTTAGAGTTATGGCCCCTGAAATAGGCAAAAATGCCCATTTTCACCTTGTGACGCGCCTAGCTCAAAAAGTATTTCATATAAATTGATTAAATCTTGTATGAGTCTTTATCATCATATGAACTTGTGCACCTCCTATTTTTTGTCTGGCTCCTCCCCCTATTTTTAGAGCTTTGGCCCCTGAAATAGTCAAAATGCACATTTTCACCTTTTGACAAGCCTAGCTCAAAAAGTATTTTATATAAATTGATTAAACCTTGTATGAGTCTTTGTCATGATATGAACCTACGCATCTCCTATTTTTTGTCTGGCTTCGCCCCCTATTTTCAGAGTTTGGCGCACCTAGCTCAAAGAGTATTTAATATAAATGGTTGAAAACTTGCATAAGTCTTTATCATGATATAAACTTGCACACCTTCTATTTTTTTGGCCGGCTGCACTCCCTACTTTTAAAGTTATGACCCCTGAAATAGTAAAAATAATGCACATTTTCACCTTATTATGTGCCTAGCTCAAAAAGTATTTAATGTAAATTCATGAAACCTTGCTTGAGTCTTTATCATGATGTGACTTTTCACACTTGGTATTCTTCTTGAGAATCTTTGTGCTTATTAAAGAGTTATGGCCCTTGAAATAGCCAAAATAGTGTATTTTTGTTTGTGATGCTCATAGCTAAAAAATATATGGCCTAGAATAATGAATTCTTTTCATAAAATATTTGTTTAGGCTAAACCCCATTAACACTGCAAACATTTGAATTATTGCCCCTTATTTGTGACAAATGTACAAATGGGGGACACACCCTGTGTCTTACAGACACATTGTACTTGATTATTATGTTTGTACATCAAGTCTCTTTAAAAATGTGTTGTCTCTTCAGGTATAGGACTTTTGTCCTTTACTCTTCGATGTTCATAACCCAGTCGAACTTAACCTACGATTCAATTTAACTGATACCACCCCTGATCAATCTGATGAACAGCCGTCAGTTAAATTATGGGATAGAAACAAGGCAAATGAATTTATTTATAAGATTGATAGATGTAAAATACAAAATTTCATCATACACTTGAAATCTTTATACACGATGCTACTTTTAACCAACAGAGCGTAGATACAGTAGTTAACGATATATCGTCCCTGTTTATAAATACCGCAAGTGAAGCCTTTGGCTATACTAAAATTAACAATGTAAAGGAAATCAACAATAGTAAAACAGCCCCCTGGTTCGGGCCTAAGTGTAAAAAGGCAAGGGACATTTTTCATTCTGCAAAATATCTTTATAAATTAAGAAAAAGTAGCGAAACAAAAGAAAATCTTAAACGAAACGCATCTATTTATAAAATCACAATGAAACATTTTTACAATAAACATAAGCACTAATACATTAAGAAATTAATGCTAAAGGTAAAGACCCGGAAAAATATTAGAAAATTCTAAACGGAAAAAATACGAATAAAACTGAAGCTAAATTAACGGATCTTTATAATTTTTTAAAGATATACATTACAGTGAGGATAATGATAATAATCATAATAATAATAATGATATTGACATTCACGCGGATATAAACAATCCTATTAGTGAAATGAGATAGAACGGGCAGTGAAACCTTTAAAAAATAACAAAGGCGGTGGGTACGATAAAATAGTAAATGAACAAATAAAGTCATCTTTGCCTTTGATGAAAACTATATACGTTAAGTTGTTTAACTTAATTTTTGATACTGGAATCATTCCTGAACAGTAGACAGTCGGCATCATTAACCCAATATATAAAAATAAGGGCGACATTACAAAATCAGAAAACTATCGACCTATTACATTGCTAAGTTGTTTAGTATTTACGAGTATTTTGAACAAAAGAATAACCGATTATGTTGAACCAAATGATATTTTAAATAACACACAAGCAGGATTCAGAAAAGGCTTTTCAACAATAGATAACCTTTTGATTTTGCAACATATTATTCAATATCTAAATAATAACAGAAAAAATTGTTTTGTGCATTTATAAGCAAGCGTTCGACACAAAAAAAATGGCCTGTGGATTAAATTAATAAATGCTAACATAAATGGAAAATGTCTGCAAGTAATAAGAAATATGTATAATGGAATAAAATCTTGTATAAAAGTAAATTCATGTTTAACGAACTTTTTCTCGTGCAACATTGGAGTACGTCAAGGTGAAAATTTATTACCTTTGCTATTTTCATTATATTTAAACGACATAAAAGACTTTTCCAGAATAACGGAAATGTACAAGGAATATTATTACAAAATGAACAAAACAAAAAAAGCTTTATAATTTCCTAAAACTTTTTATTTTGCTTTACGTAGACGATACAGTAATAATGGCAGAAACTGCAAAAGATTTACAAGAAGCATTAAATACCTATGAACAATATTGCGATACATTGAAACTTAAGGTAAATACCACAAAAAAAATAAAATTATAGTTTTCTCAAAAGGTAGACAACCGACTTATATCTTCACTTATAAAAATGAAATAATAGAAGTAGTAAACGAGTATAAATATCTTGATATCTATTTCAGTAGAAGTGGGTCTTTCTTTAATTGTAAAAGAACACATTGCAAATCAAGCAATTAGGGCAATGTATAGCCTAATAAGAAACTCTAATCGTCTTAATCTCCCAAAGATTTGCAAATAGATCTCTTTAACAAAATGATCAAACCGATTCTTCTGTATGGATCTGAACTTTGGGGATTTGGAAATATAGAGATAATAAAAAGGGTTCGGTTAAATTTTTTAAAATGTATACTAAAATTAAAACGGTCTACCGCAAGTTACTTTATTTATGGTTAAACAGGGCTGTAAGCCATTATCATTAGATATTGAAGATAGAATGATCTCATTTTGGTCGAAATTATGTACCATTGAAGAAGGTGATACACCGAAGAAATTGTCGTATTTTGTATATAAAAATATTTTTCAATCCTCCCAAAGTCTGCCTGATGGACTTCTTATGATAAAATTCCCATGGCTTTACAATGTTAAATCAATTGTGATAAAATGTGGTTTCATAAATATATGGAATGAACATACTTTTTCCAAATGCAAAATGGTTAAAATTAGCAGTGAAATAAAAACTAAATGATTTAGTTTTGAATAATTGGTAGCCTCAAGTAGATAACTCTAGTAACAGTACGTTTTACCGTGTTTTGAAAAGATCATTTGGAATCGAACTGTACTTATCAAATTGCAAACCTCTTCACTATATAACATGTTTAAATTTAGAACAAGAAATCATAGGTTACTAATAGAAACAGAAAACTGGACAAGAACATCATTAAATGAAAGATTATGTTACTCATGTAGAAACAAAATCGGGGACGAATTTCACTACCTCTTCGAATGTGATCAATTTACAAATGAAAGAAGACAATATATTAAACTGGTTTATTATAGACGACCAAACATGTTCAAATTGGAAAAACTTATTTGTACCAAGAATAACTCAGAATTTTAAAATTGTGCAAGTTTGTCATTATAATATTGCGGAATATAAGAATGTAGCTAAATATATTCTCTTTTTTTTTAAATACTTATATTATTTAAGGGGACGCATATTGCTACATTCACAGTTCATACAAAAATGCGGAAGGGGTGCATATTCAAGAAATCGATGGTAGGAAAATAAAAAACATATTCCTAAACTGATATAATACTGATGGACACCTGTTATATTCAGTATTTTGTGGATAAGGAGGTGGTACTATGAATGTAATAGGAAAACAGAGGTCTTTGTGAAAGTACATTCAACACAAAATATTAAGCTTTTGTATAAGGAAAAAACAGGTTTTTTACAATAACAGTGTTCCAAATAATGTTGAAGGAATCAGATTTTCTTTCTAACACACCAGGTTTGCTTAAACATGTAAAAATTTAACGCCAAGCCATATTTCTCATTGATAAAAATGTAAACAAAAAAAAATCAGAGTCGGATTAGCATTACAAGGGCATAACATGACATTCTACACAATGAATACCTTAGAACAGATATCTAAGATGCTACACAGGTCAGGCGGGTTAAATGCATAATGGCGATCACTTGAAATTCATCTTGAAAAGGTGGTTAATTTTAGTTTATTTACATGGTTTTTAATTTTCCCACGACTTCTCGGCGATTCACTGCAAATGTATTACTGCGCCGGACGAAAGGTAACTCTAATAAACAACGGGAGACAACTTAGGTGTCAGCACGTGTACGATTTTTAAAAAACATGTCGATGATTATAATTTCTTATCAAATAATGAATCCTATTCAGATATTCGTCTTTAATATTAAAAAATTATTAATTTCTGTGGACATTTGTCAAAAAATATTACTTACATTGGACTACTTTGCGCATCAAACTGGTTTCCGTTTCAGTTGTGAGGCACTTCCGTTATACTTTTTGACAACAATAACAAAACACAAAATGAATCAATAAAGTCACTTATAAACCGACTGCTTCTTAAATCAGTGTAAGTAAAGTTGTTGTTACAACATTATACATGTTCGTTACGTTATGAGATAAAGTTTATCTTGAACTGCATATCCATTAATTACGTATAGATGATATTGCATTTACAACTTATTTGACCCCATTTTTTTACGTGAATGACAGCATTCTCGTGCAACTCGTGCAAACAGAGTTATGAAAAGTATGGTGGAGAATTCAAGGACAAATTATAAATGACATTAAAGTGAGGATAACTGTATATTCGTCCAGTTTTGATCATTGACATGCCTGCTGTGTATTAGTAAATTTTGTGAACAAGATTAGAATGTTACTTTTGCACATATACACATTGATTGGACCTCTCAACCAAATTTCATACCTTATTTTAGGGATTTTTAAGACAATACATTTTCAAAAGTTTGTTGAATGTGTTTTGATATTTAAGTGCATTGTAGTTCATGAATACCAAGTTAAAAATTAATAACGGCAACATTGTAAGCCACTAGATTTCTGTAACGATAAATGTTTAATGTATTAAGGGGAATATACTCTTTTAGTTTTGGAATGTGGCATTCCTTGACCACTGTACCTTTTCTTATGCACTACTTTGTAAACAAACTAAATAATGGAAAAGCAAGACAGTGACCATATTTCACATTCTTTCTTTAAATTAGAATCTGTAGGACATTGATAAATGTTTGGACAAGGTGAAGCACTATTATTTTCGCACCAAAAAGTCTTAATTGTTGACTTTGAATGTACACAATAAGTCTTATGTAATTCAACAATAACTTTCTTGTTTCAGTTTTCTCATTTTTTTTAGTGAGCAATCCTTTGTGTACTTATAACAGTTGAAACAGTATCCATTTCATGTACCAAAACCTTGTACTTGTTTGCAGGTAAATTTTGTCATACCCCATCCACTTTTTTCTAATTTCAAAGTATGCGTCCCCTTAATACATTATGTTCTTTAAATGTTGAAAATGTTTCATTTTTTATAAATGAAAAACACATTCATATTTATAAATGTGATTTTGTATTGAAGCCTCGTTTACATGTATTAATGTTGTGAATACCTCATATTGCATTTATTGTACATGTTTGAGAGAATAAAAGAGATGTTCTGTTCTGTTCTGTTCTGTTCTGTTCTGTCAATATTTCTTGTTATTTTTATATTTAAATGGTCAAAGGCAAATTGTTTTTGCTGATTATGCCAATAAACTTGAAACTGAAACTATCATGTACTACTGCCTGTCAATAAAAGCGGCCCGTTTATGACCTCGTTAAAACAACATTAGATATGTTTTATGTTAATTGACTCTATGGTTAGGTAAAGTGTGAAAGAGTATAAAAGGATCTTTATAAATTAAGAAAAATCGATTAAAATATAAGGAGTTCAAAGTCTTATTGTGAATGGCGCTAATCCAATTACTCTAAAACAACAATGACAGGTGAGAGTAATTACAAAGCTGCGCCATTACATTCAATAACGTAGTGTGACAATCTTGAAATATGTGGATGACGAGTGAATTTATACACACATTAATTCCTTTCTGTCAGGGAATTTAAAAGATTAGATAAAAGAAATATTTCGTAGCATGTGTAATACGATGACAACGATCTAAAATTAGCGTAAGTAATTGAAGCCTTCGTAAAAAATAACCAATTAATATAGATAGTTTAATCAGATTTCATAATCCATTTTGGTAAAAACAAAGAAGTTCCTATCAAGACAAGCTTCAATTATCTGCAGATAAACTGTGACGAGTTGAGAAAATTTGAAATTCAGGGGTCTTATAACATTATATAATTCGGACAGGAAATACATTCGGATAACTATATGGTTAAATAAAAGCGTTGCCTTAAATTCGCGCATTGTTCGTACCGCGAAATACGCGAGAATTCGTCCTGCGCGAACACAAATGATTTCATGGTATAACAACGTTATATATTTTATACTAAATGTGTCAGTTGAGCAGTCTGGTTAAACTCGTTTAATATATGATACGAGCAACGAAACAGAAATATTGTCATCAGACATGTTCACCGATACCAGTTACTTATCTGCAAACTTGCAAATTTCCTATTTTTAGTAGTATGTTCATTAATGGATTTATACTGTACCAACTGCAAGGTAAATATTGAAATGCTTTCGTCTTATCTTAAAACAAGTTATTTTAAATAATTACATAATTTATGGAAATGTGTTTTGTTTTCACTCATTTGGGGAAATAATCTTGTGCTCGTTCTTACTAGGGAAACCTTAACATCTCAGCTTTTATCACTTGTCGTTATTCAACCGCCTAGCGTAAATTTCTCAGTTCATTTGTTATTTACGGTAGCACAGCAGCATAAAACCACACTCATTACATACTTAGAATGCCAAAATGGTCTAATACCGACTGATGCATCAGTTATAAAGCTACGTATCGCGGCAGTCGACACAAAAATTCATTTTTACGGCGGTATAGTAGTGATGTGATTGTATGTAAAACTAGTCACTTTATACTTCCTTGTTTCTGTTTTCCTGATATATCAGGACGTTAGGCTAATTTAATTTGGGTCCAATTACGTTTTCACTGTCCTGTAGAAAACAATTACCAATAATGACGAGTTGGAGTTATTGGACTACTCTTATTTAGCGTTAATGACCATAAGGTAATATATAATTGAACCGCCATAATGATGAGCAAGTCGTACCGCGTTGAATGAATGTCCTGACTTCTTCCAGTGCTGTCATGATTATGATGAAATACAGACAGTTTTCTTTTGATCATGAAGCTACAGACGGTCTATGATTTCCTGTATTATAACAGGACACTATTGGAGAGGCACATAGACAGGTAAGACACAGTACGTCCTACCAGTAAGTGTTGCTATATTTACATATGATATGCAACACTTACGGACAGAGAACTTGACCCATAAACATGACGACATAAATACTAGACGTACCTATATTTTTCAAACCAATAACCCAACATGTATTCTAGGTTACAAATTTATTATAATTCTTAATAAAAATATCCGATTATTTATTAAAAGTTTTGGATTTTCAAACTGACACGGCTCCATTATTAAGCGTGGGTCGCCAGCAAGATGGCTTGACCCTGACTGTCACTTAGCAGATATAAAGAAGCCCATATTTGAATATGGCTGCTAGCAACGGGTGTGGCGGGTGTGGCGACTACTAGCAACCCACATGTCTATTTGACAAATCACACCGTGTGACATTATTGATATAGTCTGACGCTGTTTGCACACAAGAAAGAAGGCACTCATTCTTGGCACATTCAAGACTGTCAACAAAGTAAACGTGTTCCACATTGGAGCCGCATCACTCTGTATAAAGGCATCTTGTTGAGTCTCTCGCTGGATGCTGTATCCTGAAATTGACAAAAAAGCAGCAGCAGCTCAAACCTACCATGACAATATATAATTGCATCTTCACAGAATAAAATAGTAATGTATTTTTTTTGTCTCTGATGCAAAAGAAGTGTAACCCTTTTCTTGGCACTAACACGATTTTGTCTACATTTCTTGCCATTAACGCCTTTTACAACAGAACTAAGTTTTTAACAGATGGACAGTTAACGTAACAATCAGACTTTTTTTTAATCAAACCGACGCTGTTATCTTTCCTCCAATAACAGAGCCTATGTTAAAGGAATAGGCATCATTATTGGAGTGGCAGACAGACAGGAAAACAGACACATGACGACCGACAAGGCAGTGTTGTTATATTTACATATGATATGCAACACATACGTACAGTGACCTTGACCCAGTATCGTGGTTACAAAACATTTATTATAATTCTTATTGATTATATTCGATTATTTATTAAAATGTTTGGATTTTCAAACTGACACAGCTCCATTATTAAGCGTGGGTTGTCAGCTAGATGGCTTGATTCTGACTGTCAAAGTTTGATACGCCGCTCCAAATCACACAACACGGTTTCGGTTTCAGTATGCATTAGACGGTGCCAAGCTTTAATGAATCGTTTCATTTTACACTGTACGAATTCATGTTGCGTTAAACGTCTTCACATTGGACTACATGGAATCACGTTTTATACACCGCTCTTAATTACACAAAGCGGTTTCATTAGACGGCGTCAAGGTGTAATAAATCATTTCATTTTATACTGCACGTACTCATGTTGTGTTAAACGACTTCACTTTGAGCTGCATGGTATCATGTTTTGTTGGATGATTTCATATTACGGTGCTTCAATGCATCGTTCCATGTTTAAATGGATAGAATGAAGTTTTGTATTAAATGGTTTCAAAATACAATGCGTTAAATGCAAATTTATTGGACGGGATGGCGTTTTAGACTAGACGACGTTGAAATGCACACCGCACTGACTGACTTGTTTATGAATGGCTTGTATATTTACTAAATTTGGCGGTAACTGCCGCCCATAAGTATGAGTTCTCGTTCCTTGCCGTCTCACTAGTTTTAAAAAGCTTTAATTACGGTCACTTTGACTTAGATGAAAATCCGACTGGTTCTTAATTTTAGGCCACCAGGCATACTTCCTGGTCACAAATTATGCACAGACACGTCATTCAGATCTCCGTGGGATGCAAATACACGTAATTAGTCGCAAATAAAACTGAAGATATTAAGGCGCTGTTTTAATCTGTGAAAACTACCATTTGACTTTATTTTGTTACATCTTTTCACTCATTTTATGGCGTCGGAGAATATTCTACTTCTGTCTGTACCTAGATATCACATTAACTAAATTTTTCTCTTATTTAATATTTACTAATATAGAAATATTGTCATCTTATACTGCAGACTACAAGCAATGAGCTCCACGATCCACATTTTACAGATATTCTGTGTGTATTCAAACATTATTATTGGTATGAATGCCATCGATGTAATGCAGCTGAATGTCCCTACCAAAATTATTTGTGACACGTTAAAACATCTCCTAGTATTTCAAGAATTAAAGTTCTCAGACCTGGCGAAGTAACGCATATATTAATTCTAACTGCTTTTTACGACGTTGCAAATGAATGTTTCTGAGGAGATTCTAACTGATTTGAATCCAGATAATATTTCACCACATATACAGTGCTACTAGAAAGTATAATTTATTTCACCACATATACAGTGCAACTAGAAAGTATAATTTATTTCACCACATATACAGTGCTATAGAAAGCATAATTTATTTACTGATTGGTTTAAGCAAAGTCAATATTCACTTACGATAAAAAAAAAAGTTTCTCCAGACTGCTTTTTACCTACCCCGCTGAAAGCTGCTCGAAACTTATTTCTCGCTTTCGTTTATATCCAAAATGTGTACTGGGGAAAATAGAGCGCAGCAACAAGCAGAAGCTCACAAATTAGCCAGTGATAATTCAATTTAGATTGCGGACGGTATTCACGAGACATATAGCGTGTCTAAGATACATTAAAAAAACACTCCCGTTAGCGCTTCAGACAAATTTTCCCAGTATTCCCGGTCAGCAATATGTATATTATACATTTCAAGATTCATAAATAAATTAGAGTATTTAGCGAAAGTTTTGTTCACTTAAGCCATTTATTTTCTGAATGCTGTAGGAACATTTTGGGAATGTCAGTTTTAAATTACTATATTTATTGCATTGAACGTTTTGTTAACAATTTGAGATAATTCAAGCAATTTCAGCTCTTAATTTTCAGAAATAATGATACATATTTAACCTCTTTTGCCCCAAATGAAAAGTAAGCAAATGTGTATTATCAGTATGTTTGATTATATAAGGACCATTACAGACTGTGAAATATCGCTGTAATTATGAAGACAGAAAATGCAGACAGTTTACTGGGCGCCGTTTACTGTTGTCCCGCAAGGATTGACATATTCAACATATACGATGCTCGTATAAAATCGTCGCTAAATAAACGTCATTATTTGAATTTTACATTTGTGAAATTTATTAAAGCAAACACATAAGCTAAACTAACTTAATCAAGATGAAACAAAAGAAAAAAGAGAGGTCATGTGTTCATGCCAGAAAAAATATATTATTTTACGCACTATAAACTTAGCTAGAAATGAGACACATCAAATAGTTGTTACAGTGTATGACTGGGTTATGTTCCGATGACCATATTTTATTCAAAGTACTGGAAGTACAGAAAGGCTGGCTATCATACAACACTGGGTGAAAACTGTGCGGGAAAGATGCTTTCAAAATCTTAGATAGTATAGGTTTTCCATATCTATCAAACTAAGGCGAGCATAGGGTACTGTTGTGAGGAATCATTTTGATTAACTTGTGAAGGTAGTGTAAGGATATTACAGACGGTGAAATTACACATTGTGTTTGCTGCATTGGGAATAACACAATTAGTGACACAAACAGCACTTAATTATTCTCACTTGGGAATCTGAAAAACGCAAAGATTAATATATAACAGAAATAGTCAAGTTCCGAGAACGCAGTCCAATCAAACCACAACCCGTAGTAGTGTATGTATTGATGTGTACACATAAACATGTCTACACAATATTCTAAACAAAACTGGTAGACAAACGAGGTCAAAATTAACAATTTAAGGAACGCATGCGCAGTCGGTCACTGTCTTGTAACTGTCAGTAGTAAACACACCGCCGGTTAATTTAAAAAGGTTTGTGCTACGTTTGTAACTTATCATGGTTCCAAAGTCAACACTTAAAAACCAAATTAATTCATTGACTTTAATATATCTTGGCTTTCATATAAATAAGTAAAAGCTTATATTAATATGCCGTGCCTAAGGACAGTGAAATTGCTTACAATGTGTAAGTTGAAAGGGGTACAAACAAGAAAATATTGCAGAGCAATACAAGACTTCCTACTGGTTAGGTGTACTTATTAAAAAAAAATCAATATAATATCAAATATAATATTTGATAAAATATAAAGGAAACAAACAGAATATACAATCCCCCAAATTATGTATGAACATTAATCAGGTTGAAAAGACTTGCATCTTTATCAAGTTCTAGTAAATTATGGTGAATTGAATGCCAAAGTAATAAATTCCTATAAATAAATATACATACACAAAATGTACTTAGCACAGTAAGGTAGAAGATAGGTACGCGCGGTACGGCTTTTATCGTAAGTCGCAAAACATGGAAAAATTTGTTGACAGAACTGTTTGAATCTACCAACTTCCCTTAGTTTAGGCTTTATTGCGTGTATACGTTTGAATAATATTTTAGTTCGCAGATTGTCAAAATATACGCCCATCGCATCAAATTATTTTTGACTTTTATAATACTCTACTTATTTAACAGACTAGTTGTAAATATTGTCAATTTCAACTAACTCAGTGGCGGAATAGACTTGTATTCGAATTGCTTTTGTTATTAAGCGGAACATTATTCTCGACATTTCAAATATATTTAAGCGCATTAACTGCAATAGTATCTAGGATTATCCGGCTATTTGAAAACTTGTACGAGATATTATGCCCCTGTATATTATGATCAAAAATTGTTAACATTGGATAAGAAATACTGATGTTAGCGAGCAGGCAGTGTCAATTTACAAAATTTATGATAATTCAAGGTTCATAACTCTGATTCCTCTTGGAATTCCAGCTGTCTGTCTAACTTTGTCGAGATATTATGCCCTTAAACATTGTGACCAAGAAAAATGAACGTTGGATATAAACTGCTCGAGTTATAGAGTGGATAAGATTAGTGAATGACACCCGCCTCACCCTTAATACGTCCCGTTTGACAGGCATATGACCCAAATTCTAATACGAAATATTCATGCACATTTCCGTTATAACAGGCGCAGATAAGGAGTGCTTCTACTTAAGAAATAATTTATAGTAAAACAGTGCTTTATCACTATTTATACACGATGGGCGTTTATACGTCGTGCGTAATAATTTCACGAGGGCGCAGCCCGAGTGAAATTATTCCGGACGACGTATAACCGCCCGAGTATATAAATAGTAATAAAGCACTGTTTTGCTATACATTATTTCAATTCTAATATGTTCTTTATTGTAAAATTTATATCAAATATGATGGAAATGTTTCTTCGCGCAAGCATGGCGCCAATAATAGGTATTTGTTAAAACACGCCAGTACCGGAAACGGCAGAATTCAGTCCGAGCGAAAATTATTGCGAATTATTCAGCAAAGCGAATAACTAATTCATATGTGTATAAATTAATCAAAACATTTGTGTAATGTGACATTTCGTTTAAAACATGTTATTAAGTAAAATATTTCATGAAATTTGAAAGCGCTATTTATTGATGCGTACATTGCGCTAAATATCACGTTGACGTGGCGTCAACATAACACCGTTATGATGATTAAAGCATTTTATTTTATGTTTTTCGGTGGTTTATCGAAATATAACGGTGAATTATATCCTGATAAACTCACTGGCCACTCAGTGAAAATTATCAAATCTGATACCCGGATTAATGTCAAAAAGTTTACCGAGCGTACAGAAAGCCGGAAACAATATGACGATGACGTCGTTAAAATGACGTCATCTTTGCTATGCTTCTGATAAAATTTCCCGCAAATTTCGACATTTTATTGAAATAAACACAACAAAAGTAGAGTTTTAGACATAAAATAAACAGAACAATTGTTGGTATCGATGTAATATCACGGTAATTTCACTCGTGAACACCAAAAGTTGTTATTTTCACTCGTGGCTGCGCCACTCGTGAAAATATCACTTTTGGTGCCCACTCGGTGAAATTATAACGTGATATTACACCGAAACCAACAATTATCCTCTATGTTATCCATATTAGAATATTTAATATAAAAGACTTTTCAGCATCGATATGTTATAACGGAACGATGTTACACTTGATTCACACACACACTTTATAGAAATACCCTATTCCATCGTTCATTTTGCATGTACTCCAAATAGTTAATGCATTTTTTATACATTGTATTTTATTAGACTTACAACATTTTGTCATACAATATGCATGTATTTGTCAACATTTTTGCATTGACATAAGTTTTTCCTGCAATAATCTAGTTATAATATTGGGGATTGAATATATCAATGGCTAGATAGAACTATCAGCAAGAGCAAGTGCATAGTAATTAAATAAGAAGCTTCCAAATGATCAGATCAAGACAAAACTATTATATTCCGTTTGAGCAATCAACGTTAATTGATTAACTGTTTTTCATAATTCAATTTAGGTACTTTAATATATTAGCATTATATTCCCTTTCAATTTGTAAACAGTGTTATTTTATAAATTGCATTTGTTGCATTTAACATAAAATCAGCTACCTAGCTATTCTGTCCACCAGACAGAACAACTGTAACGTTCTCTCTTACTAAACAGTGGCCCGATATCACTTAGCGACTTTGTCGTTACTTTTGCGTCTTTCCTTTTGATCTTCATACAAAATGAACGTCGTAATACTAGTAATTATTTTCAACGGAAAACAATAGGGCGAATGTAAATATATGAGATTGAGTGTTATAAATGCAAATAAACACAAGCAATAACATTCACAACCCGAACCGAGATCTATGTTGTTCGTGATATTGCTTCCATACATACAAGTCTCTTGTAATTCAAATTTGAGTGGCCATTTACTTGTGTTTTATTATGTATATGTCATGTTTTTATACTGTAAACATGTAAATGGATGAGGCTGAAATAAACAAATAAACTACCACATGATTTTGTAAGTACGATTTATAGATGACTGCTTATAAATGATGACGTTATAAATAGATGTGTAATATTATGCTACAGATTGTAAAATAGAATTTTTTACTGACCGACTATGATATGAACGAAAAAAACAGAAATTCAGCGTTTTTATCATTGATTATATAATGCGTTAAAGCTTTTGCAATTATGTAAATATTTGTATATTTTTGTTTATATCATGATTCTATATATACGTTTATGCATTATACATGTGTTCATGTGTTGTATAATCTTCATTATAGCAGGGTGATGAAAAAACGATAAAGATAATTATATATAGTTTAACAAGTAAACCAATTGCAACACCCATATTTGCTCGTTAAATGATATACTTCGCAGGTTCACTTCGTAACCATGCATAATAAAAAAGAGAAAATATCTAGTTGTTGATTGGATGCTTAAGGTAGTTCTGCACGTTTGGATCGAAATTATTTCTACAATGTAGAATTTGATTAAACACTGATTTTTCAAAACTTCAGAATATACCTAGAAAATTAAGCAAATAAAAAAGATAGGGTCGTGTGCTTGATTATTTGCTAGACTGATTTGAAAAATAGGGACCTCGCGCAATATTTCATAATGAGAGTCTATGGGAAAATCATAACTTTCTTAACATTTTCGCGAATAGAAATTTTTCTACAATGTAGATTTTGATGAAACTTCTCACAGTTGTAAATAAAGACATGGCCTATAATTTGATGAAATAAAATATATAGGTCCGTGTGCTTATTTTTGAGATATTTGACCATGATTAAAGTAAACCGGACATTTCACGCTAATTTTAGGACGTTATTTTGAATTATTTAACATGTGATATGTTTTAATATCATGTTTTGACTTTACAATATAGCAACATTACCATTGTAATAAATTTACTCACAGGTTGCAATTAATTCATAAAATGATTTTCTGTTCCGTACGCCGAATCCAGTCTTTATTCTACGTTTTCCGGAAAAATGGCGTCACGCCATCACTTCCGGTTTATCAAACGTGCAGAACTACCTTAAACAAGTCAGCCTAAAGGAATTCTTACTGAAACTAGACGATTTGTTTAAAATATTAAGAGAAACTTAAGTGTTTCGAAGCAATCGAGAAAATTTGCTTTTTATTTATTTATGATTTAAGTGAAACCGGACATGACAATTTTAGGTTTGTTGTAAGGACAACCTTATTCGCGTATAAATTATAGCGAACATCAATTAGGCGTGAATATTAATTGGTTTACAGTATCTTACCATTTCTTTTTCAATAAGGTATTTTCATTATATCAGTATCAAAAGTAAGTGGCATATTTTCCTTATTCATAACCATGTAAATCGTTTCACATTGCATTTCTTACTGTTTCATAGAATGATATATTTCCTTATGTTACGAGATACAATATCATTGTCACGAAAAAAAAGCTGTGCCATGGTTACGAGATTTTATCTCTTTAAGGAATAGTACCTAATTAGACTTCAACCATTTTCATCTTGAAATAGAAACAATGGACAGTTGTCAATTTTTTCAACCTGCACTAAAATCTCGTTCTGATATCCCTGAAAACAAAACAACTCTATTACGGTTAATAAAGGCGATATACCATACTGTTCTGTACGTCAAAGTAAGTAAATTGAAACGAAACAATAGTGTGAATCAAGAACTTTCTCTAGATATCGATAGTTATTGTTTGCTGCGATTGTCCGTTTATGTTCCTGTATTGTATCACAAAATAAAATATGGGCAGGAGTTCGGATGCTTAATCATCAAGAGTGCGTGGCACGAATGATTTTAATTTTTCGCATGCAAACGACTGCCGATATTTTATTAACTGATAAAATATATGGGACATATTTATTATTTCGATTCTAACCACGCAAATTCTTCTCATTGTACATCAATTAAGTTTAGCTCGATACGTAATTCGGCAGACCGTATGCTGTTATAAACACCTCCCCACAATCGGAAAGCGTTGGTTTAAGGACTTCTCCAAATCAGTATTTTTCTTATTAAAGTATAAAGTAGTTAAAGCTGTATAAATGTTATTTCCAACAACATGTAAGGTCTGATCTCAAAATTAAATACTTTACTCAAAGTTTACGAAGTCTATGCAGTTTTTAAAAATAGTACAGTCACGCCATTAATGGTGACACTCCAATATACAGATACAGTGAAATTCACACCAGGACATTGTGGAATATAAACTTCATTAACACTATAGAATCTGGATAACTGGGACATGGATTATAATTCTTTTTTCGCGCCTACAGGCGCGGAGTATTTTTCAGTGCAATGTATGTCGTAAATGACTACATGTATTTCGTCCTTTAGATTAATTTTGCAAAATTTCAAATTTTCATTTTTAATGTCTGGCCTGGCCCATAATAATGGCATTAAGTTTAAAAACACAAAGAAGTTTCATACAACAGAAAAGAAATCAAAGAGCAGAAAAGAAGGCAATTTTTGTCGGACATCACTTTGAAAATTCCCTTCTTTAACAGTTCAGTGTATGTCGTGAACGACTTTTTCGTCCTTTCGAATTGTAAAATTTCAAATTTTCATTTTTAATGTCTGGCCTGGTCCATAATAATGGCATCACATTCAAAAACACAAACGAGAAAAAATAAGTTTCATAAAACAGGGGAAAAATCAGAGAGCAGAAAAGAAAGCATTTTTTTTGACGGACATCACTTTGAAACTTCCCTTCCTTTGCGCAAGAAAGAAATACGGGTAGTTTTGATCCATAAACTCTAAAATATGTGAATGTGCATTATAAATATTGCTTTAGATTATGCGACAAATTTCATAGGAGGACCTTTCATATAAAATACTTGGGCGTGTGAATTGTCCAAGCCCTTCTGTTTTAAGTGTACATTTCCTTAAATAATGAAAATAAGATGATCCATATATTTATGCAGTTATTTGAAGACCTTAGTAATTCACCTACTATTTCTTTAATAGACGTTTTTAAAGTTACGTATTGTCATTCAATGTGTATCTTATAAATATTTATCTCCTATATTATTCTTAATTTTTAATGTTATATATATAGTTAACAATTTAAAAACTGAAATTGTAACTTTCACAAACACACGAACAAAATATTAAATCCTGACAAAGGCTGACATGTATTATAAGTATTATTCATAACTTACTTTTGTATGGCATTACAGTTCAAGTTTAAATTATGCTAATTCGTAATCTAAATAGCCACATTGTTTTTTTGTTGTTTTTTTTTTTTTTTTTTCAAAATGTGAGTTTCACGCCTCTTTGTACACCATTCATGAAACCCAATCAGACTGTTTGCCTAGGGTCTACAACAAAGACACCAGCATCGTTATAGCACCTCCTGTTCTATCAGTACTACACTGCTTTGCTTGGTGCGGAGTTTTCTTTTGATACATCTTGCAGCAACTTTCGTTCTTGCTTACTGTTATAGTAGTTGGCATTTGTGATGTCTGCCTCAACTGCACATGAAAAATAGTAACAGACACTGCCAGGTAGATGACAATGATGTTGAACTGGCAACTTTATCGACACAAATTGTACTGTAGAAGGCAAACATTTTCCCACAGTGAAAAACGCTACTAACTAATAAACAAATATGTAGAACTACCCGTTAGTAATTGTTTGTCTCAGAAAACTATTATGTATTTAATATTACTACCATTTAGTAGTGGAAACAAATGAGTATATCAGCGGCAAATATTCTACGAGACGTAATCGCTGCTTGGAAAATTGTAAAAGTGCTTTGTCTCCAATTTGCTTAAGGGGATTGTGGGGGGGGGGGGGTGCAAAGATGTAAGCGATCTTTTTAACACACGTTTCCAACTGTAGTTCAGGTTATATTAAGAAAGTGGACCCGTAATGGTAATGTTTAACAATTGCAATAAAGGCTTTACAGTCTTGAAGTTAACATTGTTTCGCACTGTGTAACATTTTCAAACAACTTTTACCGCGTCCTTATTTTTTTTTTTTTTTATTTTTTTTTTTTTTTTTTTTGTATAATTTATGTTATTTCCTCAAGACAAATTTCAAAATGATAACCACTGCACAATACGATCGCAGAGAATTCATTATACCAAATATTTTGCTAAAAGAAACCTCAAAGTATTGCTTAACAAATATAAGATACAAAATAAAACTGTCGGTTACATTTTTTCTGGGGAGCCTTAAGTAAAAGGATTTAATCGGGCAGAAATTAAGCTACAACACTGAAAAATTATGGCCTTGCTCTCTGCATTAAAAAGAACCATAGAGCAAAAGTAAAACCTACCTACATTTCTTCCAAAATTTGTAGACTAAATAATAAATGCAAAATCAATAACTTTAACATGTAACTAAGTATTTTCAAAGATGTCTAAACCTTCACCCTTCTGTATCAGAGGTTCAATTCACTTTAAACAACAACAAATTGCTAATCAAATGAAAAATTTCCGCTTTTGTACAATAAATCAATGATAATAAGTATTGAAAAAAAAACACAACAGTTTATCTTACTAGATAAAAGAAATATAATGAAAAAATAAGTTTGGTCCTAGTGGGACTTGAACCTATGCCCTCCTGAAAAATTAGTTATAGTATTCTTATGGTAGGAATTGAATACTCTTCAAATAAGGAGGTAAACTATTAAGGGTCCGTCAATTTTCCTAGCCATCCCATTAGAGAAGGAGCAGGACTATACCATAATTATTAACAGTCCGGTTTGAAGCGGGGTTCTAGCTCAAAATTTCCCTCATACCAACAAGAAAATCACCCCATAAAGACTTCAGTGCTTTGGTCTTGAAAATACATTAAAACTCTGACAGACATTAAAACGATGTCCTTTTATATCCCTTTTTTCAAGTAATGGAGTTTTCTTTAAGCATCTATTTTTTAGATTTCCTAAGATTATTTAGGTTTTCCTATGTTCTATTTTAAATGATAAAAGCCATACCGCACGTACGTTTCTATATCTTACTGTGCTAAGTATTATATTTATAGGAATTTATTCCTTTGGCATTAAACTTCGCCGTAATTTACTAGAACATAATTAAAAACTGCAAGTCTTTTCAACCTGATTAATGTTCATACATTATTTTGAGGATCGCATATCGAAGTATGGATGTTGTTTTTGTTACCTTCATATGTTATCTGATATTATGTACCTCAATGTGTTTTTTTCCAAAAAGTAAAATATCGTTATATTATCGCTTCTTTATAAACATATATTAACGTGAACTGTTCGTTACCAAACGTTCAAGATTAAAATCCGATAGTTTATTCATAAAGTTTAAATTTGGCAACGTAGGGTATTTTACACATTCTATACTCCTTCTTCCTTTATTTATTTATTTTTGTTTTGTTTTTATTTTGGGTTTAACGCCGTTTTTCAACAGTATTTCAGTCATGTAACGGCGGGCAGTTAACCTAACCAGTCTTCCTGGATTCTGTACCAGTACAAACCTGTTCTCTGCAAGTAACTGCCAACTTCCCCACATGAATCAGAGGTGGAGGACTAATGATTTCAGACACAATGTCGTTTATCAAATAGTCACAGAGAACATACGCCCCGCCCGATGATCGAACTCACGACCCCGCGATCCGTAGACCGACGCTCTACCTACTGAGTAAAGCGGGCGGGATTCTTCCTTTTTAGTTACTCCATTTCTCGTAATTGTTCTTTATAATACCTCAGTTTTGTTTGCAATGTTCCTAACAAGAAGAAAGTCTTTTATTGCTCTTGTTTGTACCCTTTAAACTTACACAGTGTAAGTAGTTTCATTGTCCTTAGGATAGTCTCCTAAACACGTATATTGATATGAGATTTTACTTATTTATATACAAGTCCATGCTTTATTAAAGTCAATGAATCAACTTGACTTCTAGTGTTAACTTTGAAACCATGGTGGGACCAATGATAAGGTTACAAGCGTAGCATAAACCGGTTTAAATTAACCTGTGACTTGTTTGCAACTGACATTTACAAGACGATGTCCGACTGTCTTCCTTTCATTTGTTCATTTTTCTCTCATTTGTCTATAATTTTTACTTCATTTATATTTTCAAGATATATCTATGTGTACAAATCAATACATACACTGTTACAGGGTTGTGGTTTGATTAGATTGCGTTCTCGGAACCTGACGTTTTTGTTAGAAATAAATCTTTCGTCTTTCAGATTCCCAATTGAGAATTATGTGCCGTTTTTCTCACTAATTATGTTTTCCCCAATGGAGCAAACACAATGTATTTTTTCACCATCTATAGTCTGTAATATCCTTACACTATGGTGGCTGATTTCTGCCATCTCGTTCTGGCGTGTTGGCGCGTTTGCAGGGCGCCAGAACGCCAGGAGGCCAGGACGACAATTATACGCGCCAAGACGACAAACAAGGCATTTGTCGTTCTGGCGGGGGCGCCAACACGCTAAATTGGGAAGTTTCGTCCTGGCGTTCTGGCGTCTTAGCGCGTTGGCAGGGCGCCAAGACGCCAAGACGCCAGGACGACAATTATACGCGCCAAGACGACAAAATCCATATTTGTCGTTTTGGCGCGTTCATTTGTCGTCTTGGCGTGTTGGCGCGTAGGCGTCTTGACGCCCTGCAAACGCCAACGCGCCAACACGCCAAGACGACAAATGAACGCGCCAAAACGACAAATATGGATTTTGTCATCTTGGCGCGTATAATTGTCGTCCTGGCGTGTTGGCGTGTTGGCGCTCTGCAAACGCGCCAACACGCCAGAACGAGATGGCAGAAATCAGCCACCATATTACACTACCTTCTCAAGTTAATCAAGATGATTCATCACAACAGTATCCTATGCTCGCCTTACTTTGATATGGAAAAAAACATCTTTCCTTCACAGTTTTTATCCAGTGTTTTGTTGTAGCCAGCCTTTCCATACTTTCAGTACTTTGATTCATCGTAGGACTTCAAAACAGGGAAACTAAACTATTTCAAATTTTACATTTTGTGACCATATGGTATTCTGTCTTAATGTCTGGCATAAATGTGTTATATTAGTTAAACTGCTTTGACTGAAGAGATCCCATTGTACACTTCTAGGTCCTCCATTCTTCATTGGCTATCTATGACTAAAGTATTTATTGTTGCAATGTAAATTTCATAGCTTCGATGCCTTAAGTGCCAACTCTACTTTATGTAAAACATGAAAGAGCTATATTAATCATTTAACCGAGTTCCTATGTATATATGTCAACTGAAGGTGATTTATGTATACTGATAACCACTATGGACCAGGTTTGCCCATTTTATATAATCTTACATGAAGCCTCCACAGTGATTGTCTAATATTATCGCATATTGTCTATCAATTATCTTCCTTTAATATGATAAAATATTTCATTATTTTTTTATTCATTTCTCCTTACCAGTTTATGAATAGAATCAAATTAATTTTATAAAATACAGATATAAGCATTTGAATTGAAAACATTCATATTATAGATGTCCAGACATGTTTTCATGAATTATATGATATGTATATAGTTAATATTTATACGCATTGCTATTACGTTGTCCTATTACTTAGAAGGTGCTATATTTATTGAGGGTATTATCCGCCACAATACAAACTGCTACATTACATATTTCAAATAAGTAAATGCAAATTCCATGAACCTAGATGACAACTTCTGACTTCCTGTGAATGTAAATTGCTTTTTGCATCTTTCAAATTGATAATTACAATTTAATTACATGCATGCACCAAGACGACAAATTCTTACTTCCTTGTGGGTAGATTAAATGTTGCAAATGAGAACTTTGAGTTTACACTTTTGCATTTCCTGAATTCTTATTCCCATGTATGTACATTTCAAGTTGCAATTTGGTAATTACCAAATTGTATTTCATTCAAGTGCGATTTTTTCTGCCGCACAACTGTTAATTTGTATGTTTGAAACTTCTGGATATAACGGTTCATCCTAAAAACAAATTTTGTATCGATGCTAATATTAGATGACGTTAAGCGGCGCTGTTCGTTTATTCCCAAATAAGACTAACGACTGCTCCTTGGAAGGCGAAGTTGAAGATCACTGATGGTGTTGTATTTTAGCTTAACTCCAAATAATAACATCACATTTTTAAGACCACTATTCGGAGAACAGGGGTGATATTCTACTCGACCTGCCATCAGCGTGACCTTTTTTGGTTAAAGTTTTTTGGATACCTTTGTTTTTCTTTGTTACTATTGCTTATATCTTACTGCCACTTGACATTAACATTGTTCAGCATGCAAACAAAGTATATGCAGGGGCTGGGCCCATTATACCAAAGGTCAAGGTCACCAAGGTGTTATACTTAGGTTATTTTTAAGGTTAAAGTTTTTCGGCAAACTTTGTTGTTGTTGTTGTTGTTATTTTTGTTTTTTTGTGTTTTTTCCCCAGACATATCTTTGTTACTATTGCTTATATCTTACTGTAACTTCACATAAACATTATCCAGCATACAAACAAAGTATGTGCAGGGGCTGGGCCCATTATACATGTCAAGATCACCAAGGTGTTATACTTGGAATTATTTCCATCTTATATTTTTTTCGAAAGATACATTTATAGATATATCTTTAGTACTTTAAAAGATAATGACTTTAAATTAATTTTTTTTATAATCATCATCTGCATGTGTGGTTACAATCTCCTTAACTCTAATTGTATTTTTTACAGAATTATGCCCCTTTCATTCTTAAAGTTTTTGGCAATCTCCGCTTTCTGGATATAACTTTTATCCCTCTGGGTAGTAGGGTAATTTTATATCTTGGTGTATCTTCCTTTTAAAATAGAGATCTTTTATTGAGACATAAATTCATTTTACTGCCACATCGCTGAGTAGTGGAGCGCGCTGTCTTACGTACAGCTATTGTTTAATGATGTAAGGAATTAAGAAATGAAATATAAATAGCATCAAATAGTACTGACATGCATACGTCTTGGAGAATGAAAAGTATAAATATTTTTCACTGAATGCAATCAGTAATTACTTACTTTAAATTACAATATTGCAATTAACACTCATGAATGAAAAAAGTTGACCCTTTGAATAATTCCTTTTATAAGCATCAGACAAAAGTTCTTAAACTAAGTCCAACTTTAAGATAATTTCACAAAGTGGCCAGTTTTAACAGTATTTTGGCAGAAACTTTTTAAGATGACAATTATGAAAAGAGTTAACTGTTCTGTCTGTGAACCTAATTTGAATAATGCAGGGTCATTATGGAAATAATTAACATAATTATTACGACAGATTTAGGTATAACTTTAACTGGTCAGTGATCAAATATTTGAAAAAAAGAAAATATATGAAGGCCAAATCAAGGAATGCCCTTGGGAAACTGTGAAAATATGATTCAAGTCCTGTGACAATCTTTGTATCACTCGGCCTTATTACGCTGAGAGAATCTAAGGAAAATATTTAAGGACAACCTACTGGGTCGTATATTTGTGGACATGTACAATATATTGAGCGATAGTGGTGAAACATGAGTTACTTCATGGGAATCATTCCTTAGTACATTAGCCTGCAGTAGCATTTCTGTTTCACCAATAACTTCAGGAGGTATATGTTTACAAATGGTCGTTTTTTGTATGTAATGCGAGGACTACTTTTGTATGAAAATGTCACTTGTTTTAGTAGAAAACCAAATTTTACGATGTAAATAATGTACTAATTAAATTCTTATATAACGTAAAGATATTCTTTTATGACAGTGCAGATTATCATTGCTAACCAGTCTCCTCATGATCTGATCATGGAAGGTAATTGGTCTTTTAAAGGTGCAAAATAAAGACAAATGAATAGACATAAATCTTAAAAAAAGACTACACATTTTGAAATATTGTTACGACTCAGGGGTGTTGCGGAGATGGGTAGGCTATGCGTACGGTAGAACTCTTGGTAAACTTTACTCAAGTAGCCGAAAGGGCAAATAGGGTATAGCCAGGTTGATTCAGTGTACCGTAAAACTAACTAAACCAGAGAGACTAATAAGACTCAGGTTAACAGTTAATGAAATTTATTAATGTTGATATATCATACTCCAGAAAATACAGGTGAAGTCATCACATTAAACAAGCACATCTAACTGATAACAAATGTAGTCACAAATTCTTCTTGATAATAAATGTATTCATATATTGATGGTTAAATTCTGCCAGTATAAGTGCAAACTTGTCAAATAAGATTAAGACTGTTCCGGCTTTCCATAGTTTACAGGTAGCGAAGCGAGTTTCAATGAACTTTAAAAATGTTTTACAAATCAATACTGAGCACTTTTACAGGTACAAAATGCAAGATTTAATATATATCTCTTTTAGATTAATCTATTTATGACTGATCTGGCGTTCCATAACTTGTAAATATTAATGCAGATTCAAAGACACTGTTCAGCAACAGAAATTCCTTCTATAAAAAATATAGTCTCTTATATTCTCAGTACTTTAGACAAATTCATTAATTGCCTTTACTTTAAATAAGGCATGAATATGTAAATGCATCTGTGTAGATAAAACTTGTAGAAATGTTACTAAATGAGGTATCAAAAAGGGCTTTTATAGACCAATGGCTTTTAATTAATATAAATTCTGATTGCAGAGCAACTTTCTTACATCTATGTTCAGCATAGTGTTCATTTTAATGAAAATCTATTGAAACAAGCCAAACGTGGCTTTAGGTCTGAAAGCTTGAGCTGAAGTGATTGCAGATGGCCAAAATCGGGCCCTTTTATAGTTTTCCAGAGAAAGTGACCCAAAAAGGGTTACCAAAACAGTAAAAATGGGTTACTTTGGGTAAATTGACCAAATGGTTAGTGACCGACGGGTCACAGTGACCGAATGGTCACAGTGACCTAAAACGTAAAACTCTGCTGAATACTGCCGTATCATAAAAATGGCGACTTTAAATGGTGTAAGGATGAAAAGAACATCAAAATATGCACCATTGAGTTAACTCTAACATGTACAAGTGGTTTAAACATCTTAAAAGATTGTTGTAGATTACAACGATATCAATTTTACTTAGCAACGGAAGTAAACAAACCCAGAATGCAATGCAAATAAAAGTACATCCTGTTTGGAAAATGTGACAAATTCGAGAGAATAATGATGAAATATGCAAATCACAGACTAAATAAAAGGAAGATACTTATCTTAAACAGACAATTTAGATGCTTGGAACAAATTTGTAGCAGCTGCAGTAATAAACACTCTGTTAAATGGATGAAAAGTTCGAAATTATAACATCAACAGATATCAGCGGAAAAGTAAACAAAGTTTTGGATTAGATTAAACGAGCATGGGGATGTATGATGAGTGTTTGATCGTTCTTGTTAATTAGATCAACACTCATGTGTACAATTCTGTGCTTCGTTACATGCAACATAAAATAAAATACAGATCACTGACTAGAAGACAATAAATGGTAAGCCCCCCATAATCCAGGTTGTTACAATACCCCCTTCTTTTTAAGGCTAAACTCCGATTGCCTTACTCATTAAATTAATGATTTCGAACAAAACTTTGGATAAATATATGGTTTTGAAATCCTGTAAAAGGTAAACTAACAACAATTTAAATAACAATAACAACAAGTGTCAGGGCTTGGCCCTTAGATTAAGATTAAAACACAATGTCATGTAAGCTTAAAGCTAATCTCATGTCTCTCACTGTCACTGTTCATTTACTATAAGTTTCAAGATAAACATTCGTAAAAAGAACTTTAAAATCACATACGAAGAACTTTTCTATTTGCTAAAGCCACACCTTAGTCTAAATAGCTCGTCAGCATGTTTGTGATGTCTAAGCTTAACGCGAAATTTCCAACGTTAAAAGCGTTTATAAGTTTTGTACGCGCTAAAATCACATTCTCTTAAGTTTCAATGGTTTATTCTGGTGAGTTTCGGATGTATAAGATTAACACAAGATTTCAAACTTAAAAGTATTCATTCACTTTATAAATCTCATACACTGTACTGAAATTAATTGTGAAGTACTGTTCTGCTCTGCGCTAAAGTCACACTCTCCGTGAGTTTCTGACATTTTAGATAAATGCAAAATTTCAAACGTTAAAACCATTGTTTACACTTCATTACTGTATAGTAAAGTTACTGACTGGCTTATAATATTCGCGAGGTTAGAGTACTTAATTTACTCTTTTTTGGTTGTTCATTTTTGTTACTGCGCTTTTCAGTGCGGGCTTAGTGTTTTCCTTATTATTATTGCTATCCCTCCGGTCTCTTCCCCTATCTCTGCTAGGTGATCGTCTGGACTCTGCTCTTCGCTCCATACAACGTTCAATGCGGCCAAGGCTGTCCACAACCAGCTGGAGTGTTTTGTCGTGGCACCGCAATGCTCTGCTGCCCCGGTCAAGAGCTTCAACGATTTCCTTTGTTGCCTTCTCCATGGCATTGACCATTGGTGTGAAGTCGGTCTGTGGACACTGGTGGTTATCTGTGTCACCTTTGACCTTCTTGGTCGGCTCCCTTTCATCCTCTGTCTCGTTCGCCCTCTTCTCCGATTGTCGCTCTTTCTCAATTTCGACTACCAAAGGGTCAGTTTCAGGGAGACCCTGCATCAAACCAGGTAGTATGTTCTCCGTACACGGGGAGGTTCGCTCGTCCATCAATGGCGTATTCAGACTCTGTGGTTCTGTTTCTGTTGTTTTACATCTGAACTGCCCAAGGTTTGAGGCTGGCTGATACGTGGCTGGGTACACATCTTGCAGACAGATGGTGGTCAGTGGCTGAGCAGTGGTGTTAATGATTGTGCCAGTAGACTGCTGCGAGATCCTGTTTGGAATCTGGCTAAGGCTAGACATGGTGGCTGTTGCTGTTGTTACCACAGTTATTGAGGAAGGCCGTGTTGGGGGTGGCGTGTGCAAAACCGGTCGTTGTTGCTGGTGTGACCTGCCATATAATATACTCTGTTCAAACGACGGTTGCTGCAGGTCCATTAGTGTAGTAGGCAAGTTAATGTAACTTCCGCTGTTGTGGTCCTAGTGCTGGTAAAAGGGTGCGTCACGGGTGGGGTAAACATAGTGTGTGACTGTTGTGGTTGGGGGTTACCAGTTACTGTGGGACATCCCAAGATTGCTGTCGGAAAAGACTGCTGCGAGCCTAGTTGAGTGGACGGAGGCAGCATAAACGATCCTGTTGTTACCACATCCCTCGCCCAGTCTGGTAAGGAAAATGATTCAGGCTCCTCCTCCTCCTCGTCTTCAAAAATGCCGTCGAGGTCATCAAGGGGGTCCTCCTTTTGACTGAACCTCCTGTTGGATTCCTCTCTGGTAAGTAGAAGCATGTCTTCATCCCCAACGTAGCGAGGGTTTGATGATCTGTTCAGGACCCTGTTGTGGTCGACCATGCCTCCCGCTTTCTGGACCTCTTCCAGATGCCGACGGTACTGAGTAATATGTTTTACTAAAGTGGCCTTGTCCTGGCACCGGAAGTTACACAGCGAACATGAGTAAGGAACCCTGTCAAACGGCACATGGTGTTTGAGTATATGCGCCACAGTTCTGCCCCTCCTATCAACTTTAAAACACTTCTTGCACTGGTATGCCCGACCTCGATACACTGTCTTCCCCTTAGCGCCTGAAGCCTGAAAAATAAGTGCGGACATAAGCATTGACATCATAATAGGGCATAAATAAGGAACACTGTTGCTGAACCGACTAACACACTCCGTACTATTGATGCTTTCGCAAATATTTAGAACATTGGATTTAACAGTATATGTTTGTATTTTCGCCGCAACTTTACTTCTATAGTTCACATGCTGATGAATATACTTTACAAATGACTGGTGTTTTACCTAATTTACTATTTACAAGAACTGCTATGCCTTTAAAGCATTTGAATTCAACGTCTCCCGACTGAATTTACAACTCCACTTCACAAAACATCTACAACTCCATTTAGTTCTGCTATTCCACGCATAAGATAAATACACATATAATGCGCTAATCTTAATGGCAGTACGAAATACTACATTACATTATGTCAGATTTTACGGCGCGCTTGTTGATGAAGTTTATATACATAAGTAAGTTGTTTTATAAACACATTTATTTTCCAGAGTTTTTTTTTCTACATTTTCGAAATAACACAAAGCTGTACAACTTTAGCAAATTAAAAGCAACACATTTAAACATAACACTTTGACTTGTTGATATTTGTTTTATCCTATTCTTCTAATGGGTTCTCATGGCTTTCTTCAATTTTCTAGCTGCCGACTGTACCCACTTAGGAGGGTTGTCTCCCTTGTATGGCTTTATTTTATCATGATGGAACAGCTTTTCACGACCACATTTATCCATCTGTACTACATATGATAGGTCATTTCGCTTTATTTTTATAACAAAGGGCCCATCGAATGCCTTCTGCAGCTTTGGCATAATGCCTACTTTTCTGCTTTCGTTCAGACACCAAATTACATCTCCAACCTCATATAGGTGTAGACTCTGTTTGACGTCATATATCTGTTTGCTCCTTTTGGCGCTCATTTTAAGGTGTCGTCTCGCCACTTCATGAGCCTTATGAAGGTGTTCCCTCATGTCCTGGACGTACTCTCCACATGTAGGCCTTTCCTCAGTGCGAATGTCCTTATGTCCGAAAATCAGGTCAGCTGGTAGTCGCACCTCATGTCCCATTGCAAGTAAGTTCGGCGTGAGCTTTGTCGACTCGTGTGGAGTAGCTCGGTACGCACCTGCTAAACAACCCAAATTGACGTCCCACTCGTCTTGTTCGCCAACAAGGTATGCCCTGACCATCTTCAACAATGTTTTCATCATTCTTTCGACCTGGCCGTTCCCTTGTGGGTGTCTAGCACTTGCTCGGGTTTTTCGTACCTCCAGCATAGAACAAAGCTCCTTGAAAAGCTTACTCTCGAAAGCTGCTCCTTGGTCTGTATGGATGGCTAAAGGCGTGCCCCACCTAGCGACAAAATCATTCAACACCCTGGCAGCACATTCTTCAGCCGTCTGATTCGGTACTGGTACCACCTCGACATATTTTGTGAAATGGTCAGCAAGGACCATTATATACCTGTTTCCTCTCGGTGTAACTGGAAACGGTCCTGTAAAGTCTATGGCCAGAATATCCCATGGAGCCCCTGTCACAATGTTTGTCAAAGGTGCTTTCGGCGTCTTCTGTAAGCCTTTGTCACATTCGCACACATCACATCTTTGGATAAAGAGTTTGACGTCTTCTGTCATGCCATACCAGTAGAAACCCTGTAATATTCTGGCCTTAGTCTTCTTTGCTCCAAGGTGACCTGCTGTTAACACAGTATGTGACTGCCTCATAACATTTTCCCTCAGGATCCTGGGTACCAATATCTGATTAGCCTCTCCAGTATTGTCGGCCTTCTTAAAGTGCTTACACAACATGCCTTCCTTGATAAACAGAACGCCCCAAAGTATCCAGTAATGCCTCGCTTCTGCACTTTTGTCAAACATATCTGAAACAGATGGTCTAATTCCATTGACAAGGGCGGACAAAATAAGACCAAGGTTGGGATCATTTCGTTGCATAGTGCATATTTCTCCAGCAGTGTATCCACCTATCCAGCAGCCACCAGTCTTCGCATTGTTTTCAGTTGTAGGGCGCCTTGAAGTACTTGGCTGTTCGGAACCTTGTGCAGTCACTGCCTTGACAGGGTCATTTGTCTCTTTTGATGTAGCACTTGCGTCAACATCTGCATCATTCCCATTGACCTGTGAATTATAGAGAGTTTGAGGCCCATCCATCATCATGGTTTCCGCCCGCCTTTTACATTTGCGGCATGGCCCGCACTTCAGGGGTTCTGACATGTCCACATCAGAGCATGTACAGTCATGGGGAGTCATACATCTTGACAGGGCGTCACAGTGGCCTTGCTTCTTACCAGGCCGGTATTCTATCTGAAAGTCAAAATCTGCAAGGATCTCTATCCATCGGGCAACTTTCCCGCTGGGCTCCTTCAGCCTGAAGAGCCAAACCAGGGCTTGATGGTCAGTGTGGATCTTGAACCTTCTGCCAAGTAAATACTGCCGAAAATACTGCACGAAATACACGACCGCCAACAACTCCTTTTCGGTCACACAATAGTTCTGTTCGGCTTTATTTAAACCTCTACTTGCGTACGCGATGACACGTTCGCGCCCTTCCTGCATTTGGCTTAAGACTCCCCCAATACCGAGACCAGACGCGTCAACATCTAACTGGAATTCACCGGCATCATTTAGCGGATACCCCATTATTTCAGGACTTACCAAACTGCTTTTTAGCTTGTTAAAAGCCTCTTCACACTTGCTGTCCCAATCAAATTCTTTGCCTAACTTTGTTAATTCTGTCAACGGCTTAGCGACTTTTGAAAAATCACGAATGAAACGCCGATAAAATGACCCAGTTGCAACAAATTGCTTAATTTGCTTCGCGTTCTGCGGTCTAGGCCAATTGACTATCTTAGATATGTTATTGGGATCTGGCCGGATACCCTTGCCCGAAACTACGTGACCCAGGAAAACAACTTCTGTCTGTAACAAAGAACATTTTCCAGGTTTTAACTTCAGACCAGCATCTCTTATTCTATCAAGAACCTCACTGACACGAACCATGTGCTCCTCCAAGTTACGCCCAAACACGATTATGTCATCGATGTAAACGAGACACGTCTCCCATTGTAGTCCTTGAAGGGCTAGCTCCATTGTCCTTTGGAATGTTCCTGCCGCATTGTTAAGGCCGAAAGGCATCCTGGTCATTTCAAAATGCCCATACTTGCTGCAAAATGCACTCTTGGGTATGTCATCAGGTTTTAGTGGTATCTGGAAGTACCCACTGGTGAGGTCAAAACTGCTGTAAAGTGTAGACCCTGCAACTGCGTCTAAGCAGTCTTGCACCCTCGGCAAAGGAAACCCATCAGGTTTCACAAGCGCATTGACGCGGCGGTAGTCAACACATGGCCGAATCGCTCCCGATTTCTTTTTGACCAAGACCACTGGCGATGCCCATGGTGAGGTACTTTTTCTTATGACCCCTTTCTGCAGGAGATCCTCAATTGCCCTTTTCTCCTCATCAGCATAAGCCAGTGGCACACGTCTAGGCCTTTGTTTCACTGGTTTTGCATCGCCTGTGTTGATTGGATGCTCTGTTAGATGTGTTAGTCCAAGGTCCCATTCATTCTTGGAGAACACATCGCCATACGCGACAAGTAAACCAGCGACTACCTTCTTCTGATAATCTGACTTTCCTTCTGTGGACTTTTCGTACATTCCTTTCAAATGACCTGGCACTTCACAGTCGTCAGAAACTTGAAACGGCAATTTTGTCGTCGCACCTCTTCTCTCACCTGTCTCTACTCTGCGCACTCTGCATACATTATCTTCTTCTTCTTGGTGTTCCTTTTCGGATATGACACCCACTACAGAGTTAATTCTTTCCGCTGTACCTATAACTGCTTCCTGTTTCAGATTCGTTTCTGTAGTATAAGGGTTAAGTACCCTTACTTGGCTTGTGGTTGCCCTATTTATATCAACAAGCGTGGATGCCATAGCCAACTGATACTTCTGCTTGAACGCATCTGTCGCCTCCACCAGGTAATTAGCTTCTTCATCCAAGTCGTCATCTTCAGTTCTTTCCACGTAGACATCCACGAGAGCTTCTGTCTGGGCTGGTACGGTAATGTCATTGGCTACTACTACTTTTCTGGTGGTTCGGCGCCTGACCCTTGGCATGCATGGGATTTCCTTCCCTTCTAGCACAATGACCTTCTTGCTCAGGAGAATATCAGCAGGTCCAGCCTTACTACCAGCTAACACGTCACAACCGAGCAACGCATCATCTTCTATATCCGCTACAACCATTTCCTTTGCCATTGCTACTGGTCCGATGGTCAGTCTGAACATACCTTTACCCCACTCTTTTATCTTGGTACCTCCTGCTCCTCGCAACCCCGCAGAACCCCTTAAGGATGGTCTCTCACCTTCCTTAATTTTCTGGTACACCCTATATGAAAGAATGGTTCTAGAAGCCCCGGTATCCGCTGTGAATGTCACAGGCACATTCTCCACTGACCCCTGGACGTATACCCCATCCCCGAGATCCCTAGTTGTAGCCGCTCCTGTCTTATGATTGTTAGTTGGACTTGACATTATTTTGCCCTCCCCTAAAAAGGTTTCATCACTTAGTTGGACCTCCCTTTGGGCACAAGAGCCGGTCCCATGGAGTTTAAAGGCTGGCTGGTTGAGGTATTTTCGACTTGGTTATTTGATTGTGGCTTTAAAGCTTTTGTCCCCTTCTTAGGACATTCTCTGGCATAGTGCCCCTTTTCATGGCAATAGTAACACTCTATGTCTCGGGTTTTAAAGGCCTTTCGTTCACCAGCGCGGGAATATGTCTCCTCTAGTTTTTCTACTCTCTGTAGTAATCGCTCCAGTAGATCCTCCTGCTTGTTCTGTATTTCACCTCTTGACCCTTGTCTTTGCCTCTTGTCTGGGCGCATGTTTGGCTTCTCTGTATGACTTGGGATTCTGTTAATGTTATCTCTGGCATAATCAGATTTCCAGCTAGAGTCCTCCTGCTTGTAAGCAACAGCCCGTCTAGAGCTATATCTGCCTTGCCTATCGTTTCGGCAACCATTCTTTGTCTGTATCAAATTCACCACATGGTACACTGCTTCGTCGATATCCCTGGGCTCTTTGTGATATTCGACCTCAAATTTCGTATCTTGGTCGAGGAGGCCATCAAGGAAACGTCTTACCAGGTCTTCGTCACGAATGTGTCTGTCCCTGTGTCCGTGCGCTTTGCCATAGAGACGTTTGAGCTCGGCTGCATATTCTTCCACCGTCTCACCATGCTTCTGGTTTCTACGGCTAAACTTGGCGGCAAATGACCTACTCGTTTCAATGACCCGGTATCGCCTTGTCAACTCAGACATTAGCTCGCTATAATTGTCCAATATTTCCACCGGTAACTGAGAAAAGACGAACTCACCGGCCTGCCCTTCAATCTTCGGTAGTAAATTGTCCAGCTTATCTTCCTCAGTCCAGCCATAACGGTGTGCCATTGCCTCAAATTTTGAAGACCACACAGACCAGTCTTCTTTGCCCGTGAATGGAGGAATTTTCACATCAGTGTATCTAGGCACATGACCTCGTGCTTGCCAGGGACGTCCATGTTCATGTCTAGGTTCAAACCTCTCATTCAGTGTACAATCATTATATGCATGCCTGTTATGCATTCTGCTTTGAAAGGTCTGATTCTCGGGCATGGGCTCTGGGCAGCCATTGTTGACATTCTGATCAAAGGGTGTCGCCCGAAAATCACCATTGCCTTGGTTTCTCAAACCTGCATGCCGCATGCGCCAAGGTACTTCACCGGCATATCCCATGTCATTTGTCTCGCGATCTGCTTGTAGACCTTGCCTCTGGTTTAGATTTTTGAACTCTGTTACAACATCTCTTAATACCCCCCTGACATCTCTCATCATGCTGCTTACTTGCTCTATTGCCGATCTTTCTTCATTTTCCTGTAAGTGTGATGTGTTAACTGCTACATCTGTTCTGTCGACGGTATGGTATGATGCCTCAGATAGCCTGTCATCCTCTAGCTCAGTACCTGTCATGTGTGACCTTTCATTCTGTTCTGCTTGCCTAAAGAAGATTTGGCCTTGACTGTCCACTGCCTGTGGCTCACATTCGTTGGAAGCTTGCATGATGACTCGGGTTCGTATCACAGGATCCAGACGAAGTTTTCCTTGCTGAATCCCACCGCTGCCACCAAAAATTGTTACGACTCAGGGGTGTTGCGGAGATGGGTAGGCTATGCGTACGGTAGAACTCTTGGTAAACTTTACTCAAGTAGCCGAAAGGGCAAATAGGGTATAGCCAGGTTGATTCAGTGTACCGTAAAACTAACTAAACCAGAGAGACTAATAAGACTCAGGTTAACAGTTAATGAAATTTATTAATGTTGATATATCATACTCCAGAAAATACAGGTGAAGTCATCACATTAAACAAGCACATCTAACTGATAACAAATGTAGTCACAAATTCTTCTTGATAATAAATGTATTCATATATTGATGGTTAAATTCTGCCAGTATAAGTGCAAACTTGTCAAATAAGATTAAGACTGTTCCGGCTTTCCATAGTTTACAGGTAGCGAAGCGAGTTTCAATGAACTTTAAAAATGTTTTACAAATCAATACTGAGCACTTTTACAGGTACAAAATGCAAGATTTAATATACATCTCTTTTAGATTAATCTATTTATGACTGATCTGGCGTTCCATAACTTGTAAATATTAATGCAGATTCAAAGACACTGTTCAGCAACAGAAATTCCTTCTATAAAAAATATAGTCTCTTATATTCTCAGTACTTTAGACAAATTCATTAATTGCCTTTACTTTAAATAAGACATGAATATGTAAATACATCTGTGTAGATAAAACTTGTAGAAATGTTACTAAATGAGGTATCAAAAAGGGCTTTTATAGACCAATGGCTTTTAATTAATATAAATTCTGATTGCAGAGCAACTTTCTTACATCTATGTTCAGCATAGTGTTCATTTTAATGAAAATCTATTGAAACAAGCCAAACGTGGCTTTAGGTCTGAAAGCTTGAGCTGAAGTGATTGCAGATGGCCAAAATCGGGCCCTTTTATAGTTTTCCAGAGAAAGTGACCCAAAAAGGGTTACCAAAACAGTAAAAATGGATTACTTTGGGTAAATTGACCAAATGGTTAGTGACCGACGGGTCACAGTGACCGAATGGTCACAGTGACCTAAAACGTAAAACTCTGCTGAATACTGTCGTATCATAAAAATGGCGACTTTAAATGGTGTAAGGATGAAAAGAACATCAAAATATGCACCATTGAGTTAACTCTAACATGTACAAGTGGTTTAAACATCTTAAAAGATTGTTGTAGATTACAACGATATCAATTTTACTTAGCAACGGAAGTAAACAAACCCAGAATGCAATGCAAATAAAAGTACATCCTGTTTGGAAAATGTGACAAATTCGAGAGAATAATGATGAAATATGCAAATCACAGACTAAATGAAAGGAAGATACTTATCTTAAACAGACAATTTAGATGCTTGGAACAAATTTGTAGCAGCTGCAGTAATAAACACTCTGTTAAATGGATGAAAAGTTCGAAATTATAACATCAACAGATGTCAGCGGAAAAGTAAACAAAGTTTTGGATTAGATTAAACGAGCATGGGGATGTATGATGAGTGTTTGGTCGTTCTTGTTAATTAGATCAACACTCATGTGTACAATTCTGTGCTTCGTTACATGCAACATAAAATAAAATACAGATCACTGACTAGAAGACAATAAATGGTAAGCCCCCCATAATCCAGGTTGTTACAATATAAACATTACGATAGCCGTGCAGTATTCCCTTGAAATCAACACATGTACAGAGAAACAAATGATTGTTTCTGTATTTTCTTAGACTGACATGGGGGGTCATTTTGTCCTACTTTCGTGTTTATCGCTTTTCCGTAATCGGTCGGAAATTCTTCGGGATCACGTGATTTTATAATTGTTTCAAACGAATATCCATTTAAGACGCGCAATAAAATAACTGTATTTCCATGACTTGCACGAAAAATATGAGATGTACAAAATTTAAATTTAAAATTGACAGTGACATATATTAGGCCAAGACAATGTGTTTAATGTCTAAAATCTTATTAAATTAATGTAGCCATGTGTACATAAATAAGTGTATTTAGGTAAATTTCAATCATACTTTGTTTCTGCAGTGTAAGACAGTTACTCATTTATATTCTTAAAATTATACTGAAAAGAGATTAACTGAAAAAGTTTACAGACGAAGTTGTAAAAACACTTTTATTCGGGAAGGGCCTGAATTGTCCTTATGAAAACTTGTAGTATAGCTGTATATTACCTGTATTATAAGAATGATTTTCATGAAGTTTTTGTGAGTTACAAAATTGTTGAATTCCATGTGCTAAGTTTGTAAAAATCACGTTATCGTTTGGGCATATGATATATTTTGCACCTATTTATAAATTATAGCCTCGTTTCGGAGGATTCTTCCGAAAAAGTCCGAAGATGCTCGACGGGTTCGTAAGCAGTCGGAAAGCATACTTTCGGTTTGACATAGGCAACATTTTTTGTTTATTTGTTAGTTATTCTTGAACATATTCGTGACTATTTGGTCTGAACCGATGCAGTGGGCCATATTTTCAGTAAATAGGAAGTCTCAGCTACAAACTCTGGTTTTCATATAATACTCGTTCGGGTTTTAATAATGGACCTTTAAAATATTTTTTATTTTGCACATTAGTGCCACGATTTACAGTCTTCAATATCTTATTAAATCGTAACTTTTTTATTGCAGTTTTTTAATAAAAGGTTAGCAAAGGTAAGCTGATTTTTAAGATGATTTTGTGTAAATATTTGTTTGTAGCTTGTGTCTATATAATGTCCTAACAAATTAAAGCTTCGGGAGATTACCAGATCTATGACGCTTAACAATCATGTGATATGAATGTATGTGTGGTTTGATCAGAATATATTAATATTTGCTTATCTTACTCAGTATCATTGACTGTATTAGTTAGTGGTGTGAGCGTCATGTCTCTGGTTTTCCTAGTTGATATGTTATATGATACAAAGTCTCTTATAATTCTATTTCAAGAATGGCCAGTACTATGTATTTTATGTTTTTGTAAAATTTATATGGTATATTTGTAATGTATTGGAAGAGACTGAAATAAAATAAAATAATTTTTATTTCACAGTACAAGCTATTTGCACCTGGCTAAGAGATATGTCCAAATAAACACAATCATTGCAGTTCAATATTTCACACATAATATAACGAGGCCCAATCGTTAACTGCGAGAAGATTTCTTACATTTACAATGTGTCTCTTGAGAATTGTTAAGGCAATTCAATAACTATCAAATCAGGAACTTATCTTTTATGTCATGTGGCGCATGATTCGAGAAAATCGGTTCTATTTTCGTCATGTTAAATTAAATTATAAATGTTAATTTGTATCTCTTAAAACGAAGATAATGATAAAATGTCCCAAAAGAGTGTACTTTATTTATCTGCCAGAGAGAATAGAATGTACTTCCTTTTCGGAAATATTATGAATGCTATTAACAGAATATTGAAAGCCATACTAGATTTTCTTGCACATCAGATTTTCGTTTAAGGTATACTACACCCAGATTTCTTATTTGAAAACATGAACAAATATTAATATTGTTTATCTAAACATATAAATAGCAAGTGTATGTGTATTAATTAGGTCAAAGATAATACACACTGTATATATGTACAGCTATACACAGTACACATGTGTACTAGTACGGAAAAACTGGAAGTTTTTTTTAAAGAAATCGACTGTTACTGCATGACATTTAAATTTTGAATGTAGCTCTATATACACGATGCATTTGTATATTTATTTAAGTTAAATTTGATGAGGATTTTCTACATTTAAAGTAAATACCTAAATATAAAATATTTCAGTGAAAGATAGTCGTAAGATATCTTTAATAATACTTTTCTAAATTTTCTTCTGTACGTATCTGTATAGGCTTAACCGTAATATTATGCCCAGTTTTAATATTTGAAATTAAAATCATAATTAATACATAGTATAGATGTAAACACAATGAAACAGATTAAGATAAGTTTACATCGTGTATTTTTAAAGTCTATGCTTTTATACAAAATGTTAAATCGTAAAATATCATATAACAGACAAACATGTAAAATTACACAAGTCAACATAAATCTCCTAGACCATAAACATACTACAATAGCACTATATCATATTCTCTGCATTATAAACCCAGTTTGTAACTTGCCCTAAATTCATACTGGTAGACAGATCGCACAAATGAAGGCCGGGGCTCTATACACGGCTGTCGTGTGGATGCGGTGGTTATATCTGTTTGAGGCTATATAATGCATAGCAGCCGTGGCTCTAATGTATTATTTGCACGACATTCATGTTCCTCAGTTTTTATTCACAGGGCAGCTATATTTATCGTCACCGAATATTAGAATGGATAACCTCAAACTCGTGTGTTTTGTACTTGACTTAGATGTAATGTGAAACAGTGTTATATTTTAATGTCGTTCGGATGCATATTGTATCACTCGGGCTCAGTGTACTCTCGTGATGTAATTCCTTTGCATCTGAACTCCAAACGTTGACTTTATTCAACCACAAATTACTGTCAGTGATATCTTAAACAAACAAGTGTACTCTATTTCTTGTACTTGCTGAACGAGCAATAACCTCTGTGCAAACTGTTTTAGTAAAGACTGAAGATTTTGACGAATGAAAACTGATGCTACGTTACTATGTTTACAACCACCTTAATGGTTAGTTACACGTGAAAACAATGTTAAACTAAAAGGCCATAAATTGCCTTTGGGTATTATCCATAATTTCGTGAAAAGCATTAACACAGCCATCTCGGATGCAGCCGAGTGCACATTGTTCAAGAGCAAGTAAATGTTTCAAACATATTATCGAGGATTATTATCTACATCATGTGACGCTATGATGTACAAACAGTGAATGTGTTGCATTCTAACATGGCTCAATTTGATTTCCAGTTAAAAGTCAAGCTCTGTTTAACAGTTGACGCCCGGACTGGTAAGAGAGCAATTTGACATGAATTATGACGTCAAATTACCGCATGACGTCCGAATCATTTCTTTCCGGATAAATGAAGCCCGGCATCATTATTACCAAAATATTTCATTGAACATGTAAGAATGGAAACAATCAATGCCTGTTTGTGATTAGGCGTTTATTACGGTTCATCGTTCAGATGCTTAGATATTAAACCACTCGAGCTAACGCACTCGTGGTTCAATTCCTGCGAATCTGAACTCTGAACAGTAATGAAATAGACGACAAACCACTCGAAGGCATTGATTATTTGTTAATTATAGCACACACTTTCAGTATCCCGTTTTTGATACGGAAATATATAGGTCGTGTTAGAATTCGAGATTACGTAAGTGGACAGATGATTTAACCAAACATGCTAGAAAGTAATTATGTGAAAGTCCAGGTCATTTGAAACTGGTTCATTTCTGTCAGAATTTTGATACATTCAGCCACTTTTGAATTTCGGAAATAATCAAAAAATTATAATTACGTAAAAACCAAATAACAGGAGTGCCTGGGGATTCAAAAAAGATGTTTTTAACAAAATGTCTTGGCTTTGGAATGGTTCTCTCGCGTGTCAAATTAAAGTTTACAATGCGAATTCTTTTATGAAAAAGAATAATATTTCAGAATATCGCAAACGTTATTCAATAAAGTCACTTGAACTTTCAGATTGTTTTGTTCCATACATAAATACAAAAGTACTATCACCTTCATAAAATTCAATATATAACCTTAGGACGGCCAGCATATATTTATGCAATCTCGCCAGGCATATATATGTTTTTGACAACACAGAGAATGACGTCACTCGACCTTCAGCTATTTCCGGAAGTAAAGAAAATGAAAGTAGAAATGCTAAACTTGAAAACGAAAGCCGTATTTTGATTGTAGATAGTCTGGGGTCACGCACAGGGGTCACCCCGTCTAAATGTATGCGCGTGGACTCTACGAAAAGAAAAACACAAATCCCACAGGAGTCCGTAACGGACCAAGGGTACATTGATTCATCAAATCGCTCAAAAGGTCGGTTTTGATGTTGTCTGAGAGTGTCAGTATATGCCTCGGATGTAAGATATAACCGTATTTGAGAGCTGCAGACTAGACATTTCAGAAATATTTTCAAATGTTGTTTCTACGGAAGAGTGAAAGGGCCATCAGACGCTAATACGTTTTATTAGTCCCCTACTGGTTGAAAACCAGTTTTGGGGATTATAGGAATGCTCTTTTCCGTCATTCCGTCATTCCGTCTTTCCGTCATTCCGTCATTCTCATTCTGTCATTCCGTCATTCCGTCCGTCCGCAATTTCGTGTCCGGTCCATAACTCTGTCATCCATGAAGGGATTTTAATATTACTTGGCACAAATGTTCCCCATGATGAGACGACGTGTCATGCGCAAAACCCAGACCCCTAGCTCAAAGGTCAAGGCCACAATAGGAGGTCAAAGGTCAACAGGGCTTTTTTCCTGTCCGGTCCACAACTCTCCCATCCTTAAAGGGATTTTAGTATTACTTGGCACAAATGTTCCCCATGATGAGATGATGTGTCGTGCGCAAATCCCGGACCCCTAGCTCAAAGGTCAAGGTCACAATTGGAGGTCAAAGGTCAACAGGGCTTTTTTCCTGTCCGGTCCATAACTCTCCCATCCATGAAGAGATTTTAATATTACTTGGCACAAATGTTCCCCATGAGGAGACGACGTGTCATGCGCAAAACCTGGACCCCTAGCTTAAAGGTCAAGGTCACAATTGGAGGTCAAAGGTCAACAAGGTTTTTTTCCTGTCCGGTCCATAACTCTCCCATCTATGAAGGATTTTAATATTACTTGGCACAAATGTACCTCATAATAAGACGATATGTCATGCACAACTTTCAGACCCCTAGCTCAAAGGTCAAGGTCACACTTAGCAGTCAAATGTTAACATAGCATGAACAGGGTCTGTTTCGTGTCCGGTCCATAACTCTGACATTCATTAAGGGATTTTAATATTACTTAGCACAAGTGTTCCCCATGATGAGACGACGTGTCATGCGCAAATCCGGACCCCTAGCTCAAAGGTCAAGGTCACAATTGGGGGTCAAAGGTCAACAGAGTTTTTTTCCTGTCCTGTCCATAACTCTGCCATCCATGAAGGGATTTTAATATTACTTGGCACAAATGTTTCCGATGATGAGACAACATGTCATGCGCAACACCCAGTACCCTAGCTTAAAGGTCAAGGTCACACTTTGAGATCAAAGGTCAAGAGGATTTTTTTCCTGTCCGGTCTATAACTTTGTCATGCAAAGCAGGATTTAGATATCAGTTGGCACAAATATTCCCCTGGATGAGACAACATGTCATGCGCAAGAACCAGGTCCCTAGGTCTAAGGTCAAGGTCATATTTAGAAGTCAAAGGTCAAATTCAAGAATGACTTTGTATGGAACATTTCTTCTTCATGCATGGAGGGATTTTGATGTAGCTTGGACCAAATGTTCACCACCATGAGGCACCCTTGTTTTTAGAATTACATCCCTTTGTTGTTACTATAAATAGATTTATTGTAACTTTTTTATTACTGGCAGTAGAGAAAAATCGAGACCACTTTTCTGTGGTACAGCATGCATGTTACATCCAATTTTTAGGTGTATTTTGACCTATCTCTACCTGGTAAAGAGTTTCTTGTGGACTTATATTATTAATTTTTTTTTTTTTTTTTTTTTTTTTTTTTTTTTTAAAGATTAATTTCCCTTTGTTGTTACTATAAATAACTTACATGATAACATTTTTATAATCAGCCAAAAAAATTCAATATGAAAACAACTGTGGGTTTTTATATATGCACATTTTAATCCAAGTGTGTTGTTATAATGTTATAACATATTGTATATGTAGTACATCATTGACAGATATCAGTTCATTATGTTATACTGCAGTAGAAAAAATTAGGTGCCTTCCAGTAGGGGACTTTGTATTGCATGGCAATACTTCATTCACTTGTTACGTTAATGCTGCGGAAAGGATAACAAACATTTTTAATATTACCTGTTGTTACGAATACTTGATAAATAGTGTTTATAAGCAGTTAACAATTAGAAGTCTGTCGGTCGTTTGATCTGTATATATACCATAAAAATCTGAACCACAGTTATGAAAGGAGCCAATATTCCACTTTTTGGACGGTGATTTATCAAAATCACCGCGCAGAAAACTGTCTCACAGCTATCTCGTATCTATCCGCTGTACAATGTAGTTAAAATGCGGAATAATTTACCACCTCTGACATCAGTATCGTTACAGACCGGAAAATTTGGCCTACTCTATCACCACCTTTGAGGCAGAAAAGGCTACAAAGAAAAAGCAAGTGATTGTTCGTTTCATTTCTAGATCCAAGGTTTCTAAAGTTTTTAGGATGAAGAAACATTTAAAGAGCTAGAACACCTACAAGGGTATTTATATTACTGAGGACCTGACAAACCTAAGAATGAGGATGAGAGAGATTGTTAAGAATAGTGATGGAACTTCTAATGTTTATGCAATCAATGGTAATATCCATTGCACCTTTAAAAAGAAACATGTTTTGTTAACTTCACCAGAAATTGTCAGTATTTTGTAAAAAGATCATGTTAGCCTGTAAATGATGACATTCTGTTTGTTTAGCCAGATGGTGTTGAGTTTGACATCTCTTATTTGGACGGGTTTTTTAATGTTTTGAAAAGGATTTGATGTTTGTTGTAAATTTTGCTCAGTCAGATTTTGATAGAGATGGATTACTCAACATTTTCTGGTCTGAAAGATTTTGGATGTCTCATCCTCCACGTTTCAAAAATGTTTTTGGTTATACAATAATCTGATATATGTTACATTGTATTATTTGTCATGCATGTCACATGCCCTTATGGACCTTTAATAATTTCAATAAACTTGTAAACTTGCAGCCGTGGATACAAGTACTAATGCCTAATAAAAATAGTCAATATAGAATATATATCAAATGCGCAGTAATTTACTACGAATAACTATCGGCTGCGTGCCTTTACATAACATATTTTTACTTTACAGGGTGTTTGAATGCATAACTGTCTGTATTACCAAATCGCAAAATCGCAGTATCATATTGATGATATGGTTAGCCGGATCAAATCCTATATGTATTGGGTTTCTAACTATCAAAGCGCTATTAGCTCTTGTGCCATGTTTGGAATGGATTCTTTTCATACACGTACTAACATAAATCACCTTTCATCAGTACTGTACTCGGTACTTTGATTCGGTGTTTGAAACGAGTGACTATATCTAATGTAAAGTTGTCCTATCACCTACAAAATGTAGTCTTTTTCCAAAGTGTATATGGTGAAATAAGCTTTACAGAGTATGCAATATAACGGAGGTTACCACTCAATTGTATTGACTAACACAAAGACAAACTTTAAAGATATTTTGGTCGAAAATCTTTTTACTGTCAAATTCCATCCAGTATAGTTTATTATCTGAAATATATATTCCTTTCATACTTACAGCTTACAGTGTTTTCTGCTTTGATAACAAAAGAATAATTGAAGTTCTTTTTGACGTAAAGAATCTGTAATCTTTAAAAATATAAGTTTATAAATATAATCAAGCTTTGAAATGTAAATAAACGATCGAGTTAAACCGTTTTTATCAGAAATTCGAAATACAAGATACTAAAAGTGTCTATGTTTAAAAATGATATTGAACGTTTATCTTTTTAGTCAGCATAATAGTTCTCGTACTTGTCCTTTTGTATTGCGTGTTTATTTAATTTATTTTAATTCTTCATTTGCTCTGAAACTACACAACTGAAAAGTTCACAACAGAGCAATTCACTTAATAGTAATTACTTTATTTCATTAAATATTTCATACATTTGCGTGTGTTTAGTTTAAGAGCAAATGAAGAATAAATATCATACTATTTAAAGCATGAATATTTAATATACAATATTCTCATTCACCAGAGGTTCGTCAAAATTACGAGACGAGCCATGGTAGAACTCTGGTATGCCAGAATGATATACAAGGTCTATGGTAGTGTCCTTTCTGATAATATACATGTAGGTACACTTCACATTTATTGGCCAGTTTGATCAATTCTTCAGTATATAATTGTACATATCACACATCATTTATCAAGTATTCTTCTTCTTCTTCTTCACCTTCTTCTTCTTCTTCTTTTTTGATTGTTGTCGTTGTTGTTGATAATTTCCTACTGGCCGTTTTCTCTGGGGCCTTAGAAAATTGGTACATGGTTTTATGGTTCTTTAGGCATAGTTTTTTACATGAGGATCAGTTTTGTATTTTACGTATTGTAATGCAGTGATAACTTCAAGTTACACTGTCCAATGAGGGATTTTGGAACACGGCGGGTGCGGGTTAAGTGAGGACACAGATATTGGTCGTACTTGTGCAATTTTGTCGTATTGGCTGTACAATAACTGTCAGCAACTAGGTGTTCAGTATAGGATATAAAACTAATTGATAAAATATTTCAAGGGGTGTGAAATCTATAAAACAAAACGTATGTCGAATATTCAAACATAATTCATGTCAGAAGATACTAATAATTTTGTTATTTGGAAACAGTTAATTAAGTAAGGTGCAGAAAAGTTGCGGTTTTATTATGACATACAATGTATATACAAATGTACAACAAATATTAACGTTTGAAAATTTAAAATGTCCGTAGTTGGTGATCTCAATCAATCAATTAATTCATGTTTACATCATGTTTCGTCCCAGGTATTCAAACTGTATCCGACTTTGTGTCACTGATACGGTTTGAATTGACATTCATACATCGGTCGTTATTGTACTGTACGGATTGAGGTCGTTTAATTGACAGCTAAATTACAGTTATTATTTATTGAAAATCAAATATTGATCTATAAGTCATTCATCATCATGAAAGAATAATATAGGCATATTTAGGCTAAGGTAAGAGCTAAGCATGCATTGGTATTTATTTATTGCCTACTTTTATAGGATTGAAATTAATACATTAAGTCAACAAGACGTTCGATGTTTGGAACCAACAGTGTAACTAGTGACTTTAAACTACTGATAAATGTCTCACATAAGCTAAAGATAATCTAAACTACATGCGTTTTGAATAAGCTAAGAGTTTTACTTCTTAAACTCGGTAATGTATTACATGTTTAATAAAACTGTTTATAACGACTAATACAGTATTTTGATCCGGAGAAATTACTGTAAATTATCCTTAAATTGTAAATCCTGTGGTGACTCTAGATCTATATACATTTTATTTACATTTCGTTAATAAGTACGCCTAGTATGATTAAACTTAATTGAAAGAGTTCAAAAAGGCTAGTGTTCTCTTTTTTTTTTTCGATATCAGTTGTTCCCTTGTTCATTTGTATTTTGGTTAAAGATAAATTATTGTGTATGACTGTAAGAACATTATGTTATAGTAGTGCAACTAATTTGACCATCATAATGAAACAAGCAAAGCAAGCATTTCTTTCCAAATAGCGCGGTACAAAGGTTTAAACAGGTTTTAGGGGCATTAGGGTTGTTGCACGTTTCATAAAAGTCTCAATGAAACAATGTCTCTTGATTAACATTCATAGCAGCACGTGGTGGTCGTAAATACTTAACTCGTTCCGCGTCTTAGGGATCCTAAGGTTCTCTCAAACTTAAGTTATTGTATGCTAGTTTTCAGCTTCAGTCGGATCTAGGACATGCGATATCCTCTCATTTCACCGAGACTGACTGCGGTCTGAGTTATATAAATGTTATTCTAATAGATTTGGATATTGCCTTGTTGTACCTGTATTTATTAATTAATGAAATTTACCACAAAAACATGCAGTGTTTGCTTTAATTAGTTCAAAAATGTTCCACATCGAATTTTCTTTCAAAAGAAATAGTTTCCCCACATTTTTTTTTCTTTTATGTAATCAAAATATACTAGACACTACAAAATATGACAGAGCTCATGAGACTGTTTTTGTTTTAATATTATCTTGATAACAAAATTCCAGTCATCCGGGACAAGTGAAGATAATTCAAAACATCATAATTTCTCTTAATTTGCCGTAGCTGTTCGTTTGCATTTTGTGATCTTTTAATCCACTGAAACAAACCAACGTCTGGTTAAATAAAGATCTGAAACATCATTACCGGTCAACAGATAATGTGTCAGCTGCGGGACTTCTTTCTGTTATCTTATTTGTACTTCTTTAATGTCAATACTGATATGCATGTATATAATTTTATCTGCGGTGTGAGACATTTAAACAAACTTTTCTAAACATTGCAGACCGTTTACACGATATCTTATCTAATGGAATTCGATTTGTTTAATCTAACCATGTTTTAAAAGCTACTCTGTGTAAATTCATACTCTGTTTAATGGCAACTTCATAATCAAACCTGGAGTGTTGTGTGCGTAACATTACTTGTGTTAGTTTAACAGTTGCTAATAGGTGCCGTGGTTATGCTTTGGATTATATATATTTTTGAGGTTTGTGATTCTTTCCGGGGTTCTCGGGGTTTTTTTTAAGGTACCTGTTTTTTTCTCTGTTAAGCTAATATAATGTTCATCACTGTTTAGCTCATATGATATGTATCCTACTTTGTTATCTAATAATTATCGGAAATATGAAAGAATATGAAATTGATATATTTCGTGTTCATGATAAAAAAAAGAATGGCAGCTAAATTAAGCCATTATTACCCTCTAATTATAGGGAAGACCAACATGTTTGGATGCACTCTTAGACAGAATCACATTACGAAAACAGAGACAGAACAGGTCGTGATATTTTCTCTCCATAACTGGAGGCGTCTGGCCAACTAATGTAGTTTGTTTCTGGTTTCGTGGCATTAGACCTTGTAGACAAGAAAACTACTTCAGAAAGTACAGACTTATAAGCAGTATGTTGTCATACCTTCTTTTACAGCAATCACCGTCTTTCATAAGTTTAAAAGGCAGACACATTAAATTTGACAGACTCGTACCTGGACTTGCCATGGTAAATAATTGGGAGTATTGAAAACATAGCAATTGAATTAGTGTATCCACAGACGTATAAATAAATCAAATTTACACTTTTTATAAAAGATGGTTGAACACATATGTAATAGCGCTACATAGAAGGTCAGAATGAACAACTCATATAGCTGCTGATTAGGAATTCCCTCATGGGCAAAACAATGGCTAGTTAAGTTCAATCCGTCAAAAACCGAAGTGATGTTTTATTTTATTATCTAAATTAAATACAAGACTATCCTCTCTTACCTTTAAAAATCTACCCTTAATTTTGTTAATCACCATAAACATCTAGGAATAACTCTCAGACAAGATGGTAAATGGCATGTACATGTCAATAACATTGTGATGCCAGCGTCTTAAAGTCCTCGGATCTATAGCTGCGTCAGTTAAAATACAAACCTAAACGTACTACACTTAATCAGATTTATTTATCTTATTTAAGACCCCTAATAGAATAAGCGTCAATTGTCTGGGATACGAAAACGACTCGCTGGATAAAATTCAGTATGAAGCAGCTAGACTAGTTACATGTCTCACGCAATTGAAAGGATATTAAATGAAATCGGCTGGCTTTCACTTTCAGACCGCAGAAAAATACAAAAAATGACATTAATTTATAAGTATAAGCACGGTTTATTGCCCTGATTTTTTAAATGATCTATTCCCCGGTTCAGTTGGAGAGACTACCCCGTATAACTTAAGAAACGACACCAATTTTATAACTCTGTCTGGACGCACAGAAATATACTCCAGATATATTATTCCATCATCTCTTGCGCCATGGAACGAACTTGAGAATAATATTCGCGGTTCACCCACTCTTTCGTCCTTTAAATCAAATCTAAAGACAACTTTAAACCACCCGAGGTACCATTTTTTTTCTTACATGGCGATAGATTTTTACAATTCATCATGCCAGAATTAGAAATATGTGTAGCGATTTGAATAATGACCTTTCTTCGAATCACTCAAAAGAAGATCCCAACTGCCAGTGTGGCAACAGAATAGAAGATGCCAAGCACTCTTTTCTCAAATGCAGCAGATTCAGAAATGAAAGGCTTCAGCTGTTTCGTAACACTCGCACTTTCCTTCCACTATACGTTCTAAAAACTTCTTTTTGGTGCAGCTGACTTGAATGACGCAGAAAATCAAATGAACTACAAACATACATAAAGATTACAGACCTAATATTTATTTGTTTCATATGTTCCCTGTTAAGAGGAAACGCATTTGAGGTCGAGTGGTTGAGGTCGGTCGGTCGAACTTTGGTTTAGAACAGAGCAGCACAAAACAATATTTTCCCCTTTCACCCATTACTCAAACAATTGTTTTTTATATTCCTTTTTTTCTATTATCTATCTTGAAGATATATTCCGTCATCTGTTTAATCTACATTATGTTGACGAATTGGAAGGACAGGTCTATAATGTTGGCATAACTTAAAGTCCAACCCATTTGCTGTTGTTTTTTTTTTTTCATTTCAATATATGATTAGTTATTTTGAATGTTATGTATATATGTGGAAATAAAAATATGCAATGAAATATGATTAAATTAATTGGGAATTCATCGGTGTGTATTTACCATCTAAAGTGGTCTCCCATTGGTGTAATATATTATGTTGAAAATGCGTTTAAAAACTCTCTAATTTAATAAATTAAAGTCCTAATCAAAGATTTATTATTTCATTTCAAATCATATCCTGTTTGTAGACAGTCACAAAGATGCTACGTAATTTTATATCTCACAAGGACATGGCTCTCAGTTTACGCGGTTTGTCCTTACAGCAGATTCGGCAAATGGTGTAGTGACTATATATATTGCAGCGCCATCTTTCGAGTGTTTTGTGCTGGTGTGCCCTTTACGACAACGTTTAAAAGAAGAAGTGTACATGAATTTGGTGGTAATACTATGTATTTGCAAGTTATAAACTGTATGTTAATACAAGACAGCATTTACTGTAAGCAAGTGCTACAATATGCTCTAATATTTTACCTGCAGTTATATCAGCTATTCCATTAGGTCACAGAGGACACAGCTTAAGGATTGTGATCTGTAACTGACAGGATTGTCTTTATTTTCCTTCCCCTTTAAAGAAATGGATGGCATTTGTTTTTGGCCTGTTGGGTTATTTCCTGTGTCAAGGGATTTTTGGTAAAAAAGTAACAAGGACAAAAATCAAACAAGAAAAGTTTCATTCAAAGAATGCAACCGCCCAAACATTACTCTATGTGGAAATATGGGTGTGAGTAAACTGTATACACATGCATAACAGTGACTGAGCACATGTACACATTAACACAAACGTACATGAAGAAGGAATATAGTAGGGTACCGCCTTGGAACGGTCATTGGCAATTTGGCCCAATGGGGAGTTTAAACTAGTTTACTGGCGCCAAACATCACTCTCCAACCACACCATATGTTCCTATATTACAAGACAATGTCAATAAAATGACTTCCTTTCAGGTTTCACTTTACATTTACACACGTAAGAGTAACCACAGGAACATATTGCAAAACACAAAATATGCTCATGTAAAAATATATAAACCAACACTCGTATAGCGGTAAGCATATGTACTCGACGACTTTGCAGTAGTCAGAGCACCAAAGGGGACACCATTAAAGGCGTGACATCACAACTTCGTCTGCAAACTTACTCATTCAATATCTTATAGTTTTAAAGACAAAGAGAATAACTATTTAACACTGTAGAAACAATTAAAGTGTGGCCTAATCTCAACTTAATACGTCAAATATTGTGCATACTGCTACATTCATTCTGTAAAATGTTTAGACATTTAACACATAGGCTTGGCCCAATATATGCCCGCTATATATTTCATTTTTTCTTTTTTCATGCAAATCATATCCTTCATCCCTGTTTTTGTCTTTTAAATCACTAGTTTTCCTTTCCAATTCAATTTGGCCCGATTCTTTTATTTTCTAACAATCCTTGTGGCTTGGCACTGACGAAAGTGTCTACGTCCCTGTAAAGGGTTAGGCGTAAAAAAAAAATATGTATGTTTCCGGTGACCCGACCGACCCTAATTTTAGCCACCGACCCTAAACTTTTCTTCGGACGAAAATTTGCGGGAGGATCTGACAGTTCTATATTCACATCCATCGTACATTGACGAGTTAAATTCTGGATAGGACGTCAAAGAAATATTTATTTTTATAGCACTTTGGACGAGTGGACTTCGCTGTATACTCGACCGATCGGGCGAGTGGTTTTTACGTCGTAACTTTACCAAGTTCAGAAATTGTATCACGAAAAATGCCTTGATTGACTGGAATTAACCCGCGAATCATAAAGATATCAAAACGTCATGCCGGTAATTTTCCATTCCACGAGCACGTGCGACCTTTCGTAATATCTAATATCGCCGTTACTTTTGTTTATCGACACGAACACAAAAAAAACGCGCGTAGTGCATTCATTTTTTAATATAATAACTTCAAATTTTCAACACCGCTTGAGAAGTAATACAGTTTGAATTCTATAATAATTTTAATAAGACATTCACAAAAATGTAGGCAAAATTCTATAAAAACGGCCGAATTTTCATGTAATCACTTGTAAAATTTCAAACAGCGCGATCTTAATTACTTATTTCTTTCTTAAAGTAAATAAATGATACATAATATGGTCATAAAATTCAGACTTTTGAACAGAAAGTATAAAAAACAGAATTAAAAAATCTTAAATAATGAAAAAGCGGCAGCAATTTAAATACATGGAGTAAAACGATTTTTTCGCCAACAGATTTCTGTTAGCGCGGCAGAATAGGTTACGTGACCTCGTGAATGTAAATAGAAATGTCGCTTTAGAATAACGCAATATAATGTTGTTGCGGTTTTTAATTAAGTTTTAAATGAATCTTTTCGCATAAGAATTATTTTTGACACTACACTTTGTAAGACATTCTTCTCTAACAATAATGTAAATTCTTTGAGGGCAAACAGGTCACAGAGGTAGGATATCCGGAATAATCGTTTGCCACATTTACCTCGCAGTTCATTCGTGACGTACATTCGCTTTAAAAAAAAATAAAAAAGAAACTTTTTTATTGATTTCTTCTCAACAATTTAAAGAAGCGAGGCGGTACGATCAAGCAGTGATGTTTCACATGGCGCGAAAACATGACGTAATGCCATGACAATCTCGGGCAACTATACCGCTTTGATCTTCACTTCAGATGCCATGATACCGACACACTTCTTATAGCTCTTTGGAGGGTGTTAATTAATGATGAAAACAAGGCCAATTACTTAGCTTATAAACAGAATAATATCCGATGATTGTTTTTCGCTTTCACAAAGGGTGTGTGGATGATGATAATTATGTCCATATTTTGGGGACACTTTTCCAAATAATTATTTTTGGGAAATAAGCCTTGAGAAAATGAAAATAACTAAATATTTTATGCTGTCCTAATAGTTTAGGAAAATACGGGAGGGGATAGGCTTTAATTATTATTACTATCGCTCAGTTATTTTGGAAAGCAACTGGCTGGTGCTGCCGACAAAAATACAGGAAAGAAAAATAAAAATGTCTGCTGTAAAAAGGAAGTTTAAGAAGAACAAATATGTCACCTTAAAAAGGAAATGTAGTGTACAAGAGAATAATATTTGTCTACTGAGTGTTACATTTTAAATTTACTTATAGTACATGTATAATACTCCTTTCATAAGTGACAATATTAAACATGTCAATTATAAGGGCATGTGACTGTTCACTAAGGGCAAGCAGATTCTAGTGGTTAGTTGTCCTGCAGGGCAGGTGGTGTGGAAAAAAATTACATCCCTGCCTTAAACTTGACATAAAAAATCATGAGTTTAAGGTAGGCTTGAACCAATGGTGCATCTGTTGAAATATTCTGACGGCATGTATTTAAAAATAAGATTAAAAGCCAAAGGGTATATAAAAAGCTGTGTATTTAAAGTGTAATAAAAAGCATCTACCATCTAGGATAGACATATACACGCCATGTACCCGGATAATCTTAACTCTGTTCAGCGACCCTAACTCAGTGCCAACATGGCTGACAGAAAGACGATGTATGTAGTTAATTTCCTTGTCTTTTTTCATGTTTTTATGTGAGTATGCAATGTTAGCGTAAAACTTTTGATAGTCATAATATCCTGTATCGATAACATGTTTTGTGTACTAAATATTTCAATCGAAATGTCACATTATGTGGTTGGAATTCATTAAAATGTACTCAAAAAAAGTCTTCAAAATGAACATGTTTTATGTTTCTAACTGTTTTAAAGTACCAGAAATTGCAGTAAGACCTTACTTATTAAAAGTATTAGTTCCATAAATATCTCTTTGACAATGTTTAACAGTATCAAAGTTTGAAATTGATTTTTATAGCTTAAAAATTGTATTGATTAGGAGGTGGTTTTAAATTTGCGGATAATTCCTAACTGGATTAGGAAACAGTGCTGGATAAATACGAACTTAGAATGGATAAACACCTAACCAAACGAAAACGGCTGTTCGTCTGTGCTTTTTTATGGACTGTTGATGCTCAAAGTTCCTTGATCTACCCGCCCCTGCAGGGATGTGGGATTCCTATGTCCAACTTATCCGACTCGTGATTTTTTTGCCGGCGGACAAGTGCATTTTTCATTCTGTGTGTCCGCGGACAAGCATACTTTTTCAGGTATAAAATGAGAAAACATAAAATATCATTTAGATTGTGTGTTGCTTCAAGTGTATGGAGGTGATACAGATAATGGGTTCTTTGACTAGGACTCGCGCACACTGTAACTCGGTGACTATGATAAAATATCAGAGACGATTTAGATACAAGAAGATTTATCTAACGTCGGATAAGTATAAATATATAACACTAGCTTAAAGCTATTTTCCGGCAAACACATGTAAATAAGCTCAACATAAGTAAATCAGCTGTAATAAAATGCAAATATGTTAAAGCACATTAAAGCAAATAAAGCACCTGGCGCTAAGTAGATAAGAAACAAATCACAAATTATCACATACATGTTACAGCGCATTAAAACAAAATAGCACTTAGGTACTAGCAAATAAAAGGGAAAAGTAATTTACCACATACAGATTTAGCACATTTAAAGCAACATAAAAAAAGATTAACTGACACTACACAAAAATAAGAAGAGTCACATTTTACAACATGCATTTAAAAAAACATAAAAGAAGAAATCATGTACATGCTAAAGGGAACATAAGAACTACTTAAAGTAGCTGAAGAAAAATATTTGCATCATCAGCATATAGCATTCTGTAACTAAAATTAAAAAAGGAAAACAAGGGTTACACACAGAGAACTAAAAGGACATTTAAAGACATCAGAAACGTAAACAACTTTAAAAAAGTATTATGACAAGTTTGTAAGTAGAATTCCAACAGTTACTGCTGAGACGATAAGTCACTGTCAAAGGAAATATTTGAGCCAGTAGTCAGCCAAATTAAAATCAAAAGCACACAGAGATCGCAAGTATGACTAAAACAAGTCGGAACGTTTCAAGAATCTTTCTCTGAATTCATCTGGCTTTGCACCATTGCGTGGGCAGGCAGTGTTTCGGGCATGACCTCAAAAGATCCCGAACACTACTTACGCGATTTCAGACTTTTATAAACGTTAAAAGGCAAATATTTCAACAGCTTATTTTTACCACAGTTACTGTGATATGCTTTTCTTTTCATTGTCCTAAATAAAGAACTCGATCTCAAGTCTATTTGCGCTTTCATGAAGGTTTAATATTACAAATCAGAGCAAGTGAAATTTGACTATGAACAAGTGGATTTTTAAGTTCCGTGGACAAGTGAAAAATGTAAGGATACCCACACCCCTGTCCCGTCAGTCCATGCATCACTCCCCCACCCCACCACACCACACCACACACATACACACACACTTTTCTTCCCTATTTACCGTCTGAAAAAAATATCATATTTAATAATTAATCATAAATCTAATCCCATTTAAACAATTTCAAAAATATTCCATTAGCACCTCTATAAAAATCTCTTACACTATACGATATACAAGATTTGAAACAAACACAATTCTTCTGTGTGTGTGTTGGGGGGGGGGGGGGGGGGGGGGAGAGAGGGTTGGGGACTACAGAACTTCGAACATCGGTGGTATTAAATAATTTCTTATATGAATATAATAATTTTGACTTTTATACTGAGTTATTTTTTTAGGTTTTATCCAGATTTTTCCAAACATTCCTATTTGCGTAATATTAAAATTATGAAAAAATATTTGACTGTAGTGGGCATACATATAACATCTTGTAAAATTAATGACAAAGTTTGAAGACAATACCGCTTATAAAGTAATGTTTACAATAATCACACCATGTACATGTCAACTCATTCATTTCTATAGAATACTAGTCAGTTAGGTGTTTATCCGTCACGCAATTTCGTGTAAGTTAGGTTTTTATCCATTCCTCGTGTAAACTGAGTTCGGTTTTTATCAACTCAAAGTTAAGTTTTTATCCCTTTTCTCGCTGTCAGTACATTTGAACATGTATTGTGTCAACATGTAGTGGGTTAACAACATAGTGTAAACAGGCCTATAAAGCAGCATATCTTTGCTTTCAAACAACAAAATAGTCGAGGCATCAAAAGCATAGAAGTATTTTTAAAGATTTTTTGTAAAAGTTTTCATTGAAAAAGTTGCCTTGTTCGTCGTTTTCCACCTGAAAACACAAGGGTTGATATATTTAACATGATGCATTTTGAAATAAACATACACTTGATCAATGGAGATAGATATAACAACAGAAACATTCCTTTATACATCGTAATTACACAGAAAACAAAGTTGTATCGGCTTTACATCCGCCATGTTGGCACAGAGTTAGGGTCGCTGAACAGAGTTAAGATTATCCGGGTACATGGCGTGATATATGTATTGATTAGACAATAGGCAAAAGCAAAGACAAGGGAATTCCACTAATGTAAAGATGCATATTATAAAAAAATAAATAAATAATAAAAAAAAATAAAATCGACCTACCTACCCTATTTTTTTCTGGCATGTCATAGGAAACATACATATTTTTTTTTGGCCTTAGACAGTAACGGAAGATATATAGAAGTATATTTTATACTTTTAATTTCTTGTCACATTTGACAAGAAAAGTATACATGACTCCTAATATTATGTCAGTTTCAAAATGATGTAAGGATTTGATAGCTATGAGGACACCGTCCAATATAATTATAGATCACATAGAAAAGGACTTCGTGTGTCCAGCAAATTTTTAATGTTACTAAATAGGTAATGGTGGAAAGAAAGAATCCTCCATTTTTTCCCCTCTTAAAGTGGCATTTTCATGTTTTATACATGTAAGCAATGTCCTGTTTTTATTTCATTGTGGACCTAGATCTAGCTATACTGTACCTGACATTTTGGTAGCATTTTCAAAGAGAGATTTTGCATTTAAAGCAATGTAAACAAACCTTGTTGCATTTTCAGCAATAATGGGGATTTTATATCAGTCAAAATTAATGAATTTCAGACTTGCAGACACTTGCTGTAGATGTCAGATAACCTGATAAAAATGTTTATGGTTAATTTTAACCATGAGAGATATGTAGAAGTTGATTTCGGGTCAAAGTATTCCTCAGATAAAAGAAGACAGCATCATGACACACACAGAGGATTACAAATTTATTGGGGTTTTTTGTTGTCTTTATTGCAAGCAGAGATATTTTTAATACATTTGTAAAGTACGTACATAACCCCTTTTAACTTGTATATATCTCGTCTTACTTAACACATTCACACTTTTATCTTCCTTCTCACTATCTTCATTTTTGAAGTCTCCCTTTCACTGCTTTTAAACAAACTTTTATCTGGTTGTGACGCGCAACCCGGCTATTATACCCGTGAGGGGAGTCCTGCCGTATACATGTAGATGGACAGATAAGTACGTAGGCCTACATTATACTTGAAAGTGACTATAACTTAAACAAATTTAATCGTTTATTAATATTAAAAATCTGGGAAGAACATCTGCTTATTATCTAAAAACAATGCTAATTTGCTTTATCTTTAAAAGTGATACCAATATCACAGACGCGAATGAACACAATTAACACACATGGCCAAAGCTGCAAGCTGTAATTTTTGCATATCAAAATAACCTGTCACCACAGCAAGTAGCAACAAGTATGTTATTGCATGCCTTATCGCCGACTCCGATAAATAGCATGCAATAACATATACTTATTACACATGTGTCCATTATAACTCACATTTTAGCTGTCAGTTTGGAAGATATTCCATACTGGTAGTGTTGACCTGTCAGACAAAAAAATCTCACTTAGAAGATGCATGACCTCTACCTTTTTGTTGTTCTTTTGTGGTTTGTATGTCATTTAAGAACATAAGGCTAGTAATGCTTTTTTAGAACTTGCTATGTGTTACAGCTCTCAAAAAAATATTAATTTTATAGGATACTGGTACTGATGATAAACCCGGACAGATGATAAAGTCGACCACCTTGGAAATATTCGATTGCAATCGGTTATTTATAAAATTGAACACACCATCTAATAGTTTCCACTTACAACACCAACTGGTGTAAAAAAAAGGTAAATATTCTGTATAAATAAATGACTTACATAAATTTGTATAAAAAATATTTATCCAAAATTACTGGGGAAGAGGGTGTTATTTTGCGCATGCTCACTGTCGAAACATGAAGGCCTGACAATTGTTAACTTTTCATTACTTGATCAGGAATGGCTGTTGCAGCTTTTTGGGGAAAGTTTCAATATAATAATACCAAGAAAATTTTGTAAATGACAAAGTGTTCGAATTTATCATCAGTCAACGTTCAAACAGTCCTCTTTTTACATACCCCTTTCATTTCAGGCCCTCACTTCGTGTGAGTTTGCTTACTAAATATAAATTTGAATTATGTAAAGTTTTCAACAAAGGTTAAGCTTTATTTTGATACCGACCATTGATTTCAATTTGCAGAAATAAAAAAGTTATAGGTAAAAAACCTCATTTTCTGTTCGGGTTTATCATCAGTACCAGTAGAACATACAGATCTAGCAAATTTATTTACTACTGTATACCCTGCTACACCTATTGTCAAGGGAGATAACTTAAACTCTGAGCACTTTGCACTGCGCAAGGTCAATCCATGGCAACGTGTAAATAGTTGCGGAATTGTGGGATATATTTTGGCAGCCATCTTCCTGTGAATTGAACAAACATGTTTGATACAAAACTATTTACCTTCGATGACCGTAAACGTCAGTTTGATTAGATATATCCAATGTTGAGGGGAGAAGGTCGCCAAAAGTAAGGAAATTGCCTGATCTAACCTGTTGCTTTTCAAGCCTTTTTATACTTTTTTACAGGTAAACATTGTCGCTGACGCTGTCAGAAAATTTTCACGGCCGACGGATTAACAGATTAAAGCCTTGAATTCATGCGAGATTGTCAAATCAGTGATTGTTGAATTTGTTCAGGTTGAAACAATTCCGACATCAAAGGCAGAAAAGTCGGGCTATCTATTTCCATATATAAAATAAAATAAAAAGAGAAATATCTGGAATCTACCTAGGCTAGCTGATTTACAGTCAACTCGTCCCCTAGTCAACTCGTCCCCCAGTCAACTCGTCCCCGATTTGGTCATTTCGTCCCCCTCGGCGATTTCAAATTGGTCATTTCGTCCCCCCTTTTTCGGCCCCCTTTTTAAAACGTATTTTGAAAAAAAAGATAATCAAAGTATGATAATAATCTGTTTTTTCTTTCAAATAAGTATATTTATGCTTTTATGCTTTAAATTTGTTTTAAGAGCTTTTTGCTTTAAAAGTGATCGATTTAACAAGGAAGATTTCCAGGTTTTTTTCTGTTTTGTTTTTGTAAGTATGCTATGTTGGACAACATGATAGCTGTTTAAATGTCCATATTTGATGCTGCTTAATTTAAAACTCTTGAATAATATTAAACTTTGTATTAAACGTTTTTTATAATAAATGATTCCCTCACTCCAATCAACTACTAACACATTTAATTCTACTTGGGGAAAATTTTCACACATTTCATCTGGTCAATCAACAACTTCTCATGCAATTAAATACCATTAACACCTTCCAATCAGCCCCATCAACGCCTTTTAATATGATTAATAACCTTTAACACCTTTTGCATGCAGGTATATGCTCATTCTACTTTTATAGAAACCACAGTCTCCCTACTTTTGAAGTATTTCTTTTTAACTTTAATGACAAAAAATTGATATAAAGCATGTGACAGATATTTTATTTATTCTTTATTGTACCGGTATTTCTAAATAAAACCTTCTTTTATCATGACCAGGGGTAATGAGTTATTGCTCTCTCTTTTCTTACTATGATTTTTAAAAAGTTAATTAGATTTCCTATTATATTATATTTTTAATACTAAGAGCATTGTATTTATTTTTTTTATATTTTATTTCAGTTAATTGTCTTATATTTTCAGTATATTTCTTTTATTATTTTATCAAACCTAATTATTTAAAGTTAACTATTTCAAATATAACTCCTTCAAAACTCACGATGATTTTAAATACAAGTTTTCAAAATCAAAAATATCATAAAAATTCAAAAATGCTTAAAATATTAAGGGAGACAAAATTACCAAAAGGGGGACGAGTTGACCAAATTTTAGGATGAGGGGGACGAAATGACCAATTTTGGGGGACGAAATGACCAAATCGGGGACGAGTTGACCAAATTTTATGATGAGGGGGACGAAATGACCAATTTTGGGGGACGAAATGACCAAATCGGGGACGAGTTGACTGGGGGACGAGTTGACTAGGGGACGAGTTGACTTGATACCGGCTAGCTATTGCTAAAATGTCAGAACCAAATTTTTTTTACTAAAACAGAAAAAATGTAGGAATTTAATTATTCTAGCATAACAATGCTGTTATTGTCACTTTTCGGGTGTGATTTAACAGGAGAGAAAACGTGTGTTAACAAAGAGATCCCGCTCACTAGTCAAAATAATTCGACGTTCAGATTGTTCAGTCTAAACGTCAAAACTGAAGGACCAAATAATGGAGGATGAATCACAGTACACAATCATGTAAAGTTACTGGTTTTATCGCTTGCGCATGTTGGCGTGTAAACGTTAATCGTATACAGTACATACATAGGTTTAAATCACTAGAAAATTCGTAATTTTGGATATTATTGGATAATTTTTACATAAATCAATGAGGAATTGAATCCCCTTTTGATACATGTAAGTTTTATTTGAATTTATGGCCAATTCTTGAAATAATCTGCGTTTAAACCTATAGCATGAAAAGCGTCGACAGCAGTGAAAATTTCATCGGTAATTGCTTCAACTATTTTAGTCTTTTGAGTGTTTGACGCGAGTGGGGATATTGCCCATATGAAAAAATTATCTTAATATTTCCTGGGATTGCGTCAAATTAGTTGGACTACCCGCTCACGTGCTAACACCTCTTTATATTAGTCCAAATAATAGGACGTTTCGGGACAGCATGAATACTTTTGACTGTCGCTGTCTCCCTCACATTCAAACTTATTCTGCATATTTCTGTTAGAAAATCCCCAATTAAAATCCGTTGGGAACGTTTTCTGGTACATATACAAAGCATTTGTAATGATTACATCTCTGATAATGAATTTATGTTGACATTAAAGCATATAAACTTGCCTCGCTGACATTTTATGACTGTATATTTTGTGTTTTATTTCTGTAATTTAGTGTCATACTACAGTCTAGTGTTACTGAAACCGGTGTCAGGGTAGATATCTCCTCGCATCTGTCAAATCATATTTTCGAAGAATTAAGTCTTTTGTTTAAAATTATGGATTAAATTCAACCCATATGAAATTTCTATGTGAATATTAATGTTTAATTTTATTAAAGCAAGAAAGTCTGATATATTATGACGTTTTTGGATTTTTTAAAGTCTTTGTTTTCCTAGCAGTAAAATGCAGATACAGGTAAGGCTTAGAGGGATGACAACTATAAAACATCAGATTATAAAATAAGTCATCACGATAAGCCAAATGAATAAGGCTACCTTTTATATATGCGCATTCTGTGGCAAAGCATAAATGTATTACAGCTCCAAAACGGATAATTCAAAAGGAAATGACGTCAGCGTGAAAAAACAACATATACTTTACCGTGCATTTCATGGAAATTTAATGAAGTTGTAGGATAATTTATTCATTTACTTGGTTTTTACGCATTTTATGCTAGAATAACAGCTTTACTGTGTAACCACCGATGACACTTAAAATTGCAGAAACAAAACACAAAATTAATATAATCATAATAAATACATCATACATATACCAAAAACATTCCCAACAGATTTCATTGGGGATTAGTCCAAATAATAGGACATTCTGGCACAGCGTGATAACTTTTGACTGTTGCTGACCCGTTAGAGGGATGACAATTATAAAATAACAGATCATAAAATAAGTCATCCTGATAAGCCAAATAAGTACGGCTAATTGGGGGTTTCTTCACAGAAATATGCAGAATAAGTTTGGAAGAGACGGGCAGCGACTGTCAAATGTTATCACACTGTCCTGATTTTAAAACGTCCCATTATTTGGACTGTATCATTAATGTCATAAACATATGTTTCAACCAGTTCTTATTTGTCAATCTGTTTGTTTTGTGCAAATATTTCTTGCTGTCATTTTACTTTTGGAATCCATAGCATATTGAATTCAGTGAAACGGAAAGTAAAACATTCAGTAAAACTTTCAAATGATTTTATGACAATTAAGGATTTCCATAAGTTAAAATGGTGGTACCGTACGTGGTGGTCTACAATTGGATTAGGTTATATTTGATTTTATAAAGTACGATCTGAGAAGTTTGGTTTCTGTGTTGTTCTAATTAAATAGTTTCACTCTGCAAGTACTATTGTTAATATACTTGTTTTGATTAATATAGACCCCCAGACAACCTAATTAATGGTTTACTAGAAATCTGGTTATTGGACCTCGAGACCCTTCGCCAAGAGATTCATTACCCATTGCCAGTGCTGAATTATATATGGTCAGATGTTGTGAACAAACAACACCAGAAAAGATAGGCTTACCCCACTTGTAGTTCTTCTTCTCTTGACACAGTCACGCAGGATACAAATCTCGTTTTAATTAATGTTTGTGACATGCGCTATGTTTACTACGTACAAGTTTGCTGTATGATCACAACAAGTATTCTCTGAAAACTGAGAAGCTATAACATTTCATTTAGAGCATATTTTGTACTTAGTTGCGCTTTTCTGAACTCTTTTGATAGAATTTTGATGATTATCATACAAGAATATATCATGCAATAATAGATTTTTAGCTCACCTGTCACAAAGTGACAAGGTGAGCTTTTGTGATCGCGCAGCGTCCGTCGTCCGTCCGTGCGTCCGTGCGTCCGTAAACTTTTGCTTGTGACCACTCTAGAGGTCACATTTTTCATGGGATCTTTATGAAAGTTGGTCAGAATGTTCATCTTGATGATATCTAGGTCAAGTTCGAAACTGGGTCACGTGCGTCAAAAAACTAGGTCAGTAGGTCTAAAAATAGAAAAACCTTGTGACTCTCTAGAGGCCATATATTTCACAAGATCTTCATGAAAATTGGTCAGATGTTCACCTTGATGATATCTAGGTCAAGTTCGAAACTGGGTCACGTGCCATCAAAAACTAGGTCAGTAGGTCTAAAAATAGAAAAACTGTGGACCTCTCTAGAGGCCATATATTTCAAAAGATCTTCATGAAAATTGGTTAGAACGTTCACCTTGATGATATCTAGGTCAAGTTCGAAACTGGGTCACGTGCCGTCAAAAACTAGGTCAGTAGGTCAAATAATAGAAAAACCTTGTGACCTCTCTAAAGGCCATATTTTTCATGGGATCTGTATGAAAGTTGGTCTGAATGTTTATCTTGATGATATCTAGGTCAAGTTCGAAACTGGGTCACGTGCCTTCAAAAACTAGGTCAGTAGGTCAAATAATAGAAAAACCTTGTGACCTCTCTAAAGGCCATATTTTTCATGGGATCTGTATGAAAGTTAGTCTGAATGTTCATCTTGATGATATCTAGGTCAAGTTCAAAACTGGGTCACGTGCGGTCAAAAACTAGGTCAGTAGGTCTAAAAATAGAAAAACTTGTGACCTCTCTAGAGGCCATATATTTCATGAGATCTTCATGAAAATTGGTCAGAATGTTCACCTTGATGATATCTAGGTCAAGTTCGAAAGTGGGTCACGTGCCTTTAAAAACTAGTCAGTAGGTCAAATAATAGAAAAAACCTTGTGACCTCTCTAGAGGCCATATTTTTCATGGGATCTGTATGAAAGTTGTCTGATGCTTATCTTGATGATATCTAGGTCAAGTTCGAAACAGAGTCATGTGCGGTCAAAAACTAGGTCAGTAGGTCTAAAAATAGAAAAACCTTGTGACCTCTCTAGAGGCCATACCCTTGAATGGATCTTCATGGAAATTGGTAAGAATGTTCACCTTGATGATATCTAGGTCAAGTTTGAAACTGGGTCACGTGCCTTTAAAAACTAGGTCAGTAGGTCAAATAATAAAAAAACCTTGGACCTCTCTAGAGGCCATACTTTTCATGGGATCTGTATGAAAGTTGGTCTGAATGTTCCATCTTGATGATATCTAGGTCAAGTTTGAAACTGGGTCAACTGCGGTCAAAAACTAGGTCAGTAGGTCTAAAATTAGAAAAATCTTTTGACCTCTCTAGAGGCCATATTTTTCAATGGATCTTCATGAAAATTGATCTGAATGTTCATCTTGATGATATCTAGGTCAGTTTCGAACTGGGTCATGTGCGGTCAAAAACTAGGCCAGTAGGTATAAAAATAGAAAAACCTTGTGACCTCTCTAGAGGCCATATTTTCATGAGATCTTCATGAAAATTAGTGAGAATGTTCACCTTGATGTATCTAGTTAAAATTCAAAACAGGGTCACGTACCTTCGAAAACTAGGTCAATAGGTCAAATAATAGAAAAACCTTGTGACCTCTCTAGAGACCATATTTTTCAATGGATCTTCATGAAAATTGGTCAGAATTTTTATCTTGATAATATCTAGGTCAAGTTCAAAACTGGGTCACATGAGCTCAAAAACTAGGTCACTATGTCAAATAATAGAAAAAACGACGTCATACTCAAAACTTGGTCATGTGGGAAGAGGTGAGCGATTCAGGACCATCATGGTCCTCTTGTTATAAAGAGTTAAGAGCTAAATCTACCATGTTCTTCAATTCAAAATGGAGAGCTTAATTGTTTATTTTCCATTGTATGAGAACAACATTAATTTTATGCACCAAGCATAGCGTAAGAAATAATTATGACTACTAAAGTTTTAGATTGGTTTGTGTACTATTTAAGCTGTTACAGGCTTAAGTCAATATTCATAGATAATTAAATTCTATTTAAAGCAGATCCTTTGGAAGCATATAGAATGCAACCAGGCAAAATAATAGCAGACTTGTGGAATTGATTGAGTCTGTTGAATTACAATTTGTTGAATTATGAAGCGAGCAACATTCTGTTATAAATTTATAAATTGAATGGCCTCATTATGATCCCAAAGGACTGAAATATATCAGCACTCAGTCTACATAATTTACCAGTACTGGTATGTAGATAATTCAAGATTATAGGAAAAAAACAAAACATCAGTTGTTTGAATGTCTAATATTTTCATAGGAAAACTGTAAAACAATAGGTTGATAAATGTATGTGTCAAATTTCTACTTTGTGCAATTTTCGGGAGATTTTCTTTGGTTTTGGAAAATGATAGGGAGATGGTGCTGTATTTAGGTGTAAGGAACTGTGGCAAGCTTTATGCCCCACTGGAGTACATTGCACTTCTCATACTGGGCACCAATTCTGGATTTTCCCAGGCAGGATATCTAGTGATTGAAGTTCTAATGCTTTACAATTTCCTAGCAAAGAGCTTTAAAATATGTGCAATTTATTACAATAAAAATATTAATAAATATGACAAGCTAAACTTCACATTTTAATGGCATATTAAATTAGGACTAATTTCAAATGAGTAACTTTCACATTATTTTACGATCTAATATATATTCAGCACAGATGTGCATAACATGATAGAGTTTTATTAGGAGTCCTATATAAGATGTTTTCATTGTACTTTTCAGTTTCACAACTGAAGAATAATTTTGATGCATTTTCTACTGGGAGAAATCCAGATCTTCCAGTTAAGCCATGGAGGCCCAGAGGTAATATGTCAATGTCATATTCGTCACGCACTACACCACGATCATCTGCTTCGCAGGGAAGGATTCACACAGAAAACACTGCTTTAAGTGCAATTTTACGGGAAAAATCAAATGGAAATATAGCACCTGCACAACGCACAGCGTCAGTTTATACTCCTGCTTTAGATGTTGTACCGTCTAATGTTGATGTTGTAAATGTATCTAATGCTTCAACTAACAAAGAAAAGCAAAATTTACAATATGTTGTAGTTAGCAAATCTTCTGCAAGCTTACACACTGCGGCTAATCAAGATCACCCACTTGTTCATGATAATAATCATTCTAGCTCACCAGATGAAACAGAGTCTAGTAACAAAAACGAGTCCAAGAAAACCGAGTCTGTAATTGTAAGTGATTCCGTACCTGATCCGGAAAATCAAATAGATTATTCTAAAAAGCAGGACAGTGCCCGAAGTAACGCTTATGCTTACAACTCTTTGAAAAGTCAAAATTTAAACACTGTTGCAAGGTCTGAGTATTCTAAAGATAGTCCAAAATCTGGTTTCACTGGTGAAAAATCTGAAAGTGGACAATTGCAAGAGCATGGTGATGTGTTAACAAAGAGTATTGTTAAGGATGATGTGATTGGGAGTGGTGATATTAATCATAATTCTCATGTAAATTCTAGGTCAAACACTCAATTTAAAGCAGTTGGAAGTGATGGACAAGAGCTTGTAAATAATAGTGATAAACAATTTGCACACAAAAATAGTGATAAACAATTTGCACGTGAAAATAGCGATAAGCAACTTGCACTTAAAAGTAGTGATAGAGAAAACACTTCACATGAAAGACAGTATTCACAGCTTAATAAACAGCGCACCCGAGATCACAGCTTATTCTCTCAGCAGCATACACACTTGAGTTTTCATTCTCAGTATGATCGAGTGAGTAGAGGCAGGACACCACAACGAGTTAATACTCAAGATCAGCTTGTTCCACCTTTAGATTTAAGAGGTGTCACATTGCCCGAACCTGTTTTACTTCCTTCTTCTCCTGCATCTCCTGAAAGCCAGCATGTCATAAAAGATCAGAATTTGCATGCTTCTGATCAAACCAATTCTATCGTTCATTTCTCCTCTCGTGATTATAATCCTACAACTCGTAGGACTTACGAAGTAGAAAGTCCGCTGTTGTCTTCTCAATTACCACATGTAAAATCTTCTGACAATTTCAGACAACAAGAGGATGAACAAGATACATATCGTGATCGTCAACAGGAGCCTGATCGGCTAGAACCACATAGATCAGACTTAGCAGATGAATTGAAAGTGCCATATCCTTTTGACACTCAAGCTGTTCAAGGTGCAGATACTGCAAGAGAACCAAAACCCCCATCTCCCCCAGTCCAAACAACACCTCCCCCAAATAAAGAACCGGCAACAAGCCTTCGTAGCAACAGTAACGTTTATGCTGTAGCTAATCCAGAAGTTCTCCGTGCTCAAGGTATTGAACCTGAAACTGAAAATAATTACGTTCATAGACAATACTCTAATTCTGAAGCTAGGCAGTCTAGGCATAGTGCAGTGAGATTTGATTCTGGAAGTAGACGTCCTCCAAGTATAGACAGCCGGACTTATGGAGGAAGTCCTGTAAAAGAGAGAGTTCCTACACCATACGCAAAATCTCCTGAGAGGGAGGAACTACCAAAAACTCCACCAGAGTGGGAGATTCCAAAAGAAGAGAAATCACGGGAACAATCAAATATTTCAAAACGAAGTTTACCGCCACAGCACCCTCCCCTAGATACTCTTCACAGCTCTTCAAAGCCTGGTAGTAGAGGAACCAGGCGCACACAAGACGATAATCAGTCAATTAAACGTGTTTATGTAGAGTCACCATCTTTTACAAAAGAAGAAGAAGAAGAGTATAGATTTGTAAGTAGCAGGCTAGAAGATACAGAAGATCAGAAACAGAGAACTCACAGAGAAATGGATAACTCACGTAGAGGGTATGGTGGGGATGATAACCCTATGCATAGCTACTCAGACAATAGAAGTCACAATAGGGATAGTTACGCTGGTAATAGTTATCCAGATAACAGATCTAGAAAAACAGACAATGATTACACAGAACGTAATAGAGGATATGATAAGGACAGGTACGAAGATAGAAACCAAGATAAATATAGTAACAAAAATCAAGATAGAAATGGCGATGAATTTTACAAAGATGGATACGAAGACAGACACCATGAACTGAATGGATATTATGATGAACGGAAAAGTAGAGATAAACACAGAGAAGGTGACCGGTATAGAGATAGAGTGAAGGAAAGTGAACATTATGATCGTGCAGACCGATATGAAAGATTGCGCGATGAAAGAGCAGAGTATGAAAAAGAACCAAGACGAGAGGATGAAATGGAATATCGTCAGGGTTATAGAAAGCAAAACACTGAAATGGATGAGAGGGATTTACAAAAGGAGGCTGAATACCAAAGGGACCTTAAAAGGAGAATTGATAAGCAAAGTGTAAAAATGAAAAGTGATAGATATGAAAAAGAAAGATTGGAAAAAGAAAGGTTTGAAAAAGAAAGATACGATAAAGAAAATGACTACAGAAGGGACTCTTTAGAATACCCATCTGATGATAGGGATGGAGGTTATGTGCAGGATTCATTAGAGTATAATAATTATGATCCACGTCAGCAGGAGTGGGAAAATCCTCCTCAAAATCCATATCAAGATAATCAGGGCTATTACCCTGATGGGTTCATAAAACAGGATTCTAAACCAGACTTTTATGATGCTGATGATGTTGAAAGAATGGACATTGTTAATCCAAAAGCACCTAAATATGACTATGTTGAACAAAATAAGCAGGATTATGGTAAAAATCCAAGGAGAAGTTATCGCGATATTGTTCATAAGAAAAAAGAGGAGGAGCAGAAGTTAGACCATATATTTATAAGCCCAAAGGTACCATCAAAAGCATCAAAAAAGAAGCATAAGAAAGCACAATCAGCACAGCCAGAACACATGGGTTACCAAGCTCCAGACCAGTACCCTTTGGGGTTCAAACCATCATCTGCAGAAGAACTGTGGGCTCAGAGGGCGCGAGTTCTGTCAGAGAAAAAGGGGTCAGCGGGGAGTGGTAAACCTGCAAAACAAAGCGCAAGTAAATCTGTTCCAAGATGGAACAGTAATCCTCAAGTTAAGCAGGCTCAAAAATTTGAACCTCCTGCACCGTTAGCAAATCAAGGTCAGTTTTATAAACCTACTGGTGCATACCATCCTAGCAGTGCTCAAGATCAAGGTGGTTACTCCCAACCACAGGGTGGTTATAGTACACCAACACGTCAGCTTCAGCCTTTAGAGAATCGACCAGCCGCACCAGCTTCAACAGAAATGGTTCCGACTGCAGTAAATCCTTCATCTCCTTTTCGCCGACACATGGAGCTGAAACCAATATCACAGGAAATTACTACAGAGGATGGTCAAAGAATCAGTGTGGATATAAATTTACGACTCATCAGTCCACCCCCTGGGCAGTCTGGCATGGGGTCACCGACTCAGCAGCAGTTAGCCCTTGTTCCAGTACAGGAAACACAAGGACTGAATGCCACTGGTATCCCATATCAGATGCAGGATGCATATGGAAATTATGATGGATACAATACAGGATACTCAGAGGTGAGTTAAATTTGCTAGAAATTATTTGGAGGTTTTTTTTTTGGTATAAATTATTGTTTTACTAAATTAATCATTGAGGGAATTTTGATATTAAAATTAGTTTAAAGAGAATTACTAAGTGTTAAGTCACTGTTTTGTAGATTTTTAAAACATCAATTTTGATTGAATACTATAAGATATAAAACTCTGTACCTTTGGTTATCATCATTTGGGGAATACATTTGCACAGAACCATAACACTTTTATGCATTGTGTCAGAATTGTGGCACTTTTTTTACTTGAACTTTCATAGTTACAATTTATGTTCAGGTCCACTTGACTTCATATAATTTGCAACAAGAGTTACGACTTTGAAATTTCATACGCTTGTTTTTCATGATTATGCATGTAGGCCAAGAATCCTAACTCTGACCTGCATTTTGTGATAACTATAGCCCTCATATAATGGTAACTAAAGAATTTCTCATTTTGGCCCATTTTTAGCTCACTTTGGCACAAAGTGCTCATTGTGAGCTATTGTGATCATGCTGTGTCTGTCGTCAACAATTGTGTTTAAATGACATCTCCTCCAAAAGCACTAAATGGATTTTGATGAAACTTAGCCAGGATGTTCCTTGGGTAGTCCGCTACCAAATTTGTTCAAACAGAGCAAAAAATAAAAAGTCTTCAAACAACATCTACTCCTAAATCAATGGTCAGATTTGGAAATAATTTTACATTTAAATGGTCCTTATGTCAGCCTCTAACAAGATTGTTTAATTAAATTACACCAATTTGTCAAAAAACGTGGCCGCCAGGGGGCGTGGTTACTTTTCCCTATATATTTATATAGTGGAAATTTAAAAATCTTCTTGTGTAAAACTGCTGGCCTGACTTTCAAATGATTTTACACAAATGGTCCTTGTGTGACCCTCTACCAAGATTGTTCAAATTATTTTGATTCGTCAAAAATCATGGCTGCCGGAGGGCGTGGTCACTTTTCCCTATATGTATACTTGTATATAATGGAAACTTTAATAAAAATCTTCTTGTGTGAAACTGCTAGCCCGATTTTGAAATAATTTTACACAAATGGTCCTTGTGTCACCCTTTACCAAGAGGTTTTTTTCCTCTTGATGTGGTAAAAAAATTGAACATGTTTACAATTCAGGAAGTATTTTAGCTATATATAGAATCACCAAAGCTTACTATAATTTAGCTAGGATTCACCAAGCCTCACATAATTATTAATTAGCAAATGAGATTTGCTCAGTTAGTATTATATTTACCCAGTAAAGGCAGAGTTTTCCCCATGATTTTGTTATAAAAAAGGATATTTATTTGTATCAAAGAAATCTGTTGATTGATCTTCATGAAACTTTACACAAATGTAAATCACTATAGGTCAAATTGGTGCACACACGACTTTCTTTCAGGATCGCTTCAGCAACCATTGCCCATTCATTGTTTTTCAGTCTATTATTTCTATGTGCATACACATCATTCATCTGGATCTCTTCAGTTACTGCTGGTTTATTGCCCTTTAATTCTTTTTAAATTCATAAATTCCTACAAAAAGGAGTAACCCATTCTTGGATCTTCATGAAACATAATACAGATACAGATCACTACAGAGCAGAGTTTTCCCCCTTATTTGGTAACAAACAGGAACCAACAAACCATGGCACAGTCCTATTATGCATAACTTGTGTATATTTGGAAATTAAATATCTTTCAAAATATAGTCCCCCTATTCTTAAAAACAACCTATTAGGCAGGGGATATAAATTCACTGACTTTGCTTTTTTATTGTTTATTTATGGCCACTTTGTGAACACAATAGCTTTGAAACTTTATACATTTTTTTCTTCATCAGCTGAGGAAGCTAAGAATTGTATTTTCTTGTGCATTCTGTGATGTCTGGCACTTACAGAAGAATATTTACAGTCACTATATTTTTTGTTTGGAAAGAAGAAAATGTGTTTTTTTTTTATTTAACATTACATTATTGTAATCCAGTACAGCCCTGTCTGCAAGACTGCATTTGAATCTGACATCATTCGCTAAAAACTTGAACAGAGCGGCTCCTTGTGAAAAATTCGTTCAAAATTGGAAGCCAAAATTTCAAAAAGAACTTTAAATTTATATAGCTGAAACTTTTTTAAGGTTTTTAAGGTAAAGAGGTCTTTTTTGACAGTTCTACAAATGTATTTAGATGTTGAAAAGATTGATATCCTGACATCTATTTTCATTTCCATATACTCACGGAAAGCAAATCACTTGTCATTGTAGCCAGCTACTATAAAAGTGTAAATATAGGAATTGAAGGCTGGTATATTATAAACCACATTAGCACTTCTTGCAGAATTAATTATCCAAGAATTTCTGGTGCAATTCATGGTTTATAACCATATATACACATAAAAAGTAGAATTTAATTCTGAATTGTTGGCAGCCACAGGTGGTGCTCTAGTTTAGTGTAGATTGTTGTTTCTGAGTGATTTCTATTGGATAAGATTAAGTAAAAATATTTTAAGAAATTAGTTAAATTATAAGTAAATGTTTATCATTTAATATGGAACAGGGTCAGATGGTACAGTACAACAATGGTTACCAAACACAACCAGTAAATGGCGAGAATCAGTATACATCAGAGGAACTTGCGCTTGTGGACCCCACAGGATACTCAAAGAAATACCAGCCAGGTTCAGTGAGCTTCAGGGATGATACAGATAACAGTGACTTAGTATGTATTTATTTTATTACAAGGACAAAAGCTCTGTTTTGATGACAGTGCATTTACTGTGTCCATGCTCCAGTTAAAATTTCAGGCAGCTGTCATGAAGTAATTTTGATTCAAAGATGTGTACAGTTTTATATCATTTATCCCCCAAAAATTTGTAAAAGTAAGAACTTTAGGATTTGCAAATTTTTTAATGTAAGGGGAAAGAAAATATAATTATGATGTGCATTGCAGTTCAAGTAATTGCACTTAGGCATCAAATGCCTTGTATTTAAAGTGTACACTGAAACTTTTGACCTCAACACAATAAAACAAACACATGCATATCTTCCATCTGCTAAAATGCAAATCATTTATGAAATGTACTTTAGTGTTGTGTTTTTTAACCCATGTGTTCAAAGAATAAGGAGAGCTGTTGCACTTGCCCTGTCATCGGAGTCCTTACTGGTTTAAGTTTTTTTTATGAAGTCCAGTATCTTCTTCATTACTAGATATTGAATTGAAACTCACTGCACTTGCTCATATTAACAATATACATTACAAGATGCATAACTCTGCCTGCAGTATTTCTAGAATTATGCCCCTTTTAGTTTTAGAAATTTGGTTAAAGTTTTATAGAGTCCAATATCTTTTTCATTACTTAAGTTGTTCATTTAAAAATTTGCTGTATTTGCTCATAGTGACAGTGTACATTACTGTGACAAGATGCGTAACTCTAACTACAGTATTTTTAGCTCATCTGATTTTTTTAAAAAAAATGATGAGTTATTGTCATCACTTGAGCGGTTGTCGGCGTCGGCGTCGGCGTCTGCGTCGGCGTTGCCTGGTTAAGTTTTATGTTTAGGTCAGCTTTTCTCCTAAACTATCAAAGCTATTGCTTTGAAACTTGGAACACATCTTCACCATCATAAGCTGACCCTGTATAGCAAGAAACATAACTCCATCTTGCTTTTTGCAAGATTTATGGCCCCTTTTGTACTTAGAAAATATCAGATTTCTTGGTTAAGTTTTATGTTTAGGTCAACTTTTTCTCTTAAACTATAAAAGCTATTGCTTTGAAACTTGGAATACTTGTTCACCATCATAAGCAGACCCTGTACATCAAGAAACATAACTCCATCTTGCTTTTTGCAAGAATTATTGCCCCTTTTGGACTTAGAAAATCAGTTTTCTTGGTTAAGTTTTATGTTTAGGTCAGCTTTTATCCTAAACTATCAAAGCTATTGCTTTAAAACTTGCAACACTTGTTCACCATCATAAGCTGACCCTGTACAGCAAGAAACATAACTCCATCCTGCTTTTGCAAGATTTATGGCCCCTTTTGGACTTAGAAAATATCAGATTTCTTGGTTAAGTTTTATGTTTAGGTCAACTTTTTCTCTTAAACTATAAAAGCTATTGCTTTGAAACTTGCAACAATTGTTCATCATCATAAACTGACCCAGTACAGCAAGCAACATAACTCCATCCTGCTTTTTGCAATAATTATTGCCCCTTTTGGACTTAGAAAATCATTTTCTTGGTTGAGTATTATGTTTAAGGCAACTTTTCTCATAAACTATCAAAGCTATTGCTTTAAAACTTGCAACAGTTTTTCACAATCATAAGTGGACACTGTACATCAAGAAACATAACTCTATCCTGCTTTTTGCAAGAATGATGGCCCTTTTTAGACTTAGAAAATCATGGGTAGGACAATATTTCTATTATAAAAAAAAAAATCAGATGAGCGTCAGCACCCGCAAGGCGGTGCTCTTGTTAGAGTTATATCCCTTTTAAACTTAGAACTTTTGGTTAAAGTTTTTCAAGAGAACAAAACCATGTTTTTAAATTTTAAGCATTGCAGATACCTAGTTAAAGCTTCACACTGATCTTCCAGGAAATAACATAAAGTTACAGCATCTATAATGTTCTATAACTCTTTAAAAGATTTTAACAAGATTAGCCCCCTGCTTGGACTTGGAGAAAATCTAGGTTAAAGTTTTGCATACAAGTTGCTGTCTTCCAGTGTTAATGTGAACGTTTAACTGAAACCATATACAAATTATTGATGTAGATTAGACATGGCAAAAGGTGCATATATCAAATTGGCAAAGTAATGTCTGGTTTTGGACTTTCAATAAGTAGATTTGAGTTTTGTATTGAAATTACTTTTACTAGAACTGATCCAGATACTTCATTGTAACTTCACACAAATGTTTGGTGCAGTTGAACAAGATCACAGCATAAAGACAATAGACCTATTCTTAGATAGAAAATACATTTTACTGAGAAGCCCTGGAATAGTTGAGTGTGCTGTTATCAGACTCAGAGTTCTTGTAACTTTCACATCCTCTTCAGAAATTCTGATTCCGTTTTAAGAGTCAAATTTCTGCAAATGAATAGTTAAATTGCATTTATTTATTTTTAATGTAATAAACTGAAATCATAGCATCATTGGCAAATCATTTCTATGTGTTTGTGTTCATGTTTGTCCATGAAATTAAGTCACAGCAAACAGATAGAATTACCATTTAATTTAGTTACATCATTAAAATCTGAAGCCACAAATTCATGTCTAAGGAAAAACCATGTTGGACCAAGTCATGAAATATCATGTTTTTTTTGACAGTATTCATATTCAGTATATATATTTATGTAGAAATCATTAGAGGAGGGATATGCTGCAGCTTACCACAAGATGAAGAGTAAAGACCCAAGTGAACATCCATGGTACAAGATATACAACATTAATGACTACAAGAAGATGCAGCGTGAAGTCCGCCTCAATCGGGGTACACTGGGGCCTGACCTAGATACAGAATCTTACAAAGATAAGGTATGATTTACTATTTCATGCACTTTTTCTGTAATAAGGTTTTTAGCTCATCTGATTTTTTGAAAAAAAATGATGAGTTATTGTCATCACTTGAGCGGTTGTCGGCGTCGGCGTCGGCGTTGCCTGGTTAAGTTTTATGTTTAGGTCAGCTTTTCTCCTAAACTATCAAAGCTATTGCTTTGAAACTTGGAAGACTTGTTCACCATCATAAGCAGACCCTGTATAGCAAGAAACATAACCCATCTTGCTTTTTGCAAGATTTATGGCCCCTTTTGTACTTAGAAAATATCAGATTTCTTGGTTAAGTTTTATGTTTAGGTCAACTTTTCTCCTAAACTATCAAAGCTATTGCTTTGAAACTTGGAATACTTGTTCACCATCATAAGCAGACCCTGTACATCAAGAAACATAACTCCATCTTGCTTTTTGCAAGAATTATTGCCCCTTTTGGACTTAGAAAATCAGTTTTCTTGGTTAAGTTTTATGTTTAGGTCAGCTTTTATCCTAAACTATCAAAGCTATTGCTTTAAAACTTGCAACACTTGTTCACCATCATAAGCTGACCCTGTACAGCAAGAAACATAACTCCATCCTGCTTTTTGCAAGATTTATGGCCCCTTTTGGACTTAGAAAATATCAGATTTCTTGGTTAAGTTTTATGTTTAGGTCAACTTTTTCTCTTAAACTATCAAAGCTATTGCTTTGGAACTTGCAACACTTGTTCACCATCATAAGCTGACCCTGTACAGCAAGCAACATAACTCCATCCTGCTTTTTGCAAGAATTATTGCCCCTTTCGGACTTAGAAAATCATTTTCTTGGTTGAGTATTATGTTTAAGGCAACTTTTCTCATAAACTATCAAAGTTATTGCTTTAAAACTTGCAACAGTTTTTCACAATCATAAGTGGACACTGTACATCAAGAAACATAACTCTATCCTGCTTTTTGCAAGAATGATGGCCCTTTTTAGACTTAGAAAATCATGGGTAGGACAATATTTCTATTATACAAAAAAAAATCAGATGAGCGTCAGCACCCGCAAGGCGGTGCTCTTGTTTCTAAATTTCTCTTTACATATGAGGTATAGTATACCATCAAAACTTTCGGGGATGGGCACTTAGAGTTGCCCTTGTTCGTCTATCTGTCTGTCTATCCATCCGTCCGTCCATCTATCTATCCATATGTTCACATTTGTGTCACAAGTATGTCAAAAAAATATTTGACCCAGAGTATTCAAACCTCACAGGATTGTTATTCAGCATGTGAAGTTGTGCACCTGGTGTTTTAATTTGGATCTGTCACAGCCAGAGCAGAGTTATGGTCCTTGACTTAGTAAAAGGTAGGGCCTAAAAGTTTGTGTCACATGTATCTCAAGAAGTATTTTACCTGGGATTATGAAACATTACAGGAATATTATTCAGCGTGTGAGGTTCTACACCTGGGATTTTTGAGAATTTCACTCAGCCAGACCAGAGTTATAACTTTTACTTGTTCAAAAATTTTACTGAAAGGGCATAAAAGTTGATCACATGTATCTTAAAATGTATTTGACCTTGGATCATAATTCATAAAATATAATAGGAATATTATTCACCATGTGGTGTTGTGCATCCAGGGTTTTGTTTGTGATTTCTGTCTGTCAGACCAGAGTTATAGCCCATGCATTTAGATTGTGTAACATGTATCTCAAAATGTACATGTATTTGACTTGGAGACATAAAACATCAGAGGATTGTTATGATATAGGATATGAAGTTGTGCACCTGGTGTTCTCTTTCGACTGTCAATCAGACCAGAGTTGTGGTCTTTTAATTAGTGACAAATGCACATCAAGTGCTTAAAAGTTTGTGTTGCATATATCTTTAAAAAATATTTAACCTAGGGTAATGAAACCAGGCACAGTGACAGGAAGGAGGAGCATCAGTGTACTATGGACACACCTTTAGTTTATTTGATATATTGAAAAGTTTTGAAATAAGCACCAAAAAACACTACTAGACTTTGTTACTTGTACACATACAGTGTTAATTTAATTAACTTTGGTCCCTTCCACTTTAAAAACACAATTTTCAGAATAGCTTAACTTGAAATCAGAAATGTCTAAAACTAAGGTTAAAAAAATACCAAAATTTTCATTTGCCAAGAATTCCTTAAGATATCATTAAAATTAAAAAAGTTCCTACTAGCATGTCTGGAGACTTGCAATGATGTATAACTTACATCATTATTAATCTTAAATAGATTGTCCTGTCCCCATTAGCAAATTGAGTGAGCATCCAAGAGAATATGAGCATAAACTACTGCTGTAAACCAGTTTGTTAACCAAATTACATTATGAAGTGACATCTTTTCCTAGTTATAACTGACTAGAGAGAAAAGAGAAACATGAAAATCTTATAATTGCAATGACAAATCCTTTTAGCTTGATAAATCTCTTGAAATGATTATATGGTCAAATAAACAACCTCACAGAGGAAAGTCTGTGTTTAAAAATACATAATTAGATATATTTGCATTTCCAAATGTTTGATTTTAAATCAGTATGATGAAAGAGTTGCTGAAAAGTTTTTTTGTCTTCATAATTTACAGGGAATGATTTTTTGTATTGTTCATTTCTAGATTATACAATATACCCGGTACTAGTAGTCTTTGAACAAGCTACAAAAGTAATGCAAAATGCAAACAGTCTTCTCTATTAAGTCATTACATTTTCTATCCAGTAGATGAAAATTCTTAATGAATTAACCTCTGTAGGGAAACAGCCTCTGTACAACAGGCATATTGGAGACATCCCGGTGGTGTCTCATCTAGACGGGTTATACTGTACTTGCTTGATTGTGTATGGTAGACATGTGGAAATCAGATCCATATCTTTCAGTCCCGCACGTTCCTTCTGTTATTGTATAATATTAATGATTGCTAAAGGAGATATTGAATTGTTTAGTTACAGTAAAACACCTTACTATGTAAACAATATAATTAGTGCACATTTTTTGTATGGAAATGAAAGAGCAAGGATTTTAGCTCTGTTAGGAAAGTCTGTGGATCTATTTCTGTACATCAGATATTTGATGTACCTTGTTAATGGTTCATAGCAGTGCCATTGAGTTAAGTTAGTATCTCAGAGCAGTGAAATCCCGTAAATGTTGAATCCCTAAATACCGGAAATCCCTCTTTACAAACTGAACAAATTCTGTGGTCCAGAAATTGGGCCTTCTTATTTCATGTCGAGTAAAATCAACTCTCTAGGTTTCTGCGAACGACAAGAAGAAGAAGATGTCGAGTAAAATACTCCCATATACCAAAGTTCCTCTATTCAGGAAATTGAACATTTTTTCCAGACTGTACCTCTGATTTGTTAACACAAAATTACCTTTGAAAACAAAACAGTTTTAAAGACAATCAGAATTTTAGCCTGCCTTTTACTTTTATTACCAGAATTTGCTCTGTTTGGTAGCATATCTTAATAAAAACTCTAATACCATTGCTAAATATAGAGTAAAGTAAAGTAGATCAGGATCTAAAATTAATCAGGTTGCTTGGGATTTGTTTATTTATTTATGTAATGTAGCACACTTTCCACAGACAGAACCTGTCTAAACTGAAAACTCTTCCAAAACAAATTTTTACTCTGGCCCAGAAGCTGTTTGGTATGTTCTACTGTAACTTTACATCAGGAGTGAATGAAAATTTAGATTTCTTCATCATGGTAATGCCAAGGCAGGAATGTAGGTCTCATAACTCTTGATATCATATTCAGAAAATGTGCTTAAATTTAATATTTTAAGGTGTTCATATCATTATCAAAAACAGTATGTTAATATTTTTTTTGTAAATTATTTGAAGAAACAATGTTTTTGTTGTTATGTCAGTACCAGATGTTTGTTTTTACTCTAGATGGAGAAGAGACATAAACAGTTTGAATATGCTCGGATGGTAATGGAGAAGAATAGAATGGAATTAGGTCATAAAAAACCTCCAAAGTTTCCACGGCAACCAGAAAAACAAGGGGAAGAAGGTGCAAAAAGAAAAACTGTAAGTTGATCTATGTAGTCATTCTTTTTAATTACAAAATGGTCCTTGTAGCACATGTTTTGTCATTTATTTCCAGCACTTCTTAGTTAGCTGTTTATTAAAAATCCAAGAAAAATCAGAGAAAAGAAGTTGGAACCCAGTCTAAATTTAGCCAGACTTCTTCATAACGGCCAAGAGTCACATTGCAGTGATTTCGATAGGTATTCCAGTGGTTTACTGGAATTATATTACAAGTTTTAGTGTGGTTACATGAAGACCTTGAAATGATAAAGGGAATTTACTCTTCCCGATGTAACAACCTTTTATGTTAGGAAATTTAAAAGTAATTCCCATAAAATACATCTATTTTCTCACTGGAGTTGTTGAGTATGATAATGTGGTAAGGAATATATTTATTTGAAGAATTTGTGCATAATTTTTTTGAAAGAACTTACTGTAATATGTGATTGCTTTATGTGACCAAATTTTTGCAAAATGAGTAGGAAGTCATATTACGCAAGGTTTAAATCTTAGCATAGCTGTTAAATTTTTATTTTTTAAGGATTTTCACAATATAAAAATGTAACATCAGCAAAAAAATTCATCCCTTTTGAATATCTCAGATTTTACTATAACACATGTATATTTGTGTTGTTTTTTCAGGCTTTGGAGTATGCTAAAAATGTCCCAAAGCCCGTTGTCAAACCTCGACCAAACCAGTATAACTCTTACGAGGTTGCAGCACAGTTAACCCCAGGGGGCAGTAGTAATAAAGTAAGATCACCAACAAAACCGACGCCTCCCCCCACCCAGACAGTAGATGTTATTGATATTCGGACTCTAGAACAAAGACATTTACAAGAGAGACAAAAAACAGATAAGATACGACAAAACATGGACAGTGTTCTCTCTCAGAAAGCTCACTAGATTAAAAAAATGTTTCTATCTACACAAATAATTTGATTGTTGTATATAAAAATATTAAATCAAAACATACAATTATGTGTAAAGATGCCAATAGTTTGCCATAGAATAAATATCAACTTCAAGTAACTTGATTGACTCGCAATTTCTACTAAAATTTCAGCATGATTCACTTTAGTGTGATTTGCTACACAACACAAGTCTATGAAAGTTAACCAGTTGTTTGTGCTTTAAGTAGACCAAATACATATAGCAGTACAAAAAATGACTGTTGGATTAACTAAATGGCTAACAACACATAAATTTACTTGTTTTTGTGGTAAAATTCTATTTTGCAAGACTTACAATATTGTATTTGTAAATGATTGAAAAAAAGTTCATGCTCTAAATTTGGCACTACACATAAAAACATACAATTTATAATTCATACATTTATGTGTACCCATAAATGGTACATGTATGTGTTTCCATATAAGATTGAAATTTCAAGCTTCTTCATTTTACACTTGTACAACTTGCAATAGTTGTTTGTATATATTTTGTTTTATTTCATCTTCATGTTGGTAATTCATAGTCATTTCTTACATTTTTTCTCGAAAAAGCAAAAAGAAATCCAAATGAAAAATCCATTTTATTTTTTGTTACTTGACAGTTTGAAACACCATGGTGTATTTTAAACTTAATGTGCCAATACCAGAAAAAAAAGAGTTATTTGTGACTCACACTGTAAAGAAGCACTATCTTCATTCAGCTCTTTTTTTTAGAAATTTGATTTTCTGAACATTCTTAAAATGTAGCACTTACTGTTTAAGATGGTGTATATTTTAATGTATATTTGAAGTCAATTTGTGAACAAGTATATGCAGAGGAAAACCATAATGTTAATAAAATCTCTCCCTCATTTATTTATTCAATTTTTCACTCACTGTGTTGTTCTGAAAAATTATGTTCCTTTTATGATAGTGACTCGCAGTTGTTGAAAGGTCTGCATCTATTGTCATCATATTCAAAAAATGAAATATTTTCAAGGACGTTGCTTCACAGACATGATGTTTTTTTTTTATTTTGCTTGCAAAAAAACAAGATTTTATTTATTAATTACTAGTATATAAGCAGAGCATTGTATTTACATTGACATGAGGTTATTTCAGTGTGGAAAGAAGGTTTTATTTATATTGTTTTTTTTAAATACGCTTATGTTATTTTATATGGAAGGAAATGCTGTGAAATCATTTAATTTCGTGGGCATGAAATTTCGTGGTTTTGGTCAAAACAGCAATTTCGTGGGAATGTAAATTCGTGGATTTCAACTTCTGAACATAGAATGAGTGGGAATTTTACGTGTCCGTTGGCATTAAATTTCGTGGATTGACTCAACCACAAAATCCACGGAAATTAGTCCCCCACGAACATTAATGATTTCACAGTATTTTAAGTATTTTTTAATTATCTGCACATATATGAAAATAATTAAAGCATGGGGTGCCAGTTTATTTACATCAAAATTATTGAAATTGAGGAAAAACCTTTCATATGTGATTAATTCTAAATGTGAGTCAGTATTTATGTTTTAAAAAGGTCTCGATCCTGATAATCAGGCCTACAGCATTGTGAAATAGGACTTTTATCTGTATTTAGAAATAGCATCAAACAAAAACAAAGAATGAAATAAACATTCAGTTCCAATGTTTATTTATGTTGACATTTGTTCCAGTTTTGACAGTTTTCAGTTTTTTAACCTTCATGTAGATGCATATTTCTTTTAATGTTTATACTTCTTGTTTTGTTCAGAAAACTTGGTGTTATTGATCTCCAAGAGTCAAAGTCAGTTCATTTATGTTAAGTGTTATATTTATTTTTGCCAAAACTTGTTTTCAGATAATTAATTTATTTTGTAATGAATACACTTTTAATTTGAAGTGTAGCATATATAATGGGGATATGGGTTGTTTTATACAATAAACCAATAATTATGGTGTGAAGTATTATAGTTTTCATTCAGGTATGAATTTCATCGGATGTGATTTACCTATGCAAAAGCTTTATGCCCCTTCCTGCATATTTAAAACACAAAATATATATTGGGATGAAAACTACTCAAACTACAGTTTAGTTCTGTTTAGTCTTTCGTTTTATTGTTTTAGTTTACTCTAATATTTTTTTGTTAAAGTTTTAAATCTGAAATGTCAGAATTGTCAGCTGTTGGAATGGAACTGTTATGTCACAACAGAAATAGTTCTTTCCCTGGTCATAAGAACGGTAAATTATGAAAATGCACAAATCTTACAGAGCAATGTCAGTTAAGTAATATTTACTGCGGAGAAATTACAGGAAAGGAAGGCTTAAACTGGTTATCAGTTTGGCAAAAAATCATGGTGAAATTGACTGTATTCACTGATTGCAGAAGTAAAATGTTACTGCATGTGTTGTAGGTCTTCTTAGCTTAAAGGATAAGTTATATATGTTTTGATACACAGAAAATCTGACAATTTCACAAAGCAAGAAATGAAAAGTTATTATTTCCATGGTGTCTCTCATAGAGCATTTACCTCAGTACATAAACTTTTGAACATAAAATAAAAGCAATTTTTGCATTTCAGTCAACTTACCATTTTTATTTATTTTTCATATTTGAAAGTTATACTATTGCCTTCTGTTAATAACATTTTCAAGTGTACATACTGAACTAACTTTTTCTCCCTCCCCTGTATTTGTATGTAAATATATGTTCATAATGTATACATGTCTGATGTCGAAATTTGTGATACATATAGAAAATGACTGCTGTACAGTTTTTATTGTTTTTGTCATATTATTTTTATTGTCAGCATTATCTGTGATACTCATATGTAAATTGTTGTCAAGTGTTACCTTCCATGGCAGTCTGTGCTATCACCCTTCACTATTTTACCAGGAACATATCTACAGTCATTAGAATGTAAAAATCATAATTTGTTTAATACTTTTAACAGAAGCAAGGAGGCATTTAGCCAAACTTTTAGAGTAAAAGAGCTTGTTTTAGTGCATGCAAGGCAAATTCCCTTTTAATTGCCTGCTCCAACCAAACCAAATTTTGGATGTAGAATATTTTCATATAAGAAAGCTGTCCAGTTGTTTTGAAGAAGGTTGGTGGTTTTACCAAGCTTCCTGGCCATGTCTGAAACGACACCCAAAGAGATACCTGAATCTCTAGCTTTCATAGGACTTAAATTGTAGCCCAGAAGCCAACATAACAAACTCAAAATAGGTGTATCCAAAAAGTCAAATCATATTTTCCCTAGTTTTGAAAGAAAAATGCTCAATATACATGTACAAAGTGTTGAGTGAAATAAATCAATAAGTTAATAATAGCCAATGTAAGTCTGTAACCTTTACCTGCCAGTGAATAGATATGGATTAATTTAGTTCTAACATATTCCCCCAGTTTGGAGGAAAATGTGATTAAACATCAAAGTTATAGATTTCCATAGATTAATACAGATAAAATAATATATCATAAGCAAGAAATTTTTACAGAATATAATTATGTCTTATATTGTATATTATTGTTATATTTACATGTTTCATGTTAGAGATTTTATGTTTTGTTTTGATTGTTTTACATGTTTATGATTTAATGAGAATTTTTTGGTAATATTGCTAGTACCTCATTTTGTTTATACTGTTAGAATGCAAAGATACATGTAGTTTCATACTTCAACAGATCTAGGTAAATTCTGTAGTTTAGATTCTTCATAGTTTTGTTAAGATTTTCTTCAGTAAAAATATTCATGTTACTTCCGTTTGAAAAATTACTTACTAAATGCACTAACCAATACCAGGGTTGTTATGACAGACAGACACACACGCGCACACAGACACAAACTTATATGTATATTTATTTTGTCATCAGGTCAGACAAGTCTTATAATGACATGTTGTAAAAATACGCATTTGAATGTTAAACAGTTTCGTAATAGAGTTTATCTTCTGTTGCATATGTTTTTTACTCTCAATATATTTTGTTAACCTATATTCATACTTCATAGAACCTATTCACATGGAATACATAAGATTCAGTTATTTTATGTTATTCAAAATGAATATAATGCATTAACTTGTCACAACATTAGAATTTAAACATAATTGAGCCGTGCCATGGGAAAACCAACATAGTGGGTGTGCGACCAGCATAGATTCAGACCAGCCTGCGCATCCGCGCAGTCTGGTCAGGATCCATGCTGTTCGCTAACAGTTTCTCCAATTCCAATAGGCTTTAAAAGCGAACAGCATGGAGCCTGACCAGACTGCGTGGATCCGCAGGCTGGTCTGGATCCATGCTGGTCGCACACCCACTATGTTGGTTTTCCCATGGCACGGCTCATATGGAAAGTACAGTGATTAATGTTGTGAATGGTACATAAATTTTGCTATTAACAGTCAGAAATTTCCCTTCAATTATCTATTCTTATATGGCATTTCAGCATTCTTTGGATGCTAACATAGGTCATAAGAGCAGTGGAATTCTGACCGTACCTAAGAATATAGAGAAATATCTGATTGTCTTGAAATATCCACTACCTTAATTTAAACACTTGTATTGTACAGAAAGAATGAAAACATGCTATTGTTACCATGGATGTAATAACCCTGCTCAGATAATGTGTTGTTTTCTGTGATATTTAATGTGTGCTACTCATTCATATAGTGGTGAGTTGCCAGGTTAAAAGGGACCATTTTAATCGAAATCAATGTTTTGTTGAAAGAAAATGTACTAAAGCAGTTAATGTCCTAAGTGGTTCACATGTTTTTGGTATACTGATGTCTTATTTAGTAGAATATCACGTGAATGCTCATTTTATTGAAACTGAAACTGAAATCCTCTAATTGTAAAAAGAGTGAAATTTAAAGAAAAATTGCCAATGTGGTCCCTTTTAATGCAACAACTTGTGAATATTTATATTTTATATAACGTACTGTCTCATTTTTAATCCGTCCATTGTCCACACTATTCCACAAAGCAACACTGTATATTTCCATGGAGTGTTGTATTTTGGTATTTTTCGAAATGGAATAAATATAGAGAATAAACATGTTCTTCTTGTAATTTTCTCCATTTTATAATGAGAGGGTGTAAATTTGATCCGAGATAATGAGTGTATTTTAGGAAACTGGAGACTTTCACAGGCTGCTGTTAATTAGGTTCTATAGTTTGAAAGGATACACCCTATTCCTCATTTCTTTTTACATATGCCTATACATGTATTGAACTTACTTACCTATATTTAACAGATATAATTTCAGGTATTACCTATGTTTGACTTACTTTCATGTGCTTAACTAATTTTCCAGAGTATAGTTGCATTTGGTAATAAGTCTTCAGCAAAAAGTAGATATGAATGAGTCACCAAATTCCATTATGTTAGTACATGTAATTGTAAATACATTATGAAGTCGTAATGCATTGGTGATGCAACAGAATATGAATATGACAGAATTTGCTGTTGGCTTCATATTTAATGCATGTTACTACCTGTTTCGATAATGTGCATGCAGTCGAGATTAGTCCAAAGCTCCAAAGAATATTAACTGGTATTTTTTTTTCTGATCTTTTGCTAAAAAAATTGTGTCTTAGAAATTAAATCAACATGAAACTATTTTGTACTCATTGCAGTTTTTAATTCTACTCAAACCCAACTTGGCATATTTTTGTTACAGGTATAGTATTTTACTGGTGTAGTATTTTACTTCTTTATTGGGAAAACAAGAGAACACATATCAGTTTAAATTTTAATTTCATAATTCATGACCTTACATTATAGTTTGACATGATATGAATATAATACCTTGACAGCTGGGTATAGATAAAATACTACAAGTATCGAATTGTCAACAGTTTTGTAACTTGATAACAGGTATAATGTATCGATTATTACATTTTGTTAAGTAGCTTGCATTCTTTAGTACTGGTGACCTTCAATTTCAATGGGTCTTCGAAGAAAGAGCCTATCCTTCAATCAAAGATAAATACTTCTCTGATTTCCGGTCTTCTAGTCTATCTAGTTTTTAGCTCACCTAAACTTGGTTCAGGGCGAGTGTTTGGTGTAGTTGAATGATATGGTATCCTGCTTCCATCGTTGTGCATCAACATTTTCCATAAACATTTTCCAAAATCATCTCTTAAACTACTGGCCAGAATTACACTAAACCTAATCTGTAAAATCCTAGCATGGACCTCTCCTCTCAAATTTACATTGTTCCAACGGGCCCCTATCTTGGGCTGCCAGAGCTTAGAATAGTAAAAACTTTTAAATGACTGCTTCTCATAAACCGCTTGACGGATCCTTACCAAACTTCGTCTGTAGCATCCTTGTATGACTCTCTGAATTTGTTATTTTATGGGCCATCAGAGTTAAAAATAGTAAAAAATCGTAGAGTTACTTGATCGATATTCGCCAAACTTGGCCTATAGTATCCTTACATGGTCCCCTCACAAGTTCTATCAAATGATTTTGCATGACCCCTTCTAGTGGTCTCCAGGCCTTAAAATAGAAACAAAACTTTTAACAATTTCTTTTCGTGAACCACTCGCTGGATCTTCACAAAACTTGGGCTGTAGTATCTATTTTGTTTTTCTACATCCTGTCTAATGCTATCGAGTGTCGGTCTTTAATTTTTGGTGAAACAACATAGGACCTTTAGATTTATCAAGAGCCTCGTCATACTAGTTATCTTCCAGCTACCCTTCAAGCTGCGTTTTAAGAACATTTTCTTACAGTTACTGTTGTTTTAACTTTTGTTTCTGTATTTGAAATGAGTACAGAGACTACCGTCATTGATATCAGAGTTTTTTCACTAATTTTAGCGCCTATTTCATACGCTCATCGGGTTTAAGGTTTTCGAACGTGGCATTAAAATAATTGACAGCGCGTGTTGAATCTTATAAACAATTTCCTTTAGTGTCTGATCGACAGTGAAATCATCATTACTGGCGTTTACCTGACATGCCTGGCATCGTCTTTATGCCAAAAGCAGACATTTCGTACGGGACTTGATTAAGACGGTGTACCTAACGTTGAAAGCGAGCGAGTTTCTTAGCTTTAGATAATGGGATGACCCCGGGATACTCTTACGAGTCTTAGCATTATTTTACGCATGGACAGATGGACACTGCTTTCTTGGATTCATGCAACTTGATCTAATATAGAACGGAGATGACTGCAATAAGGAGGGAACACAGCAACACTTCTTACACCTGCTTACACGGTTCGCACGTTGAATTTTATGCTAATGAAATAGTAAAATATGGCGGAGTGACGCCTGGTTTAGAGGACCATATACCAGAACATAATTGAAAATAAATTACGGAAGCATTTGTGTCAGAAATGTGAAAATGGATAGTGTTCTGACGTTACGAGACAATTTAACTTGCCAATCTTATCATTTCAAGTGAACACTATCTTGCAGGAAAATGATGCTTTTCGTCGTTTAATAAATAAGAAGTACGTATCACAAGAATGGCACCTAATAAACATTCATAAACTTATCTTACGTTATCGTGGGGGCAGGTGCATTTTCGATATCATAGGCACAAACACAATGAATGGTACTGGCAATTCTATTTTCACAAGACCTATGTATGAAAGAAATACTTTATATCCTGAAAATTTCAGTTTCATTGACATTTTTTTCTGCGAAACGAAATACATTCATAAAGGAAGCACTAGAAGAAAACGATTTCTTCCTTTCACTATGAAAGTTTTAAGTGCTCAAAATGCTGGATTTCTGGTGACAATACTCATAATGCAAACAGGTGAGTCGCTTGCTTGATTTTTTGTTTTACACATTACGTTCTGTACAAATGACACTCCCTCATTTTGAAAACTAAATATTGTAAGTGGCCTTTGTATATTGTATGTACGAGGGTTAATCAAAAAGTAATGTCACTGTAGCTGTGAAATCGTGTATAATGAAAGGAAATAAACAAAAATGCGTACCGAAGAACCTTTATCTATTTGCAATATTGTCTAAAAAATATCGATAAGATATGTTGCGTAGTTTTACGTTATCGACATATACGGAAGGCATACTTGCAGCGATCGCCGCACGTCGCTGACGTTATTGACGTCCGAGAGGACGTTTCTTACTGACTGCTATCAATATTTATTCCATTGATTGTCTATACAGCGCTCATGTCTGTTCACCCATTTAGGACGGATTACACCAAATCGGAAGTGACTACTCAGTGTTACATGTGAAGTAGTCCAAAATGTAGTTCCATGCTATGGATGAAATCTGGTGTAATGAGTGACATGAGGAGGTGACAGTTAAATTTTTGGCTTATTTTTATTGCTTATTGTATTGAGAAAAGATTTAGACCATTTTCATTGTGAATTTCCTGGAATAAGTTTTATTCTTTGTGAAAAATGTCTACCTACGCGTAATTGCTAAACGGCTGTTTTCATGGGGGCATTTTTAGAGGGTGATGTTTCTCAGAACAGATTATTTTTCTTATATACAACATAACATGTCAATATTTTTCTATTTTTGATAAGAAGACATGTTATACTAAATGACCATATATGGTTTTCATATCATTGAAATGCTCTAAAGTGCTGAAAAAGAGGTCTGAATGTTTTGTTGTTAATATGAAATAAATAAGGAATTGAATTGGTAGAATGTAACATTTACGGAAAGCAGCAACATGCCAGTCCTTTGAAAGAGATGAAAATACATTTTTACAAAAAAATTCAAATGATCAAGGTCCTGAAAATGGACCTCTCGGAGTTTATCTTTCGGATGAGGAAAACGCGCAAAATCACACGGCGCCAAAATCACAGGTCTTCAGGTTCTCTGGCGATCCTCTAGTGACTAATCGTCGTCCCTGAAACACTCATGCCACCTGTAAACTAATATCCTGTTCACTCGTGTTATATAGGCTGATCACTACCAAATAGAATGTAAGCCTCCGCAGGTCTAGTCACAAGTAGTCCAAATATAAATAGTACTAATCTTTTTTCCTTTCCTAGTGCATTTTCTCGGCAGCAACGTGCTTACTTTTACCCTACCGCGTTTCAGTATGTATCACTTTGCATTCTAATGAAATCGGCATGTTCCTATCGCATGCTAGATAAAAATGGCGGCGTAAGAATTTAATGTCACGAAAAGAGAAATTGAAAGAAGCGAAAAGTAGTAAATTCAGCGGGTTGTATTTAACGAACTGTAGTTTTCTTATATAAAAGTTAACACCCCCTTTTCTTTTAGTTTTTCTAAAGTAGCGATCTAGTTCTTTATGGGAATATAAGTGTCTGAAAATCTGATATGCTAGAAAATGTCGAAACACCGTTATGAAGTGAGTGGATTTTATATGAAATAAAGAACAGCTGGATTTAGTGGTGTTCAGCCTTTATCGTCTGCATGGCCTCTAACGGTGATTTTCCTAATTTAAAACAAAAACGCAGAAAGCGCGCTGCGGTGTTATGTCAGAAAGCGACATATTTGCACTCAGCATAAACAAGCATTAACACTGCATAGATATTTTTGAACGAGCGATGACGTCAATACAATTTCAGCAATAAACGGCGGAGATACGTGAAGTCACATTGTAAAAATTTCATATGATCCAGCTCGTTATTTTGATAAAGATCAGTGGCTGCATTTGACCAATGTTAATGAACCAATAATATTTTAGCGTGCGGCGACATAGCGTCAGTGGTATTTTTTTAATTCATGTGCATTTTAAACGAAAAAACGCCGGAAATAAATATTTTGCCATATTATCAGAATTTATTTTTTGTACATTTTGGTATATTTTTATTATTATAACTCTAATGAATAAGCAGTGACATTTCTTTTGGAACAACCCTCGTATTTACCGATGTGTTATACTGAGATTTCACTTTTTTTCTGTATTTGAATATATTAGGAGATAAAAGTGTTTAGCTCCTCTTAAAGATGTCCAATACGCATCTACAATTAAATGTCATGTATAAAAATACTTGCAGGTTTAGTGGTAGAACACCTTTATACTGAACTCAGCTATATAGATCTACATGTATAACGTTAAAATTAAGACACACACACACGTATGCAAACACGTAAATTATGTTTTCATAGGTACTATGAAACAATTGTTCATATTTTAAATAGAATTAATGTCTAATATATCTTTAAATGAATTGCTATACACCTTACCAAACATTTCTACATAAACACATTGCTAAACTGCAAAATCTTGCCAATCTTGCCAATCTATATCTACTGGTCACTTTTTGTAACCGAGTTACATTAGATATTACCAAAAAAAAACGTTAAGCTTCCTTATTTTATCGTTACGAAACTCATTTTCCCACAAGTCTGCTTATTTAAAATGTTTTTCTCTCATTTCCAATCTGTTGCTTTTAACTTTTCTTTCCGCCGAGACTTGTAGACTCGTCGTTTTTAAGAATACTGTTGTTTTACAAAGCATTAATAATCTCTTACTGAGAAAAGAATGTTTAAATGAGCTCTTAGAACTGTTGGTGTGGAAGAAGGCGTCGCCAAATGTTACATATTTTGTCATAGCCGTATAAGTTAGAGGCCTACAAAATAGTAGAATGAGCTACAAAACGTGTTGTGTTCTGTTCACGTCACTTGCTTTAGTTTAAATCAAAAGTTAGTACATTTGTTGGAAACATAAAGAATTACCAAAACCTTGTTGTAACAGGTCAGAATGTAACGACTGCTTAGCGATGGTGTAACGGATGGCGTTGTCAACTGCAATTACATTCAAATTTTTATAATACTTCAGATATTTATTCAATGGTGTCGATCTTTGTTATCCCAAAATATAATTTCATTTTACTGAATATCACTTAAGTTTAAAGAATATTTCTAGTTTATTTAGACTGTGCACCGTCCTTACAGAGACTGCCGAGACAAAGTCCTTTCAGCAGAATGGGAGGCAGCCCGTTTCATTCAGGAATGGGAGGAATGTCAGGTCCAATGACTGGCCCTATGGGTGGAATGAGTCACATGGGTCCTTCCGCGGGAGGACCGACAATGGGGGGCCAGAGTCACGGAAGTTCTGGTTCAATGTTCCGAACGTCGGTAGGACTGGGGTGTACTCGCCATGATATTGTATGCCCCAAATGGTGTCTTGCTGTAGATGCCAACGGATGCAAGTCGTGTCCTTGTGGGCCAGGTATCTGACTTTTTAGTTTGATTTTATACTTCTAGTAATTAATTTAAAATAGATTGTGAAAAAAAAATCATCATTTCAATCAATATAAAACAGAGTACGCTCTCTTGGAAAATCAGTACTTTGTACATGTACCGTATGAGAGGATTACAGATCTAGACTCCAATGTGCTCTGTACCCGTGATCACTGTACTCAAACGATCGGCGTTATTTAAACATTTTACACCCCGTCATTCATTTTGTATAAAACACATTGTATATTAGACAACTGAATAAATCTCCACATAAGCGACACAATGAGTTTATTCTGTGGGATAAATATCTTTCTAAAACTATCTCTTATAATTGATTTCAAGATTTCATCATTTATATGTATAGGTCTCATTTGCTTCAAACCATTACCATTTTTATTTTATACTTATTAACTGATCCAGTTGATTCAAAATATGTATTTTTCAGCTGGAGGTATGAACGCGATTGCAGGAGGACCGTCTGGTGGTTCGATGGGCGGACCTATGTCTGGTAGTCCGATGAGTGGAGCTGTGTCTGGAAATCCGACGGGCGGAGCAATGCCGATGGGATCAAGTCTAAGCGGAAGTTTTAGTATGCAAAGCACCTTGTAGTATAACTAAAGAATTATGCCGGTTTATATTCTAGGGTGTAAATCTGAAAATATATATTGTGTTGTGCATAAGTATGCCATTTTCTTATTGAAGACATATGCGGTGGCTGATTTCTGCCATGTCGTGACACGACATCATGACAGAAGATTTGTCGTGTTGTCGTCAGTTCGCTTCGTCAACACGATAACTCGACTATGCAGAAATCAGTCACCAACTACAAATCTTGTATATCACTATCTGTGTTTTCTAATTTTAGTAGGCGGGACTGCAGGTGGTGTCGCTGGTGGGATGGTTGCTGGAGGCAGTAGTAATGGTGGTGGCGGAATTGGAATTGGAGTCGGAAGTGGTGTCGGTAGTGGTACCGGGGGCGGGACGTTCATAGGAGGAGGGTCAGTCAGTTCAACTTCAACACAAACCTATATTGCTGCCAAACCCGCGAAACAGTGTGCAGCGACCCTGTTGTGTACATCCACGTGCGATAAATACGTTCTAGGAAGCACAAGTTCTAGTGGATGTAGAACTTGCTCGTGTCCTTCCAGTCATCACGTGTCAACAAGTAGGTCTTTTCACATTGTGATCTGCAAGCATGTAACAGAACTGATTGTAAAAGTTTTCCAATTTTAAATCAACTAATATAAAGCAACAGATTTTAGCTTTGAAAATTATCTTAACATTTTGTTTTTTATTCTTTCTCAGATTTCAGACTGTTTTCTGCGAAAAAAATATGTATACACACGGGCCTATTTCTGTTTCAGCGACAATAAGCTATATCGTTCCCGCTAGAAAGGAATGCACTGTGACTGCCCACTGTATGAGATCATGTGACGGGGGCTATGTTATGTCTAAAACGGACGGATACGGATGTCCTGAATGCTCTTGTCTCAAAGGTACAGATATTTACCCAAAAAAACTTTTCTCTCAGCATTTGATGTCAGTATGTTTTATTAATTACTACAACGTATCAGTGTTGATGTGTAAACCATGAGCTTGTTCCCAAAGAACTTCAAACACGGCTATCGGCAATGAGAATACGTTCGACTCTGTGTCACATCTGATCAAAGCATTGAGCATTGAACATTGAAGATATGTAACAGGAACAGTAGGTCTTTAAAGAGACAAAAAGTGGTCTTTATTGACAGGTGCTCTTTATTCACAGGCTGAAATACACTGTAAATGTTAAAATTGGAAACAAAACCAGTGATCTTTAGAGCCAGGTGTTCAGAGCTGTATTTAGCACAGGTTTGGCTGTATACTAGACTCGAGTAATCATAAAATGCATGATATGTAAGGACTTCTTTGAGATTAGGGCTGTTTCATACAATACTTTTATTAAACACGATTAACTGTATATTTTATACGAAGGATTGTTATAAGGCATTGTCATATTTCAGTGGAGAAGCCGTATGTTCCGCCAATAGAAATAGCCGTCGAACCTCCTCCGGAAAAATATCAATACCCAGTCGAATACGCCATTGAGCCACCGGAGTATACAAAACAGATTCAGACGTACAGTCTCACGTGCGCCGCTCACTCGTGCAATAGCGGATGCACTTTTGGATATAAATGCGGCCGAGATGGCTGTCCATCATGCGAATGTATTCACCCAGCTGGTAAAATTGTGACATCTTGTGGGCTGAGCGCGAAACTATTGTAACTGTATATAAATAAAGAACAAGATACAATAGTTTCGCGCTAAGCCCTCGATCTGTATTGCCTTTCAAAATATCTATATTATTATGATTACTTAAATGCTAACTTCAAAAGTAATTAAAACTTGCTCCTTAGGCCTACCTTAGTTGGGATGTAATTCTACGTTTTGTTCGAGGCTTTTGCCAACCACAATATTTGCCTAATTGTGTTGACTTTTCATTGTGTTCCATTACTAAAATATTGAAGATAATGGGCTGGACGCGGACTGTATATCGTTACGCGTCCTCACGATTCTCAAATAGTGCAAAATGTTTGACTGATATTTAGCTCTATTTTACAGTTGTCGGACTAACAGCGGTACAGCAAGTTTATATAGAGAAACCACTAAGGTGTAGAAACACGCTTGCGTGTCCCTCCAGCTGTAGTCTTGGGTATAAATGTGGAGCTGATGGTTGCCCAACCTGTGAATGTCTTACAACAACAACCTCTTATACACACAGTTAGTATCCTAGACTACCAGGCAGTGCAGAAATAAGGATTTGATTTTTTAAGTGTACATGCGCAGTGCGCAGTGGTAACAAACTGTTTTCACATCTTTGCTAGTCGGAGCACCCAGTGTGCTCCAAGACAGAGGAATAATTCGGAACATGTGTGGAAGATTTTTTATTGGGGTCTTAGTGCAGTGTCTTTAACTGAACAAAGTGATGTCAATAAAACAATACGGAATATTGTCTCACTTTGGTTCCCGGTGTGTAGTCGGGATCTTTACTTTCATTTAATACAATGACGTTCTGCCTGCCTCGGGTTTAATCTAGAACAGTCCGAAGACTTGAGAACTTTTTGGAACACTGTCTTACGTTTTCGGTGTACACCAAAGCTTCATTGAATTGCATGGTCTGGGTAAACTTTGTAGTAATTTTCACCAACCCAAGTATGATTCGTTTCCTTCAGTGTCAGTAAAAATGAGAGAAAGTCAAGTGTAAAATATGCTTATACAAACTACTGATGTGGCGTTATACAAGGCTAATGGTTTAAAGTACGAACAAATGACTTTAATTAAAGGGATTCGAATTTCAGATCGCGAAAATTCAGTTTACAGTGTTTCTAACATTTTCTTTGTTTCGAAGCTGAAATAACGGATTCCAGTTGTTCTTTTTTTTTTTAAAAAAAAAAGGTCACTGTATATAGCAATTTAAATTGAACTATATTACACTATTTTCTATATCTAAAGGCCGACCTCAGTACACTGCCCAGACATGCACTCACACCTTAACTTGCACCGCAACGTGCGCACACGGGTACGAGTTGTTCACAGATGGTACAAGTTCTTGTTCGAAATGTGCGTGCAAGCAACAAGGTAATGTAAAAAAACAACACATTGCAGATAACTATTTAGTGATATCATTAGTCAGTACCATGAAATTAGATAATAACTCTAAGTTACAAGTGTCGCAGAGATGCATCCAACTTCCTTGACTGTTCAACCGTTATATTTACATATTTTGTCATGAACAAATAAAACTATATGTAATCAATGAACTAAGTAACAAACTTCACTATTAAAGATTACACGGTCACACGAAGAACGATTCGATTTCTGAACAAAGTAACACGGATTCCAGAACGAAATGTAATGGATTTGTGAATGTCATTTTGAATCTAGCGATTATAGTAAAGTTGAATTTTATCTGGTTTTGAACGTATTTTTGACAGCGTCAGCTAACATCATGTATCAGCATTATCCTGTTTTAATATTAACAATTTTAATAGACATATTGTCAATATTCCTCTTTGTTCCAAACTTACTTCTTGATATTTTTACATTACGTGTGTCTAAAATGATAATAACGTGATATAGTGTAGAACTGATATTACAACTTTCTACTTAATTTCAAGATGTAACGGATCTCGAGAAAATAGTAATGGGTATCCAGAGAACTTAACGGAATTGTGCCGATATATTTACATAATTAGGAATATACAACGAAAAGCAAATACTGTCTCGGGCTATTTATAAATGCATCAACCGCGGTCAGATATAAAAGAGAAACCAGTGTTTCGTGGTCAATTTGGAGTGGAAATGTGTCCTAAATCCTGATGCTTACTATTACGGTTTAAGAATTAACAAAAACCCAAATCATTTAATCACTATTCAAGCTGAAAAAGAAGGTATGAAGATGCATTAACTGAAAAACGTGAACGACCGGTTGGTAAAGACACTATATAATAAAAATATATCTTACGTTCTTTTGATGAAGACAAAGTTCCTGAAATCCGTAACATTTTGCAAAGAAATCAGTTACAAAGGATTGTCAGAAATCATTTTTTCGTGAGACCGCCTGGTTGGTACTTACTGGCATGAAACATGGTATAAGAATCACAGTATCGTGCAAACCTTAGCTAAAGTTTTACTATACAGTAGAAGATAAACATTCTGTGTAAAGATGTCGAGGTTTCACAAAGCGTGTATAAATAGCAGTTTTTGAAGGAAAACATAGGACTTGGCTCATAGTGTCGATGTTTCAATTTCAGTTGTATACGAGACGCGCCCTCTGTACTCGGTTCAACGACTTGAACCAAAGTACGAGACAATTCAATGCCCAAGTACAGACTCTTGTTCGTCGCAGTGTCCATACGGGTATGAAATAATTCGTTCTGAGGGAAAGTGTCCGAAATGTCAGTGTAAACAAGGTTAGTATGCACTTAAAAGCCCGTAATAGGCTATATTTAGAATGTTCAAACAAACTTAATGAAAAAGAAAACACTTTTTTCTGGTGTTTCTGCTCCTGTAACCGTGTCTACGAATACATCGTCGTTAGATAGCTAAATGTCTTTGTATTAGAAAGGGTTTCACATGCAGCTCAAGATATAAGCAAACGTACTTAAGTTTAAAAAGTGCCTCAGTGGGTTAAGTAAAGAGAAAATACTGATGTCGCTTCTTTAAAAAATGGAGTCTGTTGATTTGTAGAAAAAACTCTCACAACCCAAGTGATTACTGTTTCAGAATGGTAAGAACATTTCGTAAGCAAATATTTTGTTTTTTTTTTTTACAAATTTTGTTTGGAATTCAATAAGGACACAACGTCGAATCATAAACATGCGATATGTGTGTCATTAGCGCCTTTCTAAAGGTGCATGTGTACAAGTGGAATATAAGAGTGCCGGTTCAGTTGTCCTAACAAGCGTTACCGGGGTTTTATTTTTCAGCAGCAGTGTATTACACTGCTTTGACATCAAGCAAATCTTGTGATAACTGTCACGAGTCTTACTACAATTCCGGCAGCACGTACAGCACTGGTGGAAGTGGAATTAGTTACATCATTGGCAGCAGTGCAGGGAACACCGGACATGGAGGAGGAACTAGTTACGTTCTTTCAGGTGGTGGTGGCGGCAAAACAAGTTACATTATTTCAGGTGGCAATGCAGGCGGGGGTGAATATGCTGCTCGAAGTTCTGGTGGAATGGCTTTATATGGTATGCTCTTGATAAATCGTTTTCCTCTATAAAAGGATGCGTTGCAGCAAGCCATCAGAAAAATACATCTGTCACCCGTTCCAGTGTAGTTCATATGGACTGCTGACTTTTGTCATTTTCATGACATATACCCGTAATTAGCTTTTTCAAGGTAGACTACAGATAGAAATCTTGGTGGATACTTTTAAGCAGCTATATTTGCTCTCCAATTTAAGTATTAACTATTCATAAAAATACATATATCTAAAAAGGTGTTTTGAACGATGAATTTTAACTACCATTATGTGTTGAAATGCACGGAAAAGGTGATTTGTAGCCACATGCTGACAAAAAATGTAATAACTTACAGAGTGCCCAACTATTTGAAATCATATGAAAGCTTTACCAAAATTTTCTATGAAAAGGAGCATAATTTTGCAAACTGTAAGTCAGAGTTATGGAACCCCGCTTCGAGTGGTCATTTCATGATGTCGAAGACATATGAAGATTTAGAAAGCATTCAGTACAAAAGTTCCTTGAAAACCTGCTTACATGTAATACTTTAAGTAAAATTTCTATGTTAAAACTGGGGCAATATTTTGCTAAAATGTAAGCCAGAGTTCTGAAACCTGTCATTTGGAGTCTGAGAACATGCAGTCTGGTAGTTTCTCAGAAATATGCTTACGTGCAAAATTGTCACAAAATGTTAAATTGTGTTTGAAAACTTTCAGTAATTTAACAGTTTCTAAGAAATCTGCTAACATGCAAAACTCTATGTTAAAATGGGGCATAATTTTGAAAAAGAGTTATTTTACTTGTCCTGTGCGGTCAAATGATGACAAAGACTTTGGATTTTGAAATCATTTGGGCTCTTAATTACTGAGAAACATGCTTACATGCAAAACTTCCACAAAATTCCTTAAGTTAGAAAGGGAAACAACTTTGACCAAATAAAATCTAGAGTTATGTAGCTTGTCCTGTGATGTCTTTTCATGACGCTGAAGGCATATTAGGTTTGAAAGCATTTGGTGTAGTAATTTCTTAGAAACCTGCTTACACGTAAAACTTTTGCAACACTAATGCAGATAAAAGGGGATGGCAACAAAGGTCCTACTTTTGGATAAAAATCAAATAGTCCAGCTAAAAAATTTTGAAATTGAAAGTTTATAGATACTACAGAATTGTTGACACAAAGATAAAGCACTAAAATACTGACTACTATGTGTCACTTCCAAGTATTGTGTGTAACTGCTTTGTTTTGTTTTATTCATTTTTGTTTGGTTACGCTGCGCTGCGTAGTTTTGTCCGTTTCCGGCCAAACTAATCAATAGTAGGCCCAGCGAAATTGGAACTTGGAGACCTAATATCAAATACAGGTCGATGCCTGGGTATGTTCTAAATTGTAATAGATGTATTATGTAAAAAAGGGGCCTTAATTCAAGGCCCAGATGTTATTTTAAAACATGTCTGGGTACTGGTGTGTGTGTAACTGCTAAGTGCTGTGTGTATATCTTTACAGGATCAAGTGATTGTGAGCCTCTACCTCCAGACTGTCAGCCATCTTGTATAAAGTATGATACTCCTCACTGTAGAAGATGTGTCTGTGAAACCTGTAAGTATCAGGCTCTGTATTTATCACTGTCCAGAGTTAAAAAATGCAAACTGTCCTGAATTTAAAATAAAAGTTACCTTAAAGAAAAAGTAGAAACTCTGAATATTGAGAAAAACGAGACATTGCTCATCCTTGGGTTTACTAAATACTCTTCGAAAATGTTGCTGTTAAAACGCCATTCTAAAGCACATGTATTGTGGTAATAGGATCATGTGATGTACCCATACTTTTCACTGCATTTTTTTTTACCAAATCTTTCAAACTGCACATTGGATTCATGTTTTGCTGGTTAAAAAAACCTTTCAGGATATCTTAAAAGCAATATGTTTATCTAAAATGTGTTTTAAGTAATTTTAAGTAATCATGTTAAGAAATTTTCACAGGCCAAAAACATAGTTTTCAAATGAACAATGCATTCTTTGTAATAAATTTAATATCTTCAAAGTTCAGGAAGGTCCTAGGAGACATATTCAATGTTTTGTTTTGTTTCTGCATTTTCAAGATATTTCTGAAAATTGCATTCCATAAGTTTTGTTTGTCTGTTTTGGGTTTAATGCCGTTTTTCAACAGTATTTCAGTTATGTAACGGCAAGTAGTTAACCTATTAAACCAGTGTTCCTGGATTCTGTACAGTACGAACCTGTTCTCCGCAAGTAACTGCCAACTTCACCACATGAAAAAGAGATGGAGGAAGAATGACCTCAAACGCAATGTTTTTTATCAAATCGTCACGGATAACATACGCCCAGACTGGGGATCAAACATAGATCACATGATCCATAGATCAGTGCTGTCCCTACTGAGCTGAGCAGGTGGGCTACAAAGGTGGTGTGTAAGTGGTGAATAAAATATTTAGTCAGGTTTCTGTTGACAAGTTTACCAAATCTATCTTGAATTTTTGGCCAGACTGATGACTATAAATATTTCCTCTTTTTCAGCATATACAAGATATTCCCAGGGCTAAGACATGAAGATACATTCACAGAATGTTGCAACACTTACTGATACTTCAGTCTGAACTATACATTGAAATGTTAAGAAAATAAAGTAATAACACATTTCATGCATTTTAGTATTTTATTGAGAAACTTGAATTTTAGCACTTCAGTTCATACATACACTTTCATTATTTTGTTCACAAAATTCTTAATTTGGCTCTTACCTGTACTGAAAATAAGAAGTTTAAGATGTTTGATGTCAGTTCAGAGCCTTCAATGAAAATTACTAGTATACAGCAATGCAATAACACAGCCACAGAAATGCTCTCTTTACTGAACTAATGCCTTTGATGAAAACATTGGAATGACAAACAAACAATTTGTTACTACCCTTAAAGAGCCATCTGCTGCAACTTTTCCAAAATTTTTGATTATAGTTCTTTAAAATTATATTTCTGTTCCACCTCGCTCAAAAGTATCTGGGGCTGAGTAGAAAACCATTTATATGATGAAAAAATGAAATGACACATTGAATGTAAAGAATAATTTAACATCAGTTTTCTGTTATGCTCTCAGTATGCATGTTAAAATATGGAAACTAATGGTCCAACACAGATCATTGCACCGAAGCGAGATAATCTTTCACTTCCGCTGTACTAAGTCTCTTAAAACCATCCTGGTTACAGATGCCAATTTCAATGTTGTCTTCTGTCATCTGACCTTCAAAGCTTTCCTTCAGTGTTAGAATAGCAGTGTGTACAGCATCTTCCAATTCTAGACTGTCGCTGTATCTGAAGTGGTAATTTGGTTAGTGTGTTACAATAAATTCTTCAAAAGTAATTCATTAAATTGTAACTGTCAAATTTTTAATTGTCAGCTTTGTAATTTTGCTGAGTTTTAAGCAACAAGATAGATCAGTTCAGGTCATACGGAAATCTTTCAGCTTTTAACAGTTGAAGAAGATGCCTCTACAAGCATTATTTCAGGCAAAGGTGAGCACCTTGGTAAAACCCACAAACCTTCACCAAGCCAGCTGAATGGCTTCCTTACACATCAACTTCAGCACGGCTTGAACCCTAAAGGTGAGAGGCAAGTTCCTTAAAGTCAGCATCCTGATCTGATGCGGAAGACTTGTTAGTATAGTTGTGTGCAATATTTTAGGTCAAGATCTGACTTTCCTAAAGTCAGTTGGAATGCTTCCTCAAAATAAAGAATTCTACAACATAGTAGGGTTTTAAGTCCTTTGTGGCGAGGTGCAGGCTGTTTCAAAGTCAGCAGCATTGAGTTGGAATGTAGTCATCTTCTGGTAACAAATGCTGGCAAAAACCATTCTTTTTTCACTGGATGTAGGCATGTATTAACGTAGAAAAAAACTATATCAACAAGACAATTCAAGTGCTATCAATACCTGTTTTTTATTTGTCAAAATGCTGTGTTGGGACCAAAATATCTATTCTTGTCTGAATGTTTAAAAACAAATAAATGCAGAGATCTATGTCTTTCTTGAAAGGCACTAGACCGGATGACTTAAAACAGTAGTGACATCATCAGGGTGGAAGTCTGAAGATTGAACACATGATCTGAAGCCTGGATCTGCAAAGCAAGTTGCATCATGCTCACTTACCTTTTTTCTAAAAACGTTTTTCCATTTACAAAATTTTTCCCCATAGCTGTTGCCTTCCAGGCGAAATATGCACCCTGAAAATAAAGGTTTATCAATCACTAATCACACTGAAGTGAATGACAATTATTATGAGAATGGAATAGAGAAAAGTGGAAACTTCACAGGTCGCTCAGACATGTCAGATCATAAAGAGACCGTCTCTTTAATCAGACATTAAAATCATTTTTAACAATTACCCTTCACTGTGTTCCTAGGTTCTGTAAAAGTAAAACTTTATTCTCTCTATATATATATATATTCTTGCATGAACCAGGCCGAGGAGGAATGACTAGAGACATACTGATTTCTGTAGATTTGTAATGCTCATTTATTTCAGTCTCAGATCAAACTTATGACTGCTAGATAGCCATATGTCCTTATACCTGTAGATAAAATAATCAAATTACTTTAAATTCTAACTTGCAATTCAAAACAGGGGGAGAAACTGTAGCAAACAAAAGTATGTTTGCCAATACATTCAAGTTTCTTCTCTAGCAATTTCAGCATGTGTATATTTGTAAAGAATACTTCTCTTCAAAAAAAGAAAAGATTTTTCCCCCTTGAACAGAGATACACACTAATGACCTTTCATCGAAATATAAGTTCCTTCAATAAACCTTTTAGCTATATTCCCATACCTTACAGACTAAGTAAAAAAAATGTAATATAATGACAAGCGACAGTAAAGAAAAGTAAACAACAAAACTGTTAAAATCTCTTGTAAAACAAAGGTTATTTAAAATTAGGTTGACATAGGCCATTTTTCAAAAGAAATTAAGACCAAACACACCATAACTACATCATTTCTGACATCATGTCTAAAGCAAGTAGTTCCACAACTGATTATTCTTCTGAATCTTTAGGGAGCTGAATACCGGGTTTTGCATTCGTTTGTGAAATACAAGCTGTATTCTAGACTAAAAATCTGTAGGTATATAATACTTCACAAAATAAAACTTACTGATGGATCACACTGATATAAATATGGTCTTTCTTCATCTTCATCCCATCCTGCCATCAATAATGACACACCAAAGGGACGTACACCACTGAAAAAGTAAAAAGTATGAAGAAATATTTCTAGAATCAAAGGGGCTGTCAAATACTATATTTTGTAAGGTTACTTCTCATACAACACATGTAGAAGAATATAAAAACCACTAACTCTAAATCTGTAAATCATTAATATTTGTGAGAGACTAATTTTCATGGATTTTCAGCTTGGGCGATTCCATAAAATTAAATCCCAGTATAGAGTAAAATTCCTATTCATTTTATAATCAAAATTTGAAATCCACTAATTCATATACATATCAAATAGCCATTTTGACCAAACCAGGAAATTTTGTGCACACAAAATTAAAGCATTTCACAGTAACTACTTCAAGAAAGCTGTCTTATCAGCTACATGAATAACTTTTCTATTTCAAGCAGAAAATTTGCTACAGAGACAAAAACATTCCCAATTACCAGGAAAGTTGTTACTGAATGAACTCAACAATATGAGTTTTAGTTTAATTGGTAAGGTCAAAATCACAACTTATTATAGTACTGACACCTCTATATTAAAGTAATTCAAATGAGCTTAAATGTTTTTAATGGATCTAAAACAAACTGCAGTGTTTGGTACCATTTCCGGGGGCTGAAATTCGGCCCTATCCCTCTCTCCAAAATAAACGTATCTTTTTTCCATTTTTGACAAAACTTCCTTTTGAAAAATCTTTTTTATGAGTTATGTTACTATGTAAACCATATCATCAAAAGCACTAGATAATCTGACAAATGGTACCTTCCCTTCTAGTTGTCCCTGTCACTTTTTTCCTGAACCTAAAAATAACCAACTACTTAAACTGAACTTAACTGCCTAGCAACCCAGGCCAAGTAAACTGTAACACCACATCTGCAACCCTCTGTAGAAGATGGGGTTGGACGGAGCCAATTCTTTTGCGGGAGACAAGATAGCAGAAAGCTTGATATTAAAGTAATAAACAGACTACAAACCCGGACTGTGTAAATTCCTGCATATTAAAGTAATAAACAGACTACAAACCCGGACTGTGTAAATTCCTGCATGACATTAGCCACTCTCTGTACAAGCTGGGATGTTGGTATCTGCTCCTGATACTGAAGGAAGTACTGTTGTGCCAACTTTCTTGCGTTCTTCAACAACACCCTAAAATATACATCAATGGGAAAACTAAACAAGTGAATAAAGTATTGCTATGCAATACAAAATCCCCTACAGGAGTGGACTATTTATCTCAACTACAGAAAAACTTAATGATCTGATATCTGTCAATGATATACAATATTAGGCTAAATAATACAGTATGATTCAATACAAGATGTTTGGGTTTGAATTTCATACCTGAAAATCTACACTAAAATTGCTGTTAAACATTTGCTGATATAAAAAGAATTTAATAACATTTAATTTCTAAATTAGGAAACTAGAAGATGCTTTTGTAGAAAAGCGCATGTCTCCCCCAGTGCACAGTAATAGGCAAGAAGTCAATAGCGGACAGGAGCAAAAGTCCAAGAGACACTGATGGTTGGCTGCAATAGGGATCATCCACTCAGCATGTCCAATCATCCCAAGAAGTTTCAACATTCTTGTCCTAGTGGTTCTCAAGTTATGGATTGGAAATGGTTTTCCATGTTCTTGCTATGTGAACTTGACCTTTGATCGAGTGACCCCAAAATCAATAGGGGTCATTTACTCTGCATGTCCAATCATCCTATGAAGTTTCAACATTCTGGTCTATGAAGTTTCAACATTCTGGTCCAAGTGGTTCTCAAGTTACTGATCGGAAAGAGTTTTCCATGTTCAGGCCCCTGTGACCTTGACCTTTGCTCAAGTAACCCCAAAATCAATAAGGGTCATCCACTCCTAAGTCCTATCATCTTATGAAGTTTGAAGTTTCTGGGTCAAATGATTCTCAAGTTATTGATCAGAAACGTTTTTCCAATTTCTGGCTCCTGTGACCTTGAACTTTGATCAAGTGATCCAAAAATCAATAAGGGCCATCTACTCTATATTTCCAATCAACCTATGAAATTTCAACATTCTGGGTCAAGTGGTTCTCAAGTTATTGATCAGAAACGGTTTTCCATGTTCAGGCCCCTGTGACTCTGACCTTTGATCGAGTAATCCCAAAAATGATAAGGGCCATCTACTTCGTAAGCCTTATCACCCAATGAAGTTTGAAAGTATAAGGTCGAATGATTCTCCAGTTACTGACCGAAAATGAAGCATGACAGGCAGATGGCCCCTGTGACCTTTGATGGAACGACATCAAAAACAATAGGGGTCATCTACTCTGTAGGTCCTATCAACCTATTAAGTTTGAAGGTTCTGGGTCAAATGGTTCTCAAGTTATTGATCCGAAATGGTTTTTCATGTTCAGGCCCCTGTGACCTTGACCTTTAACAGACTTACCCCAAAATCAATAGGGGTCATCTTCTCTGCATGTCCAATCATCCTATGAAGTTTCAACATTCTGGGTCAAGTGGTTCTCAAGTTATTGATCGGAAATGGTTTTCCATGTTCAGGTCCCTGTGACCTTGACCTTTGAAGGACTGACCCCAAAAAACAATAGGGGTCGTCTACTCCATAAGCCCTACCATCCTATGAAGTTTGAAGGTTCTAGGTCAAATGGTTCTCCAGTTATTGATCGGAAATGAAGTGTGACCGATGGACGGATGGACAGGGCAAAAACAATTGTCCACAGGACATGAATGCCCTCACTATGTATTGTTAAGACACAAAAGATTGAGTCCTTTAATGACAGAATAAACTAGAATTGTGTCCTTAGGACACAGATGCCCGTACATGTACATACTGCTCCATCCTCTAAATAGCAAAGTTTTTAGTACAGACCATTTTCACATAAAGGATGTTCGACTAAAATTTTGTAGCATATTGTATTCAGATGTTGTGCATCTGAGCAACTTTGAATCCATTCCTTCAACAAGAGTGCAAGAATGTCACAATATACGCCCGTCACAGCAAATTTCTTTACTCTAGCACCTGTATTTGCAAATGGAATTTTAATTTTGTGGTTGTTTAGTAATAACTAAGTGTTTTGTTTTTCTAAGTGCACAAAAAAACTCCTTACCAGGTAGAGATACCTTAAAATACACCTAAAATTGGAAAGTAACATCTATGTTGTACCACAGAAAAGTGGTCTTGGTTTTTCCCTACGGTCAATTATAAAAAAGTTACAATATAAGTTATTTATAGTAACAACTAAGGGAAGTTAATCTTAAAAAAAAAAAAAAAAAAAAAAAAAAAAAAAAAAAAAATCAAAAAAAAAATTGTAAGTCCACACAAAAATCTTTACCAGGTAGAGACTGGTCAAAACACACCTCAAAATTGGATGTAGCATGCATGTTGTACTACAGAAAAGTGGTCTCGATTTTTCCCTACGACTAGTAATGAAAAAGTTACAATACAAGCTATTTATAGTAACAACAAAGGGAAGTAATTCTAAAGGGAACTGCGCATGACACTTCGTCTCATGATGGTGTATAATTGTGTCAAGTTACATCAAAATCCCTCCATGCATGAAGAAGAAATGCTTCGGACAAAGTCATTCTTGTATCTGACCTTTGGCCTCTAAGTGTGACCTTGACCTTAGACCTAGGGACCTGGTTCTTGCGCATGACACTACGTCTTGTGGTGGTGAACATTTGTGCCAAGTTATATCAAAATCCCTCTATGCATGAAGAAGAAATGCTCCGGACAAGGTTTTCATTCTTGTATCCTTTGACCTCTAAGTGTGACCTTGACCTTAGACCTACAGACCTGGTTCTTGCGCACGACACTCCGCCTCATGGTGGTGAACATTTGTGCCAAGTTATATCAAAATCCCTCTATGCATGAAGAAGAAATGCTCCGGACAAGGTTTTCATTCTTGTATCCTTTGACCTCTAAGTGTGACCTTGACCTTAGACCTAGAGACCTGGTTCTCCCGCCCGCCCGCCAGGGGCGTTCCCATAATACGTCCCGTTTTTCAAACGGGCGTATAAAAAGTGTATGAGGAGTTGGACACACAAGATTTTTCTCTATATTTTATACAGCAAAACTATCAAAGGGCCAAGTTCAGCATAACTAGGGGGATGTAACATTTACTCTATTTAATGACGACATATATTATATATTTATGATAGTTTTTCTTTAAAGGCACTGGCCTCCAGATTGTTCGAAAACAAAACAAATTAATGTTTTTTTTACAGATATCTGGAAATTAACGCTGTATTTCTTAAGAATGCTTTGAAACTTAATTACTGACAGACTATATGACTACATGAGAATTAGTTGTTTTTACTACTTTTCACGACAAGCCTCCAAAATCGGGAGGTCAGTGCCTTTAAAGTTAAAGTACCAAGTTATTTGAATATTCTTTTATGTAGATATAAGTTGTAGGCTAGACAAAAAAAATGGCATAACATTTTTGACCTCTTAAGCGTGACCTTGACCTTTGAGCTAGTGTTAGAACTGACACATTGTCTTATTATGGTGAATGTTTGTGCCAAGTTATTTGAATACCCATGCAAGTGCAGCAAGTATAGAAAAGTTACGAAACAGACGAGAAAAATTACCTTATATATTTGACCTCTGCTTGTGACCTTGACTTTTAACGTAGGGATCTGCATTTTGTACACAAAACTGGTATATTGTCCTGCTATGGTGGTCATTTGTGCCAAGTTATTTTAAAATCTGACATCGCACAACAAAGCTATAGGCCGGACACGATATTATGCACAGACAGACACACATACAGGGGTAACACTATATGCCCTCCATTTTAATAGTGGGAAAATAACAAGAGCTGTCATAGGAGGCTGTGCGCTCAACCTTTTCGATGTGTATAATTAAACTGATGTTATACATGTGTCCTAATAATAAGTTCCTTGTACTGAAAGTAACCACTTGAACCAGAAACCCTCAATACTTAACTTGTCCACCATCATGGAGGCTATCCAGTTTAGAGGAGTTTCAACTTACATTACTAACTGGGAAAAACATATTTGCTAAATTCTACAGCCACTATGAAAGTTTTCAAAAGATTAAAACCATTTTCACACTTTAAGGCCTATTTTGTTAATAAAGAAATCCAAGTGGAGATTTCCAAATAAAAGTAAAACACATCAAAATGTCAGTCAACTCTGCTCGCCATTTTGTAAAATTTGATACATTATTTGGTAGTAAAACTTCATAGCAAATTATCTTTAGTTGCTTTTTTTTTTGTTTCAATCTACAACAAATTTTAATCGAGATGATGTACTTTGTTTTATTTCAATCATCATTTGCATTTTATCTTCGAAGATTGAAATCCACAAATTCATATTGCCACAAAAATGCTGTTTCAGCCCAAACCCTGAAATTACAAGCCCATGAAATTAAATTAATTTCAAACTGCCCGTTGAAACAATCTTTAACACAAGTGATTTTATTCTCTCTTTTTTGTGAGTGGGTTTCGGATGAGGATGGAATTAGCATGATACCTAACTTTGGCATATACTTGTAGGTTATATTTATGAAACAAACCTGTAATCTGGTCCCATACCACTGTATACCATTCCAATGTTTTTTGTGATCAGTTCAATCTTGTGTATACTACTGTCATCATACAAGATGGATTTCTGTTTCTTTTCTGTTGCCAAGACAACACCATTTGTTGCTGTGAAACAAAAAGCAGCCTATTTTTGCACCTCTTTCGGACTTAAAACCAATGTAACACATTCAATAGTAGTTAATGCAAGGATGTAAATGTAATCTTAGGACAAGTTTGGTCAAAATTCAATAATTAGTTCACCTGCCTGACAGGGCGATATTTGCATATTGCAATTATGCATGTAAATGTACCAAGTAAATTTCAGAAATGCTTTTACAACAATATGTCATTATTAGAGCAGTTTTTACTTCGGTCTTAGGTACATTGATTCTTTTAAACAACATTTTAAACACTCACATGTATTTCAAACCCAAATGAAAATCTACAAACTGAAATTAATTACTTTATTGTATCAACCAGGGTGGTAAATTCATGAACTTTTTACCTTTAATGCCAACAGATGGTGCACCAGCGGCAACAGCTGCTAATGCATATTCAATCTGAACCAGCTTCCCTGAGGGGCTGAAATAAATACAAAAATTTATTAGATGTTTTGAATGAAAGACTGTGTAATTGTGTGAACAATGGATATTCCAGTAATATAGTATCTATTGATCCCTGGTAATCATCTGTAGTCTTGTAATACAGTATCTACTGATTTCTAGAAGCAGCAAGTACACATGCTAATAGAGTAGTTGTATAACTGTAACGTCCAGAAAAGGGCATATCTCATAATCGGACATGAAAGTCCCAATAATATGCTCATGTACACCTAGGTAAATGGTGCATACCAAGTTTCCTTTCATTTGGATAGAAACAGTAGGAGGATATGAGTTCACATGGTACAAATTAGCTGTAACAAAACTTTAACCTGAAATTCTAAGTTAAAGGGGGGATAATTCATTAAATATTGGTACCAGAGTTATGGGCCTTGTGTCATATGATGTGGGAGATGATGTGGAACAACTACCTTCAGTTTGAATCAAATCCATTTAGGAATAACTGAGATAGAGTGAAAGTGTATCAAAACTTTAACCTGAAATTCTAAGTAAAAAGGGGGGATAATTCATGAAATATTGGTGTCAGAGTTATGGCCCTTGTGCCATATGATGTGGGTGATGGTGAGGAATAACTATTTTTAAAAGTTTAAAGCAAATCCATCAAGTAATTACAGAGATAAGGAGGAAAAAGAGAAAGTGTAAAAAAACTTTAACCAAGGGGGGACGCGGAAAGACGCCGACGCCGGAGTGAGTAGGATAGATCTCCATATACTTTGTATAGTCGAGCTAAAAAGGGGGCATAATTTGGCCCAAATGCATGTCAGAGTCATGGCTCGTGATGCTATCACCTAGTTTTATGACCCCGAAGACAAATGTGAAGTTTCAATGCAATATCTGCATAAGTTTTGGAGATAGTAACTTGCATGTAAAACTTTAACAAGGATTTTCTAAGTCCAAATGGGGGCAAAATTAGGCCAAAATACATGTCAGAGTTATGGGACTCCCAGTGAGGTTGGTAAATGACCTAGAAAAAGAAAAAATAAGTTTCAAAGCTATATGCCTTTAAATGATAGCCATATGTACTTGCACGCAAAACTTTAATCAGAATTTTCTAAGTCCAAAAGGGGGGCATAATTTGGCCAAAAAGCTGGTCAGTTATGGTTCTTATAGTTGCCTTTATATTTCACTTACAATGAGACATGGTTACGATTTTTTTTTTATTTTCTTGTTATATCTCGACTCCAACGCTGTCCAAGTTCAAGTATATGTTACCTTATTCTCACTGTTTTTTCACAAGACATACAAGACGTAATGTATAGGACTAGGATTCTAAAATAAAGCATATAAAACCTAAATCTATCATTTTAATTAAGAAATTTAATATATCAGATATTCCAGCGGACTGGCAAAATGGCTTAGACCGGTCATGACTCCAGATGTAATTCTGAAATACATAGTGTAAACTGTATCAGTATATGACTATAAATTTTAAATTATTATACTTTTCAAATTATTTCCTAACAGAAATAATATATAATAATCATTAGACACGTGCTATGTATGAAGAATTACTATTGAACTGATATTTTCATTTTTCGTACCCGTTAGGTACGAACAGGTTGAGTACGAAACGCGTATAATCGTCCTTTTATGCATTGAAATTGCGTAAGTAATAACAATTATTAACAGATTTTAATTGGAAATAAAAACATTTTCTTGGAACATTCATTTCTGGGGACAAATCGTGACTCTTTTCCTTAAATAACTTATAAGAAAATAATTCATAACGAAAGTGAAATTCTGGTCAGCTGTTCGTCAGCGTTGTTCCGACATTCAATTTTCTCAATAAATATTACTTCTGCTTTGTAGTTTCAGTCAAATAGTAATATCGATCAGGTATCAAACTGTCTATCCGTCACTGTTGATACTCCGTCTTTTACTTGACACTTAATTAATTGTTGTTTTTGATGTTTTTACACATATGAATAGTTAGGTACTGACTGGGTAGTGTAATTTTAAGAAAAGAAATGTTAAATTTGAATTACAAAGTATCATGGACAAATAATTTTATTCAAGAAATGGAATTCTCTCCCTTGGTTTAACAGAAGTTTGAAAAGAATGTCCCGGAAGAAGGCTTGTATATATAAGTATGCAAAGAGGATGAACAGTTGGTCGAACTACAAACAATTTCAGAAACTGTAAACGCGAGTTCAAAAAAGCTGAAATTTCTGGGTTAGCTCTAAAGGCAGTACTAGGCAGTAAAGTATCATATACCTATGTTAAACCTAACCCTAACCTCTAGTCAGTGTATTGTACGCTCAGTGTACTGCCTATAGTCAACTTCGATACTGCATAAATTTTATAAGTAACGAAATTTCTTATGTACCCCACCCACCAATTATAACGAAGCGGCATGAGTATGCAGTCTAAAAATCGTAAAATAAAGAATAACTACGATAAACTGTTATCTCAAATTGGTCTGGATGACACCGAAATTAGTTGTTTACAACGTTTATTCAACGAGAACCCTATAAACACAAAATTATGCTGCAATAAGCTCAAAACCTGAAAGTTGTCAGCGAAAAACTGTATCTTTCCGACATGTTTGTTGTTGTTGTAGTCTCTAGCCGATTTTGTCTAAAACCCGTACCTTACCGTACATAAAGGATAGAGTTGGCTTTTTTTTTGTAAAAGTTGCCAACACAGCTACGAACAAGTATAACTAACACCGAGTATTTTAAAATGTTTTTTTCTCTGATTTCGGTGCTCAAATACTTTGTACTTTCAGGAAAATTCTGGAAAAAAACCCACAATCGTTTAAATTGATTTCAGACTTTAATGAATGTAAGACCTTTGTAATACTCTATGCTTATAAACATAAGTTAAATAGTGAAAAGGTAAAAATGTCAGATGATGCAACGGAAAAAAAGTGTGGCAAGTGATAGCCCTAACTAAAGAAAGAAAGTATATTGAAAAAAAATCATTGAATGGCATTTGTCGAGGCATTTTCGACGAACGACAAACATTTATCTTAAAGATGTTCACGGGTGAAAACCCTAGCCTGATTTCCGTGATCCTTAGTTATGGTAAATAGCGGGATCGTAGCGATGTTATCTAATTCCCCTGTGGTGTCCCAGAGGGGAAACACATAAGTTAAGATAATAGAATCTGATACAACAAATTTAATGATAACTGGGTTATAATGAAATAAAAAAATATTAAAATAAAATAAAACATCTTCGAATTTTTAAAATACATATTTCACGAATTCGTACAGTCCAGACATACATATTGCTTTTAACTCAGGACATAGGTCCCGACGACAGCACAGACATCTTTATTTACGGTTTCCGGTTTCGGTTGTGTGAAGACGCACAACAATTTCACTCCGGGAGAACGTACGTTCCAACGTAAGTCAAGTCACAACGATAACATGTGACAACATCTCAACGACGATTGTTACTGTGTCGCTCCGTACGACATTGTTGATTCATTTATTATGTGTAATAAAGCATTGATTCTACGTTTTCATAACTGAAAAGGTGAGTTTAATGTATGAAAGCTATATATTAGCTATTTGCAGCAATTTTAAAGATAAAACGAACTAGATACAAATAAACTTATGTAAGCTACTGTAACGTTTCAGTGCAACACAAATCCCGTCAGTGAAAAGCTAGCTCATCACCAAAGGTGATTTGATGTGCTTATATACTGTCATTTTACTCCAATGACAATCGACAGGTTTACAAATTTGCATATTAATGGAATTACTCCCCTTTATGCTTTCAGTAATCGTTACATTACTTTCCCCTCCGAGAAATCTCGTCCCGTGATTTGGCCTAGGAAAAACATGGGTAAGGCAACTCCAGTCCGGCAGTTGACTTCATCCCACCGCTGCCACCATTTGTAACGTTTCAGTGCCACACAAATCCCGTCAGTGAAAAGCTAGCTCATCACCAATGGTGATTTGATGTGCTTATATACTGTCATTTTACTCCAATGACAATCGACAGGTTTACAAATTTGCATATTAATGGAATTACTTCCCTTTATGCTTTCAGTAATCGTTACATTACATAAATGCTGCAAGGTCGCAACGATAACAGAAAATATGTGACAACGTCTCATATACAGTGTCGCAAAGTCTCAAATTACCATTTTAAATAGTAGAAAATTCGTATGTACATTTTCTCTTTACGTCGAGACCATTTCTTGGACACTTTCATAAATGACTGGATGATGTCTTAGCAAGGTACAACAATTTAATCAGCATGACACATTTGTCGTTCACAAGCTAAGCTATCAATTTACATTATAGTCTTATGCAGGCTGGAATAAAAGTCTTTGAAATGGATACAAACAATCATATAATTATACAATTTCAGCATGAATTAAAACGTATAGTTAATGCTCTACAATAGAAACAAGTATCTTCAGGTGTTCCCTATAGAAATACTTTCATTTATTTTAGATACCATGGAATTTTGTAAGCATTGTCGCGGTGACTCCTACACAATAGTGTTGTGCAGTTGAAACATTACTCATACAATCAATTTTAAAAAGTGTATAAATGTTATGCATTTCAATGTTCACATTGTACGTTAAAAGTGGATAGAGAACCTGAAACAGAAAGTGTTTAAGGTTTTAATACTTGGAGGAACACAACAATTTTATAATTTTATACAATACTGCATTTCTTTCTCCTTCGTCCTTTTTTAAACACGTGCATTTACTGTAAATTTCATTGTTTCGCGTTGTTTTCATCTACCACTGTCCTTTTTAAATTCACGGAACTTGTGCATTTACTAAGATCCGCCGTACTTCTGCCGCTTATTGCATCACCATTTTACTTTTCTTTTTCAAACTCAATTAATGAAAGTTGTGCAGTAACTCGAATCTCTTTTACTTTCGCGTTTTACTGAATCGCCCTTTTCCTTTCTTCAAATTGAAATTCATGCAAAGATAAGCATTTATTTTAATCTCAGACAAATTTGCATTTTACTGCGTCCCTTTCTCTAGAAACAAAATAAAACTTGCTTTTCAACAATCTCATTAAATTATTACTTATTTCTTCCCTCCAATCTATGTTCGCAGTGACTGAAGTATTTATTCATGATTATTTCGCTATTTTACTACATCTGTTTAATCCCCTCGCTTTTTTAAAATTCACAGTTGATTAGACCGTATGATTTTACTGAAATCCCGTATAGTTTTACATTTTCCTTACTTGTTATGAACATATTTTGTTTGTTCAATAGATATCCTTTACAAAGATCTTCTTATAGAGTTAAAGGCGCTCGCGGTAGTTTCGTGATTTTTTTTTGATTTTTTTTGCAATAATAGATTTTGATGAAATTGTTCTGTATTACAAGATCATGTTATGATGTGTTGAAAAATGAAATAAAAATACTCACCAGCACTGTTTCAGTTTTATTTGCCCCCATATATGATGCTATTTTGAACATTTTTCAAAATTTCCATACTCATACCATGTATTTCAGTAAAGTACAATACCTAGCATAAATTTGAAATCTAAGCATTTTTATGACAGAAAACAATACTTCTAGTGGAAACATGCTCAGAGAAATCAAAAGAAATTGATTTTGTAAAATAAAAGCAATAGTTGTTCTGCAGACCCGATGGTTATTTTTTCATATTTTTGTCGATCTTAAGTTGGTATTTCTGCTATTTTATCGACTCTGCGCATGTATTTGGTTATGAAAATTTGTAGGTCACCATATTAGATTTGGCTTACATAAACTTACAACGAGGTGGGGTGTGGCGGGCATTTATAGAACGCTTGTTGGTACAAAATACGTATTCAATTTTCATTTCAAACAAGGACATATATTCAGCCAAACTCTTGACAGTATTCTGTTTTTGTCCACAGACTTAGGCAAATATAGTTAACAAGAGGACCAACTGGTCCTAGGTCGCTCACCTGAGGAACATCTGGAATAAACTGGCTTAAGGTGTGACTGAAGAAACTGTTTTTTCTGTATTCTTAAAGGAAGAAACAAAGAGGAATCATTCCGGCTGCTTCATCCTTAACCTTTAACTGATTGATCTTAAAAAAGCAATAGGGGTTATCTACTCCATTTAGCCAATCATCCTACCAAGTTTGAAGGGTGTAGGTTAAAGGCTTCTCAACAAATGCTACGAAAACTGTTTTAGTGTTTATCGATATTCGGGAACAATGTTTTGTACGGAGAATGGCGGAAATGTACGGAAACTGAAGTCTATTAGAAATGCATTTCGCGGTTGTTGATATTTTTAAATATTTTTATACATGGAAGTATATAAAAGTTGACACAATACTAATCCAAAGAAGTATAAAATACACAGAATGGCAACTGGCTGTAATCTCGCGTGAGCTCGTGTCAGAGCGTGATTCGGCGTTATCTTACTAAAAACAAACATCGGCGAGCATGGAGTTACAATTTGTACCTTTAAAACTACATCTAAAATACATGTTAGCTTCTAAAACAAAATTAGTTTAATTTGAAATGGTCTTAAGACACGAAGTACACGTTTTTTTTGCCATCGAAAGAAGCGTGGTCATACGGTGATAATTATTTTACCGATGAATAATTGCTTTCGCATACAAAATGGTGCGTGGAGAAAGCGCCACTTTCGGTAAACGAGATCTCGTTTTTTTGTCACGGGAGGTTGGCGAGATTTGCTCTATATGCCTTTCAAGTTGCCAATCTATTTATTTTTATAGCTCTTTGACTAATCTAATAATTTTAATAAATCATTAATTATAGATATATCAAATTATCATACGGCAGATTTCTTAATAAACGAATTTTTACGTGTTTCTGAAGTATTATGATGTTATAGATGTAAGTTTCCGCTATTCTCCGAACAAAACCGATAGTTCCCGAAAACGGATGTAGGCATACACACACTAAATAAAAACAATGGCGCGAAAAAAATGGTAGTCGCATAATGGCGGATACAAATAGTCCTCAGGTTTTTTGCTCTGTTGAGCTATTTTCCTTATTTTCTTTGCATTTTTTTGCTAAAATCACATGACAGATGTATGCTTGACATGTAGGTAGCATTTTCATAATGAAATAACAACATGACAGAATTTTTCACGGAAACTTAGATCATACACCACCACTACAATTTGGGGTCTCATTTTTTAGCTGATTTTGCAGTTTGTGTGTTAGACTGAAAATATTTTTCTTGCATCAAACATGACCCCCACGTTTCTTTTGATTTTTATTCAGCACTGACAATATTCTTCAAGAAAATGTAAGTTACAGACATTTAAAATGGGTCCTGATGTGTGCTGCGGCCATTGGAAATATGTCAATAATTTTATATATAATACAGAAGAACAGCTATTTAATGTGTTGTAACCTGTACGCGGGGATTAGGAACAACCAATTCGAACGGTGTTGGGGTAAATATCGACACGTCCGAATAAAAAATACAGCGAGCGCCTTTAATGTATGATCCGCAAGATCTCTAATAAGATTTTGTATGAATTTTACAAAAACCATTTAAAAGGGCATTGTATATTCTATGCGCCCGTAGTAAGTCATTACGTGAAAGACCTCCGAGGCCGAGTGGTCGCTGACTTCGAGTCACTTGCCATCTCAACCATGTGCTTGAAATTTCGCTTTGGATGTGGGATTCTCATGCAAAAAAGCCATCAGTCTACAATCTTTGAAAAGTTTCGAAGATACAATAGATAGTGTGGCGTCACCATTTTTTAAGAAGTCTATCAAGTCAGGTATTAATACAACTGGGGAATATTTTGTAAAAAATGAAAATCCCTGGTATAATGACGAGTGTTATGAGAAAAGAAATGTATTTTTTCGATTGTTAAATAGATATCGTAATAATCCGTGTGATGAAAATAGAGTAAATATGGTAAAAGCTAGATCAGAATATAAGAGTTTATTGAGAAAGTGTAGATATGAATACGATAAGCAGAAAACTTCCCAACTTGAAAACTGTAGGTTTAAAAATGCACGTAGAAACTGGAAAATGTTGAAAGAAGCTGCTGGCGTTAAACCAACAAGTATTCCTCTATCAACGTTTGAGCAATATTTTAGAGCAGTGAATAACCCAGAAGATAGATTGTTTGTACCTGACGAAGATGTATTAGAATTTAACAATAGATATAGGGAAAATGAATTTAAAGTTATGTTTGAAGAGTTGAATACTATTATATCTGAAAATGAAATTAGAATAGCAATAAACCAATTAAAACACAATCGTTCTGCAGGTCCGGATTTATTACTTAATGAATTTTTCATTGCAGGAAAGGACATTTTTGTACCGTTATTGTATATTTTGTTTAACAAAATTTTTGAAATAGGATACTTCCCTGACAGATGGTCAGAAGGTTACGTCATTCCTTTACATAAGAAAGGAAGTATTAATAATGTTGAAAACTACAGAGGAATTACACTATTAAGTAGTCTAGGTAAATTATTTACAAGTGTCATAAATACTAGATTGAAAAACTGGGCTGAGTCTTATAATGTATATGTTGAGGCTCAAGCTGGCTTTAGATCAAACATGAGTACTATAGATAATGTGTTTGTATTAAATGGTTTAATTTCCATTTTTTTAAATCAAGGGAAGCAACTTTTCTGTCTATTTGTTGATTATAGTAAAGCATTTGATTATGTTGTTAGAGAAAATCTCTGGTACAAACTTATTAGATTAGGATTACGTGGAAACATTTTAAATATAATTCAATCGATGTATGATTGTGTGAAATCAAAGGTAAAATACTTGAACAACTTGAGCGAAGAGTTTACATGTTCACTCGGTGTCAGACAGGGGGAGTGCTTATCTCCCTTTCTTTTTTCTATGCTGCTGAATGATCTGGAAGAAACATTTATACATAGTGGTATTGAGGGCCTTGATATTCATATGTTTAAACTTTTTCTGATTTTTGTACGCCGATGACATTGCCATTTTCGCCAATTCTGCTGAAGAATTGCAACAATGTATACATTTGTTAAATGATTATTGTAATACTTGGAAATTAAAAGTAAATGTATCCAAAACTAAAGTGATGATATTCAAAAGGGGTGGTAGATTGGCCAGGGATCTGGCGTTTTATTATAACGGAAACTTAATTGAAATTGTTACGAAATTTACATATCTAGGTATTGTTTTTACATGTGGAGGCTCTTTTAGCACTGCGCAAACAACGTTAGCAGGACAAGCACAGAAAGCAATTTTTAGTTTAGAGAAATACCTATATAAATTTACGTATATTAAACCTAGACATAAGATGGATTTATTTGATACTTTAATTGCCCCAATACTGAATGATTTTATATATGGAGAACTAGGTAGAATATCCTTACACTGTAGACACTTATTTAATGTTATTAAATACTGGATAAAAATCTTAGGTAGTAAAGAGAACAAGTATATAAGTAGAATTTATCAGGTATTGAAAAATGATTTTGAAACTAACCCAGGAAGACAGAACTGGTGTTCTCAATTAAAAGGACTTTTATGTTCTCTTGGCTTTTACGAAGTTTGGCTGCAACAAAGCGTAGGTAATGCTGATATGTTTTTAGAAATAGTTAAGCAAAGACTAAAAGATAATTTTGTACAGAATTGGCATGAAAAGTTACAAGAATCGACTAGAGCATTATTTTATAGAACTATTGCAAATTTTAAATTTCAAGATTATTTAGATTATTTCACGGTTAATAAACTTTGTCAATCTTTTGTAAGATTAAGAGTGTCATCTCATAGGTTACAAATAGAAGCAGGTCGATGGGCAAGACCAGTAAGAATCCCAGTGATTGATAGAAAATGTGTAATATGTAATAAGCTAGAAGATGAATATCATTTCATACTTGAATGTTCAATGTACTCTGATTTAAGAAAACTTTACATACATAAAAGGTATTGGAAACATCCAAATATGTTCAAATTTATTGAGTTGTTAACGCTAGAGAATACCATATATTTAAGAAAACTAGGAATTTATGTATATAAAGCATTTCAAAGAAGAAACGACAGGTTATATGGTACACGTGAATAAATGTTTTTAGACATGAATGAGATTTCACTACAATCACGTTTTTGTATAAAAGAAAATAACCATCTTTAAGTCAATCATCCTGAGGCTACTTCCTTATCTTTACTTTATGTGTTTTGAAGAAATTTATCCATGGTATCTGTCTTGCATGTATGTTTTTGTAAGATTGATAAATTTGTGGATATAGTATATTGATGTTAAAATAAGTAGCCTTTCTTACTTTTCGTTTCGGTAAGATCGGTCGCTTAGCCGCAGTTAGTATTTTTGTGTGTGCATATGTATATTAATGTGTTTATCGTTTGACAATATAAATGTTATGCAACTGCATAACTGTCAATTCTCACTAAGAAATGCAGAATTTATAGATTGTGTAATTCCTGAAATTTTATCAGAATGAATGTGTCTACTATATCATTATTTTATATACAAGTGTAGTTGATACATTAAAAGAAATATTGTATTAACATAATCTAAATCATTTATGTTAAATGAAAAGGTTGCAAAACATATTTGTCAGACCTTCTCCACATTGAAGTGTATGTAATTATATATATGTTTTCACTGTTCGTCATATCTGTATGTATGCTTGTTATGCCATGATGGGCTAATAGCCTTATGGAATAAATAAAATAAAACTGAAACTTATACATTCACACGTATTAGATAGTACGTGTGCACGTAAGAACACGTGATAACTGATACATGCGTACGCCAATAATCAATATTGTATAGATAATCCGGATCGTGAAGCATTACTTCTAGAATTTTGCACAGATATTTTTTCTTGCACATCGTATACATATAAGCTTTTATTCTGACAGATTATTTTTATTGCATAACGTATTTTACAAATAATAGAATAAATTAAGCAAATAGAGAGACTTTCTTTGCAGCACTCTTTCTTATAGTAGAGTATGTATACAAAGCGCGGGAAATTAACGTCCGTTAGCAGAAATGATGCTATGACGTTTCAGTGACGCACAATAACAAAGTTTCACTTTAGTTTTATCGTTTGTAGCGTAACGGTATGTTCTTACCGTGAAATAACGTATTTTGGACCGAGAAATATACTACATGTATAAGACACGGAGAGAAACTATCAAGGTACCTGATATTTTCTTAATTCACATCAACAATATATAATCAATGCCTGAAGCGCTAGTTGTCATTAACAGCACGAGAGTCATCTGGCATCGGGGTGCCAGATGGGTTTTGCCGGCATGGCAAATCAACGGAAACGCCAGTCCGGTGTGCAAGAAATATGTTTCCATATTGACGTTCCAGTTTCATATCGGGTGCGTGACGTCAATTATGACGTCAGTTTTATTGATGTCGTCATGTTTATGAGTTCTATAACGACGATATTTTCAGTTCTACTCCGGCTAAAGAACAAATTTATATCATTAATATAATGATTACACGTGTAGTATGTGTATGCTATAAAAAGATTATTAGATTTGCATCGAGAAATATGCATTCGTTCTTCCTAAAGTCGCGCAATATTTCTGCTGCAGAAATCGTGCATATTTCTCGATACAAAGTTAATAACCTACAATTACTTGCTCACTTTAAGTTGCTTCGTTGCGTTCTGTGCTTCAAAAGGATCTTTTTACAGACTTATTTATAATTAAGATGTGCAAACGCAATAGTATATGTCAACTCTGTGTCACCGCATACATGTTGCTTTCATTTTGACTAAGATATCTTTGGGAAACCGTTTAATGGAAAAACGAGATCAAGACAAATTACTACATACTTTAAACAAAATCTGAATTTTCAATCACATTTAGACTTGCTGGTATATTTTACTTGCATATAAGGAATGTGTTTAGCCGCAATACTTCGATGAGTGTCAGTAACGCTTGTCTGTGTCTTCGTTTAGAGATTGTCACATCATCGGTTAGAGTGAGGAACATGATATTAGATAAATATTTACTATTTTTTTGATAAAGCAGTTGCAGAAATATATTTCTAAGATTAAAACTGGCATTGCATTTAATTGATCATTGACTGTCTATAACTTTTGTTTTTGAAAACTATACTTCTTTTTACTCATTAACAGAAGAATGTTTTTAAAATCTAAATGTTTTAATCAATTTATGCGATTACTTTTAGAATCTGAATACATGTTCAAGCAAAGACACATTTATTTCATCTTTATCTTCCATTTCTGAGCATTTTGTTGTTTTTTCCTTTTTTTTTTTTTGGTTTTTCATTTTGTGTTTTTTTTCCTTTTCATGAATAACTAAGAATGTGTTACACATTAGTTTAACAGTCATCCATAGTATTGTTAATATTATCTTTCCGGATGTTGACTCGATAAGTATTTCAATACTTCCGTCAATATCCTATTGCTTGTGTTGTTATGTCTGTCTGTATGTGTATGAATGTATCGTGTGTAACATTTGCAATAAAATATTCTTAAATTAAACTAACCAGCCGCCGTTGAGATGTTGTCACATGATATCGTTGAGACATGACTTACGTTTGAAAGTAGTTCTCACGGAGTGAATTTGGTTCTAGTTGAAAACTTAAAAAAAATACAGTGATAAATGACTTGGATACGAGAAACAAATAAATGCATTTGGATGTTAAATACAAGTCAGGTAACAAGATTTCAGACTCTGTGTATCAAAATATCTTTCAACTACATGGGTGGGAAAATTGAAGACATGTATCTTTTCTTTGTCTGTTCGAATTACATTTAGTGGCAAAAACTGTCGTGAAAATATGATATGTGCTCGCCTATACCCGCAGTACTGACTGACCGTGATTGACTGATTAGCGGTAATTGACATAACCCGGGGACGTTTTCATGACTACAGTAAATAAAAGTATGATGGAATGTCATAAAGACCTAACGGAAATGGAACAATTCATGCTAAATGATCAAACGGAGGTTTAAGTCCCAGTAACGGTCATTTGCACGGATCATTATAGTGATCAAAATGTAACTGTTTCTCGCCGTCACCTATGCTACCAAACACGAATCAGCTCTTATTGTCGACCTACAACAGCCAAGTTGATTGTTCGCAAAATGAGTTGTTACCAGCAGGAATGGATCGAAACACACATACCGATATTGCTGAATTGCATCGATTGCAGTGCTGGGTACGAGATTTACCGACCGATATGTTTGTAAACAGACTTTTAGTGGAGTATCATACATCTGAAACGAAGCTCGAACAAAGCCGACACATGTTATTTAACATACTGCGGGAATCTGATGGGTTCCCTTTTAATGTCAATAGTGAGCTGAAAGGACGGGTAAACACACGAAATGGCGATTCGGCGGATGTCAAGCTCGCATATGACATCTATACAGTTATTGCGGTAATAGAAGGGGAGGATTACTCCATGTTAAAAGACATTATCACTTCGTCTAGAAAGTTGAACCGACGTAAGTCTTCAGTGCAGACGCAAGATATGTGCGTCTGTAAAACTGAGCTCGATCAGCTTAAGTCAACCGTAACTGCACTACAAGCTGACATTCTGCTTATGAAGCAAAGACAAAGTTTAACAGAAAACACGCACAAGGAGGAAATGAAGTCTTTAAGAGACTCTATGAACAGATTTGAGTATGAATTGACAGATGAACAAAATTTAGCAAAAACATGTGTTAATAATATCAAAGTACGTATAACGAAACTCGAGTCTGTCGTTATGGAAGAGGTAAAGTCTTGTAAACAATTTATTCAGGCTAAAAGTGACTCAGTCAAACAAACACAAGATAACTTGCTCAGAATATCTTTTGCCTTTGCGCATTTGAAGAACTGTGTTGAAAGCTATGGTATTGTGTATCAGGACCATCAGCCAGGTGCAGAACCCGATACAAACTTAAACCCCACTGGTGCCCAAGATGTAAATGATACAACCCCATATACCGGTGAGTCTAATTATGCATCTGAGGATGGTACCTTAATAGATGACCCTACATGCAATATGAGAACTGAAATATCTAGTAACGACCAACATTCCATACTAGTAGCTGTACCATGCGATGGTAGTGATCAGATTACCCCAAATAAATCGAAAGCAGACGCTCCCCATGGTTATAACCCCATCCCGACACGTATCACTGAAAGGTCATCACACAATCAAAAGAAAAGTGTTTCATTTGCTGATATTTGCCCAGGCGTGTACATGAAGAACATACTACTGATGACCAGTTTGTCAAGTATAAACCACAAGCTGATTCTAGCCATTCCGAATCACATCATAATTTCCCCCAACATGCCCACTCAAATCAGAACAATGTACCCAAGAACGCCCACGCAGTACCAAACAATGATCTCCACCATGCATATCAATCTGATATGGTACAACCGCACACTCCTCAGTCCACACAGTATGCAACTGAAAACATGACGTCTTAAGAGGTTGATGACTTCTTACAGCATGTCAGACGACGTACAAAACGCTTCTATGTTGGCGGCTTTAAACAAACAATTACCGAAGAGAAGCTAGTAAAGTTTGTAGAGAGGAGGGGCCCAAATGTAACAAAGGTAACCATAACAGTCGTTATTCGAATCAATGTCGAAGATGACGTTAAATCCCATTTTCTTACTGCCGACCCATACTTCTGGCCAAAGGGAATCACGTGTATACCGTGTATGTCCCTCCCTTAACACCTATAAAAACCGTAACAATTTTCATCCGGGTAGTCACACGGAAGGGATTATGATTAACTCAGGAAACAGCCAAACCCAAGTTTGATAATTCTATGGGATGGGAACAATACACGAACAGCGAGTACAATCATTACTCTGTATTAGATGTAGACGTAGAATAATATAAATAATGTGTATAGGCAACGTTAAAAGCTTTCTGAACATTGCGACATGGAATTCAAATGGAATTATGTCAAGTGCCAGTTATTTGTGCGATCTGTTATCAAATTTCAAAATCGACGTTTGTGGCATATCAGAGCACTGGTTATATAGAAAAGATCTCAATTTTCTTACTTGCTTAAATAATTGTTACAATAGTTACTCGAAATCGGATCCCGACCTTGACCTACAAAGTGGTAGAAAGGTCGGTAAAGGTGGTAATGCTCTGTTATGGCACAAAGATATAAACCAATATGTTACACCAATAGAATTGATTTCAAATATTTCATAGGTATGCAAAATATGATTCAGCCTGGATCATATATTTTTATATTCCAGATATATATACCATGCAAAAACCATAGTATAGATGTTTATAGAAACTGTCTTGAGGAATTAGAAAATATTATATGTATGTACGGGGACAAGGGTTTCTTGTTAGTAATTGGAGACTACAATACTGAGCTCAAATCGGAACGAGTTATTAGTCCTTTCCATGCTGATTCAAGAGGTGTATTGTTGTTAGATCTTATGAGTAAAAATTTCTTAAAATCTGTTGATTCACTTAAGAGCTGCATAGGAGCCAGTTACAGTAACGTTCCGTACAACAGCAGTAGAGAAACCTTAATAGACCATATACTTGTGTCTGATACTTGTCTCGAATACATAAGTAATTGCCAAATTCTAGACGACAATGCGCTCAATGTCTCTACACACCGTCCTATTATTTGTTCATTAACTTTATGGAAATCTCCTCGTAAACACCGATAAGGAAATAATGAGCTGAACAGTCGTAATGTTATAAATTGGCACAATGTAAAACAGTCAAATCTCGATCTGTATAAAGCTTCGTATTACAGACAGCGTAGTCATTCCAAATTAATGAGAAAAAAAGATATTGACGGCTTATACTCAGGTATAATTGCTATTCTAAATCTCGCAACTGATTTATATATTCCTAGGGTCAGCTTTAAATCCGATATAAAATCTTTTTGGAATAAAAGCCTTTCATTATTACACAAACAAATGAAAATCAAACGCGATATATGGACTAGAGATAACGGTTCTGTTCAATTCAAGGAATATAAAATGATTAAAAGTCAATTTAGATCAGTGCATCGCGAAGCTGTAACGGCGTTCTTAAAAGAGCAAGAACAGGAGATTGATACGGCAGCCGAATGCGACAGTAACCAATTTTGGAAACTTATCAATAGGCGAAGAAGCAAAAATAATCTAAACACTGGGTTCGAAATGTGTTTCAATGGCGTAACAGTCAATTACCCAAACTCGGAATGGCAAAATTACTTCAGCAAACTTTATTCGCCGTGTAAAAGCCCGTTTTTTGACGAAAAGTACCGAGTCGATATCAACAGTCAGATTGAAGTCATATTTGTCCAACATATCCCAACACCCTAACAGTAACTATCTATATAATAACTGATGATTTGGTCATGAAAGCTCTTCGTTCATGCAAGAAACGCAAAGCAAGTGGATATGACTGTATCTTTTATGAAAATCTTATGTATGTAGGAACATTGTTAATAACGGTAATCGCAAAACTCTTTAACAGTATGTTTCACTTTTCGCACACACCTACAGAAATGAAAAAGGGAATAATTATTATGCTATGTAAAGGTGAAAACAAAAAGAAAAATGACCTAAACAGTTATAGAGCGATTTGTTTTAGCTGTGTCAAATCACATGGTCACACATCTGACTGGTTTCCCATCTTACAAGGTACCCGTCAAGGTCAGTGAATGAGTCCGTACTTGTATCTCGTGTTCATAAATGATCTGATGAACAAAATTGAAAAAAAAAACAGTACTGCTTCAAATTAGGAAATACAATATGCAGTTGTCCTACCTCTGCTGATGATATGGTTATATTATCGGTTGTTTAACATGACCTAGATACACTCATTGACATCTGCACAAAAGTCTCTCATCTCTTCTACGCGGATGATATCGTTTTGGTTACTGACAGCGAGACAAAGTTACAACAAATGTTAGATACCCTCCATCAGTGGTGTAAGAAACTGCAATGAAACCTTGCATGTACCCTACTGCAAGGTTCAGTCCCTTTTCTCTGTTATTCTCCTGGACTACTTATTAAGAAGAATGATATATGTAGTTTACATTCTATATCACAACGGGTATTTTCCGGTTTTAACCTTACTCTATAACAATAGTTATTCCGAAAGTAGCGGTATACACTGTCTACGGGGAATAACCTTGTTATGTGTATATATGGTTTATCTCTTTTGTATGTGTATATATGGTTTATCTCTCTTGTAAAAAGCTTGAAATCTTGTCATATCATGAAGCTTGAAATTTGTCATGTAGTTTGTTAGTGAAATAGCTGCAGCCGTTATTTCCAGCTATATCTTTTTTGTTTTTGTCTGTCAGCAAAGTCTACATGTTTTCTCGCCAACAGTACGGACTTTATCCATATTTCAGTCTTGTTTAATATACTTAGTTAAAAAAAAAAAATTTCTTACTACGTTTTCTTTTGTGTGTTGTAAGATCTAAAATGATTGATTTGCAAAACTTGTTAATGATAATGAAGCTCGACTGTCTTATAACTCCTTTTTAGTTATATTTGTTATAGTCACTGTGTCAGTTATTTTTGTTTGTCTATCTATTTGTTTGTGTTCCAATGATTTGTGTAACTTTATTTTCTCAAATGTGTTGATCCTTTTGGAAATTGTAAACATGCACATATATATATATATATTTGTGTGTGTGTGTGTATTTTCCTCTTTTGTATATGAGATGCTACCGATGTTTGTTTATCTTTGCTGCTCCCTTCTGTTGAGTGTCTGCTCTGACTTTCTTTCATTCACCTTGCCCAGATTACACACGCATGGAGTAGCCCTGTGGTCTCTCTCCTTGATCAATGACGTGATTTTATTCCCCAGTAGGTAATGACTTAACTTCTTGGAGAGCGGCGGTGGGGCTATTCAACTGTAGAGGATTAAGAATTGCGAAATTCAATTTTATATATCACCCATTTAAATCTGTGAATGCTTTTGTAACAAGAAGCTTACAATATCTGAGATTAATAATCGTTACCGCACTGCTATTGAAGTATCAAATAACACTATTCTTGTTGGAGATGTAAATGAAAATCAACTTAGTGACACCAATACAAAATTTAACGACTTGCTCATGACATACAACATGACTAATTTTATTACAGAAGAAACTCGCGTCTCAAATAACACTAGTACCTTAATCGACCCTATAGCCGTTTCAAATGGCATTTCGGTGTTCCAGGCTGGTATTTTGAAAACAGAAAATTATATAAGCGACCTTTACGGTACATATGTACATATTGAAATTAACCTTCAACACAATATACCTTTTAAAGGAAAATTATGGAATTATAAACGCGCCGATTTTGAATTGTTTAATAATCTGATACAAGCAACTGACTGGTCCTTTTTATACGACGATACTCTTAATAACGCATGTGACTCTTTTGTTGGCAAATTTCTAGAATTAGCAAGAACATGTATATCGTCATCTATTGTTACTGCCCGTCCTAATGACAAGCCTTGGTACAATTCACAGATACGTAAAACCTCGCGACAACGTGATCGACTGAAAACGACCGCAATTCGTTCCGGAAAAGATTATGATTGGCACAAATATAAATGTACACGCAAAAAAGTAAATAATATGATAAAACATGCAAAAGAGCTATTTTATAGTAATATAGAATTTACCTTGAATGAATTCACCAACACAGATCCGCGTCAATATTGGAAAATTGTTAAAATGTTAGTCAAAGAAAACTGAAAAGGGAATAACATTATCCCAATCCTTGTAAATAATGACCAAACTTTTTCTGTGTCTGATATTGAAAAGGCAAATACTCTGAATAATTATTTTGTGTCTATTTCAAATTCATTGCCAAGACAGACTCTTTGCTAAATGATATAACAATTTCGGAACAAGATATATTTGATGTTATTTCTAACCTGCAATTAAACAAAGCATCTGGACCCGACGAAATAAGCCATCGTATGTTAAAAGGAACAGCATCCACAGTTAAAAAACCTCTTAATATTTTATTTAACAGGTCCGTACAAGAAGGCATTTATCCAAATTGTTGGAAACAAGCTAATGTTATGCCACTTTTCAAAAAAAGGAGAAAGTAACACCCCATCTAACTATGGACCAATCTCTTTAATCAGTTGTGTAGGTAAAGTTATGGAACGTGTTGTTTTTAAACACATGCACAATGTTTTATTGTCAAACAATTTAATATACAAAAGTCAATCAGGGTTTCTACCAGGACATTCCACAGTTTTTCAACTCATAGATATTTATAATCAAATCTGCAAATCTTTTGACGAAAAAAAAAGCAACATGTATAGTCTTTTGTGATATATCAAAAGCATTTGATAAGAGTTTAGCATAAAGGTCTTATTTTTTAACTTAGACAACATGGCTTTTCAGGCAAACTGATTGACTGGATTACTCACTATCTTTCAAATCGCAGCCAAAAAGACTCTAAAGAGCTTAAAGCTGGCGTTCCCCAAGGCTCAGTGTTAGGTCCTCTTCTTTTTCTAATATACGTTAACGACATCACAGATTAACTTATAAGTACGACACGATTATTTGCAGATGATAGTTCTCTAGCCGCTTCGTCTTCCGATATACACGAAATTGAACTTTCTCTAAATTCTGACCTTATAAAAAAGTCAGAATGGTCAAAACAATGGCTGGTTACATTTAATCCTACAAAAACAGAAGCTATGTTCTTTTCCCTCGCGCGTAGACAATGTCCTAATCTATTGTTTGAAAATACTCAGTTAAGCTTTGTCGAACACCACAAACATCTTGGCATAACACTCTCTAAAGATGGATCTTGGCAGGAACATACATCTAATATTGTAAAGTCGGCAGCAAAAATTCTAGGATCTATGAGAGCGCTGAAATTTAAATTTAAAAGGCACACGTTAAACAAAATCTATATAGCTTATTTGAGACCAGTTCTAGAATATGCCTCTGTTGTTTGGGATAACTGTGCGAATTATGAAAAAGATCAATAAGAAAAGATTCAACTTGAAGCAGCGCGTATTGTTACTGGGCAAACGCGTTCAGTATCAATTGAAAGACTTCTTAACGAAATTGGATGGGTTTCTCTTTCTGACCGCAGAAAAATATAAAAAATAATTTCAATATACAAAGGAAAAATGATGATCTTCCAACATATTTACTAGATTTATTTCCATCGACCGTGAATGACTTAAACCAGTACAATTTAAGAAACAATGCCGATTTTGAAATTTTAGCCAGGCGTATTGAAATTTACTCCCAGTCTACTACTCTCTCTGCAATAAAGTTATGGAATGATCTGAACATTGAAACTCGTCAGCTACCAACTCTTTCGGCTTTCAAAAGTAAACTTAAAGACATTTTCAAGCCTCCACAATCCCCTACTTTTTACTTAATCGGTGACAGACGATACTCTGTGTTTCACGCTAGGATACGAAACAAGTGCAGTTATTTAAACGCCGACTTGTTTGATAATCACATCAGAGAAAATCCAAACTGCGTCTGCGGATCAGAAACGGAAGACGCAGAACACTACTTCTTTAAATGCACTCGTTTTTCACATCAAAGAAGAGAAGTTTTTACTAAAACAAGATTATTTCATCCACTAAGTGTCAATAAGCTATTATATGGCAATGATAATATTTCTATAGAAGATAACACTACTCTTTTCACAGAAGTTCAAAGCTATATCAAACATACAAGACGTTTCGACAGTATATAATGTATTTCTTATGTCCTCTTGTCATTGTTACGTTACTTTGGGACAGGATTTTTGTGATTACTGGGTAGACACTCGGGGATATGGAGCAGCATATATTTTTCTTTTCTTCTCTTCTCTAGCTCATCTATAATGATTACAATCATAACTTGACTAATACTAAAACTTGACAGAATTTAATGGAACTTCACACTAGTGATCAGTACCGACAGTAGTTGTGCATGGGGCATGTTAGGTTCTTTTAGAAAAAAATTTGCAGAGTTATGGGACTTTGTTTTTTTGTTACTATACTATATACATAGACACAATATTGTGCGCACCATCTCTCCTCATCCCCTTGACACAATTTAATGAAACTTCACACAAGTGATCAGTACCAACAGTAGTTGTGCATGGGGCATGTTAGGTTCTTTTAGAAAAAAATTTTGTAGACTTATGGGACTTTGTTTTTTTTTGTTACTATACTATATACATAGACACAATCTTGTGCGCACCATCTCTCCTCATCCCCTTGACACAATTTAATGAAACTTCGCACAAGTGATCAGTAACAACAGTAGTTGTGCATGGGGCATGTTAGGTTCTTTCAGAATTTTTTTTTTGCAGATTTATGGGACTTTGGTTTTTTTGTTGTTTTTTTTGTTACTATACTATATACATAGACACAATCTTGTGCGCACCATCTCTCCTCATCCCCTTGACACAATTTAATGAAACTATGAAACTTCACACAAGTGATCAGTAACAACAGTAGTTGTGCATGGGGCATGTTAGGTTCTTTCAGCGACAAAAATTGCAGAGTTATGGGACTTTGTTTCGTGTTAACATACTATGTACATACAGTCTGCATATGCAATCTTGTGCGTGCCGAATCTACCAAACCCTTACACACAATTTAATGAAACTTCACACAAGTGATCAGTACCAACCCTAGCTGTGCATGGTGCATGTTACATTCTTTTAGATAAATATTCTGCATAATTATGGGACTTTGTTTTTTGTTACTATACTGTATACATACCGTCTATATACATACAGTCCACATAATTATGCAATCTTGTGTGCGTTAAATTGCAATGTACTGTGTCAGTGCATGCGGGGGGTACATTCATCACCTTTAGTGATAGCTCTAGTTATCATAAATACTATTATTGTTATCATTTTGTTACTACATTGATATCATCATCATAATATTTCCCTTCTTCTTCTTCTTCTTTTTCTTCTCCTTCATCATTTTATCTTTGTAGTTATTATCACTATCATTACTATATCATATATCTTTGTATAAGGAATGCTTAATTAAACTAATACACTCGTTCATTTTTCATTTGCTATTAATGTTACGCACTTGGGAAGGACTGACTTCTAATGTTGCAATATCTTGTAGCGCAACCCATTTGCTTTTGTTACTTATTATGTATATGTGCTATGTATTATGTGTTCAGAAGCAATAAAATATGATTAAATCAGTGGTGTAAGAAATGGCGCGTGTTGATAAATACTAACAAATCTAAGTGCATGCACTTCCGCAAAGGTCAAGCCTCTAAAACAGAATTCAGATTCCATGTTGGTGACAATCTGTTAGAACTCGTTTTTGAATACAAATATATTGGAGTTATTTTCACTGAAAATGGTACCTTTAACTTACACTGTTAATCGTTAAGTAAAGGCGCAGGTAGAGCTCTTGGTGGAATTATCAATAAGATACATGAATATAAAGATTTTTGATTTAAATCTTATGATAAGCTCTATTATAGCTGTGTGGTTCCAATTTTAGGTTACTGCTCGAGTGTATGGGGATACAAACATTTTCAAGACACTGATAATGTACAAAACCGAGTAATTCGTTACTTCTTGGCAGTACACCGTTTGGCCCCAGATGTAGACTTACAACGTCTGTTGAGTTCAAGTTATCTGTAATAAAGTTTATTCTTTCTTCATACTGACACTAATATTTTCCAAGAAAAACATTTTCTCTCTAGGCTCATCTAGAGTCAGAGGTTAGAGATATTGTAATTTTTTTTAGAAAGTGCTATCAAAGAGGATTGATTTTATGGCCAAGTGCTTTACATTTAATGACTCTAACGACTGATGCCAGTCTACCCCAGATGCAGCTATTTCCGGTGACGTAGGTTGGTTACCACGTCGATATAGGCGCTGGTTGAATATGTTCCAATTGCGATATTGGAACAGATTGATATCACTTGACAATAACAGAATCACATGTAAAATATTCGAAACAGACTAAAGACTTTGCAACAATAACTGGAGCAGTGAAATGAAATCAATCATGAACACGCTTGGCCTCGGGGTTTGTTTCCAAAATAAATCCATTGTTGATTTACAGCTCGCCAAAAGAAAATTACACGACTATTACGGAACTATTTAGAATAATACTGTACAAACTTCGCAGAAGCTAAGAACTTACAAGCTTTTTAATAATGAGTTTAAAGAAGATCGTTATGTTCTGCTAAACTTATGTAAAAATGAACGCTCAGTAATGGCACAGTTCGTTGCTTCGTATTGAAACGGACAGATATGTAAATGAGTCTGTGAATGAAGAACTGTACTCTGTGTAACTCTGGTGATATTGAATCTGAAATTCATTTTATGTTAAATTGTACTAAATATGATATACTCCGTCAAGAAATATTTGTTAATCTGTTCCATGATAACTTTTCGTCTAAAACCTGTGAGGAAAAATTAGTTATACTTTTAAACGACTTTACAAGGAAAGCTGCGAAATACCTTGTCAAAGGTTTTCTCCTTAGACGTAGACTTTTGTATAACACGTCATAATTACAAATAATATATTTTTAGTTGTAATTTATGAATTTTAACTTGACCGATGCACTGCTGGCGGTATTGCGTATGGTAGCACAGGGAGCAGAAGCTCTTCTATATTACACAGTTTATAATTATTTGTATTATGTTTGTATTTAATATTCGAAAAAGTATTTCCATGATAAACATATTCTCTGTTACTTTTAGTACATTAATTGGTTCTGTCACAATGCATATTAAATCGTCGTTAAATTTTATTGGAATTACCGCAGTTCTGGACCTCCTGTATAGTCGAGCTTAGTGCTTAATAGTAATATCCTACATACAGTATATTCTACATATATCTCTGTAAGTTTCGCTTTTGATAAATGTATATACCCATAATATTTGATCTGATATTTATTGTTATCCCCCGACGAAAGTCGGAGGGATATAGTTTTGGGGTTGTCCGTCCGTCCGTCCTTCCGTCCGTCTTTCCGTCCGTCCGTCTTTCCGTCCGTCCGGAGACATATCTAAGAAAGTGTTGGGAATATCTATTTAAAACTTCATATACATGTTCACCACTATGAGTTCTTGCGGCCCGTCACGTTTCAGTCAGATTGTCCAAGTAACACCAGAGTTATGGCCCTTAGAAGTTTCTAGTGTTAACTATATAGGGTACTATAAATATGGCAATTTCTGCATCATAACTTTTGATATATTTCACCTAGAACTATGAAACTTAAACAGAATTTAGATCACCATAATGTGGTTGTGTACACACAATTTTGTTTGGATTTATTTGTAAATTTAGAGTTATTGCCCTTTAATTGTATAAAAATCCACATATTTGTACATAACAGACTTACCATTTGGTAGAATTTCATTAAATTTCTTTCATTCTTTTCCATGAACATTTATTGTAAACATGTGAAGTTGTGTACCCACACCTGGTCACCCCCTTACCTTGATCACACCCCTCCCCCGACCCCCCAACCCCCCAACCCTCCCCCCCCCCCCCCCAAAAAAAAAAAAAAAAAAAAGAAGAAAATTCATTATTTTAAATTTTTTCAGACAAACTTCATATACATGTTCACCACTATGAGGTTATGGGGCTCATCAAGTTTCAGAAAGATTGCCCAAGTAACACCAGAGTTATGGCCCTTAGAAGTTTCTAGTGTTAACTATAATATAGGGTACTATAGATCTATAGATATGGCAATTTCTGCATCATAACTTTTGATATATTTGACCTTGAACTATGAAACTTTAACAGAATTTAGAGCACTATAATGTGGTTGTGCACACACAATTTTGTACGGATTTCTTTTGTAACTTCAGAGTTATTGCCGTTTAATTGTCTAAAAATCCACATATTTGTACATAACAAACTTACCATTTGGCAGAATTTCATTAAATTTCTTTCATTCTTTTCTGTGAACATTTATTATAAACATGTGAAGTTACGTACCCACACCTCGTCACCTTGCCTTAGTCACACTCCCTCCCCATCCCAACCCCCTCCCCCCCCAAAAAAAAAAATAATTTTTTTTTCATTTATTTTAGATTTTTTTTCAAACCTTCCATGATTTTTTATCAACATGCAAGTTGTACCATTTCCCCACCTCACTCCTCCATACAGTCATGCCCACCACTGATCATGCATCCTCTGCCCCTCCCCCCCCCCCCCCCCCCCCCCCAAAAAAAAAAAACCCACATATTTGTACATAACAAAATTACCATTCGGCAGAATTTCATTAAATTTCTTTCATACTTTTCTGTGGACATTTATTAGAAACATGTGAAGTTGCGCACCTACACCTGGTCACCCACTTGCCTTGGTCACACCCTCCCCCTCCCAACCCCCCTTCCCCCCAAAAACAAATAATATTATTTTTTTTTTCATTTCTTATTTTAGATTTTTTTTCAAACCTTCCATGATTATTTATCAACATGCAAGTTCCCCCATCTGCCCCCCCCCCCACCCCCGCCCCCCAACTTCACCCTTTTACCCTTTTTTTTTAATTTTTAATTTTCCATCTATATTTATAATCAACATGTGAAAATTTGTTTCCTCTCCCGTTCCCCCGCACCCCCACCCCCTAAAAAAATAAATATATACATATATAATTATATTTCCATTCCTTTTTTTTTCTTTTTTTAAATGTTCAAACCTTCAACATGTTAAGTTGTGACTCCACAAACCTTGCCCTCAGTCATGTTCAAGATATCTTACCTGTGTCCTCTTAAAGACATCTGTTCTTTTAAGTTCAAATGTGCATGTTAAACAACAACACCTGGTGCCAAACCACTCAAAGACAATATTTCGTTCCAGTTAAACTTCAAGCTCACATTTCAATTAACTGCATTTAATTTTAAAAGCTAAGCTTATTACAATAAGCATATCCCATTCAAAATAAATTCTTTAGTCAGGATCAAAGTATCATACATTTATTGTGTACTCTTTAATTAAACATTTGTTTTCTGTTAAATTGATTTTGACTAATGAAATTATTTGCTTCTTATTAACATCCTTAACTTTTTGACGGATATATTTTTTTGCCATTCCTCACCACAAACCCTTTCGGCGGGGGATACCAATTCATCGAATTTGCTTGTTATATGTGTATTTATCTTGTCTGCGCATTCTATTTAATACGTATTATTTGTAGGCGACATATAGGTCCATGGGGACGGGTATTTTGTATTCACGTGTATGGATGAAAACGTGGTAACACATGTCACTATAATAAACAATTACTCACTTACTTACTTACTTGCTTACTTATTTAACTGCAGCATACTTTTATCGTTTTATGTAATGTACATTGATAGGATATTAGAAACATATTTTAATTATCAACTGTCAGTAAAACTTAACATTATTGTTCATTTTTGTTAAAAAGTCCGCACTACGTACTTGTTAGAGCAGTCGTTGTCTAAATTAGGAACTTTTAATCACCGGAATTCCTCGTTTTATTGCATCAATTACATTTTATCTACCTAAATGTTTTTCAACCATAAGAGATATGTTATCTTTCTGTGTTCTTGCTTGTCATATTATTTATCAAAGTTAGGTTTATCGTAGAATAACCAGAGTTTGGAGTTCTTATGCGTATGAATAAATCACGAAGGCCTTCGTGATATATTTCTACGCATAAGAACGGCAGGCGAGGATTATTCTACGATAAACTTTATTTAGATACTTATTATTTCGATTCTAACACGACTTACTTCAAATAACGTTGAGGAGTATTTTCATCAAACGTAAATTACAACTGCATGTTACGCCAAAATACGGTGCGCGCGCAGCATAGTTCATGGTGCGGTTTTGATTACTCTAGACACTTGTATGTAAAACCAAATTATTATAGGCCAAATATTCTCACATTTAAGTAGCTCTTGTCCAAAAAAAAGAAATTACGTTCCATTTGTAAATTTATAAAAATGTTAATAGAAACTGTTAAAACATGAAAAACTATATCTTTACTTATTAAATTTTGATGCTGTCAAACCTTGCTAAATTTGTTTACAGCTACTTGTTTCATATGCATGTCATTGTATGTTTATAAGCGAACATAATGTGTATGTGCGAAGTCAATTTCATTTAAGTGCAACAATGATAAGTATTCTTGTTTTCAAATGTATATATTCTGTACATATCTGTCGAGTTCCAATCTGAGATCAACCCAGCAATGTTACAGTAAAAAACAATACACCGGTAACAATTTAACAAAAATACTTAAAGGTCCATTACTAAGGGAAAGTGAGTTGGCATTTTTTTTCATAGCCAGTGCATAGACTTCTGCAAGACACTAAATAATGAAGATTGGCAGGTCAAAATTTACAGAAGGTCTTTGGAACTCAAAGAAATGTATGTGTATTATGTTGAAATTTCAATGGATCGACAGAATGACCCCCCAGGTCTTTTTAACTTTCTTCATACTTCATAGAAAAATAATTGTACATATACTGCGATTTATTTCGAATTTCTACATACCAACTTTCATTTTCCAATAAAATGAAATAGTTTCTGTGCTTTTTAAAAGAAATTAAAATGTTCACTTTCCTTAGCATTGGACCTTTAAGTTCCTGTCATATAAATTGTCAACCACTGACATTCTACATGAAGTGTACGCAATTAGTTTATTGGACTTAAATAATTATTTATCCCAAACTTATTCATCTACATTTATACAAACGCTTACCTTGATAACATAACTGCCGAAATTGGTACTTTACAGTCAATGAAGATAATCCGATAAGAACAAATAACAGAAACTCATGGTCAACCACGTTTTGAATACAGTGAAAATTGACACATTTCCAGACAGAGGCGGATTTTAACAATGTAATAAGGTCAACTTTCGATTTCAAAAATGTAAAATTAATATGTACAACGAGAAGTTATGCCCCCACCAAGATGCCGGTTTCTTTCCTTTTTTTCTTTGTTTTTCTCCCTCTCTTGTAACGAGTGTATCTTTTGTTGTTTCCTTTTTGTTTCATGTTCACGATATGTTGTCACGTGATCTGAATTGTAAAGTTGGAATTGCTTTGTTTACTCATACACCTTTACGTATGGTGTGAGTTTAATAAAGTGCTTGTTCTGTTCGGTTCTATGCGCGAAAAATAGTCTAATCATGGGAAACATTTCTATATAGTAATAAAAAATCCTTCAATGCAATTAAAAGTTATGGAATAGAAACAAAGTTTCACTTGGCCTTTAACAGTGAACTTGACCTTTCCCTAACAAGCATAGATCGTGTGTTGACACGATTGTCTCATCATTGGAAACGTTTGTGTGTACCACAAAAATAATACATCAATGCATATAAAAGTTATGAAGCAGAAACAATTTTAATTGACCTTCAACAGTGACCTTTACCTTTGACTTATAAGCACAAGTCATGTACGTGCACTATCTACATATTGCCCTCTATACACATACCAAGTTTTATTAACCTACACTGAATACTTTTGAGTAATTACAAGATCCAGATTTGCGGACGGACAAACGGGCGGAAGGCATTCCTAAAGTCCCCTTCGGTGAACTGGTAGGGGACTTATTACAACCTTACAACGAAAACAGAAATTCAATGACAAATTTGCAACTCACAGAACTCAGCCTCCTAAACATCGCTCAGATGGGTTACAATACGTCTGAGCCGACATATCATATCAAAAGATAACATGTATGCATAGAGAGGAGGATTAAAAGTAAATACAAACGGTATACTATGAGAAACTGTAGGAAAGTTAATCATCGAATTGATTCTCTTTAGTACAAAACTCTGGAACTCGCATTGTAATTATATCATGTTAATAACTGCTACATCCACTACTGTATTCAATGAAAAAGTATCTGATTTAATTCAAAGCTATGAGAAAATGAATTGCTTAGTAGGCGCAAGCAATGGAAGGAATCGTTGTTCATTCGTTTATATGTTCTCATGTTTTTTGAATGACGTCATATGTTGTGATATCGTCCCTGGAGTACTGTGCTAGATCTGTATATTGCTTAAGCGAATCCTCGTTGATTCCATTAGCATCATCGATGTTCTCGCGTCTTCGGACAGTTTCTGGCACTTTCGGGACATCTGATTTATAGGCTGAGTTAACGTAAGTGCTGAAAAGGTGATTTCTATTGAATATAGATACAAACTTCTGATAGAAGTATATGTATTTTATATAAGGACTTTGTAAAGTGATTGCATCTTAAAGAAACAAAGTACGATACGAAAACGTGCCCAAGTATCATTAGGGTCAGCACGATGTAAAATATTATTCACAGATATAATGTATTATACAGATACTGCAAAAGTCATCATGAATGTTTCTTTGAATGCTTTCTCGTTGTGACATTCATGTCTGCAATGCAGTTCTATAGTGCACTGATATATACTTACCCAGAGTGTATGTTTGTCAGCGGAAAAGAGATTACGGGTGAAAATTTATGAAGACCTAAATGTATAAGTACATCCTACTACACATATGTCTCATCAATAGATCAACAAATAGGTCATGGTTTCTTTATAATGCATGTTTGTTTCTGAAACCGTAATGTTTGTTTAATATCGTTATTGACGTCAGTTGACAACTAATGAGTACTCAACGTTCATAAAGATGTTGATCAAAAAATGACAAGCTTTTATCGAATAATATGTCCTTTTTTACACGGAAAAATTGTTTATCATAAAGTTAGGTAATATTCCAAGATATAAACCAAATATGATACTATTGCCCGGGTAAGACGAGGCTAAGCCGGTGCTGGGGGCGTGGGCAGTGTTGCATTTTCCATTACTGCTCATGAACAGACTCAATCAAACCGAGTCTGCAATTTTCACTGTTTGCCTTGTTTTCGGTGCTTTCGAGGGATCTACTTTCCAGATTTTATTACCTTGTTTGTCGATAAGGGGAATTAAACTATGAAATATTATGGTTCAGGATTCACGTGGTGTCATCAGGCTATGACCAGAGACTCATAAAGATATGATAAATATCGAATGAAACAATAATAATTCAGTACTTCTCTGGTAGCAGTTCTCCTTATCAAACTGTAAGGAAGTATACTGATCATGATAATTAAAAAACATCCATAATAAACGAAGGATTATCATTTGAAAAATACAAACAAGTGTATTAAAAGCCAGTAGCCGAATATAATTAAAAGAATTTTAACTTGAATGGGATTATTTAAAACAATATCATGATGCTCTTTAAAAAGAAAAAGGGACGCTTATACTTTAGTTTAGCTTTGTTTGGAACACTTTTGACGTTACTAAAAAGTGTTGGAGTTCTTTCCAGTAGACGAAATGCAAACTGCATCTGCGTAAAGTTTACGCTGAAATTCCATTATCATAATCAACGTTAAAATATCTAGGTCATTTTCCTCAACAACACCATTTCAGAAAATAATTACTAATTTCTATATAAATGCCATTTAAGAAACAAAATGAAAATACTTACGTTTCAGCTTTTGTTTTATCAGGGAACTTCGTGCCTGTAAAAGAAATGTATTCATGGAACCAAAAGCTATAAGACTGTCTACAATTTCCGTTACCTGAATATAAGTTTTTATGAGCAAAGAAAATATATCCCCTATTTTAGTACTATGATTGTCGAATTCAGTGGGCGGATTTTGAACTGATTACGAGTAGTATGTCGATAATTTACCTTTCAATTTAAAAATCTGAATTCAAGTTAAGAAAAACTTATGGTACATGGTATGACCTTAGACATTTCAGTTAGATTAAAGAATCAGTCAAGTCGTGAAAACGATAAATACACCCAAAAGAAGGATAATATTGTTTTGAAATTAAACTGCTACAAATGTAGATATTTTCAAGCGGACAACGGACTGCTGACTTAAAATAGGGGTTTTCTCAAACTTTTTATTTCGTATACAAATTTATGCATAAATTAATGAAATTTCTATTTACAAAATCATATTGAGAACGAAACAATAATATCAAGTTACAAGTTTTAATAAACATTCTTTTGCCAGTTGAAGAGTTTTTAATCTCATTCGTCCTCACTATCAGCATTTTATGAGGTCTTCTTTCGAACAAGAGCCACAGAGAGCCTATATATTCATTTTGTCTTTTTTCGCTGAATTTGGTGCTTTATTTCTGTAACTTCTTGTTCAGAGAAATGGATCGGTCTTAGTAATCGCGAGAAAATTGTATTTGAGGATGATAAAGGCTAAATTTGGAGTTTTTGTTATAAGACGAAATCGACTTTTTCTCTAATCTATAGGCGTATTTAGAGGTAAGGACCGTTTCAAGTAATTTTGAAAGAGTTATATGCTTGACTTTTATACATTCTAACCAAGTTTGTTGGAGATCCATCAAGTATTTTCTATTGATACGATCGAATTTATATCAACCCATTTTATTTATTTTACATCGCTGTAGAAAACGTTCGTACAACGTATTAGTAAGACTAGTTCCTAGACTATGGTTTATCCTTTTTTTACATGTTTATGATTTAATGTAGCGAATGGAGGCAATCTATATTCCATCATCAGCTGTAACATCATTCATTTAAGGAATAGTTTTAAAAATGTCTCTATGAAATGTAATTAGACAAAAAAGTAGAAATACTTTTACTATCAGTTTAGTGGCTAGTATACATATTATTACGTTTGATGTCTGCTTCATGAGATTCTGGCAAGTATTTGCGCATAAATAAAAACTATTGACTCGACGGTCAAATTAATATGTAGTCCAAGCTTTAAATTTGGACCACACGGCCAGGAGTCAGACGACCTTCAAATCCCCTGTCCTACTGAGCCTCAGTCGATTAATTTCTTTTTCCGATCTGACAACCCTTATAATACAGGTTATTACTTAATACAAAAATCTCATATCTATGGAAACCTGCTAAGAGCATCTGAGACAAGTGTCCTGTTGTCGTATGTGATGGTACGAAGCGAGCCCATGACGCGTAATGCGACTTTACGATAGGTCGCTTGACATTTTGTACCGCTACGCGCGAAGGTATTATTTGACACAAGGCATTTTGTTGTGCCGTACGTTTAGCAAAACGATCGCGCGTCGAATCATACCTTTGGACGTCACATAGTATTCTTTTATATCTTAACACAATACAAAGTCCACATTATACGTACTATACTGAATTTATTATACACTCTTATTCTTATATTTAGTTATTTAATTATTTGACTTTATTAGAAGGTTTTCAATCTGGTTCGAGCCCTGTGACCTGGTTTTATACCCCTGATATACACTGAGTGTAGGTGTAGGTCATTGTTACAGTTCAAGAGTTTTGTGCTAGGATCCGGTACCTCCGTAGCTCGTTAGGTCAGGACTGGACATATAATGAAGTACTGGTATGGTTAATTTAAGGTTCTTTATTCGCTAAACTCTTTAAATGTTTGTATCTCTTTTATTATATTAATAAAGTATATAATTAAAGATCAGAAAAGCAATGTTATAAATGTGACTCAACTGATGCAAAGCATAAGGTGAATATTAGTGCAACAAAAGAGTCAGTACATGAATGGATGAAAAGCCAAGTTCCACATCGTTCACTTAGTATTGTACCGTCGCGCGGGAGCCAGAGAACGCCGAAAATGTCGCAAACTGATCATAAAGGGTAAATGTTAAACATGCTACAGGCGAATTGAAGTCATACAGAATACACAGTTTAGATGCATCATAGACATATGTTAGGTCGAATTGTTGAAATGTGTGACGAACTGGTTCAAAATATTAATTCATTAAAATCTGTACTATTTCATGGTACTCTTAAAGGTGGTTAAATTTAGGTCAAGTAAACTTGGATTCAGTGTTGTTATATTTTCTTCTTGTCCTTTGGCGTCCATTCAATGGTATTGGGTGGAACCATTAAACAATCGAGTTGTGACCTTGACCTTAAGCTGGCAGGGATGAATTTTGAATTCTGCACATTGTCTTGATAAATGGGATATTCCAGCCAAGTCATATTAAAATCCTTCAAGGGGTTAAGAAGATATAGTATACAGAGCAGACATAAAATGGAAGGCTCAAACCTTTGACCTTGAGTTGTGACCTTGACCTTGAGTCAACAAGGCTGACTCATGAGTTTTGCACATCGTCTTGATGAGGTGATTAATTGACCCAAGTTTCATGAAAATCCTTCAAGGGGTTTAGGAGATACAGAGCGGACACAAAATGGAAGGCTCAACATTTTACCCTGAGTTGTGACTTTGACCTTAAGCCGGCATGGCTGACTCGTGCGTTCTGCACATCGTCTTGATGAGGTGATCACTTGACCCAACTTTCTTGAAATTCCTTCAAGGGGTTTAGGAGATACAGAGCGGACACAAAATGCTCAAACATTTGACTCAGAGTTGTGACCTTGACCTTGAGCCAACATGGCTGACTCATAAGTATTTCACATTATCTTGATGAGGTGATCATTTGACCCAAGTTTCATGATTGATATTCAATGGGTAAAGGAGATATACTATAGAGCGGACACAAAATTGAAGGCTCAAACCTTTGACCTCGAGTTGTGACCTTGACCTTGTGCCAAATGGCTGACTCACAACTTCTGCACACTCTCTTGATGAGGTGATCATTTGACCCAAGTTTCATGATTATCCTCCAAGGGGTTTAGGAGATACAGAGCGGACACGAAATGGAAGGCTCAAACCTTTGACCTTGAGTTGTGACCTTGACCTTGAGCCAACATTGTCTTGATGAGGTGATCATTTGACCCAAGTTTCATGAAAATCTTTCAAAGGGTTTAGGAGATACAGAGCGGATACGAAATGTTACGGACGGGCAGACGGAAGGACGGACGGACGGAGACCATTTCTATAACCCCCCACCATTCGTGGCGGGGGATTAATAATGAAATGGCTTTTAAATATTGTCATAATAAAGAAGGGTTATTACAAAACAGTCTTGCATAAAAACTACTTTTTTCTCTAGATCCACCCATGTATCAACTGGAGAAAAATCGTGTACAAACAAGACAATTCACATGCTGTTAATACATGATTTTTATTTTCAAAATGCTTTCCCAGGGACGTATATGTATTTCTCCGCAGATTGATATCTGGTATCTGCGTCTTGTTTCTTCCATAATAATCTCTTTATGTAGCATAAAAGATGCAATCTAAACCATAGAATGTTTTGCTGTATCAGTTACCAATGCCAAATGCATTGCCCCTAACAAGGTTCGTAGTTGCTTCTTCCCTTGTTTACTCCCCTTTTCGAACCCAGCGTCGTTTCAGTTTTTGTTGATAACCGTGAATGTTTAGGAATCGCGTGTAACTTGTGCGATTGTTTGGGGTTTTTTAATCATATATATATATGATTTTGGTAAGTATCAGTATGTTTTTATCTAATTTCTCGAAGAATTTATGTAAAAAGCTTGAAAGCTTGTCACTACGTACGTACTCATCGGTACTCGAAATGTGTCCGTACTAAAAATAACTCGAATGTAAAGTTATTATTCTTGAAATTGTGCTCATGTTAACCAAATTTTTAAGTTATATGAAAAATTATTGGTAATTTCATGTTTGTAATAACAAGAGATAAAAAAATCGTTTAAAAACCTTTAGCATGTGCTTTTGGTAGTGTTGTTGATTTCTGGGTCCTGATTATTGATATTTAAAACATGTTTACCGTTATGGTAATCAAAAATGTACCAGAATCGTAAAGTCATCACATGAAAACAATACATTTAGTCGTCGTGTAATGTTTTTTATGCTTAGAATAGCATATCGGTCTCAGTCACAAACATTCCTGCGGGCTTCTGCTGACGTTAATAAACATAAAAACGTGTATTATTCCTACAATAAACCGCCCCATTAAAGCAAAAAGGTACCAAGAGCTGATAATTAAAGGTTAAGGTACCTTTTTGCATTAAGGGGCGAAATATGGATCTAACTCTATGTAACGGACCTACTTTTTGTTGAAAAACTAGGAGAATATTCTTAAAGTAAAAAAATGTCATAAAATGTAACTTAAATGAGATTGATGCCTTTTATCTCATTTATTAGACTTGGACAGAAATGTAATGTAGCACCGTATTTCACAAAACACTTGTATTTACAGTGTACAGTATCATAAGTAACATTAGACAACAGAGTCATTTATACCATATATGCTTTTTCATGGTTTGAAAAAGCCCAAATTATACACGTACATAGTTTATATTCCGCTGTCCGCGTCGAAAATAAGTTGAAAATTTCTAATTAAAGTTATTTTATTCTTTCCTTTTTATGGTCTTTTAAACATTTTTGTTACAGATGGTATGTGCTTACCTTTGCGTATCATTTTGCGTCTGTGTAAAATAGTTATACCCGTTGCATACCCCGCAAGAACACCACAAATGATCCCAAATGTAACTGCAATTACAATCGAGGTGGTGCATTCTTTATCATCTTTGCTTGTTTCTGTACCTAAGACTGTTAGACCTGAGAATAATTAATTGTTTTGTGATAATACTTTGTTGAATCCAACCAAAATTTCACTTTAAGTGAAAGTTTTACAAATTAGATTAGCCTTATGTTCTTTAAAGCCATTGATAAGACATATACCTTATATACTCAGAATATTGATTAATACTGATACTTGGTTAATGACTTTATTTTCAAAATTCCCTGTGGGCGCGATACATTTCAATAAGAAAATCTATATGCAATACCTGTACTTTGGTCTTATAAAAACCAAATACTACGTGAATATTTAAAAAGTTAAATTACATTACAACATTTTGAGTATTTGGATATGAATTCTCTGCTGGATACATACACTCGAAAACTTTAAAAGCGTCTCATTTGTATTAATAGCTTATTCGATTGTCTTCAAGAAATACGCATGAGTGCGGAAGCGGGGAAATAACTGGCAACTTTCATTACATATCTAATAACTTACTTTTACAAGCGTCTCGTTCGACTTATGGATAACCCTGTCACGGAGGGATATAAGCTTTAAGGAATATCCCTACATGGATACCATTTTATTGATTCAAGGACTGTAGGCTCATCTGCCTCACCACTGGCTTGTCTAAGAGAAATATATATTTCCGAAAGGACACAAGGAACAATGTTTTTCTTTGGATCTATGTTCATATTGATGCTGTCTGATCTACAATTGCACATTACTGACATATTTATCCTTGACGTTTTTGTATTTGCCTTTTGAGCATCAATAATCAAGTTCTCTGCATACTGCTTCATTACTTCAATAAACTGTTTACACATTAAACACATAGTCTTGGTCTAATATTTTCTATTGTAAATATCTAGCTTGAAACTTGTATTTCTCTTTTTGTTTTGTTTCATGCAAATAATGTATAATGACCTTTATGAAAACACAAAAGAATACATTTATTCTGTGACGGGTCTTTTATGCCATTATTTAGAATTCATATTTCATACACGCATTATGAAACTCCTCTTGGGTAAAATTTTCCTAACGCATAAATTGTGCGTTTTTAAAGTCATTGAATGTATACAATGTATATGCATTTGTTATCAATAGAACCGCTTTAATACAATTTGATTTTATATTAATCGATGTTGAGGCATATGAAAATATGTACACATTTTAGAAGTAGCTACAAATCATATTATTATGTACTTTATATATAGATCAACACTTCTTTAAATCGGGTTCCAACTATTGTTTTGTTGTTAAATTTAAAAAAAAATCTATTTGATCAAAACAGACATATGTTGCCGTTAAAATCTAATTTAGATATAAATTGCTCTCAAATAATGTTTCTAATAGAACAAAAATACTGTATGAACATCATTAGGAAATATAGAACGCCACTACAAAAAAATTATAGCAGATTTGTCTAAACGAATCTTAATAGGAATCTGTAAAAGTCTAGGTCGCTTATTTTTTCTAAATATAAAGTGTTTGATGTTTCCTTATGCAAAGGCACTGTAGCGAATCAAGCTATCCTTATATTTATTTTAATGGCGGGAAAATTGACATCAATTCATTCTACTATTGTTTATCAAAAATACCTTGCTTGCAGTTACGATGCAATTTTGTAATTGCTGAAAACCTCTATATAAAACATACCTTCTCCTGAAAGAAATAAGTACTGGTCATATGTTCCAATGCTATTCTCAACTGTGACTCGATATTGTCCAAAGTGTGCCCTTGATACATTCATGATTGTAAGACTTGTCTGTAATCCAGATGATGACACGTGCAAATCCTCGTTACTCAGTAAAGGTATCCATCCTTTCTTATTTTCTTTGTACCAGGAAAATCCTTTCGGACCAGGCTCTGGGTAAGCTATAGCGTTTAAGGTTAATGTTACTGGAACGTAAAGTGGACTTGTTATATTTCTAAGTATCTGCCGTCGTGGGCGTGGAGAACCTTAAAGATAAACATTAAACTATAGGAAAATATTGGATAAGACAGAAGTATCTGGTAATGGATTCTTTGCAAAGGTTGTCAAATTGAATTCAAATTGAAAAAAAACTACCCTTTTGCACTTCAATCTTGCTGTGAATATTGCATTATTTCCCAATAATTATATGGCTGAATAACATTTTGTACAGATTGTGTTTCGTTTCTGATAAATTAACAACGGTTAAATCAACGATCCGCCACAGGGTACATGCTGTCAAAAAAGTAAACAATAGCCTGCTTTCGAGTACCATGAAAGTTTAACAAGCTCTTCTGATATCAAACGTAACATTGTTAATGTGTTACAGTAACAGTGCGTATCAACTTCGTTACTCGGCTTTCGCCTCGTCCAAATATGGGTTATTACTGCTGTGTACGAGTCCAATTGAATTCAGTATTGTACTCAACACTGTTAAATAACCTCTTTTTTTCTCACCATAAAAATGATAGATGTAGAAAACAAAACTTCATACATTTTAACTCGCAAACATCAACACACATTAATTTAAAATACGTTCCTCTCTTATAACACATAGATCTACACATTTAGATCTACTCTCAGTGCCAAACATTTCGAAAAACAATTTTTCGTGAAATTTTGAACCGAAACCATGATAATTGGGTAGGAAACGTTCTAACTAAGAAATTTAGTGCTTACACTAACATGCTTCGTTCAAAAATAAGAAAGTTATCGCATTTTTTTTTTCTTAAAGTACTGTTGTCGCTATATACAAGGGAAGCAATTTCAAATGTCCCCTTATAAGGAATCAGAAGAGTTGTCTGTCCAATATGAAAAAGATATGAATTTTTGGGACTGGAGTCCAATATGAAAAAAAAATGGAGTTTGTGGGCCGTAGATTTCGGATATTACTATATACACTTAAGACAATGTGACACTGTACAATACTGGTTTCTATTGCATTGTCACGTGAAAAGAAAGAAAAGCTTCCAATTGGTTAAAAATATATAGGTATGAAATAAAATTATATGATTTCTGTAGATTACTCGATCATTGTTGGTCCGCTCTCAGAACACGGTCAATATTGGTTTATTCTAAGGTACAGCCACAGAAAGTTAATGTCTCTGGTTTCGTGGCTAAACAGTCATAAGAACAAGCGCTGTCAAAAAAGGAGCATAATTTTGCAAAGAAAACAGAGTTATGGAACCTGTGTAATGTAAGTCAGTTTATCACAGTGAATAAGTGTGTGAAGTTTCAATCCATTCCCACAAGTGATTACCTACATACAAAAACGGACGCCGACGCATGGGCGAGTCCAATAGCTCTATCTATTCTTGAATAGTCGAGCTAAAAACAAAACAGAACGGTCGTAAGTCATTTTGTGTTTCGAAAATATAGACACATTTTAACACTTTATATAAAGACTAAACAATTGCAAAGGTGTCACAATACATTAGGTGTCATTTAAAAAGAAATTGCATGTGTGTTTTTGAGGCCGTTACATAACTACGGTATTTTAAATATTTATTGTTTTTCTAACTTAAAACTCCCCACCGTATAACATTGATGTGTTTTGAGGGAATAAATTGCCAACTGCGAGACAAAGTGCACAATAGCTCATTTTTGCACGTTGCAATCTGTGACCCAGAAATTTTTCAATGTCATTGCAAATAAACTATTAATGTTAAGCAAACGACTTATGACAACATAACTCTAACTTCGCAAACATTAAACGTAAACCAAATATATACGATATATTAAAACAGAGCCTGCAACATTTTCATTTTTCGTGTTGGGCGACATATGGTTTTCCACTTTTTTCTTTTTATAGAAATCTATAATTCGAATCCTAATCCGATATCACTGTTATATACGTACTTACATTTAACTAACAATGTGACATTTTTGCTGGAGGTAAGCCCATAACTGTCATTTCCTTCACAGAAATAAACACCATTATGCAAGCAGTCAACATCCTGACGAATAAATGTCAATTTATTCGTGTCAACCTGTTCTGCCAATATTTCTCCTTCGAAAATGATTTTTACATTAGAAGCTGGGTCTCCACCGATTTCACAATTAAATTGTATATCATCATGTTCGTCAGCTGTAAAGTTTGCTTGACCATCACGCTCGCCTATGTAGAAAAATTTAACTAAAGTCGGTTCTGAAAAAGAATATATAGAACTATATTGTTACGCTCTTATCCCTGTACATATCTACAGCAAACAAACTTTGTCCTCTATGACTGGCGGATGTATAGAGAATAACAGGTTACTGTCTTTTGAGAAAGGGTCTCTCAGACGAGGCTAGATATGGTCGGCTTTCCGAGTTGTTCAAGTTTGGTGTAGATCGGATGAGAAATGTTCAACATAGAGTGCCAGACACAGAGACAGACACAAAGAAAGACACACAGACAAGAGTAAATCAATATGTCTCCCACACCACTATGTGGTGGGAGACATAATTAATCTTTCTTTCAAAATAATTAAATTCTTTTGAAATTTTTATTTGAAAAAGGTCATATCAAACGCAGATTTGAAATTACGCATGCGCATACAACACTTTTATGTAATCCAACAGTTTAACATTTTATATGGGAAGTAGAATCCCCAACCTTCCGTAAGCCAGCTGGATGGCTTCCTCACATGAAGAATTCAACGCCCCGAATAAGGCTCGAATCCACATCGATGAGGGGTAAGTGGTTTGAAGTCTGCGACCTTACCCACTCGGCCATGGAGGTCCCACGAGCGTTATAATTTCATAGTTTTTGTATTCACATGCTGAATAATATTCCTGTGTGGTTTCCGCCATGGACGGTCCTAAACCCGGCTGAGAAAGGAAGAAGGTTGTGCATGGGGCCAGCGCCCCCACCGCCCCCACCACGCCAAACAAACAACTGCTACAGAAACCAATGTTACAGAAAATTCAAAGTACTAGTATTCGGACCAAACAGTATCGACCAAGGAGAAAGCATATGACGCGGATACAATCTGGATATTCTCGGACTCAGCGAAGTTATAGGCACGGAAATGGTGTAGGGCTATTCTCAGCAAGAAAACAAGAAAGTGTCTGATGGAGTCTGAGCCAGTGAAGGACAGAATCATCAGAGCACAGTTCTTGTCCAGAATCCAGAGAGTCACGGTTGTCCTGTGTACCAATCAGGCTGATCAAGAGGTAAAGGGAACCTTCTATCAGCAGCTTCTGAAGGTACTTGACCAAACTTCAAAAAGAGCTGTCATCCTTGTCATTCGTGATATGAATGCTAATGTAGGAAACGGCAACAATGGGAGAGAGATGACCATGGGAAAGGAAGGTTTAGGTGTCATTAATGAGAACGGGACACTCTATGCTGACTTTTGTGGTAATAATGAGTTTATGATTGGTGGAACAGTTTTCAAACACCAACGAATCCACAAGGCAACATAGAAGTCACCCTGATTTGGTCACTGGAAACCAAATAGAAGATGGAGAAGATCTCTGCAGGATGTAAGAGTTTATCAAGGTATAGTCAATGAGCAGGTAGTAGCCAAATTAAGCATCACAGTTACTAGAGTAAGGAAGACCGGCCTCCAGTGACACCCACTTTTTGACACCTCTAAACGGGACACAACAGCAAGACGGCAGGACTTCGCCTTTCAAACAGATTTTTTAAAGCCCCTTCAGATGTAGAAGAGGGGATGGTAGACGAGAGATGGTGACATGTCAAGGTAACACTGAAGAGTACCTGTGAAGAATCTCGGGATATAGGAAGAGAAAGTACAAGACCTGTCTACTGATGACACAATTGAACAAATTGAAAAGAAGAAGAGAATCAGACAGAAACTGTTGCAAGCCAGGACCAGAACACAAATGCAAACCATACATGCGCAATACAGAGAAAAACAGAAGGAGGTAAAGAAGAGCGCCAGAAAGGACAAGAGGGAGCAGGTTGACCAGACGGGAACTAGAGCGCAAGAAGCAGCGGTCAAGGGTGACATGATAACCCTGTATGACATAAATAGGAAACTGTCAGGACGGAACTGCTTCACAAGCACGCCGGTCAAAGCCATTGGTAGTGGAACCATAACCATATCAGCAGAACAACGGGAGAGATAGAGGGAACACTCTGAAGAACTCCTCAATGACCCACCAGTTGTAACTCCACTAGAAATTCCAGAAGGAGAGGAGCTGGATTTAGACACTTGTTCTATCACAAGGGATGAGATCATGCGTGTCATCAACAGGTTGAAGGCAAGGAAAGATCCCGGCTATGAAAACATCCCTCTGAAGCACTGAAAGCGGATGCATCAACTACAGCAGATATAATGCATGGGCTGTTGCAAGATACAAAAATGTATATGGGAGACGGAAGAAGTTCCTGCTGAATTGGAACAGGCCTCATAGCCAAGCTGCCGAAGAAAGGTGATCTTGGTGACTGCCAGAATTTGAGAAGATATTAATTACTATCTCTACCAAGTAAGATTCTCACCGGGATCATATAAGACCGTATGAGAACAGCAGTAAAGGGAGTCATGAGAAATGAGCGCGCAGGATTTCGTCAAGGAAGGTCATGTACAGAACATATCGCTACACTCAGAATCATAATAAAACAGTCACTGGAATGGCAATCCCCTTTATACGTTATCTTCATTGACCTCAAGAAAGCATTCGACATGATAGACCGGCTCACAATATGGAAGGTCCTTAAACATTATGGCATTCCGGACAAGATCATTAATATTATACATAGCCTGTACAGAGACACGACCTGCCACGTTATCCATGAGTCTGATATTTTCTCTTCATTTGCTGTCACGACCGGAGTCCGTCAAGACTGCTTATTGTCACCTTTGATCTTTTCTCTAGCTATTGACTAGATCATGAAGTGGCCTACTGTCCCACTCACATACACATATGCAAGACAAGACGCACAGTCTCAGCAACAAAGCCAAGGATGTGGGCTTCGTGACCAACGTCAAGAAGACCAAAAACATGCGACGCAACACCGTACACGGTGCTCCAAACATGCTAAATGGTCAACCTACTGATGATGTTGAGACCTTCATCTACCTTGGTAGTGTTGTAAGCCGGACAGAGGGACAGATAAAGATGTGATGATGAGGATGGGTAAAGCTCGCTATGCCTTCAATATACTGAAAGCAATCTGGAACAGCCGAAACATCTTGACAAGAACAAAGATCAAGCTCTTCAACTCCAACGTCAAGACTGTGTTGATGCATGGATCAGAGACCTGGAAGCTGACCAAGAAGAGAGAGAATGCTCTGCTGTTCCTAAACCGCTGTCTACGCAGAATTCTGAAGATATACTGGCCAGACAGAATTTCAAACCTTGAGCTTTGGCGGAGGACAAAGCAGGAACCCATCACAAACACCATACACCGACGCAAATTGAGGTAGATGGGGCATATATTGCGAAGAGAGCAATCCAACATCACCCGCCAAGCACTGGATTGAGGTCAGAGAGGCCGACCAGTCATGACTTGGAGAAGGACTCTTCATGCAGAACTGCGAAAGATCCAGCTTTTATGGGTGAGGCGAAAAGAACGGTCCAGGACCGACATAGATGAAAAGCTGTAACGAAGGCCCTATGCCAGAACACGGGCGAAGAGGATTAAATAGGTAAGTAAGTGGTTTCATTATGCTTTTTCAAATACCTTTTCAAATATGTGCATCACACGCCTTTATGCCCTACGTGCATAGTTTTTACTCTTATCTTGCAGAGTGAAATCCCAAACAAAACCTCGGTCGCACATCTTCTCATACTGAATTATACTCCTGCCTGGATTCATGTCTTTAGGTCAGCTACATTTTGAGATATGTGTTAGGTCCTTTATGCATATTTTGAGTGTCAAGTATCGTAACTTTGGGTCTGCTGAGTGAAATCCCGTGTCAAGTTGCTGGTGAACAGCTTCGTATGCTGAATAACACACTTGTAAGGCTTCATGATTTTATGTGAATAACATTTTTTATGATACATGGAACACATGACTGTGGCTCAAATATTTCATTTGAAATAAGTACATAATACACAAACTTTTGTATTCTTTTTGCAGCGTGAAATCTCTAACTAAACACAATTTGAGTAACTTCACATGCTGAATGATATTCCTGTAAGGTTTCCCGACTCTAGGTGAAAATTTGTTCTGCGATATATCATGCGATATAATCTTTAAGATCATTTATGAATACACTTGGACTCAGTCAAGGGCTATGACTCTCATCTTGCTGGTGAATTCCAAAGTAAAGGTCCTAAATACATATTATCGACCATTTATACTTATAATTACTGAGCGATTGAAGAATGATGGATATTGATCTGAAGTATATTATGGGTGTCCTTTTTTTAACCTGGTTGCCAATCCAATTAACGCTTTTGAAAATAAGTAGATATTTTATAAACATAAATTGAACGAAATCGAATACATGTAGGAACATACGAACATTTGTATTATAGTTGTCAAACATTTCGATTGAAACTGACAGACAAAACGGCAATGCAATACCAGTATATTAGTATTACCACTGTAAGTTTTGAGTTGGAATGAAATAGCTAATTTTGAAGCTTTAAACAGTTTTGAATTTAAATTCTAATTACCGTTATTTAGTTGTGGTTGAAAGTGTTTACTCTTTCACTCAAGTCAAGAGGGTGGTAAGGCCTAAAAAATGCTTTGTTTCTGGTAACATGCTAAAAAAAATAGGGTAGGTGGTCGGAATTTGTTTTCGATGTTTTTTTTATCAAGTTCGACTTTTTGGAAATTATTTTTGTGTCAAGAATGAATACAAAAAGGGGATTATGCCTTATGCCTTTAGAGCATCAGTTAGTTGATTTCTAACACCAATGGCCATGTTTAAAGCATAAAAAGTGCAGTTTTGCAACTTTTTGTTAAAAAGATGAAAAAAAAAATTCATCAAGGCCATAAAACATTTAGGATCGGGCCAAAAATTTAGGGTAGGTCGGGATACCGGAAACAAACAATTTTTACGCCTAATAAAAATAGTAATAGACAATTATAAAGACAATTATAAAGCTTCTATTTTTACAAGAATCTACCTCATTGTAGCTGTCTGTTTTGTTTATATCCGTATACAGGAATAGTAAACAAAATATGAAAATAATTTTATCGAACTAGGTTGACCACTTTAACAGTGTTTAGTTATCAATTGATTGTTTTATACTACATATTAATAATTATGTATGTTTCATGTCATCAACCTACTGCAGTCAGATTAATGAATAACTGTTTGTATTGAAAGCTTTGTTTTACATAATATGAAAGTTTGTGTTGATTAAATTTAGAAATGTAGATAATGCACAATTAATAATTACTGTGTCATTGGTCATATGATATATTGTATTTATTTGACGTTTTCACCATTTGTTTATGAACTGGATAGAATATTTCTTGGACTTTCATAGATGGCATAAGTTCTGAGTTATTGACTTGTTTTATTTAATTGTGATCGTTATATCGAAAAATAAGTGATTACAAGTGAAGTAGTACGTTTTTCATTTATATGTTATGCAGTAATTATATTTTTGATTTGTAATTGTTATTTGAATTTATTTTTAATGCTTAGTCCCAGCCAGCGTGACTATATCGGCCCGATGTAGGTATAATGTCGGAATGTCGGCAAAATGTGCCGATGTAGGGCCGACGTCGGGCTGTTGTGAGTGAGTGAGTAAGGTTTTACGGCGAATCGACACAAAATGATCATATATCGCCGAGATCGGACCGTTGAACAGCCGCAAAATATTGAAATCGGTAGATCGACATCAATCAGTGTAACTATTTCGTAAGTCGGATTGACATCGGGCCGATATTGGATTCTCTAATATAGCTATATTTTTCAAAATATTATTGATAAACGTGAAAGTAATCTAATTGTTTATGTGTGCTAATTTATTAAGCAAATATGATGTATGCCAGAATGAATCAAACTAGGTTCCAAACAAAATTTGTAGACGGTATTTATCAAAATTTTATATGTAATAAAGGGAGGTTATAATTAAGATGCATTTTTATTTTATGTAGAATGCCGCCATAGAAATATTTATATTTACAAAAAAATGAAAATATAAATTTGTTTAAAATTCTAATTGAACAATTTTAATAGTGTTAAGAATATACAGAAAACTTACGTAACTGTATAAAACATGTAGTATATAGTTGTGAAAAATATTATGCAATATAATCAAATAACCATCATACACATGACGCGAGACACATCTGTTCTCAAGTAAATTACTCTGAGAATTTATAATGTGTATATTTGAAGAAAACTTTGATGAAGCACTGCGTGTCACACTATTTCGCGACAACGATATGATCTGCCAATATCGGGCCGAGATCATTTTGATGTTGGCCAAATATCGTTTGCCAATGTCGGACCGATGTCATTATGATGTTGGCCCGATATCGTCTGCCGACGTCGGGCCGTCATCATTCCTATTTGCAGTCGATATTGAAGCCGATATCAGGCCGTTATAGACAACGACGTCGGTTTGATATCGGGCCGATATAGAATGCTGGCTGGGGTATAAGTGCATTTGAGCTTTAAACAATGATTATTTCTGTTATGTGCTGTCCCAACAAAGCATGTGTTAATTGAACTCCTCATAATCATTTATTATGATAGTACATGTAAAGTGTTTCCAGAATACTACCTGCGTTTAAACAATAGGTCACAAAGACACATAAAGACATTGCTCTTAGTCAGATAATGAATTAAATAGATAAATTTACCTGTTGCTGCTGTCATTTTTATGTATAGACTATGTGATCAGCAAACAATATAAAATCATGTTACATTTAATACCATGTATTTGTACTTATACATATATTTAAAACATATATCAGTGTTTGTTCATGTATTGCAGGCTGTATTCTTTGAATTCATGGTATTGTGTTATTAACATGATTTTGCTAGCATATTGAATTGCCACTTGATTCACTTTCAGACAGAAAAAGTTATAGTATTTTATGGTAGAGAAGGAAGTAACATGAACGTTTCAATTTTGTACTGTTCTGTACTGTTTGTTAGTAGCAATTATTGCAAAAGTTCTTTTTCCAAATCATATCTGAAATATTTTAACATTATGACTCTGATTGAAGTGTATCGACACAGCGCAAATAGTGAATAATTAAGAAACAGTTATTCATGGACGACATGTTACATATTTGTGGGTCAACAAACAATATAAAATCATGTTACATTTAATACCATGTATTTGTACTTATACATATAATTAAAACATTTATCAGTGTTTGTTCATGTATTGCAGGCTGTATTCTTTGAATTCATGGTATTGTGTTGTTAACATAATTTTGCTAGCATATTGAATTGCCAGTTGATTCACTTTCAGACAGAAAAGTTATAGTATTTTATGGTAGAGAAGGTAGTAACATGAACGTTTCAATTTTGTACTGTTCTGTACTGTTTGTTAGTAGCAATTATTGCAAAAGTTCTTTTTCCAAATCATATCTGAAATATTTTAACATTATGACTCTGATTGAAGTGTATCGACACATCGCAAATAGTGAATAATTACGAAACAGTTATTCATGGACGACATGTTACATATTTGTGGGTCAACAGTAGTTATGTACAGGTGTTAATATTGCAAAAATCATTGCCATTGTCTATATGAATTCAGTTGAAAGTGTATCAAAAGCATTAAGATCTAAATACAATGAAAATGTTTGAAAAAATACTTGGCTGAAAAAGACACCTAAGGAATTGAATGTCATTCTGAGTTTACAAATTCTCACCTCTATAGTTGCTCACACGATTTAATGAAATATAAACAGTATCAATAGAGTAATATAAACACTTCTATCAGAGTCATAATGTGAAAATATTTCAGATATAGATAGGAAGTCAGATTAAAGCTTTACCTAGGGTTACATCGGAATTGCATCTTTCGTATTTCAACAGTATCGTGTCTCGAAAGTTCTAAGACTAGCTTGAAAACGGTTTGTTTTCAATAAACGTTTTATAAAGAATATTAATCATTGGACTGAAATAAAAAGACATGTGTAATGACAGCGCGCTCGATTACTTGAACATATTATAACACCCAGTCAAAACTAGCCATACATAAACACAAAATCGGATATAGCTTGTTAAAATGCAAGTAACTAATAAAGCTTTTGTTTTTAATAATGTACCTTCAGTGGTTACAGAAACTAATTGAAATCTAACAGATGATGTATGATGACAACATGGTTTACTTTGTGAATGACTATAATTATACCCCCACCAAACATGTTTGAGGGGGGTATATAGGAGTCAGTTTTGTCGCGTCCCGTCGCGTCCCGTCGCGTCCCGAAATCTATTATCTCAGTTATTACCAAATGGATTTGATTCAGACTTAAAACAGATGTTCCACCTTATCACCCACATCATGTGACACAAGGTGCATAACTCTGACACCAAGTTTTCATGAATTATGTCCCCTTTTACTTAGAATTGAAGGTTAATTTTGTTGTATTTTCACTATATCTCAGTAATTACTAAATGGATTTGATTCAAACTTAAAATAGATGTTCCACCTCATCACCCACATCATGTGACACAAGGTGCATAACTCTGACACCAATTTGTTATGAATTATGCCCCTTTTTACTTAGAATTTAAGGTTGATTTTGATGTATTTTCACTATGTCTCAGTTACTACTGAATGGATTTGATTCAAACTTAAAATAGATGTTCCACCTCATCACCCGCATCATGTGACCACATCATGTGACACAAGGTGCATAACTCTGACACCAAGTTTTCATGAATTATGTCCCCTTTTACTTAGAATTTAAGGTTAATTTTGTTGATTTTCACTGTATCTCAAGTTATTACTAAATGGATTTCAAACTTAAAATAGTTGTTCCACCTCGTCACTCAGATCATGTGACATAAGGTGCTTAACTCTGACTTAAATTTGTTATGAATTATGTCCCCTTTTACTTTAAATTTAAGGTTGATTTTGATGTATTTTCACTATATCTCAGTTATTACTAAATGGATTTGATTCAAACTTAAAATAGATGTTCCATCTCATCACCCACATCATGTGACACAAGGTGCATAACTCTGACACCAATTTTTCATGAATTATGCCCCTTTTTACTCAGTATTTAAGGTTAATTTTGATGTATTTTCACTATATCTCAGTTACTACTGAATGGATTTGATTCAAACTTAAAATAGATGTTCCATCTCATCACCCACATCATGTGACACAAGGTGCATAACTCTGACACCAATTTTTCTTGAATTGTGTCCCCTCTTACCTAGAATTTAAGGTTAATTTTGATGTATTTTCACTACCGGTATATCTCATTCTGATTGGCTTAGAGCCAAATGGAAGTAACTTTTTTAACTTTTGTACTGAGTTTCTTCCCCTTAAATTCCAGGAATAAGTCTATTTTTAGAAATCCTATTTTTAGATTTTCAATATTTTAGGTATTTTTCTAACTTTTTTATTAGCTCACCTGTCACATAGTGACAAGGTGAGCTTTTGTGATCACGCAGCGTCCGTCGTCCGTCGTCCGTCCGTGCGTGCGTGCGTCCGTAAACTTTTGCTTGTGAGCACTCTAAAGGTCACATTTTTTGTGGGATCTTTATGAAAGTTGGTCTGAATGTTCATCTTGATGATATATAGGTCAAGTTCGAAACTGGGTCACGTGCCATCGAAATCTAGGTCAGTAGGTCTAAAAATAGAAAAACCTTGTGACCTCTCTAGAGGCCATATATTTCACAAGATCTTCATGAAAATTGGTCAGAATGTTTTCCTTTATGATATCTAAGTCAAGTTCGAAACTGGATCACGTGCCTTTCAAAAACTAGATCAGTAGGTCTAAAAATAGAAAAACCTTGTGACCTCTCTAGAGGCCATGTATTACACGAAATCATATGAAAATTGGTCAGAATGTTTACCCTGATGATATCTAGGTCAAGTTCGAAACTGGGTTACGTGCCTTTAAAAACTAGGTCAGTAGGTCAAATAATAGAAAAACCTTGTGACCTCTCTAAAGGCCATATTTTTCATGGGATCTGTATGAAAGTTGGTCTGTATGTTCACCTTGATGATATCTAGGTCAAGTTCGAAACTGGGTCACGTGCCATCTAAAACTAGGTCAGTAGATCTAAAAATAGAAAAACCTTGTGACCTCTCTAGAGGCCAAATATTTCATGAGATCTTCATGAAAATTGGTCAGAATGTTCACCTTGATGATATCTAGGTCAAGTTCGAAAGTGGGTCACGTGCCATCAAAAACTAGGTCAGTAGGTCAAATAATAGAAAAACCTTGTGACCTCTCTAGAGACCATATTTTTCAATGGATCTTCATGAAAATTGGTCAGAATTTTTATCTTGATAATATCTAGGTCAAGTTCAAAACTGGGTCACTAGGTCAAATAATAGAAAAAACGACGTCATACTCGAAACTGGGTCATGTGGAAAGAGGTGAGCGATTCAGGACCATCATGGTCCTCTTGTTATAAGTCCTATGTAAAAAGTAAATACATTTTTCTGTGGGAGCATGGGTTGGTAAGACACTTTTTTGTATTCACTTTCAGTGTATCTCTAACATAGAGATTTTTTATATTTACTAGTATTACTATACTAGTATTATACTAGTATTACTTATGTGTGGAAGCCCAGGATGAAGTACTCCAAAGACTAAATATTTTTAAGATTTCTTATGGTTGCCATTCTTTTGTGACAAGACCGTATGGTGGGGGTATGAGTCACTCCTGTGACAGTTCTAGTTAAGATCTGCACTTCAATAAAATGTGATCAACATTCCAGCTTATATTCATCATGACTAAAGTAACACATTTTCAAAACAAAGACATTAAATGAACACCATAATTTCATTTTGTTGGATTTTATCAGATAAACAAATTTTAGGTTTTATGGAGACTTACCAGTTTTCAGGCGAAGGAAGACCCTATATGCAAAACTTTTGTGGCGCAGACGCCGACGCCGACGAAAGGGTGATTACAAAAGCTCTACAATTTGAAAACTTTCAAATAGTCTTTCAAAAAGATTATACCAGTCAGATAGGAGAAATACCTAGAACATAGAGTGTAGCTTTGTTTGACGACACAGCATCCTTCTCCGGCTGTAAGTTAAACGCTTTACAATAGATCTGCTTGTTATGGTCATTGTTATGCGGTATGAAAGTAAAACTGGAGCCAGTGTTTGATCGTTGTTTCTCTTCAGTTCCAAGATACCAGACAACTGTTGCTACGGGTCTGCTTACACTAGTTATACAGGTCAATGTCGTAGATGTACCACTGACTACTTTTAGAGGGTCAGAGGGCGTGCTTGTTCCTGTTTTGAGTGTAATACTTGTTACACGTACTGAAATATAATGATCAGTTTCTAAAACTCTCATGTTGTTCAAAAGAACAGTTTAGAAACGGAATTTATTAATGAACTTATTTTTCTTTCTCTAAACAAAAGCAAACAAGGAATCGGTAAAACCGAATGATGCTCCCCGATGCATGTGCTTGTCCCAATATGGTGAATAACGTATTAGAAATAAAAACAAAATTGGAGACAATAAAAAGAAGAAAATTGAAAGGGAGATAATTCAAAAACTAAGTAAGGCCTCTATCATTTTGTGAAATTTCAATGAAATGCCGTTTATACTTTCCAGGTAATGCTGCGGACAAACCTTATTTTGTAAAATAAAGGGAGATAATTCAAAAACTAGGTAAAGTAGAGTTATGGTTCTTTGGCACTGCACTTCCCGTCAATGGCCTCAATCAGTTTGTGAAGTTTCAATGAAATGCCATTAATATTTTGCAGGTAATGCTGTGGACAAGCATTATTTTGTATAATAAAGGGAGATAATTCAAAAACTAGGTAAGTAAGAGTTATGATTCTTTAACACTTTACTTTGTCGTAATGGCCTCTATAGAATTGTGAAGTTTCAATGAAATGCCATTAATACTTTACAAGTTATACTTCAGAGAAGCCTTATTTTGTATAATAAAGTGAGATAATTCAAAAACTAGGTAAGGTAGAGTTATGATTCTTTGACAATGCACGTTGTCTCAATGGCCTCTATGATTAAGTCAAGTTTCAATGAAATGCCATTTATACTTTTTAAGTTATACTCGGACAAGCCTTATTTTGAATAAATAAAGAGAGATAATTCAAAAACTAGGTAAACTAGAATTATGGTTCTTTGACACTGCACTTTCCGTCAACGGCGTCTATCATTTTGTGAAGTTTCAATTAAATGCCATTAATACTTTTCAAGTAAAGCTCCGGACAAGCCTTTTTTGTATAATAAAGGGAGATAATTCAAAAAACTAGGTCAAGTAGAGTTATGATTCTTTAACATTGCACTTTGTCCCAATGGCCTCTATAAATATGTGAAGTTTCAGTAGGTAAAGTAGAGTTATGATTCTTTGACACTGCACTTTATCTAAACGGCCTCTATGATTATGTCAAGTTTCAATGAAATGCCATTAATGCTTTACAAGTTATACTCCAGACAAGCCTTATTTTGTATAATAAAGTGAGATAATTCAAAAACTAGGTAAAGTTATGATTCTTTGGCACTGCACTTTGTCTCAAAAACTAGGTAAAGTAGGGCTATGGCTTTTTGACACTACACATTTTGTCAACATCCTCTACATTTTGAGAAGTTTCAATGAAATGCCATTAATACTTTTCAAGTTATGCTCCGGACAAACCCTATTTGATAAAGGGAGATAATTTATAATCTAGGTAAGGTAGAGTTATGAAGCTTTGACACTGCACTTAGTCTTAATGGCCTCTATAAATATCTGAAGTTTCAATCAAATGCCATAAATACTTTTCAAGTTATACTTGGACAAAAGTGTGACGGACGGACGGAAGGACGGACAAAGCGGCAACTGCATGCTCGCCCTTCGGGGAGCATAAAAAACAATATTGTAGCAATTTTTAATATTATGTTTATTATTAGACCGCTTTCTTCAGGAATGTGTTTGTCAAATGTAACCTTTTTTCAGATAAGGGTAAGGACAAGATGTTGCATATGAATGAATGTGTGTTAGATACGTCAAGGAAGCAAACAGGATGCAGTGCAACATTTTATTTGAGATAAAGTTCATGTATAATCATATTGTAATATACATGTCGTTTAAACTGAAAGGCGGAAGAATATGATTTACCTACCAGCAAACCGAACATTTACATATGAACCCGTGTACAAAGATTGAGTCAATCCAGGAAATGAAGTTATGCCACAGGAAAAGTTTACAGTTTTGTCTGCATTGTCTGGGAATGTTGTGTATCTTGGTAGAGATAAAGTAGATGTGTAAATTCTCTCAGAATCAGTACATCCTCCTGCTTTATGTGAAACAGATCCAGAGTTTGGCCATTCTCGGCGTGAATCTCCAGTCTGTAAAAACAAAATGTAAATATACTTGTAGTACTTATAACTAAAAGTGTTGAAATAATCATAACAAAACAATATTAGAACACAACTTATTTGCTATACTTACAATAGTTTGGAAATGGAGGCATAGAATGCTTCAAAAGGTACGGTAAGGTCACAACACAAGGACAGAGGTCAAATTAGCGCATGTTTGCTATAAGGTTTAAACTTTCGCCAGTGTTGTTTCGGTTTTAATATCAATTTGCAATTTTTCGACGAGGTGACTGTGAATTTGAGAATTAAAACTAATTACAAAGTTTAAATTGATTACAACTGAGACTGAGAAAAATGAATAAAAGACAAAAGGTAAGAGTAGATTTCCTGGAAGCACAGATCACCCAAAACACAGCAATAGGGCCATACATCGCAAAGTAGGCCCGCAAAAAAGAAACCGTAACAGAAAAATATATCAGACAGGTTGTTTCAAAAATCCAACAACAAGTACAAAATACAAACAAGAGGACCATGATGACCCTAGGTCGCTCACCTGAGATACACTTCTTGCTTCAACAGTTTTGGAAGATAATTATGCCTAAAAAATGTCTGTGAAATTATTATAAAACAGTATATTTGCACAATCTTTGTAAAAGGTCAGCAGCTTCTGAAAATGATTTTAAATTGAAGCCTGCTGTTTCCGACAAGAACATTTATAAAGTTTACAATGTGCACATATAGGGAAAACCTAACCACACCCCCTGTAAACCATGTTTTTGACGAATCGGAATAATTTGAACAATCTTGGTAGAGGGTCACACAAGGACCATTAAGGTGAAATTATTTTAAAATCGACCCAGCAGTTTTTTTTTTTAAAGTTTCCACAATATACGTATAGGGAAAAGTTACCACGCACCTGTTGGCCATATCTTTGATGAAACAATTTAGGTAGAGGGTCACACAAGACATTTGAGTGAAATTATCTTACAATTGTATCAGCAGTTTCATACAAGAAGATTTTTGAAGAATCCAATATATACATATAGGGAAAAGTGACCACTAACCTTGGCGGTCATGTTGTTTGACAAAGCGGAAAAATTGAAAAATCTTGGTTGAGGGTCACAAAAGGACCAATTATTTCCAAATCAGGCCAGCAGTTTCATAAAGAAGATTTTTAAAGTTTCCATTATATACATATACGGAAAAGTGACCATGCCCTCTGGCAGCCATGTGTTTTGACGAATCAGAATAATCTGAACAATTTTGTTAGAGGGTCACACAAGGACCATTTGTGATTAAAATCTGGCCAACAGTTTCCTAAAGAAAATTGTTAAAGTTTCCACTATATACATACAGGGAAAAGTGACCGCACCCTCTGTTTTCTGACGAATCAAAATTATTTGAACAATCTTGGTAGAGAGTCATACGGACCATGTGTATGAAAATACAGTCAAAACTGTGCTAACGGCCACCTGTACTATAAAATAGGACCAGCCGTTATATGTCGTTTAAATAATCTTCTATTTTTCACCCTGGCGGTCCCTATGCAAAACAAAGCGAAACCATTTGAACAGCTTCGAAAGAGGATCACACAAGGAACATCCAGTCCAAGTTTCATCAACTTTCACCAATTGGTTTCAGAGATGTTGTTTAACGGAAAGTGTAGACGGACGGCCTCAGGTGAGAGGTAGATAGAAGGGTGGGGTTTTGGGAGGAATTGGAAAAAAGCAAGGATAAATATTCAACAGGGAAAGCCACGTTCCTAAAAACGCAGTCTCCCTTACACCGTAAACCACAGCAGCACAATCGCGCACGTACACAAGACAAACACACACGCGCACGTACGCACGCAAGCACACACACATACGCACGCAAACACACACACGCACGCATGCACGCACGCACGCAACTTACAGACACAGACAAACAAACAGACAAGTAAGGAAAAACAAGACATTATGACACCGCCATAGACAGACAGACAGACACACAGACACACACATCCACACGCACACAAACAAGGAAAAAACAACACAGTGGGCCGCCGCCCAGGGACAACGTTAAATATACAGAAAGAGCTTAACTCTTCATATGCGCTGACATTTTGTTTTATATAAGACTATTATTGTAAGAATATTTGCTTGTTATCAGTATATCACTTATATGTTAAATGTGGACTAAGTATGTACTGAAAATGATGTGAAATGGTGATCTTCATAACTTTAGATCAGCTAAATAATTTCCTTGCGCATAATCACTAAGGTTTTTATAAGAAGTAATACAAAATTATCTAAGTATCGCTTTCAATTTATTGGCGTCTTAGCCAGTCATCTACACTTTGACCAACTGCTTATTAACAAAGAAAGTCAAAAATGGATAGTGTAAAAATCAATATTAGTTAACTGTGAATTTTAAATTTTTAAGTATGTCACTTTTCATTAGCATTGTCATTTTATCTTTAAATGCGCTTAGATGACATCGTATTACCTTAATATATATCGGTATACATTACAAATGAAAAGTCCCACGAGTTATGTGCATCTTAGTTTGACATCCTCGCTTTTACTGGCTGATTATGTATGATATATGATTCAAGTAATATCTACGGATCTCGGGTCATGAGTTCGACCCCGGGGCTGGACGTATGTTCTCCGTGATCTCTTTAGATAAAAGACATTGTGTCTGAATTCATTCGTCTTCACGTCTGATTCATGTGGGGAAGTTAGCAGTTACTTGCAGAGAACAGGTTTGAAGTGGTACAGAATCCAGCAACACCGGTTAGATTAACTGCCAGAAACACTGTTGAAAATCGGACTTAATCCAAAAACAAAATATATGATTGGTTTAGCAGAGACGTTAATCTCTTTTATTATATTTGTATTCATGCGCGTACTTGCCGAAACTAAAATATCTTTATCATTTCTAAACGAAATATCGAAGTGTGAGCATCATGTTCTTAGATGGATAATGTCCTATCCCTATCTGATGAACATGGTTTCGAAAGTAAAAAGTTGTTCTTAATATATTTTGAGGCGGAGGGCAAAATTATTTTTAAAAAAATGAAACATCGGTGCGGAAAAAATGTTTATTTTGAATGATAAGGATAAAATTATTTTTCTGGTGTTCATGTATATGTAAACCCTGACTTTTAACGCACACTAACTACAGAATATTCAATGTTTGCATTATTTGGCAGTGTTTACACAATGTCATGCAGGAAAGCTAGAAACGTATAATTATCAATTGATCCTGTTAAAAATAATTATATAAATATTGTTTTGGTGAATTTCAAACGTCTTGTTCCTAATCTTCCCGTCCTGAACTTGTTTTCACGCATTTGGTATCTCTTAGAAACTATCACACCTTAATATTTCATCATTTTGGTTAATAAAAGCATTGTCTATGTCAGTAATCATGAAAATATCAAATTCTATTTAAAATCACTTCTTTATTTCACCTGATTACCTTAAACGCTAATTTACCTTTATGAAAGTATGCACGTTGATACATTTCAGTGTTTTCTTTTCTTGTTGGAGTAAACGAAACATCGATACAATTATAGGTCACAGAGCAACATTACAGCTTTTGATGGTGTGGGGAAGACACCAAGCGCCCATCCGAGCATTATTTCAGGCACAGGCTGGCACCTGGGTAGAACCACCTTCCCCTAACAAGCTGCACAGTTTCCTCACGTAATGGAATTTTAAACTTTAAACGATGTTTCAAACCAACAGCGACGAGAGGCATCTGATTCGGGGTCAGCTGCCTTAACCACATGGTCACGTATACCCCGGGTACGTTTTCTGGTTGTAAAACATCTGAATGGCTGTTTAGTGTCAAGATACTTATACTTTCCTTAGGATTTATCAAGGAAAACATATCTGGAACCAAGCGTTAGAACTGAACATTGTTTCCATCTAATTAGATATGTCATTGCGATTAAAACTGATATTTTGTAAAGGAAAAATTATCTCTATATAAACAAAGTCCAAAATCATAAATAAGACAAAGCAAATATCATGGTTATGTACTGAATTAAAAAAAATGAATAATGTATTATTAGCTTCGATGAATGTGCTTAAACAACTTAATTTTAACTACAGAAAATATGATAAACTAATGTCTGACCCAAAGTAATAAAAAAGGAAGAAACATGACCGAAACTACTTTACTTACATCAAAATTAGTAAATTATAGAAACGTATAAAAAAAAACAAAGGTGAACAGGGCAAACCTCGTTCCAAAAACGCTGCCTTCCCAAACCACAATTCACAACACGGTCTCGCATATGAACAGCACGCACACGCCCCTGCCCCCCCCCCCCCCCCCCCCCCGACCTCCAGAGACAAGATGATATAATATGATAAAATGACTGCAGGTTCCATAACCTCAGATATCCTCTCTAAATTCAAGTTTTTAAGTTCTGTCCGTGTTTTTTCTCGTTTAGGGCGAACCCATTATTTTATTTTTGGACCATACGCCGCTTCTCATGGAATTGCACTCTGTGTAGGCATTGTAAATGAAGATACAAACTTCAAGTAGGAGCTATCTATATTATATGTATGTGAAATTAACTGCATCAGAATACGAGGACTGAAAAAAATATTAAAATGTCATTTTCTGAAAAAGAGTTATTTCAGTTGAAAAAAATGATCCCGGATGAAATATTTGGAAAAAATGGAGACAACTCCGCAAAGACTTTATGATAGGCTTAGGTGACAATTGACCTAGTACCTCATGCAAACTACCCACTTTTTACCTCTAATCATGAAAAAAGCATGCATACTTGCCACATGAATTAGCAACCTGAATAGACCTTTATAACGGACACGGACAATGTAATCGTACTATGTACTATGGTCAATATCTGGGGGTTTTCTCAAAACACAAAACTTGTAACCACAGGAGTTCGTTTTTAAGATATTAATATAATAAAGCTTTTCGCGTAATTATAATTATCAAGGCACAACATATCTTTATAATTCTTGGCAGTGCTGTCCTCTGCTGCGAATAAATCTTATCCCCAAGGAGAACTCAGACGAACACTTTATATCTACATATACATCAGATGAAAAAATACCATGTTCAGTTTAATCAAACGTCACATACCTGTACTTTTATTTATTGTCTACCATTTGATAAAAAACAATGCTTTACTTTTGAAACTTTTGAGAATTATTTTGACAGCCTATCGGCAAACAACGCGTTCATCGTAGTGGCAGTAAATACATTTTGAACTAAATTCATTGGTAGCTGTTTTTTTTTTTTTTTTTTGTATAGGTAAAACAATTCTGTCCTCAACTCAGTTAGACCAATGCTAGGTCTTTTCACTCAAATAAGTATAGTTTATGGCAGAATATTATCTATTAATTTAGATACAGCAACTTTGATCCAAACAGCTCGAATGTAATTGCAAGCTGGTGTTTTTTTAACTATGTTATTTCTCATGTTTGGTGATAATATGTCTTTCTAAACTCTTGACCGAAAACCATTTTTCTATTTTCAGTAACAAACAAGCAGCTACCCCATATATATCCAAGCCTTTCTATATTAGAAAGCTGCGTATAAACAAAGTTTTTTCATAACATCTCGTTGTCATTTAATGTAATTAAGCTCAATCAATTTAAGCGAATAAGGATTTCTATAATATGTATTCACACCGACGTCTGTGTCAGTTTTGCTCTTTGCTCTCGGGTCAAAGTTGGCCATCTTCTAAATTTTTCTAGTAACTGCCTCTATAATCTTTAAACCTCATATTTTGTAATAGTGTTGGTTCAATGTTTAAGTCAACCTTCTCAATGCCTTCTTACTACAATCACTATAATAAAAAAGTATCATTTCTTAAGGACTGGTCTTGTTAAAGGATAAATTTCTCATATGCTCCAACTCTTTACGCCTGTACAACTGGCAGTTAATGGCTTCATTTCGTAACTCAAAAGTGCAAATAGGCAAGTAAGAACAAACAGTAAACCACATTATTTATTTTATAATAAAGTAAGCTTCTGAAATAAATAGGTACTGTTTCTGTGAAATACCAGTGTTTTACCAACCGGAGTGGAATATATTGCAAAACTTAACTTCCGTTTAACAGGCCATGTTATAGCTGATATTGTTTCTAAATATCTATTTTCCTCCATCCCTCTGACTCTTACACCCTCACTACCAAACCATGAGACAACAAGCAAATAAGTTTTATGTTGTTCTATTTTTTAAGTATTGTCCCAAACACCCAGATCGTTAAACCACCTAATTACATTCCTACATAGCCCGCCCGCTTAGCCCAGTAGGTAAGAGCGTTGGTCTACGGATCGCGGGGTCGTGAGTTCGATCCTCGGGCAGGGCGTATGTTCTCCGTGACTATTTGATAAACGACATTGTGTCTGAAATCATTAGTCCTCCACCTCTGATTCATGTGGGGAAGTTGGCAGTTACTTACGGAGAACAGGTTTGTACTGGTACAGAATCCAGGAACACTGGTTAGGTTAACTGCCCGCCGTTACATGACTGAAATACTGTTGAAAAACGGCGTTAAACCCAAAACAAAACAAAACAAAAACACTCCTACACCGACCGTCAGTTATCTTTGTAATTTCTATTCATATTCCTTTCTTTTTTAATTCCTTGTTTTAATTGTTTTAGAGCACCCCATCCTTTCCCAAACAGTTACAAATACGTCAGAGATCACTGTTTTTGTATGTACAGCATGCAACTTTACAGGATTAAACTTTACCTCTACACAATTTAAAAGACGATGCGCTGTAATTATAATTATACATATTCTCGATACACACTAAGTACAATAAGTTACCATGATTCCAATAATATGTTTGAGAAAACCCCACCAATTTGACCACTGTACAGAGTAAGTTTACATTTACATTTCCATGTCCGTGTCCGTGATAAAGGTCTAATACAAAACTATGTAAAGATCAAATATTTGATTGCCCTAGGGAAAGTAGGACATTTTTTGTGGTGAAATTTGTCAACAAACAGACGATTTTTTTTAAAAAGTCAAAACCCACAGAATTTCACAAGGTGAAATATGTTGAAAAGGCTACCCATATGCGTCAAAGTATGGGAAAAATATCTTGAAATATGAGAAAATCGAAGAAATTAATTTCAAGACTGTTAGATGCATAACTGTGTAATCATACATTGCATTTATCACAGATAGGTTACTTTTCCTTTGCACTGGTATAACACGGGCAGGATTAGAATTAAGAAACGGTGTTCACTCAACAATTTCACCATATAATTAGATTGTTTACCTTGCGATAAGAAGACTTAGGGTAAATCTCTACTCTGTGAAAGTTCCATGGATGAATACCGCTGTTTGAATCCACCTACGGCTGTCTCTAGATTTCATTTCGGCACTTGCAACATTTGTAAATGTTGAGGTTTGCTCAACCCGGGGCTAGAGGGCGTGGACGATAGCTTGTATTTCCACTACCGTCCGTGAGCAGGCTCAATCAAACCGAGCCTCAACAATTTCATTTATGTCGTGTTGGGCGAGCTGTGGTTCCACTTTTTCTAATTTGTCACAAGTGTTGATATCAAATTTGCTTGGGTGATTAAGAAGCAAGTACACTCAGAAGAAAAGTTTCTGCAACTGTTGCTTACTATGGAAGATGGATTATAGCGTTTATAACTCTTATAAAGAGATCGGTCCCGCAAAAATGTAGTTATATATATTTTGCATATGGGCGACTTTCATGAAAATCGATGTAATCATTTCATCGATGTTTACGCGACAGATATTAGAACAGAGTATTGTCAATTTTAAAATCGGGGAATATGAAAAATATGTTTACGCTGTATGTACATATATATATGCAGACAATTATAAATATGCAATAAACATTTTTAATTTTATCAATAAATTATCTTAAGCATTAATATTAAGGCATACTGTTTAACCCAAATTTAGGCGGTAAATGAAAATAACGTTAATGTACAGTGGTATAATTTATTTGCGAATGTAATTATTTGACCTTTGTGACCTCATAATGCGTAAGATGTGAAAGCTCCGGTCCTAATAAGAACTACTTTTATATAAATATCCGAGCATTCACAGGAAATGCCATCAGAGTTATAATTTTCGCAGATATTGGCAAGCTATAATTAAAATACTGTAATATTTACCTCATTATAAAACCAGGTAACTGATGGCTGTGGATAGGTACATCCTGTTCTACATTTTAGGGTTACAGCGTTACGGACTAGATCCTCGTCCTGGCTTGGCGGATTGTCAAACTGTAGCAGTTGTGGAACAGCTGAAAAAAATGGGTTTTATGGCTTCTTTTGGTGTAACTGATCTGTATAATGAACACTCTTTAGGACATTTACAAATTGCTGAAACAAGAACAATTGTTTAAATTTCCAATGTGATATTTGTCCTAACTGCTTCTATTACTTTTATCTCCTACATCGGTCAAAACTGAAGTAAAACGGCAGGATAGTCTATTGACGAAATACTGTTAATTGATGTTTCGTCTACACTCAAGAAAATTAACAAGACAAAATTTATCTTATTGATGGAACTTGATTTTAGATATGTTTTCAAGCTGTAGCGAGCACGTCCAATTTTGTGAACATTCAGTGCTTAGACAATTGACTTTTAACATGCTTATCGGTCATTACAGATCGATAACGATTCAGCCATGTATTCTAAATCAATACAGCTTTTACTACAAGGCAAGACGTTAGGAACTTGAAAGAAGTGGCTCGCGGTAAAATATTTCTCTCGGGAAAGAAATGAAGATCGAAAGAGATTTAGATATGAAATAGAGAAGGCAATATAATGAAAATAGAAACGCTTTTAACAGTGACGTTATTGATTATTTTAATCAAACTAATTTGGCAGTCAGTAACAACAAAGTAGTCGTCGGAGAATTTTTTTATGAAGCTTTACGAGGGCCATTCTAAAATTAAGGACAATTGTGCTGTGGAAAAATGCCAGTCCAAAAAGCTATATTCGATTAATTTTTGAGCCGTCATCATCATTTTTAGCCTTGGGAGGAAGAAATATGGTGAATAAGAGGGATGACTGATATGTACCATTTTTCATCTCTCAGAAACGTTTGACGACGGCACTTTCGTGAGCTGCAGCGTTGTCATAGATCTACTGATGACCGCGAATACCATTACTTGGAAGCATTGTTTTTGTATTTTTGTTTAACAGCTTTCAGTACTTTGTCTCTTTGAAACTTTCCAGTGACTGACGGCGCAGGAATTTATACAACAGTACCACCAGAGTAAAAGAAGATGGAACAAAAAATCATTTTGGTAGTTTTAGTTCTTTTTGCAATTCCTGGTCTACGACCACCTTCTCGCAGCCACTGTCTATTACCAACGCGAAGTTTATAAAAGTATATGTTAGGAGCTACGACATTATGCGATCATCTAAATTTGAGACTTTTTCTAGCGTTTTTACGCATGTTAAACCCTATTAGCCATTTCCCCTCGACAGCCTTTCTTTAATTCAAGTGCTTGCTGTGAATCTCATGAGTTCTCATCGTTGACATGTCAAAATACGCTATTTCGGACACCGTGTACCTAGTGTTTTCACCAATAAGACAGCAGCAATATTCTTTGACGCGAATGCTGTTTTGGGCCTGCCAGGACTGACCCTGTCTCTGCCTGACCATTTTTAAATTTGCATACCCACCTTTAAACAGTTTTCTCAGATACTGCAGACTTATGAAGTATGCAATTTACTGAGTATCTGCTTTGTAAAACCGTACTTTTATGTACGCTCTAATTTCAGATTTGTGTTCACCTTTTCAGGATTATAAAGGATTCTGGTATCATCAATGTAAAACACGAGTTTCTTGCGTTTCAAACAGCTACGGACGCGCACGATTGTCATTATTTTTAAAATGGCTATTATGGTGCTTGGTTGCATTCTATGCATTCTTTGATTCCAAAGGCTCTTTTTACAGATTTTATCTTGTAGTGCAATGAAATCACTGCCAAACACTTGTTCGTTTTGCCAATATATCCGAGGCAAAACGATTAATTGCTACATTGCTTACTATTTAGCAAGCAATTCAGAGACTGAAATTAGGCCAACAGCTAAGCTGTGAAAAAAACGCCAAACGCCTCCAGTCATCTCATAAAGAGCCTACATCTACCGCTATTCCCGGGAGTTTTGCTCCATTACCATTCGATTCAATCCAGACGGCATTTATCCAACCGTATTATCTAGGCGACAAAGCCTTTAGAAGCTATAATAATGTCACATCCAGGCCTTTTGTCCATGGCTCATGTTTTGTCTGCGACTCTTTTCAACATTTCCTGTCTCTACGCCTGTCTGGTTCGAACAACGTATGTCCCAAACAAAAGATAGTAAGCTACAATATTCATCCATATGCAGGCTCTATAAAATCGGATCCCCTGTCTAAAATTATAGTTTGTTTAGTTCTTCCAATTGTTTTCTCGTTTAAAGCTTTTAGTCTCTTTTTAGTCTCCATATGACCTTAATTGTGTCGGTATGACTCTAAACAAAGTATTCGGGCCACAATACGAAACTGGCACCTGCCAGTAAGAACAAAGGGAAGCAACTTTTCTAATCAAACTATTTCTCTATCTGTCTAAATAGTTTCATTCATTTTAAGACATTGCCCAAATATAAAGGTCACATAAATGTTTCTAAGCAAGAGCATTACAATATGATATTTCACGGTCTTATATATAAAACATTCAATAATTATTATAGAAGTTATCATGATTTGTAATGACATAATGTTGTATAAAGGTAGATGTTATTTAAATTATTCAGTTAATGCACTCTGATTTGTATGCGCAACACAGTACGATCGAAGTATTGCATTTGTTCGCGGATGAAGCTGTAGAACATAGTACGGGATGCTTACAGAAAACTCACCTCCCCGTACCTCGGGAAAATGTCCGTGCTAGGGTTTAATCGCGGGGATCACAAACACCGGAAATATCCGCGAGGCTAGGACTGTATCAAATATACGTATTACCAATGCATGAAAAGAACAGTTGCTATACAAACAGTTAAAACGGGCTTTGCATAGAAACGTTTCTATTCTGACTCGGCTGGTCCGACCAAATAAAACTTGTACTCATGAAGAGTTTGGGAACGCACGGTAGACCTTACTGGTCAGGCTCCGTATCATTTTACATATTCTGCAAGAGTAACATCACAGAAGGTCGTCGTAAAAATTTCAGTCGTTTCCAATTAGTTCTTGTAATTATATTTAAAATTAGGTGTAGCATACACAAAGTGTCACATTAGTTTTATGATTGTTTTTTTTTTATTGGATTTAAATTTAAGGCCAAATGGAGACTAAAAGCTATAAACGAGAAAACAATTGGAAGAACTTAACACACTATGATTTTAGAGAGCGGATCCGATTTTATAGAGCCCGCATATTACAGAAACTGTCAAACAGATAATCCAAGCCTGCAACGTGTTAGACGGTCTGTAGATTTCTATTTTTGCTATTTTGCGATCAGTTTTTGTTTTCGGGTCTAACCATTTTGTATTTGTTTATAAACGCTATGGCACTTCTTCCTGGGAATTACAGAAAATTGATATAAAACATTCTACGACGTTTTATTCAAAATACGCAAAACAAAACTACTTAAAATATATTGTATTTCACATGTTTGGTGAATTTTCATTTTTATCTATATTAATATGTTTTGTATTATATATCTATTATACTTTTAGGAATTAACGTGTTGTTATAAAAACATATTTTTAATATTCTGGATTATGGCGGCGCAATATTACGAAGCGTATTTCCAAGCTAAGACGTTATAATTAACAACTGTCCCGCCATCAATGCTCACAAAATAGCATTTCTGAAGTCCGTTTAATTTCTATAAACATTTAACTTAATACTAACTTTTCTAACCGCATATCACGAAATTGATTGATCCGCTGAACACTGTTATTTGTCGTTGACATCGCAATGCTATTAATAAGCTTTGGATTATAGTGTGCATCTTACAAATTGACGTTACACTGTCCCTGTATACATGTGATTTATTCCCTGTATACATTTCGTTTTAACTGACTTTGTATAGTTTTGTATTTATTTCGACTTGTGTCGGGCAGTAAAGTGCACGTGTATCTTGCATAAAATTATTTTTCCGCCGTATAAAAAATGACATCATGGCCAAAATATGAGTCTATAAAACTTGTGATGACTTGTTAGCTCAAATCAATTTTAGATATATTTCTTTTACTAATGTCTTCGTTTATCTAAACAATTCAATGTGCTGGCTAACAGTTACGAAAAATATCGGAAGGAAACAATACCTACTGTGTACTGTGAATTGAAGACTTTTACTTTCTCCACATGGATTCATACATATCCATATATTCTCATCTTCTGATCTGTTAAGACTTTTGATTTGTAAATAAACGCCATTGTTGTCTGATGATACTGTGTAACTTTGCCTCCATTTAAAGGGCACATTTGTACAATATGATGTAATGCACTGTGTTATTTGCTCACTGGTTTGTAAATCATTTCTCGTCAAGATAATTTGACTACTGTCCTTGAAATTGTTGACATTACAGTTCAGTTGTAAAGCATGTCCTTTCACTGGGACAGCAGAGTCTTTGATATACAGACGATCAACTTTACTGCAGTCAATTTCTGAAAATATATATCTAGAATGTAAAATACAATAATTAGAAACTCTCAGCTTGCTTTTCACATATTTAACGACATGCTCTGTTCAAGTAAGAAAATTACGTCAAGATTTAAATTTATATTATCATTCGTGCGTGCACTCACGAGTGTGTTTATGTGCGTGTGTGCGTGCGTGCGTGATTCTGATAATAAACATTTTGAAATGACACCCTCTAATAGCATAAAAACTGTTGTTCAATAGACCACTTACAGTAAAGTGCAAAAGCCGGCTTAAACATGTACAGATAGTTTAAACTGTACAAAATGAAATTATGAAAAAGGATACAATTTTGAATGTGATATTTTAAGGTATTTTTATTTAATTATAATAATCATGCCATATGCATAGCTAAACATTGTTTCAACTGATCTTACTCATTCAACTGTGAAAAACATATACATTATAGTTACGTTTTAACCTTCATATATCATCATCTTGTTCCGTTTTATACTATATCTTTTCAATATATATTTACGGGTGTTACGCCAAAAGCTACAAATGTTGGTATTCAACATCTCTTTATAATATCACAGACTTAATAAATAGTGTCTGTCAAACAAGACAGTTTTTATTATATACCTTCTCCAAAAAGTGTCATGTAAATTGTTACTGCCATCCAATGTTTAAATGTAAGTAGAATCCGTAAAACTTAAAGTTGTGCATGATAAAACAGTGTACATGGTAAACGCATAGTTAAGCAATTAAAAGCTATCCTTAATGTCTACCCAACCCTAAAATATGGACACTGTCAATTGTGCATAATAAATGTATAACCCGCCTTTATAGTATTCAGTTTTTTTATATAAGTGTAAATTAATTGTGTATTTTCAGACAATTGTTTTCATTGTTCAATTAAATAGTATCTTAACTAACCATTTATAAGAAAATCAAAACATCTATCAATTTGGTAAGATATAGTCAACAATAAACGTTACCTCAAAAGTCCATCAATAAAGGTGAAAATTGACATTTTTTTCACATCCTTTTTATTCTTTCAGATTTACAACACATTTTCCTTATGTTTTTACGTGGAAACAATGAAAATGTTACTGTGTAATCATACACTAAAGAAAAGTTACAAGCAGGGAGTTCCTGAGAGCATTGAGCACAGACAATGCTACTATTGCCAACATTGCAAAAGGTGCCGCCCATATATTGAAACGTCAGTGGAAAAATGAAGCGAATAGAATGTTTCAGTCGGGGGCCACACAACTTACTCAGGTGAGTCCAGGTGCCCGATAATACCTTTGGTACTGGAGCGAACGGTGTGTCACTGGGACATATAAAACGGAATAAACGAGAAGTTAGGTGAAAATAGGGACGTCACTACGCGGACGGAAAATACCTTTGGAAAAGGAACAAGAGGTCTAAATACGTTAGGATATGCACACCTGTTGTATACGCTAGTGTATCATATTATATACAGCATGCTTGGTTAAACTGCACGCTCTCTGTGAGGAGAGTTCGAAATGCACACACGTCTGTAATGTATGAACGAAGAGTGAGTAAATGTTATTAGTTTATTTTGCCTCAGTTATTAAAATATAAAAACCCACATAGGTACGAACACAACTACACCTCAAAATTATTCCAAATTCTAACATGGCTCGATTTGATTTCCAGCGGTCCGGGTTCGATTCCCGGTCGCGGCTTATATCCCGACTAGCGTTCAGTGCTGGGTGATATGTTTAAATTGGTACTGTTTCCAGCAGTATCGGTCTAGAATGGATGCTGGGGAGGTAAATATGACACCTGCCGTGGGCTCGGCTGGACATAAGTTGTTCCATCTATTCCAGGTGGGGACTTTCTTCGACTACCCACGTTCAACAAGAAACTTTACCTTTACCTCGAATACGCGTCATTAGTATGTGATAATTGTACTGAATATGAAAAACAAACACTTGAACAATTACATTATGAAGCTGCTGGTGTTGTAACAGGTCTGACAAGATCAGTGTCGATCCAGAATTTACTTAACGAGATAGGCTGGTTTCGCTTAGTGATAGAAAGAAAATAATAAAACTTACATTTATATACAAAGGAAAAAGTAATTTACTTCCCCTTTATCTAACACAGTTATTTCCCCCTTCTACATATTTAGCTGTCGAAAATCGTTACTGGCTAAGAAATAATATAGATTATGCAGCAGTTGTAAGAAGAACAGACATTTATTCAAAATCTGTAATACCGTCTTCTGTAAAACTTTGGAATGAACTTCATATGGATATACGCGAATCTCAATCTTTAGCAGTTTTTAAAAGAAGTCTTAAAGAAGCTTTCAAACCTCCCTACGTCCCTACATTTTATCTCAATGGTGGAAGAATATAGATAATTCATCAGTGTAGAATTAGCTATAACTGCAGTAACCTCAACTCAGATTTATATAATAACCATCTTGTACCTAGTCCATCATGTGAATGCGGTGCTGAGCTAGAAAATGCTGAACACTTCTTTTTTACATGTAACAGATACAGCCCTCAAAGGCGAACTCTTTTCATCAATACCAGACAGTTCCATCCTCTTTGTGCAAAGAAATTATTATTTGGAATAGATTTTTCAACAGATGAACAAAATGAAAAAAAAACTTTTTAAAGAAGTTCATAAATGCATAAAAGAAAGTAAAAGATTTGATACTTGTTCCATATGATATAAATATTATGATACTGTTGTTCATCTTCTGTGTCGGTAAAAAGCTTTACATAACTTATGTTAAATCTCTCCGACAATAAATAATTTTTGATTTGATTTGATTTATTTTTTAACTGTTGTCACTGTTGACATTGACATGTAACAGAGTGGTGGCTTTGTTGTTGGCAGCAACAGAAGAACAGAAGCAATATATTTGATGTTTTTCTTTTGTTTATGTTTTCCTTATCTGCTTTTCATAATTGATCTTCTAACATCTGCTTTTTCTTAAAAAAAATACCAAACCTGTTTAATTACTGAAAAGCTTTAGCAATAATAAATTACTATATTTATCTGGAACAACTGATACGTATTAGACCTTCCTGATTTATGTATATATGTGTAAGTGTGACATAAAAACACATTACTTTTGCAATGTATAGCGTGACAACCCTGTGAAGGGCCCTCGATAATGTTGTCATAACTTTTGGCCCAACCCATTTGTATGACATATTTGATGCATGTGATTGTTGTTTGTGTTTCTGTATATTTGTACAATAAAATATGATTAAACTAAACGCCTACATGGTGCTTCTAACGGATTATAGGCTGAACACCACTAAATCCAGCTGTTCTTTATTTCATATAAAATCCACTCACTTCATAACGGTGTTTCGACATTTTCTAGCATATCAGATTTTCAGACACTTATATTCCCATAAAGAACTAGATCGCTACTTTAGAAAAACAAAAAGAAAAGGGGGTGTTAACTTTTATATAAGAAAACTACAGTTCGTTAAATACAACCCGCTGAATTTACTACTTTTCGCTTCTTTCAATTTCTCTTTTCGTGACATTAAATTCTTACGCCGCCATTTTTATCTAGCATGCGATAGGAACATGCCGATTTCATTAGAATGCAAAGTGATACATACTGAAACGCGGTAGGGTAAAAGTAAGCACGTTGCTGCCGAGAAAATGCACTAGGAAAGGAAAAAAGATTAGTACTATTTATATTTGGACTACTTGTGACTAGACCTGCGGAGGCTTACATACTATTTGGTAGTGATCAGCCTATACCATGAAGGAATAAGGTCAGTAATTCGGTCGAAAATGTGCTTCCGAAAGAAGTCCATAATAAATAGATCCTAGTTTTCCCATTTTTTGCGCAAATTCGTGTAGAACGAGTGCTTTAATCACCATTTTTCACTACTAGAATACATTCTGCATGAAATGAGACGGTTTTCATGTTGATACACCCCACATGGCAAGTTTTGCAGATCGAAACCGGAAGTAGGTGTTTATTGCGCGGACGAGAGCAAATATGCGCCATTTTTAGGGTAGCAGACCACAACTGACTGGCATTTCACTAGGAACTACATAACCCCCTATTTTCTTTTCATTTTTTCGTTAATTTGTGATAGAACTTCCATGAAAAATAGGTGTAGGAAAAAGTGATGTTCTCTAAAGATACGTAAAGACGACCTGAAGTTGTCGTTTTTTATATGAAACAAAGAAGGATTTGAATTACTGACCTTTAACCTGAAGGTCAAGTTTTTTACTTCCGGTTTAGAGCGGGTTAAAAGCCGTGCCGAACGGAATAACCCTTACGGTACTGGTACTGATGATAAACCCGAACAGAAAATGAGGTTTTTTACCTGTAACTTTTTTATTTCTGCAATTTGTAATCAATGGTTGGTATCAAAATAAAGCTTAAAACTTTACATAATTCAAATTTATATTTAGTTAGCAAACTCACACGAAGTGAGGCCCTGAAAGGGGTTTGTAAAATGGGGACTGTACGAAGGTTGACTGATGATAAATTCGACCACTTTGTCATTTACAAAATTTTCTTGTAGGATTATATTGAAACTTTCCCCAAAAAGCTGCAACAGTCATTCCTGATCAAGTAATGAAAAGTGACCCAATGTCAGGCCTTCATGTGGCGACAGTGAGCATGCGCAAAAAAAAAACACACCCTCTTCCCAAGAAATTTTGGATAAATATTTTTTATACAGATAAATGTAAGTCATTTATTTATACAGAATATTTACCAATTTTGTATTTATTTACATGACAATTTACACCAGTTAGTGTTGTATGTGGAAACTATTAGATGGTGTGTTCAATTTTATAAATAACCGACTGCAATCGAATATTTCCAAGGTGATCGACTTTATTATCTGTCCGGGTTTATCATCAGTACCAGTAATGTCAGGTAGGTACTATTTACTCATAAAATTCTAATTTGAATACAAATTTTCAAATTTTCTACCGATAAAATGGTGCAAAATAGCATTTTCATCTATCTATGATTGAAAATGTTGACAGTATACAAAACTTTGTGTCCTGCGGCGCAAAGCTTTAAATTTCGGCGCATTGTATGCGTAACGGGTAGACAACGTTATACATGTAGATGCTTATAACCGACAATTATTCTTGCCAATAAAATGCTCTTATATGTTTCAAGTCAAGTTGCAAGTTGATCTCGGACATGTCAAAAACTATTTTCAATCGAAATGGAAAAGCCTAGGAGTGTCATTTTATAGTTTCTTCCTTAAAATCATTAGTTACCAAAAGATTGTTTTTTATATTTTTATCATATTTTTAAAATGTTTAAATTTACGGTTCTTTGGTCCCAGAAATACACTAAAGGTGTATGAAAAAAATCTGATGAGTTACAGTTTGTATGTATATAAATCGATGACATCGATTATTTAACGTATTGCAGTTTAGATAAAACCATGCGATTTCTCGTATTATAAATGACATATAGATCTAGCTCATATAGATATTCTTAACTGATCTACAATTTCAAAATAAATACACGTTAAAAGGGTTGATTTACAATGTCTGTATCTTTACTTATATCGTAACAAGAATGATACTATACACTTAATATATGTTTTAAAACTATACATCAATAATGAAATGTATCCCCCCCCCCCCCCCCCCCCCCCCCCCTATACAATAGGTGCAAGATATTTACTTACGAGCACTGAGTCTTGTTATCATTACAACACTGTAAACGATGAATATCTTTGATATCAGTTTGGTTTTATCCATTTTTGTTTTCAAAAAAATTCGTGTTGTCACATATGAAATTTTAAGTGGTGTATTTGAAGCAGGAAGTTTAAAATGCACACAGTGTGGATAGTTACATATACTCAAGGACTTTATTAACGCCCCATTAATGGCTTTTAAAAATTTGATCCACGGAGATTTTCGTGATTCGTATATTTTTATAAAATGTATTAATACGGTATTTTTTCTATACGGAACGAAGCGTGACTGCTGATTATTAAGCTCATATTCGGATTAGTATTATTTGGATAGGAAGATATTTCACTGTTTTCGTCAAAAAAAAAGAATATAGGATATCCTTTTAAGTCTTCAAGCCATTAAAAGATAAATGTTTAATTAAATTGGTCGTCTGGGCTCAAAGATTTACAAACAACAATGCATTTTTAGCATCCAACAAACTTATGTGACTGTTAAAACTAATATCATCTGCATTCAGGTCAACGTTAACATTTATACTGTCAGTGTGATCCAGTGAGGAATTTGACGTTTGGAAATGAGGGCTAAAGTCATGTTTCCACTTTTTTAAAACGATATCCGTTTTTATTATTAGACCCGTGTTTAACTATCTTACACGGTAATCTATCAGACATACTTCGTTGGACTAAGTTACACCAATCATTGTAAACATCATCAATATCTGACTGTGTTCTAAAGCTATATTCAGGTTTAGATATAGTATAATTTACATCTTGCAAAGTACTAAAATCTAAACATAAAATCATTTGGCACATTACTAACATCAACATTTTTAAAATTAGACACATTACAGGTGTTCATAGTAGTCGATTCAGTATAAGTATCCAAAACAACATTCCAAAGTAATAATGAGTGGTCAGGAAAAGAACTAGATGCAACATCTGAGATAATACCAGCTTCATTGATTAAATATGCTGTATATACGATGTTCTCGACGTGAAACCACCTCAATATAAGCAAATGCACATTTCTGTTTGTCATTATTTGCGACACTGTCAATAAAACTATCCGAATTATCCGACGGATCTGCTTGTGTGTCCGCACTCACACTGTTCACCCTTTTACCCCGACACACTTTAGCGTAATGATTCCACTTCTTACGTTTTATGCATTGTGCTTCCTGCGCCGGACATCGTCCTTTCTGGTGTGAAAGTCAACATTTACCGCATTTTAACCGTTCGTACACGTGTTTATTCCTATTGTGTCCTGTTATTGGAGCTCGTCTGTATGTGGTATTGCCCGTCTGTCTTGGTTGTTTCGCTGCACCTCGCTTCATTCCCTTTCTATGTTACATTAACCTAACTACTCCTATCCCTTTCTAATCTTCCATACTCCTTAACCCTTTATCACCTTTTCTCTACCTCGATCTCCTGATGTTCAATTATCCTTCTCCCTTTCTGTAAAGCATTCTTCTTTCCTCTAATTCGATCTCTTTGAATCTGTCCTTCTTAAGCATTTTTCTTGAACTTTATTACCTTTTTCAAGAACTGCACCACAATAACATGTTTACAAGTATTTCAAACCATTCATAGCAGTTTCAAAACATGTCAATTGAAACGTCCATTATGTACACGTGTAACGTGAACAACAAATATAGAATCAATCACTATTGAGTATTTGCTTAAATAAATAACTGGTACTGAAACAAACAAAATAAAGTCAAATCTAATAGACAAAACATTCGACTGTGATTCAACAACAAAATGTTGACCTGGTAAACACAGTAATTAACATTTCTTAGCAACTAGTAGAAGTTCCCTTAGACTAAGACTTAACCGAATGTTTGGCTGTTTTGGGTTGTGATATCAGGGTCTTGCAAAAAGTTCTGTCGCTAATGGGCTTACGTAGTTTTATCCCAGGTATTTTTAGCGCTTCACTGCACTTGAATGGTGTGTCCAATAGCTAGCAATATCCGTTTAAATTTGCATCCGTCATGCAAATTGCTCTTCAAATGACCGAGTTATTTCAAATTGAAATACATGCAGTCATATACACTGACCAATTTACTTGTCACATTGTAAAATGGACGAAATGACTGAAATTCTTAGCTATATTAAATGCCACATTAGATGGTACAAATGGACCTTAGATCATTTCAATGCGCACAGCTTGTAGGTGGGTTAAAACTTTAAAAGCTTGGAAATTATCTGTCGAAGGTGATACCCATTCTGGTAGCCCGAAAACCTCTGTTACAAAGGCAAGCATGGCTGCTGTAAAAGCTGTGGTCGGCCAGGATGCGCGATTGTCGGTGAAAGATATAGCCAGTTGTACTGGCATATCAGAAGGCAATGTGCAAACACATCTGAAAAAGCGTTTGGACTTGAGAAAGATTTGCGCTAGGTAGGTACCTCATTTGCTCACCGAGGAGCAAAAGAAACAACGCCTTTAATGTATCCGGTAACAAAAATGTGTTGCGCTAAAGGGGGATACGTTGAAGGTTTGTAATGAAAATAATTTGAATAAAACGTAGGACTTAAGACATCCGGACCTAATGACAGAACTTTTTGCACGACCCTCGTATAATGCCGATATTTTTCTTAAGATAACATATTGATTATTCAAAATTGTATTGTATACATTATTTACGCACTGGTATTCAACAATATAAATAGCCAGACAAAAAATATATCCTATTACCTGTTTCCCTCACTCTACATGTTCACAATGCAAATGTTATTACTTCTTTTCTAATATATTTCTTCAAACACTTTGAAAATACGGATTTGACCAAGTGTTAAGCACGGTTTTTCAGTTACAGTTTTTCATCACCCAAGTCTCTGTTGTTATCTTTTCAAGTCACTGTTGCTAATCTGTAAATATCAAACTTGAGGATTTACGTTCATATAACGTCTATAAAATAAAAGCACAAAGATGAAAATAAACGACTTAATAAGGAACACGTCTATAAGATATAAAACACATCTATAAAAGAACACGTTTCTATAGAACGGGAACACGTGTATACGATAAAAATACGTCTATAGAATAATCCTTTCAGTATATGAACAAAGCCCAGAATATTTTTATCAAAGGATACAATGATAGAATATTTTCAACATTCGAATAACGTTTGTACTTCCTGTATTGTTTAAGTTGATATAATTTCATCTATCCGTGTTGTATTCATATAAGCTTTCATATGATTTCCTTCAGCATTTTCTTCGACGGTTTAAAACATGTTTTACTACATTTATTTGACATTATAGTCTCTTCACAGTACATAAATACACAACAAAAATCATGAGCATCAAATACAATGTACAATGTCATTCATATATGAATTATAAGAGACTGCGACAGGTAAATTGACTTCTTCTATAAAAGGCCAGACATAACTTTAAAATGTACTCATTATTACTATTATTATTATTATTATTATTATTACTTAAAATTCTATCATTATTGTCTAGAATGTAGAAAATAGACATAAAAGTACAGAAACAGTGCCACTTAAAAGTTTAAAACAGTCTTATTTACAGTGAACAAGAGATTAAACAATTGTTTACAGACTGTCATGAATATTTACATTGGTTCATATAAGAAGAACATGATACTGATACAGCTAAGCTGTTTGTAGTTTCATTTACCTTTGATGATTATTATTATTTCTGTTGTTAGAATTTCTTTAAAATGTGTTTTTGTTAAAAGTGTTTTAAAAAGGCAAAGTGAATACCAGCCATTGCAAACGTTTGTGAACACATATTTATCAAACAAAAAGGAAACACCTATCACTTTGCATGGAAATTACTTGGCATGGAACATGAATGATTGTAAAAATGAATAAAACATTTCGTTTTTATATAACACCTAAATATTCCGCTTCTATAGAACTTGCTTTTCTGAACAATTCTTGCCTAGTAAGATCACTATATATAACTGACATTCCTTGATGACATGTGTTTCATCCTCAATGTTTTCCTTGCAAAATAGGCAAAGTCTTTCATTAATATAATATCTTTCATATCTTCCAGTTTCAATACGTATTGGCGCAACACCTATCCTGTCCGCCTATCTGTTAGCAATTTTGTGCAAAGGAACTTGACGCAAATGTTCACCACATCGAGACAATGTGCAGAGCGCATGTTTTGGATGGCTCGCTTTAAGGTCATGACTTTATTTCCTGTCCGCTCTGTGACTCTTGAATTGCTTGAAGGATTTCAAAGAAACTTGGTACAAATGTTCACCACATCGAGATGACGTGCAGAGCGCATATTTCGGATGGCTCGCTTTAAGGTCAAGGTCACACTTTGTAGTCAAAGGTTATACCTTAGTGTGTATATATAGCTCCGCATAGCGGTGCTCTTGTTGCTCAGTATATTTTCTGTCCACTCGGAAATGCATGAAATTTCATGAACTCTAGCTCTACACAGTTAGAAGACAAGCACTTAGTGATCCCTCAAACCCATCAGCAGACATGCCCTTGAGCAGAGAAAATGATGTCTGAAAGTCATAAGAAAACATGCTTTTAATTACAGGGAAATATATCTCAAACTTATTAGCAGATGGGTGTATCACACTCTTAAGCAGAAAGGTAAGGAGACCTCAAACATATTAGAGAACAAAAGACAAAGAAGGATATCTAAAATTTATTATAAAACATGCCTGTACAAACTAGGAGGGACCTCTCGTACTCGTCATCAGACATGCTGTTAAAGATCAGGAAGAATGTCTTAAACCCATTGGAAGACAAACCCTGAAAGACACGGAAGAATTGTCAAACTTGTTAGGAAACATACCCTTGAAAACTGGAAAGAATGTCACAAACACATTAGTAGACAATCTTTAAAGAAGGCGAATTGGCAGACATGCTCTGAATTTTGTTTTTCAATTTGTCACCCTGCTACCCTGTTAAACTTTATATAGTTTTAATAATGGCATGCTGCCAATAAAGTGTTTGTTTGTGCATGTGTGTGTATTTGACATTCTAGGGCCAGTCCTAACTTTGAGTAAGACAGGAATGTGTCCTCAAACTCATCAGCAGACATGTCTTTAAAGAGAGGAAAGGATGTCTGAAAGTCATGCAATTAAAGAAAGAGAAATATATCTCAGACTCATTAGCATAAAATGGCCTTAAATATGGAGAAGGATGTCTCAAACTCACTAGAAGGCAGGAAAGGATGTCTCATTAGAAGACATCACTTAAAGACAAAGAAGGATGTCTCAGACTTGTTAGCAGATTTGCCCTTACAGACCAAAGTGTCTCCCAACTCTTATAGAGGTATTTGAAGAGGGAAGGAAGCGAAAAAAGGCTGGGTCTTCTAGGTATACATGTTTTAGACATAACAGTCAGTCAAGACTCCTTCATTGTACCAATCTCTTGAATAAATTATCATGCAACTGCTACACTAAAAATGGTGCTGGATGCAATTGCCGGCAATGCTGTCAACAGGCTTTCACTTCCAAGTCAAGATGTTAAATGAAAAGGTTAAGTCCTGTTTTGTTTATAAATGCTCTTGGGTATATGTTAACTTAAATTAAGTACATTATATCAAATTTACATGATTATTACATATTTGTATATTTTATATTAATATGCCCCTTTTGTGCTTGGTAGTACAGAGAGGGCGGGAATGGTTCACAAGCACACTTCAGAAAAAAACAAAACTTTTTTTGATTTTCTGAAACCAAAAATCTTTCATTTTGACGTAAAATCAAACACTTTCTGAAAGTTAATTGATGACATTAAGAATTTCCTTTATCAAGTCAAAGAATTTTTAACTTGACTTTTACTGGTTTAAACCTTCATTGGTGCCAGAGTTGAAAAAACTGGTCAAATGTGTTTAAAGACGCGCCACAAAATAACTGTATCCAACACAGTCAATAAAGCCTGGTAACGGCTTGCACTTCTACGCTGCTTTGCCTTTTAACCAGACAAAATCTTGAACAGCTATATGTCTCGTTTATCCGTCTACTACTAGAATACGGCGATGTCGTCTGGGACAACAGTTCCGACTGTTTAAAATCAAAACTAGAGTCCGTTCAAATCGAAGCATTAAAAAAAATTACGGGCGCAACTAAATATTGTAACTTGGATAAACTTTACAACGGATCCAGTATTATGCCCTTAGTTAAAAGATGTAGAAAACATAAACTTTTCCTTCTATTCAAAATGAAAAATAAACTAGTACCCAACTTCTTACGCAATTTAATTCCTCTTCGGGTTGATTATAGGTTTGAATTTAGACACCTTCACGGGTTACCGTTGATACCATGTAGGACAGGGTTCTATAGAACAGCTTTCTTACCCTCTGTAATACGGGAATGGAATAGTTTACCACCTTCTATCACAGACATACAACCATCCATTCTTAAATGCAAGAAGCAAATCTCCATCGGCGTTCACTAATTGACTCTCCATTGTGTAGTTGTGGCTTAGTCGAAACAGTCATTTCTATTTATCCTGTCCCAACTACACCCAGCAAAGACAAAATCTTTTGACTAAACTCCCTTGTGCCGCTGCAATTGACAACCTTCTGATCGGCAACAAGCATCTGTCTTTCGAACAAACTAATCATATTCAAAGCTCGGCAATTCATACCGGCGACAGGTCGTTTTGATCCGAGGCACAACGGTTGAAGGGTGAGGTCCCCGAGTAGCTAAATATATTTTTACATTATTTTCTTCATTTCTTTTTCTGTGTCATTTTTCCCTCTATCTTTTTTATTTTTTATCATTGTGTGCAGTTCGTATTTTCCAAACATTTCATAATGATTTTAGATTAATATTTTAACGAATCAATTCAAACTTTACTTTTCTACATTGTTTTGATCGTTCAACAGTGCATATCTTGATGCAACCTGTCATAACAATAAAAATCTAATTGTATGTATGCTTAGGAAAATGATTCAGATAAGTTACCTGGTAACTTTTTTCCAAATCCTAACTGTATTCGCGATCCATTACCTTATTTGCATGTTAAACTGGAACATGGTTTGGTGGTGTTTATTGGACTAAAAACTCGCTTGTGGAACATGGTTTTGATGGTGTTTATTGGACTAAAACTCGCTTGTGGAACATGGTCTTGGTGGTGTTTATTGGACTAAAAACTCGCTTGTGGAACATGGCCTTGGTGGTGTTTATTGGACTAAAAACTCGCTTGTGGAACATGGTTTTGGTGGTGTTTATTGTACTAAAACTTACTTGTGCAGCATGGTTTTGGTGGTGTTTATTGGACTAAAAACTCGCTTGTGGAACATGGTTTTGATGGTGTTTATTGTACTAAAACTCACTTGTGCAGCATGGTTTTGGTGGTGTTTATTGAGAGTATTTACTGGGCCATTTTTTGTTTGTTTGGGTAACTTTAAGCCCGTCGTATATATTCACGACTTAGCCAGTGCGTATCGGGGCTCGAGAGAAGTTAAACTATCATTTGATTATTTTCTAGTTTACGCACCACGAGTACTGTATCACTTACATGTGGTTTATGTAAATGTTGAGGCTTTAAAATTTTATAACGAAGAACATTTGTAACACGGAGTCATTAAAAATGTCAATGATGGAGAGACTGGTTCAGGTTCTGCTGCATATAATGACTGAAAAATCAAAGACTGAAAGCTGAGTGGGAAGTAAACGAATTCAGTCTCAGATGTTCCAAAATGATATATACTGCACATAATTCTTTATGATAACCTCCCTTTATGGCAATGACCGTATAAGTTCATGCGCCGTATTGCGATTAGATCTTTTCTAACCATACTTCCTATTTGAACAGCTGCTTTGACTATTTTAACATAAAACTTATGACTTTAAGAATGTCAATTGAATGGCCACATATGTATTTTGAAAATGGGCAAGATCACAACTATGAAAAAAAAATTCTTAAATTCACAGAAGTTTTACATAGAAATACTGCTTTTGTAATAATAATGTCCTGCAAGTTTTATAAGAATCCGTTAAAAAAAACTGCTAGCATTTTAATTTAAAAAGAATGGTGTCCAAATTAGACACTGGAAAATATCCCCATCAAAATCGTTTTTTATGATAAATTAAGAATTAATCAATATACCCTTGTCACAAAAGTAAGCCAATGTCAAAGTTGGACCTCAAACCCAATAGGGGTCATCTGCTGGTCATGATCAACCTCCCTATTAAGTTAGGTGATCCTAGGCCTAAGCATTCTCAAGTTATCGCCCGGAAACGATTTAACTGGTCCGGGTCACTGTGACCTTGACCTTTGACCTACTGACCTCAAAATCAATAGGGGTCATCTGCTGGTCTTGACCAACCTCCCTATCAACTTTCATAATCCTAGGCCCAAGCGCTCTCAAGGTATCATCCGGAAACCTTTTAACTGTTCCAGATCATTGTGACTTTGACCCTTGACCTCAAAGTCGAACTTGACCTGTATTTTATGATGTTACAGGTGTGTGCCAAAATTTATGATTCTTGGCTCAAGCGTTCTCAAGTTATCATCCGGAAACCGTTTAACTGTTACGGGCCATTGTGACCTTGACCTTTGACCTACTGACCTCAAAGTCGAACTTGACCTCTATTTTTAATGTTACACCAAAAATTATGTTTTCTTTCATTCCATTCAGACAAACATAAATAATTTACCATCTAACTCAAGTAACCTTTGAATAATAAACAACAAACAAAAGATAGGAGTGGTCAACAGGCAAACTAATTTATTTCAAATATTAAACATATTATTCACTCGTACACAATGGTATTGGGTGAAAAAAAAAATATCCACAGAATGTGGTAAGTGTGTCCATGCACTTATACAAATAAATTATACGGAAAAATCATGATACAAGATGTATCAAAGTACTGTCCCAGTATACCACTCTAACTCACTAACCACATCCAACCGATGGCTTCTGTATCCAGGAAAACACTGATTGTGTTGTTGTGTCCATGCACTTAACATAAGTTGAGAAACAGAATAAATAAAAGAAATGTCTCAGAAACCATCCTCTCTTATCCAATATAAACGTAAACCCTCTCACAACTTGTAAACGACAAAAATTCGTTTATCTACAAAAGAGAAAGCAAATTACAGTATATGTATACATCGAATCCATTAAACCACAAATTAGTAAAATTTAACATTATTTTTACTTAACAAATAATGAATTCTAATTTTAGACAAAGAATGTAACAAACAGTGAATTAATACTATTATGTAATCCGTATATGAGAGAACATAAACATAGCTCGTGAACTTATCAAATACTTTGGAAAATAATAATATATTTACTAAATTCATGTTATTAACAAAGCATTGTTATTTATGAAAACTCAGTCTCTTTTAACAAATGCGAGATAAAACAAAAATGATAATTAAACGTACGGGTGGGCGGGAGGGAAATCAATAGAACAAAACCGTTTGCCCGTTGAACCTCGAATAACCTATTCCCGCCTATTCTGTGCCTTAAATAAGCACAGGTCAGGTACATAAATTTAACCTACTTTCCTTATAAGGAAAATTAATGAACTAAAACGAGAACGATAGTAAATACATTTATTTAATCTGTCAGGCCTTTCATGAGTTATTGTCCAGAACGGCCCGACCGACCAACAAGCTCACTCCTATATACCCCCACCCAAAACTTTGTTTTGTGGGGGTATAATAAAAGACTTGCCACTATTTTCATCTACATCTACTGCCCAACAATCAATACTGATTATAACTGGGAGACGCTTATCAGGGACAGACTGTTAAAAGATGAGCAAGCTCATTAGGTGCAAAGGTAAAAAGAACTACAATTACAAAGATTAACTAGAATGTGTCTGTAGGACACAGGGTGTGTCCCCACTGGTACATTTGTCACAAATAAGGGGCAGCAATTCAAATGTTTGGAGTCTTAATGGGGTATAGCCAAATATTTTATGAAGAGGATTCATTATTCTAGGCCCTATACTTTTTGAGCTATGAGCATCACAAACAAAAAATCCACTATTTTGGCTATTTCAAGGGCCATAACTCTGTAATAAGAGCTAAGATTCTCAAGAAGAATGCCAAGTGTGCAAGGTCACATCATGTTAAAGACTCCAGCAAGGTTTCCTGAATTTACATCTAATACTTTTTGAGCTAGGCACATAATTAGGTGAAAAAGTGCATCTTTTTTTTATTTCAGGGATCATAACTTTAAAAATAGGGGGTGGAGCCAGCAAAAAATTAGAGGTGTGCAAGTTTATATCATGATAAAGACTTATGCAAGTTTTCAACTATTTATATTAAATACTTTTTGAGCTAGGTGCTTCACAAGGTGAAAATGTACATTTTTGACTATTTCAGGGGCCATAACTCTAAAAATAGGGGGCAAACCAAAATGAAAAATAGGAGGTGTGCAAGTTCATATCATGATTAAGACTCATGCAAAGTTTCATGAATCTATATCAAATACTTTTTGAGCTAGGTGTGTCACAAGGTGAAAATGTGCAATTTTGAGTATTTCAGGGGCCATAACCCTGAAAATAGGGGGCGGAGCCAGACGAAAAATAGGAGGTGCGCAAGTTCATATCATGATAAAAACCCATGCAAGGTTTCATCAATTTATATCAAATACTTTTCGAGCTAGGCCCATCATGAACTTCGGATGGACGGACGCACACACGGATGGACGCACGGACAAGACCAAATCTATATGCCCCCACCACTCATGTGAGGGGCACAAAAACATAGATATAGATTAGAAAGTTACAGATGTCAGTCTCTCAGTGAATAGAATCAAGCTGGGGCTGGACTGTATGTATAGGTGACCATTCCAGGAGCGAATTGTTCTTGAAAAAAAGATTTCAATGAAACTGAGTGATAATCTGGTATAACATAACATAACATACATTCTGTCACTTGTGTCCATATACATTCTGTACAAAATTCAATGAAAGCTTTTGTCAATATACATTCTGTGCAAGTTTCATTGAAATATTGTTTCAACATTTAAAAACAAGAGCTGTCAGTGGACAGCGCGCTCGACTATTCTCAGTGCTTGATAGTATAACATAAGCAATAAGTAAAACTTTAACCTTACATTAAGCATATTCTACGTCGAAAATGGTCCATAATTCATTCGAAATGCTTGATACAGTTGCCTCCTCCTTTTTACAGACTGGGGTCATGATGGTAAACAAGTATGCAAAATATGAAAGCAATATCTCAATGGACTTTGAAAATATTTGGGGTGGTACGCAAACTTTAACATTTATTCTAAGTCGAAAAGGGGCCATAATTCAGTCAAAATGCTTGATAGAGTTGCCTACTCCTTTTTACAGACTGGGGTCATGATGGTAAACAAGTATGCAAAATATGAAAGCAATATCTCAATGGACTTTGAAAATATTTGGGCAGGTATGCAAACTTTAACATTTATTCTAAGTCGAAAAGGGGCCATAATTCAATCAAAATGCTTGATAGAGTTGCCTCCTCCTTTTTACAGACTGGGGTCATGATGGTAAACAAGTATGCAAAATATGAAAGCAATATCTCAATGGACTTTGAAAATATTTGGGGTGGTACGCAAACTTTAACATTTATTCTAAGTCGAAAAGGGGCCATAATTCAGTCAAAATGCTTGATGGAGTTGCCTTCTCCTTTTTACAGACTGGGGTCATGATGGTAAACATGTATGCAAAATATGAAAGCAATATCTCAATGGACTTTAAAAATATTTGGGGTGGTACACAAACTTTAACATTTGTGTGACACTCACGCTCACGCCGACGCCGGGGCGAGTAGTATAGCTCGACTATTCGAAACTGGAATGTGTCTGTTGGACACAGGGTGTGCCCCCCACTGATACATTTGTCACAAATATGGGGAAATATTTCAACTGTTTGCAGTCTTAATGGGGTATAGCCTTAAAAAATATGAAATGGATTCATTATTCTATACCATGAACTTTTTGAGCTATGAGCATCACAAACAAAAAATCCACTATTTTGGCTATTTCGAGGGCCATAACTCTGCAATAAACGCTAAAATTCTCAAGAAGAATGCCAAGTGTGCAAGGGCACATTATGATAAAGACTCGAGCAAGGTTTCATGAATTTACATTAAATACTTTTTGAGTGAGGCACATAATTAGGTGAATATGTGCATCTTTTGACTATTTCAGGGGCCATAACTCTGGAAATAGGGAGTGGACCCAGATGAAAATAGGAGGTGCACAAGTTCATATCATGATTAAGATTCATGCAAGGTTTTATCAATTTATATTAAATACTTTTTGAGCTAGGCGTGTCACAAGGTGAAAATGTGCATTTTTGACTATTTCAGGGGCCATAACTCCAGAAATAAGGGGCGGACCAAGATGAAAAATTAGAGGTGTGCAAGTTCATATCATGATTAAGACTCATGCAAGGTTTCATCAATTTATATCAAATACTTTTTGTGCATTTTTGACTATTTCAGGGGCCATAACTCTAGAAATAGGGGGTGGACCCAGATGAAAAATAGAAGGTGCGCAATTTCATATCATGATTAAGACTCATGCAAGGTTTCATGAATCTATATCAAATACTTTTTGAGCTAGGCGTGACACAAGGTGAAAATGTGCATTTTTTACTATTTCAGGGGCCATAACTCTAAAATTAGGGGGCGGAGCCAGACGAAAAATAGGAGGTGCGCAAGTTCATATCATGAATAAGACTCATGCAAGGTTTCATCAATTTATATAAAATACTTATTAAGCTAGGCGTGTCATGAACTTCAGACAGACGCACAGATGCACGGACAAGAGCAAATCTATATGCCCCCCACCACTTGGGGGGGGGGGGGGGGGGGGGGGGGGGGTACAAAAATGTCTGTTTGTTGACTAATTTCACCACAAAAATGTCACACTTTCCCCCAGGGTATTAAATGATTTGATCTTTACATAATTTTCTTTTCGAAGTGCTGCTCTTTACAGTAATTGCTATTAATTGTGCATGTTTTTTTTTTTCGTGCCAAGAGTTGAAAAGTACATGCTTTGCATGAGATACTATGTGCATAGCTACATAAGCCTACAATAAAGTTTTAGTGGAGTTGTCTCCATTTTTTCCAGGTATTTTACCCAGGATCTTTTTTTTTCAGCTCAAGTAACTCTTTTTCAGAAAATGATATCTAAAATATTTTTTCAGACTGCGTTCTTTGATGCAGTTAGCTACATATATATCTAAAATAAAGAGTGCCTATTTGAAGTTTATATTTTTAGTTACAATTTTGGATTCTGTGCAAGTTCCATAAAAACTACTCAAGAAAAAGAAATCTCTAACTTTAGTTAAAAGTAAAATTATAGGCAGAGAAGTGGAATATGGAAGACAGACTGCTGAGAAATGGACAATGGACTGCTGTGACAGATGACAGACAGATGACTTTTGTCAGACATGCTAAGAAAAGTCAGCAGACAAAAATGTGAAACAGAGATGGATGGATGTCTTGTGTCCAAATGAAATTTGTACCTCAATTATTTGTATTCAAATGTAATAAATATAACCATAATTTTTGCAGCACAAAAACGTTTATTAATCTTTCCTCTGTGATAGAGTATACAATATAAAATCAATAGAAACACATTATAAAAACAGCAACAATGGAATGTATAAAATGATGACCTTTACCATAAATATATAATGCAACAGTCTGAAAAATTCATAAATGCATGTTTTAGATGTAAAAGAAAATCTAAATGTCATGTACTTGCTTCAGAAAAAACTACTTACACTTCTAATAAAAGCTTTGAGCTCATTTAAATCATGTGCAGTCTATTATCCAGGAAAAATCAGCATTGGTGTCATATAAAGTGTGGTTATAACACAGCAGAAATCTTCTACTTATTACATGCCGCTCCCTTAATCTTTAAATGTCAACATCAAATTTCAACATCAAAAACCTGCGAGGGAGTGGAGAATGCAATTACATATCTTCCTAACAAGTCTATTTGTTAAAAAAAGGTCACATATCTACAATGCCTAACAAGTTTGCACATTCAGTGTTACAGATCATATATCCTCTAACTAAATTACATACAGTGCAACCTCTCCAAAGTGAACATCATCAGGAAGACTAAAACACGTTAATTGTACTAAGATGTTACTCTGTAGAGGTCTGTTTTCAGCTAAATTGAAAGTATTCATTTCTCTTAATATAAAACAGTAACAACAAGAGCTGTCCGAAAACTTTAACCAAAAAACTCTAAAAATTAAAAAGGGACATAACTCTGTCAAATTCAAATCAGAGATATGGGGATTGTTTCTCCAGGTGTAGACTTTGATAGTAAATAATTGTTTTAAGTCTCAAGTCAAAGTTTTGATAGCAACAGAGATATTTGACTTTATCAAAAACTTTAACCAAAGGTGACAGTGACACAGATGCCGGGGCGAGTGCAATAGCTCACTTTTTCTTCAAAATGTTGAGCTAAAAATGCTGTCAACACTGTGTAATCAGTAATATCTGAGGGAAGTCTAATTTTTTCGTGGATTTCTTCTTTAAATCAATCTATGAAATCATATCCAAAAAAAACAAAATTAAAAATTCATTTTATCTTCTATGAAATAGCCTTCTTAGAAAGAAAGAAAACAGGAAATTTCATCTGATTAATTACATAGTTGAAGAGTATAGTTTAAGGCCAATTTACTAAGATCTATAAAAACCTATCTTCCTGCAGAGGCGTTTGATCTGAGGTGTCAATTATCAGAGGTTGTACTGCATTTCTATAAAAACTAAAAATGTTTACATTTATACCTCATGAATAAAAAGATGCATTATAATCCAAGTTTTAACTACCATGTTCAACTACTGGACCAGACCTAAAAATAGGAAACAACCAATGACTGGTATCTACAGCAGCTGAATGTTGTAACAATTAAGATTGTGGACTCATAATGACAATCGGCAAGTAATGTATTATCCATATGCAATTTCGGCATTCACAGGGCTTTACAGAGGTCACATGCCCATTGAGCTATATTTACATTTGATGATTTGAATAATGATGAATTACCTGAAAAAGTATGCAATTACACCAAAGTTCTCAAGTGTCATTACTGTTCCACTACCTTAAAACACAAATGCATACAGATAATCTCATTTACAATATTATTGCTGACTACAAAAACAAACTACAATATAAATTTATTTATTTGGGTTTTACGGCACACCAAAAAGTATAGGTTATATGGCGCCAAACAGGACTATAAATTTTGGTTTCACATCTCATTTACATCAAAATAAAAACATGAGGTATGGAATCAAAATTTGCATACCTGCTGGAATCACAGAGTTACAGCAAAACCAAGTGTTAAGACCCTATTAATCGCCTCTTACGATCATGCATGGGTAAGGCAGTGGTTCCAATTCTTTTCATACATAGATCAATATAAAAATATGTTGTTTGGTTGGTTGTTTTGGGTTTAACGCCGTTTTTCAACAGTATTTCAGTCATGTAACGGCGGGCAGTTAACCTAACCAGTGTTCCTGGATTCTGTACCAGTACCAACCTGTTCTCTGCAAGTAACTGCCAACTTCCCCACATGAATCAGAGGTGGAGGACTAATGATATCAGACACAATGTCGTTCATCAAATAGTCACGGAGAACATACGCCCCGCCTGAGGATCGAACTCGCGACCCCGAGATCCGTAGACCAACGCTCTACCTACTGAGCTAAGCGGGCGGGCTATATAAAAATATTGCTGGTTATACAAAACGCTATATCAATGTCAGGAAGGATTCTCCTAGATAAGACAGACAGGCAGTGTTTCCGTCACAAAATAAATGTTCATAATTGCTCTTTTGCTGCACGAAGTTCAAGTTATGAACATAAAATATATTTATTTCCTGTTTTGGGCACCGTAGTTATCTCAGATTCATGTAAAACATTTGAGTATTTGATCAACACAGTGGAAAATATTAAATAAATTGTTAATGATTATCTCCCTTTATAGCTCTGACTAGAGTATGTATAACAGTCTTTTTGAACTGTACACACAGTGACACACTTCTAAATATGGATTTAAATAACTGCTTCCACACTTTCTAATATAAAATTAAAAGCATTGTGTAACTTTAAAGACTTCTCCCCTTTAAATAATACCTTTTACTTAAGAACAGTTTGTATGCAACTTGCCTGGAGCCGAAAGAACGCAACATTGTGCTGCTTCTTAAGCAAATTTTTCAAACAGAATATGAGCCGTGCCATGAGAAAACCAACATAGTGGGTTTGCGACCAGCATGGATCCAGACCAGCCTGCGCGTCCGCGCAGTCTGGTCAGGATCCATGCTGTTCGCTAACAGTTTCTCCAATTCCAATAGGCTTTAAAAGCGAACAGCATGGATCCTGACCAGACTGCGCGGACGCGCAGGCTGGTCTGGATCCATGCTGGTCGCAAACCCACTATGTTGGTTTTCTCATGGCACGGCTCATATATAATTTTTAATAATGTTTTTGGTTAAATGCAGAGTAGTTAAATCACACTTTTGACAACATTACATGATACAATGATACACATCCCAGAATCTCTACAAACAAAAAAAAAATCATTTTGAAACAAAACATTTTTTCAACATAGAACCAAAAGGCATGCTTCAAACCCTAAATTATTAAATTAAACTATTATTATATATTTAATTCCATTAAAAACGCAAGTTTCGCATATGACTAATCTATTGTACTGTGGAATCAATGAATTTTGCGGGAACAAAGTTTTGTGGTTACCAAAATGGCAATTTCACGGGGATCAAAATATTCATGGATATCATTTTTTTAAATAAATGAATAAGAATGATACTTCATTTGGAAAAATTTATGTGGACTGACTCAAACACAAAATCCACCACAAATATCAATGATTTTGCAGTATTGAAAATAAGCCAAATCTCACAATTTTGACCGTCTCAGGTAAATTTCTGCTCGATTTTGTTAATTTTCAAGTCCTTTGAAATCATGAAATCATGCAGGTGTTAAAAGGGGTCAAGGTTTTGTACTTTTAATTATCTCTGATAATTACAGAGAGAAATCAAGTCCAGTTTACTATTACTTTGGTTTGTTGTATTCTGTGATTCAAAAGGCATGATGGTTAATTACTCGTACTTTCTTGGATCTAAACAGCTTTGTGAAAGGATCTCCTAACATATTTATTTCACTATTGCCATCTGCACAAAATCAACTGTTACTTACGACCGGGAAAAAGATATTTTATAAGCTTTGAATCAAAAGCCAAATATCAAACAAAAATAAATTTAAGTACCGTACACTTAGAAACTAATGTTCATGTTATGACCTAGTTACAACTTGCATTTTTATTGGAATTAAGTATATAATGTACAAATCACAGACACAACATTGATTAGTTATTATTAGTATACAAAAACACCCTAGACTAAATGCTGCATTTTGATTGGTGGAATAGCTCATATCATGGTATAATCAGCACTTGGTTAGAGATTCTATGACTGTATGTGGCATTAGGATGCCTTGGCCACTCCCTCGATAAATGTGGCAAGTTTTACATCTCTCTCTGACAAGCCTCCGCAATCATGAGTACTAAGTGTTATCTGTACCTGAAAGTAAGAAATCATTTTCAATAGAGTTACAAAACGGAAAGCCTCAATATGTACATCAAAAGATCTATAAGCAAGTCGGATCTAAAACTCTTATAAGAACTTACTGTTTAATCCACGGGGTTTTTCTTAAACCGTGGCTTTATTTTGCAGCACCAAGATATATACAATACATCAGCCATTGGGTGACTGTAGGATCTTTTGAAATTCTTAAAATATTCTTTGAATTTATTCTTTATTATAAAAATGTTAATTTTATGACCAAAATGCCATGTAAACAAGAGCTGTCTCCGTAGGATGACACATGCCCCCAATGGCACTTTGAATGAATAGTTATGGCCGATGTTAAGAGTTTAGGACCTTTGACCTACGAAGCTGGGTCTTGCGCGCGACACATCATCTTACTGTGTCACACATTCATGCATAGTTATTTTAAAATCCATGCATGAATGACAAAGACATGGACCGGACATACCCATCAATGCACTATCATGAAAAATGATCTTTAACGTCTAAGTGTGACCTTGACCTTTGAGCTACGGACCTGGGCCTTGCGTGTGACATGTCGTCTTACTGTGGTACACATTCATGCCAAGTTATTTGAAAATCCATCCACCGATGACAAAGATATGGACCGGACACGACCATCAATGCACTATCCTTTAACATCTAAGTGTGACCTTGACCTTTGAGCTACGAACCTGGGTCTTGCGCAGGACATGTCGTCTTACTGTGGTACACATTTATGCCAAGTTATTTGAAAATCCATCCATCGATGACAAGATATGGACCATACACGCCCATCAATGCACTATCCTTTAACGTCTAAGTGTGACCTTGACCTTTGAGCTACGGACCTGGGTCTTGCGCACTGCACGTCGTCTTACTGTGGTACACATTCATGCCAAGTTATTTGAAAATCCATCCATCGATGACAAAGATATGGACCGGACACGCCCATCAATGCACTATCCTTTAACGTCTAAGTGTGACCTTGACCTTTGAGCTACGGACCTGTGTGTTGCGCACTGCACGTCGTCTTACTGTGGTACACATTCATGCCAAGTTATTTGAAAATCCATCCATCGATGACAAAGATATGGACCGGACACGAAAATTGCAGACGGACCGACAGACCGACAGACAGACAGACGGTTCAAAAACTATATGCCTCCCTTCCGGGGCATAAAAATAGCAAAATCAAAATGTGAAAAAAATCTTGTTTAGATAGCAATTTTTGCATGGAAATGTTGTTTCTATGCTTACTAAGATATCCTGAAAGTTATAACAATCCATCAACAAAATAAGTCAAAACTGAAATTTAAACTGTTTTGCACATTCAAAAGTAAAATCAAGACCTTTTGAAAATCAATAAAAAATTCTATCATCCCCAGAGATCTTTAGACAGAATCAATAATGCATAATATCAATGGTATTGTTTTCCATTAAAATTTTAAAGAAAATTCAGAAAAAAACTTGTTACAGAAAAGGTAGATAGTAGAATGAAATCTTGCTAACTCTTGTAATAACCAGTGAGACATTGTTTACTCATGAAGATGCTTTATTTGCACATTACTTGATAAACTTCTTTTCAGTGTTTTGGGTTTGGTTCAATGCAACTTTTCATATCTATTTCAGTTAACTAACAGCGGGCAGTTAACCTTAGCAGTGTTCCTGTTACCTGCAAGTAACTACCAACTTCTCCATATGAATCAGAGGAGGAATACGAATAATTTGAGACACAATGTCTTTTATCAAATCATCATGGAAAACACATGCCCACCTGGGGATCAAACTCTTGACCCCATTATCCTTAGATCTGTACTCTCGTATTGAATTATGCAGGCTGTCTTTAGTAAGCTTCTGGGCATTTGATAAACTGATCAGTGTGACATGTGATTTCATTAGATAATGTCAGTTACTATGGGAACAATTCTGTTGTTAGTATAATTATTTCTTTGGGACATCAAAAAACCAAAGTTTTGCATGTTATTAGTATCACATAAAATGCCAGTATAAAGTTAAACATAAATCCCTCAAGATATTGTTGTGTTCCGATTTTACTCTACAAATAAGTAACACTGACACAATTAATGTTATATGGTGACATTCTAGCTGTTAATTGTGGAGAAAACCCCCTCTTTGCATTATTTCAAGCAGTTGCCTGGTTTCCAACCCACAATGGTGCAGGAAACTGATTGAAAGTCAATCACCTTATAACCACTCAGTTGGGAGGCCAAAGACACTGTAGCTATAGGTTATTACTAATATCATTATAACTATGATGAAACAGTAGAAACAGATTTTCACTGTTCAGTAGAAAACATTGTGTATGAAAGTGTGTTTGATCATTGACCTCCATGTAAGTATGACGCAATACATAAACCCCAATGGGACATTCCTGAAAGTATGCTTCCTAGGAAAACCTGACCTGGTGTAATACTGGTTACAAAGGAGGGGCCATGACTGAGCCAAGTCTGGTTTGATCCCATAACTTGACCAGCACTCCCTGTACCTATCAGCTAGAAAATATAGCTTGCATTATCCACATACAGTACAAACTCTGTGCAGAAACACTGTCAAGAAGACTGAAATTCATTGGCTAAGCGGTTGCTGCTCTAGTGAAGTTAATTTACTAAGAAAGTAGACTAGTTCTGATGAAAATATCTGCATTTATAGAATTTGATTTATTCGCTCTTCATAAATGTTGCTTGTTCATTTTATTAAGTTCTAAGCCTTACTAACAAAATGTAGATTATATAGTGACATTCCCACTTCTAAAGATGGAGGATGACCGCAGGTGCTACTCCATGCCCTGTTTTGGAATGACATGGAGTAGACATTTGCTGGTGCTAGCTCTCAAGTAGAAGGTTTGAACTACTGCCATGATGGAAATTAGCTTTGACTTCAGCCTGATAGGCAAGTTGCATTGAACTACAGCCATGATAGCAATTAGCATTGAACTACAGCCATGATGGCAAGTTAGCATTGAACTACAGCCATGACTGGCAAGTTAGCATTGAACTACAGCCATGATTGGCAAGTTAGCATTGAACTACAGCCATGATAGGCAAGTTAGCATTGAACTACAGCCATGATAGGCAAATTAGCATTGAACTACAGCCATGATAGGCAAATTAGCATTGAACTACAGCCATGATAAGCAAATTAGCATTGAACTACAGCCATGATAAGCAAATTAGCATTGAACTACAGCCATGACTGGCAAGTTAGCATTGAACTACAGCCATGACTGGCAAGTTAGCATTGAACTACAGCCATGATAGGCAAGTTAGCATGAACTAAGCCATGATAGGCAAGTTAGCATTGAACTACAGGCATGATAGGCAAGTTAGCATTGAACTACAGCCACGATAAGCAAATTAGCATTGAACTACAGCCATAATTGGCAAGTTAGCATTGAACTACAGCCATGATAGGCTAATTACATGTAGCATTGAACTACAGCCATGACTGGCAAGTTAGCATTGAACTACAGCCATGATTGGCAAGTTAGCATTGAACTACAGCCATGATAGGCAAGTTAGCATTGGACTAAAGCCATGATTGGCTAGTTAGCATTGAACTACAGCCATGATAGGCAAGTTAGCATTGAACTACAGCCATGATTGGCAAGTTAACATTGGACTACAGCCATGATAGGCAAGTTAGCATTGAACTACAGCCATGATAGGAAAGTTAGCAGTGTATGAATTTACCTTATTATAGACATTAAACCACTCTGGATGATGATCCATCTTATCTGCCTGCAGAGCCACTCTTGTCATAAACCCAAATGCCTGAAAAAATTTTACAAAATAATGATAATATTCAATCACTATATGTACTATGCCATAAAAAGCTTTTACAAGATGTAAAATTTGCTAAGATTAAAGCAATGAGCATATACCTTGGCCCAAAAATTATAGAACCAGGTCTTGAAATGAATTCTTGCCACTGATCAGTTTCAAAATTGTGAGCAGAATCAACCAACCAGTTGCTACAATTTTGAAACTGATCTCTATATTCAGTTTATAACCTAAGTACCTGTCTTCTTGCCAGAAAAACAAGAGCTGTCCATAAGACAGCATGCTCCACTTTTATCAGTGATTAACGCTCAATTAGAGCTTTGCCAGTAAACACTTTATAAAACTTTAACCAAAAAATTCTAAGTTAAAAAGGGGCATAACCCTGTCAAAATTCAAACCAGAGTTATGGGGATTGTTTCTCCTGGTGTAGACTTTGATAGTAAATGACTATTTTAAGTTTCAAGTCAAAAGCTTTGATAGTAACAGAGATATTTGACTTTATCAAAAACTTTAACCAAAAAATTCTAAGTTAAAAAGGGGCATTAAACTCTGTCAAAATTCAAATCATAGTTATGGGGATTGTTTCTCCTATTGTAGACTGGCTTTGATAGTAAATAACTATTCAAGTCAATAGCTTTGATAGTAACAGAGATATTTGACTTTATCAAAAACTTTAACAAACAGCAACGCCAACGCCATGGCGAGTGCAATAGCTGTACTTTTTCTTCGAAAAGTTGAGCTAAAAAGGAGTTTATGTCTATAACACTTCAATGTATTGCGATAAAAGAAAGACATACTGGCAGTTGTGCCAATTTATAACAATCTTTTATACTTTTAAATTCAAGTAAAATCAAAAACATTTTATGATATGAGGAAAATGAAGCTAAAATTATTATATATTAGGTATAATATGTTACATTATGTTCCCAAAAACTTGAGAAAAATCATTGGCAACACACAGACCGAGCAATCTTGTACCTCATTAAAGTTTTTGAACAAGAATTCCTTGTAAATAGCATCTCTCCCATCAACCATTGTCCAGCCGCTTGATTTCAGTGGTCCCAGTTTGCTGGTCCTTTCTTCATCAGACAATTTCAGTCTCTTTGCATCTGATGCCTGAAGTTATATATAATAGCCACAGTATAAAGACAGATTTGATGGCCAAAATTTATAACACAAGTATAAATTGTTATCTCTTTGCGGCTTTGAGTTGAAGCTGAAAAAAAATTATAAAAACTTGAAAAAGTACTAAGTGAGGATACAAAATATGAAGAAGGACTGCCATTCACTTAATATTTTGTTCTTATATATTAACTGGCAACTATCTACAATAAATGGATTTATCAACCGACTCTTATGTTATAGTTCTGACAGGAAGAATAAGATTTATCCTCGTTAAATTTCATGATAAGCACTTAATATCTGTAACATCTGCACTAGCTTAAGTGACAGTCTGGTTAACAAGCTCAGGTACCAACATATTCCAAGACAATCTAGTAAACGGGCTCAGGTACCAACATATCCCGAGACAATCTGGTTAACAGGCTCAGGTACCAACATATCCCGAGACAATCTGGTTAATGGGCTAAGGTACCAACATAACCCGAGACAATCTGGTCAACGGGCTCAGGTACCAACATATCCCAAGACAATTTAGTTAATGGGATCAGGTACCAACATATCCCAAGACAATCTGGTTAATGGGCTTAGATACCAACACATCTCCGAGACAATCTGGTTAACGGGCTCAGGTATCAACATATTCCAAGACAATCTGGTTTACAGGCTCAGGTACCAACATATCCCGAGACAATCTGGTTAATGGGCTCAGGTACCAACATAACCCGAGACAATCTGGTTAACTGGCTCAGGTACCAACATATCCCAAGACAATCTAGTTAACGGGCTCAGGTACCAACATATCCCAAGACAATCTGGTTAATGGGCTTAGAAACCAACACATCCCGAGACAATCTGGTTAACGGGCTCAGGTATCAACATATTCCAAGACAATCTGGTTTACAGGCTCAGGTACCAACATATCCCGAGACAATCTGGTTAATGGGCTCAGGTACCAACATATTCCAAGATGATCTTTAGATGTTAAATCCAATTTAATCAAATTTAATTTGCCTTTAAAATCTATTTCAGTTATTGGTCCAGCTATCTTTAACCACACAAATGAAGTTGTAGTCTGGATTATTTGTAAAAGAAATTATTACTTTTTGACAGATGATACTGTACAAGGATTTTAGTTTGGACCTGGCATTACATTTAGTCCTAAAATAAGAATATAACAAGAGCACTATAACAATAATGATAGCATGCTTGACTACTTAAAACACTTCAACATAATACTGGGAGGCGATTGTCTGGGACAGACTGTTAAAAGATGAGCAAGCTCATTAGGTGCAAAGTTAAAAAGAACTACAATTACTAAGATTAAAAACATAGATATAGATTAGAAGGTTACAGTTGCTAGCTTCTCAGTGAATAGATACAAACTGGGGCTGGACTGTATGTGTAGGGGAAGACCATTCCAGGAAAGAATTGTTCTTGGAAAAAAGGACTTAGCATGGAATTGCGTATGAGATTGTGGGATCAGTAGTTCAGGTTCCTTGTAGGTGTGAGGTGGTTATGGTCAACTGCAATAAGACTGTACTTTATTTTTAAAAATATAATAAGGGAATTTTTAATGCGGCGTTGTTCAAGGGATTGCCAGTTGAGATCTTTAAGCATCTGGGTGACACTGCTTGTTTGACCATAGTTGTTACATATGTATCAAGCTGCAGATCGTTGTACTCGTTCAATTTTGTGAGGGATTTTTGCCAAGGGTGCCATATAGAGGAACAGTATTCAAGCTGTAGGTGGACATAGGTGTTGTATGCTGTTTCTTTTACTTTCCTGTTGTTTGTTTTTGACATTTCTTTTGATGAATCTAAGTGAGTTATTTGCTTTCGATCAGGGTTGGCTGGAATTTCCCGGGGGCGGGAATTCCAACGGGTATTTACCGGGAATTCCCGTACTGGAAAATACTCCTAAAATTGCAAAACGTGAGAAATACTGGGAAATAGTGGAAAATACTGCAAAAATGACTCCAAATGCAAAGAAAATTCTGCTTTTTGTGACAAAAACATTAAATATCTATGTGATAATTAATATTCAAATGAACACTTGCATGAGAAAAATACATAAAAGTACTTAGCACAAGTATACATATAATATAGCTCACTGTAGAGAAATGTACTTTTAATTTTACATAATTATAGTTCACCCATCGTAAAACTCAATGATATCTAAAAACATTCATGCAGAACCTAAAGGTTGCATTTTCACTAGTTATGATAAAATTATGTCTGAACAAAAACTGTGTATTTGAAGGGATGAACTTTCATCTTTCAGTTAAAATGACCATAATACTGTACATAATATTTATTTTGACTCAGCAAGAGTACGTCTATAATCGACTGTGGTAACAGTAGTAAACAGCATCAACATAAAAAATATGATAAGCTGTAAAAGAGAATAAGTGTAAGAGTGATCTGAGTTATATTTGCAGCCAGGTGGCACAAATCTTCAGACACATTACTCTATATATTATATTCAAAATGATAATAAAATATGTATAGATGTCAACAATGAATGGGTTGTTAAGAAAATATATTTGTGTAAAAAACAAACAGTAGGCATTATAAGACATTTATTATAGCTAGTTAAAAGTTCAGAGAAATAAATTGAATTTTGTAATGATTTACTGAAATAATACAAACAGGTGCTATCAAGTTGTTTGTAACATGTGATATGGTCAACACCAGTGCCTGAGGCATAGTGTATTATTGTCACTGATCCCTACCAACTGTGTATTGTCACTGACTTCTCACCGTAATATTAACACAACTGGATTAGTATGAAGGGATTATGAAAGTATTCTAGGGGGTATAGCGTATCTAAAGAATAAAATATATTGGTCTGAAATATATTTCCCAGTATTGCCATGGAATTACCAGTATTTCCCGGGAATTCCCTGTATTTCCTGCCGTCCTGGGAAATATGAGTATTTCCCACTTCAATGCCAACCCTGCTTTTGATGTGATGTTATCAATGTGTTTTGACCAACTGTGATCCTTACTTAGTGTGATGCCCAGGTAACAAGTAACACAAATAACACGTATCTATTTGTTGTGGTCTTGCCTACTCAACTTAAATTTTATCCTATGTTATCACATAATTTACCGGAAGTACAAGAATTCGATCAACATCTGATTGCATATCCGAAATTGTTAATCCGAATAATACCGCATTTTAAAAATCAATACGTGTAAACACTGTTATCCGATAACGACATGTAGATTAATATATCTAATTAACAAGATGAACATGTTTGGAAACAGAATTATATATACTTACCATTTTTGCGAACGTTCGTGAGTATTTGAAACTAGAAAAGCTCTTCAGGATAAATGACCGCAACATGAAGCAATGGTATAGTAAATGACCCTAACTGATATTGGTTAACATATCGTTTTCATCTTGATAGTTGCCCACGATTATCACACTATTTATCACATTTACATTTTTTGATATCACATTTGTATGCTTAATTAATAATACGTACTTATTGATTAAAGGTAAAACGGTAAATAAAGTAAGCTTTATTTAACGTCGCATGAATCACGTATGTAACATGAGCTACAAGGTTCACATGAGCTTATGTTTGTACTTTTTTGCTCTCTTGCCGACTTAAAATAAATTTTATTTTATCTTATCGTTTGCGACAAACTTGATATCCAGTAACAGATACTTACCATGGCTTATTTTACAGTGTGTGTGTGTGTATATAGAGGATATTACATGAGTGTCTTTTCATACTGAATTTATTAAACGAGTTGAATAAAATGATAAAATGCGAGGCTCTGTCGAGCATTTTATCAATTTTATTTAACGAGTTTAATAAATTCAATGTGGAAAGTCACAACTGTAATATTCTTTTTATCACATGTTAGCGTTTCCTGTTGAAACATCAAAAATACTACTTTCTTTTACTATATAAACAAGTCAATTTGACCAACGTCTCCTAATACTATAAACGACGTCGACGTCAAAGCTTTATTACAGTAGTGTATTATCATTTTTATGTAATGGCTTTATTACACTCCCGCGACGCGGACGTCAAACATGTGATAAGTAAGTTTATTTATAGTCGCCACCGGTTACTTCTCAAGAATACTGTTAGTAATGTTAGTAGGAGGATAGTGCAAGATACAGAAAACGCTCCAATACCAGAAGCTTTCCTGGTTCTTTAAAGTGCCAGGTGTAAAGCACCTGACATACACGGGACTCTTATCTTAATATTAATAATTTTTAGTTGGAGGAGCGGGGGCTCGATCGAACTCACCACCTCTGGTTTCGAAGTCAAACAGTGTTACCACTGGACCACTGCGTCCGCTTATTTCAGGTTACCTCCTGGTACAACCCTTTAAATACGGTGAGTGTCAAGCAAGTGAGCTACCAGTGCCTTTTTTCACGTCTTTGGTCTGGAGCAGACAGGGATCGAACCCCTGACCTCCCGTACTCAAAGCTGAGCTAAATATTGAGGCAGTGTTCCTTAGTTCCGTGCATTTATTTATTCTAGAGTGCATGTATTTTCGGTAAGAATGTATTATTTATTTCTGTAATAAGTCTCTTCAAAAACATATACACTCCCAGACCGGCAGTATTTTAGGTCATTAGATTTATTCTTCTTATGCAATGTTAAATGATTTCAATATGATGACCACTGACCAGTATCGGTTCTGAATGTTATAAAGCGTATATGATATCATAATAAATGGAAATTATTATTATTATTATTATATCACATTTATATAACACTCTTTTCATGCACATGTACACGTTCAA